>NC_136061.1:859568899-860912796 GCF_964261635.1 Lissotriton helveticus
ACTTTTTTATTTTTATTATTTTAAATACTTTCTTTATTAAATATAATTTCCAATATTTACAGGACAATAGTATGCACAAAATACGAGATTGAAACATTTGGTGTAATTGTACACCCACCAACATGTATACAGTCAGGTATGGCAGGTGAGCAAACATTGTTCCTAGACAGTGTCATTTCTACGGTCGGGGATATACATAAGTCCCCTCGATATGCATTCCACCCACTCCATTTTTGTCCCATTTCTTGGGGCACCCTCGAGATTTGTACACTTCTTTTTCTGCTATCATGCACTTATCCAGTTTGGTTGCCCAGGCTCTCGTTGATGGCCTCTCTGCCACCCCCCACCTCATCGCTATTGCTCTCTTTACTAATAGGTACCCCAGAGTGGCCAATTGTTGTTCCACCTCTGTGAGGTCAGTTGCCTCCCATATGTCCAGATGTCCCAATGCTGGAGTGAGGTTGATTTGTTTACCTAACGTGTCTTGCATGTGAGATGTAGCCCCCTATGGCCGCAGAAATGGACAGTCCCATATAGTGTGATGGACGTTGTTTTTTGTTGCTAGCCCCTCAGATAGAAAGCGTCTTGCCTGGTACCCATTTTCACAAACGTGATCTCGGTGAGATATGTTCTGTGTAGGATTTTTAATTGAATCAGACGGAAGCGAAGTGCAATAGCTGCCTCTGTCAGTGACATCAGTGCTGTTTGCCAGTCCGCATCATCAATGTCTCCTATGTCAGCCTGCCATCTACGTTGAAGAGCTTGAAAGGGGGTAGGTAGGTTACTGCATAGTTTACAGTATGTCAATGATATGGCTTTGTGTGGGAGAGGTTCAGAAAGCAGCCGGTCCTCTAACAGGGACGATTCTGGAAGGTTGCCTGTTTCTGGGAGTGCTGTTGTCAGGGAGTGGCGGTTCTGCAAGTAGCAAAATGTCTCCCTTTGAGCTAGTTCATATGTATCTTGTAACTCCTGGAGATGAGTTTGCCTTTCTTGATGAGATGGCCTTTACTGGAAAGTCCGATCATATCCCACCTATAAAACCTTGGTTGGTAATACAGGAGTCCCAGCTTCTGGGTAGACCACAACGGCGTGGCCAGCGCCAATACATCAGCCCAACCTAGCCGTTTAGTCACCCGATGCCAGATTTCCACCATACGAGTAGTAGGGCCTAAAAATCTCCCTCTCCGGACCCTCGTGTATAAAGCTCAGAGGCACCCCTCTTCACCCATCTGGTATCTGTTGAGCATATAGACCGGGTCCATCGGAGAGCGGTACATCCAATGGTTTACAACTACTAGCTGTGAAGTCCAATAGTACAGTCGTATGTCTGGGAAGGCAATCCCGCCGTCATACCAGCCTTTGGTCAATTTATTCATGGCTATGCGAGGGGCCTTCCCATTCCACAATAGCGTTCTAATCTCACTATTGATGCTCTTAAAATATGATTTGTGAATTTTGTGAGGGCAGTTTTGGAGGACATATAATAACTTCGGAAGAGCCAACATCTTAAACAAGGCCGCCCGGCCTAGCAAGGAAAGTGGTTGGGGCCTCCAGTGGGTGACATCGTGTCTAAGTCTATCCAGTGGGACGCCTAGGTTTTTTTCGTGGAAGCGCTGGGGGTCAGGGGTGTCAAAAATCCCTTGGTAACAAAAACTGTTCAGGGCCACTTTGACTTCACATCCTGGAGGGAGTCGGGGAACTGGGCCCTTAAGGACATACAGCACTGATTTAGACCACTTAATGGTGTACCCGAAGTATTTACCAACGTTGGTGAAAATATTTAATTGCCTGTTGAGAGACGTACAGGGGACGCAAGATATACAAGTATGTCATCCGCATATAGCGATATTCTATCCTTGTGTCCCTCCGTCCATTTCAGCCCATTAATTGCTACATCCCCTCACACCCAGGTCGACAACGGTTCTAAAATGAGAGAGAAATCAAGGGGGATAGGGGACAACACTGTCTGGTGCCTCTGCCCAAAGTAAACATCTGAGACGTGCAATTGTTAACCTTGACTTGGCCCCTCAGCCTTGTATAGAGCAACCTAATCCAGCCCAAAAATGTCTTGCCGAAACCAAGGCGTTCTAGTACCTGGAAAAGATACGGCCACTCTATAGAGTCAAAGGAGGCATCTAGTGAGAGCACCACAGCATCTTCCTCCACGTATTGTTGTCTTACCAATACATTGTGAATACAGCGGATATTTAATGCCGTATTTCTACCAGGCATAAAACCAGATTGATCCGCATAGACCAGTGACAGGAACAGAGGTTGGAGATGGTTAGCCAAGAGTTTGGCTACGACTTTGGCTTCAGCCTTGATTAATGAGATTGGTTGATAGGAGCCGTACCTGTCAGACGGTTTCCCAGGCTTTCGAATGACAACAATAGAAGCCAGATGCTGATCGTCTTGCAGGATACCTTTTTCAAAGCTCCCGTTGAACATATGCTTAAACTGAGGGACTACTCGCGTGGCCATCGACTTAAGGAACTCAATAGGGATCCCACTGGGACCCATTGCCTTTCCCGACTGGACACTATTTATTGCCCTATGGATTTTGTCCTCCGTAAGATCTTCATCTAGTGCATACGTGTCATCTACTGAAAGGGGAGGCAGGTGCATATCTGCCAACATTTAGCGGGAGTGTTCCGCTGTGTACGTGACTGAGGAGGTGGGCTCCAAATGGTCCGCAAAAGCCTCAGTGATTTATTGTGGGTCCGAGACCTGTTCGGCATCCAGTATGGTCAGACTGGGTACCCATTGTGCTCCCTGCTCCCAACTCTCCAGCCACGCCAGCATTTTCCCCACCATGTCACCCATCTCATATATCTTGTGTTGCATGCCCAACAGTCTGGCCCGAGTCTTCTCCCTAGCCAATGTCTTGTATTCTAGCTGTTTACGGGTTAAGCGATGTATGGTGGCCTCACTAGGTGAGAGAGTAGCCTGCGCTTCCAACTGTCAGAGCTCGCTCTCCAAGTTGAGCAACTGCTGGTTTTGTTTTCTGATATACCCCACTTTCAGTGCCAATGCCTGCCCCTTCAACGCCGCTTTGTAAGCCTTGCAAATTATCTGCGCCGAGTCCACTGAGCCAACGTTTACGGTGAGGGTTTAGGACTATGGTGTTCCGTTGCCTACGTTGAAAGCGGGTGAGCTCAACCCATACTGGGGAATGATCTGATATGCCTCTCGGAAAGATCCTTGGCCATCGAAAGTGTCCGATATCCCCCAGTTGTGTCAGAAAATAATCTATGTGGGACTTAGTCTTGTGGGCATTGGAATAAAATGTATATTGCGTTGTGTCAGACTGTAAGGAGCGACACACGTCTGTCAGGCCCAATGCCCGGGTAAACGCCTCCATCTGTGAAGTGGGCTGCATCAAAGGGCATTGTGGATATCTATCTTTTTGGTCGTCCGTGGTCATGTTAAAGTCCCCTCCTAAAATTAGGGTTCCCAGCGGGAGAACGGCCACAATCTTCCCCAGATCTGCAAGCGCCTCTTTGCCAAGAGCAGGGGGAAGATACACCGAGACCACATTAAGTGGCTGTCACTCCCAGTTAGCGTCTAGAACTGCAAACCTCGCCTAGGGATCTGCCCACGTGCATGTTAGAATGAGTGCAAGACTCTTTTTAACAAGGATCCCTGTACCTCTGGATCCGGAGGTGAATCCCACATGAACTAAGAGTTTGTATCCCCATCTCGTAAGAGCTTGACATTTATTTCCAAGCAGGTGTGATTCCTGCAGGAGAACCAAATCTGGGGCCTTAAGATATTGTAGCACTACACTCCGTTTTATTTTGTCCCCCCAGCCCATGGACATTCTAGGTTAGAACTGATATTGATGTTTCTATTGTATCACTAGCCATGAAACCAGTGTGAGAGGCCTACAGGAGCAAAGGGGTACATCCCAAGGAGTAATCGATGCGCCAACCGACCCCACAACTGGAGATAAGTATCGGAGGCGACCATTGAGCGATGACAGTCTAGGGACCCACCTGAGCACATACCATACATTTGGAGTGAGGGAACCAATAAATGAATCTGATTGTCCACATTTTGTGATTGGAACACAAGAGCAACAGACTGCCCTGGTTTGCTCTGGGATCCAACGCAGAGACCAGCCTGCAACGCCGCACTCACTGCATTCCCCAAGCGGCCCCTGCCACCAGTTGCAGCAATCCGGAGTCACGGCCCACCACTCCAGTAGATTTGGGGCCTCAGTTGCTGCGGTTGTCGGCCATGGTTAGGCACGCCCGGCGGTAAGGGCCCGCCTGCCTCAGGGGAACAGCAGGACCTCTAGAATGTTCACTTCAGACCCAATCACAGCTCGTCTGCCGCTGCAGGGTTCCACCGCTATTGTCTGGCCGGTCTCACCAGTAGGTATTGCGAAGTGTCACTCCACACCACTTCTCAGTCACACATCGGAGAGAGAGTGCTGCCATGTTTCCAGGGTTCTCATCTCACCAGCTCCGTCACGTCTGTCATCTATCTCCTGAGGCCGGTATTTTCCCTCAGATGGCACCCCAGGACACCTGGGCCAGGACCCCCTTCACTTGGAGTGAGTAGACAGAATTTTTACACTAATATTTAACTGGAGCGAGGGCTCCGGTGCCGCATTAGCCTGCGGCCATTCACTTTGGCTGCTAGCCACGCTCCCATTTCAAAGGTACTTAAGAGAGAAATGCTTTTGACTTTGTTCAATCCCTGTTTATAAGAGACATATATATGCATCCACTGTAAGAATGTCAGATGTGTTGGACTCTCCAGTATGTACACAAATAACTATTTAAATACCACAATTTTGTTTTATTTCTTTTGTAACGCTTTAGCACCATAGTGGCATAGTGGCATTTAAATTGTCATTTTGGTTAGTCTATTGTAAAGCGCCCTGACACCCTACATCTCAACTACTACTTATCCCAATGCAGGGTGTCAGAGCGTGTTACATCACACGTACAGAATACACATTGACAATAAATCATATATGTGTGCATCAATATAAAGGATGCGTTACATAAGACAGTGAGGGTTACAAGGTGTGAAAGCCACATGTCCTTCATACGTATCAGTGCTGTATTAAAAGGATTACAATTTAAGAACTACAAGTAATAAGATGTCTTTCTTAAAAGCAATAATCCACTTGTCCATTTACATAAAATAAAAATCTGTTATCTCCATGTTACATAATGTGCTTTGCAGGAGCCATATTAACAATCTAAGCTACTTTGATTCAAAACTAGGCCTTGGCGAAACACAAATCTCTCCAGCAGTGGCCAGTGCAGGTAGGTGCGGTGGGGATGTTGACAGCCGACGGAATACGGCAAATTAAATAAATAAATAACTCCTATTCTGTCATCTATTGACATCCCCTTCACCCCCGGCAAAGCGCCTCGCCCCACCGCCGCATTGTGCTGACCTGCACAGGCGACTGCTGGATCTCTCTAGCAAATACATTATCCTCCAGAGTTACCTTTTATTTATTTTTTGTCTTCATATAACCTCAGATGAATAAGCATCCTCCCGGTCTCAACCGTTCCAACTGCTTGTATCTCTGGGGTCTGATCTCAGCTGATGTCGATACGAGATTCAACATGCTTTATACATAGTGAGCTGACTAAGAGGTGTAATCATTGGACTTGATGGTTCTATTCCAACCTACTGTTCGATGTCTAATAGACTCCAAAATATCCGTGAGACAATTAACACTTTGATCCAAGGCTCTAAAGAATCTCACAGAGTACCACCAGCCGCTCCATGTTGGAGGGGGTCGCCTGGTGCCAAATTTTACATGTTTACAGAGTTACCTTACCATTATTATTATTCCCTGAGATTTAGTTGGCACACAAAGATCACTTCAGTAGTTGCCTTAACCAAATACAATATTTTTAAATACAGACATTGCAACCAATTAAGCAGAACAGATTTACTGCCACATTTCTCCTTGTTGTCAATTTCTTTGTGGCAGGGTTTAAAAAAAAATAAGCCTATAAATTGAGGTCCAGATTTTGTGTCTGGGTTACGTCAATATTTTAACACATCCCAATGCAAAATTTAATTTGTTAAATATTGTAATGTACTCATGATAGACCTACTAAACATGTGTGAGGTATTAAGATTTGGTTTAACTTTCTGTGAGTTTATGGGTTGTGATGCCACTTCCTGTAAGGTTACATGCGATGTCATGTTCAGTGATGTCACTTTCTGTGATATCACACGCAGTGATGTTACTTCCTGTGATGTCATGAGCAGCGATGTCACTCGCGGTAATGTCACGGGCAGTGATCTCACATCCATTCTTGCTATCTTGGTGAATCTCCCCACTTCTTTTTTTAGGACTTGAGCCCTTACCACAGGCGTGTCTCATTTGCTCCAGAGGTGCTGTCTTTTACATGCATGAAAGCAGCACACAGTCTATTATTAGGCAGGTTGGAGGCACAATTGCAACTTGGCATGAAACACATGGGAGTAGATGGGAAGTCAATGGAAACTGAACTCAGGAAAAATGACACCCCGGTGGCAGAAACGGTGCACTTCTGACCTTACTCTTATTGGCTTTAAAAATAAGAGTATGTTCTGTTCATATTACAGGAATGAAGCTTTATTCGAGTATTTCACTGATCTCACACAAATCAGCCTGTGTCTCTGTCCATTAATTACACATACAGTTCCTGATGAAAGTGTTACCTTGCGTGAAAGAGGATGGCCAGTGGTTGGCCGTTGGATCTCCTGCTGGCTCCTGGCTGGTCTACACCAACTCGATTTGTATTTGTTTGTCCAATTATCTCCTGCAGAGGATACAGGATTTGCAGAACCAGGCACCTCGATTGGTACTCGGGACCCGCAGATTTTGTCATGCCCAACCTCTTCTCAGTACAGGCTACATGTGGAAGAGTGCAAACTATGCACCATTCAGCATGCTCTGAGTGATCACACTCCAGCATTAACTGACAAACCTCTTCGCCCTTGCCTACCTAAGCATCAACTCAGATCTCCCTTTGATCATCTGAGGCCATATTTCATACAGTGCCCCTGGGGCACAACAAGCGTGCGCGCCATTTATCTGTACCACTGGGTATCTTTGAATTACAGAAGGAGTGACAGATGCTTGTGCACCCCTTCTGTAATACAGATAGCACCAGCGCACATATGGCACTGTCACTATCTCCAGGAGCGATACAAAAGGGGATGATGGACGGAGCGTTTGAACAAATCAAACACTCACCCCCAGTCAACTGATCTGGGTTTAATCCATCACCATTCTTTAGTTCACTCAGCCACCCCAGTTCAGACATGGCTATATGCAAATCAGTCTGACCCTGTGCCTTATGGGAACAGTCCAGCCCGAACTGCCAAGCCATGTCTTCCCTGGACCGGAAACAAGCATCCTGGGACCGGTTTCGGATTCATAATCCTCATCAGCCAGGCTATCTTGAATCCAGTGGCCAAGTGAACAAGGGACTCACGTCTGAGTATACCCTGCCACACTTAGGGCGAACAAAGCGATACAAAAGGGGATGATGGACGGAGCATTTGAACAAATCAAACACTCACCCCCAGTCAACTGATCTGGGTTTAATCCATCACCATTCTTTAGTTCACTCAGCCACCCCAGTTCAGACATGGCTATATGCAAATCAGTCTAACCCTGTGCCTTATGGGAACAGTCCAGCCCGAACTGCCAAGCCATGTCTTCCCTGGACCGGAAACAAGCATCCTGGGACCGGTTTCGGATTCATAATCCTCATCAGCCAGGCTATCTTGAATCCAGTGGCCAAGTGAACAAGGGACTCACGTCTGAGTATACCCTGCCACACTTAGGGCGAACAAAGCGATACAAAAGGGGATGATGGACGGAGCGTTTGAACAAATCAAACACTCACCCCCAGTCAACTGATCTGGGTTTAATCCATCACCATTCTTTAGTTCACTCAGCCACCCCAGTTCAGACATGGCTATATGCAAATCAGTCTGACCCTGTGCCTTATGGGAACAGTCCAGCCCGAACTGCCAAGCCATGTCTTCCCTGGACCGGAAACAAGCATCCTGGGACCGGTTTCGGATTCATAATCCTCATCAGCCAGGCTATCTTGAATCCAGTGGCCAAGTGAACAAGGGACTCACGTCTGAGTATACCCTGCCACACTTAGGGCGAACAAAGCGATACAAAAGGGGATGATGGACGGAGCGTTTGAACAAGTCAAACACTCACCCCCAGTCAACTGATCTGGGTTTAATCCATCACCATTCTTTAGTTCACTCAGCCACCCCAGTTCAGACATGGCTATATGCAAATCAGTCTGACCCTGTGCCTTATGGGAACAGTCCAGCCCGAACTGCCAAGCCATGTCTTCCCTGGACCGGAAACAAGCATCCTCGGACCGGTTTCGGATTCATAATCCTCATCAGCCAGGCTATCTTGAATCCAGTGGCCAAGTGAACAAGGGACTCACGTCTGAGTATACCATGCCACACTTAGGGCGAACAAAGCGATACAAAAGGGGATGATGGACGGAGCGTTTGAACAAATCAAACACTCACCCCCAGTCAACTGATCTGGGTTTAATCCATCACCATTCTTTAGTTCACTCAGCCACCCCAGTTCAGACATGGCTATATGCAAATCAGTCTGACTCTGTGCCTTATGGGAACAGTCCAGCCCGAACTGCCAAGCCATGTCTTCCCTGGACCGGAAACAAGCATCCTGGGACCGGTTTCGGATTCATAATCCTCATCAGCCAGGCTATCTTGAATCCAGTGGCCAAGTGAACAAGGGACTCACGTCTGAGTATACCCTGCCACACTTAGGGCGAACAAAGCGATACAAAAGGGGATGATGGACGGAGCGTTTGAACAAATCAAACACTCACCCCCAGTCAACTGATCTGGGTTTAATCCATCACCATTCTTTAGTGTACTCAGCCACCCCAGTTCAGACATGGCTATATGCAAATCAGTCTGACCCTGTGCCTTATGGGAACAGTCCAGCCCGAACTGCCAAGCCATGTCTTCCCTGGACCGGAAACAAGCATCCTGGGACCGGTTTCGGATTCATAATCCTCATCAGCCAGGCTATCTTGAATCCAGTGGCCAAGTGAACAAGGGACTCACGTCTGAGTATACCCTGCCACACTTAGGGCGAACAAAGCGATACAAAAGGGGATGATGGACGGAGCGTTTGAACAAATCAAACAGTCACCCCCAGTCAACTGATCTGGGTTTAATCCATCACCATTCTTTAGTTCACTCAGCCACCCCAGTTCAGACATGGCTATATGCAAATCAGTCTGACCCTGTGCCTTATGGGAACAGTCCAGCCCGAACTGCCAAGCCATGTCTTCCCTGGACCGGAAACAAGCATCCTGGGACCGGTTTCAGATTCATAATCCTCATCAGCCAGGCTATCTTGAATCCAGTGGCCAAGTGAACAAGGGACTCACGTCTGAGTATACCCTGCCACACTTAGGGCGAACAAAGCGATACAAAAGGGGATGATGGACGGAGCGTTTGAACAAATCAAACACTCACCCCCAGTCAACTGATCTGGGTTTAATCCATCACCATTCTTTAGTTCACTCAGCCACCCCAGTTCAGACATGGCTATATGCAAATCAGTCTGACCCTGTGCCTTATGGGAACAGTCCAGCCCGAACTGCCAAGCCATGTCTTCCTTGGACCGGAAACAAGCATCCTGGGACCGGTTTCGGATTCATAATCCTCATCAGCCAGGCTATCTTGAATCCAGTGCCCAAGTGAACAAGGGACTCACGTCTGAGTATACCCTGCCACACTTAGGGCGAACAAAGCGATACAAAAGGGGATGATGGACGGAGCGTTTGAACAAATCAAACAGTCACCCCCAGTCAACTGATCTGGGTTTAATCCATCACCATTCTTTAGTTCACTCAGCCACCCCAGTTCAGACATGGCTATATGCAAATCAGTCTGACCCTGTGCCTTATGGGAACAGTCCAGCCCGAACTGCCAAGCCATGTCTTCCCTGGACCGGAAACAAGCATCCTGGGACCGGTTTCGGATTCATAATCCTCATCAGCCAGGCTATCTTGAATCCAGTGGCCAAGTGAACAAGGGACTCACGTCTGAGTATACCCTGCCACACTTAGGGCGAACAAAGCGATACAAAAGGGGATGATGGACGGAGCGTTTGAACAAGTCAAACACTCACCCCCAGTCAACTGATCTGGGTTTAATCCATCACCATTCTTTAGTTCACTCAGCCACCCCAGTTCAGACATGGCTATATGCAAATCAGTCTGACCCTGTGCCTTATGGGAACAGTCCAGCCCGAACTGCCAAGCCATGTCTTCCCTGGACCGGAAACAAGCATCCTCGGACCGGTTTCGGATTCATAATCCTCATCAGCCAGGCTATCTTGAATCCAGTGGCCAAGTGAACAAGGGACTCACGTCTGAGTATACCATGCCACACTTAGGGCGAACAAAGCGATACAAAAGGGGATGATGGACGGAGCGTTTGAACAAATCAAACACTCACCCCCAGTCAACTGATCTGGGTTTAATCCATCACCATTCTTTAGTTCACTCAGCCACCCCAGTTCAGACATGGCTATATGCAAATCAGTCTGACCCTGTGCCTTATGGGAACAGTCCAGCCCGAACTGCCAAGCCATGTCTTCCCTGGACCGGAAACAAGCATCCTGGGACCGGTTTCGGATTCATAATCCTCATCAGCCAGGCTATCTTGAATCCAGTGGCCAAGTGAACAAGGGACTCACGTCTGAGTATACCCTGCCACACTTAGGGCGAACAAAGCGATACAAAAGGGGATGATGGACGGAGCGTTTGAACAAATCAAACACTCACCCCCAGTCAACTGATCTGGGTTTAATCCATCACCATTCTTTAGTGTACTCAGCCACCCCAGTTCAGACATGGCTATATGCAAATCAGTCTGACCCTGTGCCTTATGGGAACAGTCCAGCCCGAACTGCCAAGCCATGTCTTCCCTGGACCGGAAACAAGCATCCTGGGACCGGTTTCGGATTCATAATCCTCATCAGCCAGGCTATCTTGAATCCAGTGGCCAAGTGAACAAGGGACTCACGTCTGAGTATACCCTGCCACACTTAGGGCGAACAAAGCGATACAAAAGGGGATGATGGACGGAGCGTTTGAACAAATCAAACAGTCACCCCCAGTCAACTGATCTGGGTTTAATCCATCACCATTCTTTAGTTCACTCAGCCACCCCAGTTCAGACATGGCTATATGCAAATCAGTCTGACCCTGTGCCTTATGGGAACAGTCCAGCCCGAACTGCCAAGCCATGTCTTCCCTGGACCGGAAACAAGCATCCTGGGACCGGTTTCAGATTCATAATCCTCATCAGCCAGGCTATCTTGAATCCAGTGGCCAAGTGAACAAGGGACTCACGTCTGAGTATACCCTGCCACACTTAGGGCGAACAAAGCGATACAAAAGGGGATGATGGACGGAGCGTTTGAACAAATCAAACACTCACCCCCAGTCAACTGATCTGGGTTTAATCCATCACCATTCTTTAGTTCACTCAGCCACCCCAGTTCAGACATGGCTATATGCAAATCAGTCTGACCCTGTGCCTTATGGGAACAGTCCAGCCCGAACTGCCAAGCCATGTCTTCCTTGGACCGGAAACAAGCATCCTGGGACCGGTTTCGGATTCATAATCCTCATCAGCCAGGCTATCTTGAATCCAGTGGCCAAGTGAACAAGGGACTCACGTCTGAGTATACCCTGCCACACTTAGGGCGAACAAAGCGATACAAAAGGGGATGATGGACGGAGCGTTTGAACAAATCAAACAGTCACCCCCAGTCAACTGATCTGGGTTTAATCCATCACCATTCTTTAGTTCACTCAGCCACCCCAGTTCAGACATGGCTATATGCAAATCAGTCTGACCCTGTGCCTTATGGGAACAGTCCAGCCCGAACTGCCAAGCCATGTCTTCCCTGGACCGGAAACAAGCATCCTGGGACCGGTTTCGGATTCATAATCCTCATCAGCCAGGCTATCTTGAATCCAGTGGCCAAGTGAACAAGGGACTCACGTCTGAGTATACCCTGCCACACTTAGGGCGAACAAAACGATACAAAAGGGGATGATGGACGGAGCGTTTGAACAAATCAAACACTCACCCCCAGTCAACTGATCTGGGTTTAATCCATCACCATTCTTTAGTTCACTCAGCCACCCCAGTTCAGACATGGCTATATGCAAATCAGTCTGACCCTGTGCCTTATGGGAACAGTCCAGCCCGAACTGCCAAGCCATGTCTTCCCTGGACCGGAAACAAGCATCCTGGGACCGGTTTCGGATTCATAATCCTCATCAGCCAGGCTATCTTGAATCCAGTGGCCAAGTGAACAAGGGACTCACGTCTGAGTATACCCTGCCACACTTAGGGCGAACAAAGCGATACAAAAGGGGATGATGGACGGAGCGTTTGAACAAATCAAACACTCACCCCCAGTCAACTGATCTGGGTTTAATCCATCACCATTCTTTAGTTCACTCAGCCACCCCAGTTCAGACATGGCTATATGCAAATCAGTCTGACCCTGTGCCTTATGGGAACAGTCCAGCCCGAACTGCCAAGCCATGTCTTCCCTGGACCGGAAACAAGCATCCTGGGACCGGTTTCGGATTCATAATCCTCATCAGCCAGGCTATCTTGAATCCAGTGGCCAAGTGAACAAGGGACTCACGTCTGAGTATACCCTGCCACACCACTGGAGTCAAGCTATCCAGGCTGAATGAAGGCTGATAGCCAGAAACCGGTCCTTGGATGCTTGATTCCGGTCTGGGAAAGACATGGCTTGGTAGTTCGGACTGGACTTTTCCCATGAGGCAAAGGGTCAGAGCTGATTTGCATATAGCCAGTTTCTAACCCAGGGTGGTGTGGAGTGAAAAAAACGATGGATTTAGGCCCAGATCTTTGTACTGGGGTGAATGTATGACATTGTTCTACATTCTGTCCATCAACTGTGTTTTTTGTAACTATCTCCAGGAGGGCATCCCGACACTTGCATAGGCATGCAAATGATGGAAATAGTTTGCCTCTGTGCCTGCAGCATATTATGTACATAGACTCATAGGCAACATGGCTGTCAGGTGGTGCAATGACTATGCACCACAAAGAGGTGGTACACAGTCAGCGTGCACCTCCCGGAAAGTGCTCCTATGGCGGAGGAATAAAGGGGTCCTATGGACCCTTCCAGACATCCCCTTGCATGCAGGCGCTATCGCTCACAGCACCCGCCTGCGGGAGGATCTCTGTTTCCCTTGAAATTGCAATTTGCAGGCCAGATGCGCCTGTACAATGAAAGGTGGACCGGCTGTTTCAATCAGCCTGTCTACCTTTCACCAATATGCTGCTCTGCTGTTAGCATGAGTTTGCGGCTACCCTGAGCGCAGTGCATTATTTGTACTAGGGCAGATTGTCTCTGATTGCACACAGTGCACCATTTTAAAGCAGTGGTGTAATGCAAAACGACGAGCCCCCCTGCAGAATGTGATGAGGGGTCCCGAAACTCTCATACCTCACAGATATTCATTGATTTTGGGTTGAATGGAGCCCCTTTGAACGGTTGTTGGCTCTCTGGAGGCTTGGTGGCCCACTGAGCCACATGGGCTGCAGGAGCCTGTGTTAAACCTCTGTTTTAAACGTGCACTGTTGCATAAATGTGGACAATGCGCTCATATCTGCCAACTCAGACGGTGCCACCGTGTGACGCATCTCCCATCACACGGTCACCCCGTGAGGAGCCGATATCACACTAAAATGAGCTAAAAACCACGGTAAATAGTGGTTTTCCAGCTCATTTTCCGAGTTGTTGAACTGCCTGCGTCTATTAAGGGGCAAGGAAACACTCCAGGACATGGGCACCAGCCTCAGCATCTTTTTCTTTTCTTTTTTTTTGGGAGGAGGGTGCTTGAGGACATAGTGGGTTTCAAAAATGCCTCCTACTCACACAGTGAGATTTTTGTTCAAGCTGGCAGGTATGTGCACTGATTGCATAACGTGGGACCTGTGCGTCCTCCCTAGGGTAAGGGAATATCATCTTGGTGGCTGGAGCTTTTCTTTCCAGGCTCCCATCCAATGGAATTAGCTGAAAGTATTCATTTCCTCAGTCTTTTTCGGTCTGTTTAGGAAAGCTGAAAGACCATGATAGGTTCGTTGCCCGTTGCATTGCCCGTCTTGGGCACGGCATTGCTAGTCTTTACCACAACAATGGCGGACTCCAGCGCACCCTCACCTTGGACGCTGTCTGTTAGGTCCCCAGTTCTCTAGACGTTTCCTTGTGATTGTTGTCTGGAAGTTCTTCTCCATATGCGCAATGCATCCTTCACAAAGCCGCTAAAAACACGGGCATCTATTTCGAAAAGACTGCATCAATAACCAGGCTTGCTTGCTAGAACGCGCAGCCAAGAATTCTGCAGCAATGTTAGCCTGTGCCAGGAAATTAACAATCTGCTAATGGAAGAATGACTCCAAAAATCACACACGGAATCCGAAAAACGTATGCGCAGCCATTAATTTGAATACTCGCGCAAAGCCGGCAATTGGCATTAGGCACGGGTAATTTGCTTCTGCGGATGTTTTGCCAGCAACAGCACCGGCGTACCTTGACTTGCAGATGTTCGGCAGCTGCAGCAGTCAGTACATTAACTTGTGGGGAAGTAGATGTTTAAATGGAAAATAATTTATTAGGGGATGCACTAGTGCCATGCAAGATAAATTCCAGAGTCGCTTTCAATATGGGAGCCAGATCGCTCTATTCTTCAAGAAAGAAGGGATGTCTCTATCAACGGCCATGCATGTGACTCCACTCCCTAATTTATGTTATTGCCTTTTATTTTGCAATTTCCTATATCTTTAGTATTGTCTATTGGTATTAGAATGACGAGTCAATTTAATGTACAGAGCAAAAATGCGAGCAGTATTTTAAAATAAATACATACAATTGTTTACAAATTGAAACTTTGTTATACAACTTATTATTGGGTTTACATTCAAAAGACCAGGCCTCACGTGCACCAGCGTGAAAATCAGGTTCGTCTGTCTGATACAAACTAAAAATAAGGCATGTAAACACCAGGAAGCTCAGATTGCATTGTATTATTTAAATATTAGAAGAAAGTGAATTCAATAGCAGTTTAGCAATGCCCACAAAGGAAAGCGATTGTTTTTTTTGTTAAAAAAAAAAAAAATGAAAGTCTCAGCATTACCATGATCCCTGGTTAGCTTCATGCAATGTTTGCGCTGGCATAACAATTACACATGTAGCAAAGTTTGTTGACAAAGTTCGCACCTTCTGTTATATTTAGGCATATCAAACCGGACAGAATTTAACTGGGGGTAAAGATCTTGAAGTTTGCAGGACACAAAGGTTTTGGTGCAGGAAGCACCAAAACCCACATGTTATTCTCCAAAAAGTCAGAATAGGGAAAATATTGCACTGAATAAATTCTGCAAATCTTGGTGTCAAATTTGATTGAGTGCGTTAATTATCACATATGACAGGGATAATTCATAATAAGGTCCTGGGACCTTCTGAAACATCATGTTTCGTGTTGGAGAAGCATGAGTCCGATGCTTCAAGATACTGGTCGTTGAGGCATATCTACTAATAGGTCGGTTCTCAATATTCAAATTGAGAGTAAGCCACAGTCCATCCTACCGAAAGAATACTCAATGTGAACAAGCACTGGCAGCTACAGGACCTGTTGACACACCACCTGGAGTCAGTGGCGGCTCCTCCGTCGCTCCTACTGCTTTTAAGCAGTGTAAAGTTATTATCATTTGATGTTTGATGTCAGGCGGGGCTGCTCTGCTTTCACGGCAGGGAAGGAGTGGTTTGGCTACTCCAAGTGCGCAACGACTGTTTGGCCGTCAGTCTGGGTCCGGCTAAAACAGTAATGCGCACTTCAGATATTCTCCATACAGGCTGCATTACAACCTGCATGGAGAATATGCCCAGGCCCCCATTTCCTGGCTGAGCACAGATCCAATGCCCTTAGACCAATCACAATGCTGCATTGCAGCATTTTGATTTGTCAAGGGAGCCTGGGTGCTTCCTGATTCCTGTTTAGCGCCAGCCGAGTCCTGACGCAGAGGAGAGATGCTGCGGTGATAAGGTAAGTTATTTTATTTTAACACACACCCCTCACACCTGCCCCCGCCCTACCACCCCTCGATCGGTGCCAGCCACCACTGCCTGTAGTGCTCATTATGTGTCAAACTAAAGATGCCGACCTCAAATCACCAGCTACCAATTGATCAGACATTAGATCTATTTAAACACAAACCAAGAGGCAACAAAAACAAAGCATACATAGAGAGAGTTGTACACGCACCAACAAAAAGCAAAAAAGAATTCGACGAGTGGGTCCTCTGTTTGTGTTTGTCTTTTTAATGGTGTTCTTCAGAGAGTACCAGCAAGAACAGCCAACACATTTCTCCCAATCACAGGACCCTCAGAGCAGAAATGCATAGAGCGGTATTGTAGGCAGATCTGAACAAAACTGTGTTGCAAAGGGACAAACAATCATCCGGAGTACACCTATTATCAGACTCAATTGGATAACGTTGTGAATGATGGAAAATCTGGTTCAAACACTCAGAGTCTAGGGAACAACCATCACACTTGTAAAGGTAATAGTATTGAGTACACCGTGGATTGGAGTGGACTACACCACGTATTTGCACGATGAACTTTGCCGAACACGGCTTAACATAGATGTTCATAAACACTCAGAACTTTTGAAATTTGTCCTTATAATTACTTCCAATCCATGGCTGCTTTGTTCAAATCTGCCTACAATACTGTTCTATATATTTCTGACCTGAGAAAGCCTGTGATTGGACGAAACATTTTGGCTGTGCTTGTTTGTATTTTCTGAAGAAGAACACGATTAAAAAGACAAACACAAGCAAAGGACCCACTCGTCTTTTTGATTTTTGCTTTTTGTTGTTTCATGTACAACTCTCTCTTGCTTTGTGTTTAAATATATCTAATGAATGTTTAGTAGCAGGCCACAAATAGTGACTCACTCCAATTGGCCACTATCACAGGGATGGTGGCCTGGAAAGGTCAGTTAACCAACATCTGTGTGATGGCTTTTATAAAAATGAAAACATATTTTTTCAAGTAGCCCTATTTCTTTATGGGCTACTTTCTAACATAAAAGGTTTTAATTTAAAAAAGTTTCCGTGAGATATGGCAGTGATCTCGTGGACCACTGCCGACTCCTCTTAAAACTTGCACCCAATTCACAATGGTGAAGAGTTTCAGAGGAGACCCCTTTCCTTTTAGAAATAAGTTGTCACTCCAACATTGGAGTCAATAACTTTTCAATGGTTTGCAACCTGAATTCCTGTTGCAAGCCATTGATATAACTGCTACCGAATTGCAATTTAAAAGGGATACCCACAACAAACCCCTTCTGAATTTTGATTTAATATCGAATCAAAATTCTATTTTGAGAGTCGGTAAGGCTTTATTGACTCCTACAATGTGTATTGTACATGAAAAATATATTCTTTGTTATTGCAAATTCCAAATAGGAGTATTTGTGATTGCACAACTGTATAGTACACCTCAGTCTTAGTTCACCCAAATGTACAGTTGTTTAAAGTGGATGCTATGAAACCAATCTGCCCCAAAAGAAGGTAATTCATTGCCTGGGTAGATTGATGCCTCGCATTGGCAGATACATTGTAATTATTTAACTGATTCACAAAACCTTGAGGCATACAGAATTGAAAATTACCGTTTTTTAATGTAACTCACTGCTATTTTTCTTAATCATACCTGTGCATAGTGTCATTTCCAACACAGACAGCAAGTTCGTGAAAGTTCAACAAAAATGTATAAATGGACATTTGAGTAGGGAAAGTATTGCAAATGTTTGTGAATATCAACAGTGTTACCATTATGATGTTATACACTCCCCTCTGAACACTCACAAAGTTAGCAATTAAAGAGGGAGGGGTAGAGCCCTTGCCTATGTCTCAGGACCCTTTGACTCAACTCTGGTCAGTTCTTACCTAGGAGTGTGCTTCAACTTGAGTAATATTGCTTAAATACCTGTTAATTCACTGGGAGAAACAGGTAATCATTCATTCCAGCCCGTAGAGTTGACAAGGAGCTAGTAACGAGGGCCTAAATGGTAGGGCACTGGTCAGGCAGATTCTTCTATCATGATCCTCCAGTGGAAGCCTATAGATATTTGGACACAATAAACGTATTGTAAGAAACTGGATTATTATTTGGAGAGCTCATTGACACCCACAAGGAATAACCACATCCCTTGTCAGGGTGAACCTCAGAGGCACTAAATTAATCTGAGTTCAACCCCTTTAAGGCTAGAGTACAAAGCAGACAGGCTTAACTAAGGGGCAAAGCTTAATCTCGGCTGCCATTTTGTCCTGTGTGAAGTAGAAAGAGACTTAAACATAAGTGTTCAAATCCAGTCTTTATTGGAGCATCCACATACAAGATAGACTAGTACCCAACTGAATTGGAACCCCCAGCCTATAACCTGGAATGCTATCAGTAAGATATAGCTCAACCAATCAATACAAAGAATAACAACAACAAGGTAAGGAATACCTGCGGTAATGAAACTTGGTTAAGAACATGGAATTAAGAATACTTAGAATGCTATGTATAAAGAAGCTAACATTAGCTACCACATATCCTCTAACATTAGGTACCACATATCCTCCATCCTTATACTAAACAAAAGTACAGAAATGAACAGTAAAAAATAGCAAAAGAAAAATGAAATATGAATACATAACAGATCCATATTTTTTTTTTAACACCTTGGGTGCTTCCCAGATTTTTCCCCTGTGCGGAACCTTATTCATTCCCATTGTTCATGACGAGCTGAGCTCGTCATGAGCACCCTAGAGGTATACCTCATGACGAGCTGAGCTCGTCATGAGCATGGAAGGGGTTAAAGAAGTAGCAACACTGAAAATGTCAATACATAATAAATACCTTGGCGTTCCTCTTCTTTTTCTCCAAACTTTCACTGGTAGTTATTTCTAGAATGTCATCTGAAACCTTTCTTGTAACTGACTCACCTCCAAACTCAGGTTCATCAGTTACATTGATACATTTTGGCAAAGGAGAATTCGCTTTTGCCAATCTAGAAATACACCACGATGTGCCATTATCCAATAAAGCTGACGTTTTTACCAAATTGACAATTTTCCTCACAGCAGAAAATTTGGAACAACCTTATTGAACATGTCCCAGTAGTTTGATTCTAACTTCGTCACAAACATTTAATGTTATTTTTTTTAAACTCTTGTTTAAGACCTCTAATTCCTTTTATTTCCACATTGGTTTTGACTGTATCATAAATCTGTCTGAGATTACAAGTATCCACATTGGGAAATAACCAACCAGAAGTGAATTGTTGTCTGGGACTCCTCCCTTTCAGCAAAATAAAAGGTGAACACTTGGTAGTACAATGAGGGGCACAGTGATATGACCATAAAAGATCAGCAATATGTTCCTTAACATCAATTCTGGACCTAAGAGACAACTTGATACCTTCTACCAATGTCTTTTTAAATCTCTCCGCCAAACCATTCATGTTTAAAAAATATAAATCTGTCTAACAATGACAAATGCCTACACTCTTAAAATAGTCACTCATGGCAGGATAAGTAAATTGAGTACTATTCTCAGATACAACAAAATCTGAAAAAAAATATTTTCTGAAAATATCCTTCAAAAAAAATCAAGAGATACAGTATTACGTTGAGAAATCTATTTTAATTCCATCCATTAAAAAAATAATCAAAAAGAACAAAATATAAGTTTTTCCAAACGCAATTCCTTCATAAGGTCTTAAAAGATCCATAGCCAATTTAGTCCAAGGTTTATTCGGTAAAGTGGTCTAAACATGATCAATTTGTTGAGTCTTAGTGCATAAAGGACAATTTTCCACACACCTAACAATGTCATTGTCTATGTATGGCCACCCAAAAAACTCCTTGAACTTTTAATAGTACTAGATTGACCCAGGTGACCTAAATGAACAATTGAAATAAGCTTGTTCCTGAGACATTGAGGCGGACAAAAACACCCCCCTTTTACAATCACATCATTTTCAACTAATAAGTCACCTCTAACCTTCCAGAAAACGTAAAATTAGTTTCTCTACAGGCCAACCTTCTAAAATATAACCCTTGAGTGTTTTATAGGTGTCATCCTTTGACATGGCTAACAACCATTCTTCTTTAGGTAGAAATTCCCCCACTGAAAGTACTACATCTTCTAGAGATGCCACAACATATTCTTCTTGTGTTGGTAAACTAGGGGATGACAAAAGATCTCTTGATAACAAGATAAATAATCGGCTCGAACATTCTATGTCCCGGGTATGTATGTCACAGTGAAATTATATTCATAGAGTTTGCACAAAATTCTAACCAACTTGGATTAAACTTTACCCATACCATGTTTTTAAATTAAAGAAATGAGTGGCTTATGGTCAGTTTTAAGATTAAACTATTTCCCCTATAAGTACATTTTGAAATGTTCCACTGAACAGGTACATCCAAATGCCACTCAGTGGTAGAATATCTAGACTGAGCTGTAGTAAGTAGTCTGGAAGCAAATACGATGGTGTGTTCAACACCATCCTTAATTTGACACAGAATAGCTCCAAGACCAGCAGCACTGGCATCCACGGTAACCACATTAGTAGCATCATGAGAAAAAGAAAACAACAAGGTTTACAATTGATAATTACTTTCTTTAGACCATTGAACGCTAAGGAATGTTCCTCCAACCACTCAAACTTGATTCCTTTTTTGAGTAAAGATATTAATGGAAGAATAACATCAGAAAATGTTTGTACAAATCTTGTGTAGGATTCGCAAAAACCCCCAAAAGATTTAAGTTAATCCTTACTTTTGGGAATTTGTATTTTCCGAATAAAATATAACAAATCTTTCTTAGGATAAATGTCAGACTTAGAAATCGTGTGACCTAGGTACTCTACCTCATGAATGAAGAATTTGCATTTATCAAGATGAATAGTCATACCTTTTTCTTCCAAAATGGTTAACACTCTACTTAGCCCGATTCTGATGCCGTTTGGAAAGCTTCCAGATTTAATGGGTTTGGGAATGGTTTCCGACTGAATCAGATCATGAGAGTCAAACCAACTGAGTACGATGCATCCGGATGCTTCCAGATACGATTTGGTTGGCTCCCGATGACTTCAACGGGAGTCTTTGTTCCGACCGAATGCATAGGCTAACATTGAAGAAAGGGGTGGCTGGGAAAATCTGGCACCTTGTGGCAGGCGCCCCCAGTCCTTGTTACACTGTTCATGGCTGGTAAGGAGACCCATGGGTACCCCCATGGGCCCAATTGGGAAGGCTCTGGGCGCAGGGGGGCCACTATGGGCCCCCAAAGTTTGATTCCAACTGCTAATTCGAGTCAAATGGTACGATTTAGAAAGGCTGTCCAAATCCAGCATCGTCATTAGTCGTTCGGAAACTCGGCCCGAACAGACGTACAAATCTGCTCCGTACAGCTCAGTCATTCCAAATGCCGTCGTGTTGGTATTGGGATATTCCTAACACCTAACTCGCATAATACTCGGTCAGTCGGTAACCTTTCGGAGCTGGTCGGGAAGACACGGTCCCGATCCGATTTGTACAAGCAAATGCTGGCTACGAGGCCTCCTAACCACATCAGAATCAGGCCCATAGTAGATGGAATGCTGATTCTCTGTTTTAGAATAAACCAAAACCAAGGTGTAGTCTTGGAATGCAACAACCCCATGGATATTTCTAAACAGACAAATCATACATTTTTAAAATACTGATGCAGCGGCTGATAATCCAAAAGGCATCCTGACATATATAGGTGTAATGAATGTAACAATATGTCTTGATTCAGGTGTTAACTAGGCCTGGGCGTAGTGGGTGTAGTGTGGCTACGCAGAGTGCCACAGAGATGAAACCAATCTCCGCACACTCCGCGTAGCTCCGCTACACGACACCCACTTCCCACCCACCTCCCACCAACGCTATTAACAATTTTTGGCAACTTTAAAAAAGCGATTTAAAGAATAAGAAAACGTCTTACCTTATCTGCGGCAGCCTCGGGCTGCCGTCTTCCTCCATCTCGACTTCTTCAAGAAAACTGCACATGCGCGGGCGCCTGCGCATGAGCATTCCTCTCTGGGGAGATGGATAGGTGAAAGGGTGGATGGATGGATAGATGGTAGGATGCAAAGGTTTAATGGATAGGTTTGGGGATTGATGAATAGGTTTGGATATGAATGGGCAGAATGATGGAATGGTGATAGAAAGAATGAATAATGCATGGATGTTAGAGTGTAAAGGTGAAATGGTAGATATCAGCAGGTGCATGGAAGGATGAAAGGATGAATGGATAGATGCTTGGATGAAAGAAAGAAGAAAGCTCTTCTTGGGAGGGTCGTGATGACTTGCTACGTTAGCTGGGTGCCATAAATGTTTTGGTTTGAAGTGGGGGGTATTTTAGTTTTCTGGCTACTCCCTTGAAATTGTGTGAATGAGTGTTACGAACAGCATGAATGAGGGTGAGATAACTCGAGTGGCATAAACCAGAGTGAGGTAACTCTTAACAATTCTAACCAAAGTAAAACTCGACTCTGAAGACAAAGAGTTTCACACTTACTATATTCTCCATCTGCCAAGAAACCAGAGTCAGGTGATGCAATCAAGACACTTGGACAAGTCTGGACTTAAAGAACTTTGGAGAATTATTTTGCCCAGTACCTTAACATTCTGAGGCAGAGTAGATGCAACAATGTAGTACAGGATCTGTTCCCTTCCTTTCCTTGTTATCTTCCCTCTTTCCCCTTGGTACTTTCTCCTTGCGGGCTGTTATGTTATAACGCTCACAGGGATCAGTACAGTTGGTCATTGGTGGGCTACACATCATAAACATTACTTCTGCTGAGGACGACGGTCTAAGGTTAGTGCATCTGTTGTCTCACAATTTGAATTCTTCTGAGAGTATGCCAATTCAACTAAGTTTAATGGGAGAGCACAGGTACTTTACTACTGGTTAGCATGTGTAAACAGCAAAGCCGGCAAAAAATAGGATTCAGCAAAAAATGAAAAATCTGAGGTGATCACACAACAAATGCCAATTTCTTACATTTATATTCCCAATTGATAAGTTTAATCAGTATGCTCCTCAGGCTGAACCGGTAGGCAACAATGGCAAAGCATGTTTGTCTCATTTTTCTCACTTGAACTTGTAAAGTTTGATAATCTTTGCTGTGGCTGAGTGCAGACATCATGGGGCAGGACAGATGGGTGGTCTCCATGGTGGTGGCTTCAGGGGGTGTTTGGGGTGTGACACAAACCAAAAAAATGCATTCTTGTCTTGTTAGTTGGGTCTGGAAAACCGGAGTCAGGTTTGAAGTTTCTGTGTTGGCTTATCTTGGCATCCTGATTTGACTATGAGGTTTAACTTGTGAATTTTTTAAATCAGGAACAAAAATATATTTAGGACCAACTTTACAAATATTAGAGTCTCGTTGTATCTTATTTTATGCAGCCACAATGCAAAATCCTTTTTGTTACTTACAAAGCCATGCAAATGTCAATTTGTGAGTGAAAGAAATTTGGTTGCTGGATGACTGGGGTATAAGCCCAGGTCAACAGCAACTACAATTCTTGTCTGGGTAAAACACATGCAAACCCCAAATTAACCTGTGCTCACTCCCTTGGTAGTGCAACACTTCAAACAGAAAACTGAGAAAACACATTACAAAAGGAGCCCACAGCAGAGTAAGAAAAATAGAGTATGTTTTTATAAATAAACCAAGCCAAAAATGCCAAAAATCCAATTAGTAGAATTGGAGATATTGAATTTAAAAGTTTATAGTGAAAAATAGCGCCAAAAAGCATGATTGAGGATATCTAGTCACGCAGGACCAGGACAAAGTCACAAACTCAGGTTGACCGTGCTAGAGCGTGGGCCGGCTATAGGGATCCAGTTAGGCCCACTGAACAAAGTACCTTAAATCCTGGTGACGGAGTGTTGCATGGATCCGGGTATAAGGAATGCTGTGCAGCCAAAGCAATGCGTTGTTTTTTTTTTTTTTTTAAATCTGTTTTATTGATTTTCAAAACAATAAAGTACAACCATCAGAAATGGCAATACGACAACTACCAGTACATTCCCGCATCCGTCATCCCAACATGCATGTTTACAATGAGACATCATAATCAACTGTTTAGTATACCTGGCAATATTGAAGTAGTGCACAATTGTCACATCTTAAACCTGAGATAACTTGTGCAAAGGACATTAAGATTCACGGAGAGTCCGGGTTTTCCACATTGTGCAAATAGTCCGTTAAATAAACCCAATAGTCTTTTGGTCTGGACCTTGCCGGCAGCTCTTCTTCATAAGTTTGCAATTGGGACTTACAGTGCGCTATGTCTTTTAGCCACTGTTTCGTGTTCGGTACTCTTGTGCCGCCCCAACATTGCGATATTTGTCGTTTGGCTAACAACAGGGAGATTGCACAATATTTATGCTTCCCCGCTTTCACCCCTTGCAGCAAGCCCAGGAGGCACAACTTTATGGAGCATTCAATCTCCACTCCCACCATTTTCCGGAGAATTGTGATCACTTGCCCCCAATAGTCTTGTATCTTCGGGCATGACCAGGCCAAGTGAATAAAGTCTGCGCCCTGTGCCCCACATCTTTTACATTTGGCATCTTCCCGCAACCCAAACCTGTGTAGTCATGATGGGGTGTGATATGATTGGTGGAGGTACTTCAGGTGCAGAATGCGTAAATTTCCATTAGAAGTGAGTAGTTTGATCAGTGCGCATGCAGTGTACCATTCTTTTTCAGTCAGTGGGTCAGTTAAGGACTCATTCCAACGCGTCCATGCTTTAGTGGATGTGAATGGGATTTCGCTTTGGGTCTGTTTGTATAGTCGGGAGACTAGGTGCGTTGAATTGGAAGAGGTGATGACGCATTGCAGTGCGTCCAAACAGGGGGGTTCAGTCGGGTAGTTTGGGTATAGGACGCGAATTGCCCTTTGCAGCCTATAATACGTGAAGCGGAACATGACCGTTTGATTGCTGATATAAGATAATTCATCTATGTTCCTGAATGTGCCATCGTGATAGAGATCTCCAAACTTGTCAATACCCGCCTGTGCAAGAAGACCCATACCTACTTGTTCATTAGTGACAGATATCTGGGGGTGATGGTGTAACGGCATCGCGGGAGCATAGAGAGGCGTTTTGTGCGTTAGGCGGCTAATGGAGTTCCAAGGGGCCACTGTAGTGTCCACTGTATTAATATCCACCGTGTGTAACGGTGGGCGTTTATGCGTAATCACTGCAGTGAGGGGTGTCGGAAAGGCGTCCCCTTCCTCCACCGCTGTGTGTGTTAGGTAAGGAACTGTGTGATACCAATATGTGATAAATTGCGCCTGGGCACAGAGGTAGTATAAATAAAAGTCAGGGACACAGAAGCCACCCCTTTCGTAGGGCAAAGTTAATGTGCGCAGGTCTACGCGTGCCTGTTTGCCCGCCCAGATGAGTCTTAGAATCATCGTGGTTATATTTTTGAACACCGCCTTCGGGGGTGTGATTGGGATATTGTTGAATAGGTATAGAAGTTTGGGGAGGACATTCATTTTGACTATGGTAATCCGGTCAGCTAGTGACAATGGCATCTGTATCCATCGGTCAACCTGTCCCTTCAGTTTGTCCAGTACTCTGCCATAGTTTGTGCGGATAACTTCTTCAGGGTTTCTGCTGTACCAGATCCCTAAATATCTGACCGGGTCCGTTTGCCAATCTAGCGGGAAATCTATGGTGTGTCGTGCGGTGGAGTCTGTTAGGGGGATTATTACCGATTTGTCCCAATTAATCTGCAGTCCGGAGTGTCTGCCAAATTTGATATATTCGCGTAAGATCGGGTTTAAATTTTGTTCTGGGTCTCTAATGTATAACAGCATGTCATCCGCATACATGGAAATATGCAGCGGCCGGCCTGGGAAATGTAGGGCCGAGTGATTATATGATTGTCTTATAATGCATGCTAGCGGCTCCAGCGCGAGCGCGAACAACAGTGGTGACAGAGGGCAACCCTGCCTTGTGCCTCGGCCAATGTGAAAGGGGTTTGAAATATAACCGTTTACCCGGACCCTGGCTACTGGTTTGGTATATAGGAGTTGTACCCATGTTAGAAACCGTGGTGGAAAGCCCATTCGCTGGAGTATCGTGAGTAGGTACGGCCATTCAATGGAATCGATTGCCTTGGCCGCATCAAGCATGACCGCAATTGCTTTAGTGTCAGGGGTTAAGTAGTGGGACAGTGCGAACAACGTCCTTGTGTTGTGGGAGGTTGCTCTAGTGGGTATGAACCCCGCCTGGTCCGGTAATATCAAATTAGTCATCAGGGGCTGTAATCTGACTGCTAGTAATTTTGCCAGTATCTTCGAGTCTACGTTTAGTAGCGATAGGGGACGATAGGAGTCACAGCAGTCAGGGCTTTTGTTGGGCTTTAGTAGTGTTATTAGTACCGCTTCCCGTAGTGATGGTGGGAGTGTGGCCTGATCAAATGCATTTCCGTACATCGCAACTAGGTGTGGTGCTAAGGCGTCAGCGTAGGTTTTATAAAATTCGCAGGTGAATCCGTCTGAGCCTGGTGCTTTGCCGTTGGGTAAGGAGCGAATTACGGCCTTTACCTCGTCTATTGTGATCGGCATTGCTAGGTATTCACGTTGCCTGTCTGATAACCAGGCAATGGCGATATCATTCAGATATTCCAACGTTTCTACCCGGGGTGGTGTGGATTTGGATTCGTACAGTTCTCTGTAATTATCTACAAAGCTGTGTAGTATGTCGTCGGGTCGTGTCAGAGGGACGCCAGTGGAATCTCTAATTTGTGTTATGTATTGCGGAGATTTCCCTTCACATATTTTAGAAGCAAGTATTCTGCCAGGTCTCCCACCCTCGCCATACCGTTTGGCCAGTGGTCGTTTAAGCAATGCGTTGGTTACAAGATGTGGCGAGGCAGCAGTGCATGATCCTGTTGCGTCGGTGTCAAGCATCTCATCAACGGGACTAGCGATGCGGAGTTCAGACTCGGGATGTGTTGCACAGCTGGTGATGCGTGGGATTTGAGGAGCTGCAAGGGTGCGATGCAGAGACCATCATCGAGGCTGCTGTTGATGAGAGATGCGAGGACTTGGGCTGGAGATGCACTGTGCCTTTAGTGATGTGTCAGTTCCTGGAACTGCGAGCGTGAAGCAGGCCTTCTGCGCCAGGTGTAAATCCACGCAGCAGAGGCAATGCATTGCTTCTGCTTGAGGATGCGCCACTCAGCCGAGGAGATGCGTCAGTTCTGCTCGGTGATTTGCCGCTTAGCATAGAAGATGTGTCGGTTCCGCAGTAAACTTCTTAGGCCTACTTCCAAGGGTCCAGGACTGGGGTGGCACCACTTGTGAGGGTAGACTCATAGATTGCACAGCCCAGTACAGGGTGGTTGGAAGTCTATTATGTCCCTGAGACTTCGGATCGGAAGGCCAGCCAACTAGCCCTTTGAGTCACTCAGTTCTGGGTACAAGAGGTGCAAGTCCAGTCATTCTCACCTAGGCAAGAGGACAGCAGGCAGAAGGTCAACACAGTAAAGCAGGAGTCCAGCAGGGTAGTAGTCCAGCTGAGTGGCTGTCCTTTCAGCAGCACAGCAGTCCTCCTTCCTGGCAGAGCATCCACAGGACCAGAAGTGTACTGAAGTGGTGGTGTCTGAGGTTCAGTAATTATACACTGGTGCCTTATTCTGGAAGGGGGTGAACCTTCTAGACACTGTCTTTGAAATGCAAGGAATTCCCTGCCTCCCCTGGATCCACAGGGCGATACCAAAGGGGAAGATGGACGGAGCGCTGGAGAAAATCAAACACTCACACCCAGTCAACTGATCTGGGTTTAATCCATCATCATTCTTTAGCTCACTCCACCACCCAAGTTCAGAAATGGCCATATGCAAAGCTCCAAGCTGGCTGGAGTGAAAATACGGGGTTGTTAGGTCCTTTGTCTGTGGACAGGACACAGCCTAGTCAGATGTAGGTGAGACTGTGTCCACCACCTCCCTCTTATGCAGTCCGAAATGACCCATTAAGTCACACCTAAGCTTCCATTGTGTGTGACTGTCTAGGAGGAATACACAAAGCCTAACTGCCAACTTTACTCAATCATGTGACCAGAGGCAGGCTGCAGGCACCACATGGCTAAGACAAGAAAGGACTACTTTCTAAAAGTGGCATTTTCAGAAATTCAATTTAAAATCTGACTCCACCATAAGTTAGGATTTTAAATTGTACTTCCAGAGATACCAAACTTGAAGGGGTTATCTCTTCCCATTTGGAAAGTACCATCATACCATGTAATAAGGTAACCCCAATGTTATCCAACGGGAGAGATAGGGTGTGCAGTAGTGAAAACCATGACATGTGATACTTGATAGTACATGTCCTACTATTTAAATATATTGCACAATGCCCTCCAGGCTGTTCAGGGCCTAGCTTAGGGGTGACATATGTATTGAAAAAGAAGGTTTGGACATGGCAGTTTAAAACTGTACACATAGGCTCTGCAATGCAAAGCATGTGACATGCTCAAATGGCTAATTAAGAGGGTGGCACAATAAGTACTGCAGGCCCACTAGTAGCATTTAATTGACAGGCCCTGGGCACATGTAGTGCACTTTACTAAGAACTTATAAGTAAATTAAATATGTCAATTGGGTTTAAGCCAATATTATCACATTGAGAGGAGAGAGCACACACTTTAGCACTGGATAGCAAAGCAAAATGTGCAAAGTCCTAATACCAGCAAAACCAAGGTCAGAAAAAGTGGAGTAGAAGACAAAAAGTTGGGGGGAAGACCCCTCTAAGACTAACAGATCTAACAGTGTAACTGTGTGAAAAAATAATGCAATGCAGGACATTGCGATGCCATGCAGTACATTGTGATGACTTGAGTTATTTTGCACCAGGTATGTAACTTTAATGGGTGGGATACGGGCATTCGGGTGCATTCCCCCAAGGACTTTGACGCAAATCCATATTTACAAAATGTTGTAGACCCAGGCTTGCAGCAAAATGGTTTGCTCACCTGGCTTAACAAGTACGAATATCTTTATTTCTCCTCGTCATTTCTTCTTTGCATGTGTGCCGCATTATGTAGAACACATTGAGAGGAATAACAGCCTTATTCATCAACGGGACGTTTTGCGAGCCCCTAATAGCGATTCATAGCGAATCGCTATTAAGGACTCGCAAAACGGTATTCATGTAGGAATTGCTAAATAAATAGCGATTCCTACACATTCCTTATTTGCGAGTAGCAAATTGCTAATCGCAAATAAGGAATAACTCCCCATTCATTCCAATGGGCCAAAAGGCCCATAGGAATGAATGGGGAGTATTCCTTATTTGCGATTAGCAATTTGCTACTCGCAAATAAGATAGCGATTTAAAGGGTACCAGGGGTGTCCAAAGGACACCCTGTAGCACCCCTTAAATGCAAATTGAAACAGGTGTTGCGCACACACATGTCCAAAGGACATGTGTGTGTGCAACATGCAACTTAGAAAAATGCTTTTAAAAGCATTTTTCTAAGTTTTTGCTATTTACCGAGAGGTCTGACCTCTCGGTAAATAGCGGCCCGAAATTGCGAATTAGCAAATTAAAAATGGTTGATGAATTGCATTTAAGGAATCTCAAATAGAGATTCCTTAAATGTAATTCCTCGCAATTTAGCGATTTAGCAATTACCGATTTTTGCATTTGGGATGATGAATCCCAAATGCAAAAATTGCGCTCGCAAAGGGCCAGATTCTCAGATTCTGGCCCTTTGCGAGCGCAATTCGGCTTGATGAATCAGGCTGTAAGTCTCTAAGAATAGTTTCTTGTTGAGGAAGGTACACTTTCCTGAACAAATATTATCCTGACCCTAACACAATGCGTTGCCGCTAGGTAGACAAGCACACAACAGCACATGTAACGAGCACAACTCCACAATTTCTTTGAAGAAATGGTGCAGTTTTGCTCTCTTAGGGTAATGCAGTGCAGCACAACAACTTTCTGCAACTTGCTGCACTGTGCTTTGTTGTGCCACTTCCTTGTAAATGTGACCCTTACTGACAGGGAGTTGATTTTGAAAATTAATAAAATGAATGCACCACACATCAGGCTTTTCCATTGTGTGAAGGGGTCGGTTTTCTTTTTTGACTGACCCGTACCACCGGGATATACTTGGAAGTGATGGCCAGTAAAAAAAAAAAAAAGCTATCTGAATGTCCACACTAAGTAGGGTGGATGACCGGATGGCTTACTTTCAAAGGCACATACTTCATTTGGCCATTGAAGGAAGTTTTACACTGACAGTGTAAACTCACAATTTTACTCAGTCTGGAGATAAACGTTGTGGTCCATCCAACTCACAATTTGGCAAGTGGACCTTGAATTTGACAGACAGCCTATCTGTCCAACAAACTATAAATAGACTCCAAGAAGCCCACCTAATGAAATTCAGGATTGACCTTGCTCCTCATGGGAACAGGCCATCCCAAACCCTGGTCATCTCACACATTCACCCTTTGGCCAACTACTTTTTAAGTTAGTTGAGAAATTTGTGGTTTCACACCCCACAAATCTCATTGACTAAACTACCCCTCCGGTGGTCTCAATAATTTATTCACTTCAGGCCTGTGAGGATTGTGATGTATAATATGGTGTGGTTGTGTGATCTCATTGTGTAATACACTCATGAAACCATCTTGGGTCCAGTCAGGCTTGTTTGTAAAACCAATAAAAAGATAAAAAGGCAATAGTTTAAAATCCAACAATAAAAATAGCAAATTTGCCTAGAGAAGGAATGCCACCCTGGAGTATGCTAAAATGCAGTTAAAGAGGTAACTTTATCATAAAAAGTAAGAGTACAGACTGTCCTAATACAAGTAGATACACTATTTTGAGATTGTCCGATCACTAGTGTGGATCAAAAAATGGGACCCAATCAAAGAAAGAACATCAAAACATAAGGTTACACTAAAAGTCTGAGTTAGTTCTCCTCAGGCAGTTTCGGGGTTGCTACTGTGAGATCTCAGTGCAATAGATCTTATGATCAAGCTAAAATGGAGATACTTAACAACTGTACAAACTAGTGATTCTTTGGTCTCAGGTCTCAGTACCCTCAAGGCCATCAAACATTGCCTAGCCCCCAACTGTTTACATATGGGCAGGATCCATCTTGGCCTAGGTTTGTTATACCCTGAGCAAAGAAGAAAGAAATGCTGTAGGTTCTCATTCAGGCACACTGGGCAGATCCTTGGCTAGCGTAGATTTCCAATTTACACAAAAAGATTTCAAGGGTAGTGTTCCATGCCTGCATGCCTACATCAAGGTATAGTAACCTAGCTTCTGGGGTAGTTATGTAATCAAGAAAAAGCACATACCTGCTATGCAATTTTAAATCATAAAAGGCCATAGTCAGAGTGCTATATCTACTTCTTCCCACCTCATCGGCCCACTTACGCTCCCTGTATATATCCTTGATTGTCTCTCTTGTAAGATTCAAGGGGCAATCTTGATTTTTCCAATAATCATCCAAAACAATATGCCGAAGAGTGGTCCTAAGAGACTTTACATTTGTATCTTGCTCTATTGTCTCTACTGTCTCATTAATGGCATCATTGAATGATTAAATGGATGATGTGGTCATCAAACCTCCACCAAAGCATTTGGCGCCCTAGCTGGGCTTTCTGAGCGATTGAGTTCACGTCCAGGGGTATCAGTGGTGTACTCTTGGAAAGGCCTACCAAAGAGCATAGAAAAGTATTTTCAGCTTTCCCAAGAATGTTAAGTCTCGAAACCCCCACAGTTATGCCCCATAAAGGGCACTGCCTCCAGCCTTAACACTATAGACTCTAAGTGCAGGGGATATCTGTCTAGTTTGTAATGCTTGATAAATTATCTGTATCCCAGATGCATGGTGACCCAAATTCAGACTAATCTCCTTGATCTGCGAAGACCAGTGTATTCTTCTAGAGAGCCTAATGCCCAAGTAGTCAAATTCATTGACTCTATCTAGGTCTTTGCTATCAAGCTGAACAGTCCCCCTAAAGGTCCTATGCAGATTTAGGGCCATCACCTTAGTTTTCAATGGTTTGTTAATCAAACCCCTTTCTGTGCAGAAAGCCTCAAATCAGTTTCTGCAAATCCATGGGGGTTTTGGACACCAATCGAGTGTCATTGGCGAATAGGAGTGTGATTTTTTGCCCTGTGATTTTCGGAGCATCAGTTTTTTCATTCACCAGGTTGGTCACCACATCATCCAGAAAGAGGAAAAACAAGGTGGGAGCAAGGATGCAGCCCTGCCTTACACCTCTCGAGGTTGGTATTTTTTTAGTTAATTCCCCTAGAGGACCCCAACAAACTTGGGCATAGGTATCCGGGTGCAGCCCCATCAACATACCTAGTACGTCCTAAAGTGCCCCATTATTTTTAACACTTCCCAAAGTCTGTGACGTTGGACCAAATCAAACGCAGACTTCAGATCCACAAAGACCAGATAAAGATGAAATTTTTGCAGAATCACAATTTTCCAATAAATGGTCATTATTCTGAAAACCTAGTCGATAGTTCTAATTTCTGCTCAAAATCCTGCTTGTAGACTAGATAAAGATTCAGTCTCGTCCATCCAGCCCTTGAATTTATCCAGTATCTGGCTGCTCAGATTTTCTGTAATACATCAATCAAACTAATGGGTCTGTATTTTAAGGGGGAGTCCTTGGGGCCCTTTTAATACACCGTGACTATCTCAGCTGCCTTCCAGTTCTCCGGGATCTAAGCCCCCCTGTAGGGACAGGATGTTACTGTAAGAGTCCCGCATTTCAGGGTCCTAGTGAACAAAGGTCACCTTGGGCCATCAGACCCTGCTGCCTTTGCCATAGTGACAGAGCTAATAGCAGACAAAGGGGCATATTCTCAAGGACTTATCACCAAGTTATCGGCACTTTATCTCAGCTAAAGTGGTGATAAATTTATCGCCCCATTCACAAGCTGGTGCTAACAGCCGATATCACCAGTTTACCTGCGATAGCAGCCACAAAAAACATTGCCTCAGGTGAGCCCAGCAACAACTATCGCTAATGAGATGTAGAGTAGGCGTTCCCATGCAAAAAGCCGCAACAACACCACTCCGCAACATTCTCAACGACCAGCCAGATCGGCGATAAGATCCCAAAACAGGTGATAAGGCAGGTTAGCAGCAGGAATTTAACACCTGCTCTTACCTGATGTAAAGTCGGACAACACCCTGCACCAGAAAATGGAACCCAGCACAGAGCCACACCTGAAGAACAACAGATGCCATGGAACCACTGATCATGCAGCTCGGACACCCACGAGGGCTACAACACCCACCACCACGACCCCCAGTACCCCCCCCCCCCAGGGCTCTACTCCGGGCACCCCCCATTTCCCCTCAGAGAAAGATATGTTACATCAACTTCACAAAGTCATGAAAAAATCAATTCACCTGTAGTCGCACAATTACAACACTTAACATGCATGTGTGGGCAGAAATAGGAGAATCACAAAACATTTTATTCAAATAAACTAAAAACAACTATTTGGAAGAGTCATGGCGGGTCTTCTCAGGTCAATCTGTAGGTCACAGCCTACAAGACAAAATTCTAGATAAGAAGGTGTGTCATGCGCTCATCAAAGGACAGAGAGATAGAGAGTGAAAGAGAGAGAGAGAGAGAGAAAGAGGGAAAGAGAGAGAGAGAACGAGAAAGAGAAAGAGAGGGAGAGAGAGAGCAAAAGAGAGAGAGATAGATAGAGAGAGAGAGAAATAGAGGGAGAGAGAGAAAGAGAGAGAAAGAGGGAAAGAGAGAGAGAGAAAGAGAGAGCGAAAGAGAGGGAGAGACATAGAGGGAAAAAGAGAAAGAGAGGGAGAGAGAGAGAATGAAAGTAAGAGAGAGAGATAGAGAGAGAGAAAGAGAGGGAGAGAGAGAGAGAGAGAAAGAGAGGGAGAGAGAGCGAAAGAGAGAGAGAGATAGAGAGAGAGAGAAAGAGAGGGAGAGAGAGAAAAAGATGGAAAGAGAGAGAGGGAGAGGGAGAAAGAGAGGGAGAGAGAGAGACAGTGAAAAGAAGAGTGGGAGAGAGAGTGCCGACACTGCGGACCCAGGTCTCACTGCTCACCTGCTGTCTCCGGTGTGTCAACAATGTGCCGGTATACACTGCAGTCCACCAGGTCCCGTATCTGAAACAGAGTCCAGATTTATAAATGGCAGAGTACATACAATTACACACGCCATCATCGCTTGCCCATTACGCAGGCTGCTGCACCCCAGCCCCTCCCGCCGCCCAGCAGTGACTGTCCACCCCTGCGCACCCAGGCCTCACTGCTCACCTTCCGCCACCCGCATGTCTCCAAGAGGGCCCACCATGTGCAGGTGCAAGTCCCAAGCACGGGGCCCGCGAACATCCCGCCCTTTCATCATGCAGCCCTGCTCCGCGGGCCACCAGTTCACACACTTGATTCTGGGTCTTGATTTCGGTACGGCAGAGATCAAATCAGTACACGCGTTATCATCGCAGGCTGCATACCCACTCAGCCCTTTAGGTGCCACTAATTCTGTGACCCACGAGGCAATGCCACGTGGCGGTAGGCCAGCACTGCCCACTGGCTCAGGCCTACACTGCGGTCCAGCAGGGCTCACAAAAATCCTTACCAGTTCGGACCACCAGGAATGGGCATTATCGCAGGCTGCACACCCACTCAGCACTTAAGGTGCCCCTACCTCGGTGCACCAAAAGTCACCGTCCCGTGGCGGTGTGCCTGTGCTGGTCGTAGTGTGTCCGGTGCCACCAAGTCTGTGTCTTGCAAGCATGGACCCTTTATGATTGAGTCTCGTGGTGCAGAAGCCATCATGTCACCACTGGCACTGGGGAATCTGAAGTGGCAGGGCCCTAGGCCCTCATGCATGAATAATAACCACACAGATAAACCCAGATAGAGTGGAAATGGCATCCAGCATGTGTACCCTCCCCTTTTTATTGGCAGGGTCACATGTCCTGTGATGCGTGTGCTGGATGGGTGTGGTGTGGGTGCAAACCAGCCGTGAGGGAGTGGGTGTGGCATGCTGACAACTAGACCTGTGATCAGCAGATCACTAGAGGGAAGACCTGGGACATATAGCGATGTCGTTCCCCCCTGTGAGAGTAAGCAGAGTGGGCTGGCCTGGTGTATGCCAGTCCAGCGTAAGGGTGTGAACAATTACTCCAGGGCTCTGGGTGTGGTTCCGTCATGGTCTGGACAAGGAAGTAACTAATGCGTGTGTCCCTGTTGCAGTGCCAGCACCACCCTAACTGCAATCGGCAATGTGTCACCCTGTGACCCAAGTCCCACAACATGAGCAACATGGACGTAACGGGGAATCACTGACCCTATATTCATCCATACTTCCACACTTGAAAGATCGTGACACATCTGTGTGAATAAGAATGTTTAATGCAAATTCAGTGGAGTGTAGTAGCTGGAGCAGTACAGGGCCATGCAAACCCCACTTTACATTGTTGGCCTGTGGAGGGCCACCCAGAGTCCTTCAGGGAATGACAAGTTCAACGGAAGAGGAAGAGTTCAGTCCGCAGTCTGAATGCTGTGTCATTGGTAACCAAACAGAATATGGCAGTCCATGTCGAGGTCCAAGGTGAGTGTCACAGAGTGTTTCGGGGGACAGTGGAAGGTGATGATGCAGAGGGCAGAACCAAGCAGAAATCGGTCATATGGCAGATATGAATGGTATTGCATCCTTCTTACCACGAAGGGAGATTCATCCGCATCTTTATCCTGTTAAATGTGCCTCATGTGTGGGTGGTCGTGTACTGTCTCCAGCACTGTGTGGCACTGACTCTTCAGGGGGTGGAGATGTGGAATTTTAGTTCGTGAACTGAACATCATCTCCTCAGACTCACGTATGAACATACACGACAGCCATTTTAGGTACCATGATCTCCCTGTTCACGATCGATCGTTGGCGCACTTCCCTGACCCTGTAAGCATCCCCCACGCACCCTGACTGCCCCCGCTCTCACATGCACAAGTCATAAGCCCTCCCCTCCCGCATGACTCTGTCTCTGAGAATCACACCCCGCGCCTGACCAACTCCTCCTTTCCTTCCATGAATACCCCTCCTTTGATGACCCCGACCTCTGAGCCTGATTGTCTGCACGGACCGCTGGTCATCCCTCAGCCTGAGGATACAGTTTATCGCCCACTACTGTATGCACTCGCCCCTCTTCAACAGAGCTACTATTGATCATGACCTCCCCACCCCATGAGATTCGATCAGGCGCACACATTCCAAAGGAATCGGCAGAACACTCAGCTGCGTGATAGCCCCCTCCTATTGTATGAGGGGTAAGGGCCTCTACTGTTGTCATATGTTGGAATAGGCCGGAACTGGGGGGGGTGCCGGGGATGTCATCCTCATACTTCACAATGTCTTTGTTGTAATAAAGAGCGTTCATAAAGCAGTGTATAAAAGGTCGGGCCTCAGAGAGGCTTTCAGAGAGCACCTCGAGACGATACCTTGTTGTCCGATCTGATGTGTTCTGCTCCGTCGGAATAAAACGTGTTTCTTGTCTTCCTGTCTCCAGCGCCTGCCTCTTTATTTTGATAATCTTCATAAGGTATTAGAGGCGTTTAACGCCGGGCAAAATTACTTAAGAAACATCGACTAAATCGCCTGACCATTTTGTATTGATATTCATCAATTGGCGTCCCAACGTGTGGGGCCCATCAGCGACACGTGGATCCGGTGGGAGAGGTCCCAACGACAGAGTGAACGACTGCAACGATCGGAAGAGCTCCTGTCCGATAGACCCTCGTCTGACAGCCGATCATCTGAACTTCACTGGTTCCGAGCAGACCTCTCCCCGAGTGATCTTCGGTCCTGACTGGGAACCATCAGGAGTGCCACGGTAGCAGCAGAGAGTAGAGGACGATCGGGCGCTGGAAGCGGAAGACGAGAAACTGTCCATACGGTCCGGGTAAGGTCGTGTAACACGACAAACTAAGAAATATTTGATTGTTTGATTGAAAATACTAGTATTACTCTCCGAATTGTTGGTTCTCTTGGAGATTCTCTGTCTGCAAACTGAGAGGGATAAAAGTATTCTCTCTTCCTTTGCATGCAGCGAAGGGTAGGTAACGCAGGCTTTTGCCCCCGTTGTAATCCGTCGTGCCTATCTTTTCTCCCCACTGATTGATTGTTTGCCCGAACATTGTTTGTTCGAGGATTGTTTTTCTCGAGAATTCTCTGTCTACAAACGGGGGAGGGTAAAAAGTATTCTGTCCTCCTTTGCAGATAGTGAAGAATAGGTAGTGCAGGCTTTTGCCCCCGTTGTAACCCGTCGCGCCTATTTCTTTATCGCCACTGATTGTTTGATTGAACGGACATTAATTGTTCGATATTGGTTCTCTCTTTGGGTATTCCCTATTTGCGAATACTGCAGAATAAAAATATTCTGTCTAGTCTTCGCGAAGTAGTGAAGGATAGGTAGTGCAGACTTTTGTCTCCGTTGTAACCCGTCATGCCTATCTTCTCCCCATTGGTCAGTAGTTGGATCAACCCGGACCGCTTATTAGAGATGAACCATCCAGCTCCATTGGAAGGCACCCCTAATAAGGACATGTTCACTAAACAAGGACTAGTCGCCATAGCTTATAGTAAGTTATGGCATAAATATACGAAAAGGGAGCCCAAAAGTCAGTGGCCACTGATAGGTTCTTTTGATGAAAATAGAATAAAAACGTTGGAAGCAGCTGTAAAAATAAATAAGGCAACGCCCACTATGCTCAATAGTATTGGCATGTGGCACAAAGAAGCAGAACAGCGAAGGAAAAGAGAAGAAGCAAAAATAGGGAAAGAATTACGAAAGGCAGCCCACCTGGCAGCGAAGGAACTAGATGAAGAGATAAAAAGGAGAGAGGAAGTTAGACAAACGCAAGAATCAGGGTCAACAGGCCAATGCCCTGTTAGGACCCCCCTACGCTCTACCCAGAGATGCCCTCCAAACAACGGGCAAACGACGAGTTACTGCTAGGTCCTCCGATCATCTACATGCCCCCTCCTTATGCCCCCTGCCAGCCACTGGCACAGCACCTACCAGTCCTGAGTGCGGGCGAGGGTGACCCTAGCGCTAGTGCCCCGGCCCTTACGGCCTTCGCACCGGCCACATCGGTAACAACATCAGATGAATTCGAGACTAGCAAGCAGCTAACGGCAAGACCGAATAGGTTGAGCAAAGATGAGCGGGATGGGATTGATAAGATAGCAAAGACACTGGTAGAACGGAAAGAGAGCGAAGAATATGCGATGGATATGTACAATTCACATGCCGGTAGCCACAGGCGGCATTTCATTTTATGGTTCAGCTACCACACCCTGAACGCATATGAGGATAGGTATCAGAATAAGGGTCCTGCTAAACTGACGGCTCTATATAGAAAGATCGATGTTGGAGATGGGACTGAACATGATGTGACGGACCTCTTCATGCAAATGCTTGAAGTCTTCCGCCACCTCACTGAACAGAAACCAGAGGTTAAGATCGCAGTCTCTGAAACGGTTGAGCCCCCATTAGAAGTAGCCAACACTATGATGCCTATCAGAGAAGCCGCCCCCTACTGGGTTCCCCCAAGAGGTCAAGGAACAAACGATGAGATCAACCATGCAGACGCAAAAGGGAGGGTTGTGTACAATTGGGTTTACCAACCATGGGATCGGCAAGATATTTTAACTTTTAGGCAGACCCTGCCTGATTTGAGAAAGAACCCAACAGCATTTTATACCGAACTAGGCACAGCCTTGGGCTCAACCATAATGACTCTATCGGACATTGATTTGTTTTTCGGGTTGTGTCTACCGGCCGATGTGTGGAAGAAAATCCGGAAGGCCGACCACACAGATCTGTTCGGACACACCTGGAAGCAACTCATTGAACTAGATAGGCAGCGAGAGCCCGGAAAGAAACCTGTAAAAGACATACTGGAACTCCCCGACAAAATAGTGCAGAAGCTAAAAACGTTGATCCCAGAGAAAAAGGTAGACTGGTCGGTAGTCACGGCTTGCCGTCAGAAACCCCAGGAAGACGTATCAGAATATTTCTCCCGATTTGGAACGGTGTTCTCCGACTACAGTGGCCAAGACATGACCACCGCAACCGGACAACACCTATTCGTGCAAAACTACGTAAAGGGGCTATCGCAAGAGGTCCCCAAAAGTTACAGACGAGCGAGAGTAGTTGGGGAGCCTCCAAACCTGCAGCTATCCTTCAGATGGCTCAGTATTACGAACACCAAAAGAACGAGAACGAGAGGGCGACTGAGAGAAAGAAAAAGGACTTAAAAGAACGAGTGATGATTGCTCAATTACAGGGAGTGACTAGAGGAAGGGAGCAGTATAGGAGAAACTACCAGTCGAATGCCCCTAGAAATCCACCCCCTAGAGACGGCACACCCACACCTGGCGCTCCACGAACAGACCTCGATGAGAACCAGTGTGCGTTTTGCAAAGGATTTGGCCACTGGAAGTCTCAATGCCCGGTCCTCCGAGAAACGATTAAGAATAACGAGGCAAGGGACATGGCAAAAGGCCCCAGGACAAGAGGGCAGGGACGAGGGCACACCCACGACACCAACAGTAACCAACCTGGCAGACCGAACACATTTGACCGCCCCCGACAGAATCAGTGCCAACAGTCCGGCTGCGACAATGCTCACGACTTTGCATAGGACTGCCAAGGGCGAGGGAGGGATCCAGTCGAGCTCTGTGTTGACCAGCAAGGTCCTTACGTCACCGCTAAGGTCCTGGGTACAAAGTCTCCATTTTTGGTAGACACTGGAGCGACACGTAGTGTATTATCAAAGCGACTGATTCCAAGGGCACCCTTGTCTGGCTCACACATTACATCGATAGGTTTCGATGGAACGCCCTCCACTAATCCCCTGTCTGTACCTATCCCCTTTGACCTAGTAAACAATCCCACTGACATAACATTTCTACTCTCCTCCAACTCCCCTGACGCCATTATGGGTATTGATTTACTGAAACATTTCCGAGCTACTATTAGGTGTTCCCCAGACGGAGTACGAGTCATCCTATAAAACAACCCGAGCATGTCCAGATCCCGCCCCGCACGACATATTTACTCTATAACTAATGCTGACCTATCCTTGCTCGAGACTCTACCCCTGTACCTATGGGCTAGAAACGACTCGGATGTAGGACGAATGATGATCGATCCTGTACACATAACTGTTCGACCAGATGCAATACTCCCGAAACTCCCACAGTACCGGATATCGCCCGAAGGCGAGAAGGCATTGGTAGCGATTATTCAGTCCTTGGTAGATGCAGGAGTGGTAGAGGAAGTGGTTAGTAATGTTTGCAACAGCCCTATCCTACCCATTGTTAAGAAGCAAGGTGAGGGAGATGAGAAAGCGTACCGCTTCATCATCGACCTGCGAGAAGTCAACAAAGTGGTAGTGCCACAGTACCCCGTAGTCTCAGACATCACCACCATTCTGACCCTCATCCCGTCCACTGCCACCACCTTCACAGTTATTGATCTCAAGAATGCATTTTTCTCTATCCCCATCCATCCAGACAGCCGCTACCTCTTCGGCTTCACATTAAAAAACCGTTCGTACCGATTTTGTAGAGCTCCCCAGGGCTATACTGAAAGTCCCAGCATTTATAGCCAGGCCCTCAAAAGACAGCTGGACGCTGTCCAGCTACCGGATGGAGTGCTGTTGATCCAATATGTCGATGATATCCTTTTGGCGGCCGACACCACTCCACTTGCAATCACGGCCACTATCCAGCTCTTGCACTTTCTTGCGGAGAAGGGCCACAAAGTCTCCAAAAAGAAACTGCAGTTCTGCCAACCTCAAGTGACCTACCTAGGCCATCTCCTGTCCAAAGAAGGGAGGAAACTTACACCCGACCGAATCCAGACCATCCTAGACACCCCATCCCGAAAACACAGAAGCAAGTCCGTTCATTGGTGGGCCTTACATCTTTTTGCCGACAATGGTTGCCAAATTTCAGTCTCCTCATAAAACCCCTACTTTCCCTGTTGGCCAAAGATGTTCCCTTCCCACTCCCTTGGACCCCCGAATGCCAAGCGTCCTTTAAGGAGCTGCGGGATGCCCTTTGCTCGGCACCCGTCCTAGGAACGCCAGATTACTCCAAGCCCTTCTCTCTCTTCACTCACGAAAGGGAGGGATGCGCATTGTCTGTTCTAACTCAGCCCATCGGCTCCAAACAACGCCCTTGTGCCTACTTCTCTGCCACTCTTGACCCGGTCGCCAGAGCTTTACCTGCCTGCCTTCGAGCGGTAGCCGCTGCTGCTGTCTCTATCCGTCAGAGTGAGGGAATTGTACTTTCAAACTCTCTCACGGTGTTAGTACCCCACGCAGTTGACACCCTTTTGAACCAGACCAAGACTCAACACCTGACTAGTGCACGACTGACGGGGTACGAATTGACTCTACTTGCACCCCACATCACTCTTAAGAGATGCACGACTTTAAATCCTGCTACACTGTTGCCCTTGCCTGAAAATGACCCCGATGTGCCCCTATACACGACTGTGTGACCCTCACGGACGAACAGACCAGAAGTAGAATTGACCTTAGAGACACTGCTTTTACAGACCCTGATGGAGAACTATGGGTAGACGGTTCTTGTATCAAACTCCCAGACGGCACCACCTCAGCTGCCTATGCGGTGATGACAGCCCGAACAGTAGTTGAAACAGCCCGTATCACGCAACGATCGCACAGGCAGCAGAGCTGATTGCCCTCACACGAGCATGTATCATAGCAGCAGGAACCACGGCGAACATTTACACGGACAGCCAGTATGCCTTCGGGGTGGTTCACCATTTTGGGCTCTTGTGGAGGGAAAGGGGATTCCTGACGTCCCACGGCACACCCATTCTCCATGGAGATCTAGTCTCCGCCCTGATTGAAGCAGTTCTCCTCCCCGAGCGATTAGCAGTGATCAAATGTCAGGCACACAAGAAGGTGACAGACTTAGTTGGACAAGGAAATGCACTAGCCGACATCACTGCCCGAACCACAGCTGAGAATAGGACGACGACACGCATGTACGTGACCAGGTCACAAGCAGAAAAATGGACTGACGCTAGGGAAACGATTAGGGACATCCAGTCGGCCAGCACACCTGACGAACTGACTGAGTGGGCACGGGTGGGTTTAAAGGACGACGAAGGCTGCTGGCGGACAAAGGACACAAACAAGTGGTTGCTGCCTGACTCATACTTGATCCCTATACTGACTATGGCACACTCCCCTGCACACATAGGTTCTGCCCCCATGATTGAACTCATTTCCAAAGTCTGGCACAACAACAAAATCCCCGACTCAGCCAAACGCCTGGTCCAGCAGTGCCTTATCTGCCTACAACACAACCCCGGGAAAGGAACTGTGGTACCCCGGGTAGGGTTTGGGATCCCCGACCACCCCTTTGAGGTCCTCCAGATGGATTACATCCAGCTGGAGAGGTGCCAAGGCTTGAAGTACGTATTAGTCATTGTATGCGCCTTCAGCAAATGGGTGGAAGCCTATCCAACCCGTGATAACACTGCCATGACTACTGCCAAAGTACTACTGAAAGAGTTTTTCCCTCGCTACGGCCTTTGCCGAATTTTATGGAGCGACAATGGCCCCCACTTCATAGCTGAAGTTATCCAACTAATCCTGAAGGGGCTGGGAGTAAAACAAAGGTTCCATGCGGTCTTCCATCCCCAATCCGCTGGCCTAGTTGAGCGACACAATGCTACACTGAAACTGAAACTATCAAAAATAGTGGCCACCACAGGACTTAAGTGGCCAGATGCCCTCCCACTGGCATTGCTATCGATGCGCTCCACTCCCACTAAGCACCACTTGACCCCCTACGAGGTGGTGTTTGGGCGACCAATAAACCTCTGGACTGCCCCCAAACCAACCTCCATTCACGACGTCCCCGACGTCCTGCTGTCAGATTATTTGTGCAAATTAACTAAAACGTTGTCTGTCATTCATCAACAGGTGCAGCAGGCCATCCCGATGCTTCCAGGGGCCCCGGTCAGGATATCCAACCGGGAGATTATGTTCTAGTCCGGAACTTTCAACGAGCGAAGAGTCTGGAACCCCGGTGGACGGGCCCCTGGCAAGTACTGATCACCACTCGGACGGCTCTTCGAGTGGAGGGAAAGAGGCACTGGCTGCACGGCCATCACTGTAAGAAGGTCTCCTCGACCCTGGCCACGACAGAAAACGTCGACACCCAAGAAGAGCTCCTGAACAAAGAGCGACCATCACTGAACTGCTATCCTGATACAGAGGCGCTTGAACTTGCAAAATTCTCTGATCCCACTGTGCCATCCCGGGAAGGGTATTTCCTGCGTCGAAAGGGGGGAGCTTCGGCTAAGTAGACCACGGACTAAGTTAAAATCTCAGAACGGTGACCTAAAACAACCAAGGGTTACCCGGAGAGAAGCTAAACAAAGTCTGTGGTTCTGCCCACTACCGAGCACCTTGAAGATGAAGATGATGGAAGCACCAGACAAGAAGATGATGGAAGCGCCAGACAAGAAGATGATGGACGGAACCGGAAATACCCACTACAGGAACCCAAAGACTGATAATTTGCACAAATCAAAGAAAATCGCTTTCTTCATTGTCTTTCTCCTTTGCCTCCTCCTCATGACTTCCTTCTGGATCTTGGAGGACAGCACACCCGCTCATCAGATATTGCTGGCCACTGTACAGCCAACCACCATGAAAGAGCATCACTTGATCCCCCTTTCGCCTCAGCTCCGAGAGAGGCGTAGGGAGTTCTGGAACAATTCCTTCGTGCAACTGCTGCACCAGCACAACCTTGCTACAAATGCCACGAACTGCTGGATCTGCGGGTTGCTCCCGCATGCCACTGAACACTCCATACCTTTCATCCCTTCTCCTTTCTCAGTTCATGGCTCCTGCCTCGCCTGGTTGATCCTCTTGCAGGAGAGCCACAAGGACAACGCCGCTTCTGGTCAGACAGTGTCACACTTCTACTATGGGTTCTGGCTGAACAAAACAGGAAGAACGTCTGCCCCCATTTGTCCTGCGGCCTCAGGTTCCGCCTTCCTTATGAACATCCCTGCCAAAGAAAGAGTCGAAATGCAAGTGCTCCATAATCCAGCCAGACCCACCTTCTCCCACCTGCGGAAGCAAACGGCTGCCACCCTGACCGTGGCCCTGTCTGTCATCAATGTCACAGGACTCGTGTGCCTCGAAGGCCAGGGAACACAACTGGTGGGTCACAGTTCCTGCCGCACCACCAGAACATTGGTCTCAGTTGATCCCCCTTCCTTTGTTGCTTCTCCGAATATGTACTTTGTTTGTGGCACCAAAGCTTACACCTGGCTCCCGAAAGGTTGGAGGGGTACGTGCTACATCGCCTTCATTCTTCCTCCCACGTATGTGGCCTCAGCCTACCATCACCGGCAAAAGCGCACCGGAGACGTTGAACAAGCCGACTCCACCGGAGCACAGTTCCTGGATGCAGCAAAGGGACTTGTTCCTCTGTGGGGACCAATGGCAAACAGCCGCGCTATCCGACACCTAACTCAGGCAGTAGAAACAACCATCAACATCACGGCTGGCCTCCTCGCTAACAACACAGCTGAGCTTCAGGCTGTCCGCCTGGTGGCTCTCCAAAACCGCCTTGTCCTAGATGTGATTCTGGCCGACCGTGGAGGAGCATGCCGCATCATCGGCTCCAGCTGCTGCACCTACGTGCCAGATAACTCACCTTCAGTCTACAAAGCAATTGAACACCTCCATAGACTGTCCTCAGAGGTTCACCAAGAGCAAGAAGGATGGTCGCTTGGAAGCTGGTTTTGGGACACTTTGAAGGACTGGGGATGGAGATTGTTTGCATTCGTACTGGTACCGGTCGTGGTGCTGTGTGGGTGCTGCTTAGGTATTCAATGTCTGCCACCTTTGTGTTCACTCATTTCTAACTGTATGTGCCCTAAGACTTTGGACTTCAGAACTGAGCACATGAGTCCCCTCTATGAGGTAGAAATACGTGATCTTATGGGGATAGATCCGAATTGACAAACTGGCGAGACATGTTAAAAGGGAGGACTGTGGAATTTTAGTTCGTGAACTGAACATCATCTGCGCCATCTTGTCCAGTCCTCAGACTCACGTATGAACATACACGACAGCCATTTTAGGTACCATGATCTCCCTGTTCACGATCGATCGTTGGCGCACTTCCCTGACCCTGTAAGCATCCCCCACGCACCCTGACTGCCCCCGCTCTCACATGCACAAGTCATAAGCCCTCCCCTCCCGCATGACTCTGTCTCTGAGAATCACACCCCGCGCCTGACCAACACCTCCTTTCCTTCCATGAATACCCCTCCTTTGATGACCCCGACCTCTGAGCCTGATTGTCTGCACGGACCGCTGGTCATCCCTCAGCCTGAGGATACAGTTTATTGCCCACTACTGTATGCACTCGCCCCTCTTCAACGGAGCTACTATTGATCATGACCTCCCCACCCCATGAGATTCGATCAGGCGCACACATTCCAAAGGAATCGGCAGAACACTCAGCTGCGTGATAGCCCCCTCCTATTGTATGAGGGGTAAGGGCCTCTACTGTTGTCATATGTTGGAATGGGCCGGAACTGGGGGGGTGCCGGGGATGTCATCCTCATACTTCACAATGTCTTTGTTGTAATAAAGAGCGTTCACATTCATAAAGCAGTGTATAAAAGGTCGGGCCTCAGAGAGGCTTTCAGAGAGCACCTCGAGACGATACCTTGTTGTCCGATCTGATGTGTTCTGCTCCGTCGGAATAAAACGTGTTTCTTGTCTTCCTGTCTCCAGTGCCTGCCTCTTTATTTTGATAATCTTCATAAGGTATTAGAGGCGTTTAACGCCGGGCAAAATTACTTAAGAAACATCGACTAAATCGCCTGACCATTTTGTATTGATATTCATCAATGATGTGGATGTATTGGTAGCAGCAGCATTCATCAGCGGCAGGACTTGTGGCAGCAATGCCATGAGGAGGGCTTTATGTCAGAGCTACCTCTCGCTGGTGTGTAGCCATGGCCGCCACTCTTTCCGCTTGCGTCCGCTCCATGGTCTCCATGATCCTCCGCATGTGTCCCAACTCCCGGGTAACATCGCTAGAGCTAATCTGACTAGACAGTTGTTCTTGTCTCTGAGTCAGGACTCCAACGATGTCAGCCATGGGTCATTGGAGAGCATGGAGTGGACTGTGGGTGTCCGTTAGGGACTGTGAGTGGCCCCTGATGGGACTTAGACACCCACGTATGGCATCTAGTTTGGCTGCCATGCGGCCAAACCCCATCTGCACCTGTTCAGCCAGCTTCTCCTGGCACCCCAACACACGGCGTTGGATGGCCATATGTTGTTCGTGGGGTCCTGGGAGGCAGCAGTGGTGGTGGATGCTGCCTGCTGTGTGTTCTGTGCAGGGGTGGGGTCTCCCTGTTAAAGCTGGGCTGTCCAGCTCGTGGAGGTGTGGTGCGGAGGCTGTCCACGAGCTGTTGGAGGGCATTGGGGTCGAAGGTGTGGTGGTCCTCTTCGTCATCAGAGAAGAGAGGTTTGGCCTGCTCTGCAGGAGGTGTTGGATTCCCTCTGCAATGTGAAGGGGAGATGCAGTTTAACCCCTTGCGTGCTCCCGTCGGCCAACTACCTCGCTAGTGCTGCCGTCATCCAACAGCCGACGCGGCCCTGCCCATTTTGCAGAAGTGCCGCACTGCCACGAAATCGCGGCCGCGGCAAAGGGGCTAACATTGTGTTCACATGTATTTTGACACATTGTACATGTTTACATACAGACTGCATGACAGTGTACATTGTGACTATTTGAGAGGAGCTGCCTATTTGATGTAGGACAGTGGAAATTTCGACAACATCACGGATGTGTGTTTGTACTTGTACATTGTCAACTCACATTTCCCTGCAATGCCAAATGTGACTTGCCAGTTTCAACACACAAGCGGCACCAGTTGTGTCCTCTTTTCTGTTGTGGACGTGTTGTGGTTTGTATCACATCGTTGTCAATGTTGATGTGCTCTGCATGTTATGTGTGTGTGCTGCATTTTATGGGAGTCACCCCTGCAGTTCTGACTGCCCCATGTCCCTTTCATGCGTTGTGCCATTGACTTCTGTGCTTATACAGTGCTGAGATGTTGCATACTTGGGTACATTGGTCTCTTGGTGGGAGTTAGGGGTCTGGGATTTGGTTTGTCCACAGATTTGCTATGCTGAATTGTACATATGTGCCATTGTGCCCATCTCACCCTTTCCCCCCAGTCCCTGATTGTTACTCACCCTGGTGCTGTTGTGTCAGATCATGTTGAGCCGTGTCCGATCCCTCAACTCATGCCACCGTCTCCCCACTGATGACTGTGGACACCATTTCCTCCATCTTCTCCAGGTCCTCCTGACTCCCACCTCCAGTCTGCATTGCTGCCTTCCAGTTGTTGGCGAGTTTCTGCTTGGTTTGGCGCTTCACATCATCCCAGTGCCTCTTGACCTCTTCCATTGTTCTCTTTAGCACTCTGACTGCATTCATCTTGTCCACGATGGACTGCCATATTCCATTTTTTGTTGCCAATGACAGAGTGATGGTGTTCTACTACCTCCGTGATCAGGATCCTGTTTTCCTGCAGACTGAACCGCTTCTTCTTACTCTCCTTGTCTTTGTCCTGAAGTTCCAGGCTGGTCCTCCGGGGGACTTGTGGGGTTCTGGTAGTCCTCTGTACTTGCTCCGGCCAACTCCATTGTGCTTCGCTGTTGTTTGGCTTTTGTTTGTATGTTTTTTTCTACTTTTATAGTGATTTTTCCCACCTGACGCGTTTGACTTGCAGGCCTGGCACAGCTTATCGCTGTTTTTTTTATTGTGGTTGGGCCCATCGCAACTTTTTTTGTGTTGGGTTTACATTTTTATCGCTGTCCCGGTGACTTTATCGTGGACATTTGACGCGTTTATCATGAGACTATCGCATGGTACCACCGTGTTGAGAATACAACGTTAACACAGCATTATTTTCCCGCAATAGACTGTGATGTGAAGAGTTGCGTTAAGCTTATTTAGCAATAATTATCACACGTTCTTGAGAATATCCCCCAATGTTTCTCGGTCTATGCTTAGTGACTTAGAATGCACTTTTAACCCCAGGTCTTTTGGAGCACAGCCCTCTGAATTTGAGCACTAGGGAAGATCAAACACATCTGAGAAGAGCTTATACATTGTTTCAGAATAGATATAATTTGTTAGGGGTCCTCTGGTACATTTACCTTTATTTGCTATTAACACCTTGGCTGCGCCGCCGATTTTGCGGAAGTGCGGTACTTCCGCAAAACGGATGGGGCCGCGTCGGCCATTGGCCGATGGCAGCACCAGCGAGGTAGCGTTGCCAATGGCCGACGGCAGCATGGAAGGGGTTAAATTCCCAAAGTGTTTACTATCTCTAGGCCACGAGACCCCAACTTCATAGAGCTCCTCCCATTTCCGGCTTTCCCATTTGGCCTAGGTATCGATCTGAATCAGTTTATATAATTTTCTCTGTAACCCGATATGTGCTGGTTCCCCAGCCTTTAAGGCTATGGTTAAATTTCGCTTGGATACCCTTCATTCTTTTGTGAACTAGGTAGCAGAAGGGATCACTTATGAATTAGGGCGAGGGCATCTTTGAACAAAACACACCCCAGGAAGTAAAATAGATTCTTGTGAATCATCTCAAGCTCCTGTAATTGTTTCTTGTTCCTTACAAGGCCCCATCCCAATATGGTCTGGAACACTGGTGTAGTATTCCTGCTTCCAAAAATTACGGACACCTTGGGTGGGAGTCATTTCTTGAGAGAGGGGTGCGGTGGTGTTCTGGTTCTGACACTGAATTTACCCTCAGAAATGTGGAATGACCATGGAAATAACCACATGTGTTCCAGTTGGTACTGCATATATTTGGCTGCCTCCCACCAAGAAACTTCACCAGCTGAAAATTTCAGGAAGGAACCCCCAGGAACGTGTAATTTCCTGACTCACCCAATAGCTTTATTAACAGCCAAACCTGGAAATATATGACTCTTTGAAATGGGGACTAAATAGGTAGATTTACACGTAGAATTCTCTAGAAGAGAAAATTCATAACCAAAACAGCATTTTTTGTGAGGAATTCTGTGCAAGGCTAGCAGATCTTAGCAACGCATTCCAGAGTAGGCAGGTAGGCACCACCTACAGAGAATGTTCTCCTCATTTGTTTCCCCTGAACTTGGAACTTTTGATCACTAGTGCTGTGCCTCAGCACAGACATTATGGGACAAAAAAATTAGATAGTATCCCTTGTGCCCTGGCTGAACCTCAGGCCACTCTGGCTTGACCTCTCTTCTTCCCAGTGCAGTACGTCTCAGTGAGCCTCAGTTACATATAGGACAAGGAATCAAGAACAGTGGACCGGAAGACATTGACAGCAAGATAGAGTGGTCTGGATCATGAGACAATGTTTAACCCCTTCGACGCTCATGACGAGCCCAGCTCGTCATGTAGGGCCCATTGATTTCAATGGAAAGTCAATGGACCTACATGCATACCCCTTAGCAGCCAAGTGGTTAAAGAAAAACAAATTATTCAAAATGATGTGATGAGGTACTAAACAAATAAACACATAAAAATAACAAGCGGTTATATTTTAAAAGGTTATAAATAAATACAATAACCAGCAAGGTAAACTGAAAAAATCGAAAATGCATAAAAATCTAAAAAAAAAATCAAGGAAAAAGAAAGAGAGGGAACAAAAGAATGAAAAATTAAGGGTGCGAATGAAAACAGGAAAGTGAAAGGAAGAAAACAATGAAAAGAAGTCATGAATTAAATGAATATAAATAAATAAAATTAAAATAAATTAATGTAGAAAATAGAATAGAAAGAAGTAAAGTAGAAAGAGAAAAAGAGAAAGAATGAAAGTAAGACACAGGACCTCATTCAGAGTAACACGCAATCTGGAAGGGCCCTTTTCACAGCTATGGCAATTACGAGTAATCAGAGCGGTGCTCTTTGCAAATGGCTCGCGCTCTGAGCAGAAAGACCTCTCAGCCGCCGACCCCACGGGTTGTATTTCAGCTGACGCCTCATGAATGCCAATGACAGCGGCTTCAGTGTAATACACATGTTAAATGAGTTCACCTTAGACAGCCCTCCTCTCCCACTGTCTGGAGCCTGAGGGCGATGAGGCACGACCTGTCTTCTAGGAGATGTCGAGCTGTTGATGCACAGCTCACCCCTACTCTTTCTGACAATAAAATAGCTGTCATTAGAAATACAGCATCTTTAGAAGTTAAGTACCCGAAAATATCTTTCATTTTTACAGCCAGAATAAGAAGCCAGTGTTGCTGTCCACGTGTCTGACTTTAGTCGTTTTACGAGCACGGATGTATAGGACAATTCAAACTATAATGAAAATACTAATCATGAGATACATTTGGGTGGTAATTCACTCATTACATTGTGAATTTTGCGACCCTGCGCCAATTTATGAACTTCCTTTCTGTATTCTGCCCAGTGGACACAAACCTTGATCCCAGGGCTTTAAGTGGGCCGGGTCCTGCCAGTACCCAGCACCAGCAGTTCTAAAAAGCAGGTGCTGAGACAGGTCCCTATCAGGCTCTACATTTTTGCCCTCACCATCAGAGTGAAACAAATATCTTAACTCTGCAGCAGTACCACCCTTCACTGCCTTTGATGCAACCTCAAAGATACTAGTACTTTCCAGTCTCATCAATTCAGAACGGCACCATTTTCAGTATTATATACAGCGAAGACAGCGGCGACCCCTACACAAGAGTGGAGGAGTGTTCAAGTTCAAAAGACCTTTATTCGAATTTCTTAAAATTCATAAAAGTACCGATCACAATAAAGAACACATAATAATTATATATATACACATACAAATGATAAAATAACATGTGGCATTAAATTTCATTACAGTAACAATACAATATACATCAGATCATTATATCATTATACTACGTTCCCATTGTGACAAAAATTGATTGCTATATTCATGGATTTTCCATCATTTTCCGAGCTTGTATAGCCAGTCTTAAAAAGGAACTGGTACGAAAAATTAATTCATCGCTGTCCAAAACAATTAACATATTATATGAATCTTTGAGTGACAGTGGTCTGAATTTCTTAAAATACGGAGTAAAAAACCATTTGATGAATTTGAGATAAAATTTGCAGAAAAATAAAAAGTGCAAGTCGTCCTGTGAACTCACACCATCACATGGACATGGAATAGAATCTGCACTGTGGCAATATCCCAATGGAAAAGACAGCATAAATTTTACAGAGCCTGCCCTTAGACGAAACAATAGTGATCGCTCCCAGCCAGTCATAGGCAGGGAGAGGTAGGGCGGCAGAGTTTGGGTACACAATCCGTTTCCTAAATATTTTCTAACACTTGATTTTTGTGATTCACTTTGTAACCTTTCACTGTTATAAAGTGCGTATAGTGCATGTTTGACCTCACCTTTGTCCTTTAATTCTATTGTCGTAGGATCAGTACACAAAGTGCCTCTGTCGACTTCATTAAGTGATTTAAAAACTTCCAGAAGCCATGGAATCTTCATTCCATGTGCACAACTTAAACAGTCTTTTATAATGTCTTGAGTAAGAGCAGCCGCATCGTTCCTCCAGATTCTAATCCAGAACAGTGCTGGTCTTGCTCTGATGAAGTCACTTATGTGTGAAAGATTTAGTTCATTGTGACAGATAAAATTTGGTGAGGAAATTGGTACACCCAGAACTTTCCTGCAAAAACGATTTTCCTCCCTTTGAATGCAGAGGCTATTTCCTGATCCCCACACCTCTGCTCCATACGTGGCGACAGGTGAGCACTGTAGTTTAAAAATCTTTAAAATAGCCCTAGTGGCACCTATTCTCTTTGGGCGAGGGAGACTCAAAACAGAATTGTTGGCTTTCGAGAACTTGCTCGTGGCGTGGGCCAAATGCCCACTCCACGAGCCGTTCGCAGCGAAAACCAACCCTAGGTAAGGAAATTTGGGGACAGATTCCAATTTATCTGTGCCCAGCTGAATAGTATTGAGTTTCCTTTTGCCTGGGCCACAGGACATAATAAAAGATTTTTTTAAATTTACCCTCAGGTCCAAATCCCTCATAAAATTTACAAAACTATTTACAAGTAGACGAAGGGCATTAGGAGTGCGGGTCATAAGCACCGCATCGTCTGCATATAAAAGCACTGGAAGTGGTTTCCCTAAAATAGTTGGAACATCTGTGGTGACTTTTTTCAGGCAGGTGGATAGGCCATTAATGTAGATAATGAACAACAGGGGTGCTAAAACGCACCCCTGTCTCACCCCCCTACCTATATCGATGGCTCCTGAAACCTCTCCACCCATACCAATACGTACCCGAGCTTTCAAGTCGGTGTGGAGATAGGCTAGAAAACTTACGAGGGTAATATCAAGACCATTGATTGAAAGAATAGACCAAAGCTTCGATCTATTCACAAGATCGAAAGCGGATGAGAGATCCATAAACGCAAGATAGGTGGGGCAGGAGCGGGCAACACTATATTTGTCAATTATCAATTTTAAATTTAGGCATTGCTCCACTGTTCCTACCCCACTACGGAACCCCATCTGACACGGGTCTAAGAAGTCAGTATCGTTTGCCCATTCTAGTACTCTGTGGTATATTATGCGACCCAACACTTTTAGCGTATTGTCCAAAAGGGAGATAGGACGGTAATTTGCAGGGTCAGACCTGTCTCCCTTTTTATAGATTGGGACAATTATACTAGTTGCCCATGTGGTTGGCATACCTGTTTTTGGAAGGCTATTAAAGATATTAAGAAGTATGGGTGTCCATAGGTCAACATCATATTTAATAATATCAATGGGCAGGCCATCCGGTCCGGGCGCCTTATTACCCAGACTTTCTTTGATAGCTAATTTAACTTCATGTTCCAAAATTTGTAAACCATCTGATTGACTAAAAATAAGAGGAGAATGCTCCTCTGAGGGGGCGGCATAAATTCTAGAGAAATGAGTCTCCCAAGCTGAGCTTGTTATATTACAACTGATTTGGGTTAGCTTTTTTCCCATTTCCCTCGTTTTTCTAACAGCTGACCAAAACGGGCCGCTGCCACCCAAGTCTGCGCTTGTAACCAAAGAGTCCCATTGTTCAGTAAGCAAATTAGATTTCCGTTCAAGTATTTTAGCTTTATAATTTTTCCTAGCTAATTGAACGGTAACTTTGCACCTAGGTTTTGTAGAGAGAGCCTTTCTTAATTCTCTATTAGCCAAGGAGCAAGATGAATCAAACCACCTTGGCTCTTTATCTTCCTTAGGTAATGGGACTGACAAAAGGGTTTTAATGGTTGAGCATAAAGCTTCAAAATCAGCAATCAGTTGGCCATAATTATCGCTTGGGAACAAACAAGAATCAATCAGATGTGGGTGTAGCGTTTGTATGCTATCTAAAATGGCCCCACAATCCACTCCCCTCCATTTTAAGCGAAGGCCATCAATTGATGGGGTTATGTCCCTTGCACCATTTAGATTCGCAAAAATCGGACTTGGAGCAAGATCCAAAATTACAACCAATGGGTTATGGTCACTAAAAGATGTTTGTACCACAGAAGATTTGACTATGCAATCTGTCAACAGTGGTGACGCAAATATATAATCAATGGTGGAACTACTGTTCCTTCCAGTGTGCGTTGGGACATAAGGGGAGTCAGAGTTATGTCCTATTCTCAGGGCATCGGCTAGGTCAAATTCAATGAGTAATTTGGACAGTTCCGAGCCTCTGCGCTCCGCTGGGTCAGAGAAGGTCTCATTTTCAGATCCAGCACTCACTGCTAGTTTTGCATTGAAATCGCCCCCTAATAAAATACCTGATTTATTGTCTACTGAGAGGGAGCATTCCAATGTGCTTAAAACCTTAGATAATGCCATAACGTTCTTATTCGGTACATTATAAAAATCATTATTGTAAAAATTGATTAAATAAATTGTGGTCTTTGACTTCAATTTATATTCAAGAAACTGGATATTGGGATTAACAGGACCATCATTCTGCAGTTTTCTAATTGTACCGCCTGCAAGAATCTTGATTCCAACGAATAGGCCACCCATTGCTCGGCCAAAACTTGGTTTAGGTGAGGTTAGGCTGAAACAGTGGTAGCCCTCAATATACAAGTTTCCAACAGCCCATGTTTCTTGAAACATAAGAATATCCGCATCATTAATTATCTCAGTCCATGCAGGATCCAGTAACTTAGATTCTAGTCCTGCGACATTCCAACTCATAATTGATAAACCATGGATGTTACAGCGTTTGGCTGGCCTTACCCCAGCAGACCTTGCTTCCCCATGAGTCGTATTAGCAACAACAGGGAAATTACAATTAGCGGACATTGATTCCATAATTTCATATGTGCCATCCAGAGCCTGATTGTCCGTGACTGTTGCTGGATGTCCCTCTTGAATACTGACTGTGGCTTGGCTGGAAACATCCATGTTGGGCATTTTAGCCAGTCAGTCCTGTTCATCTAAATTAGAGATGTATTCAAATCGATTATGTGTGGGAATGTTGAATATTGGCCTTACTTCAGTTGATGGTTGAAACTGTTGGAGGTCAGAGGCAGGATAAGACATGTCTCTGTAGTTATGTTGGTGCATGTTTGAGAGTTGAAAATGATGCGGGGGATGGGAAAAGGGTACAGACAATGGGATCTGATTCCGCCAATTATGGCCATTAATATGGCCAGAATCCTGATTTTGTAAAAAGAGCGGAGATTTGATCCTCGCACCAAAATTTAAATCTTGGTGAGTGGTGATGGGGTAATTCATCGTAACTTGTTTTGGGGGTATCAGGTGTCTATAAAAATAGCCAAGTGGAAGGAGTGTGGTGTTAAATTCATGTGTTGAGGGTAAAGGGGCGTTCGCTAAAGTTTTCTCTGCCCATTGCGGGTTCTTAAAATTAATTGTGACACAGTCGCCCTCAAACTTTTTTCTGAGTGGGCCTATCCAACCTACTCTCTGCGTATTTAAAATCTCCCTTGCGCCTTCTATAGGAAAATTGCAATTTGCAATTAACCAATGTAGCGTCTTGTTTTAAGGGATATCGGAGTTTCCTCTTGGTCCTTTCTTAGTTTGGAAACATTAACTAGGACAAGGACATAGGCCCCTCATTCTGGTGGAAGGTTGATGCGGGAGGGAGCCTGCCTAGTTATTTTCCGTACTGGTTGGACCAAGATGGAAGCGTTTGCGGGATTTGAGAGGTGGCCCACCATAGGCACACTAGTCTGTTTGATACTCTGATCCTTCCTTATGACTGGGGCTGTATTAATGCAATTAGCTGTTGGTTGACTGACACTTATCCCCTTCGGGGGAACTGGAGGGGGTTTAGATGTAATAGCGATATTTGTAGTTGATACTTGTGGGGTGTTAAGTGCGGGACCCACTGTATTAGTGGAGGTAGTTTTGGTTATATAATTTACAATATTTGTTGAGGATAGGCTCTTGATAGGAATAATTAGTTCAGCTATTTGCTTTTCTATCCTAGTAAGTCTACTTTCAATGGGCGATAGATAGATGCTGAGAAGTTCACCCAATTTTGCCAACATAAAGTCAGTTACGACAACGGTGTTGTCATTTGTTTCACCCTCCTTTCCTTCTAACCCACCCTGCTGCTCCTCCTCCCTTTCTTCATCCTCGACACCCTTAGTAGTCTCCTTAACCCTACTTGTGTTAGGTTTAGAGTTGACGTCATTCCCAGTTAAATTTTGTTTGCTGACCTTAGAGGGTTGGGGCTTAAATGCGTGTTGTTTTTGGATGGCGCCCTCACGTCTGCCCCTAAATTCCCTCATATCTTCTGCTGATATAATTTCGGGGGTAGGGGTCATATGTAAGTCCGGAGTCTTCTCTAAATCCATACTAATGTCTGTGTCGGTGTCAGAGTCTATCAGGGGGATAGAAGCAGATAGATTTACTTCATTAGGGATGGTATGAATATCAACACTCGTGTGTAATAAGGGTCTGATGTTAACAGGCAAAACCTGGATGGGTGTAGTAGCAGAGGCAATAAGACCCAGGGACGAACGTTTGGCATGGGCAAGATCTTGTGATACCCTACGTTCGAGGAGAGATATACCCTGGTTTATAGCATCATTGGCCTTGATAATAAAGTTGTCAATAGGGCCGGTTTTAATGCTACCTGCAGCAGCTGCTGTTCTACTGCGGCTCCCCCTTGGAGACATGGTGACAGTGGGTGATAGCCTATCCCGCTCAGGGACTTGTTGGACACTTCAATATATGTTTATACAAGTAACCAGATACCTGAGACAAGTGATAAATGGCCACACGATCTCTATATCAAATCACAACGAATGACTAGTAGTCAATATGTTCATACTCCCAGTTCGAAAGTTTATGCAATTGGGACAATGATCCTTAGTCCCCAGTGCACATAGCCGGACTTATAGTCAAAGTTACCAAATACCTTGGGGTTAAGATGTTAAAGGGCTGCACCCATCCCGTCCTCCTTCGGCCGCTGAGGGCCGTAGAGGGCCCGCCCTTTGCCCGGGCTTTGCCCGGCGCCGTCCCGCGCGCGTCCCGCGGGGCGGGAGGTGTTTCGCGTTCTTGAGGCGCCTCCAGGCGCAGCGGGAGCGTCACGAGCGCGCCAGGACCCGGGGCTGCTGGGAAGTGGAGTTTAGTTGAACCCGACTCTGCCAGGAGAGTCCCTGTTACTCCGTCGCGTTGGCCGTTTCCCTCACGGCTGGAAAAAGTGAAGGATTGGTTTGGCCGTTCCCCTCACGGCTCCCCACCTCTGCAGGTAAGGTTAAGAAATGCCCCCAGGCACGCTCGGTGCTCCGCGTTCTTGAGGCGCCTCCAGGCGCAGCGGGAGCGTCACCAGCGCGCCAGGACCCGGGGCTGCTGGGAAGTGGAGTTTAGTTGAACCCGACTCTGCCAGGAGAGTCCCTGTTACTCCGTCGCGTTGGCCGTTTCCCTCACGGCTGGAAAAAGTGAAGGATTGGTTTGGCCGTTCCCCTCACGGCTCCCCACCTCTGCAGGTAAGGTTAAGAAATGCCCCCAGGCACGCTCGGTGCTCCGCGTTCTTGAGGCGCCTCCAGGCGCAGCGGGAGCGTCACGAGCGCGCCAGGACCCGGGGCTGCTGGGAAGTGGAGTTTAGTTGAACCCGACTCTGCCAGGAGAGTCCCTGTTACTCCGTCGCGTTGGCCGTTTCCCTCACGGCTGGAAAAAGTGAAGGATTGGTTTGGCCGTTCCCCTCACGGCTCCCCACCTCTGCAGGTAAGGTTAAGAAATGCCCCCAGGCACGCTCGGTGCTCCGCGTTCTTGAGGCGCCTCCAGGCGCAGCGGGAGCGTCACGAGCGCGCCAGGACCCGGGGCTGCTGGGAAGTGGAGTTTAGTTGAACCCGACTCTGCCAGGAGAGTCCCTGTTACTCCGTCGCGTTGGCCGTTTCCCTCACGGCTGGAAAAAGTGAAGGATTGGTTTGGCCGTTCCCCTCACGGCTCCCCACCTCTGCAGGTAAGGTTAAGAAAGAGTGGAGGAGTGTCGACCTGCCTGCTGCGAGCGCAGCAGGCAAACACACATACATAAAATGGCATCATAATGCTATTTTATTTTGCCACCGCAGCTCGCGCTGTGTACAGCGTGAGCATGAGGCGGTGGGGTGGTGCTGAAGCCTGCTATTACAGGATTACTGCTGCCCTTTTCAGTGTGCATCTCAGGTTGACCGGCTGGCTACCTACGCCCAACCCGACAGGTGCACAGTAGACACAGCAATCCCTGGGCTGTGAAACAGAAGAGGAGTGTTGGCACAGGCCCCCAGCCTCAAAATGAGTGCGGGGTTAGCCTGCTCTCACCAATTCTGGAGCTGCTCTCATGTTGATGAGAGCAGCTCAGGGATGTGCGTTGCAGTGAGCAGGAAGTCCTTCCGTTCCTGCTCGTGGACACAGGAGAAAAGAGGCATCCCGGGTGTAGGGGAGTGGGAACCTGCTACACGTGGGGGCTACAGGTACTCAGCAACACGTAGGCATGCAATAATAATCAGACACCAGACATGCTTGGTTGCAGGGTCGGACAGGAAGCCTCGAGCGACCTCCGTCCCTTTATTTATAGGCTGGCCAGAAGGTGTTACATTGTGCGTGAGTGTTTCCGGGTTTCGGCCGAGACCCGCGAAACACTAGACTGTCACATCCCATCCCAAGTTGGTATAAGTTTTTCTTTTCTTCATACTAGTCTTTTCCAGTCAACATGAGAAGTCAGCCAACATCCGACTAGGTCTGGGATTCAGTCGAAGGTTGTCAGCCCCTCGCCCTCTGGAGAGCATCGGTTCAGGTCCTCTCCTCATCGGAGAGGATGACGTGGTAGTAATGTCATTGTTCTCACCAGGCTCTCCCCCATTGTCGGGTTGGCTATCAACTTCAGCGACGGGCCCTTCGCATGTCTCCTGGGCCTCATGTCTGGATGGAATGCGTTTAAACCATGATACATTTCTGGTAATTTCTTCGCCATTCTTTTGAGCCGTGACCGCCGTACCTTTGGTAGCCTTGATTGTCCAGGGTTCAATCTCGTAAGGAGTCTTAAATTTTCCTCCCGTCCTGCGTGTTCTCACCAGCACTGCGTCACCAGGGACTAACACTCTGTCCCGCGCCCGCCTCTTGTGGCTTGCCTTCTCGTTCGTTCTTCTCCTTCTTTCTTGGGCGGCAGCCGGTGAATACGGTTCAGGTCTCCAGTGCTCTGCCGTTGGTAGTAGGTCATGCCGTGGTCCTGCAAACATCAGCGACCAGGGGGACCTTTGAGTGGTACTGTGGGGGGTGCTCCTATACTCCCTCAGAAAAAGTTGCAGCGCTGCCTCAGGGTCGGCCCCCTCTACTAGTGCTGTCCTCAGGATTTTATTAACAGTTCTCATAAAGCGTTCCGCCTCCCCATTCGCCTGGGGCCATTGGGGCGTGATTCGCTGATGTTTTATTCCTAGTCCCTGCAGGAATTCTTTGAAGTTGTGTCCCTGAAACGGGGGCCCATTGTCCGTTTTCATCACCCTGGGGATACCAAACATCGCAAATACTTTACTGAGAATCGGCTGGACATTTGCGAAACTGGTGGATGGAGCCACTTCTACTACTGGATATTTCGTGTAGCTGTCTACCAGTACTACGGTTACCCTCCCATCTGGAAAGCTCCCAAAGTCTAAACCTACCCAGGTCCGGGGCGCCGGGGGTGGCTCTTCTGTGATGATGGAGGCAGGCGTTTCCGGGAGACTGGTTAACTGGCAAGCTCGGCAGTTTTTTACCAGCATATCCACCTTTTCATCCTTGTGAGGAAACCACACCTTTCCCCTCATTCTCGCTTTCATCCGCTTCGTGCCTTGGTGCCCTTCATGAGCCAGTGAAGTTGCACGATCTTGGAGAGTGTGGGGAATCACCACTCTTGACCCCCGAAGTATGAGTCCATTGTTCACCCTACTGAGCTCATTGTGTATCTTCCAGAACTGAGACAGACGAATCCGGTCAGTTTCGTCCCAATCACTCACATTGCGCAGGAAGTTTTCCCAAGATCCAGTGTCTATCGCCACCTTGACCCTCGTGATAACGGCATCTTCACTGTACTGGGCCACAATGTCTTCCGGTGCTAGGGCTTGTGGACATGACAGCAGGGACACCATGTCTATGAACTCCTCAGTCTGTGTCTCCTGTTCCGGTGTTGTAATCGTCTCCACCTGGGGGTGACGCGACAGAAAGTCTGCCGGGTTTTTTGACCCGGGTCTGTAGACTAGATCCATCTGGTAGTGTTGGACCTGAATGGCCCACCTTTTGATTCTCGGCGGGGTTGTGGAGCTGTGCCTTTGAACAAAGGAACTAGAGGTTGATGATCTGTGACCATTCTGAAAGGTTGGCCAGTGATGTATAAGTGGAAATGATTACAGGCCCATTTCACAGCCAAGGCTTCTCTTTCAATTTGTGAATACCTGGCTTCCGTTGCGGTAAGTGCCTTACCAGCGAACGCCAGAGGCACCCACACCCAGGTTCCGCTTCTTGTGTCAGCAATGCACCTAGCCCGACTGGACTGGCATCCACTAGTATCTTTGTCTGCCGTGCTGTATCAAAGTAAGCCATCGTCGTGCTGTCCAGCAGTGCTGCTTTTATCTTGTCAGAGGCCTCCGCTTCTACCCGGGACCACTTCCATGGGTTCTCCTTCTTGGTTAGGTTCCTCAGTGGCTCGGCTATGGTGGCGAGCTGCGGAATGAACCGGGCACAGTATTGCGCCATGCCCATGAAGCTTCTCACTTCTGATGCGGTGGTCGGGCTGGGGCATTCTTAATGGCGGTTGACTTCCGTGGATCTACCTTGACTCCTTCTGATCCGAACACATATCCAAAGAATTCTATGGACTGTTTGAAAAACTGACATTTTTCTTTATGTAGCGTGACACCAAATTCCGCCAACCTCCTGAGTGTTGCTTTCATTCTCCTGTGATGTTCCTCGCTGGTTTTAGCATGGATGAGGATGTCATCGCTGACATTCAACACTCCGCTCAGTCCCGACAGAATCTCTTTAATAGTGTCCTGAAAGATTTCAGCTGCCGATGTGATGCCAAAGTTGAGCCTTTTATATCTCCTCAGGCCTAAATGGGTAGAAAATGTCGTGATGTACCGGCTCTCTTCCGCTAACTTCAATTGATGGTAGCCCGCATTTAAGTCTAATTTGGAGAACCATTGTGTTCCATTTAAGTCAGTTAGTATATCATCCACTGTGGGCGTGAGATGCCTCTCCCTCTTGATCGCTTTGTTGGGCATTCTCATGTCTATACAAATCCGAATCTGGCCAGGTTGCCTAGTCTTCTCAGCGATCACCATCGGTGACACCCACGGTTTCGGTCCTGTCACTTTTTCTATTACTCCCTGCTCTTCCAGCTTGACTAGTTCTCGCTCCACTGCTGATATAAGATGAAAGGGTATCCTCCGATGTCGTAACGCAATGGGTTGTATTGCTTTGTCAATGTGTAACTTGACAGGTGGCCTCTTGATAGTACCCAACCCTTGGAATAACGAAGGGAATAGTTGAAGGACCTCCTCCGTGTGTAGTGCCTTCACGGCATTCGCAAATGCAATTAATTTTAAGTCCTCCGCAGTATGACTGCCGACTAGCAAGTCTGCTTCTTTGTCAATTACGTGAAATGTTGTCGTCAGCTCTTGGTCTTCGGCTTTCACCTGCACCGCCATCTTTCCTCTCAGTGGTAATGGAGTTTTGCTACCATAGGTGAGGATGCGAGCCTTTGATGGCACGAGTTGGGGTCTTGGTCGTAGCGCCTTGTAATGCTGGATGCCCTTGACATTGATGGTAGCTCCAGTGTCTATGAGCCCGGTGACTGTTGATCCATCAATTTGGATCTGACACTTTGGTTGTGGCCTTCTCCGCCTTTTGAGCTCGCTTACGAAGGAGACATAATAGCACTCGTCTTCATCTTCCGTCGATGAGTCCTCTAGTCTCTGTGGGTGGCGAGATGGTATCCTGTTCCCTTTCGACGAGTACGCTTCTCGTGTGTCTTCTAGAGCCAGTTGCCGCACCGCTTTGGCGGGTGTTCTTCTTCCTGCCGAACCTTGTCCTCGTGAGTTTCCTCTCGCACCTCCTCTGCATACGCTGGCAAAGTGATTAGCTCCCCCGCATTTGTCACATGTTTTGCCACGTGCAGGGCAGTTGTCTCTGTTGTGTTCTTCATATCCACACGATCCACACTGGGCGCGCCGCTTTGTCCTGGTCGGCCCTCTTCCTCTACTCCCGCGGTTGCTGTTCCGCACGGCGTCCACTCTCTCTGTCTTCACCGTGACTTCAGTGCTCGACGATGGGCTGACAGCTGATTCCATAGCTGTGGCTCGCGCATCGGACAGCTCGTGGGACCTTGCTAGCATCAATATTTCATCCAGCGTTATGCGGGGCTGTCTCAAAATCAGTGTTCTGAGATGTTTGTTCTTGCACCCTTGAATCAATTGCGCTGTTACTTCTTTCTCTTGATCATCATCCGGGCACGTGCTTATCAGCTCCCTCAGCCGTGCATGAAAAGCATCCATTGTCTCTCCGTCCCTTTGCCGGGATTGTCTGAACTTGAACCTCTCATAATGTGGATTTAGCTGTGGGTCAAAGTGTGCGTTCAGCGCTTGTACCGCGGCATTGTAGTCTGTAGCTGCTCCGGTATTTGGCAGGTGTAAGAATAACTTGTAGAGTTCATCACCACCAAAGTGTAGTAGCAAGGACCGTTTCACCTCATTGTCTTTTTCCCTCGTTGCTGTGAAGTAGTTGTTCAGGTGACTCAGCCACACTGCCCAGCGAGGCGCCGCCGTGCCTGGGTCAGCCAGCGCGCTGAATGGCGGGATTGGATTGATCTGGGAGTGTGGCGATTGCTGGATCACTGCGCCCACTACTTGTATTCCTGCCGGCCCTGCCCCTTGTTGCGCGGCTACTGCTTGTGGCGCCCCTCCGGCACCTGTGGCGTCTTGTACTGACATCACTGCGGCTCCCTTCTACCACGTGGTCAGCGTGGTGTGTGATGCCTGGCACCACTGTTTATGTATTGTGCTTGGTCGTTGGAGAGTGACCTTCCTGTTATCACCCTTTTCACCAAGCTATCACCCTGCTCGTGTCTCCTTTTCGTATAAACACTTATTCCCAAAGCAATGTCTTTACTTTATTTGCTTTTTTTTCCGTTGTTGTTGCAGGTAGCAAAGCTTGTTTATTTTGTGACCTTCGGCAGCGAGTCCTCTACCCCCGCCGCATGCCTTCTCCCCAGGTGCCCCAGGAAGCCGCTGCTGTGCTGGGCAGAGCACGCTCTTCACTCGGCGGGATCGGGGCCTCTCCTTCCGATCTCCATCGCAGGGCAGGCCTCGCACGCAGAGCGCATGCGCGCACCACTTCACACGCTGAACGGGGCCTCTGAACAGCTCGGATGGAGTTCGCCTGCCTTCCACCCCACGGCACCACCGCCTGCCGGCTCCTACGCAGCTCACCTCACGCTGCTCTCCAGCTGGAACACACAGCGGAGTCTGCTCCTCCAGCGGGCGGTCCACCGCTGCCACACCACACCGGACCGGATCTCCTCTGCCGACAGGGAGACCTCCACTCCACCGCCAGGGTCCTGAAGCGATCGCCCACTGCCAGGGTCCTGTAGGGGAGTGGGAACCTGCTACACGTGGGGGCTACAGGTACTCAGCAACACATAGGCATGCAATAATAATCAGACACCAGACATGCTTGGTTGCAGGGTCGGACCGGAAGCCTCGAGCGACTTCCGTCCCCTTATTTAGAGGCTTCTGGCCACGCCTGGCAAGAAGGTGTTACATTGTGCGTGAGTGTTTCCGGGTCTCGGCCGAGACCCGTGAAACACTAGACTGTCACACCGGGGAGAAGAGCGGCATTTATGGTGAGTTAGGCGCCATCGCGCCCTACCATATTTTATAACCGGTAGCTGCCACTGAACAAAGCCGTAGTTGTTGCTTATTTGTCTTATGCTACTAACACCAATTGACAAAGCCAATAGATCGAGCTTTTTATAAGTGTAATGTTACATGTTATATGATATACCTGGATGCAGTGAGAGAACCAGCAAAATACCAATCGGGTGGCACACAATGGTAAGCACAGATTTTTAGCTTACATTTTTTTAAGCCATACCTATAATTAGAACGCTACACCCCTTTCAAAGACCCTCACAGTTTTTTTCAACCCACTTAAAGCCTTGCTAGATCCCATATATTTTCTGTTTCCCCATCTAGTGGAGTTCTAGACTTAAGGGACTGATTTAGAGACTTGCAGATAGATTACTCCTTCAAAAGTGACAGATATCCCATCGGCCATATTACAAGTGCCAAAGGATATAATGCACTTGTAATATGGCAGATGAACTATCTGAAACGTTTGTGACTGAGTAACCCATCGGCCAAACTCTAAATCAGGCCCTAAGTTAGACGGGGTGCTCACTTCAGGGTTCTGCAAGATATATGGGAAGACTGATGTTTGCGCCAAGCTTTATTTGCTTTTCCCTGCCCCCCTGCTCAAGGTGCCCATTGACCCTGCTGGCAAAATTCAGTTGTTTTTCTTTAACTAGAACCTTTCATCACATTCTTACTGCTGTGTGGTGTTTATGTGGTATATTTAATGCCAATAGAATAGCTACTACCCTTTCAGCAAAAAGAATTTCGGGTCAGGTCCGGTAGAAATATGCTGGTCTGCAGCCATGGAGAGGCACCTTCCAGTCATGCAGAGCAGATAAAACAGGCATGTGTCCTTGAACCCCTCCTTTACATTAAACTGATGGAAGGGGCCATTTTTGGTTGTACAATCAACCCTGCCAGAGATCTGGAGATTAGATCATGAGTTCCCTAGACCCACCCCCTTCCTTTACACACATATGAATGAGACACTCACAAGATCCTATTCACAAAGGTAAATCAACACATGTAGATTTACTACAACTAAATGTACTCTTACGCTTTTGAGTAACTTTACTACTTTTGGCTATTCCTCATGGCCACTGATGACTTCTGAAACATCCTGGACTGAGGAGAAACAGCAGCCCTCATCCTGCTCAACCACTTCGCGCCCTTCAACACTGCCTCATACAATTCCCTCATAAGAAGACTCCATGATATTTGCATACAAGGATATGCTCTCAAATGGATCTGTTTCTTCCTTACTGAAACAAAACCAAAGGGTCAGGCTGTCAATCTTCACATCATAGACCAAGAAACCGATATACAGTGTCCCACAGGGATTGTCCTTGAGCCCCACTCTTTTCAACATATACATGACCCTGCTCGCCAACATGATCACAAGACATCCCCATCATCTCCTACGCCGATAACACCCAATTCATCCTCTCCCTGATGGACAAGACAAACCCCACCAGAACAAATTTCACCAACTGCATGACCGTGTAGCAGATTGGATGCAAACCAACTGCTTAAAGCTTAACTCTGACAAGACCGAAGTGCTGGTCTTTGGAAACAAGACTTACCCATGGGATTTCACCTGTTGGCCGTTGGAGCGAAGACAACACCCACAGACCATGCAAGAAATCTAGGGTCATCCTAGATGACAAGCTTAACATGATAGCTCAAGTCAACATAGTGTGCAGCATGTGCTTCCACCGCCTATGCATTCTCCAAAAGATATTCAAATTGTTGCCTCAGAACACCAGACAGACCATCTCACAAGCACTCATCACCAGCAGGCTGGATTACGGCAGCACTCTCGACGCTGGAATTTCCAAACAACTCCTACACATGCTCCAGACCATCAAGAACGCAGCTACAAGACTCATACTTGACCTCACATGCTGCACCCACACCAACCTGCACCTCAGGAAGCTTCACTGGCTCCCCATTGACAAGTACGGCCAATAAAAACTTCTCATGCACACATACAAAGACCTACAATGCACAGGAGCATAATGCCTGAACAGCTACATACACTTTCACCAACCCACCAGACGCTTATGCTCTGCCTCTCTCTCCTTCTCACACACACCCTGCATCCACGAATGCAAAACTGGAGGTCACTGATTCTCCTACATAACGCCCAAGACATGGAATGATCTCCCTCAACACATCTGAGCCTCCTCTTCAGTTTTTGAGTTATTTAAGAAACTGAAGACTTGGCTCTTCATAGAAGCAGCTTGAGACCACACACCTACTCAACTTGGCCAAGCACCTGGATACCGTCTCAGGTAATTAGAGCACTATACAAATCAACATAACATAACATTCACCTTTTACTAGTGTAATATTATTAAAAAATGTACACCTACATTTCCCCACCTCAAACAGAGGATGGAGTTAGTAAAAGCATCATATATGTCCGTAAAGTTACTACTAGCAGTGTCTTTACTATTTTATATGACATTCTGCGCGCTTGACGGAGACTCAACAATCGTGAGGAGATCTCCCTTTGATAAAGTATCGAGAAAAGTGTAAAGTTAAATCAACGTTAAATAATAATGTTAACTAATTTTATACATTTATTAGAACAGTACAAAAATGTTATAGGATACTTAACTTAATTTTAAATTAATAATCATTTATTTAAAATATATTCAATTAAAATACAACACATTTTCTGAAGATTCAATAAAAAAACATCCCATCTAAAATAAAAAACGTATGCTTTTATTCTGTATTAATTTTATTAACAAGCATCAGCACCACCAAAAGGTCTGGCTTGAAAAGAATGTTGTATCTTATTGTGAATTGCTGCAAGCAGGTAGTGGGGATTGATATGTATTTGTGTAGAAGTAAAGAAATATAGAATAATATTGGTGTAGGTTAAAAGGCCAGGTAACATTTGCACTGTCAAGCCACACTTAAAAATCCATGTAGGTTAATGACTGCCCTCCTCCCACCTGTGCTGCTCCCAGAGAAGAAAAACATAAATTATCTAAGAGAATTTAAAAGCATGTGTGTGACCTTGACAGTTCAACCACAGGCAGCTGGATGAACAAAATGATCACAGCTGTGTGGAGATCAAGCACTTTTGTCTGCCCAATCAAAACTTGTACTCATGGCTCCCAACATGTGGCTGGAGTAAAAGCCCCCTTCCTGGTGTTCTAGCATAATTGTCTGGTGTCAGCTGCGCTATCAACATTAATCATAAAAATGGTTTATTTAATTAATTAAAAGTGATTTCATCATTTTTAAATAAAAATTACAGTTACATCAATTTTTAATATTTAAAAAGATTATTAAAATACTTAAAAAGAAAAAATATTTATAAATAACATATTTGAATTCAATATTAGTTACTGTGGGTTTTTATTTTTAGTCCCTAGCACCATTATTTCCATTTTTTTTTTTCAGTACAAGTGGTTGGCCATGTGTGGTGCTGAGCATACGCTAGCTCTGATTTGGAGTACATTTAATACTGTTTAGTGTCCTTCTTGGCTGTAGTAACTACATAAGTGAAATTTGTGAATAGCAATGAGTTTATTCACTGTGGGTGGGTACATGTCCCTCCCTACACCCTGCTCTAGCCCTCCATAAGCTCCTTACTCCTCCCATAACCTCTCCCCTTTAGTCATAATTAGTTTGGATTTTTGAGCCACTCCCCTCTGTATCACCCACAACTACTACTAAAACGTATTCTTATATGTGCGTAGATCTTTGCAGTCTGGCGTGGATCTCCGTACATATAATATATATGAGATGGAGGCAGAGCCTCTGCACAAAGGTGTACGAATAGCATTTTCTAGTACATTATTAGCACTATTGTCATACTATTAAACATACTATAAGGTAGATTTTGTGATTAGACCATATCGTTAATTTAAAATAGGTCTTTATTTTGGAGCAAGTACAGAAGATATGTAGCAAAACTGTAACACATTTCACAGTTATATTACCTACAGTGAACATTTTAAAATTATGCAAAAGTAGAAAAAAAGCATTGTCATATTTGTAGACGTATCTCTTACGCCTCTTAGTCTTAATTGCTAATAGGTAAGATATGATATTATGGGAAGGTGAGATAGCGAGTTGCATACCTGAGACAAGCTGATTACAGTATTTGACCAGCACAGATGACAGATGAAGCAGAGTTATGTTAAAGGACTATGCCAGATCACCATAGGGGTGATGCTCTCTAATCCTTTCCTTCCCTGCACTCCCTATATGGACGGAAGATCATGCCTTATGAAAGTGTATTTCATCATAAAGATAATACTAATAAATATGGCCTAAAGATCTAAACCACCCAGTGAAAACAAATATAGAGATTGCACAAAATGTTTGGTAGATGACTTGATCTTCAGAAGAAGTACATTCTCTAGTCAAGGATTTTAAAGTACAAGGGACAGGTGCATAGGAAAGCTATCACCTATTAAGCTTACACCCAAAACAAATAGAGAAATATAATTTCTATGAGTTCTGTCGGGACCATAGCAGCAAACGACGAAGAGACAGATAGCAATTGGATACTGGGTCATTTATTCTTAGGGGTTTATGAGGTGTGCACTTGGAACACATGCATCTCCAAAATACATGATCCACATTTTGGGAACTTGCAATCAAATAACAAATATTGTCAGATATTCCAGTATCTCAATTGTGGAAGACTTCAATACACGTTGAACTGATAATGTTATTTAATTATATGTTTAGTCTTCTAGAGTCTCTTGAAACTCTGAGAAAAATGTGAAGACACCTTCTTTACATGAAACGTGACAGTGAAAAACAACCTTTACAACGCAGTCATTACATCGCACTACATTTACAACGCAATCATTACATCGCAATATCCTTTACAACGCATGTCACTACAACGCATCCCTTACATTGCATGTCACTACCACGCCTGAAACTATAACACATGTCACTACCATGCAGGCATTGCATCGCATGTCATTACAACGCATGCCATTACAACGCATAGTACCCCTACACTATCCAACACTTACCCTACTGTTGCACCCCCTGGAGTTAGAATAGTAATTTTTACCCCTACACTAGCCAACACTTACCCTACTGTTGCACCCCCTGGAGTTAGAATAGTAATGTTTACCCCTACACTATCCAACACTCACCTTAAATGCAATGTAAGGGTATGCGTTGTAATGGTATGCATTGTAAAGGTATAATGCGATGTAATGGAAAGCGTTGTAAATGTAGTTTTAAAAAATTCATTGTAATGGTATGCAATGTAAATGTATGTGTTGTAAAGGATGTTGCGATGTAAAAACAGCGTTGTAAAGGCATGCGTTGTAAATGTATGCGTTGTAACGTCATACATTCCGTGACAGTAGTACAAATTTCACTTTCTATTCTAATCTAATTAATAGTCATTTTAGATTTACTAGTGTATTGCTTCAAATAAAAATAAAAACTTTGGTAAAAATAAAAAATAAATACTTTGTTGGAAAAGGGAATTATAAACCTTAATGGTGGAAAAACAACTTAGAGGCCAAAAGACAGAGTGACAGTAAAGGATGATGAAATTGAAAAACAATCCATGAGCCTTAAGGTAAATTGTGCATGAACAACGTGGGAACATGATTATTGTATTTTATTAACTTTCAATATTCTTCCAATTATAACATTGAAAAAGAAAGGATATATAATGATATTTATGTACATTATTTTTTTCATTAGTATTATATCCTATCTAGAATTCTCTGCTTCCTTTTTTACATAATTTATGTAGTACTCTAAGTCTGAAAGAGTGTTGTCATAACTTATACTAGGTGCTCTCTTGTGTTCGGACAAAACTACACCTCTCTGATTAGCTCTAACTAGAGTTAAGCACATGTGTCAGGGTTTGCTTATTCACTACAGGTTTACTTGGGTGATATCCAACACAAGAAAGAGTATCAAAGCATAAATAGCTCACCTGTGACCAAGGCTGATTAGAAACGTCAAGGAAAGAGAGAAAATGCTGTCCCCCAGAGTGAAATTAAAGCACACTGGTGTTTTAAGGATGTGGGTTTCGATACTCTTTCTTGTGTTGGATGTTCATGTGACAGGGTCCTCCATGCCTGTCCTGAACAAGGCCACCCAGCAAAGATGGGAGCTTCCATCAAAGTTGAACATTCTGTTTGGATCAGTTTTGGGGAGCATGTCCTGCTCGCCTCCCTTTGCAGCTGGATGGAATTTTCCTGCTTATACATGCACAGACGTGAGAAAGAGGAGACTGGAGGAGAAGTGTCTCCTCTATCCATTTCCCTGAGACTCTTGTTGCTGTGGAGTTTATGGCAGCATATACTTTGAGCATAACAGCAACTATAAAATGAAGCCTCCTGGCAACTCGTGACTATTGTTATTTTTAAATGTGCACTTTAACAATATTTTCTTATGATGTTCTTCAAAACGCTATTAACCATAATATACTTTCAACATTACATGGCATAACATGTACTGACATTTCAAGTGCATTATGGCACATTGATGCTGAACTAAAAGTTACGTGATGGACTGGTGTTCAAGGCCTTTCACATTGTTAGTATAAATGGCTCACCTGTGACCAAGGCTGATTAGACTGCCGAAACGCATAAGGAAAGAGAGATAATGCTGCCTCCTTGAGTGAAATTAAAGCGCTGGTGTTTCAAGGATGTCGGTATATATATATATATATATATATATATATGAGGTATGTTGAGTTCCCAAAGCCGGCAAGCGCAGCGCATACAGCCACACGAACAAGCAGGAACCAGCGAGACCCAGGAAGGTGCAAGTTTTTCTTTATTTAGATTTTAGCCCAGCACCAGTCCGCCATGACGCGTTTCGGCTAGAGATAGCCTTGATCACATGTCAACGTCATGGGGGCTGACCACCCATTTAAAGTGCAAGAGTGCCATCACATGTTCATGGAAAACGAAGAAATACTGTTGTTTCCAGAGTGTCCTAACATTACGTTGCAGCTTAAATGCCAGTATTTGCACATAAAATATACAAAACAATAAATTGTATTGAAATTGCGGTAAAATACATATTACAAACACAACTTATAAAACCTCAGAGATCAAGTGTAAATGTAAGAATTCATGGCAACGGCTAGAACAACTTCTAAAATGAGTATAAAAGTTAAGAGCCTAATAAATAATTATAAATAATTATGTTGCCTTTAAAATCCCAAAAACCACAGTTCCATATACAAATTAAAACCAGTAACTGTGAAAAAAATGCAAGAGCATATCTGCAAATCCCTGTTGTCATGGATTCAATAAATTCAGTAGATTCAATATATATATAAAACAGGAAACTCTCCACACACTTCACTCCTTTTTGCGAAAGAAAGAGCGCGGACCACCAAGGCTCAATTAGCTGCAAAGATTTATTGGTATTCCTTTCGCGATGCAGCGGCAGCCATGACGCGTTTCATCCCTCGCAGGGGACTTGATCACATGACGCGCTCATGGTTCAGCAATTGGTTTAAATACTTTCATTTTTTTCCCTTTTTTCTGCTTATGTCATGTGACTAAAAACCCTTTAAACTGCCAGTGCAAAAAATTAACTATAATACAAAGATTGTTTTTTGTACACAATTTTTTCCATGAACATTGATTGTTAAAATCAAAATTGACGCATAAATGCTTAAAAATTCTCAATTCAGACCACTATACAGTATGTATACATTAAAAATCCACATATATATGTTATATTCACACATATTTGCTAAATCAAAATTTAAATTCATCTTTATAGCAAACATTCCTCATCTTCTGTACACAAACAGTTAATTCAAATCACGGTCAATTCCTTATCTGCCCTTATTGAATTAGGCATTTCTGGAAAATACAATCAAATGTACAAAAACTCTTTTTTCCAAAAGACCCATATGTGATGTATTACATAAAAACCAACTGTGTGAACCCTCGTGTGAAATAGAAATTTAAACTTTAAAATTAAAAAATACTGAAATGGGGAGCAGCCGCTTTGTTGATATTCAAGTTCAAATACTGAGAAAATGCTGCCTCCCAGAGTGAAATTAAAGTGCTGGTGTTTCATCAAGGATGTTGGATATATATATATATATATATATATATATATATATATATATATATATATATATATATATATATATATATATATATATATATATATATATATATATATATATTCACTGAAAAAACCATAGGTTATAGACCATATATAGTTAGGAATTAGCATTTACAAAACCTTGAAAATTCACTGAAAAAACCATAGGTTATAGACCATATATAGTTAGGAATTAGCATTTAAAAAACCTTTATTTTACTCACACAAAACCATTGAAATTCCATATATAGTTAGTTGTACTAACTATATATCGCACACCCGCAATCCACTGCTGATCATGTCACATATTACATCATTCATGACATGGTCAGTGACATCACTGATGACATCACTGATGACATCTCAAATGACATCACTGATGACATCACTGATGACATCTCAAATGACATCACTGATGACATCACTGATGACATCATCCAGTGACTGTGTGTTTCTGTAAAGTTTAAATATGTTTTACATATTGAAGAATGAGTAGATGTAGAAGTGTCTGGATGAAGGATTTAGTAGGTGCGTGACTGACTGTATGAGTGAATGATTAAATGTGTCTCACTGAATGCATGGGTTAGTGACTAAACTGTCTTAATTTGTGCATCATTATGTCTGTTGTTCTGTAAACTGCTGCATGTGTTGATCAGTAGCTATATGAGTAACTATATGGGTTATTGATTGGTTGCCCAAGCATTTGTATGGGAGACTGAGTGTGTGTGTGGGTGGCTGGGAGGTGTATGACTCTGTGCATATATGTGTGAGCAGTTGATTCACTAGATGTATGGGTTCAAAAGTGCATGTGGAAACAGCTGTATGGGCAGTTGACTGTGTGCATGAGTGTATTGGTGAGTGAATGGATATCTCAGTGCTACATGTCAAAGTAAATACATATGTAAAATACAGTACATGTGAGAGTTGACATATATAAATAACTGTGCATAGGAGCCAGTGAATGTGTGAGTGGTTGTATGCATCATTGTGAACTTGTATCCAGGATTGTATAAGAGAGTAAATATGTTTTAGTATATGTTTGAATAAGTAAGGTGTGTATAACTGTATAGTTGAGAAAATGGAGGTGTGATTGATTCTTTGCATGACTGACTAGGTGTCTGAGTAACTCCATGGATGAGTGACAGTCTGTGAGTGTATGTTTAAACTGAGTGTATCTAAGGTTATATTAGAGTCTGAAGAGGTTCATCGTATTATCACATGAATGATGTCATCAGTGATGTGATCAGTAATGTCAAATGAGATGTCATCAGTGATGTCATCAGTGATGTCATTTGAGATGTCATCAGTGATGTCATCAGTGATGTCATTTGAGATGTCATCAGTGATGTCATCAGTGATGTCATTTGAGATGTCATCAGTGATGTCATCAGTGATGTCACTGACCATGTCATGAATGATGTAATATGTGACATGATCAGCAGTGGATTGCGGGTGCGCGATATATAGTTAGTACAACTAACTATATATGGAATTTCAATGGTTTTGTGTGAGTAAAATAAAGGTTTTTTAAATGCTAATTCCTAACTATATATGGTCTATAACCTATGGTTTTTTCAGTGAATTTTCAAGGTTTTGTAAATGCTAATTCCTAACTATATATGGTCTATAACCTATGGTTTTTTCAGTGAATTTCATTGGTTTTTTAAAAGCTAATATCTATAGCTGTAAAGTGTATTCTTCTTTAAATCCAAAAATATATTTTATATGTTTATTAATAATTTTTTTTAAATATTTTTTTTGTTTCGCTCCCGGTCCGCGAACCGGGAAGCTTCCCGTTAGCTCAATTTAATTCCGCGACCCGGTCCGCGAACCGGTAAGAAATCAACATAGTGACGGTATCGCGTTGCCGCGTAATGCGTCTTATGACGTACTGCGTTAGCGCACCCGGAAGTGCCCCGGGGCGCGGACCGAGGCGCGAAACGCAGCTCCCCGGAAGCGATCCGCGGCGCGAAAGCGCGACGTATCGCGTTGCCGCGAAATGCGTCTTGTGACGTATCGCGTTAGCGCACCCGGAAGTGTCCCGGGGCGCGGACCGGGGCGCGAAGCTTAGCGACCCGGAAGCTAACCGGGGAGCGTTCCGCAGCGCGTAACATGAGCGTGAGAGGTCATGTGACTTGTTAATAAAACTTTTCATTGGTTCATTTCACTTTTGGTTTCATAATGATGGAAGGCTAGGTCAGGTGACTTAAAAATAACACTTTTCATTGGTTGAGAAGTATTGTTTTTCCCAAATGATGAAAACCCCTCCTTCTTTCCTCACTCTGACTTTCATCATTGTGAGAGGAAGACCTATTTTGCTTGTTGGAAGACCTATTTTGCTTGTGTGAAAATGGCTTCATTGGTTGCTTCAGCTGGTGCACCCCCACCACCACCACCACCTCCTCATGGGAAGAGAGGACCACCTCCCCAGGTCCTTACCAACACTGAGGAGGAAGAGGAAGAAATGGATGAGGAGGGAGAAGAACCACAATTTTTAGAAGAGTTGCCCCGGGTTTCCAGAAAGAAAGCCAGTTTCATCTGGCAGTTTTTTTCAATGCCTCGTGGCCAAAAAAAGGTCAACGCAAGGTATGTCACCTGCCTGATATGCAAGGAACAATTGTCCAGAGGGACGGACAAAAAATATAGCTTTGGAAATCACACAATGCACAGGCACATGACGAGGAAACATCCCCTAAATTACAGCCGGGCAGAATTAAGGGATATGCACGACAATCCAAGACCAACTCCTGTGGCCAGACCAACAATACCGGTTTCTCTAACACCAGAAGAGGCACGGGAAACTGTGCCAAATATTCAAGAAAATTTTGGGCACATGATTCACTTATGTATGCACTGTCGTGCATTATTAGCTTGTGGCAACATGAGCATCAATGCACTCAACCTGGCATATGAACACCATGATTGCCCTAACCGCCCCCAGTAATTTTTTTTTGCTCCTGTTGAGCCATTTTCAACGCCTGTTTTTTGTTGTTTCCCCCCCCCCAAAAAAACCAAAAAAAATATAAAATCGTTCAAAAAATACAAAAAAACCCAAAAAATGTAAAAAAAAAAAATAATATATAAAACAACAAAAATATAAAAAAAAAGTTCTTTTCAGAACTACCTTCCCTTTCCCAAAAAATTGCTAGAATGTTTAGCACTCTGGCAAGCTCTATTTCTTTTGGTTCGCTTCCGGGTTAGCTTCCCGGTACGCGGACCGGGAGCTAACCAAAAAAAAAAAAAAAAAAAAAAAGTGTAAGTATAAGGAAAGGAAACAGAGAGTGATGTTAAAAGAAAGACAGCTATAGGGAGTAAAGAAGAGATACTGTTTAATAGATCTATTTACCGAAGAAAAGACAGAAGAGGGTATAATTGTGAAAAACAAAATAGATAAGGAAGTGAAAGAAAAAAAAGAGAGTATAACATTAACAAAGAAGAGTTTCTTGGAGAATGTGAGTGAATGTTCAAAATAAGATTAAAACATGAGGAATAACAGAGAGAAAAAATAGAAAACAGAAAACAAAAAATAACAGAAAAAGATTAATTGAAACAGCAAAGAAATGTAATTAACATAGAGCCATATCATCAACATAGGCAATAAAAGTTTTGCAGCTTTTATTGGCAGAAATGTGTCGCTAAAGCTGCTTTTGTGGCAGAAAACTGCCACTAAAACCACTTTTGCACCAGTTTTCTGCCAATAAAAAGAGCAATAATTTTATTGGCTGTGTTCATAATATTCCCCTTAGTGTGCTTCAACTACACAGAGAAAGCATTATGAACAAGTAGTGATAGACAGATCAGTCAAAGACAGTAAGAGTAATAGAGACGCAGTGAGTGAACAAGAGTGAGGAACTATGAGAAGAGAGGGACTGAGAAAAAGAGTGGAAGGAGTTGAGTAAGTAGGTAATAGAGAAAGGAATGAGGGAAGTAGCAAAGGCAGGAAACTGAGGGTTAAAGAAATGAAGCAGTGGAACTAATAGTAGTTAAATGTGATATAAATGTAACGAAAACAGTACAAAATATTTACCTTATAATTGTCGTTAAATTACTCACTTTTTGTTTTTATACTTTCAATCTGTGAAAGAGAGAACAAACATTTGAAAAATATTAAAACATGTATTTAAAAATTTGAAAAGACAAGGGAAAAGATTGAAGGACAAACAGTTTTTCAAAAACTTTGACACTTACAGAAGCTTCTGCTTCTCCAGGCCCCCTACACAGTCCTAAAGATATACATTTTAAACTAACAGTATCTTGATGCAGATGAAGTGAGGCCTATCTTAAAACATGGTGCATCTTTTGCATTGCTGTTGTTTCAGAAAAGTGTCGCAACACACTAAAATTTTAAATAATTGCTTCAGGATGCCAATAAGATGTCTACTATCCAGAGGTTTGTTTCAGGTGAGGCCTACTCAGGGTTGCAGATGAAATTTCGAGTTGTTGAAGAGAATAGAGGACATAATACATGTGAAGGTCTACCAATGAAGTGAGTCATGTCCACTGCACTCTTCAACAAAGTCCAAACCTCCTATGTTTCCCTGGACAGACCTAAACTTGATCTGCACAATGTGATTCGTAATGATAGGAAACACAGGTGATGTAATTGAAATACATGCAATTTATTTTGCTCATTTCACAATCACATCACTTGTGTTTCCTTTGCTTAGGTATCTCATTGTGCAGATGTAGTCTAGCATATGAAAGAATACGCAGAAGTGCAGCACTGCATGCAACAACTTTGACACTTACAGAAGCCTCACCTTCTCCATGCCTCCTACACAGTTCTACATATACATCATAAATGCAAACAGTACAGAATTAATTATACATGTTAAATGGTTTATTTTTGCTGTTCTCAGAATGTATCAAAATTCACTAAAAACAGTGACTTGAAGGTATTCATCATGTAACAGCGGGGAAAAAAAAACACAATCAAAATGATTGTGTTTAAAAAACCCATACAACATCAGAAATCAAAATTCAGAACTCCTTAAAGTTAACTTACTTTGCATGACGTCCAAGGATGTCCTATGAACAGCTTACACTCTTTTGTGCTGTTATTACTTTCAGCCCGCCAGTTTCTGAAAGAAAATCTCCATCGTTTTTAAAAACACGTTACATGCAATAAATGACTTCTTGCTCTCTACCACAATTTTCCACAAGGCCAAATCTGGTCAGAGCCATTTATAACTCTTGGATTTCTTGTAAGCCAATCCCGTCATTTGGCATTTCCGCAACTTTCAGAATTAAAATGTTGAAGATCATTTTCACAATCCTGGAATAGTAATATCTTCCCCTTCTTGCTCAGTCATGTTCTACTTTTCCTATGACACTGATACAAGCAGACTTACACTACCTCTATGACTACTACAATTATTTAATTCTCTACATCACTTTTAATCACAAAGCAATGTAAAACAGTAGACAGCATTGCAGACTTACATTCCCTCTACTCCATGTTTTGATTGGCTGCTTCAATTAGCTTATAAAAAGAAACTGTTTTTCTGAACTCATTCAAAGTGCACGTATTTCTCCATAATGTCCAGTCCTATGGTTAGAAGTTATGTCTCTGAACTACACTTATCCTCAAGGCCAAATTGTGTAGGAGCCATTAGAACTTCTTGAAATTCCACAGAGCACATCCCGAGATTATTTCCCTAAAATTTTGGTTTTAAAAACACCAGGTAAGAGTTTTTAAGGTCATACGGCAATTTTTTTTTGAAAATTAAAACAGAATCATTGCAGAATGACCAGCCATTTCTAGACTTTAAATAAGCTGTGTAATGTCCTGATGTTATTGAAGGGCCGTCATGATATATAATTGCTGCAGTTACAAAAGTCCTTCCTGATATTGACAACTGCGAAGCTACAAAATTTTTAATTAAAGTTGTCAATTTTGTTCCATCAGGCCTACATCGTTGGAACATTAAAATGACATACTGGCCATATGTTCGTATAAATAATGTGGACATCATTTCAGATTTACATTGGCTACACTCCATGTTGTGATCAGCTGCTTTTACTAGCTTATTAAAGGAGACTGATTTACTGTCTGGCAAAGTTAAATATATAAATCTTTCTGAGTCTACACTAGTAGTACTTGATACCATACAGTTCTCGCAGTCATGCTGCCATTGATAAGAAAGCCCAAACAGCTGATCTACATCTACACCTTCAGCATGTAATACATCAAGCATATACATTAAAAACTCCTGACAATCTTGCTGAATATTTTGAGAGAATTGTGTTTGGCCTGAACATCTGTCTAACAGATTTCGAATTTCAGACACACTTTCTATGTTTCTTCTATCAGTGGTACATTTCTCTAACACAGAATTTAACAAACTGCAAAATCTTTGATCAGAATTGACCACAATCTCTTCTTTTACATTTTTTAGAGAAAACAAAACATTAACCACTACATTAGCATAGCAGTTGACACCAGAACTGTTTTCAAACTGAAAACCAACAACATCTTCAACAGAATCCTTTTTGTTTCTGCTTGTAATTTTAGGTTCATTTACTTTTTGTCTTTTTGCTACAACCTCCCCAGTATTGTTCTCATTTCTTCGTTTCCGGCCTACCACACGTTTCTCAAACAAAGGATACTGAGGCAAATGTGGCGCATACTCTCTTCTTAACCTATTGTATTCCTTAACACAATCTAGATCCGCACAAATGTTTGTGACATCACACTCAATCAAGTACAATCCCGATAAAGTTCTAACTCGTGACAATGCCACATATGCCATACCCTCCTTGAACACAGAACTGCCAATATTCACCAATGCACTGTCTACACTTAAACCTTGCGATTTATGAATTGTCACCGCATATGCCAAGCAAACAGGAAACTGCTTACGGCAAACATATAAGTCTTTTACAAGCAAAAATCTAGCAGAACAACGAGCAATTAGCTGTACTTCCTCAATGCCAAAAATTCAATTCCATCTCTATTTCTGTATTTCACAAAATCAACAACATTACCCATTGATCCATTTACCAGACCTCTTTCAACATGTAAATTCCTTCTTAAAATTATACGGCAGTTCAAGCACACATTCAGAGTCTTTTCAAAACCTGCAGTTTTAGATATACTCTTCTCTAATGAATCCAATTTTGTTTTCAGATTCTCAGACAAAATAATTGTTGATCCCATATGCTCTACTCTATCAATAGCTTCCAGTTTCACAATCTCTTGCTTTTCTAAATGCAACATTTTGTTGTTAAATTTGGCACATTCTGCAAGAGTTGGCATCAAACATATTCCAGATTTCTTCTCAGTAATTTTCTGAAAAATATTCTCAGGCACAACATCTTGTTCTGGATATAAATTTGACAGTAATCGTGCATGTAAAGCTTCTTTCCCATGCTCGGTCACTTTTCCAATTCTAACATCTTGTAGAATAGTCTTGTAAACTTCATCCTTCGCCTGACGCATATTTTCATGCAGTTCAGCATAATTGAAGTTTAACCAGGCACTTCCTGGTATCTTCATGCGTGAGCATTTTGAACACAGGTTGCCCTTTCACTGGTGTCAGCTGCAGAAGATCTCCGAAAACAATGATGTGTTTGCCACCAAATAACACATCATACTCTGTTTTGAGAACTTCTTGCATCCTCAAATGCACAAAGGCAAGCATGACATTGGAAACCATGCTTACTTCGTCAATGATAAGAAGTTTCATTTTCCTCAAGATTCTTGAAACTTCAAAACAAGCATCTCCAGATAGCTTGTGATATTGTAATTTGTTGTCATGCTCCACTGGCAGCATCAGTAAACGATGTAAAGTAATCCCTTTAATATTATGTGCTGCCAGTCCAGTTGGAGCAGTGACAACACAAGACAGCGATGACTCTGTCCTTTCCTGCAAATAGCATGAAATTGCTTTAATGAGGAAACTTTTTCCAGTTCCCGCTTCTCCACTCACGTACAGTCGGACAGGCTTCAACGACGTACATGAGCACTCTTTCTTATCATGACTTAATCCATGATCAATTTGCATGGTAACTTCGTCATATATTTTCCTCTGCTCAACGTTGAGTTGTCTTTCCAACTCTTCTAAGTTAACCGCATCCTCTTGAGCATGTGCCATGGCTCTTTCCACTTCATTCATAGCAGTGGCAGCTTCATTTTCGATAACAGGTCCTCCTAGTGGATCCTGACTCAATGAAGCAGAACTCTGACTGTCCTGAGAACTGTCTCTGGCAATCTCGGCTGCAATCGTTGCTTCCTGCTCAATTTCCGCATTCAACATTTCTACATATTTGGGAAAAGCAGGACATTCTATGGTCTCCTTGGCGGCATTGAAAGAGTCTTCGTAACAGAGGAAATCTCCAAGCAGTTCCTCTTCTGCACGCCAAGGCTTGAAAAGTTGCAAAAGTGCTAAATAGAAAAACTCCTTTTTTTCAGGAGATTCACCACTCAATTTTCGATGGTTTACCAAGTGGCATTTTCTTTGCTTGACCAGACATCCCTCACTTCCTATTACAGCATACACTCCTTTCTCAGTATCTTCTTTGATGTTCCTCTTGAATATGTAATTTTGCAGAACCTCATACAGACAAACATTCTCGAGGTGACTGCTTCGATTTGGATAATATGTATCCAACATGTTTGTCTTCAAAATGTCGGTACTGTTTGGCTCCTTTTCCGCCAAATACTCAATTTCCCGCACAGGTTTGAGAACTCGATTACGCGTTGCTGCAAGACCAAGACTCGCCCAAACGATACTCCTGGACTTGGCATAGAGACTTGCTGAAGACAACCGGTCAGAACATTCGTACGCTCCGATTTCTCGATGCGACAACATCTTCAGACTGAAACTGTACAACTTCTTGCTGAGGCTCTTTTCATGGGAAATGTCCTCCCACATATCCTTCAATTCTGTCTTCTCTTTTTTGGTGATGTAAGACGTCACATACCGAGCCACAGCCATACAGTTATCAGCCACAAACTGTATATCCATGTTAGCATTCCACATGGACAAAATCACCGGGTTGTAGTCGTTGATGTACTTGGACTCTTGGTTCCTCTTCAAATTGTAAGTGTTTTTAGGTGATTTCTTCATGACATTGTGTCGCAGCGAAGACATCAACCAGTTTACTCTTCCTTTAGAAATCACCGGTCGTGGAAAGCCGAAACGACATTTAGTGTAGAACTTGTCCTTGTTTCGGAATTTACGACGGCAGTACTTTCCACATCGATAACTTTGGAAATGCAGAACTTTTTCTCTTAGGCTTTTCTTCTCCTTTGCATTTGGAACAGCACACGTAGAATACTGTTGGATGAAACTCATCACTGAGTCTTCTGGATCCGTTCCAAATTTAGGTGCATCCTTGATCCACAGCAACATATGTATATGAGGAGCACCTCTTGCTTGGTACTCCTTTCTCCAGAAGAAATCCAACACCTCTCCAAGAGGTGGATTCTTCTTATTCATGATGAAAGACATCATAGCTTCAAATCTATGATTGAAGTACCTACATACATTGACTGGATCCAAAGAGCACAGTTCTCCAGGTGTCTTGAATTCGATGTTATCTACGTTAGCATTTGCCTCTCGTAGAAATTCAAGTAAGTCTTCCCAGCCATACTCGGCACAGCTCAGAGTGAGGAACCATGTGGGAGTACCTAAGTTCCTCAGCATACATTTTAAATCACCATGACGACGGTACCAGTACTCATTAGTACCACGCTGACACGCCATGAGATTAATCAGGTGAGAATCCAAAATACTGTCTTGGACATTGACTTTATCCATAAAGTCACTTGCCGAGATGTTTTGCATGTGTATACCACTTTTCAAGATGTGGTTCACTGCATATGACAGTCCAGACAGATCGCTTTCAAACAGGAGATGAAACAAATAAGGAATGCATTGTCGAAACCTAGCATCTCCTGCATACAATCGCAAAGTCCGGTATTCAGAAGCAGGAATTTGATGAGGTCGCTCATCATATCTTCCTCCCTGACCTGTTGGAAAAAGCTGTGGGAAACACCGAGCTTCCAAACTTTCCTCCCAAACACTAATGGGACTCCCTTTGGCTTGTTTCATTTGAAACAACTCAATAGCATTCCCCATGACTTCCTTGGAATGCAAAGGATGAACACTATAATGTTCATATATTTCTTCACTAGTAGAGGGTTCTACTTTCTCAATTTGACCAGCACACAAATCACTATCCTCTTCCTCACTTACTTCCTCTTCTGCAACATATACATTCTTATAGTATTTATTATTTTTTTTCAAATACAATGTTGCCTTTTTAACTTTCCTAACATCTACTAAATCTTGCCATATTTTCTTATTCTTTGTCGGAACCCCATTAACTAAGATAACCAGAGGTTCCTCTTCCACTTTTTCTACTCCAATTGTGTTAATGTTTTTCTTCAGATCTAGAGGCAAATAAACAACTCTTCCCTTTAATCCTCTCTGTAAATCTGATGGAGGCAATTTCCCTGTCTTTGGCTCCATTCTTACAATAGCCTGAAAGGGATGGATACTTTGAATCAAAATAGATTCATAAGTATTTAAATCCTTCAATTCAGAAGGAATCTCAACCAATTCCAGATTATTATGAACTGCTCTAGCAGGCATCTGGTTTTGATTTAATTTGCAACAACAATAAGTACACACACGTTGATCCAATCCCAAATCAAAACAATTTTCTACCATCAAGTATGTTGCAAAATCCTTCCATTCACTATTATTTTCCCTTTCACTTTTTGCATATAAATCCACTAACTTAGTCTGATTCTTATAATAAGTGCGTCGACAACACACACAAGTGAAATTAGGCCTCTCACTTGATTTCACCTGAAACGTGGCAATTTCCCTCTGAAAATTATCTGTACTGGAAACCTGTACACTATCTTCCACATGACCCTCTTCTTCTTGCTCAATTTCAACATTCTCCTCTTTACTTCCAAAGTAACAAAACTCAATTTCTTCACATATATTCTTCACATCTATTTCAGAACCATGCAAAAGAGCAGCGCATAATTGTTTAAGCATAATTGCTGGACTCTTAGCATAATACAACATTCTAACTAATTTCCTCACTTTATTATGATGCACTGCTAGCATCCTGAAATGATGAAAAACACTCTGGCATACTCTCCTGGAAAGACAAGCCAGTGAATGACCATGCAAACCTGTCACTTCTCTCACTCTGCAAGGATCTAATTCTTGCAACAACCTTATTTTCTGCTTCAAACTTTTCTTATTAAATGACCGTACAAAATCACAAAGCAAATTGATGGAATCCTGTCGCACACTGCAAATACTACTACACTTCCAGGTGTACACAGGACCCTTAGCACGTCTTCCTAAAACCTCATTACCTAACACCTCTTCTGCCTCTGTTGTCACAAGTTTTTCTTTTTCAACTGGACAACCATCTTTCACTTCATAAGCACGACCACTGGTGTCAACTGCATGCACCAAATCATTATCCTGGAAATAACTCTCCTCATTAAAAAATGCCTCACAGCTTGAACTATGCATCCATTCTCCAGAAAAAACTTCACAAAAATTACTACGATTAACTATTCTCTTCCATCTACTATTTCTTTTGAAATCATAAATTGCCTTGTTTAGCTTCCTAATTCTATTGATTATCAAAATAAATAACTTACGTTTAATTTCAAATGCCTGATCAATAACTTTCTCAACTTTTTTTTTTCTCTTATAAAAAACCAGTTTCTGTTGACGTTTCTTAATATTTTTTAACAAATTGCCAATTATCCTGTTGCGGAACATTCGTTTACGAATCTCCCTAAACTGTTGTTTCCTTCTACTATCATGCACAGAGTTATCTCTTGCTCTAGCAGTAACATTTTTCATTGGCCTTTCCTTTCCATTTGATTTCCTTCTCGTTTTATGGACTGAAACATTTTCTGTAGTAATATTTTTTTTACTGCACATATTTCTTATGAATTGTTTTGTGCTCTTACCCGGTGCTTTCTTCATGACTTGACAAATCTTTTTGTTAGAGGACTGCTGCTTATTTTTTTTCACCTGCTGTCTTTGACGTTTTGCAGCCTTTCTCTGTCTTTCTATTGTAGGCATGGTGAAATCTTGAAATGATCTGCAGTTGAATCTGTGGTAAAATATAATAAAAAATGTTATTAACCATTATTACCAAACAGTAAAACAATAACAGTGATCAAAAACTTAACACACTACTTGACATTTTAAATAGAAGATTTTTTAGTCCTTGCAAATTTACAATACAGAAATACCAGAAAAGAAATGACATTTATATTTATGTTACCTATGCTATTTTATATGTGAATCTGATCTAATTTTATGAGCATATTTTAATATTTTATTGAAGACACTACACATAACCTGCTTTTGAAGGTGTCTTTATTTTTAAATTAAACGGTTTACCTTTTTACTTTTTATTAATTATAAATTTTAAAAATAAATGTTTATATTTCCATAGGCTCAAGCAGGTCAGCTTCCCATCCTATTTCATATAATTCCGACAAATCTGCATCCTCATCACGCTCTTCTTCATCCTCAGGATTTAAATCATCCAAGGGATCAACATCCACTGATGTTTCAATTACAAGTTCAATGATGAGGTCAAAATCAACTGATTGCAGATTGTCGCTCATGTTGAGGTTGTCTTTATCTTTAAAGAAAGATAACAACAATGAGATGTTGCAGAGTAAGAGACAAATCTCAGAGATTATAATAGTAAAATTGTTTAACAAGAGTAAAATTTTGCAGCTATTATTTAGCCATGTCCAGCGATGCTGAGCAGGTGAAGCCTATGTCTAATTTTTCACTGAACAGGACTCATCTCTTCTTAACCTTGGATAAGCCTCACCGACTCTGTGTCCCCTGCACATACTTAAATGTAAAGGGGCAGATTTATGTTAAATGGCACATCCCCAGGCATGCACCAGTTAACGTGCACCACTGCTCTGCCACCCATGGTGTGCCGCATTTACAATCAGATAGGAGAAATCTGCGTCAAAACCCTGCGCCTGCTTTAAGCAGGCATAGGTCTTGACGCTACATTGTGGAGATGGTGCACCCTTGAGCGTTGCTGGAGCTGCATCGCACTTGCGATACAACTCCAGCAATGCGCCACCTTAACGGCACAGATGCGTCACGCATCTGTGCCGTTTTTGCCCCATGCTGCGCCGCATTGTAAATGCAGCACACCATGGGTGGCGGAACAGCGGCGCAGGATGACTGGCACATCCCTGGTGATGCGCCAGTCATCATAAATCTATCCCTAAGCTTCTTATCTTGTTAGAGATGAACTGCCATATGTATCATCAAAATATTTTGCATTTCCTAAATAGCGAATTTTAAGGAATAAATAGCGATTCTTTACCATTTGCTAATTGCAAGTTACCCATTCATTTCCATGGGCTAGGAGGCTCATATAAATGAAGGTGCAATTTGCGATTAATAATTTGCTCATCGCAAATTAGGAATTTTTCCAAAGCTGCAGGGGTGTCTCAATAACACCCTGCTGCACCCCTGAAAAAGAAATTTGGGGGCATATGGCGCACATAAATTTTAACAACATTCCTTTACCTCAAAAACGATTTTCAAATCATAATTAAAAAACACTGCACATGGGAAAATTACTTAAAATGTCCTTAAGACACATAAAAGCGTTTTTTGATTGCCTTTGCAGCATGTTTGTATCACTTTTAACATGGCTATGTAACACAAACATTCAAAATCTAAATTTACCATGCACAGGTGGGAGCATATTTACAAGCAATTTGCGCCACAGAGAAAAGTCTTACATTAAAATGGGAAAAATAACATCAGGGACAGTCAATTGCCTTATAAAGAAGCATACACCATTATGTCCTTGTCATAAATTTAAAAACAATTCCTTTACCTCAAAAACGATTTTCAAATCATAATTTCAAAACACTGCACATGGGAAAATTACTTAAAATGTCCTTAAGACACATAAAAGCGTTTTTTGATTGCCTTTCCTGCATGGTTGGGTCACTTTTAACATGGCTATGTAACACAAACATTCAAAATCTAAATTTTCCATGCACAGGTGGGAGCATATTTACAAGCAATTTGCGCCACATAATTCATAATTTTCTCCTTAAAGCACACTATTCTCTATCTAAATTAAAGAAATATTTTCTCACCTTAGCAAATACTTTGAGTTTGAAAACAGTCTCAGAAACACACCAATTTGTCTTCAGCAGAGCAAAAGGTATGCACTCCAGAGTCTGCAGCTATCAAAAGCACAGAAATGCTGTAATTCTTCACACATATTTCTCATGTCACCCAATCAAAACTCTTCCCTCACTTTTTTTCAAATGAAAACCCTTCCCCCCTCTGCCCTTTCTGTCTTTTCTGCATGGCAACCACCTCTTGGAAGACTTCTGGTGTTTGCAAGTTCACACAACTTTGTTGCAATTGAACTCTGAACTCTCAGTGCACCTGCATATCCAGTGCATTCTTTCATTTAATGATTTTTTATTGACCATTCAAAATACATCTTTCAAAGAACACATCCGTGCACCCTAACTTTCTGTTTTCAGCAATCAAAATCCACCAATCACTGTTACTGCTTCATGAACACAGAAACTCCACAGTTTTTTTCATTTTAAACTCTCATTTTTTCAACTGCCATTTCATTGCCACACTTCATCTGACTGCAGGAGAACCTTCTCTCACCATGTTTTCTGTCTGGATTGTTGGACATAGTTATATTCACTGGGCTCAAAGGTACGTTGAAAACAGGAAATTACCTAACCTCAATTTACAAGATGTGGAAATTAAGTGGTTTGGCCACAGAGGATTAAAATGTCACCAATTGATACCATTGGTGAAAACCTTTATGCATTTGCCTAAACCTGACCTGTTAATTGTGCACTGTGGAGGTAATGACTTGGGCACTTTGACTGGTGTAGGTCTGGAAATGCTTTTAAAGGACACCTTTGAGCAATTAATGGCACTTTTTCCTCAGACTGCCTTGGTATATTCAAATATATGCCAAAGACAGAAATGGAGGTGGTCAAACCAATTTTGTCCACAAATTGAGAAGTCGAGGAAGCATGTAAACAAATCTGTTTCAGCTTACATGAGAGACCATGGAATGGGCTCCCTGTACAACAATAACTTGCGTTACTACATGCAAGATATCTACAGAGGAGATGGAGTTCACTTCTCAGATGAGGGCAACAGAGTTTTCACTCTGAATTTAAGAATGTGCATTGGTACCTACTTATAAGTACCTAAATGTACCATAAACCCAAAAGCTCTTCTCAGAGCTACCCTACATCTGATCACTCACAATTATTATTTTACTCTAACATTTTTCACTAATTTCCAACAAAGTACGCTCCCTGGGGCGCTACCCGGTACGCGAACCGGGAGCTAACCTCGCGAAATTTTTTTTAAAAATGTATTTTTTTCGCACATATAAGCCTCCTCAGCCACCCTTAGAAAACCTAGGGGGTCAAGATAACTCTACCGTGCCCCCTTCTACCCATTCTGAACATTATTTGCCCTCCATCTTGTATCTTAATTCGACCGAAACACAAAATGGTGGACTCCCGGAACGCTTAAGGTTCGCGAACCGGGGCGCTCAACGGTTCGCGTACCGGGTCGCTCTCTGGGAAGCGCACCATCAAAAAAGGTGGGAAAGTAGTTCACAGAAAAGCCACTGGAGACAATTTCACCAAATATAGATTAGCTCATACTACATACCAATCCGTACCATTTTCACAAATTTGATTGGAATTCCATTTAGTCATTTAGCCTGTAGACCTCTCTAAATAGCCTGAGGTAAATTACTTCACAAAACACATCTGAAGTGTTGGAATTGACAACCAATGAAAATGTTACTTTCATTTTCTATTTTTTTTACCTGACATTTCATTGGTTATATACCTGAATATATATAAAGGAAGAGAAGAAAACACAGCCATTTTGACTACTACTTCTTGCTGTACATTTCAATAGTATTGTCACTAATTCCTTCAACTTCTTTCTAAAGGTAAGTTTTTATTTTTAAAACTGAAGTATATTGTGCACTATAAGTTAATATGGTAAACTTTTTCTGATAGATATATACTATCCCTCTGTAGTAGTTATAGATTTAGAGAGACTTCTCTGTTATAGTTATGGATGGAGTTAGGCTTCTCTTGTATAATTATGAATTTACTTACGTTAAATCACATACACTTTTTTATATTCCTACTTCCACTCTGATACTATACACTGCCCAAAGATAAATTCACTGATAAAAAATGCCTATCTAAAATTATTCCCAACATTGCCCTATCTCTACTAATATATATTTTTTTAATCCAAATTTCAGGCAAAATGGAAGGCGAAAACCAAGTTTCTTTTGAAATGGACCTGCAAGAGAGCAGCCAAGAATTGATTGATACAATTGATCAAATTGACATTGAATTTTTCGATGAAACTTGGGACAATGAACTACTGCAATGTGTACAAGCAGTAGATAACCTCCTTGCAAATGAGGACATTTTACACCCTCAGAGACTACAATGTATATTCCATGATAATTATGACATTTCTGACAATGAAATGTTAGAAAGTTTAATAAATTATGAAACACAATCACATTAAAAAAAAATACTTAAAAAATAAAGAAAATAAAAAAGAATCAACAAAAACAACAATCAATTAACATACAGCATTTGAAAAGTCTATCATTCATTTTTCATTGTAGTACGCTGCCCAGAACGCTTCCCGGTTCGCGGACCGGGCGCTCCCCACGCAAAAAAACAAAAATTTTTTTTTGTTTTTTTTGCCCCGCGGGGCCCTTTTAAAACCTCCACATTAAACCTAGGGGGTCAGGGAGGATCTAGTATGCCCCCTTATGGTCATTTTCGCCTTTGTTTTGGCCTCCTCTTGTCTCTCAATCCTACCGAGAGACAAGATGGCGGCCGCTCCGGACTGTTTAGAATGTTGACAGACACCGGAGAGCCAATCAGCTTAGCTACGCGAAGTTCCGGTACGCTTAAGGTCCGCGGACCGGAGCGCTGCCCGGAGCGCGCTTACAGATATATATCTTTTTTTAAACGTTAATTTCTCAAAATCCACTGGAGCACATATATTGAGACCTAGAAAAGGCACATCGGGCTACCAGTCCCTACAATTTTGCCAAGTTTCATGGAAATCCATTCAGCCGTTCGGGCTAAAAGTGAGGCCAACCGCCCTATGGAAAACTCAATGTTAAAAACACATTTTGGGACCCCCCTTTTTTCTCGGCCCCCCCTTGACGAAACCCCCCCAAATTTCCAAGGGCTGCTCAGAAACAAAATGTTCCATTTTCCAGAAACTTTCAGCCAATTCCGTCCACAAACGCCAAAGTTATTAGACATAGAATTTTCAAAAATCCCATAGGGAAAAAATCCTAACTATATATACCTACTGGCAACCGCCAGTAGGTAATATATATATATATATATATATATATATATATATATATATATATATATATATTGATGTTACCCTCGTTGAAATAAAGCACAAAGAGTGTCTATAACTTTACCTGGAGTGCCGGATGATTATTCTTTGAACCTGCGAGTAATCTCATAGCGGATATATATGTATACATATATATATATATATATATATATATATATATATATATATATATATATATATATATATATATATATCCTACGCATGCAGGCACACCATTTTGAGAGGAACCACACGGCAAAAATTGTTCAGGGAGGCTTTAATGGCACACTGCTGGTACAAGGTGAAGCGGCAGTTCTTTCACATTAAAATAAAGCGCCGGACGCGTTTCGAGACTCCTCATCTCTTCATCTGCGGCGTCTGAATGTCAGTTAAGGCAGGTTCCTCTAAGCACTGACACGCACCTGCGTTAATGCCTGCCTCCAAGGCGTGGCTAAACGCACGGCCTCCTGGATATCGTAGTGCGTGTCTGCATTTTCCCAAGTGGGTTCGGCCTGCCGACCAAATGTCACAAATTAAAACCCCAGTGGGCATGTGGAAGGGCAACCGTCACCCTATGCCCCGCTCTGCGTGTGTCACTCCTGGTAAGTGAGCACCGTCCTGCTCCGGCTGCCAGCTTACTTGCCGTTTCTGAAGGTCCCAATGTCACACCGGACATACAGGCAGAACCGCTGATCGCGTGGGCTCCATCTCCCGACTGTGTCAGCCGTTAATATCCAACGCATGCAGGCACACCATTTTGAGAGGAACCACACGGCAAAAATAGTTCAGGGAGGCTTTAATGGCACACTGCTGGTACAAGGTGAAGCTGCAGTTCTTTCACATTAAAATAAAGCGCCGGACGCGTTTCGAGACTCCTCATCTCTTCATCTGCGGCGTCTGAATGTCAGTTAAGGCAGGTTCCTCTAAGCACTGACACGCACCTGCGTTAATGCCTGCCTCCAAGGCGTGGCTAAACGCACGGCCTCCTGGATATCGTAGTGCGTGTCTGCATTTTCCCAAGTGGGTTCGGCCTGCCGACCAAATGTCACAAATTAAAACCCCAGTGGGCATGTGGAAGGGCAACCGTCACCCTATGCCCCGCTCTGCGTGTGTCACTCCTGGTAAGCGAGCACCGTCCTGCTCCGGCTGCCAGCTTACTTGCCGTTTCTGAAGGTCCCAATGTCACACCGGACATACAGGCAGAACCGCTGATCGCGTGGGCTCCATCTCCCGACTGTGTCAGCCGTTAATATCCAACGCATGCAGGCACACCATTTTGAGAGGAACCACACGGCAAAAATAGTTCAGGGAGGCTTTAATGGCACACTGCTGGTACAAGGTGAAGCGGCAGTTCTTTCACATTAAAATAAAGCGCCGGACACGTTTCGAGACTCCTCATCTCTTCATCTGCGGCGTCTGAATGTCAGTTAAGGCAGGTTCCTCTAAGCACTGACACGCACCTGCGTTAATGCCTGCCTCCAAGGCGTGGCTAAACGCAGGGCCTCCTGGATGTCGTAGTGCGTGTCTGCATTTTCCCAAGTGGGTTCGGCCTGCCGACCAAATGTCACAAATTAAAACCCCAGTGGGCATGTGGAAGGGCAACCGTCACCCTATGCCCCGCTCTGCGTGTGTCACTCCTTGTAAGCGAGCACCGTCCTGCTCCGGCTGCCAGCTTACTTGCCGTTTCTGAAGGTCCCAATGTCACACCGGACATACAGGCAGAACCGCTGATCGCGTGGGCTCCATCTCCCGACTGTGTCAGCCGTTAATATCCAACGCATGCAGGCACACCATTTTGAGAGGAACCACACGGCAAAAATAGTTCAGGGAGGCTTTAATGGCACACTGCTGGTACAAGGTGAAGCGGCAGTTCTTTCACATTAAAATAAAGCGCTGGACGCGTTTCGAGACTCCTCATCTCTTCATCTGCGGCGTCTGAATGTCAGTTAAGGCAGGTTTCTCTAAGCACTGACACGCACCTGCGTTAATGCCTGCCTCCAAGGCGTGGCTAAACGCACGGCCGCCTGGATATCGTAGTGCGTGTCTGCATTTTCCCAAGTGGAATACTGCCTGTATGTCCGGTGTGACATTGGGACCTTCAGAAACGGCAAGTAAGCTGGCAGCCGGAGAAGGACGGTGCTCGCTTACCAGGAGTGACACACGCAGAGCGGGGCATAGGGTGACGGTTGCCCTTCCACATGCCCACTGGGGTTTTAATTTGTGACATTTGGTCGGCAGGCCGAACCCACTTGGGAAAATGCAGACACGCACTACGATATCCAGGAGGCCGTGCGTTTAGCCATGCCTTGGAGGCAGGCATGAACGCAGGTGCGTGTCAGTGCTTAGAGGAACCTGCCTTAACTGACATTCAGACGCCGCAGATGAAGAGATGAGGAGTCTCGAAACGCGTCCGGCGCTTTATTTTAATGTGAAAGAACTGCCGCTTCACCTTGTACCAGCAGTGTGCCATTAAAGCCTCCCTGAACTATTTTTGCCGTGTGGTTCCTCTCAAAATGGTGTGCCTGCATGCGTTGGATATTAACGGCTGACACAGTCGGGAGATGGAGCCCACGCGATCAGCGGTTCTGCCTGTATGTCCGGTGTGACATTGGGACCTTCAGAAACGGCAAGTAAGCTGGCAGCCGGAGCAGGACGGTGCTCGCTTACCAGGAGTGACACACGCAGAGCGGGGCATAGGGTGACGGTTGCCCTTCCACATGCCCACTGGGGTTTTAATTTGTGACATTTGGTCGGCAGGCCGAACCCACTTGGGAAAATGCAGACACGCACTACGATATCCAGGAGGCCGTGCGTTTAGCCACGCCTTGGAGGCAGGCATTAACGCAGGTGCGTGTCAGTGCTTAGAGGAACCTGCCTTAACTGACATTCAGACGCCGCAGATGAAGAGATGAGGAGTCTCGAAACGCGTCCGGCGCTTTATTTTAATGTGAAAGAACTGCCGCTTCACCTTGTACCAGCAGTGTGCCATTAAAGCCTCCCTGAACTATTTTTGCCGTGTGGTTCCTCTCAAAATGGTGTGCCTGCATGCGTTGGATATTAACGGCTGACACAGTCGGGAGATGGAGCCCACGCGATCAGCGGTTCTGCCTGTATGTCCGGTGTGACATTGGGACCTTCAGAAACGGCAAGTAAGCTGGCAGCCGGAGCAGGACGGTGCTCGCTTACCAGGAGTGACACACGCAGAGCGGGGCATAGGGTGACGGTTGCCCTTCCACATGCCCACTGGGGTTTTAATTTGTGACATTTGGTCGGCAGGCCGAACCCACTTGGGAAAATGCAGACACGCACTACGATATCCAGGAGGCCGTGCGTTTAGCCACGCCTTGGAGGCAGGCATTAACGCAGGTGCGTGTCAGTGCTTAGAGGAACCTGCCTTAACTGACATTCAGACGCCGCAGATGAAGAGATGAGGAGTCTCGAAACGCGTCCGGCGCTTTATTTTAATGTGAAAGAACTGCCGCTTCACCTTGTACCAGCAGTGTGCCATTAAAGCCTCCCTGAACTATTTTTGCCGTGTGGTTCCTCTCAAAATGGTGTGCCTGCATGCGTTGGATATTAACGGCTGACACAGTCGGGAGATGGAGCCCACGCGATCAGCGGTTCTGCCTGTATGTCCGGTGTGACATTGGGACCTTCAGAAACGGCAAGTAAGCTGGCAGCCGGAGCAGGACGGTGCTCGCTTACCAGGAGTGACACACGCAGAGCGGGGCATAGGGTGACGGTTGCCCTTCCACATGCCCACTGGGGTTTTAATTTGTGACATTTGGTCGGCAGGCCGAACCCACTTGGGAAAATGCAGACACGCACTACGATATCCAGAAGGCCGTGCGTTTAGCCACGCCTTGGAGGCAGGCATTAACGCAGGTGCGTGTCAGTGCTTAGAGGAACCTGCCTTAACTGACATTCAGACGCCGCAGATGAAGAGATGAGGAGTCTCGAAACGCGTCCGGCGCTTTATTTTAATGTGAAAGAACTGCCGCTTCACCTTGTACCAGCAGTGTGCCATTAAAGCCTCCCTGAACTATTTTTGCCGTGTGGTTCCTCTCAAAATGGTGTGCCTGCATGCGTTGGATATTAACGGCTGACACAGTCGGGAGATGGAGCCCACGCGATCAGCGGTTCTGCCTGTATGTCCGGTGTGACATTGGGACCTTCAGAAACGGCAAGTAAGCTGGCAGCCGGAGCAGGACGGTGCTCGCTTACCAGGAGTGACACACGCAGAGCGGGGCATAGGGTGACGGTTGCCCTTCCACATGCCCACTGGGGTTTTAATTTGTGACATTTGGTCGGCAGGCCGAACCCACTTGGGAAAATGCAGACACGCACTACGATATCCAGGAGGCCGTGCGTTTAGCCACGCCTTGGAGGCAGGCATTAACGCAGGTGCGTGTCAGTGCTTAGAGGAACCTGCCTTAACTGACATTCAGACGCCGCAGATGAAGAGATGAGGAGTCTCGAAACGCGTCCGGCGCTTTATTTTAATGTGAAAGAACTGCCGCTTCACCTTGTACCAGCAGTGTGCCATTAAAGCCTCCCTGAACTATTTTTGCCGTGTCGTTCCTCTCAAAATGGTGTGCCTGCATGCGTTGGATATTAACGGCTGACACAGTCGGGAGATGGAGCCCACGCGATCAGCGGTTCTGCCTGTATGTCCGGTGTGAAATTGGGACCTTCAGAAACGGCAAGTAAGCTGGCAGCCGGAGCAGGACGGTGCTCGCTTACCAGGAGTGACACACGCAGAGCGGGGCATAGGGTGACGGTTGCCCTTCCACATGCCCACTGGGGTTTTAATTTGTGACATTTGGTCGGCAGGCCGAACCCACTTGGGAAAATGCAGACACGCACTACGATATCCAGGAGGCCGTGCGTTTAGCCACGCCTTGGAGGCAGGCATTAACGCAGGTGCGTGTCAGTGCTTAGAGGAACCTGCCTTAACTGACATTCAGACGCCGCAGATGAAGAGATGAGGAGTCTCGAAACGCGTCCGGCGCTTTATTTTAATGTGAAAGAACTGCCGCTTCACCTTGTACCAGCAGTGTGCCATTAAAGCCTCCCTGAACTATTTTTGCCGTGTGGTTCCTCTCAAAATGGTGTGCCTGCATGCGTTGGATATTAACGGCTGACACAGTCGGGAGATGGAGCCCACGCGATCAGCGGTTCTGCCTGTATGTCCGGTGTGACATTGGGACCTTCAGAAACGGCAAGTAAGCTGGCAGCCGGAGCAGGACGGTGCTCGCTTACCAGGAGTGACACACGCAGAGCGGGGCATAGGGTGACGGTTGCCCTTCCACATGCCCACTGGGGTTTTAATTTGTGACATTTGGTCGGCAGGCCGAACCCACTTGGGAAAATGCAGACACGCACTACGATATCCAGAAGGCCGTGCGTTTAGCCACGCCTTGGAGGCAGGTATTAACGCAGGTGCGTGTCAGTGCTTAGAGGAACCTGCCTTAACTGACATTCAGACGCCGCAGATGAAGAGATGAGGAGTCTCGAAACGCGTCCGGCGCTTAATTTAATGTGAAAGAACTGCCGCTTCACCTTGTACCAGCAGTGTGCCATTAAAGCCTCCCTGAACTATTTTTGCCGTGTGGTTCCTCTCAAAATGGTGTGCCTGCATGCGTTGGATATTAACGGCTGACACAGTCGGGAGATGGAGCCCACGCGATCAGCGGTTCTGCCTGTATGTCCGGTGTGACATTGGGACCTTCAGAAACGGCAAGTAAGCTGGCAGCCGGAGCAGGACGGTGCTCGCTTACCAGGAGTGACACACGCAGAGCGGGGCATAGGGTGACGGTTGCCCTTCCACATGCCCACTGGGGTTTTAATTTGTGACATTTGGTCGGCAGGCCGAACCCACTTGGGAAAATGCAGACACGCACTACGATATCCAGGAGGCCGTGCGTTTAGCCACGCCTTGGAGGCAGGCATTAACGCAGGTGCGTGTCAGTGCTTAGAGGAACCTGCCTTAACTGACATTCAGACGCCGCAGATGAAGAGATGAGGAGTCTCGAAACGCGTCCGGCGCTTTATTTTAATGTGAAAGAACTGCCGCTTCACCTTGTACCAGCAGTGTGCCATTAAAGCCTCCCTGAACTATTTTTGCCGTGTGGTTCCTCTCAAAATGGTGTGCCTGCATGCGTTGGATATTAACGGCTGACACAGTCGGGAGATGGAGCCCACGCGATCAGCGGTTCTGCCTGTATGTCCGGTGTGACATTGGGACCTTCAGAAACGGCAAGTAAGCTGGCAGCCGGAGCAGGACGGTGCTCGCTTACCAGGAGTGACACACGCAGAGCGGGGCATAGGGTGACGGTTGCCCTTCCACATGCCCACTGGGGTTTTAATTTGTGACATTTGGTCGGCAGGCCGAACCCACTTGGGAAAATGCAGACACGCACTACGATATCCAGGAGGCCGTGCGTTTAGCCACGCCTTGGAGGCAGGCATTAACGCAGGTGCGTGTCAGTGCTTAGAGGAACCTGCCTTAACTGACATTCAGACGCCGCAGATGAAGAGATGAGGAGTCTCGAAACGCGTCCGGCGCTTTATTTTAATGTGAAAGAACTGCCGCTTCACCTTGTACCAGCAGTGTGCCATTAAAGCCTCCCTGAACTATTTTTGCCGTGTGGTTCCTCTCAAAATGGTGTGCCTGCATGCGTTGGATATTAACGGCTGACACAGTCGGGAGATGGAGCCCACGCGATCAGCGGTTCTGCCTGTATGTCCGGTGTGACATTGGGACCTTCAGAAACGGCAAGTAAGCTGGCAGCCGGAGCAGGACGGTGCTCGCTTACCAGGAGTGACACACGCAGAGCGGGGCATAGGGTGACGGTTGCCCTTCCACATGCCCACTGGGGTTTTAATTTGTGACATTTGGTCGGCAGGCCGAACCCACTTGGGAAAATGCAGACACGCACTACGATATCCAGAAGGCCGTGCGTTTAGCCACGCCTTGGAGGCAGGCATTAACGCAGGTGCGTGTCAGTGCTTAGAGGAACCTGCCTTAACTGACATTCAGACGCCGCAGATGAAGAGATGAGGAGTCTCGAAACGCGTCCGGCGCTTTATTTTAATGTGAAAGAACTGCCGCTTCACCTTGTACCAGCAGTGTGCCATTAAAGCCTCCCTGAACTATTTTTGCCGTGTGGTTCCTCTCAAAATGGTGTGCCTGCATGCGTTGGATATTAACGGCTGACACAGTCGGGAGATGGAGCCCACGCGATCAGCGGTTCTGCCTGTATGTCCGGTGTGACATTGGGACCTTCAGAAACGGCAAGTAAGCTGGCAGCCGGAGCAGGACGGTGCTCGCTTACCAGGAGTGACACACGCAGAGCGGGGCATAGGGTGACGGTTGCCCTTCCACATGCCCACTGGGGTTTTAATTTGTGACATTTGGTCGGCAGGCCGAACCCACTTGGGAAAATGCAGACACGCACTACGATATCCAGGAGGCCGTGCGTTTAGCCACGCCTTGGAGGCAGGCATTAACGCAGGTGCGTGTCAGTGCTTAGAGGAACCTGCCTTAACTGACATTCAGACGCCGCAGATGAAGAGATGAGGAGTCTCGAAACGCGTCCGGCGCTTTATTTTAATGTGAAAGAACTGCCGCTTCACCTTGTACCAGCAGTGTGCCATTAAAGCCTCCCTGAACTATTTTTGCCGTGTCGTTCCTCTCAAAATGGTGTGCCTGCATGCGTTGGATATTAACGGCTGACACAGTCGGGAGATGGAGCCCACGCGATCAGCGGTTCTGCCTGTATGTCCGGTGTGAAATTGGGACCTTCAGAAACGGCAAGTAAGCTGGCAGCCGGAGCAGGACGGTGCTCGCTTACCAGGAGTGACACACGCAGAGCGGGGCATAGGGTGACGGTTGCCCTTCCACATGCCCACTGGGGTTTTAATTTGTGACATTTGGTCGGCAGGCCGAACCCACTTGGGAAAATGCAGACACGCACTACGATATCCAGGAGGCCGTGCGTTTAGCCACGCCTTGGAGGCAGGCATTAACGCAGGTGCGTGTCAGTGCTTAGAGGAACCTGCCTTAACTGACATTCAGACGCCGCAGATGAAGAGATGAGGAGTCTCGAAACGCGTCCGGCGCTTTATTTTAATGTGAAAGAACTGCCGCTTCACCTTGTACCAGCAGTGTGCCATTAAAGCCTCCCTGAACTATTTTTGCCGTGTGGTTCCTCTCAAAATGGTGTGCCTGCATGCGTTGGATATTAACGGCTGACACAGTCGGGAGATGGAGCCCACGCGATCAGCGGTTCTGCCTGTATGTCCGGTGTGACATTGGGACCTTCAGAAACGGCAAGTAAGCTGGCAGCCGGAGCAGGACGGTGCTCGCTTACCAGGAGTGACACACGCAGAGCGGGGCATAGGGTGACGGTTGCCCTTCCACATGCCCACTGGGGTTTTAATTTGTGACATTTGGTCGGCAGGCCGAACCCACTTGGGAAAATGCAGACACGCACTACGATATCCAGAAGGCCGTGCGTTTAGCCACGCCTTGGAGGCAGGCATTAACGCAGGTGCGTGTCAGTGCTTAGAGGAACCTGCCTTAACTGACATTCAGACGCCGCAGATGAAGAGATGAGGAGTCTCGAAACGCGTCCGGCGCTTTATTTTAATGTGAAAGAACTGCCGCTTCACCTTGTACCAGCAGTGTGCCATTAAAGCCTCCCTGAACTATTTTTGCCGTGTGGTTCCTCTCAAAATGGTGTGCCTGCATGCGTTGGATATTAACGGCTGACACAGTCGGGAGATGGAGCCCACGCGATCAGCGGTTCTGCCTGTATGTCCGGTGTGACATTGGGACCTTCAGAAACGGCAAGTAAGCTGGCAGCCGGAGCAGGACGGTGCTCGCTTACCAGGAGTGACACACGCAGAGCGGGGCATAGGGTGACGGTTGCCCTTCCACATGCCCACTGGGGTTTTAATTTGTGACATTTGGTCGGCAGGCCGAACCCACTTGGGAAAATGCAGACACGCACTACGATATCCAGGAGGCCGTGCGTTTAGCCACGCCTTGGAGGCAGGCATTAACGCAGGTGCGTGTCAGTGCTTAGAGGAACCTGCCTTAACTGACATTCAGACGCCGCAGATGAAGAGATGAGGAGTCTCGAAACGCGTCCGGCGCTTTATTTTAATGTGAAAGAACTGCCGCTTCACCTTGTACCAGCAGTGTGCCATTAAAGCCTCCCTGAACTATTTTTGCCGTGTCGTTCCTCTCAAAATGGTGTGCCTGCATGCGTTGGATATTAACGGCTGACACAGTCGGGAGATGGAGCCCACGCGATCAGCGGTTCTGCCTGTATGTCCGGTGTGAAATTGGGACCTTCAGAAACGGCAAGTAAGCTGGCAGCCGGAGCAGGACGGTGCTCGCTTACCAGGAGTGACACACGCAGAGCGGGGCATAGGGTGACGGTTGCCCTTCCACATGCCCACTGGGGTTTTAATTTGTGACATTTGGTCGGCAGGCCGAACCCACTTGGGAAAATGCAGACACGCACTACGATATCCAGGAGGCCGTGCGTTTAGCCACGCCTTGGAGGCAGGCATTAACGCAGGTGCGTGTCAGTGCTTAGAGGAACCTGCCTTAACTGACATTCAGACGCCGCAGATGAAGAGATGAGGAGTCTCGAAACGCGTCCGGCGCTTTATTTTAATGTGAAAGAACTGCCGCTTCACCTTGTACCAGCAGTGTGCCATTAAAGCCTCCCTGAACTATTTTTGCCGTGTGGTTCCTCTCAAAATGGTGTGCCTGCATGCGTTGGATATTAACGGCTGACACAGTCGGGAGATGGAGCCCACGCGATCAGCGGTTCTGCCTGTATGTCCGGTGTGACATTGGGACCTTCAGAAACGGCAAGTAAGCTGGCAGCCGGAGCAGGACGGTGCTCGCTTACCAGGAGTGACACACGCAGAGCGGGGCATAGGGTGACGGTTGCCCTTCCACATGCCCACTGGGGTTTTAATTTGTGACATTTGGTCGGCAGGCCGAACCCACTTGGGAAAATGCAGACACGCACTACGATATCCAGAAGGCCGTGCGTTTAGCCACGCCTTGGAGGCAGGTATTAACGCAGGTGCGTGTCAGTGCTTAGAGGAACCTGCCTTAACTGACATTCAGACGCCGCAGATGAAGAGATGAGGAGTCTCGAAACGCGTCCGGCGCTTAATTTAATGTGAAAGAACTGCCGCTTCACCTTGTACCAGCAGTGTGCCATTAAAGCCTCCCTGAACTATTTTTGCCGTGTGGTTCCTCTCAAAATGGTGTGCCTGCATGCCTTGGATATTAACGGCTGACACAGTCGGGAGATGGAGCCCACGCGATCAGCGGTTCTGCCTGTATGTCCGGTGTGACATTGGGACCTTCAGAAACGGCAAGTAAGCTGGCAGCCGGAGCAGGACGGTGCTCGCTTACCAGGAGTGACACACGCAGAGCGGGGCATAGGGTGACGGTTGCCCTTCCACATGCCCACTGGGGTTTTAATTTGTGACATTTGGTCGGCAGGCCGAACCCACTTGGGAAAATGCAGACACGCACTACGATATCCAGGAGGCCGTGCGTTTAGCCACGCCTTGGAGGCAGGCATTAACGCAGGTGCGTGTCAGTGCTTAGAGGAACCTGCCTTAACTGACATTCAGACGCCGCAGATGAAGAGATGAGGAGTCTCGAAACGCGTCCGGCGCTTTATTTTAATGTGAAAGAACTGCCGCTTCACCTTGTACCAGCAGTGTGCCATTAAAGCCTCCCTGAACTATTTTTGCCGTGTGGTTCCTCTCAAAATGGTGTGCCTGCATGCGTTGGATATTAACGGCTGACACAGTCGGGAGATGGAGCCCACGCGATCAGCGGTTCTGCCTGTATGTCCGGTGTGAAATTGGGACCTTCAGAAACGGCAAGTAAGCTGGCAGCCGGAGCAGGACGGTGCTCGCTTACCAGGAGTGACACACGCAGAGCGGGGCATAGGGTGACGGTTGCCCTTCCACATGCCCACTGGGGTTTTAATTTGTGACATTTGGTCGGCAGGCCGAACCCACTTGGGAAAATGCAGACACGCACTACGATATCCAGGAGGCCGTGCGTTTAGCCACGCCTTGGAGGCAGGCATTAACGCAGGTGCGTGTCAGTGCTTAGAGGAACCTGCCTTAACTGACATTCAGACGCCGCAGATGAAGAGATGAGGAGTCTCGAAACGCGTCCGGCGCTTTATTTTAATGTGAAAGAACTGCCGCTTCACCTTGTACCAGCAGTGTGCCATTAAAGCCTCCCTGAACTATTTTTGCCGTGTGGTTCCTCTCAAAATGGTGTGCCTGCATGCGTTGGATATTAACGGCTGACACAGTCGGGAGATGGAGCCCACGCGATCAGCGGTTCTGCCTGTATGTCCGGTGTGACATTGGGACCTTCAGAAACGGCAAATAAGCTGGCAGCCGGAGCAGGACGGTGCTCGCTTACCAGGAGTGACACACGCAGAGCGGGGCATAGGGTGACGGTTGCCCTTCCACATGCCCACTGGGGTTTTAATTTGTGACATTTGGTCGGCAGGCCGAACCCACTTGGGAAAATGCAGACACGCACTACGATATCCAGGAGGCCGTGCGTTTAGCCACGCCTTGGAGGCAGGCATTAACGCAGGTGCGTGTCAGTGCTTAGAGGAACCTGCCTTAACTGACATTCAGACGCCGCAGATGAAGAGATGAGGAGTCTCGAAACGCGTCCGGCGCTTTATTTTAATGTGAAAGAACTGCCGCTTCACCTTGTACCAGCAGTGTGCCATTAAAGCCTCCCTGAACTATTTTTGCCGTGTGGTTCCTCTCAAAATGGTGTGCCTGCATGCGTTGGATATATATATATATATATATTCACTGAAAAAACCATAGGTTATAGACCATATATAGTTAGGAATTAGCATTTAAAAAACCTTATTTTACTCACACAAAACCATTGAAATTCCATATATAGTCAGTTGCACTAACTATATATCGCGCACCCGCAATCCACTGCTGATGATGTCACATATTACATCATTCATGACATGGTCAGTGACATCACTGATGACATCACTGATGACATCTCAAATGACATCACGGATGACATCACTGATGACAACATCCAGTGACTGTGTGTTTCTGTAAAGTTAAAATATGTCTTACATATTGAAGAATGAGTGGAAGTATAAGTGTCTGGACGAAGGATTTAGTAGGTGCATGACTGAATGTATGAGTGAGTGATTAAATGTGTCTCACTGAGTGCATGGGTTAGTGACTAAACTGTCTTAATTTGTGCATCATTATGTCTGTTGTTCTGTAAACTGCAGCATGTGTTGATCAGTAGCTATATGAGTAACTATATGGGTTATTGATTGATTGACCAAGTATTTGCATGGGAGACTGAGTGTGTGTGTGGCTGGCTGGGAGGTGTGTGACTGTGCAGATCAATGTGTACTTGTATCAATGATTGTATAAGAGAGTAAGTATGTGTTAGTATATGGTTGAAAACGTAAGGTGCTCTATGTTTAACTGTATAGATTAGAAAATGGAAGTGTGATTGATTCTTTACAGGACTGACTAGGTGTGTGAGTAACTCCATGGATGAGTGGCAGAGTGTGAGTGTCTGTATAGGTGTATGAGTGCATATGATAGTGTTGTAAAGATGATTGATTGTATGTATGAATGATTGTATGGGTGAATGAGTGAATGTGTGTGTAGACGTAGGAATCAGTGAGTGCGTATGTAGTAACTAGTATTGGTGTGTCAATGGTTTCAAAAATTATACTCTGTATTTAACACTGAGTGTAACAGAGGTTATATTAAAATGTGAGGAGATGCATTGTATTGTCACATGAATGATATCATCAGTGATGTGGTCATTGATGTCAAATGAGATGTCATCAGTGATGTCATCCGTGATGTCATTTGAGATGTCATCAGTGATGTCATCAGTGATGTCACTGACCATGTCATGAATGATGTAATATGTGACATCATCAGCAGTGGATTGCGGGTGCGCGATATATAGTTAGTGCAACTAACTATATATGGAATTTCAATGGTTTTGTGTGAGTAAAATAAGGTTTTTTAAATGCTAATTCCTAACTATATATGGTCTATAACCTATGGTTTTTTCAGTGAATTTTCAAGGTTTTGTAAATGCTAATTCCGAACTATATATGGTCTATAACCTATGGTTTTTTCAGTGAATTTCATTGGTTTTTTTAAAAGCTAATATCTGTAGCTGTAAAATGTATTCTTCTTTAAATCCAAAAATATATTTTATATGTTTATTAATAATTTTGTTTTAAATATTTTTTTTGTTTCGCTCCCGGTTCGCGAACCGGGAAGCTTTCCGTTAGCTCAATTTGATGCCGCGACCCGGTCCGCGAACCGGTAAACGTTCCGTTAGCGCAACTGCCGCGTTAGAAATCAACATCGTGACGCGTCGCGGAAGCGCGACGTATCACGTTGTCGCGTAATGCGTCTTATGACGCGCTGCGTTAGCGCACCCGGAAGTGCTCCGGGGCGCGAACCGAGGCGCGAAGCGCAGCTCCCCGGAAGCGATCCGCGGCGCGTCGCGAAAGCGCGACGTATCGCATTGCCGCGTAATGCGTCTTATGACACACCGCGTTAGCGCACCCGGAAGTGCTCCGGTGCGCGAACCGAGGCGCGAAGCGCAGCGACCCGGAAGCGATCCGGGGCGCGTTCCGCAGCGCGTAACATAAGCGTGAGAGGTCATGTGACTTGTTAATAAAACTTTTCATTGGTTCATTTAACTTTTGGTTTCATAATCATGTAAGGCTAGGTCAGGTGACCTAAAAATAACACTTTTCATTGGTTTAGAACTATTGTTTTTCCCAAATGATGAAAACCCCTCCTTCTTTCCTCACTCTGACTTTCATCATTGTGAGAGGAAGACCTTTATTCATAATAGAGCAATGGCTTCAGTACTTGCTTCAGCTGGTGCACCCCCACCACCACCTCCACCTCCTCATGGGAAGAGAGGACCACCTCCCCAGGTCATCACCAACACAGAGGAGGAAGAGGAAGAAATAGAGGAAGAGGAGAGAGAAGGACCACAGTTCTTGGAAGAGGTGCCCCGGGTTTCCCATAGGAAAGCCAGTTTCATTTGGCAGTTTTTTTCACTCCCTCCAGGGCAGAAGAAAGTGAATGCGAGGTATGTCACCTGCCTCATTTGCAAAGACAAATTATCAAGAGGGACTGATAAAAAGTATAGCTATGGGAACTATACCATGCATCGGCACATGAGCAGGTGGCATCCACTCAATTACAGCCGGGCGGAAATTCGTGACATGGAACAAAACCCAACAGCAACTCCTGTGGCCAGGTCAACCTCGTTAATCTCATTGACAGCAGCAGAGGCACGGGAAACCGTGCCAAACATCCAGGATAATTTTGGGCATATGAAATTTACTTGTCTGCACTGCGGTGCATTGATATCATGTGGCAACATGAGTATTAATTCCATCAACCTGGCTTATAACAATCATAATTGCCCTAACCGCCCCACACAGTAATTTTTTTTTTGCTCCTGTTGAGCCCTTTTCAATGCCTGTTTTTTTTTGTTTCCCCCCCCCAAAAAAACCAAAAAAAATATAAAATTGTTCAAAAAATACAAAAAAAACAAAAAATGTTCAAAAAATAAAAAAAAATATAAAACAACAAAAACATTTTAAAAAAAGTTCTTTTCAGAACTACCTCCCCTTTCAAAAAAAAATTGCTAGAATGTTTAGCACTCTAGCAAGCTCTATTTCTTTTAGTTCGCTTCCCAGTTCGCTTCCCGGTTCGCGAACCGGGAGCGAACCAAAAATAAAAAAAAAAAAAAAAAAGAAGAGTAAGTATAAGGAAAGTAAACAGAGAGTGATGTTAAAAGAAAGACAGCTATAGGGAGTAAACCAGAGATACTGTTTAATAGATCTATTTACCGAAGAAAAGACGGAGGAGGGTATAATTGTGGAAAACAAAATAGATAAGGAAGTGAAAGAAAAAAAAGAGAGTAGAACAATAACAAAGAAGAGTTTCTTGGAGAATGTGAGTGAATGTTCAAAATAAGATTAAAACATGGGGAATAACAGAGAGAAAAAATAGAAAACAGAAAACAAAAAATAACAGAAAAAGATTAATTGAAACAGCAAAGAAATGTAAATAACATAGAGCCATATCATCAACATAGGCAATAAAAGTGTTGCAGCTTTTATCGGCAGAAATATGTCACCAAAGCCGCTTTTGCGGCAGAAAACTGCCGCTAAAACCACTTTTGCACCAGTTTTCTGCCAATAAAAACAGCAATAATTTTATTGGCTGTGTTCATAATATGCCCCTTAGTGTGCTTCAACTACACAGAGAAAGCATTATGAACAAGTAGTGAAAAAGTGATCAGTCAAAGACACTAAGAGTAATAGAGACGGAGTGAGTGAACAAGAGTGAGGAACTATGAGAAGAGAGGGACTGAGAAAAAGAGTGGAAGGAGTTGAGTAAGTAGGTAAAAGAGAAAGGAATGAGGAAAGTAGCAAAGGCAGGAAACTGAGGGTTAAAGAAATAAAGCTGTGGAACTAATAGTAGGTGAATGTGATAGAAATGTAACGAAAAGAATACAAAACATTTACCTTATAATTGTCGTTAAATTACTCACTTTTTGTTTTTATACTTTCAATCTGTGAAAGAGAGAACAGACATTTGAAAAATATTAAAACATGTATTTAAAAATTACAAAAGACAAGGGAAAAGATTGAAGGACAAACAGTTTTTCAACAACTTTGACACTGACAGAAGCTTCTGCTTCTCCAGGCCCCCTACACAGTCCTAAAGATATACATTTTAAACTAACAGTATCTTGATGCAGATGAAGTGAGGCCTATCTTAAAACATGGTGCATCTTTTGCACTGCTGTTGTCTCAGAAAAGTGTCGCAAGACACTAACATTTTAAATGATTGCTTCAGGATGCCAATAAGATGTGTCCTATCCAGAGGTTTGTTTGAGGTGAGACCTACTCAGGGTTCCAAATGAAATTTCGAGTTGTTTGAAGAGAACAGAGGACATAATACATGTGGAGGCCTACCAACGAAGTGATTAATGTCCACTGCACTCTTGAACAAATGTCAGACCTCCTCTGTCTCCAGGAACAGGCCTAAACCTCATCTACACAATGTGGTGTGTAATGTTAGGAAACACAGGTAATATAATTGAAAAACATGCAAATTTTTTTGCTCATTCCACAATCATATGACCTGTGTTTCCTTTGCTTAGGTATCTCATTGTGGAAATGTAGTCTATCATATGAAAGACTACGTAGAATATGAGCACTGTATGCAAGAACTTTGACACTTACAGAAGCCTCTCCTTCTCCATGCCTCCTACACAGTTCTAAATGTACATCATAAATGGAAACAGTACAGAATTAATTATACATGTTAAATGGTTTATTTTTGCTGTTATCAGAATGTATCAAATTTCACTAAAAACAGTGACTTGAAGGTATTCATCATATAACAGCGGGGAAAAAAAAACACAATCAAAATGATTGTGTTTAAAAAACCCATACAACATAACAAATCAGAATTCCGAACTCCTTAAAGTTAACTTACTTTCCATGACGTCAAAGGATGTCCTATGAACAGCTTACACTCTGTTGTGCTGTTATTACTTTCAGCCCGCCACTTTCTGAAAGAAAACCTCCATCGTTTTGAAAAACATGTTACATACAATAAATGACTTCTTGCTCTCTACCACAAGTTTCCACAAGGCCAAATCTTGTCAGAGCCATTTATAACTCTTGGATTTCTTGTAAGCCAATCCCGTCATTTGGCATTTCCGCAACTTTCAGAATTAAAATGTTGAAGATCATTTTCACAATCCTGGACTAGTAATATCTTCCCCTTCTTCCTCAGTCATGTTCTACATTTCCTATGACACTGATACTGCTTACTATGAAGCAGACTTACACTACCTCTATGACTACTACAATTATTTAATTCTCTACATCACTTTTAATCACAAAGCAATGTAAAACAGTAGACAGCATTGCAGACTTACATTCCCTCTACTCTATGTTTTGATTGGCTGCTTCAATTAGCTTATAAAAAGAAATAGTTTTTCTGAACTCATTCAAAGTGCACTTATTTCTCCATGACGTCCAGTCTTATGGTTAGAAGTTATGTCTCTGAACTACACTTATCCTCAAGGCCAAATCGTGTAGGAGCCATTAGAACTTCTTGAAATTCCTCAGAGCACATCCCGAGATTCTTTCCCTAAAATTTTGGTTTTAAAAACACCAGGTAAGAGTTTTTAAGGTCATACGGCAATTTTTTTTTGAAAATTAAAACAGAATCATTGCAGAATGACCAGCCATTTCTAGACTTTAAATAAGCTGTGTAATGTCCTGATGTTATTGAAGGACCGTCATGATATATAATTGCTGCAGTTACAAAAGTCCTTCCTGATATTGACAACTGCGAAGCTACAACATTTTTAATTAAAGTTGTCAATTTTGTTCCATCAGGCCTACATCGTTGGAACATTAAAATGACATACTGGCCATATGTTCGTATAAATAATGTGGACATCATTTCAGATTTACATTGGCTACACTCCATGTTGTGATCAGCTGCTTTTACTAGCTTATTAAAGGAGACTGATTTACTGTCTGGCAAAGTTAAATATATAAATCTTTCTGAGTCTACACTAGTAGTACTTGATACCATACAGTTCTCGCAGTCATGCTGCCATTGATAAGAAAGCCCAAACAGCTGATCTACATCTACACCTTCAGCATGCAATACATCAAGCATATACATTAAAAACTCCTGACAATCTTGCTGAATATTTTGAGAGAATTGTGTTTGGCCTGAACATCTGTCTAACAGATTTCGAATTTCAGACACACTTTCTATGTTTGTTCTATCAGTGCTACATTTTTCTAAGACAGAATTTAACAAACTGCAAAATCTTTGATCAGAATTGACCACAATCTCTTCTTTTACATTTTCTAGGGAAAACAAAACATTAACCACTACATTAGCATAGCAGTTGACACCAGAACTGTTTTCAAATTGAAAACCAACAACATCTTCAACAGAATCCTTTTTGTTTCTGCTTATAATTTCAGGTTCATCGACTTTTCGTCTTTTTGCTACAACCTCCCCAGTATTGGTCACATTTCTTCGTTTCCGGCCTACCACACGTTTCTCAAACAAAGGATATTGAGGCAAATGTGGCGCATACTCTCTTCTTAACCTATTGTATTCCTTAACACAATCTAGATCCGCACAAATGCTTGTGACATCACACTCAATCAAGTACAATCCCGATAAAGTTCTAACTCGTGACAATGCCACATATGCCATACCCTCCTTGAACACAGAACTGCTAATATTCACCAATGCACTGTCTACACTTAAACCTTGCGATTTATGGATTGTCACCGCATATGCTAAGCAAACAGGAAACTGCTTACGGCGAACATATAAGTCTTTTACAAGCAAAAATCTAGCAGAACAACGACCAATTAGCTGTACTTCCTCAATGCCATCAAATTTAATTTTTAAAAATTCAATTCCATCTCTGTGAGACTTGGCCCTTTCCCCAAAATTTTTCGCCTTTTTATTTCCCTTTTAAATCAGAATGCCCTCATGGTAACAACAATGTATAGGCCTTGTGTAGTGAGGAAAGCCCTGTGTACTGTGAAACTGATGTTAAGATGCAGGTGTCTTATACCCCTAACATGGCTGCCACTGACCACTGCTGCTGCAGCGGGGTTTAGTGGGCGCATTCTAGTGGCTAGGGCCTGGCTGGAACCCTCCAAACAATGTATCAACTTAGCCTGCCAGCCTGCCCACAGGTAGAATGGTGGAACCTCCTAGAACCCCCTGGAACCTTCTGGAACAGGTGAGGTGACACCAACTGCCACTGCCAACTGTCAACTGGCACTGTATAAGGAAAGGAAGGTAAACTTTCCTGTCAGAGGGACTAAGGGGCGACCTGGGGAAGTACCTACGCAGGAGGATAGGCAGTGGGGGTCAGGGCAGGGTCTTATGATGCTGGAATGACAGGGCCTAGAGTGCTGCTTTACAAGTATTGAGGCATCCTGTACCCCCCCCCACTGACCTAACCCCGCGGCAGGGAACCCCCAGGGACCACTTGAAGGGATTGGCTGAGAAGAACTTGGAACACCAGCCACCAAACTATTCCCCCCTTCAAGGAACAAGAAACCAAGCAACAAAACTAAGGGCGTAAGGAACATCACGCCAACAAGAAACTAAGCTTCTATTTACAAGGGCGCAAGAAACATCACGCCAACAAGAAACTAAGCCTCTATTTACAAGGGCGCAAGAAACCTAAAGCGCTAAGAAGAAATTAAATCATCACAGGACTTTTGAAGAAGCAAACAGGTATTGGCGCGGTACTGACCCTGTGTTTCCTGATGTCACCTGGGGTCTCCCTTGCTAACCTGCTACTGGGGTGTCACCTGTCCTGTATATCTAGCGCTGCCCTTGCTGACCCTGTGAAGAGCGCTGAAGTAATGGAGGGGGTTGCTGCCTTCTGAAGCGCTATATTTGCCTGAACTGCAGCACCCTGAACTAAATGTTATTAGACCTGCTGGTCTTGCCCCCACCTCGTGTGGGCCAAAGCGCTATAGCCCTGCACCCTGCTGTCTGTGAAGCGCTAGAATCCTGGGCGTGATTCCTGCCTGAAGCGCTATATTCTGTGGTGCCCTTCAGCAGCGCTACCTGGAATGAACTGTCTGCCGAGCGCTACCTCTGCTGTGAATTGCCTGCTATATCGTAGCGCTGTGAATCCTGAAAAGCGCTATCCCCCTGAAGCGCTGTGTCACCAAGAACTTCTGTGGCTCTAGAAGTTGCTGCCTTCTGAAGCGCTGACTCCCTGCTCCCCCAACGCTCCTTTGCTGTCCCTGTGAAGAGTGCTGAGGTACTGAAGGGGGTTGCTGCCTTGTGAAGTGCTGTACCTGCAGGGTGCTATTATCCAAACCTGATTGCCTGCTGAAGCGCTGTCCCCAGCATTGCCTGTGGCCAAGCGCTGTCATGTGAGGAACTGAGGTAGTGCCCAGGGAAGCGCTGTAATTTCACTCCAAGCGCTCTCTTGTAGGCCCCAGAGAAACGCTGTATTTTTGACCTTAAGTGCCCACCTGTTGGCCCCTATGTGCCTCTAGTGACGTGGAGGCCATTAAGTTACTGTTTATGCCTGAGGACAGGCTTGCCATTCATGAACTGTTTGGGCCCTGGTTCCGGCGTAGGCCTAAAGACATACTGAATTCATCTGCGATGGCTTAGCCCTGCATAGGGGAGTCCAAGGCATAGTAAAATGCTCATTGAGAATGCTTTACTGAATTGCTTATTGAAATGTTCACCTTAATTAACAGAAATGTTTTACTAATCTAAAGCAAGGCCTGTGATTACTTAATGAGATGTTGCTCTCTAGCAATGAGTAATGTTCTATTTATAAGTTACTTAATGAAATGCCTATGCCTAATTCCTTCCCTGTAATGTTTACTCCTGATTAGGGGGATGTTACCTATGATTGGGGAAAAGTTTTGAAGTGGTTATTCCTGCTTGGAACCAGGATTATTCTGAACTATAGAAGTTTTATTACACCCCTGCCCCAGTGTTATAACCTCTACTTATTTACAGGATTACTCTTGGGTGCTGAGAGGTTTATGCCTGCTTAATGTAGGAATTAGAATGTTGATCCTGGCCTGGGGTGGAAACGCCAACAGCTGCATAATGAACTGTGTCTGCTGACTAATGAAACATTTATTCATGTTGGTTGAAAGGTGGAGCACATGCCCACAGTTATGGAGTGAGGTGCTCCTTGCTTTAAAAGAAATGTTTACATTTACTAAAAGGCTTTACATGCATAAACCAAGTCTTCTAAGCTCAGGCTTGCCTGTTAAAAATGGTTATCTCTGCCTTGAAGAGTTGTTAACTGTTGATTGCTGAGTAGGGGAACGTTCATGCTATAAGGATATAGTTACACTGCCTAATGAGATGTTTTATCCGCAGTGGCGTGTTTTTATTCCTGCCATAGGAGTTTCATTCCTGCCTAAGGAAATGGTTAATGAAATGTTTTACCCTCAGTGAAGTGTTTTACTTCTGCTAAACTGATTATCTCTATTGCAGGAAATGTTTTACCTGTAAGCTCCTGATTAATAGGGGGAAGGCCCTGCCTGTTCAGGCATCAGGTAATAGGATGGTGTGTGATGCCTAAAGGAATACTTTATGCCTAATGAAAGGTGTTGACCTCATTTGAGGCAATGTTTACTCCTGCCCAGGGAAGGGTCTCATACCCCTGCTATAACAGAGATCTACTTACACCTGCTCAATGTAGGGATTTCTACTTCCCTGATGGAATGTTGGTGTAGCCCTGATACAGTTAAACCTGCACAAGGGGATGGTTACCTAGATTGCAATGTTTTCTCCTAGTTAGTGCTGGCTAATGCAATGGTTAGCTGGGCCCAATGAGAAGTTCTCCCAAAGGGATGCCCAACCTTGTTATATGGAATAATTATTCTTAATGAAATGTTTAATTCCTATTACAGGAGGAGAGTTACGTCCACATACTTTTGTGGCAAATGAAATGTTTCATATTTAAGGAAATGTTTGAACTACACTTAACGAATTGTTTATTCCTACAGCGGGGAGATGTTTCTGTTATGGAACTGTCCCTTTGTTTACCTGAGGAAATGGATATTGATGCTTAATGCAGTGTTGTTCTTATGACTTTGAGATGTATTCCTTTCAGGTACTGACCAAGAAGCAAGGCGTAGGTCGGGCCTGTGTCCCACTAAAAATGTATTTAACTATTTATTGATCCAATATTTAATATTTATTGCAGAACGGATATTTATTCATCTAATATTGATCGCAAGTTTTGAGACACATGTATTTTAAATGAATTTATGATTTCCCTGATCCTGCTCTATCTATCTGATTATTTATCTTAATACAAATTACTTGTTTTTATACAAGCTCTGGAGTGGAGTCATTTATTGCGTGCCCAGGTTTCTGTCTCAGTGTGAGTGTGTGCTGCATGATCGCTTAACACATGTGCTTTCGGATGCCTACCCGCTCGTGCCATGCTACCCTAGGGGACTGGTGACCCCAGTTCCAACAATCTCTATTTCTGTATTTTACAAAATCAACAACATTACCCATTGATCCATTTACCAGACCTCTTTCAACATGTAAATTCCTTCTTAAAATTATACGGCAGTTCAAGCACACATTCAGAGTCTTTTCAAAACCTGCAGTTTTAGATATACTCTTCTCTAATGAATCCAATTTTGTTTTCAGATTCTCAGACAAAATAATTGTTGATCCCATATGCTCTACTCTGTCAATAGCTTCCAGTTTCACAATCTCTTGCTTTTCTAAATACAACATTTTGTTGTTGAATTTGGCACATTCTGCAAGAGTTGTCATCAAACATATTCCAGATTTCTTCTCAGTAATTTTCTGAAAAATATTCTCAGGCACAACATCTTGTTCTGGATATAAATTTGACAGTAATCGTTCATGTAAAGCTTCTTTCCCATGCTCGGTCACTTTTCCAATTCTAACATCTTGTAGAATAGTCTTGTAAACTTCATCCTTCGCCTGACGCATATTTTCATGCAGTTCAGCATAATTGAAGTTTAACCATATATTGACGTTGCCAATGCTGCCTAGGCACTTCCTGGTATCTTCATGCGTGAGCATTTTGAACACAGGTTGCCCTTTCACTGGTGTCAGCTGCAGAAGATCTCCGAAAACAATGATGTGTTTGCCACCAAATAACACATCATACTCTGTTTTGAGAACTTCTTGCATTCTCAAATGCACAAAGGCAAGCATGACATTGGAAACCATGCTTACTTCGTCAATGATAAGAAGTTTCATTTTCCTCAAGATTCTTGAAACTTCAAAACAAGCATCTCCAGATAGCTTGTGATATTGTAATTTGTTGTCATGCTCCACTGGCAGCATCAGTAAATGATGTAAAGTAATCCCTTTAATGTTATGTGCTGCCAGTCCAGTTGGAGCGGTGACAACACAAGACAGCGATGACTCTGTCCTTTCCTGCAAATAACATGAAATTGCTTTAATAAGGAAACTTTTTCCAGTTCCCGCTTCTCCACTCACGTACAGTCGGACAGGCTTCAACGACGTACATGAGCACTCTTTCTTGTCATGACTTAATCCATGATCAATTTGCATGGTAACTTCGTCATATATTTTCCTCTGCTCAACGTTGAGTTGTCTTTCCAACTCTTCTAAGTTAACCGCATCCTCCTGAGCATGTGCCATGGCTCTTTCCACTTCATTCATAGCAGTGGCAGCTTCATTTTCGATAACAGGTCCTCCTAGTGGATCCTGACTCAATGAAGCAGAACTCTGACTGTCCTGAGAACTGTCTCTGGCAATCTCGGCTGCAATCATTGCTTCCTGCTCAATTTCCGCATTCAACATTTCTACATATTTGGGAAAAGCAGGACATTCTATGGTCTCCTTGGCGGCATTGAAAGAGTCTTCGTAACAGAGAAAATCTCCAAGCAGTTCCTCTTCTGCACGCCAAGGCTTGAAAAGTTGCAAAAGTGCTAAATAGAAAAACTCCTTTTTTTCAGGAGATTCGCCACTCAATTTCCGATGGTTTACCAAGTGGCATTTTCTTTGCTTGACCAGACATCCCTCACTTCCTATTACAGCATACACTCCTTTCTCAGTATCTTCTTTGATGTTCCTCTTGAATATGTAATTTTGAAGAACCTCATACAGACAAACATTCTCAAGGTGAATGCTTCGATTTGGATAATATGTATCCAACATGTTGCTCTTCAAAATGTCGGTACTGTTTGGCTCCTTTTCCGCCAAATACTCAATTTCCCGCACAGGTTTCAGAACTCGATTACGCGTTGCAGCAAGACCAAGACTCGCCCAAACGATACTCCTGGACTTGGCATAGAGACTTGCTGAAGACAACCGGTCAGAACATTCGTACGCTCCAATTTCTTGATGCGACAACATCTTCAGACTGAAACTGTACAACTTCTTGCTGAGGCTCTTTTCATGGGAAATGTCCTCCAACATATCCTTCAATTCTGTCTTCTCTTTTATGGTGATGTAAGACGTCACATACCGAGCCACAGCCATACAGTTATCAGCCACAAACTGTATATCCATGTTAGCATTCCACATGGACAAAATCACCGGGTTGTAGTCATTGATGTACTTGGACTCTTCGTTCCTCTTCAAATTCTATGTGTTTTTAGGTGAATTCTTCATCACATTATGTCGCAGCGAAGACATCAAACTGTTTACTCTTCCTTTAGAAATCACCGGTCGTGGAAAGCCGAAACGACATTTGGTGTAGAACTTGTCCTTGTTTCGGAATTTACGACGACAGTACTTTCCACATCGATGGCTTTGGAAACGCAGAACTTTTTCTCTTAGGCTTTTCTTCTCCTTTGCGTTTGGAACAGCACACGTAGAATACTGTTGTATGAAACTCATCACTGAGTCTTCTGGATCCGTTCCAAATTTAGGTGCATCCTTGATCCACAGCAACATATGTATATGAGGAGCACCTCTTGCTTGGTACTCCTTTCTCCAGAAGAAATCCAACACCTCTCCAAGAGGTGGATTCTTCTTATTCATGATGAAAGACATCATAGCTTCAAATCTATGATTGAAGTACCCACATACATTGACTGGATCCAAAGAGCACAGTTCTCCGGGTGTCTTGAATTCGATGTTTTCTACGTTAGCATTTGCCTCTCGTAGAAATTCAAGTAAGTCTTCCCAGCCATACTCGGCACAGCTCAGAGTGAGGAACCATGTGGGAGTTCCTAAGTTCCTCAGCATACATTTTAAATCACCATGACGACGGTACCAGTACTCATTAGTACCACGCTGACACGCCATGAGATTAATCAGGTGAGAATCCAAAATACTGTCTTGGACATTGACTTTATCCATAAAGTCACTTGCCGAGATGTTTTGCATGTGTATACCACTTTTCAAGATGTGGTTCACTGCATATGACAGTCCAGACAGATCGCTTTCAAACAGGAGATGAAACAAATAAGGAATGCATTGTCGAAACCTAGCATCTCCTGCATACAATCGCAAAGTCCGGTATTCAGAAGCAGGAATTTGATGAGGTCGCTCATCATATCTTCCTCCCTGACCTGTTGGAAAAAGCTGTGGGAAACACCGAGCTTCCAAACTTTCCTCCCAAACACTAATGGGACTCCCTTTGGCTTGTTTCATTTGAAACAACTCAATAGCATTCCCCATGACTTCCTTGGAATGCAAAGGATGAACACTATAATGTTCATATATTTCTTCACTAGTAGAGGGTTCTACTTTCTCAATTTGACCAGCACACAAATCGCTATCCTCTTCCTCACTTACTTCCTCTTCTGCAAAATATACATTCTTATAGTAATTATTATTTTTTTTCAAATACAATGTTGCCTTTTTAACTTTGCTAACATCCACTAAATCTTGCCATATTTTCTTATTCTTTGTCGGAACCCCATTAACTAAGATAACCAGAGGTTCCTCTTCCACTTTTTCTACTCCAATTGTGTTAATGTTTTTCTTCAAATCTAGAGGCAAATAAACAACTCTTCCCTTTAATCCTCTCTGTAAATCTGATGGAGGCAATTTCCCTGTCTTTGGCTCCATTCTTACAATAGCCTGAAAGGGATGGATACTTTGAATCAAAATAGATTCATAAGTATTTAAATCCTTCAATTCAGAAGGAATCTCAACCAATTCCAGATTATTATGAACTGCTCTAGCAGGCATCTGGTTTTGATTTAATTTGCAACAACAATAAGTACACACACGTTGATCCAACCCCAAATCAAAACAATTTTCTACCATCAAGTATGTTGTGAAATCCTTCCATTCACTATTATTTTCCCTTTCACTTTTTGCATATAAATCCACTAACTTAGTCTGATTCTTATAATAAGTGCGTCGACAACACACACAAGTGAAATTTGGCCTCTCACTTGATTTGACCTGAAACGTCGCAATTTCCCTCTGGAAATTATCTGTACTGGAAACCTGTACACTATCTTCCACATTACCCGCTTCTTCTTGGTCAATTTCAACATTCTCCTCTTTACTTCCAAAGTAACAAAACTCAATTTCTTCACATATATTCTTCACATCTATTTCAGAATCATGCAAAAGAGCAGCGCATAATTGTTTAAGCATAATTGCTGGACTCTTAGCATAATACAACATTCTAACTAATTTCCTCACTTTATTATGATGTACTGCTAGCATCCTGAAATGATGAAAAACACTCTGGCATACTCTCCTGGAAAGACAAGCCAGTGAATGACCATGCAAACCTGTCACTTCTCTCACTCTGCAAGGATCTAATTCTTGCAACAACCTCATTTTCTGCTTCAAACTTTTCTTATTAAATGACCGTACAAAATCACAAAGCAAATTGATGGAATCCTGTCGCACACTGCAAATACCACTACACTTCCAGGTGTACACAGGACTCTTAGCACGTCTTCCTAAAACCTCATTACCTAACACCTCTTCTGCCTCTGTTGTCACAAGTCTTTCTTTTTCAACTGGACAACCATCTTTCACTTCATAAGCACGACCACTGGTGTCAACTGCATGCACCAAATCATTATCCTGGAAATAACTCTCCTCATTAAAAAATGCCTCACAGCTTGAACTATGCATCCATTCTCCAGAAAAAACTTCACAAAAATTACTACGATTAACTATTCTCTTCCATCTACTATTTCTTTTGAAATCATAAATTGCCTTGTTTAGCTTCCTAATTCTATTGATTATCAAAATAAATAACTTACGTTTAATTTCAAATGCCTGATCAATAACTTTCTCAACTTTTTTTTTTCTCTTATAAAAAAGCACTTTCTGTTGACCTTTCTTAATATTTTTTAACAAATTGCCAATTATCCTGTTGCGGAACATTCGTTTACGAATGTCCCTAAACTGTTGTTTCCTTCTACTATCATGCACAGAGTTATCTCTTGCTCTAGCAGTAACATTTTTGATTGGCCTTTCCTTTCCGTTTGAATTGCTTCTCTTTTTCTGGACTGAAACATTTTCTGTAGTAATATTTTTTTACTACAAATATTTCTTATGAATGTTTTTGTACTCTTACCCGGTGCTTTCTTGGTGACTTTACAAATCTTTTTGTTAGAGGACTGCTGCTTTTTTTCATTCACCTGCTGTCTTTGACGTTTTGCAGCCTTTCTCACTCTTTCTTTCGTTGGCATGGTGAAATGTTGAAATGATCTGCAGTTGAATCTGTGGTAAAATATATTAAAAAATGTTATTAACCACTATTACCCAACAGTACATCAATAACAGTAATCAAAAACTTAAAACACTACTTGACATTTTTACATAGAAGATTTTTTAGTGCTTGGCAAATTTAGAATACAAAAATAGCAGAAAAGAAATGGAATTTATATTCATGTTACCTGTGCTATTTTATATGTGAATCTGATCTAATTTTATGAGCATATTTTAATATTTTATTGAAGACACTACACATAACCTGTTTTTGAAGGTGTCTTTATTTTTAAATTAAACGGTTTACATTTTTACTTTTTATTTATTATAAATTTTAAAAATGAATGTTTATAGTTCCATAGGCTCAAGCAGGTCAGCTTCCCACCCTATGTCATATAATTCGGACAAATCTACATCCTCATCACGTTCTTCTTCATCCTCAGGATTTAAATCATCCAAGGGATCAACATCCACTGATGTTTCAATTACGAGTTCAATGATGAGGTCAAAATCAACTGATTGCTGATTGTCGCTCATGTTGATGTTGTCTTTATCTTTAAAGAAAGATAACAACAATGAGATGTTGCAGAGTAAGAGACAAATCTCAGAGATTATAATAGTAAAATTGTTTAACAAGAGTAACATTTTGCAGCTATTATTTAGCCATGTCCAGCAATGCTGAGCAGGTGAAGCCTATGTCTAATTTTTCAGTGAACAGGACTCATCTCTTCTTAACCTTGGATAAGCCTCACCGACTCTGTGTCCCCTGCACATACTTAAATGTAAAGGGGCAGATTTATGTTAAATGGCACATCCCCAGGCATGCACCAGTTAACGTGCACCACTGCTCTGCCACCCATGGTGTGCCGCATTTACAATCAGATAGGAAAAAGCTGCGTCAAAACCCTGCGCCTGCTTTAAGCAGGCATAGGTCTTGACGCAACATTGTGGAGATGGGGCACCCCTGAGCCTTGCTGGAGCTGCATCGCACTTGCGATACAACTCCAGCAATGCGCCACCTTTACGGCACAGATGCGTCACGCATCTGTGCCATTTTTGCCCCATGCTGCGCCGCATTGTAAATGCAGCACACCATGGGTGGCGGAACAGCGGCGCAGGATGACTGGCACATCCCTGGTGATGCGCCAGTCATCATAAATCTATCCCTAAGCTTCTTATCTTGTTACAGATGAACCGCCATATGTATCATCAAACTATTTTGCATTTCCTAAATAGCGAATTTTAAGGGATAAATAGCGATTCTTTACCATTCCTAATTTGCGATGAGCAAATTGCTAATTGCAAATTACCCATTCATTTCTATGGGCCAGGAGGCCCATAGGAATGAAGGTGCAATTTGCGATTAGCAATTAGCTCATCACAAATTAGGAATTTTTCCAAAGGTGCAGGGGTGTCTCAAGAACACCCTGCTGCACCCCTGAAAAAGAAATTTGGGGGCATATGGCGCACATACATGCCCTAAGGGCATATATGGGCGTCATATGGCACCTTTTGTTTTTTGGAAAAAAAGCTTTTTGAAAAGAATTCGCAAATTACCACCAACTAGAAGTTGGTGGTAGTTTGCAAATCCTTAATGGCATTTTTTGCATATTTTTTGTTTGATACATTGCATTTAAGGAATCGCAAAATTTGCAAATACTTCAGTGCAATCGCAAAATAAGGAATAGCAAATTTTGCTATTCCTTATTTTGCATCAAACTTGTTTGATACATACCATTTGTCTAATTAGCATTCGCAAAGGCCGAAATTCGCAGAATTTTGACCTTTGCGAATGGTAATTAGCTTGATACATATGGCCCCAAGTGAGGCCTGTCTTGCAACATGGTGCATCTTTTGCATCACTGCTGCATCGGTTTCATGTGGCACGTTTTTTTTACACCATGACACATCTGCCTAAATGCATCAATTTGGAATTTTGTCGCCTCATAGCAAATCTTTTGCACCACCGCTGCATCACAAAAGTGACGCACAGTGGCGCAAAAGAGGCATACACCTATCATAAATCTGTCCCTAGCATTTTAAATGATTAATTCAGGATGACGATAAGGTGTGGCCTATCCAGAGGTTTGTTTAAGGTGAGGCCTACTCAGGATTGCAGATTAAAGTTACGCTTGATGAAGAATACAGAGGAGATAATACATGTAAAGGCCTACCAATGAAGTAAGTAATGTCCACTTTATTGCGCCAGTCATCATAAATGTATCCCTAAGCTTCTTATCTTGTTACAGATGAACCGCCATATGTATCATCAAACTATTTTGCATTTCCTAAATAGCGAATTTTAAGGAATAAATAGCGATTCTTTACCATTCCTAATTTGCAATGAGCAAATTGCTAATTGCAAATTACCCATTCATTTCCATGGGCCAGGAGGCCCATAGGAATGAAGGTGCAATTTGCGATTAGCAATTAGCTCATCGCAAATTAGGAATTTTTCCAAGGGTGCAGGGGTGTCTCAAGAACACCCTGCTGCACCCCTCAAAAAGAAATTTGGGGGCATATGGCGCACATACATGCCCTAAGGGCATGTATGGGCGTCATATGTCACCTTTTGTTTTTTGGAAAAAAAGCTTTTTGAAAAGAATTCGCAAATTACCACCAACTAGAAGTTGGTGGTAATTTGCAAATCCTTAATGGCATTTTTTGCATATTTTTTGTTTGATACATTGCATTTAAGGAATCGCAAAATTTGCAAATCCTTCAATGCAATCGCAAAATAAGGAAGAGCAAATTTTGAATTAAGGACATTTTAAGTCATTTCCCCATGTACAGTGTTTTCAAATTATGATTTGAAAATCGTTTTTAGGGAAAAGGAATGGTTTGTAAATTTATGACAAGGACATAATGGTGTATGCTTCTTTATAAGGCATTTCAGTGTCTCTGATGTCATTTTTCCCATATTACATTAAAAGACCTTTCCCCGTGGAGCACATTCCTTGTAAATATGCTCCCACCTGTGCATGGTAAATTTAGATTTTGACTGTTTGAGTTACATAGCCATGTTAAAAGTGACCCAAAAAAGTCGCAAAGGCTTTAAAAAAACACTTTCATGTGTCTTAAGGACATTTTAAGTCATTTCCCCGTGGGCAGTGTTTTGTAAGTGGCGCAAAAGAGGCATACACCTATCATAAATCTGTCCCTAGCATTTTAAATGATTAATTCAGGATGACGATAAGGTGTGGCCTATCCAGAGGTTTGTTTAAGGTGAGGCCTACTCAGGATTGCAGATTAAAGTTACGCTTGATGAAGAATACAGAGGAGATAATACATGTAAAGGCCTACCAATGAAGTAAGTAATGTCCACTTCATTGCGCCAGTCATCATAAATGTATCCCTAAGCTTCTTATCTTGTTACAGATGAACCGCCATATGTATCATCAAACTATTTTGCATTTCCTAAATAGCGAATTTTAAGGAATAAATAGCGATTCTTTACCATTCCTAATTTGCAATGAGCAAATTGCTAATTGCAAATTACCCATTCATTTCCATGGGCCAGGAGGCCCATAGGAATGAAGGTGCAATTTGCGATTAGCAATTAGCTCATCGCAAATTAGGAATTTTTCCAAGGGTGCAGGGGTGTCTCAAGAACACCCTGCTGCACCCCTCAAAAAGAAATTTGGGGGCATATGGCGCACATACATGCCCTAAGGGCATATATGGGCGTCATATGGCACCTTTTGTTTTTTGGAAAAAAAGCTTTTTGAAAAGAATTCGCAAATTACCACCAACTAGAAGTTGGTGGTAGTTTGCAAATCCTTAATGGCATTTTTTGCATATTTTTTGTTTGATACATTGCATTTAAGGAATCGCAAAATTTGCAAATACTTCAGTGCAATCGCAAAATAAGGAATAGCAAATTTTGCTATTCCTTATTTTGCATCAAACTTGTTTGATACATACCATTTGTCTAATTAGCATTCGCAAAGGCCGAAATTCGCAGAATTTTGACCTTTGCGAATGGTAATTAGCTTGATACATATGGCCCCAAGTGAGGCCTGTCTTGCAACATGGTGCATCTTTTGCATCACTGCTGCATCGGTTTCATGTGGCACGTTTTTTTTACACCATGACACATCTGCCTAAATGCATCAATTTGGAATTTTGTCGCCTCATAGCAAATCTTTTGCACCACCGCTGCATCACAAAAGTGACGCACAGTGGCGCAAAAGAGGCATACACCTATCATAAATCTGTCCCTAGCATTTTAAATGATTAATTCAGGATGACGATAAGGTGTGGCCTATCCAGAGGTTTGTTTAAGGTGAGGCCTACTCAGGATTGCAGATTAAAGTTACGCTTGATGAAGAATACAGAGGAGATAATACATGTAAAGGCCTACCAATGAAGTAAGTAATGTCCACTTTATTGCGCCAGTCATCATAAATGTATCCCTAAGCTTCTTATCTTGTTACAGATGAACCGCCATATGTATCATCAAACTATTTTGCATTTCCTAAATAGCGAATTTTAAGGAATAAATAGCGATTCTTTACCATTCCTAATTTGCAATGAGCAAATTGCTAATTGCAAATTACCCATTCATTTCCATGGGCCAGGAGGCCCATAGGAATGAAGGTGCAATTTGCGATTAGCAATTAGCTCATCGCAAATTAGGAATTTTTCCAAGGGTGCAGGGGTGTCTCAAGAACACCCTGCTGCACCCCTCAAAAAGAAATTTGGGGGCATATGGCGCACATACATGCCCTAAGGGCATGTATGGGCGTCATATGTCACCTTTTGTTTTTTGGAAAAAAAGCTTTTTGAAAAGAATTCGCAAATTACCACCAACTAGAAGTTGGTGGTAATTTGCAAATCCTTAATGGCATTTTTTGCATATTTTTTGTTTGATACATTGCATTTAAGGAATCGCAAAATTTGCAAATCCTTCAATGCAATCGCAAAATAAGGAAGAGCAAATTTTGAATTAAGGACATTTTAAGTCATTTCCCCATGTACAGTGTTTTCAAATTATGATTTGAAAATCGTTTTTAGGGAAAAGGAATGGTTTGTAAATTTATGACAAGGACATAATGGTGTATGCTTCTTTATAAGGCATTTCAGTGTCTCTGATGTCATTTTTCCCATATTACATTAAAAGACCTTTCCCCGTGGAGCACATTCCTTGTAAATATGCTCCCACCTGTGCATGGTAAATTTAGATTTTGACTGTTTGAGTTACATAGCCATGTTAAAAGTGACCCAAAAAAGTCGCAAAGGCTTTAAAAAACCACTTTCATGTGTCTTAAGGACATTTTAAGTCATTTCCCCGTGGGCAGTGTTTTGTAAGTGGCGCAAAAGAGGCATACACCTATCATAAATCTGTCCCTAGCATTTTAAATGATTAATTCAGGATGACGATAAGGTGTGGCCTATCCAGAGGTTTGTTTAAGGTGAGGCCTACTCAGGATTGCAGATTAAAGTTACGCTTGATGAAGAATACAGAGGAGATAATACATGTAAAGGCCTACCAATGAAGTAAGTAATGTCCACTTCATTGCGCCAGTCATCATAAATGTATCCCTAAGCTTCTTATCTTGTTACAGATGAACCGCCATATGTATCATCAAACTATTTTGCATTTCCTAAATAGCGAATTTTAAGGAATAAATAGCGATTCTTTACCATTCCTAATTTGCAATGAGCAAATTGCTAATTGCAAATTACCCATTCATTTCCATGGGCCAGGAGGCCCATAGGAATGAAGGTGCAATTTGCGATTAGCAATTAGCTCATCGCAAATTAGGAATTTTTCCAAGGGTGCAGGGGTGTCTCAAGAACACCCTGCTGCACCCCTCAAAAAGAAATTTGGGGGCATATGGCGCACATACATGCCCTAAGGGCATGTATGGGCGTCATATGGCACCTTTTGTTTTTTGGAAAAAAAGCTTTTTGAAAAGAATTCGCAAATTAACACCAACTAGAAGTTGGTGGTAATTTGCAAATCCTTAATGGCATTTTTTGCATATTTTTTGTTTGATACATTGCATTTAAGAAATCGCAAAATTTGCAAATCCTTCAGTGCAATCGCAAAATAAAGAATAGCAAATTTTGCTATTCCTTATTTTGCATCAAACTTGTTTGATACATACCATTTGTCTAATTTGCATTCGCAAAGGCCAAAATTCACAGAACTTCGACCTTTGCAAATGCTAATTAGCTTCATACATATGGCCCCAAGTGAGGCCTGTCTTGCAACATGGTGCATCTTTTGCATCACTGCTGCATCAGTTTCATGTGGCACGGTGTTTTTTACACCATGACACATCTGCCTAAATGCATCAATTTGTAATTTTGTCGCCTCATAGCAAATCTTTTGCACCGCCGCTGCATCACAAAAGTGACGCACAGTGGCGCAAAAGAGGCATACACCTATCATAAATCTGTCCCTAGCATTTTAAATGATTAATTCAGGATGACGATAAGGTGTGCCCTATCCAGAGGTTTGTTTAAGGTGAGGCCTACTCAGGATTGCAGATGAAAGTTACGCTTGACGAAGAATACAGAGGAGATAATACATGTAAAGCTCTACCAATGAAGTAAATGATGTCCACTTCATTGCGCCAGTCATCATAAATGTATCCCTAAGCTTCTTATCTTGTTAGAGATGAACCGCCATATGTATCATCAAACTATTTTGCATTTCCAAAATAGCAAATTTTAAGGAATAAATAGCGATTCTTTACCATTCCTAATTTGCGATGAGCAAATTGCTAATTGCAAATTACCCATTCATTTCCATGGGCCAGGAGGCCCATAGGAATGAAGGTGCAATTTGCGATTAGCAATTAGCTCATCGCAAATTAGGAATTTTTCCAAAGGTGCAGGGGTGTCTCAATAACACCCTGCTGCACCCCTGAACAAGAAATTTGGGGGCATATGGCGCACATAAATTTTAACAACATTCCTTTACATCAAAAACGATTTTCAAGTCATAATTTGAAAACACTGCACCCGGGGGGAAATGACTTAAAATGTCCTTAAGACACATGAAAGTGTTTTTTTAAAGCCTTTGCAAGTTTTTGGGTCACTTTTAACATGGCTATGTAACTCAAACAGTCAAAATCTAAATTTACCATGCACAGGTGGGACCATATTTACAAGGAATGTGCCCCACGGGAAAAGGTCTTTTAATGTAATATGGGAAAAATGACATCAGAGACACTGAAATGCCTTATAAAGAAGCATACACCATTATATCCTTGTCATAAATTTACAAACCATTCCTTTTCCCCAAAAACGATTTTCAAATCATAATTTGAAAACACTGCACATAGGGAAATGACTTAAAATGTCCTTAAGACACATGAAAGCGTTTTTTGATTGCCTTTCCAGCATGGTTGGGTCACTTTTAACATAGCTATGTAACACAAACATTCAAAATCTAAATTTGCCATGCACAGGTGGGAGCATATTTACAAGGAATGTGCCCCACGGGGAAAGGTCTTTTAATGTAATATGGGAAAAATTACATCAGAGACACTGAAATGCCTTATAAAGAAGCATACACCATTATATCCTTGTCATAAATTTACAAACCATTCCTTTTCCCCAAAAACGATTTTCAAATCATAATTTGAAAACACTGCACATAGGGAAATGACTTAAAATGTCCTTAAGACACATAAAAGCGTTTTTTGATTGCCTTTGCAGCATGGTTGGGTCACTTTTAACATAGCTATGTAACACAAACATTCAAAATCTAAATTTGCCATGCACAGGTGGGAGCATATTTACAAGCAATTTGCTCCACAGAGAAAGGTCTTACATTAAAATGGGAAAAATAACATCAGAGACACTCAATTGCCTTATAATGAAGCATACACCATTATGTCCTTGTCATAAATATTATAACCATTCATTTTCCTCAAAAACGATTTTCAAATCATAATTTGAAAAGACTCCACAGCTCCTATGCACAATAACACCCTGTCAGTACTAATACCTCACATTTTCTCCAATTACATTTTCTCAAAGAAACAAAATCTATTTGTAAAACACTTGAGACAAAGCAACATTTGAAGAACACAGCTTTCTTCATAATTTTCTCCTTAAAGCACACTATATTCTATCTAAATTAAAGACATTTTTTCTCACCTTAGCAAATACTTTGAGTTTCAAAACAGTCTCAGAAACACACCAATTTGTCTTCAGCAGAGCAAAAGGTATGCACTCCAGAGTCTGCAGCTATCAAAAGCACAGAAATGCTGTAATTCTTCACACATATCTCTCATGTCACCCAATCCAAACTCTTCCCTCACTTTTTTTCAAATGAAAACCCTTCCCCCCTCTGCCATTTCATGCCTTTTCTGCATGGCAACCACGTCTTGGAAGACCTCTGGTGTTTGCAAGTTCACACAACAATGTTGCAATTGAACTCTGAACTCTCAGTGCACCTCATATCCAGTGCATTCTTTCATTTAATGATTTTTTCTTGACCACTCAAAATACATCTTTCAAACAACTCATCCATGCACCCTAACTTTCTGTTTTCAGCAATCAAAATCCACCAATCACTGTTACTGCTTCATTAACACAGAAACTCCACAGTTTTTTTCATTTTAAACTCTTATTTTTTCAACTGCCATTTCATTGCCACACTTCATCTGACTGCAGGAGAACCTTCTCTCACCATGTTTTCTGTCTGGATTGTTGGACATAGTTACATCTATTGGGCTCAGAGGTATGCTGAGAACAGGAATTTACCTAACCTCAATTTACAAGATGTGGAAATTAAGTGGTTTGGCCACAGAGGATTAAAATGTCACCAATTGATACAATTGGTGAAAACCTTTATGCATTTGCCAAAACCTGACCTGTTAATTGTGCACTGTGGAGGTAATGATTTGGGCACTTTGACTGGGGTAGGTCTGGAAATGCTTTTAAAGGACACCTTTGAGCAATTGATGGCACTTTTTCCTCAGACTGCCTTGGTATATTCAAATATATGCCAAAGACAGAAATGGAGGTGGTCAAACCAATTTTGTCCACAAATTGAGAAGTCGAGGAAGCATGTAAACAAATCTGTTTCAGCTTACATGAGAGACCATGGAATGGGCTCCCTGTACAACAATAACTTGCGTTACTACATGCAAGATATCTACAGAGGAGATGGAGTTCACTTCTCAGATGAGGGCAACAGAATTTTCATTCTGAATTTAAGACTGTGCATTGGTACCTACTTATAAGTACCTAAATGTACCATAAACCCAAAAGCTCTTCTCAGAGCTACCCTACATCTGATCACTCACAATTATTATTTTACTCTAACATTTTTCACTAATTTTCAACAAAGTACGCTCCCTGGGGCGCTACACGGTACGCGAACCGGGAGCTAACCTCGCTAAATTTTTAAAAAAATGTTTTTTTTTCGCACATATGGGCCTCCTCAGCCACCCTCAGAAAACCTAGGGGGTCAAGATAAGTCTACCGTGCCCCCTTCTACCCATTCTGAACATTATTTGCCCTCCATCTTGTATCTTAATTCGACCGAAACACAAAATGGTGGACTCCCGTAACGCTTAAGGTTCGCGAACCGGGGCGCTCGCCAGTTCGCGTACCGGGTCGCTCCCTGGGAAGCGCACCATCAAAAAAGGTGGGAAAGTAGTTTACAGAAAAGCGACTGGAGACAATTTCACCAAATATAGATTAGCTCATACTAATACCAATGCCTACCATTTTCACAAATTTGATTGAAATTCCATTTAACCATTTAGCCTGTAGACCTCTCTAAATACCCTGAGGTAAATTACTTCACAAAACACATCTGAAGTGTTGGAATTCACAACCAATTAAAATATTACTTTCATTTTCTACTTTTTTTACCTGACATTTGATTGGTTATCTACCTGAATATATATAAAGGAAGAGAGAGAAACACAACCATTTTGACTACTACTTCCTGAACTACATTGCAAGATCATTTTCACTCACAACTTAAACTTCTTTTCAGAAGGTGAGATATTATTTTATAAATTTGAAAACATTTTCAGATAGTTATATACTATCCCTCTGTAAGAGTTAGACATTGAGAAAGGCTTCTTTATTATAATTATGGATTGATTTAGGTTTCTGTGGTATAATTATGAATTTACTTAGGCTTCTTCACAGGCACTTTTTAATAGTACTACTTCACGCCTGAAACCATACAGTGCCCATAGATTACTTCTCTGTTATAAACTCACAAGTACCTGTCTGAACTTAAACCCAACAGTGCCCTATCTCTACTGATATATTTATTTTTTATGCAAATTACAGCAATAAAATGGAAGGTGAGCAGAATGTTTCCTTCGAAATTGTTCTGGAGAACAACACAGAAAAAGATATTGAGGACAATGATGACTCAGATTTCATGGATGAATCACGGGACCATGAATTAGTTCAATGTGTAGAATCTGTGGATCATTTACTTCATTATGATGACGGTCAAATGTGGGAACTTATGTTCACTCAACAAGAGGACATATCGGACAGTCAAATGCTAGACGTTCTATTAAATTTTGAAAAACAATCCGAAAAATAAAATTGTATGTAATATTAAAAAATTGTTTGAGTCTTTAATCATTTTTATATGTAATTCATAAACTAGTGAAATGTTAGAAATGTTATTAAATTTTCAAACACAATCACAATAATAAATAATTGCTTAAAAAATAAAAAAAATTAAAAAATAATCAACAAAACCAACAATCAATTAACATACAGTATTTGAAAAGTCTATCATTCTTTTTTCCTTATAGTACGCTGCCCAGAACGCTTCCCGGTTCGCGAACCGGGCGCTACCCACGCAAAAAAAACAAAAAAATTATTTATTTTTTTGCCCCGCGGGGCCCTTTTAAAGCCTCCACATTAAACCTAGGGGGTCAGGGAGGATCTACTATGCCCCCTTATGGTCATTTCCCCCTTTGTTTTGGCCTCCTCTTGTCTCTCAATCCTACCGAGAGACAAGATGGCGGCCGCTCCGGACTGTTTAGAATGTTGACAGACACCGGAGAGCCAATCAGCTTCGCTACGCGAAGTTCCGTAACGCGTAAAGTCCGCGAACCGGAGCGCTGCCCGGTCCGCTGTTACAGATATATATCTTTTTTGAACGTTAATTTCTCAAAATCCACGGAAGCACATATATTGAGACCTAGAAAAGGCACATCGGGCTACCAGTCCCTACAATTTTGCCAAGTTTTGTGGAAATCCATTCAGCCGTTCGGGCTAAAAGTGAGGCCAACCGCCCTATGGAAAACTCAATGTTAAAAACACGTTTTGGGACCCCCCTTTTTTCTCGGCCCCCCCTTGACAAACCCCCCCCAAATTTCCAGGGGCTGCTCAGAAATAAAATGTTCCATTTTCCAGAAAAAGGTGGGAAAGTAGTTTACAGAAAAGCGACTGGAGACAATTTCACCAAATATAGATTAGCTCATACTACATACCAATGCCTACCATTTTCACAAATTTGATTGAAATTCCATTTAACCATTTAGCCTGTAGACCTCTCTAAATACCCTGAGGTAAATTACTTCACAAAACACATCTGAAGTGTTGGAATTCACAACCAATTAAAATATTACTTTCATTTTCTACTTTTTTTACCTGACATTTGATTGGTTATCTACCTGAATATATATAAAGGAAGAGAGAGAAACACAACCATTTTGACTACTACTTCCTGAACTACATTGCAAGATCATTTTCACTCACAACTTAAACTTTTTTTTGAAGGTGAGATATTATTTTATAAATTTGAAAACATTTTCAGATAGTTATATACTATCCCTCTGTAAGAGTTAGACATTGAGAAAGGCTTCTTTATTATAATTATGGATTGATTTAGGTTTCTGTGGTATAATTATGAATTTACTTAGGCTTCTTCACAGGCACTTTTTAATAGTACTACTTCACGCCTGAAACCATACAGTGCCCATAGATTACTTCTCAGTTATAAACTCACAAGTACCTGTCTGAACTTAAACCCAACAGTGCCCTATCTCTACTGATATATTTATTTTTTATGCAAATTACAGCAATAAAATGGAAGGTGAGCAGAATGTTTCCTTCGAAATTGTTCTGGAGAACAACATAGAAAAAGATATTGAGGACAATGATGACTCAGATTTCATGGATGAATCACGGGACCATGAATTAGTTCAATGTGTAGAATCTGTGGATCATTTACTTCATTATGATGACGGTCAAATGTGGGAACTTATGTTCACTCAACAAGAGGACATATCGGACAGTCAAATGCTAGACGTTCTATTAAATTTTGAAAAACAATCCGAAAAATAAAATTGTATGTAATATTAAAAAATTGTTTGAGTCTTTAATAATTTTTATATGTAATTCATAAACTAGTGAAATGTTAGAAATGTTATTAAATTTTCAAACACAATCACAATAATAAATAATTGCTTAAAAAATAAAAAAAATTAAAAAATAATCAACAAAACCAACAATCAATTAACATACAGTATTTGAAAAGTCTATCATTCTTTTTTCCTTATAGTATGCTGCCCAGAACGCTTCCCGGTTCGCGAACCGGGCGCTACCCACGCAAAAAAAACAAAAAATATTTTATTTTTTTTGCCCCGCGGGGCCCTTTTAAAGCCTCCACATTAAACCTAGGGGGTCAGGGAGGATCTACTATGCCCCCTTATGGTCATTTCCCCCTTTGTTTTGGCCTCCTCTTGTCTCTTAATCCTACCGAGAGACAAGATGGCGGCCGCTCCGGACTGTTTAGAATGTTGACAGACACCGGAGAGCCAATCAGCTTCGCTACGCGAAGTTCCGTTACGCGTAAAGTCCGCGAACCGGAGCGCTGCCCGGTCCGCTGTTACAGATATATATCTTTTTTTGAACGTTAATTTCTCAAAATCCACTGAAGCACATATATTGAGACCTAGAAAAGGCACATCGGGCTACCAGTCCCTACAATTTTGCCAAGTTTTGTGGAAATCCATTCAGCCGTTCGGGCTAAAAGTGAGGCCAACCGCCCTATGGAAAACTCAATGTTAAAAACACGTTTTGGGACCCCCCTTTTTTCTCGGCCCCCCCTTGACGAACTCCCCCAAATTTCCAGGGGCTGCTCAGAAATAAAATGTTCCATTTTCCAGAAAAAGGTGGGAAAGTAGTTTACAGAAAAGCGACTGGAGACAATTTCACCAAATATAGATTAGCTCATACTACATACCAATGCCTACCATTTTCACAAATTTGATTGAAATTCCATTTAACCATTTAGCCTGTAGACCTCTCTAAATACCCTGAGGTAAATTACTTCACAAAACACATCTGAAGTGTTGGAATTCACAACCAATTAAAATATTACTTTCATTTTCTACTTTTTTTACCTGACATTTGATTGGTTATCTACCTGAATATATATAAAGGAAGAGAGAGAAACACAACCATTTTGACTACTACTTCCTGAACTACATTGCAAGATCATTTTCACTCACAACTTAAACTTCTTTTTAGAAGGTGAGATATTATTTTATAAATTTGAAAACATTTTCAGATAGTTATATACTATCCCTCTGTAAGAGTTAGACATTGAGAAAGGCTTCTTTATTATAATTATGGATTGATTTAGGTTTCTGTGGTATAATTATGAATTTACTTAGGCTTCTTCACAGGCACTTTTTAATAGTACTACTTCACGCCTGAAACCATACAGTGCCCATAGATTACTTCTCTGTTATAAACTCACAAGTACCTGTCTGAACTTAAACCCAACAGTGCCCTATCTCTACTGATATATTTATTTTTTATGCAAATTACAGCAATAAAATGGAAGGTGAGCAGAATGTTTCCTTCGAAATTGTTCTGGAGAACAACATAGAAAAAGATATTGAGGACAATGATGACTCAGATTTCATGGATGAATCACGGGACCATGAATTAGTTCAATGTGTAGAATCTGTGGATCATTTACTTCATTATGATGACGGTCAAATGTGGGAACTTATGTTCACTCAACAAGAGGACATATCGGACAGTCAAATGCTAGACGTTCTATTAAATTTTGAAAAACAATCCGAAAAATAAAATTGTATGTAATATTAAAAAATTGTTTGAGTCTTTAATCATTTTTATATGTAATTCATAAACTAGTGAAATGTTAGAAATGTTATTAAATTTTCAAACACAATCACAATAATAAATAATTGCTTAAAAAATAAAAAAAATTAAAAAATAATCAACAAAACCAACAATCAATTAACATACAGTATTTGAAAAGTCTATCATTCTTTTTTCCTTATAGTACGCTGCCCAGAACGCTTCCCGGTTCGCGAACCGGGCGCTACCCACGCAAAAAAAACAAAAAATATTTTATTTTTTTTGCCCCGCGGGGCCCTTTTAAAGCCTCCACATTAAACCTAGGGGGTCAGGGAGGATCTACTATGCCCCCTTATGGTCATTTCCCCCTTTGTTTTGGCCTCCTCTTGTCTCTTAATCCTACCGAGAGACAAGATGGCGGCCGCTCCGGACTGTTTAGAATGTTGACAGACACCGGAGAGCCAATCAGCTTCGCTACGCGAAGTTCCGTTACGCGTAAAGTCCGCGAACCGGAGCGCTGCCCGGTCCGCTGTTACAGATATATATCTTTTTTTGAACGTTAATTTCTCAAAATCCACTGAAGCACATATATTGAGACCTAGAAAAGGCACATCGGGCTACCAGTCCCTACAATTTTGCCAAGTTTTGTGGAAATCCATTCAGCCGTTCGGGCTAAAAGTGAGGCCAACCGCCCTATGGAAAACTCAATGTTAAAAACACGTTTTGGGACCCCCCTTTTTTCTCGGCCCCCCCTTGACGAACTCCCCCAAATTTCCAGGGGCTGCTCAGAAATAAAATGTTCCATTTTCCAGAAAAAGGTGGGAAAGTAGTTTACAGAAAAGCGACTGGAGACAATTTCACCAAATATAGATTAGCTCATACTACATACCAATGCCTACCATTTTCACAAATTTGATTGAAATTCCATTTAACCATTTAGCCTGTAGACCTCTCTAAATACCCTGAGGTAAATTACTTCACAAAACACATCTGAAGTGTTGGAATTCACAACCAATTAAAATATTACTTTCATTTTCTACTTTTTTTACCTGACATTTGATTGGTTATCTACCTGAATATATATAAAGGAAGAGAGAGAAACACAACCATTTTGACTACTACTTCCTGAACTACATTGCAAGATCATTTTCACTCACAACTTAAACTTCTTTTTAGAAGGTGAGATATTATTTTATAAATTTGAAAACATTTTCAGATAGTTATATACTATCCCTCTGTAAGAGTTAGACATTGAGAAAGGCTTCTTTATTATAATTATGGATTGATTTAGGTTTCTGTGGTATAATTATGAATTTACTTAGGCTTCTTCACAGGCACTTTTTAATAGTACTACTTCACGCCTGAAACCATACAGTGCCCATAGATTACTTCTCTGTTATAAACTCACAAGTACCTGTCTGAACTTAAACCCAACAGTGCCCTATCTCTACTGATATATTTATTTTTTATGCAAATTACAGCAATAAAATGGAAGGTGAGCAGAATGTTTCCTTCGAAATTGTTCTGGAGAACAACATAGAAAAAGATATTGAGGACAATGATGACTCAGATTTCATGGATGAATCACGGGACCATGAATTAGTTCAATGTGTAGAATCTGTGGATCATTTACTTCATTATGATGACGGTCAAATGTGGGAACTTATGTTCACTCAACAAGAGGACATATCGGACAGTCAAATGCTAGACGTTCTATTAAATTTTGAAAAACAATCCGAAAAATAAAATTGTATGTAATATTAAAAAATTGTTTGAGTCTTTAATCATTTTTATATGTAATTCATAAACTAGTGAAATGTTAGAAATGTTATTAAATTTTCAAACACAATCACAATAATAAATAATTGCTTAAAAAATAAAAAAAATTAAAAAATAATCAACAAAACCAACAATCAATTAACATACAGTATTTGAAAAGTCTATCATTCTTTTTTCCTTATAGTACGCTGCCCAGAACGCTTCCCGGTTCGCGAACCGGGCGCTACCCACGCAAAAAAAACAAAAAATATTTTATTTTTTTTGCCCCGCGGGGCCCTTTTAAAGCCTCCACATTAAACCTAGGGGGTCAGGGAGGATCTACTATGCCCCCTTATGGTCATTTCCCCCTTTGTTTTGGCCTCCTCTTGTCTCTTAATCCTACCGAGAGACAAGATGGCGGCCGCTCCGGACTGTTTAGAATGTTGACAGACACCGGAGAGCCAATCAGCTTCGCTACGCGAAGTTCCGTTACGCGTAAAGTCCGCGAACCGGAGCGCTGCCCGGTCCGCTGTTACAGATATATATCTTTTTTTGAACGTTAATTTCTCAAAATCCACTGAAGCACATATATTGAGACCTAGAAAAGGCACATCGGGCTACCAGTCCCTACAATTTTGCCAAGTTTTGTGGAAATCCATTCAGCCGTTCGGGCTAAAAGTGAGGCCAACCGCCCTATGGAAAACTCAATGTTAAAAACACGTTTTGGGACCCCCCTTTTTTCTCGGCCCCCCCTTGACGAACTCCCCCAAATTTCCAGGGGCTGCTCAGAAATAAAATGTTCCATTTTCCAGAAAAAGGTGGGAAAGTAGTTTACAGAAAAGCGACTGGAGACAATTTCACCAAATATAGATTAGCTCATACTACATACCAATGCCTACCATTTTCACAAATTTGATTGAAATTCCATTTAACCATTTAGCCTGTAGACCTCTCTAAATACCCTGAGGTAAATTACTTCACAAAACACATCTGAAGTGTTGGAATTCACAACCAATTAAAATATTACTTTCATTTTCTACTTTTTTTACCTGACATTTGATTGGTTATCTACCTGAATATATATAAAGGAAGAGAGAGAAACACAACCATTTTGACTACTACTTCCTGAACTACATTGCAAGATCATTTTCACTCACAACTTAAACTTCTTTTTAGAAGGTGAGATATTATTTTATAAATTTGAAAACATTTTCAGATAGTTATATACTATCCCTCTGTAAGAGTTAGACATTGAGAAAGGCTTCTTTATTATAATTATGGATTGATTTAGGTTTCTGTGGTATAATTATGAATTTACTTAGGCTTCTTCACAGGCACTTTTTAATAGTACTACTTCACGCCTGAAACCATACAGTGCCCATAGATTACTTCTCTGTTATAAACTCACAAGTACCTGTCTGAACTTAAACCCAACAGTGCCCTATCTCTACTGATATATTTATTTTTTATGCAAATTACAGCAATAAAATGGAAGGTGAGCAGAATGTTTCCTTCGAAATTGTTCTGGAGAACAACACAGAAAAAGATATTGAGGACAATGATGACTCAGATTTCATGGATGAATCACGGGACCATGAATTAGTTCAATGTGTAGAATCTGTGGATCATTTACTTCATTATGATGACGGTCAAATGTGGGAACTTATGTTCACTCAACAAGAGGACATATCGGACAGTCAAATGCTAGACGTTCTATTAAATTTTGAAAAACAATCCGAAAAATAAAATTGTATGTAATATTAAAAAATTGTTTGAGTCTTTAATCATTTTTATATGTAATTCATAAACTAGTGAAATGTTAGAAATGTTATTAAATTTTCAAACACAATCACAATAATAAATAATTGCTTAAAAAATAAAAAAAATTAAAAAATAATCAACAAAACCAACAATCAATTAACATACAGTATTTGAAAAGTCTATCATTCTTTTTTCCTTATAGTACGCTGCCCAGAACGCTTCCCGGTTCGCGAACCGGGCACTACCCACGCAAAAAAAACAAAAAAAATATATATTTTTTGCCCCGCGGGGCCCTTTTAAAGCCTCCACATTAAACCTAGGGGGCCAGGGAGGATCTACTATGCCCCCTTATGGTCATTTCCCCCTTTGTTTTGGCCTCCTCTTGTCTCTCAATCCTACCGAGAGACAAGATGGCGGCCGCTCCGGACTGTTTAGAATGTTGACAGACACCGGAGAGCCAATCAGCTTCGCTACGCGAAGTTCCGTTACGCGTAAAGTCCGCGAACCGGAGCGCTGCCCGGTCCGCTGTTACAGATATATATCTTTTTTTGAACGTTAATTTCTCAAAATCCACTGAAGCACATATATTGAGACCTAGAAAAGGCACATCGGGCTACCAGTCCCTACAATTTTGCCAAGTTTTGTGGAAATCCATTCAGCCGTTCGGGCTAAAAGTGAGGCCAACCGCCCTATGGAAAACTCAATGTTAAAAACACGTTTTGTGACCCCCCTTTTTTCTCGGCCCCCCCTTGACGAACCCCCCCAAATTTCCAGGGGCTGCTCAGAAATAAAATGTTCCATTTTCCAGAAAATTTCAGCCAATTCCGTCGACAAACGCCAAAGTTATTAGACATAGAATTTTCAAAAATCCCATAGGGAAAAAATCCTAACTATATATACCTACTGGCGACCGCCAGTAGGTAATATATATATATATATATATATATATATATATATATAACAGACTTCGCACGTGTGACAAACTGTACATGGGAAGTACCATACACACTGTACATGTGCGGATATTACAACATCTAAGGGCCATTACTCATGATGACCCAGCATATCCAGTAACGAGACACATGAATACATGCCACGGCGGTAAAATCCAAGAGCTCTCTATCTTCGTGATCGACAGTTTCCCCAAAAACATCAGAGGAGGGAATAAACAGCTGTCACTCAGAAGATTGGAATCAAGGTACATAATCCTTTTGGATTCTAAAATCCCTAATGGGGTGAACGCAGATGAAGCAATTAATGTACACCTCTGATATCCTAGCCGCTTGTCCTGCACCTTAAACCCTTTCCGTAGCGTTAGGTACTCAATTCTTAGATGGTTTTATAAGTTTATGTTGACACATTTTCCACGTTTATGTTAAACACCACCTCGGAGCTTCTAGTCTGACTTAAGGAGCCTTCCGCTATCTACAGATTGTTAATTTAGGAGACATTGGTTGTGTATCTATAGCCCACTTGGGCTCTACACAAAGTCCGTTACTGGCCAAACTCCACCTTTGCCGAAATGGACTTCATGGCCTATCAAACAAGAGCAGGTAGTGACAGTGTTTAAGTACTGACGTAAACACTAACCACAACTCAACACTTTTCTCCTGTAAATGCACTATGGAGATATCAGTTATAGGCATTACTATAAGAGATTTCTCTATATAATAAAGATGTGGGGTGAATATTGAACAGACCGTAACTCCTCCATGTCTCTACGTATATCAATGATAAACCGTAGTAGCACCTTACAGACTGTGTGTATGAAGCCAAACACATGTTTTTTAACTACTGTCACAGTTTCGAATTTTATTTTATTTTCCTTTCTACATGTACATAATTATCTATTGTGCTGTCAGCAACAATTGCGTGAAACAATAGTGAGACAAAATGTTTTCTAAAATATTATTTTTTGCATTGTCACGACGATGAAACCAATTCATCTATGTCCGTTGCCTACAGACGGTTGCTGTGACAACCAACCTAAATGTGTGGCATTCACTCATATACATACTGCAGAATTGTGAGATACCTGATGTAGTGAGCAAGGTGGTCTGCCACCGAAACGAGTCTAGGTCATCTGGAATAAACAATCTTTCTTTGGCAGAATATCCCACGGAGTCAGCGCCTTCTTCATTGAAATTAGGACTGGTACTATATATATATATATGGAGTGTTTTGGAGTTCGTTTGATATATGCATTAAAACCATCTAAAAAGAAGATTTGTGGTGCGATCCGGCTTCTTTTCTTTGTGAAGAGGGATTATTGAATATATATATATATATATATATATATATATATATATATATATATATATATATATATATATATATATTACCTACTGGCAGTCGCCAGTAGGTAGTTATAGTTAGGATTGATTTCCATAGGGAAATCGTAACATTCTATTGGGAATAACTTTGGCGCCGGTGGACGAATCTGCCTGAAATTTTCCTCAACTTTGCCTCGCGGCGCTCCGCTCCTTCCCTGAAAGTTTGGGATGCATTTGTCAAGCGGGGGCCGAGATAAAAGTGAGGGCCCAAAACATGTTTTCCTCATGTTCATTTCCATAGGCGGTCGAACTCACTTTCAGCTCGAACGGCTGAATGGATTTTCACCAAACGTGGCAAAATTGTAGGGACTGGTAGCCCTATGTGCCTTTGCTATGTCTCAAGATATGTGCTCCATAGGATTTTGAGTAATTTAGGTTTAGAAAAATATATATATCTATAAGCGCGCTCCGGTACGCGTACCGGGGAGCGCACCAGGCGCGCTACGCGACTTGCGCACGGAAAGCTGATTGGCTCTCGGGTGTCTGTAAACATTCGAAACAGTCCGCAGTGGCAGCCATCTTGTGTCTCGGTAGGATCGAGATACAAGAGGTGGCAAAAAACAAAGGGGGAAATGACCAAAAGGGGGCAGGGTACATCCCCCCTGACCCCCTAGGTTTGATGTGGGGGCCATAAAAGGGTCCAGCGGGACAAAACTTTTTTTTAAAAAAATTTTGATTTTCGCGGGGGGAGCGCCCGGTACGCGCACCGGGGAGCGTACCGGGGAGCGTACTTTGGTGAAAAATAGTGAAAATAGTAGTGTAAAAAATCATTTTGAGTGATTAGAGGTAGGGCAGCTCTGAAAAGAGCTTTTGGGTTCTGTGGCTGTTTTAGGTACCTACAAGTACGTCCCATACACACCCACATGCACACAACCTCACACCCCCACAGCCACACACTCCCCACACATACCTCACACACGCACACCTCCACCCACACCCAAACACCCCACACCCCCACACCGACACCTTACACATCCACACCCACACCCACACACCCCACACACCCACACACACACCTCATCCCTCCCCCAACACACACACACGCACACACAGATACCTCAGAGACACACCCCACACATCCCACACACATACCTCCATCCCCCCCACACACACACACACCTCACAGACACACCCACACATCCCACACATACACACACATCCTACACACATACCCCCCACACTCACACACCTCCCACACACACCGCACACACCCACACCTCCACCTACACTCAAACACCACACACACCCACACCCACACACACACCTTACACACCTACACCGCCACCCACACCCACATACCCCACACACCTACACACACCTATACACCTCACCCCCCCCCAGACACACACACACTTCACAGAGACACCCCACCATCCCCCACACACACCTCCCCCCCACACATGGGGAAAACTCAGTGAAACAGTAAAATAATAATTTAAAGTGCTTAGAGGTAGGGTAGCTCTGAATAGAGTTGTTGTGTTGTGTGGGTGATTTAAGTACCAACATGTAGGTACCAATGCAGAGTCTTAAATTTAATGTACACCGTTTCCTCTGTAGATATCTTGCATGTTGTTACAGAAGTTATTGTGGTATATGGAATCCATATTATAGTCTGTCAGTAAAGCAGAAACAACATGGAGGCAGGAGATGAAAAAGAGATGTTAAATACACATTGGAGATAATATAGTGGGAGAAAGGAAGTAACTATGAGCAAAATTACTATGTAACATAAAAAAGTTGCATAGTATACTATAAGTCTGAATTTACATTATAATCAATTTGGTACTAGTTTATGAATTACATATAAAAATGAATAATGTCTTGAACAATTTTTGGTTATTAAATATAAATTTATTTTTCTGATTCTTTTTCCAAATTTAACAGAACTTCTAACAACACATTGTCGGAAATGTCCTCATTTTCAATCAGAGAATCTACTGCTTCTACACATTGAACTAATTCATAGTCCCGTGATTCATCCATGAAATCTAAGTCATCATTGTCTTCAATAACGTTTTCAGCGTTGTTCTCCAGAACAATTTTGAAGGAAATATTCTGCTCTCCTTCCATTTTCTTGCTGTAATTTGCATAAAAAATAAATATATCAGTAGAGATAGGGCACTGTTGGGTTTAAGTTCAGACAGGTAGTTTTGATTTTTTAACAGTGAAGTTATCTTTGGGCAGTGTATGGTATCAGGCTGGAAGTAGAAATATAAAAAAGTGTATAATCATAAAGCCTAAGTAAATTCATAATTATAGAAGACAAGCCTAACTCCATCCATAACTATAACAGATAAGCCTATCTCAATCTATAACTATTACAGAGGGATAGTATATAACTATCAGAAAATGTTTTCCAAATCAACTTAAAGTGCACAACATACTTCAGTTTTCAAAATAACATCTTACCTTTGAAAAAGAAGTTTAAGTTCTCAGTGAAAATCCTTTTGAAATGTACTTCAGGAAGTAGTAGTCAAAATGGCTGTGTTTCCCTCTCTTTCTTTATATATATTCATGTACATAACCAATCAAATGTCATGAAATAATAGTAGAAAATGAAAGTAACATTTTAATTGGTTGTAAATTCTAACACTTCAGATGTGTTTTTGTCAAGTAATTCACCTCAGGATATTTAGAGAGGGCTACAGGCCAAATGGCTCAATGGAATTCCACCAAATTTGGGAAAATGGTAGGGACTGGTATGTAGTATGGCCTATTCTATATTTGGTGAAAGTGTCTCCAGTGGTTTTTATGTAAATTAACTTTAACATTTTTTGGGAGCGCTTCCCGGTGCACGCCCCGGTACGCGTACCGGCAGCGCTACAGGAGTCCTCGATTTTGTGTTTCAGTAGATTTGAGACAGAAAATTGAGGACAAACAACGTTGGGAATGGGTATAAGGGGGCATGGTAGGCACTCCCTGACCCTCTAGGTTTTCTGAGGGGGTCTTAGGAGGCCCATATAGGCGGAAAAAATAATAATATTTTTTGCGGGGGGAGCGCCCGGTACGCGCACCGGGAAGCGTACCGGGGAGCGTACTTTGGTGAAAATGAGTGAAAAAAGTTAGAGTAAAATAATCATTGTGAGTGATCAGATATAGGGTAGCCCTGAAAAGAGCTTTTGGGTTCTGGGGCTGAATTAGGTACCTACAAGTAGGTTCCAATGCACAATCTTAAATTCAGGAGGAATATTCTATTCCCCTCATCTGAGAAGTGCACACCATCTCCTCTGTAGATATCTTGCATGTTGTTTGCTCTCCTTCTATTTCTTTTTCTCTCTTTTTGTCCTTCTACCTTACTTTATTTCCCTTTCTATGTCCTTCACTCTTACTTTATTTCTAAATACACTGTTATGCTTTTTAACCTCTTCATTTGTATCTTTTAATTTAAAATACATATTTTACTAATTATAACTTATTTTTTCTTCTCTCTTTCACAGATACAAAGTGTAGTAAAAAATGTAATTAAATTTACATTTATTATATGGTAAGTGTGACAAAAAAAATGTAGTTTGTCATCACCCTTTGTTTTAACCTCACTAATATTTTCTCAACGAACCTCACTCCTGTTTCTTTACTCTGCTTCCCTCACTTATTCTCCATATTTACTCCCCTTTCCCTATTTCCCCTCTCATATTCAACTTGTTTCAGTTCCCATTCTTTACTTCACCAACCCTCTGTTCCCTTCCTTTACTTATTCACTCATTCTCTTTTTCTTAATTATTTACTTCACTCCTAAACACACACCTCATCCCCCTCCCAACACATACACACACCTCTGACATACACCCCACACACACACTACACACACACCTCATACACACACACACACACACAGCCACACACACTCTTCACACACACACACACATTCCATACACACACATACATCCCACACACATACCCCCCACACCCATACACCCCTCACGGATATCTCACACACCCTCACCTCCACCCACACGAAACACCCCACACACCCACACCCACAGACACACCTTAGACACCCATATCCCGACCTGCACCAACTGAATCCCTATAAGTCACACACACTGCATTACTTACCTTTCTTTGCTGTTTCACTCAAACCCATTCAGGCACTGTTTCCTTTACTCTCTTTGTCCTTTCTCTTTGTCACTCCCCATGTCTTATCCTAATTCAATTTTTCACCCTCTTTCACCCCTCTTTACTTACCCTAACTGGTCTTTTCTCACCCTCCTTCACCGTTCTTCATTTATCCCGGTTCCGCCACTACCCTTCATTCTCCATTTTTTACTGTTCTTTCTTTTTCTTTCAACACCCATTCACATTCTCCTACTATCTCTACTTTAGTCTTCTTCCTCTCTCTTCCTTTCTTTCGCTCCTTTAGTCATTTTACTTTTCTCACTTTCACCCTATTACACCTTCTCTGTTTTTTACTATGTAATAAACAATCCCTCTGTGTTTCTCCCTCTAGCTCTCTTTTTCTTAATATTACTCTCTTTGTGTTCTTCTCTCATGCTAACTCCTTCATTAATTTTTTTTCTTTTTTTTGTTTTTGGTGCGCGCCTCGGTGCGCGCCCCGGTGCACGTACGGGTACGCGTACCTTGCAGAAAAAAGATCGACAGAGATTCTTTAAAAATATAGGTTTCTTTTTATAAAGTAAAGGTAGTTCTAAAAAGAACTGTTTTTTTCTTCTTTTTGTTGTTTTATATTTTTTTTAATTTTGTTTTGAACATTTTGTACTTTTTTGGGCTTTTCTGAACACTTTTATATTTTTTTTGTATTTTTTATGGGGAGAAACAAAAAACAGGGAATTGTAAATGGCTCAACTGGAGCAAAAAAAAAATCAGGAAAAATTAGGGTTTTCTTGTACACTTATGGTTATCACCAGCAACCGTGATAAGTTCGATACTTTGCTCACCATAGCAAAGTGTCTTGTTACAATATTTGCATACGATTTTGTAATCGGCAAACTTAGGTTGAATAGGAGCCAATGTGTCTCTTGCCCCCGGACCCGATGGAGTGGGTTGTTTTGATGTTGAGGGTCTAGACGTTGATGGGGGTAGTTTACTGCAGAGGTCCCTTAACTCTGCATTAGAGTAATTGTTTGGATGCCAACGCATCATGTGGCGAATCATTGTATGATTCCCGAAGGAATATTTTTTGTTAGGGTTCCCCCTAGACAGCTCAGCACCACAAATCAAGCAAGTTACCTTTGCAGCGTTGACTTTTTTAAAACCCCTTGGGATTTTGTAGAACTCCCATACAAAGTGCTCTTTAGGTTTGTAGGGCTGTTTATCTTCAGGCAGGAACTGCCTTGTCTGTGCCTCCTCTTCATCATCCTCCTCCTCTTCCTCTTGACCACCAATGTAATCTTCTCGTGGTCTTTTAGATGGTGGTGGTGGTGGTGGTGGTGGTGGGGCAGATGCTCCAGCTGTTGCTGCTACTGTAGCCATTTTATACTAGTAAAGAGTAGAGATAGAACTCAAAACAGGTCTTCCTCAGTCAAAGGACAAAGTCAGAATAAGGAAAAAAGGTGGGGTCTTTCATCATTTGGAAAACAAAACTGTTCTGGACCAAGGAAAAGTATTATTTTCAAGTCACATGATCCAGGCTTTCATCATTTGGAAACCAAAACTGATCTGCACCAATGAAAAGTGTTATTTTCAAGTCACATGATCCAGGCTTTCATCATTTGGAAACCAAAACTGATCTGCACCAATGAAAAGTGTTATTTTCAGATCACATGACCCGACGCGCTTACGCTACGCGCCCCGGGGCGCGTGGCGTAAGCGAGTCGAGACGTTGCACGATCGTATGCGATCGCGTGTTTCCGGGTGCGCTTACGCAGTACGTCATATGACGCATCACGCGGCTGCGCGATACGTCACAATGCTGTTTTCGTTCGCAGCAATAGCGCTATCGGGACGCTCACCGGTACGCACCCCGGGGCGCGCCAGAACATTGCACTTACCTGTGCGTTCACCGGTACGCGCCCCGGTCGCGCTCCGGGTAAAAAATATTTTTTAAAAATTAAAACATTTTTTACATAATTATACAATATAAAATTAGTTAGAAAACAAATATTACTTTTCATACCTATAGAGATTTGCTATTAAAAAAACATTGAAATTCACTGCAAAAACCATAGGTTTCACACCAGTTATAGTTACCTGGAAGTTTTACTCGCATAAAACCATTGAAATTCCCACGTTATAGTTAGTTGGACTCACTATAACTTGCGCGTGCAATGCACTGCTGATGACGTCACATATTACATCACTCATGACATGGTCAGTGACATCACTCATGACATCACTGATGACACCATCCTTGTGACAGAGTGACAGACCTCCTTTCACTGTAATGTAACCCGTGAAACACATATTCAAAAATAAAAAATAAAATTTTCAAAAAAATGCAGATACCCATACCAGTTATAACAACCAATTCAGTAATTCCACCATCTATATACACATCCACTCATTCACAAACAGTTCTATATAGTCACTCATACATATACTTACTCATCATATGTAGTGATACACCTATACATCCTGTTACACACCGATAGTCATCCAAAAGATTCTCTCACACATACTCACACATGCAAATAAACTATTAAACATCCATTTATTAGCATATACAACTATACACACACTACCACCTTACTTCTAAGGAAACTTACACATACTTACTCTCTTAAACAATCATTTATAGAAACACATAATTATTTAAACAGGAACTCTTACAATCCCTCACTCTCACATATACTCACTTATATACATCAATATTCACATATACTAGATAAAAACATATGTAGTTACTGATAAAGACACTAGTGAGACAGTCATTCACTCACTAACACACACATATACACACTCATCCACCCATACAGTCCTGCACATATGCTGTCTTCAAAACACATACAAAGAGAGAGTCAGTCATTCATGCATCTATGTGCTAAGTAATACCCCCACTAAACCATACAAACACTCATACTGATACCAAGAATAACATCTAATAACCCATGTACATACACATGTAGCTACTCACCGACCCATGCAGCCACTTATACACAAAGTGAAACACTAATACATATATTTAAATATTTAAACATTACTCACTAATATTTATTTTTCACAAAGACACACATTCACTGGATGGTGTCATCAGTGATGTCATGAGTGATGTCACTGACCATGTCATGAGTGATGTAATATGTGACGTCATCAGCAGTGCATTGCACGCGCAAGTTATAGTGAGTCCAACTAACTATAACGTGGGAATTTCAATGGTTTTATGCGAGTAAAACTTCCAGCTAACTATAACTGGTGTGAAACCTATGGTTTTTTCAGTGAATATATATATATATATCCAAATCTAAGCGCAGGAACCCTCTTGGGAGCAACCACACACAAACTCAATTGCGAACTCCTTTATTTCAAATACTCAAGTAATAAGTCCCCGCCTACTGGGCGTTGGCAGAACAGTAGCGTTTGTGGGATCTGAAGTCCTGTGGTGAGGTAGGGATGCTTTTCAGCGAAATGGATGCAAATTATTCCACAGTGGGTATGAAGGCACAGCTCCGTTGTCAGCCTGCCTTGCTTCTTAGTAGTTGATGGAGTGTTCAAGGAGCTACCCCTGCAGAGCCCCAAGACGTTTGTGTCGTGATGCAGAGCCAACTCTTCATTACAGAGGAGCAGATATGTATATATTTATAAAAAAAATATATATTATATATATATATATATATATATATGGTTGAGGAATTTGCGTGTCATTTTCCAAAATTTAGGCCAGCTCCGCTCCGCTTCTTCCCTGGAAGTTTCGGGGGGATTCGTCATGCGGGGGCCGAGAAAAAAGGGGGGTCCCAAAAGTATTTTCTTCATGTTAATTTCCATAGGACGAATAGACAAGGCTATAGCCCGAACCGCTGAATGGAATTACACCAAACTTTGCAAAATTGTAGGGACTGGTACGCAGAAGTGCCTTTTCTATATTTGGTGAAAATTGCTCCAGTGGTTTTTATGAAAATTAACTTTAAAAACATATATATATCTATATAAGCTTACTGTAAGCTTACTGTACTCTGTACCTTCCCGAGTACGAGCTGCATTCTGATTGGCTGCCAATGTCTGTCAACACTCCAAAACAGAAATTGTTGGCAGCCATCTTGTACCTCGGTAGACTGAGGCACAGGAAAGCTGAAAAACAAACGTGTAGAACTCAAAAAGGGGGCAGGGTAGAAGCACCCGGCTCCCTGTAGGCAAAAAAAAAAAAAAATGTTTTCAAAATTCAAATTCTTCATCCAAGAAGTGATGGCAGCCATCTTGGGACCAATATACATGATAGCACCTCATTCAAAAGCATTGCAGTTAATAGAAGGTTTTAGGACTTTAGTTACATTATAAATCATTTGTTGATGGTACCACACTCATTTTAGGAATTGTGGTGTGTTCTAAGGTGATTTTACCATGTGAAAAAGCCTTCTGCTGGGATATCATCAATCATGTTTGAAAGAAAACTATTATCTCATGCTTTTCCCACAGTGGTTTGGAAGGGGATCTATAAGCTAAACTGAAAGCATATTTTCTGTAAATTCACATTATCTTTCTCAGTCATGTGAGAATGAAGTCTGACATTCTCAGTAAAACATGTACATCCAAAAAGGACAGAGACTGTCAGTTGATTCTATTACAGGACCGGAGGCTTCAGATTATGCTTCTCAATCTTTACTGCAATAAACACAGCAGTCAATGAAAATTTATATTTTCATAAAAACAGTAAAACAAACTACATTTACCATGATACACATGAGTATAGGCACGACCCCATAGTCCAGAAGAACCCCTTGTGTGCTCCCATCAGCCTCTTTCTTTGCTGCTCACAGCAAGAGTTAAGTGCACCTATTTTACTGGTCCCCTCACTCTGCTTTAGCATGGGGTCTTTCTATTATCTTATGCTTATGATATGATTCTGTGCTTTATTGCCTGATTGCTTGTCTTATTGATACCGGTTGTGGCATTACCTTGTGAAGTCAGATTGTTAAAGTCGGTGCATTATAACCAAGCTTGTTGCCGTGCTCCGAGGCGCTCAGAGGCCCCAGATTTCACCGTCGCTGTCTCTTCGCCAGTTTCAGACGATTTGTTCACACTCGCGCTCCGAGCGCGTCTATTACACGGTCTTTGACCGGCAGGGAGCCGGTCGCATTACGCAGCAGAGCCTGTTTCTCCAGTAGCGCTTCGGCGCGCGTTGGGCCTCCCCAATACGCCCTTCACGCTAAGGCCGGGTGGCTCACGGCCGACGCGCGCGCCCTAACGCGACCAATTTAGGCTTGTTTTTGGGTGGATTTTGGTCGCGTTTGGGCTGCGCACCTCGGCGCGATTCCCAGGCAGACACTGAACGCATTTGCTGTGCGTTCTACACACCGGCAGGCTCCCTGTGTGATCGCCTTTCACAAAAGTGTACAGGTTGTAAAATAAGAGGCCTTTTGAGTGTGCACACGCTCCTGGGATACTTTGGCCAAGGTCACTGACCATCTTGAGTACAGCATTGCTGAGGGGGTTTGGGTAACGTTACAGATTTGGCAGTGTGCAGTGGGCTGACCACCCCCCATTACCCCTCCTGAGTGTGGACAATAGGGAACTGTCCCTGTGTGCTAATACTCCAAGCATTATCACTATGGAAGAGTGGGCCCAGGACCCTGAGGAGTATTATGGAGGAGATGAGGAAATTGGAGATGGACAGGAGGAGGCTTTTTTAGAGGACAACATTGTTGAAGCCTTAGATGCTTCGGTCCAGGCTTCCATGAATAAAGCCATGGAGACTAAGGTCCCTCAAACTGTGCAGCAGGCACTAGCTGTGGCCCTTCGCCCCATTAGGAAGCAACTAGAGGGGTTTGCTAAGCGTTATGGGTATGACAAACAGAAGAAACAGAAGAAGGAGCAAGTCCCTTCTCCCGCCACTACCTCGAATACCCAGGTACAATGGCCGCATTCTCAGACACTGGCATCTTTGCCAGCGACAGGTTCGGCGGACCACGCTTACGCAGGCGGGAGGGCGAAAGCTAAACGCCCGGCTCCGGTGGATACAGATACTACCACCACCAACACGGACACAGACACTGATACCTCGGAGGAACCACCTCCTCCAAAAAAGGCCAACGTTGCCCCCAAGGCTGCGGTGGAACAGGTCAGCACTCCTTTCACGTTTGACCCATCAGACATTATGCACCCCCGGTCCTCGTACTGGATTCCGCCCCCTGCGGTGTCCGACTATCTCCACGAAAACCTTCGGGAAAGCTTCTCTAGAGAAGTCCGCAATCGTTTAAAATCGGAGTGTCCACGTCTGGAACTGCCAGACAACGTGGCAGAAACTCCAGAAATCGATGCCAGCATGCTCACCTTCCTGAAACAAATCTCTAAGGACCCCAAACGTGGGCTCGACCGTGCCTGGTGCGGTTTCCAGGATAAAATGCTCGACGTTGTGGGTGCTATAGCGAAAATACTAGAGATGGCTCTGGCGGCCAAAGAAGGTGCAACACCAGTCGACCCGGACATTTTGGCAAGCTGGACCCAGTGCGCTATCTGCCTCATCGGCAATGCAAACTGTGCGATCTCCTCGAAGAGACGCAAGTCCTTGCTCCTAACAATGGACAGCAATCTGGTGGAACTTGCAGAGGCGGACCAGGTCCTCTGGCTGGTGGTCACTTGTTCGGTGACCGATTTGTCAAGGATGTTTCAAAATATGTTGGGACATTCACTGCTCTGGACAAAGCTCAGAGCGGTCTCAAACGAGCCCTTACCCAGGGTGTTTTCAAAAGGGCCGGGCGAGGCGGGTGCCGCTCGTTAGGCCGGGGCTTTCAACAAGGCTCCCAGCGAGGTGACTATGGTCGCGGAAGAGGAGAGTGGGACTCCACCCACGGTGGTACCTTTTACCCGTCCCGCAGAGGCTTCAACAGGGGTCGTTTCCAGTCGGGAAACAACAGGGCTAATTTCAAGTCCCAGCAAAAGACAGGTGAGTGTAATAGATCTCTCTCTTCTTCCACTGGCGGGTTGCACACAACACTGTCGTCCACAGTGGCAGGCCCTGACTCAGGATGCTTGGGTTTTGCAGACTGTCCAAGGGTTTCAGTTGGAATTTTATTCTCATCCGACACAAGTGTTTCCTCCACCAGCTCTCCATTTTTCCCAACAAGATCGCAGTTTCATAGAGGAAGAAATTGCAGACTTGCTGCAGAAGCACGCGATTGTGCAATGACAAGGCGGACCTCGCGGGTTCTGCAGCAACGTCTTTATTGTTCAGAAGAAAGGGGGTGGCAACAGGTTAGTGCTCAACCTCAAGGATTTCAACCAGTACCTTACTTACAACCATTTCAAAATGGAAGGTATTCATCTGTTAGCGGATTTGTTACAGGAAGGAGATTGGTTGGTCCGTCTGGACCTCAAAGACGCATATCTGTCCATACCAATTTTTCCTCCACATCGCAGGTTCCTGCAGTTTCTCTGGAACGACCAGTGTTACGAATATTTGGACCTTCCTTTCGGGCTCTCCTCAGCTCCCTGGTGCTTCACCAAGGTGATGAAGCCAGTGGTGGCTCACCCCAGAGAGAGGGGGGTCAGGCTTATAATTTATCTAGACGACATACTGATCTTGGCACAGAGCCAGTCCACGCTCGTGCAGCATTTGGGCATGACAACGGCGCTGCTTCAGAGCTTAGGTTTTGTTATCAATCGGAAGAAGTCGGTGATGGCACCGACACAGGTGATAGACTTCCTAGGGTTCACGATAGATTCCCAGGCAGCACAACTGTGTCTTCCTCAGGTGAAATTGAGGGACTTGAAAAAAGAAATTCGGAAGTTGCTGGACAGCCAGACGGTTACGCTCAGGGCGATGGGCAGAGTAGTGGGGATATTGGCCTCATCCATTCAAGCAATATTCCCGGGTCCCCTTCATTACAGGGCACTTCAGCGCCTGAAGATCAAGCATCTTCAGAGAGGTCTATCGTATACGGACTCCATTCCACTGTCGGAGGAGGTCCGAACCGAGTTACAGTGGTGGCTCGGTCATGTAGAGGCCTGGAACGGCAGGGCGATCTTCGGATCACAGCCAGAGGTGGTAATCGAGTCAGATGCCAGCTGATGGGGCTGGGGCGCCCGCTGCGGAGATATCTCCACAGGAGGCAGATGGTCAACGCAAGAACTCTCACTACACATAAATTGCTTAGAGCTGCTTGCAGGATCATTTGCGATTTGCACGTTATCCCTGAGGCAGACAGCTTGTTGCATCCTACTGCGATTGGACAATGTGTCCGCAGTGAGGTATATGTTGTATTCTCTTATTTTGTTTTAGCTTGCATTTCTCTTTAAATGTAACATACTAGCTCTGCTGATGTCATGATGCTACTTGATTCTCTCGTGTTCCCTGTTTGCCAGTTGCTCCTTAGCCTTTGATGGGAACACCAGCTTTTACTCTGTAACTTATATTAAAAAATCTCAACAACTTATATGGCTTCCATGACTACTTATCTTTGATTACATCAGTATATCAACAAGTTGGTCGGCACAAGGTCGTCCCTTCTTGTTCAGATGGCCAAGGACTCTTGGCATTATTGCCTTGAGAATCAAATCTCGGTGATAGCGGAGTATATCCCGGGCCAATCCAATCAGGTAGCAGACTGGAATTCCAGGCATCTCAGGGATTACCGCGACTGGAAACTGCTTCCCCAGGTGTTTCAGTGGTTACAGACAATTTGGGGTCCGTTTCAGACGGACCTATTCGCCTCCAGGCTGACCTATCAGATTCCCAGGTTCTTCAGCTGGAGGCCAGACCCGATGGCGACTGCAACCAATGCCTTTCTCCAGGATTGGTCGCAGGGGATACAGTATGCTTTTCCCCCGTTCTTGTTAATTCCCAGGGTAATGACGCAGGTGATCAGACAACGGGCGGAAGTGGTCATGGTGACATCGTGGTGGACGTCCCAAGCTTGGTTCCCCAAGTTGTTGCAGTGGAGCTGAGATCGCCCCCGGTTACTGCCGGACTGGGAGTGGCTATTGCAGGGCCCTCGTCAGGAACAGCACCCGTTGCTGTTGGAGGGCAGGCTAACGCTGATGGCATGGAGGCTTTCAGGGAACAATGGCAATTGCCAGGAGTTTCGAGCCAAACTTCAGAATTTATCAAGCAGGCATGGGCACCATCTACCAGGAAGCGTTATTCCGCAGCCTGGAAGTACTGGGAGTATTGTTGCATGGGAAGACAGGTGGATCCCGTGGGGGCAGAGTTACCCCACGTGTTGAATTTCCTGTCGCAGAAAGCAGCTGATGGTCTGGCTTACCGATCAGTAAATAATTTCCGTTCAGCCATTTCCGCGGGGCATGCCCAGATAGACAGGAAACCGGTAGGCATGCATCCGGTGGTTTGCAAGTTACTGAAGGGGATTAGGGTTGCTAATCCTCCTAAACCCAAATATACGGGTCTATGGGATGTCTCCTTAGTCATCTCTTTGTTTGACAAATGGCCTACTAATGATCTCTTGTCTAGGAAGCAATTGTCGGCTAAACTTGCTATGTTACTTTGTCTATCATCTTGCAGGCGGTCTTCGGATGTGAGAGCACTCGACGTTACAGGTAGAGTGTTTACCCCGGAAGGGGTTTCTTTTACTATTACGGGTCGTAAGAAAACAATGTCACGACATATTGATTATAATGCATTTCCTGACAATTAAAAAGTATGTGTAGTCAAATGTTTAAAAGCATATGAAGAATGTACAAAGGCCTTGAGGCCTCAAGGTTGTTCACAATTATTGATTGCTTTGCAAAAGCCGTTTAGACCGGTGGTGGCTGCCACGATTGCCACATGGCTTCGCTTCATAATGAAGGAAGCAGGTATTGATACGCAGATCTTTGGTGCTCATTCAGTAAGAGGCGATATGGCGTCAAAGTTTTATGGTTTGGGATCTAGTATCCAAGACATTATGCGTTGTGCAGATTGGTCTTCTGAATCAACGTTTAAGACGTTTTATTATAAGCCGGTGGGTGATATTACTTCTGTGGTTTTTAAAGAGCGTTAAACTAGCATAAACTGAAGCCTCCGGTCCTGTAATAGAATCAAAAATTTGCTAGCATTTGCGCCAAGAACTTCCAATTCTATTAAGGACTCGGAGGCGAGGATTATCCCACCGGGCTTAGTTTACAGAAATAAGCTGGCCCACCCAATTATGCAGTGATTACGGTGGTGTTATTGCCTTTCTTTCAGGATCAGATAAGAAGTCTGACTGATCGACGACGGACGACAGGATGTTTGGCCTGAAACCATATATCTTCCATGTTGGAGGAGTTATGATCTTATTCAAGTTATTGTTGGACTTGGTTCACCTCAAAGAAAGAGGATGATGGGAGCACGCAAGGGGTTCTTATGGACTATGGGGGCGTGCCTATACTCATGTGTATCATGAGAAATGTAGTTTGTTTTACTGTATTTATGAAAATATACATTTTCATTGGCTGCTGTGTTTATTGCAGTAAAGATTGAGAAGCATATTCCTTGCCTTCGTGTCCTTAATAGAATTGAAAATTCTTGGCGTGAATGCTAGCAAATGTTTGATTCCTTTGTGTTCTACTGCAGCTTCCAAGAGTGTTCTAAAGAACAACTAGAGCGCTAACAGTCCTACTTATTACAAAGGTATGGCACACCCGAAGCCATCTTGATTGGAATAAAGTGGTAAGTCTTAAAACATTTAATTTAAAGAGTAACAAAATGAGGGGGTATATTTTGCCATAGAAAGTATGATTAGTGCTGCAGAAAGAAAAATTAGGGGACATTTTGAGTGAATTCTCAAATCCTCTTCTATTTCATGAAATAATTCTGACATGCAGTCTCCCAAGATGGCCACCAGAGACAAAAGAGCCCAAATGTAGCCCAAATAGCACCCAGATGTAGCCCAAGTATAGCCCAATGACAGAATGTCCCAGAGTGTTCTAAAGAACAACTAGAGCGCTAACAGTCTTACTTATGACAAAAGTATGGCACACCAGAAGTCATCTTGATTGAAATGAAGTTGTAACTCTTAAAACATTTAATTTAAAAAGGAACAAAATGAGGGGGTATATTGTGCCATAGAAAATATGATTAGTGCTGCAGAAAGAAAAATTAGGGCACATTTTGAGTGACTTCTCAAATCCTCTTCTATTTCATTAAAAAATTCTGACATTCAGTCTCCCAAGATGGCCACCAGAGACAAAAGAGCCCACATGTAGCCCAAATAGCACCCAGATGTAGCCCAAGTATAGCCCAATGACAGAATGTCCCAGAGTGTTCTAAAGGACAACTAGAGCGCTAACAGTCTTACTTATGACAAAAGTATGGCACACCAGAAGCCATCTTGATTGGAATGAAGCGGTAACTCTTAAAACATTTAATTTAAAAAGGAACAAAATGAGGGGGTATATTTTGCCATAGAAAGTATGATTAGTGCTGCAGAAAGAAAAATTAGGGCACATTTTGAGTGACTTCTCAAATCCTCTTCTATTTCATTAAAAACTTCTGACATGCAGTCTCCCAAGATGGCCACCAGAGACAAAAGAGCCCAAATGTAGCCCAAATATCACCCAGATGTAGCCCAAGTATAGCCCAATGGCAGAATGTCCCAGAGTGTTCTAAAGAACAACTAGAGCGCTAACAGTCTTACTTATGACAAAAGTATGGTACACCAGAAGCCATCTTGATTGGAATGAAGTGGTAAGTCTGAAAACATTTAATTTAAAAAGGAACAAAATGAAGGGGTTCCTTTTGCCATAGAAAGATATGATTAGTGCTTCAGAAAGAAAAATTAGGGCACATTTTGAGTGACTTCTCAAATCCTCTTCTATTTCATTAAAAAATTATGACAAGCTGTCTCCCAAGATGGCCACCAGATACAAAAGAGCCCAAATCGAGCCCAAATAGCACCCAGATGTAGCCCAAGTATAGCCCAATGACAGAATGTCCCAGAGCATTCTAAAGAACAACTAGAGCACCAACAGTCTTACTTATGACAAACATATGCAAACCAGAAGCCATCTTGATTGGAATGAAGTGGTAAGTCTGAAAACATTTAATTTAAAAAGGAGCAAAAAGAGGGGGTTCATTTTGCCATAGAAAGTATGATTAGTGCTTCAGAAAGAAAAATTAGGGCACATTTTGAGTGACTTCTCAAATCCTCTTCTATTTCATTAAAAACAATTCTGACAAGCAGACTGAAACCTGCACTTTGAATACCAACAGCAGACTTCCCTGGTGAGCAGTAGCTTTACTACAGTGATATAATGAGCAACTAGAGTGCTAACATTCAGAATTTATGGCAAATGTGTGACACATCTGAATGCCTTCTTGATGGAACCAAAGTAAACAAGCATTGAAAATGCAACAGATCGCGCCCTCATTTAAGTTAAAGCCATTCTGTTTGTAATGAGGTGGCTTTTTAGCTTTGCTTTTAATAGTGTTTTTCAAACTTTCATGTAAATAACATGCATATGTATGCATATATGTATATGTATGCATGCATTTATATTTGTATTTATATAGATATGCAGATTATATATGTTTATATATGTATGTATATATATATATATATATATACACATACATATATATAAATGCATATATATGCATATATATATGTGTATATGTGTGCGTGTAGATAGACCGAGGCACAAGAAAGCAGAAAAACAAACGTGAAGAACACAAAAATGGGGCAGGGTAGATACACCCTGACCCACTAGGCCTGCCCAGGTGGTCCCACAAGGACAAAAAAGGGCCACATTTTTTTTTTTTTAAACCTGCCCTGTTTTTTTTTTAAATTACCCCCCGGGGGGACTAAATCGCTGTGGCATAGTGATAAAGAAGTGTGGGGGGTCCACAATCCCCCCCACACTGCCCCAGGGACCGCCGCCCCCGGGGCAAAGCAACGCAGCCCCTTGGCGCATACTGGAGGCTCCTGGTGGGCTACTTGGCCCCAAGGGACCCCCAGTATGCAAGGGGAATTAGTTCCTATTCTGCAAACACGCCAGGGGTTGCACTGCAGAAGGTGTAAAAAAGGGTGTGGCCTCATTACACCTCTCTGCAATGCAGCCCCCTGGCGCATACTACAGGTTCCAGGTGGGCTAGTTGGCCCCCAGGGACGCGCAGTATGCAAGGGGAATTAGTTCCCCCTCTGCAAACACGCCCGAGGGCTGCGTTGCAGAGAGGTGTAAAAAAGGGTGTGGCCTCATTACACCTCTCTGTAATGTAGCTCCCTGGCTTATACTGGAGGCTCCTGGTGGGCTAGTTGCCCCCCAGGGACCCCCAGTATGCAAGGGAAATGAGTTTCTCCTCTGCAAACGTGCCAGGGGTTGCGCTGCCTAACGTTGTAAAAATGTAGTAAATTAGTATAAAAAATAACAATTAATACATTTAAAAATTGTCATTTAAAAAACCTTCGAAATTCAATGACACAACCATAGGTTTCATTCCTTATATAGTTAGAAATTAGCATTTAAAAAACCTTGCAAATTCACTTAAAAAACCATAGGTTTCAGGCCTTATATAGTTAGGAATTAGCATTTAAAAAACCTTGCAAATTCACTGAAAAAATCATAGGTTTCAGGACTTATATAGTTAGGAATTAGCATTTAAAAAACCTTGCAAATTCACTGACAAAACCATAGGTTTCAGGCCTTATATAGTTTGGAATTAGCATTTAAAAAACCTTTGAAATTCACTGAAAAAACCATAGGTTTCAGGCCTTATATAGTTAGGAATTAGCTTTTAAAAAACCTTTGAAATTCACTCAAAAAACTATAAGTTTTAGGGGTGTTATAGTTAGCTGGACATTTCACTCATACAAAACTATTGAAATTGCTCCTATATAGTTAGTTGTACTAACTATATTTCGCACACCCGCAATCCACTGCTGATGATGTCACATATTAGATCATTCATGACATGGTCAGTGACATCACTGATGACATCTCAAATGACATCACTGATGACATCACTGATGACATCATCCACGTGACAATCACATACACCTTTTCATACCCTATTAAAAATTTATATCACTCTTTGTAAAATACAGAGTATCATATTTGAATCCATTGTCACAGCAATACAAGTATCTAAAAATCGACTCAGTGATTCATAGATGTATACACACATCTAATCACTTACCAGTAGATTCACTCATACATGCTGTCAATGAACAATAGAACACTATCAAAAATACTTATACACTTATATCGACATTAAACACAGCACACATCCTATTCACATATGAAGTCATCCTACTCACTTATGGAAACAATGGATCATACTTACATATTTACTTAGCAAAACACTTATACAAACACCACTTCATCTATTCATTTAGATAGTAAGTCATACTTAGTGAATTATACAATCATTATTACAAGTATACAGTTATCCATACAGTCACTCACACAATCATTGAGTCTTATGTATACTTATTTATATACAACAACTGACACATACACTGCCTTTTATTTTTCTAGTTTGTTGGACATGTACCATTATGTTATGTTATGTTATAGTATGCTTATATAGCGCATGGCTACCCCAGCAACGAGGCGTCCCAGCGCTTGCGGACATAACTAATTACAAAATGACCGGAGTGGGGCGGCAGAGTATCAGCTCGCAGGGGAACCCTAAATAGGGGAAAACAACCAGGTTTTAATGTGTTTTCGGAAGCGTAGATGGTTAGTAATAGTGCGCACACTCAAAGGGATAGCGTTCCAGAGTTTTGGGGCCAGATACCTAAATGATCGGCCTCCAGCTCTGCACCTCAGGATCTTGATGGTACGGGCAAGGGAAAGGTCCGCAGAGCGGAGAGCACGCGACGGAACATAGAAGGAACAGATTCCTTGCAAGATTTGGGGGCCCAGGCAATGCAGCCTGTTTTTTTAAAAAATTACCCCCCGGGGGGACCAAATCGCTGTGGCATAGTGATAAAGAAGTGTGGGGGGTCCACAATCCCCCCCACACTGCCCCGGGGCCCGCCGCCCCCGGGGCAAAGCAAGGCAGTCCCTTGGCGCATACTGGAGGCTCCTGGTGGGCTACTTGGCCCCCAGGGACCCCCAGTATGCGAGGGGAATTAGTTCCTATTCTGCAAACACGTCAGGGGTTGCACTGCAGAAGGTGTAAAAAAGGGTGTGGCCTCATTACACCTCTCTGCAATGCAGCCCCCTGGCGCATACTACAGGTTCCAGGTGGGCTAGTTGGCCCCCAGGGACGCGCAGTATGCAAGGGGAATTAGTTCCCCCTCTGCAAACACGCCCGGGGGCTGCGTTGCAGAGAGGTATAAAAAAGGGTGTGGCCTCATTACACCTCTCTGTAATGTCCCTGGCTTACTGGAGGCTCCTGGTGGGCTAGTTGCCCCCAAGGGACACCCAGTATGCAAGGGAAATTAGTTTCTCCTCTGCAAACGTGCCAGGGGTTGCGCTGCAGAACGTTGTAAAAAGGGGGCGTGCCCTCTGAACACCTGCCTGAACAAATGTAGTAAATTAGTATAAAAAATATCAATTAATACATTTAAAAATTGTCATTTAAAAAACCTTTGAAATTCAATGACACAACCATAGGTTTCATTCCTTATATAGTTAGAAATTAGCACTTAAAAAACCTTGCAAATTCACTTAAAAAACCATAGGTTTCAGGCCTTATATAGTTAGGAATTAGCATTTAAAAAACCTTGCAAATTCACTGACAAAACCATAGGTTTCAGGCCTTATATAGTTAGGAATTAGCATTTAAAAAACCTTTGAAATTCACTGAAAAAAACATAGGTTTCAGGCCTTATATAGTTAGGAATTAGCTTTTAAAAAACCTTTGAAATTCACTCAAAAAACTATAAGTTTTAGGGGTGTTATAGTTAGCTGGACATTTCACTCATACAAAACTATTGAAATTGCTCCTATATAGTTAGTTGTACTAACTATATTTCGCGCACCCGCAATCCACTGCTGATGATGTCACATATTAGATCATTCATGACATGGTCAGTGACATCGCTGATGACATCTCAAATGACATCACTGATGACATCATTGATGACATCATCCACGTGACAATCACATACACCTTTTCATACCCTATTAAAAATTTACATCACTCTTTGTAAAATACAGAGTATCATATTTGAATCCATTGTCACAGCAATACAAGTATCTAAAAATCGACTCAGTGATTCATAGATGTATACACACATCTAATCACTTACCAGTAGATTCACTCATACTATTATTATTATTATTATTAAGGGCATTTTGTAAAGCGCTTGGTTACGCTAAAAGCGTGTCCCCGCGCTAACTGAAGCACTCATAAGACATAAAAGGGGAAGGGCCTACTGTTTTGAGAAGAGGTGTGTTTTCAATTTCCTCCGGAAACTTGATTCAGAGGGGTCCAGACGTAAATTGAGAGGTAGAGCATTCCAGCTCTTAGCCCCCAGGTATCGGAAGGATCTTCCTCCCATGCGAGCTCTCTTTACCCTCGGGACCTTAAGTAGGCCTCCCTGAGAGGAGCGCAAAGCGCGGGATGGAATGTACCTGGTGACTAGGTTCTGGAGTGGTGCTGGTGCCTTGTTAGCAAGGATACGGTGGCAGGTGCAGAGAGCTTTGAATTCAACTCTGCTCTTTATAGGTAACCAATGAAGGGACTGGAGGGCAGCTTTGGAGTCTGATCTGTTAGGTAGTTTTAATATAAGACGAGCTGCCGCATTCTGTAGCACCTGTAGTCGATTTATTGCCTTACAGGTAGCTCCCAGATAGAGTAGGTTGCCAAAGTCCATGCGTGAAGTAATCAGAGCGTGTACCAGTGTTCTGCGTGCGGCCATAGGGAGGAGAACTAGGACCTTTCGCAGAATTTTTAAAACGCTGAAGCAAGTGCCCGTGACCCTGTCTATCTGGGGTCCGAGAGACAGGTCAGCATCGAGCCAGATCCCCAGGTTTCTGACTTCCTGCCGGGGTGTAGGTACCTCACCCAGGCACGAAGGCCACCATGCCGACGACCAGATGGAGGGATTTCCTCCCACCACGAGCACCTCGGTCTTGTTGCCATTTAATTTCAGGCAATTGGTGGACATCCAGGTAGCAAGGTCCTGCATGCAGGCCCTGAAGCTGTCCATGGCTGTCCTGTCAATGAACAATAGAACACTATCAAAAATACTTATACACTTATATCGACATTAAACAACAGCACACATCCTATTCACATATGAAGTCATCCTACTCACTTATGCAAACAATGGATCATACTTACATATTTACTTAGCAAAACACTTATACAAACACCACTTCATCTATTCATTTAGATAGTAAGTCATACTTAGTGAATTATAAAATCATTAATACAAGTATACAGTTATCCATACAGTCACTCACACAATCATTGAGTCTTATGTATACTTATTTATATACAACAACTGACATATACACTGCCTTTTATTTTTCTAGTTTTTTGGACATGTACCATTATGTTATGTTATGTTATAGTATGCTTATATAGCGCATGGCTACCCCAACAACGAGGCGTCCCAGCGCTTGCGGACATAACTAATTACAAAATGACCGGAGTGGGGCGGCAGAGTATCAGCTCGCAGGGGAACCCTAAATAGGGGAAAACAACCAGGTTTTAATGTGTTTTCGGAAGCGTAGATGGTTAGTAATAGTGCGCACACTCAAAGGGATAGCGTTCCAGAGTTTTGGGGCCAGATACCTAAATGATCGGCCTCCAGCTCTGCACCTCAGGATCTTGATGGTACGGGCAAGAGAAAGGTCCGCAGAGCGGAGAGCACGCGACGGAACATAGAAGGAACAAATTCCTTGCAAGATTTGGGGGCCCAGGCAATGCAGCCTGTTTTTTTTTAAAATTACCCCCCGGGGGGACCAAATCGCTGTGGCATAGTGATAAAGAAGTGTGGGGGGTCCACAATCCCCCCCACACTGCCCCGGGGACCGCCGCCCCTGGGGCAAAGCAACGCAGTCCCTTGGCGCATACTGGAGGCTCCTGGTCGGCTACTTGGCCCCCAGGGACCCCCAGTATGCGAGGGGAATTAGTTCCTATTCTGCAAACACGTCAGGGGTTGCACTGCAGAAGGTGTAAAAAAGGGTGTGGCCTCATTACACCTCTCTGCAATGCAGCCCCCTGGCGCATACTACTGGTTCCAGGTGGGCTAGTTGGCCCCCAGGGAGGCGCAGTATGCAAGGGGAATTAGTTCCCCCTCTGCAAACACGCCCGGGGGCTGCGTTGCAGAGAGGTGTAAAAAAGGGTGTGGCCTCATTACACCTCTCTGTAATGTCCCTGGCTTATACTGGAGGCTCCTGGTGGGCTAGTTGCCCCCAAGGGACACCCAGTATGCAAGGGAAATTAGTTTCTCCTCTGCAAACGTGCCAGGGGTTGCGCTGCAGAACGTTGTAAAAAGGGGGCGTGCCCTCTGAACACCTGCCTGCACAAATGTAGTAAATTAGTATAAAAAATATCAATTAATTCATTTAAAAATTGTCATTTAAAAAACCTTTGAAATTCAATGACACAACCATAGGTTTCATTCCTTATATAGTTAGAAATTAGCATTTAAAAAACCTTGCAAATTCACTTAAAAAACCATAGGTTTCAGGCCTTATATAGTTAGGTAATAGCATTTAAAAAACCTTGCAAATTCACTGAAAAAATCATAGGTTTCAGGCCTTATATAGTTAGGAATTAGCATTTAAAAAACCTTGCAAATTCACTGACAAAACCATAGGTTTCAGGCCTTATATAGTTAGGAATTAGCATTTAAAAAACCTTTGAAATTCACTGAAAAAACCATAGGTTTCAGGCCTTATATAGTTAGGTAATAGCATTTAAAAAACCTTGCAAATTCACTGAAAAAATCATAGGTTTCAGGCCTTATATAGTTAGGAATTAGCATTTAAAAAACCTTGCAAATTCACTGACAAAACCATAGGTTTCAGGCCTTATATAGTTAGGAATTAGCTTTTAAAAAACCTTTGAAATTCACTCAAAAAACTATAAGTTTTAGGGGTGTTATAGTTAGCTGGACATTTCACTCATACAAAACTATTGAAATTGCTCCTATATAGTTAGTTGTACTAACTATATTTCGCGCACCCGCAATCCACTGCTGATGATGTCACATATTAGATCATTCATGACATGGTCAGTGACATCACTGATGACATCTCAAATGACATCACTGATGACATCATTGATGACATCATCCACGTGACAATCACATACACCTTTTCATACCCTATTAAAAATTTACATCACTCTTTGTAAAATACAGAGTATCATATTTGAATCCATTGTCACAGCAATACAAGTATCTAAAAATCGACTCAGTGATTCATAGATGTATACACACATCTAATCACTTACCAGTAGATTCCCTCATACTATTATTATTATTATTATTATTAAGGGCATTTTGTAAAGCGCTTGGTTACGCTAAAAGCGTGTCCCCGCGCTAACTGAAGCACTCATAAGACATAAAAGGGGAAGGGCCTACTGTTTTGAGAAGAGGTGTGTTTTCAATTTCCTCCGGAAACTTGATTCAGAGGGGTCCAGACGTAAATTGAGAGGTAGAGCATTCCAGCTCTTAGCCCCCAGGTATCGGAAGGATCTTCCTCCCATGCGAGCTCTCTTTACCAGCCGCGGGCCGTGGAGGGAGTTATGGTGGGGCAGGGAGGCGGGGAGGGGGAGGGGTAGAGTGGAGGGAGCTAAAAACTGGCATATGGATAATTCCAGGTAAGTACACAATTTTATTAATAAAACGAAATTCGTAGCGCGCACAGCATCGCATTTTGCGATGCAGTGCGCGCTACGAAATTCGTTTTATTAATTAAATTGTGTACTTACCTGCAATTATCCATATGCCAGTTTTTAGCTCCCTCCACCCTGCCCCTCCCCCTCCCCGCCTCCCTGCCCCACCGTAACTCCCTCCACGGCCCGCGGCTGCTCTTTACCCTCGGGACCTTAAGTAGGCCTCCCTGAGAGGAGCGCAAAGCGCGGGATGGAATGTACCTGGTGACTAGGTTCTGGACTGGTGCTGGTGCCTTGTTAGCAAGGATACGGTGGCAGGTGCAGAGAGCTTTGAATTCAACTCTGCTCTTTATAGGTAACCAATGAAGGGACTGGAGGGCAGCTTTGGAGTCTGATCTGTTAGGTAGTTTTAATATAAGACGAGCTGCCACATTCTGTAGCACCTGTAGTCGATTTATTGCCTTACAGGTAGCTCCCAGATAGAGTAGGTTGCCAAAGTCCATGCGTGAAGTAATCAGAGCGTGTACCAGTGATCTGCGTGCGGCCATAGGGAGGAGAACTAGGTTCTTTCGCAGAATTTTTAAAACGCTGAAGCAAGTGCCCGTGACCCTGTCTATCTGGGGTCCGAGAGACAGGTCAGCATTGAGCCAGATCCCCAGGTTTCTGACTTCCTGCCGGGGTTTAGGTACCTCACCCAGGCACGAAGGCCACCATGCCGACGACCAGATGGAGGGATTTCCTCCCACCACGAGCACCTCGGTCTTGTTGCCATTTAATTTCAGGCAATTTGTGGACATCCAGGTAGCAAGGTCCTGCATGCAGGCCCTGAAGCTGTCCATGGCTGTCCTGTCAATGAACAATAGAACACTATCAAAAATACTTATGCACTTATATCGACATTAAACAACAGCACACATCCTATTCACATATGAAGTCATCCTACTCACTTATGCAAACAATGGATCATACTTACATATTTACTTAGCAAAACACTTATACAAACACCACTTCATCTATTCATTTAGATAGTAAGTCATACTTAGTGAATTATAAAATCATTAATACAAGTATACAGTTATCCATACAGTCACTCACACAATCATTGAGTCTTATGTATACTTATTTATATACAACAACTGACATATACACTGCCTTTTATTTTTCTAGTTTTTTGGACATGTACCATTATGTTATGTTATGTTATAGTATGCTTATATAGCGCAATGCTACCCCAGCAACGAGGCGTCCTAGTGCTTGCGGACATAACTAATTACAAAATGACTGGAGTGGGGCGGCAGAGTATCAGCTCGCAGGGGAACCCTAAATAGAGGAAAACAACCAGGTTTTAATGTGTTTTCGGAAGCGTAGATGGTTAGTAATAGTGCGCACACTCAAAGGGATAGAGTTCCAGAGTTTTGGGGCCAGATACCTAAATGATCGGCCTCCAGCTCTGCACCTCAGGATCTTGATGGTACGGGCAAGAGAAAGGTCCGCAGAGCGGAGAGCACGCGACGGAACATAGAAGGAACAGATTCCTTGCAAGATTTGGGGGCCCAGGCAATGCAGCATTCTATGAATAACACACAGGGTTTTAAATTGAATGCGTTGTTTACCGGGCAGCCAGTGTAGCCTACGCAAAACCTGAGAGGTGTGACAGCGTTTCGGCAAACCGAGCAGAATGCGGGCTGCAGCGTTCTGAGCCCTTTGCAGTCTATTAACGACTGACAAGTTGGAACCAAGCATAAGAACATTGCAATAGTCTAGATGGGATAAGACCATGGCTTGGACGATTGTCTGTCGGATGGAGGGTTCGAAGAAACCGAGAATGGGTTTTAGAGAGCATTGGCGTCCATAACAGGTACCAGCTACTCTTTTCGCGTGAGAATCTAGGGTGAGTGAGTTGTCTATAATCACACCCAGATTTTTAACTTCCCTCTTAGGCATGGGAGGTGGGCCCAATGTAGGGGGCCACCACCGCTCATCCCACTTCTGAGTGTCATTGCCAATATGGAGGACTTCAGTTTTGGATGAATTCAATTGAAGACAGTTCTCTGTTAGCCAGCTGGAAATGGCCAAGATGTCTTCTTGAAATTTGGCTTGATCCCCCACGGTGTTATTGGAAAAGGTGAAAATAAGTTGCGTATCGTCCGCATAGGAAATTAATTTGATGTTACGTTCCCTGGCCAACATGGCGGACACAAACATCGTTGGGCTGAGGGCAGAGCCCTGTGGGACACCGCAGCCTAGTGGAAAACTGCTGGATGAGTACGGGGAGCATGAACCTGGAAGGAACGGTCAGATAAAAATGACACGAACCAATCCAGAGCTCCATCTCCGATGCCTATCTCCCACAGTCTCCTAAGCAGGATCCCATGGGAGACCGTGTGAAACGCCGCACTCAAATCCAGCAGCACCACAGCTGAGGTGCTACCCATGTCCTGTGCCACCCTTAGATGTTCCGTAACAGCCAAATAAGGCCGACTCCGTGCTATGTTTAGCACGGAATCCATTCTGAGACTCCTCCAAGATCCCATTAGACTCCAAAAAGCCAGTCAAGATGGAGTTTACATGTACCTCCGCCACTTTAGCCAAGTAAGGAAGCAGAGAGATGGGTCGGAAACTTTCTGGCTTGGAAGGGTCCAGGGAGGATTTTTTTTAACAAGGGGACCACCTTGGCATGTTTCCAAGATTTAGGGATAGAAGCTGACTGCAGAGACTTATTAATCAATCCCCGCCCTTCCGTCATGATGGAATCCTGAAACAATCTAAACATCTCTGGTTTGACAGGATCTTCCGGGGACCCAGACTTGATTTTTAAAGCTAGGAGTACCATATCTGTCTTCGAGATGAGTGGAAAAGTTAAGAGGGAGTAGGGAAGGTCATAGAGGAGCTACCAGAGTTGAGTGAATTATAGAACCCATTGTACGTTGTTGATAAAAAAGCGAGCAAGCTCTTCACATTGCAAGTCAGACACTATGATGTTATTAATCCCCTCAGGTGACTTAGTCATCTCCTTCACTAGTGCGAAGATAGTTTTAGCGCGATTAGTGCTGGCATTGATCAAATCAGTGTAGTAACCAGCCTTGGTCTTTTTTATAAGCCTATGATAGGCTTTGGTGGCGATTCTAAAGTTGGTTTTGGCTACAGGGTCGTAAGATCGCCTCCAGGTACGCTCAAGTACCTTACACTGCTTTTTTTTAGTTGTGAGCGCCTCACAGTACCATGGGTGGGACTGTTTACATTTGGGTCTTGACATTTTCTTGGGTATAAAATGATCCAGGCACTCATTAATCCACTCTCTGTAGGCTAAATCCGCCTCCTCCAAATTGCCAGACCAATCTGGACGAGAGTTTATAAGTCTAGCCTCAAACGGGGCACCATCAAGTTTATGCCATGGGCGTCTCCAGAGAGGAGGAGGAAGCTTTTCCCTAAAGCTAGCTAGGGTCTTAATAGAGATCTGCACCAGGAAATGATCGTCCAGCTCAGAGGACTGGGGGTAGAGACTAAAGTTCCCTGGATGTTTGAAACAACCGGGTCCAGTAGGTGGCCTGCCAAATGGGAAGGCCCTTCAACCAGCTGACATAGTTGGCAGGCTTCCAGGTCATCTAGAAACTTAAGTATAGCCGGGGAGTCACAGGACTCCAGATGGAGGTTGAGATCCCCCAGAATGCTGAAGTTAGCTGACTGCAAAATAAGTGCAGAGACATTTGAAACCAATGACTCCTGGAAAGCACTCGCTGGTCCAGGGGGGCGATAAATCAAGAGCCCAGTAAGAATGAAAATATCTGAGACCCTTAACTTAAAAAGAGCGCTTTCACAGTTGGCTATATTTGCGGGGGAAAGAGTGCAGGAATAGATGGTCTTAAAAATCACCGCCAATCCTCCCCCCCTTCCTTTAGATCTATTCTGAGTTTGAATCAGATAGTCAGGGGGAAGGGCTAAAGCCAGGATAGCCAATGAGTCATTAGTTAGCCACATTTCCGTTAAAACTAACAGATCAGGAGAATAATCCATAAGAAGCTCATGAATATCCTCGTGGTGTTTAACAAGGGACCTACAATTAAGGCTTAGTATCTGTATGCTCGCAGTAGTTTTTCCCTCAGCGGCAGAGGCCGGTGGAGTAAAGACAGCCTCTGTGGCCTCAAAGCCGCAGTAGTCACACCGCAGATAATATGAGCCTGGGTGCCAAGAATGGGCCACACAGGCCGATTGACATTGGAGAGCGAGTAGCTCCTCACGGTCAAACTGGGCCATGCCGGCAGACTGTCCAACCAGGGGCCCCGGCCACTGGTGACGGACCAGCGCGGACGGGCGCAGACGGGCTCGCCTTTTGGCGACCCGCCGGCTACCCGCCGCGCGCGTCCGCTGCGCGGGAAAATGCCGAGGTCCCTAAGTAAGAAAAGCGAGGGGAGTTGGGCCTGGGACTTGTAGTCAGTTGGACCATATATACTTGGGTAAAGAAAAAGAATTTACCAACTACAAATTGTTTTAAACCCACTATTCAAGGGAAAACATACCAAGTGATACTCCTAGGTAATTAGGGTATATCTTATTCGTACCCTTTTAGTTTATTTTTATTCATAAAGTGTAAACGTCTTGTATGAAAAGGACACTTTACGTTCTCTCACACTTATAACAATTTTTCATCATATATACAAATATACAATACAATTAAACAATACAACACTTACATATACACACTTTTGTTACCATATATACAGACTATTATTTCTCAAAAAAGGGTAAGGGTCAAGCTTTCGACTCACGAAATGATTCAGCTATGAACAAAATGCAGTTTTTTTTAAACAATTCATAAACCATAAATTAATTCTGTGGTCTACTAAACTACTAATAGCTAATCTTTTTCTGTGTGCCGACGCGTTTCGAACTCGATGTATTCAATTGTCGAGTTCTCATCAGGGCTCGATCTCTTGAATTTTTCTAGAAGTGTATAAAACAAAGTGTTTTTACTCATTAATCCATACTCCGTCTGCTTTTCAACTAAATACTCCAGTGTCACCATTTTTTACCTTTGTCCCAGCAGCCGTCGGTCCACAGGTACTTTGATTACTTTCAACTGGAGTGACTTGGACCTGTGGGTGGGCGAGGAAAATATGTAACTTCCTCCTCAGTATGCATACAAATGAGAATGCACATACTTTAATTCGGCATACCTCAAGGTGTAGGCAAAGGTCTGTGAAGAGCCTCCGAGGTGCGTGTCAGCCTAAAACGATATTACAGTACTGAGCATTTGTATCTAATTTGATTTTTGGAAAAGAGAGACGTTACACACTCGACAAGGCATACCTGGCGTTCACGCCGATTTCAACTTTCACTGCAGCATCTCTGTGTGTTCTACGTTAATTTCAAATTCCCATCCGCGATCGGGATACCCGCTATTCTCCTGTGTATGTAAATAAGAGTTGAATTTAACTTCAACTCAGAGCAGCGAAGTGAGGTTACTAACTTAGTGTTAGGTGGCACTTATTTCCAACCGTGGCAATCCGGCGACTTCCTTAGTGAGTCTGTGGATGCGGCGGCCATCTTGCAAGGGCTTTTTAACCATGATGGTTACTCAATGGTAACTCCAGTATTCTGTGGCGGCCATCTTTAAAGGTTTTTTTTTTAGGTTGTAAACCAAAAGTGCAATTGAAATAAGGCAATTCTTTAGCATAATGGATTTTTAATACATATAGCTATATTCATCTTTCAATTAATCCATTCGGCCCCGTATCTTAAGATCAATGTGGATTTCGCGCTTCTAGTATCTCACAGCCTTGCAATTTCTGATAGCGAATTCATACCATGCAATGCACTATTGAATTTAAGTATTAAATATGCCTCCTTTTTTTAACAGTATTTCATCTGGATCCATGGGCCTACTTTGTTGTAGGACATACAGAACAGACCACTTAAAGTCGTTTTCAGAGTGGTTTTTCTCGATGAAATGTTCAACCATTGGGGCAGTCACAATTTTGTTTTTCAACCTTGATTTGTGCTGTGTCATTCGTGTGTTTACTTGCTGTGTTGTCTTGCCAATATAGAGCTTTTGGCATGGACACACTATGACGTACACGACATTGCGTGTTCTGCAGTTAGAGAAATGTAAGTGTTTCCATCTAACACTTCCATGTTGGAATTCCTTCCCTTCCAGCGTATTTCCACATGCCACACAGGAACCACATTTGTGGTGTCCCTCCACTGGTTTCATCCCCCATTGGGACAATAAGTCGCTTTTAGGTTTAGGTAGTGCAATATCAGCCCTCACTAACTGCTGCCCGATACTTCTATTTTTGCGGTATGCAAAAAGCGGACGTGGAAAAGAACAATCCAAATTTTCCAACAGGTGCCAGTTTTTTAGAACCACCTGTCTCAATTTGTTGGTATCGGGCCCAAAAGTTGTTACACAGACCAATCGGTCCAATTCGGGTTTAATTCTAGTCTGAAGCAGACACTCTCGAGGTGTATACCGTGCCCTCTTGAACGAATGCTTCAACAGCTTTTTGGGTAACCTCTCTCTGTTAGTTCCTCACAGAAACGACTCGCATGTCTCTCATAGTCTGCTGGCACTGTGCAATTTCTCCTGATACGGAGCAGTTGAGCATAAGGAAGATTGGACTTCAGGTTTCTAGGGTGGGCACTTTGATGATGTAACATAGTGTTCTTATCAGTCTTTTTCCTATACAATGAGGAAATTAGCCGTCCTTCAATGCATGTGATCTCCACATCTAGAAAAGTCATTCGCCTGTCGCTATGTTCCATTGAAAATTTTATATCCAAATGTTTGGCATTTAGCCATGCATGGAACTGAATCAATTCGGTGTGGCTCCCCTGCCAAGGAAGCCACACGTCGTCGATATAACGATACCATTGTTTGATATTATCACTATATGGATTGTCATTGTCAATGAACTTTCTTTCATACTCAGCCATGTACAGGATGGCCATCTCTGGAGCATAAGGGCATCCCATGGCCGTCCCTTTCGTCTGCATGAAGAACTGCTCGTTAAATCGAAAGTAGTTCTTCCTTAAAGCTATTTCAGCTAATTTGAGGATAAAGCTAGTAGGAACCCGATGTGGTCTTTCGCGGGCTTCCAAATATAGTTCTATTACCTCCAGTGCTTCGTCCTGGGGGATCTGAGTATACAGTGACGTCACATCCATGGTGACTAGCAGCTGTGACGTGGGATCAAATTCTGTACCTTCCACTTTGACTAAGAAATCCATGGTATCTTTTAAGTATGATTTTACTGTACTTATGAAGGGTTTCAAAAAGAAATCCACATATTTAGCCAGCGGTTCCAGGCAAGAGTCACACCCAGAAACGATCGGTCGTCCAGGCGGGTCATTAAGATTTTTATAAATCTTTGGGAGAAAGTAGAGGACAGGAGTCCTAGGGAATTTTTTAATTAAAAAGTCACCTTCTTTTGTTCCCACATAGCCATTCTCTATGCCAATTTTGACAATATCAGCTATTATGCCTTGTATGTTTTTAACAGGGTCTTCCTTCAGCATTCTGTACCACGCATTGTTATTGACCTGTAGTGCAGCTTCTTTCAGGTATTTGTCCCTTGGCCAAAGGACTACTGCGCCACCTTTGTCAGCCTGCTTTATGACTATTGACTGATCTGCCCTTAAATCTTTTATTGCACTTCTTTGTCCTTTGCTTATATTTTGTTGGATGAATTTTTTATTTTTATTTTCTAATTGATCTATAGAAGATAACAAAGTCTGTTCGAAGGCATGCACTTGTTTGGGAATTTTCTGGGTAGGTATAAAGTTCGATTTGTTACGTAACCCAGTGGTCTCTTTCTCAATCGTCGGCGGCTGGTTAGCAAAAAAGGCCCTCAGTTTGATTTTCCGACAAAACTCAATGGTTTCGAGTTTCATTTGTGTGAAATCTGTGGGCTGACGTGGAACAAATTTTAATCCCAAGTTTAAAACAGACTCTTCATCTCTCGTTAGTTTTTTAGGGGATATTTTAATTACTGTAGTGGTTTCATTTACGACTTGTAATAATTTCTCCTTGTCCGCATCTCCCATGGTACTTTGTACCTTGTTTTTGCCTGTTGGCCTTTTTCGAAAAAAGATACCTGTTTTTTATTTTGATTCCCGCGGCTGTCAGATCCTGATGATTCAGCTGAAGAGGATGTTTCAGAGAAGTTTTGAATCTATTGCGAGATCTTCCCTGATAGTTATAAAGTGCCTCCCTTGAATCTGATTGTGTGTAGTACTCGTCCTTAAGGAAAGGGTACGCCTTTTCGAGTGTGAAAGCCTTTGAGTCCCTAAGTAGGCACCAACCCCGCCTCTGGCGATGGAAACACCCTCAGGGGGCGGGCCCAGGTCGTAAACGCCCTCCACTACAAACGGCACTTGCCGCGGTGGAACGAGGCACCGACCGGAATGGCAATAGGTAGGGCACAGAAGTTAAATGCACGATGTCACAATAATTGTTTTAAAAACACAAGTTTAAAACTGAATTTGCCAGGCAGCACACTTCACCGGCAGCACCTCAGCGCCTGGCAATCAAGCGCGTCCGCTGCGCGGCAAAATGCCGAGGTCCCTAAGTAGGCACCAACCCCGCCTATGGCGATGGAAACACCCTCAGGGGGCGGGCCCAGGTCGTGAACGCCCTCCACTACAAATGGCACTTGCCGCGGTGGAACGAGGCGCCGACCGGAATGGCAACAGGTAGGGCACAGAAGTTAAATGCACGATGTCACAATAATTGAGAAATATATTTGCTCATCACCACACCCATAAAGAGATTCACTCACCCAAACTGTTAGAACATGTAGTTTTAACTTCATATATCTACTGAATCAACTATTCACACATCTTTGGACAGTCACACACCCCCCACCGAACCACACAGACTTTCACACTCCCATACAAATACTCAGTTAACTAATCAATAACTAATATAGACTTTCACATAGCTAGTAACCAACTGTAGAATCAGCTTACACAACAACTGACAAAATGATAGATATTCACACAGTTTAGTCACTATCCACTATATTTAGTGAGACATTATAAATTGGTCAAGTAAACAGTCAATTACACTGCTACTAAATCCTCCATCCAAATATTTATTTATATATATCCACTCATTTTTCAATGCAAATTGCTATATATATATAATGCATATTTAAATAACGAAGCAAACCTCATTCACTGGATGATGTCATCAGTGATGCCATCAGTGATGTCATTTGAGATGTCATCAGTGATGTCACTGACCATGTCATGAATGATCTAATATGTGACATCATCAGCAGTGGATTGCGGGTCCGCGAAATATAGTTAGTACAAGTAACTATATAGGAGCAATTTCAATGGTTTTGTATGAGTGAAATGTCCAGCTAACTATAACACCCCTAAAACTTATAGTTTTTTGAGTGAATATATATATATATATATATATGCCTTTCAGGCAAGGAGATGAGGTGGATGGACTTTTTGGGGGAACATTTTGCGAAGATTTGCCAAATGGGGCCAAAGTTATATATCTAATCTTCATTACTCCTAGTCCAGAAGCCCCCGTCCCATTAATTACCACCCTTCTGCCCTCCCGATTACTGTGACTTTCGGACTCTGATGGTTGCTCCTTATTTCAGGAGGAATACTGGGTAGGGAATAGGATAAGTGCCTATGGTGGGGGGTCACCCTGCAGCATATCCTGTTCTTTTTTTTGTCTCTAGAGGTGTAGCACCTCATAAATAAATAATGAATGGAACGGGGACATCCACAGTAGGAGTGCTTAAAATTGCCGGTAAGTAATCCATTCATTAATGCATGTGTTACTTTTCAGACTCCGAGATCATGTGTTAACTAGGGATCGATGAAATTGCAAAAAAAATCATATACAAAATGCGCATAATTTTTGTGAAAATTACTCATATTGCACAAAAAGTGCTACGGTGCTTGCCTGTCTGGGAAATGTACACAAGATGTGTCCGTCTATAAATGTCACAAACGGACACCTGTTTCAATGTATTTCTATGCAGGCTCGAAAGTCACGTGGTGAATTATGCAAATGCAGCTGCAGCACAGATCCATTTTGTCAGTTCCCACTAGATAATTTTGCCACGAACGTGGGTAGAAATTACGTGAAAATGAAAACCAAAATTCACACCCGATTAAACCCAATTATCAGGAACAAATGAACGAGCCTAATATTAATGCAAACACATTGTCGTTGTTTTATCAGTGGTGTTTATGGTTGGGGAAAGGTGTAACGTTTGTTGACATTTCAATTAGTTTCCTAGGTAAAATTGAAAAAGTTTTGTTTTTAATCACTCACGGCATTATGAGGAGTGAACCGTGGACAACCCATATAAGTGGTGTAATTTATATTCCCAAAGAGCTGCAGTTTTCAGAAATCTATCGTGTTGCAATGTTTCCCTTATTCCTGGGTCCCCACAAGCAGACACATTGATTAGATATGGGTGCACTCCTAGCTTTAACGTGTGATTTACACGTACGATACCATTTTTTATTAAGGACGAGATTGGAGACATTGAAACATATGGTAATAAATGTAACCATGATTTTCAGACGTTAAACTGAAGTCTTAAAGTTTGTATAGTTTAGAGATGTGCAGAACCTTCTGGTTAAACATATTTTACTCCTCCTCTTTTGACAAAATCAAAGTAGACATCAGAGACCAGGACAAAACGAGAAATTGACCATCTGTCTAAAACGCAAAGTTGTACTTGTGAAATTTTACATAATTACCACCTGTTTTGCAAAGCACAAGCAATAGAGTTTTTCGAAATGCAGTTATGTTTGCATAGTCTTCAGAAAAATGCTGCATTTTTCATATGGTTGTCTCAAACACAACATTGCAGCTCCCCTTAAAGTCTCCACCACGCATACAAAGTTACATAATTTCACTGTATCTCCGCTTTATTTTTACCAGGTCCACAGAAAGGTATTAAGCATGTGTAGTATCACAATGGAACCCCTCAGGCGTTGGCTATATCTCTTCGGATTTTTTGCAGGTATGTAGTAGGAAAATTAATAGGAATCTCCTTCTGCTGGCACCAATAATGACCACTACATGCCCATGCAAGAGTGATGATGCAAAGGGTTGACAAATGCAACAGTGTCCTGCACACATCTGTCTGTGGGCTGGCGGACAGCCGCGGCCCGTGCAGGTAAGAGTGGTGGGGTGTAGGGACCAGGTTGAGGGGGGATTTGATAGATGACCACGGGGGAAAATTAAACAAATACTTAATTTTCCCTCAGGGTCGTCTGTCGAAATCCCCCCCATTCCAGCCCCACAGCTCTTACCTGTACGAGTTGCGGCTGCTGGTGGACACCCAATTTTATTGGGGAAGCACCCATCATGGAGGCATGTAACATAACATTTGATCTGATAGTCTGGGATTCAAATTTTTTCTCCACTTAAAGGTCTATTTGTTTTTGAGTTGTCGAAGTATAGTTTGTAATGACATTTGAATAAGGATGGTATCAAGAATTTGTAAGTCAAATATAGGAAAAAGGATGATTTGTATAAAACGAGTGGTTTTAAATAATGATGGGCAGTCAGTAAATCTTGTACTTCACTATGCATGTGTAATCAGTGCAAATGATTAAGCATGGTTATTTGTTTAGGCACACTAAATAATTTTTCGAAAAACTGGATAATTGTCAATGGTACTGATGAACATTGTTCTGGATGGGGAATCTTTATATACTAATATTTCACAACAAGCCACCCTAACAAACCTACTTTACACCTATTCATTTTGGCATTGATTGTACAGGGCTGGGCTTTGAAAAGGAATTTGTTTAAACTGGAGATTAACTACTACTTCCATGTTGAAGGTAAGTGGATAAGTACTTCTTTCACCCTAGCCTGGTGAATTTAAAAGTCTGTATTTTCAATACAACCGTCATTTACCTTGACATTAGCCCCTGAAAGAGTAATGGCTGTCTTTGAGGGCACTATATTTACAATATTCTTACACTATGGTTAGGGAACCAATCAAAAACTAGCACTTTCACTGACTGGATACATTCCAGAGATTTACACTTAGGATGTAATGTGTCCACGAGCAAAATCAGTGGTCATAGTATATGGTGGATGAATTAGAGAATACAAAGAGGAAAATCTTCTTGTACTCGAGCCAGCCCACCATGATTGCCAAATGTTATGTTATGTTATGTTATTCGGATTTTTGAGCGCACAGCTGCCCCAGCCAAGGGGCGTCCCGGCGCTATGTTTAGAACAGATAACACAACTAATAACACAGAAAAGGTAGGGAAAGGTTAATAAGGCAAAGGACAAAAGACAAAAGAGTAAAATTAAGCCTGGCCTTTAGATGTTTAGTAAGGATGCATTGTGAAAGAGGGATGGAAGGAAAAGCTGTGTAGGAAATTTCATGATGGCCAACGCAGTGTTGAATATTATGAAGGTCAGAACTGGCTTTTGCACTAACAATGCTATTATATATCCACTCTAATGCATGTGTCAAAGATATAAACTGGGTGTGACCCTCATGCCAGATGAATTAAATGGACGCAGAAATACATATATTGACACTATTCCACTTCAAATGATGCTATTAGGGGTCTAGCTGGATGAGACTGTGAAAAAACTGGTTAACTGGACTATAATATAAACAAGAGAGACCATGAGGGCTGGAAGGGAATTAGGACAGGATCTGAAGACTAAAGCAGGTTGGACGTGTTGTCATTTGGTAGCGATTAGGTTAGCATTAGAAGATGCCATCCTGTATATGAAGGCTATCTTGTCCGTTTTGTGGAATCCATTTTGTATTTCTGGCAGCCATTTTGTTTGCCATGTGCTACAGTGTGCTCACCATGTGCTCTGTCCTCCCTCAGTGTTGACTGCTCTTGTAATCTGCCTAGAAACAAACTATATTTAGCATCTTCCACCTTCGCACATGCTCAGTTGAGCTTGCAGCTGTCCATGCAGCTGCTGTTAGTCTGTAACTGTCAGGATGTGTTCACCAGAATTAGCAACTGTTAGTTCCTCCCACTTGTTGACTGTGCATTTTCTGTATGACCTTATATGTACCTGAAACTTTCTCCTTGTACTTGTACCACCTTCTTTTGAGCCCCAGTGTGGGTATAAAAGGACCAAGCTCCTTCCATTCAGTGTTCTACTTCATACTTTACCGAAGGTTGTTGTCTGAATGTAGTTCCACCTCATGAGGTTTTAATAAACTCTGTATTTTCTATTCCTGTTTCTGTGCCAACTTCTTCCTATTGGTCTGAGGACTCTGTGCAGAGAAGGGCGAATCTCTTGCACTGGTAGGCCTTGCTGAGGCTCCCCACCACAAATGGGCAGTGAATAGGGAATTAAACGTCTGCAGGGAAAATGCAAGAATGAACAATAGGAAGGTAAAGCAGGGAAAGAATAGGTAGACTATCATAAATGATAGTTTGTCTGCTCTTCGTAAATTATCTCTCTGAGAGGTGAAAAGATCGTATACAATAGCAACGAGCACTTTTAGCTCACAAGGTTTTGGGAGACACCAAGCAGCTCCAATGAAGGAGTCCTAGGAGGTCATCTATGGAAAATTTATAAGCTTTGGAGTCTAACTGGTACCCTTGGAAGCTAAGAAAATCAGAAATACAATATAACAACAAGACAGAACAACAGGGAGCAGAACAAGGAAAACCAAAACAGAAACTGGGCACAGGCAAAAGAAGGTATGGAATAAAGTTCAGGACCAGGACTGGAAATACTGAAAACAAGGCAAGGAAAGATCTACACTCACACAAGCAAGACATAAATATGCAGACAAACATGAACACAGAACACAAGTCAAGGAGTCTGCATATAACATGGCAGATTAAGAAGATAGCAGAAGGGAGCCTATGAGTGATGGCTAACACAGGAACAGAGATGCAGTAAAACAATGGACAGAAAAAGATACTCCAAAATGCCGAAAATTAGAAAATGGGTACAAGGAAAAAGGGAATCAGAATCAAATAAAAGGCCTGTAATAACAGCAGCAGGAAAACAAAAGAGCACAAGGATACTTAACAGAAGTCAGTTGCAAACAGCTGCACTCTGCACTCACAGGGCTGCAATAGCTGGAGGCTCTAGGGATGAGCACAGGTGCAAGGAGAAAGACATGTGTAAGGACTTAACTACATGCAGGAAATCAGGGAACCACCAATGAAAGGAAGGCTGAAGTGGGACCTGAAGAAGGGAAGCCCAGGGGAACCAGAAGACATAAGAAAGAGAATAGGAAATCCTGGAATGGAGTATGGAGTGGTGCAAACATAGAGAAAGGTCCAGAATGCAAATATAAAGGAGGGAGAATAACATTTAGGATCCAAGAACCAAGCTATTGAACAGGAAACCATCACCAAGACATAATCTAGTAAGGGTCTGAGGACAGAAGGACTGCAAGGACCATAATGCATCTGAGAAATGGGTGCATGCAGTAGGTTTGGCCACAGGGCTTGGCCGTAAGGCAGGCTCTGTGGCTAAACCCCCACCACGCAGGGCCAAAGGCCATGTGCAGCACTGGTTAATGGGCGCTAAATAAAAAACATAGAAATCCACTGAAAAAAACAAAGGTTGCAGGATATTACGATGGCGGTCGGAAGTGTGGCGGTCGGAAAGATCAACCGCCACAGAACAGACAAGCTGATCCAATCTGTGCACCCGTCAGAACGATCGCTAGTCCATGAATTGCGTATGATATCCCTTTCCATTTGTCGTTCTGCTGCGGTCAATCTGCCATGAAACAGCTGGTGGAAATAGATTTGGGGGCTCATAGCGGGCTCACCTTTATCCCTGGGACTGGGACTTGTGTCCAGGGGGGCACCATATCCCATCACCATGTACCACGCAGTACAGGGATATGTAACCTGTCTTTGTTTTGTAATGCGACGGGTGCTGCAGACCGCAGCACCTGCCGCAATACAAAACATAGGCAATGCAACCTCCTCGGTGGCGGTTGCCTCGTAATGTGTACTGTGGGACTGTTGCCTTGTAGGCAGGCGGTCCCATATAGAAAACGATGGCGGGCGGGCTTCAGTAATTAGCCCCTAAATCCTTAAATTCTGCTATGCTGCTTGAATGAGATAAGGCAGCACTGCAGGCAGACTAAACAAGCGAACTTCTGTTCCTGGTTTTTGAGAGAGGGCGGACTGAAATGTGTGCCTGCACGACACTCTGATTAACATGTAGGCTTACCCTACCCTCTCTCAAAAAACTGAACATGTTTTTATTTTAGATGAAAGTGTCAGGTAAGCATGGGTGGATTTTGCGAATTGGCAATCCGCGAACTTGCGTATTTACGGATTCGCAATCCGCAAAATCAGCGAACTCTCGCGAATTTGCGGATTTTTTTTGTGTTTGCAAGGGTTTCTGCCAGTTCCCGAGGGTTGTGTACCAGTTTGCAATTGCGAACTTACTTGTCGGCTCGCAACAGCCGCGACTATGTTGTTTCTACGTCTGGTTCATCATCACAGGTTCACAGCACCCTCTGTTTCACCACTGCCACCCTCTGATACACCCATGCCACCTTCTGGTACATCACTGCCACCCTCTGGTTGGTTTATCACTGTAGATTATGGGAGTGAAAAAAAGCAAGCACACCTGCCCTGCTTCAACTGACATGAATTAATTTGGGGTTGATTAATGTGTCACTGAATTTAAACTTCCAGTCTGGCTGGCACCTGCTTCCTTATCTGTAATTTGCTTTCTGTTGCAGTGCAATTATTTTTCACAGGACCTTTCAGGAAGCACTACAGGGAATGGTTACTAATGATAAGATTGAACTTTTGCACCTGCTGAGTGCTTTCAGTTTTGTCTGTAATTGCTTTCTGTTGCAGTGTAATTTTTTTAACAGGACCTTTGTTGTATACTTGTAGCTATTCTCTGAGCCTGCTGTGAGGGTCAGAGCAGGGTCATAGAATAGTTGCAAGTAGGCAAATGAACTCTGAAGTGGCCCCTCAGGAAGCACTACAGGGAATGGTTACTAATGATAAGATTGAACTTTTGCACCTGCTGAGTGCTTTCAGTTTTGCAAAAATCCATATATCCAGCAGCATCCACAAAAAGTAATCCTTCCAGGTCAAGATCCAAATCAAAGTGACCAGCACATGAAGAAAGCACTGGGAGGAGCCTGCTGGACAGGAACAGGAAGTTGGAGACTGTGGGGCACTTCCTTCCTCCCCCCCCCAAAATGGACTCCTTGCAAAGAAAAAGTGCAGGCAAATGTCAACCTGAGGAGTTATTCTGATAAAAATCATAATTTTCAAGGTTTATGCTGCCTGCTGGTGGATTTCTTGTGCGAAATTGCAAATGTTGAAATCTCGCAATTGCGAGATTGTCGCTGCCCGCCGCATCTACGTGTTCGCAAGTGTTTACTCCCGCGAAATTTTATAGTATTCTAGTTGGCAAGTGCGACCAAGCAAAAAATCCGCTTTGCACGGATTTTACGAATTTTCGGCAAGTTCGCGACAGTTCGCGGATTGCGAAATTGCTGAAAATCCGCAAAATCCGCGAGCTGAACGGATTTTACACCCATGCTTAGTGTCAGGACGCCGTGACAGTTCTTGAAAAACTGCTACTGTTCGGGTGAATCCAGGACTTCTGGTCACCCTACACATAGGACCACTTCAATTAATAATCACAAAACAGTCTCTACTCACTAAAAAGGTACAGTGATTGTAACAAATGAAAAATCCATGCTCCAGCACAAAGAAAGTCAAAACTCATAGTTAAAAACCATGTCATACCTTTTGGGCTTGAATTTTTTCTTGTTTTTCATTGGTATTGCGATTACTCTTGACTTTCCCTCCGCATCCCTCCAATCTTTCCATTTTTCCCCCTTTGTTTTTTTCTACATGATTGTAATGTTTTACAAATTAAAGAACTAATAAATAAAGTTTATTAAAAAAAGAGAAATTATATCATACAAGTGCGTTGCAAGCGCCATCAAGATAGCTGCTGGGTTTTAATCTTCCCCTGAGGCTCTGGCTTTTTTCTTGCCAAAATAATGAATTTCAAAAACTATCGACTTTAGACTACTGGATTATGTTGTCAGAAAGCGGGTGCCTCAATATTCAGCTATTTTTGCCAGTTTTTGTACAAGCAGTCCTGTTTTCTGCAACCGGCTGAATTGGGAGGTCCGTCATTTCCGACCGTTGAGGAGATTTTAGCGCTTCACCATAGAGTCTGCAGATGCTTTCCATTAAATCCTGAGCACCATCCTTTCATCCTTTCAATGTTTCAAGCACAGTAAGAGACAGATTCCAGGAAGACATTCCTCTCTACCTTCATGTAGGAGCATTACTCTTTTTGCACTCATTTATTAATGAAGGTACATTACAGACTTTTATCTCCTTATTATTAACACTGTTGCTGTATGGAGTGTTACTACTTATTATAACAGGTGGCTGAGCTCTCCTTCACCCCAAGTAAGTAATCTACTGAACATTTGATGCAGTTATCCTAAGTTTAAGCAGTGCTTTGTGCTTGCTTCCTTGGTAGTTCCTTTTCTTCTGTTGTGACTGGAAGATTTTCTGCATACCCAAGGGGGTGTTCTCATAAGTATTCAGCACCTTACACCCACTTTGGGACAGATCTCTGCAGAAGAGGCAGAATAGTATATCTTTACAAAACTCCACCAAACTCATTATTTGCGGATACTTTTTCTGCTCTTATGGATGGCACTAGTAATGTTGATATGGTCTGTTTCAGGACAGGTTCCATATCTATGCAAAAAAAGCTGTTGGCTTCTGTCAAATGACCCAAGAACTACATATATTCTCCCTCCAAATCACTGCCTCCTCTCATGCCAAAGGATGTTATGGAAAAAATGAAAGCTTTAAAATCCTAGTAAAAATTTATGTTGCCCTTATTCACATTGACAAGAAATGGTCTATGCATGATCAACAACTTTCAGATATAGTTCTTCGTATCATTGAGGTAGAGAATTCTATTCCAGATGTTTCTCAGCTGACAAAAGATGTTAAGCATCTCAAGTGATCCACAGAGGATTTGGAAAACAGAAATCGAAGCAACAAGCTGTGTCTTTATGGTATACCAGAGTACTCAGGGGGGCTCTAACATTATTTCCTTGTAACAAAAGTCACTCTCTTCGATAGTTCATTTACAGGACAACAACTTGCTAAACATTCACAGGGCTCGATGCTTGGGTCCTAAACCTCCGGCTTCTGCTTCTAATTCTTGAACTAGGAGCATAATTATTCCTTTTTAGCAGCACACTGACATATTGAGTATTCTTTCCACTGTAAAACAAGCTCAGCCCTTGCAATGGTCGGGCCACAAGGTATATTTCTCGCTGGATGTTTCGGACGCAACGGCTGCCAGACAGAAATGATTCCTTGCATCTCATCCAAAACAAAAGTACATGAACATTTGATACGGCTTAGTCCATCCTTGTACTTTTATAATCACTTATGAGAAGAACCCTTAATCTTTTGAGGGTCCATCTCAATTTCAGATGTATCTTCATCAACATTGCCATGAGGATATGGAGATTGGCACTATGGCCAAAACATGATGCTGTTCTGATATATGCTTGTTATTATACTTAACCTATTGCATTTTTCCTGCAATTTGGGTCATAAATATATGAATATCTTGCTTGTTGCTTAGAAGAATGATGAGATGGGTAGGTGGGTTTTTGGTTCAACTAAAAATTGATGATGTCACTATCAAAATTATGAATGTTTATGGGCCTACATACCCTGACCCAACTTTCTGGAGAAATATTTCACAAACGATTTCACAACATTACAATGCAAACTTCATTTTGGGAGGAGGTTACAATCAAGTCCTGGACCCATTCCTTTATAGATATTCCGCTACCAAATTCCTCCCTCAGGAAACCCACAAAGATTTTAAGAACACCATTTCGCACAATGCTTTATCTGATTCCCGGAGAATAACTAACCCTACTCTTCAAGTATTCTTCTTTTAATCAGTCCTTCACACTTCCCAAACTAGAATTGACTACATAATAATTTCCTAGTAAACGTCTGAGACAACACCTAGTTCATTCAGAGTTCGGTTCCATTCTGATTTCAGAAAAAGCCCCAACAAGTCCTAATCTTGAAATTATTCTGGATACTTCTTCCAAATCTTGGTGGTGATTTAGTCATAACTTATTATCTGATAAGGTACTCCTTTCTTCTTATGAAGCCTTTGTTCATGTCTTTTTTGCTTCTAACAATACTGGGGAGACTTCATTTCACTTTGTCTGGGATGCCTAGAAGGCTGCATCAAGGGGTTTCATTATCAGCTGTGTTTCTAATAAAAGGAAAGCAATGGAAGAAGAATGTGATTCAATTTTGTTCAGTATCAAACAATTAGAAAACAAAGTGTATATCTTTAAAAATAATGCAACTGATTTAGGTACTTCAGTAGTTGCTAAGATTCAAGTTAACAACTGAACTACACACAAAACATGTGGTACTCTTCTAAAAATGAGCGCAAGGTACTATGAGGCAACAATAAAATGCGTTCTCCATTGGCCAATTATCTGAAAGGTAAGAAGGAAAAATCACATATTAACTCAATTACCAATTAATCAGGTGCTAACCTATTTTGTGACGACAACATCCTCGCTGCTTTGCAGATTGTCCAGCCTTGTATAATCCTGTACACTAACCTTCTGAAGAGTCTAATGAATCCTTTTCTCTCACCTTTCAATGAATTAGTCTACTCACACTGATTTGTTTGTGCTTCAACGACCACTTCTCATTGAAAATGTATTTACTACTGTCAAAGGCCTTCCCACAGGTAAAGCTTCTGGCCCAGATGATTTCAGAGTCAAACTCTTCCAATACTTCTCTAAATTATTATTCGCTAAAGTATTTAAACTACTGCAACATTTCCATTCATTGAATACTTCCTTTGATTCCTTCTTGGAAGTTATGATTTGTCTCATTGCAAAAAAAGGATCATGATTTATCCCAATGTCAAAACTATTGTCCTATATCTTTGAGAAATACCGACTGTAGGATATTCTCTAAAGCCTTAGCCCTCCAACTTAATATTCTTATTCCCAATATTGTTGGAATAGATTAATCGGGGTTTGTTAAAAATAGAAATATAGTTGAGAATTCACACATCTTTCTTAATAAACGATGTACATATTAAATTACAGCATATGCAGATGACATCCTTCTTCATGTTTATAAGCCAGAATCTTCTCTTCCATATTTGTTATAGAGTTAAGAGCATATTCCGAAGTATCCGGTTATTAGCTTAATGTGGATACGTCTGAAGCGATGTCATTAAACACGTTCTGTATCAAAACCTTCTCTACTGGAATGGGCTTATCTTGGAACACAGGATAAATAAAATACCTGGGGGGACTGGTATAGTAATAATTTTAGAGACACATTAAAATCTAACATTGATGGTCTTATTTCCAAAATTACCAAACTGACACAGGTCTGGTCACCATTATATTTGCCATGGCTGGGTTGCCTTGATACAATTAAAATGATGCTACTTCCTATTATTACTTTTTATCTTATGATGTTTCCTGTAAAAAGTTCTGAGAAATATTTAGTCACCATCAACAAGCTTCTGTCATATTTTCTCTGGAATGGGAAACGTTCTAGCATATCTTTACAATGCCCGAGGCTATTTAAATCTCCAGGGATGGCTAACTTCCCAGATGTTACCCTTTATCATAAAGCATTTTCCATTACGCAGTGTCGGGGTTGCTTTTATGATCCTCCTGACTCGCAATCTAAATTGTGCTATTTCTTGGAACTTGCCATGATATACCCCTTTTTTTAAACTGTTTTTATTTATAAGAAAGTGTATTGGTTCAGTTACAGTACAGTCATGGTGACATGTCAATTGCAGAAAAACATAATTTAGCGACAAATCGATACATACAGTATACAAAACATTGTCCTTGTCCCCCCCGGGGGCCCTCGGTTGTCTCTACAGCTCTCAATGGAATAATTGTACCACACAACAACTCTGAAGGCTCATTGGGGTTTAGTCCTGATACACATTCGTACTGCCTATGGAGGGGACCCATGGTCTATTGTGAGGCGGGTCATTAGTTCTTGTCTTTCATGCCTCATTTCCACTGTTGGGGAGCTGCATATGTACCCCCTGTATTTGTTCCACTTTCCCTACTTGTGGTCCTATTTCTTGGGGCAGCCCTGTCCCTTGAAAATGTTTTTCTCAGCTATCATTGCCCTGTCCATATCCTTAGCCCAGTCTGTTACCCTCGGGCTGGAGTCCTGCCCCCATTTCTGTGCAATATTACGCTTAGCAATCATCCACCCCATTCCTGCCCAAGCCTGTTCCATTTGAGATAGGTCAGTGGCTGCCCATATGTTGAGGAGAAATAGCGTGGGCGAGGGACTAAGAGGTTTGTTGCATGCCCTGGACAATTGGCCTGTGTCACACCCACCCAATAGTGTTGTATGTGTGGACACTCCCATAGTATGTAGAGAAAAGTGCCGACTTGGTTGCAGTGTCGATGACAGAGCGGATCTGGCCGTCTCTTAAGTCGGAACAATAACTTGGCATCAAAGAGGAGAGGAGTTAGCTTAACGGCTAGGGCGCTCGACCTCGGACCTGGAGAACTGGGTTCGAGTCTCGGTAACGATGCCAAAACCTCCTGTGATTCTGGGCAAATCACTTAATCTCTCCGTGCCTAAAAAAAAATGAATGTGTGTCCTCATGTAACGTAACATGTAACGTAACTGGTGCTATGTAAAGCGCTCTGATACCCCATTCGGTTCGGGTCTAGTTCGCGCTATATAAAACTCTACAAAAAAAAAAAAGTACACTCAGTGTATCACCTTGAGTTGTATGAGGCGGAGATGCATAGGAAGAGGCAAGAGCGTCTCTCCAGTCTTTCTCTTCTATATCCCCCAGATCGGATTCCCAGGTAGGATGGAGTTATTGAAAGGGATCAGTGCGATTGTTTACCAATTTTTTGTACGTTAGGGAGATAGCCTTGCACTAGATTGGATCTAATATTAATCGATCTTCTAATGGGGAGGAATCTGGGAGAGGTGTGTCCCCCGGCCAGGTTGTGGAGATGGTGTGTCTGATTTGGAGATATCTAAACGTCTCCGTGGGTTCTAATTTATATTTGTTCTGAAGGCCAGAGAATGTGGCCAGTTTACCCTTCACCCACATGTCTCCCACTGTGGAGATTCCTATCTTGTCCCACTTATCAAACCCGGGACACCTACTGAGGTGGCCCAGGAAATCTGGTTCCCACAGAGGCGTTGCTTTCGTTAGGTGATTATGCCACCCTAATTTCCTTGTAGTCCCATGCCATATCTAGCCTGTACGAGCAGTGATACCAGTCAAGCCAAGTTTGCGCGGGTTAGTATACAGCGCCCGGTTGTAGCCCCCCGTCCCATGAGCCAGTGGTCGGTGCGAAATGTAGGATCATCATGTGAGGCGAATACCCAGCTGTTAATAGGCGTCAATTGGGACGCCTGGTAGTAAAGCCGAATATCAGGCAGACCTATCCCTCCGTCGTAACAACCCATGGTATGTTTGTTCATAGCAATTCGAGGAGGACGGTCCTCTCAGAGCAACCAGCACAATACATTGGCGATTTGGGCAAAATAGGAGTCTGAGATTGGGTATGGCGCATTCTAGAGTGCAAAGAGAAAGCGCGGGAGTGCTAGCATCTTAAAAAGGGACGCCAGTCGCAAAAGAGTGAGAGGAAGAGAAGGCCTATGTTGGGCATCTGACTTTAGTCGTTCAAGGGGCGTGGCTAGGTTACACTCGAAAAAGATTTGAGCGTCTGTAGTTAGAAATACACCCAAGTATCGGAAGCCATGGGTGGTCACTGGTATCTCGTATCTCCTTGGGCTGGGTGGGGGCTCACCCCGCAACATGTATATCAGGGATATGGGCCAATTTATCCGATACCCGGAGTGTGCCCCGAGTGTGCCCCAAAATATGGAAAATATGAAGCACTCTCCTAAGTGAACGCACTGGAGATGTTAGATAGAGGAGAATATTGTCCGCGTATAGGGAAGTACGTGGTTGTGTGTCCATTTAAATCCGCGTACCCCGGGATCTTCCCTGATCCAGACAGCGAGCGGTTCCAATATCAGGGCAAAAAGGAATGAGGAGAGCGGGCAGCCTTGTCTTGTGCCCCGGTGGAAGGGAAAAGTGCCAGATCGATGATTGTTGACCGTGACATATGCAGTGGGTTGTGTATAAAGGAGTTTGATCCAACCAATTAGCCGGGGGCCGATACCCACGTGACTCATTACTGCGAAGAGGAAGTCCCATGCGATGGTATCAAATGCCATGTTGGCATCAAGGGATAATAATACGGCTTCCTCTTCTATGGTGTTGACTCTCCCCAGGGCCCCATATACTCACCTTAGATTTCTAGCTGTATCCATACCCGGCATAAAGCCAGACTGGCCTGGGTGAATTAACTTTGTGATGTAAGGGAGGAGTCGAGTAGCCTGGAGCTTAGCAAGGATTTTGGCTTCTACCATAAGTAAAGACATTGGGCAGTATGATTTGCATTTGTCCGCTGGTTTGTTGGGCTTATGAACTACTACTATAGCTGCAGTTCGAATCCCTGAAGGAAGGAGCCCTGTCTGGTAGCATTCGTTATATATGGCTTTCCTAATCTCCGTAACGGTAATGTCTGCCTCCAAGGCTTCCGTGTCCTGTGGGGTAAGGCAAGCCATATTAATAGTGGCGAGTAGATCAGTCGACATTTGGGCCAGAGAAGCATAAGGGACCTTATAAATCTCTTCGAAATATGAAGCAAACATATTTGCAATTTGTTGAGGATCCGTAAGGGTCCAGGAGTTTACTAGTTCGCTCTCCCTGTTTATAGATTAGGTGCCTGGTAGACAAGGAGTGCATTAGGGCTTCCTTCAATAGTAGCTGCTTGTAGTCCTGCCATTTGATTTTAATAGTGTGCTGTGTATTGGGATCAGGGGCCTGTGAGAGAGTCGCCTCCAAGGCCAGTATCTCTGCTTCAAGTTCTGTCACTCTATGGGAGCGCTCAGGGCGGTGTCCCACAATCGAGGATAGCACCCTGCCTTTAATTACTGCTTCATATGCTCCCCGGAGCGTCACTGCTGAGCTTACCGATCATACTTTTTCCTCAAAATATTAGTCAGTGTCCTGCAGGAGGGCCTCCCTAATGTGAGGTATTTTGAGTGCCCAAGGTTGTATCTTGATAGTTTCTGGTTGCCTGGTATGAGATAGACCTAACGTTGTTAAAAGGGGGGAGTGGTCAGAGATCTCTCTTGCCAAACAGCAGGTTGGCAGTGAAATTTTGGATATCTAGTGCGTGGGTGAACATATAGTCAATACGGGACTGGCTTCCATGGGCACCCGATTAGAAGGTGTAGTGGGTGTGTGTGGGGTTCAGCCATCTCCACAAGTCAACCAAACCCAGAGCATCGGCAAATTCCTGCAACTTTGAGCCTCGTGCCGGGTAATCCCTGGGTGGGAGGCGGTCCCTGGAGCCTTGCATGGTTAAATTGAGATCCCCTCTCAGGATCAGGGTCCCATGGGGCAGTTCCATCAATAGTTTCCCTACATCTCGTAGTGTCAATTGTTGTAGTCCTAGGGGGGCATATACCACAATTATATTCAAGGTACGCCCTTCCCATGTACCTGTAATGGCTGCAAACCTACCCAGGGTATCAGTCCATGTGTTGTTCGTGATGAAAGGGCAGCCCCTTCTGAGCAGGACCCCTACTCCCCTCGATCCAGATGAAAACCCCAAGTGAACCAAAATTGTGTATCCCTTCCTGTTCAGGGCCATGCATGTATTTCCAATCAGGTATGTCTCTTGCAACATTACCAAATCAAGTTCTTGCCTTTTGACATATCTTAGAAAAATTACCTGTTGGATTTTGTCCCCTAGTCCATTCACATTCCAAGTGGCAATTTTAAGTCCTGCATCAGGTGCCATCAAGTACTTGCAGTGAACAAATCATGTGGTCAGAGGGTTCCACCCCAGAAGGTTCGCCAGGAGTCCCCCTCCTGGCACGGTACTGGACAACAATACTTATAGAGCGCCTCCAAAGTTGATACCTATATTGCTAACTGGAGAGATTTGCTCGGTACCTGTATGCAGTAAATATAATGAACCAATGCAAAAAACAAAAGAATCCCTCCCTACCCAACCTGAAATACACCCCACCCTGCCTCCCTGCATAGCGAGCCTGAAACCGCACGCCTCCCCCCAACTTGCAGAGTGCCTGTCTCCCTCCCTCATCAAACTCGGGAACGTGAGCAACCCCACTCCCCCAATACCTTTCAATTCAACACCCAGGATCCGCCCTGACCAGCCGGCTCCTCTTGGACCTAGCATGTATTATAACGTTCTAGGGATACGGATTCCATCATTTAAGAAAATCATATAGAAACCATACCATGGAAGACTTAAATCACGTAACATTCAGGGACTACTCAGAGGCCCCAGATATTAACTCAATACCATCAAAGCCATAACAGTGTTCATTTAAGCAGGAAGAACAAGCGAATCAACAATCAGTCTGTCATCAGAAAACCGCATACATAGTCACCCCACTGGTCCCTGAGAGTCTGAATCCGAGTGAGGAGGGGAACTTCGCTGTTGCTGCCAATCGCCCTGTCCGGTTTTCACCAGTGGAGACTTAAGCTGTTTCTTGCCAACTCTACGCCAGCCCTCCAGCCAGTCCCAGGTGTCCTCCGGCCTTGTGAAGAACCATAGTTTGCCCTCAGATTCCTCCTGGAATTTAGCTGGAAACATCATGACGTACTTGAACCCTTGGTCTCTCAGGGCTCGCTTCACATCCAAGAAATACCTTTGTTGCTTTTGGACCCTCAATGTAAAGTCTGGGAAGAATGTGATCCTGCTATTGTCGATTGTCACGGGGGGTGCCCACGCCCGGGCGGTCTGGAGGATAACACCCCGATCGTGGAAGTTAAATACTCGAGCCAGTAGCGGACGGGGGGAGCCCCGAGCTTCAGCCTTCCACCGGGCACCCGATGGGCCCGCTCGATGGAGAAGCAGTTGGATAGACCACGTGGCTGAAGTTGCTTCAAAGATAAATTCCTCAACAAAGAGGTCCACAGCTTGCCCCTCCGCCCACTCCGGTACACCAAGAATTCAGACGTTGTTACGTCACATCCTACCTTCGTAATCATCAAGCTGGAGGGCCATGGCATCGTGAGAGCTGCAAAGTTCCGAAACCTGCTTTTTTAAGAGGTTGGCGTCAGTCCCAATGTCCGCAGTCATAGCCTCCACCTTGCTCACTCGCTCTGCCATCCGTCTCATGTCTTCCCTTATAAGCGTCACCTCAGTGGCCACCGTGTCGATCCGAGTTTCCAGGGAAGTGCGTACTGCGGTAATTGCCGCTAGGAGATCTTTGTTCGTGGGCTCAGTCGCGTTGTTGTGAGCCACTGCCGTCCCATGGTCCTCGCTCTGTTATTTTTGCCATGCAAAGTTGTCAAGTTTGGACTGAGTCGCTGTACGGCTACCGGGACCCGTCGCCATGTTGTTTCCCACAGAGGGCCCACGGAGTGAACAAGCCGCACCCACTACTCACTGCTGCCTGCGGTGAGATATCCCACACGGCCTGTCGGGTTTGGCGGGTGCAGCCTAGGCCGGTGATCTGAGTTCACCACCAACACCGCCCAAGGGAGGAGTGATGAACGCTGAATAGATGTATGGCTGGCGCAGGGGGCCACAGGCAATGCGAATCCGGTACAGTTCAGAGCAGTTGTTTGGGCCACGGCCCACCTTATGACATGTGCACTCCAGCCCGCCTGCTATCACTCAAACCTACACAGAGGGTCCAGTCATTCTCAGTGCCCTCGATCCCAGGGGGTCCACCACAACCTGTGCTCCATTCCACCCCAGCCCTGCCTCTTATTTTAGCTCTCCGCTCCCTGATGGCGGGAAGCTACTCCCATGACAGTTCACTGGCGTCGCTCGATATGCCCCACTGGTGTTCTGTGAATGCGCTGGTCTCCTGATCAATATATGGTCTCCAGCGGGCCCCACAATTACCGCCAACCTCCTCGGGGGGGGGGCGGTGGTATCAGTGCCAATAACCCAACCCCGGTTGATGGAGGGCCAAGAGCCGACTCGGCTTGTGCCTGGGTCACGTTCCACTCCTGCCGCTCTCACCTCAATTTGGAATGCGGGAGGCCCCTGCTTGACACACCAGAGTGCTCCTCAGTTTCCCTTGCGCGTTCTTGAGGGGCGGACACCGTCAAGGCCGCAGCTGCAGCCTCAAGTACAGTCCCTGCGCTGGGCCATGTCGCTTTCATGCGGATCGGCCACCGCACTGGGAGCCGGTGCTTGCCGTCATTATGGCCGGCCCCTTCGGAAAACCACAAAACTTTGTCTGCCGATAGTTCACCCACCGGGGGATGTCTTTGTCCTCACATGAACAAGTTTTGGCCAGGGCGGATCGTATATTGCGGATGTTTTCGGGAGTGGCACTGCGGAGCTCGGCTACCCTGCGGCCATTCCCGTTGGTAGTTGGCCACGCCCCCCATGATATCCCACTTTTGTCACAAGCACATTTTTATATGTATCATCCTCCTAAGTATGGAATACCCTCACATATCTCTCACCCTTGTTCTTTATTCACACCATTTCTGACTTCTCATCCATTCTCTTACAAGCACTTTCTTTAAAGTCTTATTTAGTAGAGCAAATGGCTTTTAAAGAAAGGTAAATCACTGTTATAATGGGATTGATAGAGCAAAGGCTTGCTCACAATCTCTCAATTGCTTATACATACAAATATAGGGGCTCATTAGGATGGCGGACGGAAGAGCCACCGCGGCCCTGGAGTAGGCGGAAAAAGCCTTTTCCGTGTCCGCCTGCCACGGACACTCCGTCCGCCATATCAGGATAGGAAAACGTGTCAAATTTCCGTCCGCGACGGAAAAGCACGCACCGCCTTCGAACTACACACGACCACGCGGCAGACGGAACACATCCGGAGGCTCCGCCGTACGTACTGACATCTAAGACCGTCCCCCAAATCAAGATGGCGGAAAATACACATAAAACCGCAGCGGAAACACAACCTGTCTGAACACGGCGGATTCCCCACGGCGAAGAAAAGAGACACAGCAGAGAGACCCACCACAAGCTGCTCGCCACCATGGACCCAGCGCTACACGCTTTCCCGATGCTCTTCGTGATCCACCACGTCCTAGTCTTGGCCCACCATCGACGCCGACGCAGGTAAGGCACAGACCATTGGCTGCATGGAGGGGAATACCTGCAAGGGTCGTGACGTAGGGAGGGGGAGTGTCATGTTACCCAAACCACTGATGAGAAGCAAATAGAAATACACATTTGTAGTACGCAAGCATGAATGACAACGACAAACCACGAGACTTGATAGACTACCTTTATTGTACATAATAGGGGTATAATCACAGTGTATGCGTGAGCATGGGCAAAGTGGGCACCAGAGCAACTACATCAGAGGCAGCACATCAGAGGGCAGAATGCAGTATCAGAACATCTACAGGGCATTGTGGAGTACAGAGCAGGTACATCAGAGGCAGCACGTGAGAGGGCAGAATGCAGTATCTCAGCATCAACAGGGCAATGTGCCCAACAGAGCAGGTACATCAGAGGCAGCACGTGAGAGGGCAGAATGCAGTATCACAGCATCAACAGGGCATTGTGCCCAACAGAGCAGGTACATCAGAGGCAGCACGTGAGAGGGCAGAATGCAGTATCAGAACATCAACAGGGCATTGTCGAGTACAGAGCAGGTACATCAGAGGCAGCACATCAGAGGGCAGAATGCAGTATCAGAACATCTACAGGGCATTGTGGAGTACAGAGCAGGTACATCAGAGGCAGCACATCAGAGGGCAGAATGCAGTATCAGACCATCTACAGGGCATTGTGGAGTACAGAGCAGGTACATCAGAGGCAGCACGTGAGAGGGCAGAATGCAGTATCACAGCATCAACAGGGCATTGTGCCCAACAGAGCAGGTACATCAGAGGCAGCACGTGAGAGGGCAGAATGCAGTATCACAGCATCAACAGGGCATTGTGCCCAACAGAGCAGGTACATCAGAGGCAGCACGTGAGAGGGCAGAATGCAGTATCAGAACATCAACAGGGCATTGTCGATTACAGAGCAGGTACATCGGAGGCAGCACAAGTACGTGTCCCAACCAACCCGTCCCAGGGACCACAAGAGTGCAACGCAGTTCTCAATGGACACACCATGTGAAATAACATTTGAGTGAAGTGATCAGCACCTCACATCACAGAATCAGGGGGACTGCGTGAACTACCTGCCTCGGACACACTGCCAGCACCAGCAACAGGAGTGTGAGACACAGCCACAGCCCGAGTGACAGACACATGTGCCACGGACCCAGACACACTGCCAGCACCAGCAACAGGAGTGTGAGACACAGCCACAGCCCGAGTGACAGACACATGGGCCACGGACCCAGACATACTGCCAGCACCAGCAACAGGAGTGTGAGACATAGCCACAGCCCGAGTGACACACACATGGGCCACGGACCCAGACACACTGCCAGCAACAGCAACAGGAGTGTGAGACACAGCCACAGCCCGAGTGACAGACACATGTGCCACACACCCAGACACACTGCCAGCACCAGCAACAGGAATGTGAGACACAGCCACAGATGTAGTCACTGACACGTGACCCACTGACCCAGACAGACTGCCAGCACCAGAAACAGGAGTGTGCAACACAGCCACAGATCTACTCACTGACACGTGAGCCATAGACCCAGATACACTGCCAGGACCAGCAACAGGAGAGGGCACAACAGAGACTGTGCCACTACATGATGCATGACAGCCAACAACAGACACAGTGCCACTATCTGATACATGAGAGTCAACTGCACCTGCGCCACTGGGACCACTGAAATGATGAGCCACAGGGCTGTATGGGCCAGGAGGCAGGGTGGCCCTGGGAGCTGGGAATAGCTGACCTTGAGCGACATCGGGGTGGGCAGGTGTCAATGGTGTGTGTCTGCGTTTCTTAGGGATGTGTGAGTGCACCCTGGACAGGACAGGACTGCCAAGTGGTGGGGACTCTAAAGAATTATCACCCACCATAGGTGGAGCATCTGCAGCCGGGGATCGGGTTTCTGGGGACGTGCTGGAGCCTGCTTGTCGTTTGCTGTGTGCCTGCCGCCTGGACTCAGATTCATGTGTAATGGGGGATGCAACAACAGGGGACTCCCTCCTCTGCTTCTGACTGGGCTGGATGGGAGTGGAGGTATGGGGGGACTCCGCCGCAGAGACATCTGTTTGGCGTTCAGTTGAAAACATCAGCCTCAGTGCAGCCAGGGGTGAAGTATGCCTGTCCTTGATTGCGCCATTGTCCATGCTAGAAGCCTTGTCCGTAGGATGTGCCTTATCCTTAAGTGGAGTGTTGTCTCTGGATTTTGCCTGTGCCCTGGTCGCCGCCCTGTTCCTGCCAGCAGACTTGTCGTCTGTGGTGCACCTGTCTCCAGTAGACACCTGCTCTCTGTGTGTGTCCCTGGCCTTGGGAGATGGACCTTGCTCTGTTGTGTGCCTGTCCTTGGGAGTCTCCCTGCTCTTAGGAGGTGCCTTTGTCTTCTGACTGTCCTTGTCCTTGGGAGGGTCCCTTTCCTCTGTTGTGGGCATGCCCTTGGGAGTCTCCCTGCTCTTAGGAGGGTCCTTTGTCTTTTGAGTGGCCTTGTCCAAGGGACTGTCCATGGACTTGTGAGTATCCCTTGCCTTGGGAGTACCTTTTGTGTTGAATGCCTGTGTAGCTCCTGAAGGCATGTCCCCCAACAACACTTGTGGATCGTGTGTGTGTACTCCAGTGTATCTGACGTTGTCTTCGTGAACAGATTTAGCTGATCTAGGGGATGGGGGTCTGTGCCCTGCGTGCCCTGACGTGCTGTCTGACGCTGCTTCTAGTGCAATAACCTGTATTTGAGTCCTGCTCTGAATAATCACTACCCCCTGAGACATCCAGTGGTGTAGATGGGGAAACAGAAGTAGCACCCTGGCCATGCGACTGTACTATTGCAGACGACACACTGCTTGCCAATGACTGCACTGTCCTGTGTAGACCAGCAAGATCGCCATGCATCCCTTCCTTGAATGCCACCACCTGCCCCAACTTCCTATCATGGTCTTGGAAAGCATTTGTCATATTGGTCTGCCCCACACACAGCTGTCGCAGCAGATCAACGGCCTCAGCACACAGTGCATTTTGGCTCACCGTGGCAGGGGCAGCGGTGCCTGCACCGAACGCCACTCTGCTCCCCCTACTCCTGCGGCCACGAACAGTACATGGTGCAGTTGGCGGAAGTGTGGGCCCTGTGTGCTGTCTTCCGACAGAAGGTGATGATTGCCCACTCCCAGTCTGTGACAACAGTGCAGGCTCACCAAGAGTTTCCGAAGATGAGGACGATGGTGTCTCCACATGCGAGTCCTCAGGGACGGTCCTGTCCCCCTCTCCGGCGCTGCCCTCCTCTGTGTCAGTCTGCGTGTGTGCGAAGTCTGACCCGGACTCACTTCCTCGACTGATCTCCTCCGTCTGTGGCCGAGTGTCCTAGCTGAAATGCACATAAAAGAGGTGTAAGTCATGGGCACACTCACGTACAGAAGGACAAGGATTGCCAAATTCCATAGCCGACAAAGTAATTGTAGCCCCCATCCTGCACACAGCCCATCTCTACCAGTCATCCTCACATTACATAAGCGTTGGTGGCCGTGACACATGTACAGCATGCGGACAGAGCAGGAGCACGTACATCTGCACACATTTCCTGCCATGGGGCCATGGACCACTAGGGGATGTGCTTCAACACTCAACTACTAAGCAATTGGCGTGTCAACATGGCGGACCTGGATGTCAAATGACACCCACCCAATGGGACCAACATGGCATCACAGAGATACATACGCAACACGGAACTCAATACTGTGTCTGTGCACCAATACATGCATTGCGCTCACAAGTTTCCTACACAGACAGTATGCTCACCGCTAGTTTGCTGTTGATCGACACTCAGACGTTCGGACAGTTCAGGATGCGTCACTGCAATGATACGGTGCATGAGAGGGGTCATGGAGCGTCGGGCCAGACGGGGCGTCCTTGGAATCATCCCCAGTGTCACTTCCGCTACATTCTTGCTCAGCCTGGAAATGTCGTCCCAGCGATTGTGGCAGTGTGTATGTCGTCTGTTGCACACCCCGAATGCCCGTACTTCCCGTGCAATGCTCCTCCACACATCCTTGCGAAGGTGCAGCTTGACCTACCATGATGGGAGACAAAAGGGTGTAAGTCAGTGGACAGTTGGCCTGTCACACACATAGGGGCAACACGTATCTGTCAGCAGCCATGCACAATCCGGAACATATGTCGAGCCCACAGTACACAGCTAAGATAGCAGTAGGCACGATTATTTGGCCCCCTCCTGCACACCAACATGTCCCACACTGCACTTACCACCCGTCCGGGTGCGCCGTAGAGGCGTCCATAGTTGTGGAGCACACCGTCCACGAGGACATCAAGCTCCGCGGCGGTGAAGGGACGAGACCGGATCTCTTTGCCTCTCGACATGGCAAGATCACGGAGTATGGGACTAGAGCAGCAGTCGGTGGTCAGCTCAGCAGCAGCAGCAGGTCGAGGTGATGGTCACAGGCAGCAGTCGGTGGTCAGCTCAGCAGCAGCAGCAGGTCGAGGTGATGGTCACAGGCAGCAGTCGGTGGTCAGCTCAGCAGCAGCAGCAGGTCGAGGTGATGGTCACAGGCAGCAGTCGGTGGTCAGCGCAGCAGCAGCAGGTCGAGGTGATGGTCACAGGCAGCAGTCGTTGGTCAGCTCAGCAGCAGCAGCAGGTCGAGGTGATGGTCAAAGGCAGCAGTCGTTGGTCAGCTCAACAGCAGCAGAAGGTCGAGGTGAACAGGCAGCACTGGTTCCCAGGGTAGGATGTGTGCTTTTGGACAACACACATATATAGGGCCCTCAGCACGTGTCAGTGGCATACGTCGCCAGCAATTGGTCAGCCCTGGAAGCGTGTTCGTGAAATGGGCCAATGACTGGCCCTGTTGTTGCGGTGCACTGCTTCCGCTACTTGCGATTGGGCATATGCGGCCAGCGTCCCTCTTCCCATTGGCTGCATGTGCACGGACCGTCACGGGCACACATCGGCAACCGCACGTGCAAGCCATGGTGGCGCCAGTGATAGAACATTGTTGCAACTGAAGCATCTGTGCCTGAAGCTTGCACGTGCGGTTGCCGATGTGTGCCCGTGACGGTCCGTGCACATGCAGCCAATGGGAAGAGGGACGCTGGCCGCGTATGGCCTTTGGGAAGTAGCGGAAGTTGTGCACCGCCATGGCGGCGCCAAATATGTTATCTTGTCAGACACTGCACCGTGATGTGTTGTGTGCAGTTGCATCATGAGGGTTGTGAGCGTGATAGGGAAAGGTCATATGTCATACACTATTGCATGTGTGTCCATACTATGCCCATCGGTGGGCACACAATGGGCAACAGATGTGCATTTGGACGTGTTGACGTCGGGTGTGACCCTACAAACGTTATTACATCTTCACAACTACACAGTACATCACGGCTGTATGGCCAAATTATGCATCTGTTGTCAGTGTGTGGTTCTGGCGAGGTGACTACAGTGGTGGTGGTACACATGCATTCAGTGTATGTGTTTTGGACGTTGTGTCACCATGCATGTAATTACCGTATGCAAAACATTATTGGTGTTGGCATTGGTGCATGATGACATGGTGTGTGTGTATCATTATCGTTTGTGTGCATGCACTTGCATGTGTGTCTGTGATGTGGCTATTAAACATTAGGGTACAGACACACATATTGTCAGTAAGGTTCACATGTGACTACGTTGCGTTGACACACTTCCTGTTGCAAGTGGCTGCACTTTGTTAAAGGGGCACTCCGTATTGTATAGACTATCAGAGATGTCACACATATGACCATTCTCCCTAGAAAAGTTGTTGTTGCTAATGTTGGCTCACATGTGATGGAGTTGCACACGTATGCGTCGTTTGTAAGTTGACCCAAGTTATATTTCTCTCCCACACAGGAGGGCTCCAAATGTGCATTGGCCATACACTGTGCTGGAGGATATGGTTGACAAGGAGGTGATTAGGAAATTACGGCTGGATCGACGACGGTTGATGGAGCTTGTTGCACAATTGTCTCCTCATCTGCAGCCACGAAGGACTTATCCTGGTTCCATTACACCCACAGCAAAGGTGATGGCGGCCTTACACTTTTTTGCTACTGGCACCTTTCAGTACACAGTTGGATATGCCGGGGGGATGTCACAGTCCATGTTCAGCACGGTACTTCGGGATGTTTTAAGAGCTATGATGCTGTACAAGAATGACTACATACATTTCCCACGGCCGGAAGAGTTGGCAGCAGTCAAAGCAGACTTCTATGCACTGGGCCACATACCACACGTTGTGGGTTCAATTGATGGCACACATATCGCTATCATTCCACCACGGGCACGTGAGCAGGTTTTTAGGAATCGCAAACACTTCCATTCGCTGAACGTGCAGGTGGTGTGCCTGGCAAACAACATCATCTCCCATGTGTGTGCAAGATTTCCTGGCTCCGCACATGACGCCCACATCATGCGGAGCAGCATTGTCCCCCAACTGATGGCAAATCTGCGACCCGGTCAAGCGTGGCTTGTTGGTGAGTGTGCAGTGGGGACTTTTGTGATCTCTGTGTGGCATGGGGTACCCACCATTTCTTGTTGTGATATTTGTGTCTGTCATCCCCCTACTTAGGCGACTCGGCGTACCCAAACCGGCCATGGCTCCTTAGTCCCATACGTAATCCTACTACAGCGGGTGAAATGCGCTACAATGATGCACATGGAAGGACACGGAGAGTGATCGAACGTACCTTTGGACTGCTAAAGGCTAGGTTTAGGTGCCTGGATAAGACCGGAGGGGCCCTGCCTTACTCACCAGGAAAAGTATGCAGGATCGTGATTGCCTGCTGCATGCTCCACAACCTGGCAGTGCGCAATGACATTGAACTGCTCTTGGACCCTGAAGACGAAGAAGTTCCTCGGCCTCCCATCCCACCCATGTCGACTGATGAGGATAGTGGTGAGGAGGAAGGTGTGGACCAGAGGCGCCAGCTCATTGATCGCTACTTCCCTTGAATGTGAGTAACTACCTCTTGTGCCAGTTGACAATGCCTTATGTATGTTTGCTGGTGTTGTGTGGATGTGGGGTGCATCAGCTGTGTGTTCTTGTTTGTGATGGTTGCATATGTGTGTCTTCATTTCTTTGGACATACAAGTCTCCATGATGTGTGTCCTCTCATCCCATGCTTTAGTGATGAGTGTAGTTTGTGTAATGTTGCTGTGCAGTGTGTTGTGATGTGTGTGAATCTGTTTCCTGACGTGTGTTTGCTGTCTCTGATTTTCCCTAGGTCACTCCCGCAGCGCCATGATCATGTACGACTAGGATCCCTGAACCTGTTTACGTCTGTTTCTGAAGGCAATCATGTGAATAAACATGGAGGCAAAACATCATTGAGTGTGTAAGTGACATTTATTTACAGGTTGTGCTTTTGTGCTGGTGAATATTTACAAGTAAGTGGGTGGGGTGGGAGTTGGAGTTGAAGGTAATGGCAGATGAAATGTCCGTGCTGACACCACATTGGGGGGTGTCAGGCTAGTCCAGCAGACCAGTGGCAATGATTGTCTATGTGGGACAGGATACTTTGCAGGGTGAATGTCTGGCACAGGCAGTGACAAAGTCATTGGCGGCCCCTCTTGGAGCGTGTGGATGACGCTCCAACACTGCTCTCACCCACTTCCAGCCTCGGGCGGCCCCTCCGTCTCTGAGGTGGTACAGAGTCAGCTGGGGGTGCAGGTTGGTCATGGGCCACATCCGTCGCCAGGGGCACAGGTGGTGGTGGCGGCGGTGGAGGCGGAGGTGACGGTGGCGGTGGAGGCGGAGGTGGCGGTGGCGATGGAGGTGGAGGTGACGTGGCGGTGGCGCTACGACAATTGGTGATGGGGGGGGGGGTTGTTCCGGGCAATCCATTCCCTCCACATTGTTGTCTGTTGGCCCATGATGTGCACGATCTGGCCAAGGTACCCAGAGATTTCGCGCAACATGTTGGTGTTGTCCACTGAGTCCTGGTGTGCACGATCTGCATGTTCCTGGGAACGGTCGTATGACGCCTGGCACCTGGCAAGGGCTTGTAGGGACTCTGCCACAGGATGGGGTAGCTGTCCTTCCTCTGTACGGCGGGGTGTGGGTCGCCTTATTGCCTGATGTCCTGTCGCCTCTCTCCTCTGTGGCCCACTCACCCTGCTTGGGTGTGAGGCCGATGGACCTGCATCGTGCGCTGGGTTAGGCTGGGTGGCACAGGCAGGAGTCGTGGTACTGGTGGTACTGGTGGTACTGGTGGTACTGGTGGTGGTGGTGGGGACTCTGCAGATCACAGAGGCAGGTGTCGCTGGAGTCACACATGCGACGGTTGTTGGGCCCGGGAGTCCCTGTGAGCCAGATGGCCCTGGCTGTGTGCTTGGTCCCGCTCCATCCTCCGCACCAGAGCTGCCTGTGTCATCGTCACCAGAGAGTCCGGTATGTGTGGGAGGCGAGGCTTGCGGCCGGGTACTGGTTTCCCCAGTCAGTTCATGATCACCTGAGGGACAAGATAGAGCTGGTCAGTAATGTGGACATTACATGTTCATATGGATTTGTAGACATTTCTGTTTCCTGTCGCACACACCCCACACACCCCACCCTCCACCACCACCACCCTCCACGTGAACATGGGGGCCTGTTGGGAGTTGTAGTTTGGACCTCTCACACACCCCACCCTCCACCACCACCACCCTCCCCGTGAACACGGGGGCCTGTTGGGAGTAGTAGTTTGGACCTCTCACACACCCCGGCCTCCACCACCACCACCCTCCCCGTGAACACGGGGGCCTGTTGGGAGTAGTAGTTTGGACCTCTCACACACCCCACCCTCCACCACCACCACCCTCCACGTGAACATGGGGGCCTGTTGGGAGTTGTAGTTTGGACCTCTCACACACCCCACCCTCCACCACCACCACCCTCCACGTGCACATGGGGGCCTGTTCGGAGTTGTAGTTTGGACCTCTCACACACCCCACCCTCCACCACCACCACCCTCCACGTGTACATGGGGGCCTGTTGGGAGTTGTAGTTTGGGCCTCTCACACACCCCACCCTCCACCACCACCACCCTCCCCGTGAACACGGGGGCCTGTTGGGAGTAGTAGTTTGGACCTCTCACACACCCCACCCTCCACCACCACCACCCTCCACGTGAACATGGGGGCCTGTTGGGAGTTGTAGTTTGGACCTCTCACACACCTCACCCTCCACCACCACCACCCTCCACGTGAACATGGGGGCCTGTTGGGAGTTGTAGTTTGGACCTCTCACACACCCCACCCTCCACCACCACCACCCTCCACGTGAACATGGGGGCCTGTTGGGAGTTGTAGTTTGGGCCTCTCACACACCCCACCCTCCACCACCACCACCCTCCCCGTGAACACGGGGGCCTGTTGGGAGTAGTAGTTTGGACCTCTCACACACCCCACCCTCCACCACCACCACCCTCCCCGTGAACATGGGGGCCTGTTGGTAGCCATGTACATGTTTGTGAGTAGGTGTCCGACGTGCATGGGTTGGGGCGTAGGTGATGTGTCTTCTCAGTTGTGTGAGCCTGACCATGTCGTGCTGATCGTGGGGCTTGGTTTGTACTTACCAGCCTCTTCTCCTTCATCAAGTCCGTCTAGACTCTCTGGGTGAAGTATCACCAGCACCTTCTCCTCCCAATCGATGAAGGGTATGGGCTCCGGGGGTGTTCCTCCGCCAGTATGATTGGCTCTTGCATAGTTTTTTGCGCGGATGCCTTTCACCCGGGTCTTCAGGTCATGCCACCGCCTCTGAATGTCATGCTTCGTCCTCGGCACGGTCCCTGACGCATTCACCCGAGTGACGATCCTGTCCCACATGTGGTTCTTTTGCGCCACGGACGTCTGCTGGACTTGGGCCCCGAAGATGTGGGGCTCAACACGGATGATTTCATCTACCATTACCTTCAACTCTGTCTCCGTGAATTTAGTTTTTTTTTTGGGTGCCATGGTGTGTGGTGCTCAGTGTGTGGGTTGAGTGAGTTGGGGGTGCAGGTGTGTGGTGTGTGATGTGTAGGAATTGTGTGGTGGGTGTTTGTGTGGTGGGTGTGGTAGGGTGGTGGTTGTGTGTCTTCTATGTGAGTTAGCTGTATCTCGATTAGGGCCTCTTGCTAGCAGCAATGCTGTGATGCAAAGGATTGTGGTAGTGTGTGGGTGTCATTTTATAGTCGTGTCTCAATGGTTGTTGGCAGTCAGGTGGTAGGTGGGCGTGTTGACTAGTGGTCATTATTGGGTACTTGGGGCGTGTCATGCTGGCTTGTGCTTGGTGTTGGTGTATCGGGGGGTGGGGGGGCCTTGTCAATGTTCGTATGTTTGCTTTGTACTTGCGGTACACTTTCTGACATTTGTTTGACGTTAGGTATGTTGTGCGTGTTGGCCTTCCGCAGTGATGCACTGTTTATCGTTGCATTCTTTCCGCCGCGGACGTGGATGGCTGTGCGTTCCGTGGTACGGGCGGATTTATCCTAATTGCGGACACGGAGTATTCACAAGTATGGCGGTACATGTGTTTTTTTCCGCGGTCATTTCCGTCCGCGGCGGGGGTTGTTCATTGGGCTCCGTCCGCCGCGGACGGAGTTAGATGTGTTCCGTCCACCGCGGACGGTGTTTGTTATGATCCGTCCGCCGCGGTTGGAGTTTCGTGACATGATTATCCTAATCCCAACTGCGGAATCTCCGCGGTGCAGCCGGGAGTAAAATTTCCACGACCATGGCGGACAGTACCCATTTCCGTCCGCCATCCTAATCGACCCCATAGTTTTTTGTTTTGGAAATCTCTCCCAATCCTTTCACTTACCAAATAATTCTATGGAACAATAACAATATCAGTATTTGCAACCTCTGCTCACGCCACCCTTAGTTCCATTTATTCTCTCCCATTCAGGATCGTGGCATGCAGATTATCCCAAGATCCCTAACCACTACCACCAAAGCTGCTCTTATTTATAAAACATTGAAAACTCTTCCATCAGACATACCTAAATTTAAAACTGAACTTACCGGGGAATTTGAGTTACAAACCAATTGGTCCACAACTTTCTGGGAGAAAATATGGGCCAATAAATACTGTACGCTCTGCTAACCTTACTCAAACTTTATATTATTTTTATATCAGGCTCTATTATACCCCTGTAAATCTCTTTAAACTTGAACTGCTTAAGCAACATATTTGCTGGTGCTGTAACAAAAGCTCAGGAATGTACCTACATATGTTTTTCAAATGTCCTAAGTTGTCTCAATTTTGGTATCATGTGTGGTCACGTATAACTATCATTATGGGTATTAGGTCTGCATTTTTCATAACTGTTTTATTTCTAGGTAGCTTAGAACATCTCTGGTCTCATGACACATTGGATGTTAAATTAGCAGACCTTTTTTCACAATTGGTATTCAAGTAATCACCTCTGATTTCAAATCTACAAACACTATTACTTTTCAACAATGGTGGAACATGGTCTGTCATAACCACCATTTGGATCGACATAATTGACTATCTACTTTACTATTTGTTAACTGGGAAGCATTGTGTGAACCACTTTCTACATATTTGTACATATGTGTATGTAGCAACTCTAGTTAAATGTAAGATTCTGGTAAATTCCTGATCCTATTAAGGTTGTATATTTACCATGTTGTTTTTTTCTCTCTAAGTCTTTGGTATTGATTTAAATCCATAATGATTAGAAAGCTTTATCAGTATATACTATTCAAATTATCTTTTCTTCTCCTCTGTCCTTTCCTTTCCTTCACTCTCCACCCTGTCTTCTTTCTTCCTTTCTCTATCTCATTACATTTTCAGGATTTCTGTTGGTAAACTTGTTCCATGTGACTAGCGTAAAATCCTTTATTTCTGTAGTTGAATGTTGGTCATTACTTGTTTTCCTGGTTTTATAATGGACTATTATTGAATTGATTGTCAAGTTTAGTATAATACTTATTTCTCTTTAAAAAAATCCTAAACCTAAAAATCATATCATACTATTGGCTTTCATTTCAAGTGGGCTGTTGAATTTTGGCATGTGTGGTTACGTCTGTTACTGTACATACTGGAACTATAAGTTATTCATGTAAGAACGGGTGTTTACGGAATGATCACAGTTTACTGGGACACATATAATCAGGCCCAATGTCTTGTGGATCGATTGACCTGCATCCAGTGTCCCAGATTCAGAAAAGTGCGGTTTCCGAACAGCATGTGATGTACAAGAACAATCTCTGTGAAACACATTAAAAAAGAAGCACATTTTGTGCATGTAGAACATATACTTATTCGCTCAATAACTAAACTCCATGCTGTTACTGCTGATTGCAACAGTTAACTTTATTAACACTACATAAATGCATATATAACTTTTATCATATCTTACAGACTCATTCTCCCTTCGCCACTCTCAAACCATCTCACCTGTTTCACTCTTCCCCTTTCACTCAGTGACCTCCTTCATCTCCCCATCCCCACCTTCACTTGCCCTCCAAGCATCCTCTTTTGTTGCTCATTGCATCCCGCACCCCACCATCAATCACCTGTGTACCCTTTCCCCCGAGGGGAAAGGGTGACTCACCACTCCTCCAAAGTACCTCCAACCAGGGAACCACCGTAGGGCAGTTACCTGCCCCACCCCAAAGATACTGTGCACCTTTCGCCTTCTGTCAGTAGTCCCTGTGGCACCAGATGGATTTGTTCCACAACTTACTAATCGCAGCCCGCATTTCCATCACATAGTATGCATTCTGCAGGCGCGAAAGGGGCACCCCATCATCCCTGAACAAGACCGACTCTTCATCCTTAAGTCTCACATGTGCAACAAGCTTTATGTCTCTTGCCTGACAAAATACCCTCTTGGCCCAATTAAATTTCCTGTGGGTCTTTTTAATTGCTGTATGCTTGACAGCCCCCCACCGTACCCTGCGGGGCACAAACTCAGCCAAATTAAGCATGTTCCAGAAACATTCCTCTTTATTGTCTCCAGATCCCTCTGCATATGTTGAACTAGTGTCAGTCCTGACAGACGTACTAGATTTTTCTCTCTCAGATGAATCAAAAGCATGTCTGGGTAGCCCCTCTGTGGTACCAGCTTCGACAACCATTGCAATAACACCCCCATCGCATCCCACTTTTACCCCACCAACACACCTCATGGTGGCTGCTTTTCAGACCCAGATTACTTCCATACACCTGCTGGTCCACATACTTGGCTGCCCAGTGCACGAAGGAATGTCCAACTATCCAGGTAACTGTCTTGGTTCCTGGGCTGCTCATGCATCCTGCAGTATAAAAGAAGACAATTAGGCCTGGAAGAAAAAACACCCCCACCACACTATGACCTAGCCTCTCCTACCCCTCTGCACTGCCACTGTCCTAAACCCCCTATTTGTGCACATATCTCTTGCGGCATCTTGACCTCCATCTTCCAATCTGTTGAATTCTGCCCCAAGACCAACCCAAATGCGCTGCCGCTGTTGCAGCGTCGATTCGGAAGGAATGTGTGCCAAAATGGGCTGGCTCCCTGACCACCTTGCTTAGTGCCATGCGCAAGACCGCTAGAAGCTGAAAGGCTGTCACTCGACCTCCTGACTCATGGAAAAACACCACGGCTAGAAGCCTTCCCGGTCTTGACAAAAAACTCTGCCATTCTCGCACAGGGCACACATCCCAGCACCCACTCTCTGTTAACTACACCCAGCTTCCCCTGCCTGCTTGATCCGTCTTAGAATAACTCAACCAAATATCTAGCCGTCCCTGGTCTAAGCGCACCTCCCCATAAGACACCCCCACCTGTCGAGCCGTCCCCAACAACTCTGAGACTGGGAAATCCCAAAAACCATCCAACTCATACGTAGTTTAAATACGTACACCGCAAATAGGTCACCAGTACTCTGGCAAGACCTCCAACAACTCATGAAATAAATCAAACATGACGGTCTCCCTCAAAACTCCCTCCCCCCTTGTTCCAGCCCCAAACATTTTAACATCCTGCTCAGAACCTCATCCTTGGTGGGATAAAAATCTTGATATAACTTGCTGTAGAAAGGCACCTCATCCAATTTCCCCGCTACTGTCGTATGCGATCAACCTCTATCAATGCAACACAAAACAAAACTCAACCCTCCCTGCCCAGCATCCTGATGCGTAAGGCGTAGTGCATCCATGGATTGACCCAAAAAGTCCCCAAATTCGGACCAGGTCAGTCTGTAGCTCCATCTTATGGATTCTGTCAATGACCTGTCGACCAGGCCTATCACTCTCATTCCCCCTAGGCCCAGATGTCGTTCAGCAGCTCTGCATTCCTCCGCTCCTGGCGCCAGTTCGGGGAATCACTGCCACTGCGAACGAGACAATCCATCTGCAATGCCATTGATTGGTCCGTGGTACATGATTAGCTTGAAAGACAACATTCAGCCGCAAACACATTGGCATGAATCTTCGCAACAGCCATAAAACCCTCAAATCCCTTGCCTTTTGCCTGTTCACCAATTCCACCACTGTCATATTGTCCACACGGAACAGCACCGTCTGGTTTTCCAGCTCCGCACCCAAAACTGCCAGAGCCGCCAACAGAGGAAAGACTTCAAGAATGCAATACTCTGCCCCTGCTTCAACTAATGTGCTGGCCAACTCTCTACACACCATAATCTGTCCCAGAACAGACCGTAACCCAAAGATCCTACTGCATCTGAAAATATTTGAACCTGCCAGACCATTTTCTCCTCCAAAAATTCCAAAGACACATCATTGAAATCATCCAAAATCTTTTGCCCCACTCCCAAATCTGCCCTGAATACTTGCAAAATCCTCACCCTGTGGTGTGGCAACACTGCCCTTGACATGGCCATGCCTAGGCGCCGGCAACATTTTCTCCCCGCTCTCACCACCCTGCATGCAAAGTTCAGGAAACCCAGCAGCTTCTGCACCGCTCTCAGCTCAATCCTCCTCTCATCCACCACCTGCAGCAGAAAAGCCTGAATATCCTCGTCTTTTTCTTCAGGGAGCCGTGACACCCACTGTACTGAGTCAAGTTCAACACCTAGAAAGGTCAGCCTGCAACAGGGACCTGACACTTTTTCCTGTGGCAAAGGCACCCCAAAGGCCTCTGCTAGTCTTTCAAAGTGCTGCAGTGCCCTCACACACAAACAAAAAATCAGCCAGGTAATGAGACACCCCCTGGTGGCCACCGCCCTTTGTGCATACCCACTGCAAAAATGTCCTGAACATTTCAAACAGGGCACAGGAAATTGCACAGCCCACTGGCAAGACTTTGTTCACATAGATGGCACCCTCAAATTGCATACCTAGTAGCGAATCATCCACTGGGTGTATGGGCAGTAGACAAAAGAAAGACTTGATGTCACATTTTGCCATTTCGGCTCCCTGACCACACACTCGCACCAGGTGGATGGCATCATCCACTGAGGCGTACAGCACCCTGGAGTCTTCTTCAGCAATAAAATCATTGACTGACCCACCTTCTGGCCAAGATAGGTGGTGAATCATTCTGAAATCCCCTCAGCTACGTTTTGGGCACCACCCCCCAAAGGTTAAATGACCAAGTCCTCCAGGGGCCAATCAGTAAATGGACCAGCAATCCGGCCCTCCTCGACTTCCTTTTGTAGTATTACTGCTACCACCTGTGGCAATTCTCTAGCTGATTTCAGTTTGTCTGCCCATCTGCGCCCCATGGACCCTTATATTTGACCAAAAACACTTGATGAAACCCCACTGTAGTCATAGTGCTGCCTTCCTGTCGGGGTAAATTGAGAGCCATGGGCCCATGGCCTCAATACTAGCTGAGGTAGGGGCCCTTTGGCCCAGACTGCCCCGTCCTTTAGTGGCCTTCCACTGTTCTGCTGGGGTGGCCAAGGTAAAACATTGTGTGAGTGGATGTCTCCATCCGCACTTGGAGCATTCATGTTTGAACTTACATGGGTGCCTGGAACAAAAACCTTTGTTAAAGTTCCAACATGCCTCCGAGGTGGCCCCTGTCTGCTTTAGTGTAAAACCAGATCCTACTACCCCGAAACTAGATCATCCCACTCCTTGATGAGTGGGATGCACCTGAAAGGACCGATATGTCACTGGTAGGCTGCTGGCACTATGTGTTGATGCCAAGGATTGTATAGAGGACATCCACTGCATCCATAGCTCTTGACCTACCTCCACCTAAGGTTTATCTGTGTTGATACTGACCCTGGCTCTGAACTCTCCATCATAGCTCAGCCAGGCGAAACCCCCAAAATGCATCTGTGCCTTACGGATAACAATCCATGTATTTGAGTAAGGCAATCACCCTATCCAAATGCCGCTCACAATAAATTCTGGTATAAATGAGGAAATCCGAAGTCCAGTTTTCCATGTTATTGGGCACTCTCACCCTCCTGGTCAACTCCCACTCTTCCACGTTGGAGCCCTCCTTTGCCTGCATCTCTCTATGGAGTAATTTGAAAATGTCGACATATTCATGTTTCCTTAACCTGTTCTTCGTGTTTTTTCTGATAGATGCGACCCCAACGGCATTGCCAAAGCCATGTATGGTAATTTTTTGTGATGCTTATCCTCCGTTTTGTCATCTTTCCTTTCGGTCACTTCCACATTGTCCGACTGGACAAATGCACACACCAAGTTTCTCTTTGTCCAACACAGGCGTTGCAGCTGCACCTGTGTTTGTTGCCAAGTCCCTCACTATCCCCTCACCCACACACACCAATCAGCATAATTTTCTTTTGGCATCTTTGTCGCCCCCGTCCCATGCCATCCACTAATGCCCATTACCTGAGAGTTCGCCTTGGACCTCCTTGTCCTTGTCCCCCCTGCTGCTCTTCTTCTGTTCCACAGGCACCACTCTGACTCTGGCCACACTTGCCTCCTGTAAAACTTTCTGGTTGCTTTTCCCACTGCTGCAGAGCGTACCGCAGTCTCCTCCTCTTCCTCACACACACTTCTCCTTCCTCCCATTCATCCCTCTCATACCCGTAATTCAGCACAATTTCAGCCTCTCCATTGCACTCCACACATCGTCATATACCACTCTCATCTGACCCTTAGCGTCATGACATTCTTTCCGGCGCACTCCTTCGCTGCTGTGCTAGTTGTGCTATCCTGCACTGGAGGGTAGGCTGCCAATGACCCCCCCTGCTGCTTCTGGCCAGCGTCCCAGACCGTCGTGCAACCCAGCTGGCATTGCCCCCTTTCTACCGGCTCCTGCCACCATTCTTGATCCCCCCACTGCCAGGCTGCTCCAACCTGGGGGGGCCGGTGCACCACCAGGCCTCACAGATGCGCTGGCTGTCCATCTTCCTTTCTCACGCCCCGGCTATCAGAATTCCAGACTCACTTGCCACCCTTGCTCCCCCCTGTCTCAGACACTCCCTCCCATGGTGCACTAGCTGGTGGGTCCCTCTCCCTCCATCCGCAGGATACCATCGTCACCTGCTCCTTGTCATCACACATCTAAGCCCACCGTTCCTTGGATTCCTGGATGATGCAGCCCTGTTCCTTAATGCGCGCCTCAAGGTCCCTGCCATCAGAATCTGGGTAATGATGGGGGAAATCCCCCTCTCCAACCTTGCTAAGGCCCTCTGCCTCTACCCCCCCTTCCATGGCTGTGGGCTCTGGTATTTTTGCAATGCCCTGGACCCATTTGGACTTCGTTAGTGTGGGCCCAGGCTGCCTGTTTGTCGCTCTGCCTTGGTCTCAGGAGGAGGGCCTCCTAGAGAGGTCCAGTGGCCCGCTCTCCCCTAGGAGTTCATTGTCCTTCTCATAATTGCGGGCGCCTACCATCTGTGATGCCGGCTAATTTTCGGGCAGTCCCTCCTCCCGCTCACATCTTCCATGGCTGTGGGTGCATCAGGGAGCAGTGCGGTCAGGGTCTTCCTCCTGCCTCTGCGCTTCGCTCCTTATGTATCTTCCTGTTGCCTTCCACGGCCTACGGATGCTTTTACAGTGGGTGGCAGCTCCGCTTGACATGCTGCCACTGCTGCAGCAAATCCGCTGGAAGCAGACCGCGTGGGCTGGACCACGCCGACCCACGCCTGATCCAGAACCCCCGGCCTCCGTAGGTCCGCCCAGCCCAAAACAAGCAAAGCGGCCCGCACCTCTTCACTTTCAAGTGCTGCCATTGGAGGGGCGCCAGCTCCATTAAGGTAGGCTTAAGCTACATGCTGCACTATTGGGGATCAATGCCGTCATGCTATCTAAATTCCCAGGCCTGCCTAACAACTAGTCCCCACTAAAACCCCACACACTTTTCTTTACTCTCCCAGTGGTGCTAGGTGTCAGGAAGAGGCTGGATCCTCCTCCCCTGACACCTTTATACCCTCCCTTCTCCCGCAGCGTAGCTTAATGATGACATTATCAGTGGCTCGTATGCTGGCTCAGACTTGTGGTGCAGCTCGAAGGTGTCCACAATTTGTTTGATATTTGAGTTACACCCTTCAGTATAAATTGTTAAATGTATAAAATAACACATGGGTCAGACATGTAGGGTTCCATTCACCTTCTTTTACTATCATCTAGGATGATGTGCAAAGCCAGATCACACTACTTTAGTAGATCTTACTTTTCATCAAACCATAAGTATGTGTGTTGTTGCACCAAAAACACGTTCCTTTTCTCAAATTAATAGAGGGGTGGCGCACAGTAGTTTTGGCACCGTGCATCTGTCAATCTGTGGTCCAAAATATCTTTGGCCTGTGAAAGTTGATAATTGCTGCAGTTTGTGTTGCTTTGCACCACTATGCCTTACGCGGGTACTTGAGTCTGGGTAATTCATCAGGTCCTTTGGGGGGCAGTGGTTTGATACAATGTGCATTGATGCTGGTGAATTCCCAAGGGCTTGACCCAACAGTCCTCTTTGCATTAGCAGCATTTTTGGCATAATGCCTTCTACACAGATATGTCAATCAAGTGCAGAGCCAGCATGTACATCTCACTCCGCGCCTTCCCAGTTAACAGTGAGACTAATTAAAGAAACAAAGCATGCATTCCTGCTGTCAACAGAGGCACAGGGAGAGATCAATTGACAAGTACAGTAACACAGGGTGACATGTTTGCACGTAGCGGGTTCCAGTTGACGTCAATGAATCTGACACTCATTTAATAGCCCTCACGATAGATTGCTTGATGAATTAGTGGCAGAACTCTATCTATCAGTCTATCTGTCTATCTGTCTATCTATCTATCTATCTATCTATCTATCTATCTATCTATCTATCTATCTATCTATCTATCTATCTATCTATCTATCTATCTATCTATCTATCTATCTATCTATCTATCTATCTGTGTCTGTCTGTCCGTCTATTATGAACAAAATTCAACATAAACTTCTCCAAAATCTACATCTAGAAACAGTCCGCTTATGATATAAAGGTACCATACGTCAGAACAGTTTGATTTATAATTTATTAGTCTTAGATATAAACATTTGTTTTTTTGTTTTTAATCATATAAAATAATGTTTTTTGACAAGAATATATACATAAAAATTGTGAGCTCTCCATACATTGAAAGACAAATAACCATGTAAGTACAATGAAAACCAAGACAAAAATAACTAACTACATAACAAGTTGGAAGAAAACAGTCACACACAATCATAATTATAGAAAAATATACATATCAAAGATATCAACAACAGGAAAAACTCATATGGTCCTAAAGGTTATTTCATATTGTAATAACAATTATAATACAGTAATGAAAATTCTGTAGTTATATTTTTTGAGACAAGAATGTAATTTGATAGAAGTGGGCGAAGCGCGTTTCAGAAGTTACAAATCGATGGAAAAAAGTAGTGCAAGCTTCATCAGGGCGCTGTCTGTGTTTTTAAATCGGTGGCAACTGCCATCCAGTCTGGACGTATTCTAATGAAAATTCAAACACAAGGGGCTCAGAACAATCTTCAAGTACTAGTTTCTGGGAATTATAGATGGAAGTGAAGTAGTAACAATCACCCTTGCATGGAAGTAAGTTCTGTAAAATGTCAAATTCAGAGGGATGTCTGAACTACTGGGGTTCCAACTGAGAACCAGGGGTAATAGTGCCTCTTAGGGAGCAATCCACTGAAAAATGCAATGCACAAACAAGGTCAAGAGCCATTGAATTACTGTAGAATGAATGTCAAATGCCTCGCTGCAGGTGGCTTAGGGCATGAACCTAAGATTAGGTAGCCATAGAGGTCTGGCAAGAATACAGGGCCGTGTTGCATCGGTGGCCTGGATTCGGCCGATCTATTATGACCATCAATACCGTTGATTCATCTCTATGCTTCTGCTCTATTTCACATAATTGTAACCAAAACGCCACTTGAGATGGAGGGGGCCCCTCTAAAAACATCAACACCACACATTTGTATCAAAGCAAGCTGTTCAAATCGATAGCATTCATTGTGTGCAAGTAAGACACCTATAGTAGTCAGGAATTCGAAATCCAGCACGTCTTTGCAGCATGAGGATCAGTAGTACACTCCAATCCCAAACACTTTTGTTTGTGGCGTTCCAGAGGTTTTCAAAATAACCATCATAATATTGGGTTTCCTGCAAAATTTTGTAGCTCTTTCTTTAAATGCAAGAACGCTACTTTTACTGAATATGTTTGACTGCACACAGAAAAAAGTGGAAAGAATTTTGCTTTAGTGCAAGCACATTTGGGATTAGTATGGTGATCTATAAACATGTACTAACAAGCAGTACAATGTATATGTGCAAAGCTGCTATATTGTAGGAGTCAGAACCACATTTGATTGCGCAATCTGTAAATATAATTTTTCAGTCAATGTTTTGGCCAACTTATAATTCCAAAATGTTTTCTACTGGATGGAAGAAACAAATTGGCGACTGAAAAACGGGGAACGTCGTTTACGACGCAACTTTTAGCACGCAGTGCTATTACAATGCGGTCTTTAAATCGCATTCTATTACAACGCATGACTCTGGGGGACACTCAAGGATAGGGAATACTTTTAATTTACTATCCAACACCTTCCCTAGTGTCAACGGGGACTGGTGTTGGAATAGTAAATTAAAATATTCACTATCCAACACCCCTTTCTGTTATGCGTTGTAAAAGAATGCGTTATAAAAACCGCGTTGTTACAGCATGCGTGCTAAAAGCATGCGTTGTAACAACGTACATCCCTGAAAAACAGCAACACATGCTATAGAATTTGATGGTGTATACTATTGTCTTAACTATTTAATGAGGAAAGACACGTGGAATTGTAATCATATTTTAATTCCAGCATTGTAAACCGTATATGTATTTATAGGTAATATTAGAATGTTTTCCCAAATGAATGACCCTTAATCAGGGCTACTGGACAAACATGTACATGACGTTGTGGAGTTTTTCAGGTCGTTGGTATGTATAGAATGCCCTAATTTCATAGTCCACTTTCTTATAAATAATTTGCAAATTTTATTAATGAAATATTCGAGTATATACTAATCCAAAGCTACTAACTGAAAGTTAATGAAATGCCTACTGTAGGAGTTCAGTGATGCGGCAGACACTACAAACACAGGCAACACTTGAAGCACAGTACCTGCATTGCATTACGCTGCACTATTGCGCCAATAGCCCTTTAACTTGTGGAAAGCACACTAAGTTTAAATGTAAAAGTTTACATTGTTGAGGGAGGGCAGGGACATTTCTATCTGATCCGATTGTGCCGCTTATCACGCACTGTTGGACTTTCTTCATGTTTTAAAAAATGTTTTTTTAATTGATTACAAAAACTGATTCTATAGGAGTGGGAGAGCATGGCCATTACTAATAATTGCCTATAACTTCACTTAAGTGGTAGTGTTCAGCACTATTTCTACCACTAGGGCTGTTATTTTACGTTGGTGCTCCAGTGGCTCAATTGTTTCAAGTTACGACCCAGTGCTTAATGAAGCCTGGGTGCAGATGCGTAGCAGACGTGCGCTGTGGGCATGCCACTGGTGTGCCCAAGGCGTGTCAAAGGCAAGCCCATCTGCACTTTTCCGCGGCCAGTCAGAGGCCAGAAAGCCAGCCAGCCCGGCATCAACACAGATAACCTACTCCCCAGCCATGCTCCACTTATGCAACCAATCCACAAGTAAGTTCTGTCAGCACTCAGTTATGCATGATGGAATCGTTTTATCTGTAACAATTGTAATAAAACCATAGGAAACTTTTAGACAGCAAACAATAACATAAATCAGCCTCCCTTGATTAGGGGAAGGTGCTAGTGGCAGATGTTGTTTTGAAATTCTGGTCCCTGCCAAAACACAGTGCAGAATTGTTCATACTTCTGGAAGCTAAGCAGCCAGAAGTAGTAATCATCACTGAGACATGGCTAACAGATGACTCTATGCCAGATGTTGCCATGGCTCTTTCCCCAGGTTATGCTATTGCAAGGTGCAACTGCCCAGATAGGAGGGGAGGGGATGAAGCCATAATCTTTAAAGACAATTTAAAAGGACAATTCACTCCCTTAAATGTTCCCGGAAGGGAATGTCAGCTCTTCTCACTCGAGCTGTCTGCCAGCTTCACCTTTTCCAGTATAATGGTATATCGTCCCCCTGCCCCACTCAAGAATATAGACAAGCTCTCCAGGAGCTATTAGCTGAGCTTAGCCTACAGAAGCCTAATTTCACATTACTGGGTGATCTTAATTTATATTGTGACAATGATTGCATTGAAAGCTTAAAAAACCTTATTCATGATATGGCAGCCATTCAGATAATTCAATTTATAAAGCATACAACCCACAAATTGGGCTACTTACTACATTCTACTTTCTCTAACATCACTTAGCTCACAATGGACGCTCCTATTCCAATATATTAATCAGATCACTATTTAGTGCCCTATTCCTTGCACACAATCATGCAAAAAGCTCATTTGCCCTTTACCCATAGCTGGTTGAAAGTAGACACCACTAGTTGGGAAAGATCCTTAGCGGGATCCATCCCCAGAATGGAAGGAGAAATTGGAGAAAGATATAAGAAGTTCAATGACTGTCTCAGAGGCTCCTTAGACGCCGTGCAACCCATTAAGCCACAAAGGCCAAGTCATCCTGCACGCACTTTGTCGTTTTCAGGAAATCTGATGGCACTAAAAAGAAAACAAAAAAAACTGGAAAGAGTATGGAGAAAAGAGTATGATGGGCCCACCAAGGCATTGTCCAAGAAATCCATGGAAAAATACCTGTACGCAATAAGAGAAGCAAGAGTCTCCTATGTCATTGCCAAGCCAGAAAAGTCCCCAGCTCTTTAAAATAATTATTTAAACCGGTATATAGCCTTATGAAATCAGTTACAGGGTCCACTCCATCAGAGGAGCAGTGTAACGTGCTTGCAAACCTTTTCCTAGGAAAAGTGAACAACATTCTGCTAGCCCTACCCAAAGACGCCACCCTGAGTTCAACACCGGTTGCAGCAATCGCTACTAAAAGCACACTGCTGGCCTTCACACTAATTAAGAGGGAAGCCACTGAGGAGATTCTCAGTACCATCAAATCTGGCTCGCTGCTCGACCCAGGCCCCCTGATATAATCAGGAAATATTGAAACACAATCTTGGACATACTGACAGCTTTACAACTCACTACAAAGTGGTATGGTTCTCTCGGAGTGGAAACATGCCGCAGTTAAGCCCTTCCTGAAAATGCCTGTGGCAGACCCCATCTTCAGAGAACTATCAACCCATTTCCCTACTCCTGGGGGTTAGTAGGATCCTTGAGAAATTTATCGATAAGCCTTTCTGAAGGCTCATGCCATCCTACACCCAACTCAAAAAGGGTTCAGACCTGGCAGCAGCACAGAAACTGCACTATTAGCATCAATGGAAGAACTTACAGCTATTTGTGACCAAGGTGGCTCAGCAGCAATGATTTTGCTAGATCTGAGTGTGGCCTTCGACACCATGTCTAATCCTGTCTTAATTCAAAGGATTGAAGACGCACGAATCGGCGGAGACACTCTTAATAGGTTTGCAGCCTTTTTAGAGTATAGGATTTTTCAGTTTCAGGGGTATTCATTGTTTTACGCAACCTATGCCTTGAAGTATGGAGTACCACAAGATTTTTCCTGAAGTCCCACTCTCTTCAATCGATATGTACACCCACTGGCGGAAATAGTGCAAACACATGGTCTTGCACTAGTCTCCTATGCAGATGACACAAAGAAAGTAATCTCACTCACCGCGGATGCAAACAAAACCTCCAACCAATTAAACATGTGTCTCAAGCAAGTAACAAGCTGGATGTGTGCCAGCTGCTTGAAATTGAATGGGGATAAAACTGAGGTTTTAGCTTAGTACTCTTGGGTGCTCATATACTAGGTTTTACTGGCGCTCACAAGCTAACGGGTATGAGGACTCAAACCCAGAATTCTGAAATAAAGTGTGGCAGACGTGGCATTAAGGGTGGCATATTAAATCACTGGGTAATCCAAGAGGTAGGTTCGGAGTATTAGCCATGCACGACGCATTTAGGCAAAATCCCTAGATGGCTATACTCATCCGATAGGATGCCCACCTTCAAATACAATTTTGATGCACGTTCATGTTAACCCTGGGCGAAGCACTACGCTACGCTTGCGTAGTTTGCGAAGTTTGCGCAACTTCGCACTACGCGAGCTGCACGTAGCACAGTGCGAACACGCGTAGCGTAGTGCAGCTGTCATTTTTTGCTTGTTCGCGGTCCTCAATGTCATGTTCGCGACCGCGAGCAAGCAAAATTACATCCCGGTGTGACTCTCAACGCGGGGAGGTCAGGTTTCTCATTGCGAGTGGTCGTGCATGCTCGCGACCGCTCGCGATGAGAAACTACCTGTTCGCATTCAGAAAGCTGCCGCTCGAGTAAAAATCTACTCGAGTGGCAGAAAACTACAGCTCACACTGTGCAAGATGCCGTTTTCAATGATTGCACAGTGCCGGATGCTTGTTCGCACTGTGCAATCATTGAAAATGCATCCTGCACAGTGCGAACATGCTACTACGCAGCTCGCGTAGTGCTACGTGAAGTTTGCGTAGTGCGAAGTGCACTTCGCGTAGCTTCGCATAGCACTACTTCGCGAACTATGCCCACCCTTAGTTCATGTATGGCTTCAGAGTTAATTCCATACATAATTGATGTCCGGTACGTCATTTCCGACATTTGAATATTGTACTCGGCGGTCGATACTAGTGGAAGGGGATGATTAGTGGTATCCTTTACAGAGGTAAGAATCATGACATGCGGGCTCAGGATTTACGATTGAGAAATCGATTTGTATTATTATAGGTGGCAGATACGGAGGCCACATGCACAAGAAATAGTGATTTGTTTGTAACAAATTGGAAGTTAAGGATATACATGTGGAAATGTTTTACAAATGAACCTAAGGATTTTATGGTGAGAGTTATGTGTTTTGCGTACTCAACAACCTGCTTGGCATACAGATGAAGTATTAGTGATCTAAATTTGGGATTCAATTATATTACCAGGGTCACCCAGATTAGCAGTGCATTGAAAGGGAGATTTTATTGCAGTTGGGCCGGGATGAAAGTAGAACCGACTTGAAGGTATGAAAGTGTTTATATTTTTGAGTTGACAGCATTTCATAATGGTTGAAGTTTGGTGGTAACTTGTGGAATGGATATGCTAATGCTACGCTATTTACTCCATGATTTAGATTCAAATAGGAGATACACTAAGAACACAGGTATGCTTCCTAAAAATATTTCCACGGGCCAATGACTTAAGGGAGTGAGCACAATTCCATTATAGAGATACAATAATTACCATTGACACCATTAGAGTTTTTGATTTACTGCACCATGTCCCGCTCACGTCTTATAACACACTGAATGACAATGAATGGTGCCGGAACAGGTTTATACAGGCTTTTGATGTGATAATAACAAGTCTCATGTTTTAGACACAGCAGGATGGTAATTCTAGAATTGACAATACACTGTTTACGATATATCGGTAAGGATGGTTTGGGTTTCCTCAATGACAAACACAGAGAGATATTGTGTGGTGCTGTTGCACTACACTACAACTGTATCCATGTTATTTTCCAGCCCTGATAAAGTCGTGGGGAGGAACACCTTACACAACGAAACATGTTTTGGCTGGTTGTGCAACCAAAGAGAAAGAAAATTAAAGATCATGACAAAGACAAGAATTGTGTTATGAAATTTGATTTATACTGAGTGAAGTGTGTGCTCGGGCATTAGTTTACAAAAGTAAGGGTTTAGTCGCAGGAAACAACCCCTCCCACTGGTTGCAACTTAGCTGGCCTGATTGTTCCAGCCCACTTCCCTCACCTTCCCCAAGTCAAGAACCAGGGATTCTTGATTGACAACAGGCTATCCATGGAGGTTCAGTCCAATAAACAGGCAGAAAGCTCTTTTGGACTTCTCTGAACTATGAGAAATCTGATAAGCTGGCTCCAAGCCCCGGCCCCACTTCATGGAGGGGTTGTACAGGGACTAATCAACTCACATCTGGATTACAGAAGCTCCCTCTACCAAGATAGCCCCAAATATGTGACAGATTTTCTGAAGGTTATCCAAAACTGGTGACTCCTTAAATGCCAAAAAGATCATTGCACTCCAAGGGTCCCAAGGGTCAAAAGACCAAGATGCAGAGGACGTTCCTTTGCACATATGGCACCCAAACTCTGGAATGCACTTCCAACACACATCAGACTAGCAAATCAGAAATCAGCTTCAGAAAACAACTGAAAACATTTTTATTCTAATTCAAGGCAGGCAAGCAGTACCAATAGCGGATATTTATTACCAGTGCTGGGAGACCCATTGGGTGGCCATGCACTCTATAAATTCTAAAGAACCGAATAGAATTAATGTTAAATAGTTGCCTTCAGTTGTTGATTGTTGTAATAGTTATTTAAAGAGGTGACAAAGTGATCCACATAGTGAAAAGTTCCACATTTAGGTATCTGTTGGCAGGGTACTTGCCTGTAGCAGGGTAAAAAACCATAAATACATAAATGCAATTCAAGCAGGTGTATAGAATCATTGCTAGGAGAACTCCACTGGTACAGAGGCCAATCTTTCAAGGGCTATCCAAACTACATGCGGACTCAAACAAGGGTGTGTTCTGGCCCCCATCCTCTTCAATCTATACCTGGCTGACATCCCTGTAGTCTTGACTCTTGTTAACTCCCACGCCTCAAGGCATGGTTCCATCCTTCTTTCAAACCTCCTCTATCCCAATGACCTAGTGCTAATCAGCTGAACAAAGGTCAGGCTGCAACATCTCCTGAATGCCACCCACAAATACTCAACAGTAAAACGGTTTGAGTATCAACATTAAGAAAACTAAACTCATGAACTGCTCAAGAAAAACAAGAGGTAAACTGAACTAGTTTCTAGGCTCCACCAACGTTGACAAAGTTAGTGAATATAAATAGCTTGGGCGGATTTAAAAGCCCCTTGCGACATTTTTGCACCTCTGTTTTGTCTCTTTTTGGGATGCTGTGGCGGCGCAAACAATGTGCCAGGTTGTCGTCCATTTACGACGTGGTGCATCTAGGGAGATGTGTCATGTTGTAAAGCCCTGTGTCACATTATACCAGCGTCAGGTATAATGTATGCAGGATGGGCATTCCCAAGCAGGAAAGTCTTGTAAAAGTGACGCATTGAAATCTACAAGATTTCACTACGCCACTTATAGGACACCACAGATTCAAAAACATGCGCTTACTTAAAGCAGGCGTAAGGAATGATGCAGTGTATTAGGTATGGGCCTCCCCATGCTTTGCTGGAGTTGCATTGCGCTTGCGACACGACTCCAGCAATGCGTTACTTTTGTGACAACACTTTTGCTGTCACTCCTTGAGCCATGGTGCACCGTATTGTAAATACTACATAACCATGGTGGCGCAAGGGTTTTTTTGCCCGGCGCAAGGAAACTGACTCATCTCTGCTTTAACGTCAACAAGAGGATCACGTTCAGGCTCCTCACCCACGCACACAAGTCTCTCCACGACCTGGGCCCCAAGTACCTCAACGACCGCCTGACCTTCTACACTCCAACCCGCCAGCTACGATCGACCAGCCACGCCCTCGCCGCCGTTCCACGCATACGAAGAGCCACCGCCGGAGGAAGATCCTTCTCCTACCTGGCGGCCAAAACATGGAACTCCCTCCCCATCCACCTTCGACTGACCCAGGACCATCTCGCCTTCAGGAGACAACTCAAGACCTGGCTGTTCGAGCAGTAGCGAACCCCTTCCCCCAAGCGCCTTGAGACCCTCCCGGGTGAGTAGCGCGCTATACAAGTGTTATGATTGATTGATTGATTGATTGATTGATTGATTGATGCAGAGATGGCTCAGTTTCTTTAAAATACTGCCCACTCAGGCCTATATTTGACAACAAGGGGAGCTTTAAGCCCCAAAAAGAGGAGACAAAAAAGAAAGGACTTGCAGGAGGGTTAAGGGCTTTACTCAGAAATCTGATTGAGCTGTCATACAGCCCCTTCTTAGAAACAACAAGGGCAAAGATGGTATCCACCCTGGCATACAGAAGCAAAGCCCTTTTGGGCAGGGACTCAAAAATCCTGAACAGTGCAGCTGTAAGAGGCTACAGGGAAAATCTTCAACTCCCCATATGCACAATATCTGCTTAAATCAGGCTGGAATTTGGACTAGTTAGACTGGCAGTTGCCAGGAGGCTGCTTTCATCGATATATGCTACAGGCTCAAGTCCACCATTGAGAACACCATGAGCTATAATGTCTGGCTAGAAATAATGAACAAAGCCTACTTAGCGGCCAGAGACTGTCTCAAAAGATCAGTTTACTCACTCAGAGTAGCACAACTGTGGTCCACTTTGCCCAGCCTTAAAGTTTTCAAAAAAGTTGTCAACAAAGCATCAAAATTAGTAGCATCCCTAGAAGACCAGGCATCACTTGAAAAGTGTGCTCATGCTTGGAAGTTGCTAAACAGCTACACCTCATTAAAGCTGAAGTAATACCTGGGGGAGGCAATCAGCTGTAGGACAGAAGGCAACTTTTTGAAACACTGCCTTGCCATTCTCCCTTCACACACACATGCAGCCTCATGGCTAAGGGCAGAAGGAAATGCCACCTCTAGGTTGTGTGGTCACCCAAAGGAGGATTTAATCCATAGCATGTGCCTTTGCAGGTCCACATTAAGCCTCTGCCGCCACTGGCTACGCCCTTTTTTGATTCAGGCTAGGGAGTGTTCCTGCAGACTTGTCATATAAACTCCGGAGATCCGCAAGCAATCTCTCGAATAGTAAAGTATCTACAGGGAGTCAACAGGGATTTAAGGGAAGCACCTGCTCCACCAGTACAGAACAGCCAGCCCAAACACCTGCCACTCCCAAGGGCGGGGATGATGTCCTCTCTAGAAACCCAGTCCTACTGCCTAAACCACCGAGCTTGGCACCGGGAATTCACCAGTATAACATGGTAGAAAGGTAATCGACCTCAACTGCTGTGTCAGTACAGTACTCAGCATAAGCCTACCTCCTTACACAACCACTTTATTATAGCACTAGCCCTGCACACACTCCCCTCTTCGCACAAGCACTTTAAGCCAGCACCAGCCCATGGCCTTAAGAATGGGCATGTCTACAAGTTACGATTACACAAACCTTGCCCCTACTCCGGGTTGGACTGCAAAACAAAGAGTCTTTCAGATTAACTCTACAGCATGCAGGCATTGAAAATGTCCGTAGCATGGCTATTCACGGTAGCAAGTAGGGAAAATGACATTTCGTTTTACACGTCTGCTTAGTTGCTGGCAAATTGCATAAGTAGGACTTTTTTACATTTTAGCAGAAAGGCGATCATGATCACATTTCTTTTAAAACCTCTATGGAATACCATTCTTATTGTATTTCCTCATGTCGCCTGTTTTATATTGTAACAATATTATTAATCGTCCAATGAAGTATTTTTCAGGGTTTTTTTCCATTTCACTGGTACAAGCGAATGCCAGGGATGCTTCATAACAGCACCCCTTAGTTTTGATTCCTCTCTCTTCTTGCCTCTTCATTTAACAGTTTTAATCTTGCAGTCCCTTTACATCTCACTTTAAGAGTTCTTTTTCATCCCTGCTTTCTCCTTTTGTCACTCATTCATTTTCTCTTCCTCCTTCTCTCTATCTTCTGCCTTTCTCTCTCTTCACTAGTTACAATATCTGATAGGGGAAAATAAGTCCCAGGGCCAGCTGTACTCAGCATTTTACCAACCCCAATGCTCTGAGTTGGTGTCAAATGCTTTTTCCTATGTATCGATCTTTTTTTAGAGTCAGAAAAGTGTTTTCAACTCACAAAATGGCATTCCAAATTGACACTGATCTAGAATCTGACAGAGGCATGTTGAAGGCATCCCTTCCATATAGAGTGGAGTAGTGTGGCTCACTGGTTAGAGGCGGCAGACCCGAGAGCAGAGGACGGCCCGGGACCAGGGTTCGATTCCCGACGCGGCAGGTTTCTGGACCAGGGTCAGCGGACTTGATAATTCTCTCGCCTCGGTGCCCACTCTGATCAGCGATCACACTCGGCAACTCTGGGCACTAGCTTGCCTCATCTTCACTAACGGCCCCACCAGACCGCCGGGGATGCCTGGTCTCACCCTGGAGATACCTATTAAGGGACCATCTCTCAGGGAAGCCAGGAAGGGTTTCGCAGCGGTCGAAGCGCGGAGGTACCCCTTCGGGAGTGATTCCAGCGCTATATAAGCACATAATTAATTAATTAATTAATATATGAAATTGGTATCTTATGTATCAATGTTATACAGCCACATCCGGTTGGAAAAGAGAGAACATTTACTGACACCTCTAAGGAGGTGGTAACTATTTTGGTTAATGGAAGGGTTACCATTGGGACCTCATTCCCTTTGTGAATGCAAAAAAAGTTTGTTGAAGGGTAGGCAGTGTTCTAGAGAGCCACTGACAACTTTTAAACCATCTTGAAAAAGTGGAAGTGCTGCCTTTTCCTTTAAGGAAAAAGGACTACACAAAAACAATTGTTTACATTATTGAAAATTAATTGCAGATATGGTGGCCTGATGAACTTTTCAAGCCAGCATCCCTATGATTGTGTGTAATTGGATTGAGTCTCAATTTGTGACCTACCGAATGAATATCAATTAGATAGCTCAATGTAGGAAAATAGCATTTTTCTTGAGAGAAGATAAAACCCTTCTCAAGCAGCAAGCACAATTCTTGCAAAGGTGAACCACAACAGTTAATAAATTAATTTGTACTCAGCCCTCTGGTAGCTTATTACAAAAATAATCAGGCTTAACCTAGATGCAGTGTGAAAAGTGATTAATAAAAAATCAAAACAAGAAAAATCCTACACCAATTTAGAAAAAATGAAAACATTTAAATAAATAAAATGAAGCCAAAACAATTTAAATCCAATCAGTAGAAATGGAGTTATGAATTTTTACGGTTCTAGTAAAAAATAAAACCTAAAAAATCAAAATGCCAACATGGGCATTTAGATATGCAAGACTGAGACAAAGTCACAAGTAACAGCTGACCGGGATGGTGTGTTTGTTGGATATTGGGCCCAGTCTCGACTTACCTTTGCATGTAGAAGAAATTTTGAGAAAACATGTCCGAGAAAGTAAAGTTTTAGTGGGGCAAGGCAGCTGGTGGTGTCCGAGGAGGTGTTATTGTTGGGGGCCGCTGGACAAAGTTGGGATGAAGATTTTTTCATACTAAGTTTGTCGCATTTTGGAAGTCAAAAAACTCCAGAGGGATGAGGCTGCAGGTTGTAGCTGACAATGGGTCACAAGGCTGTTTACCCTTCGAAACAGGAGCCGCTGAACAGGATTTGCTGCTGTGGAGAAGAACATAGCGGTATCTACCATAAAGTCAGGCTGACTGACAATGCACCGTCAGCAAATTGGCAAACAGGTAGGTCTTCTGTCAGTTCGCAGGCCACTTTTTGGTGGCAAATTTTCTATGTCTCAAACTTCTGGTGTTGGCTGTTTGTGCACCTTTGATCATCAATTCCAAGGGTTCAGGATTAGTGGGGAACCAATTGGAGGGCAGGACTCACTTCAGGCAGAACCCAGGTGCAGGTTCAAGGTTGTTGGAGCTTTTTGTGTTCCTGTAGCTCAGAACAGGAGGAATGTCAACCAGCTTTTGGCGTCACTCTGGTAGTCCTGGGATTAAGCAGCAAGGCAGGTTTCAAGCAACAGGACAGTCCTTTGAAGTACACAGCAGACCTTAAGCAGCAGGGCAGTCCTATGAAGTAGAAGTCCTTCTGGGAGTCTTCCATATGTCCTGGAGTGACCTGAAGAGTGGTCCGAGGGTCCAATATTTATACTTGGTGCCAGCCTTTGAAGTGAGAGAAACTCCTTGACCCTACCCTACATCTGGTTCTGTGATTTTCTTTCCTTTCCTAGCCAGGCTTCAATAGGTCTTTGGTGACAAAAGACTGATGTCAAGTTCTTTGCTAGTGTACTGAGCTTGACCCTTCCATATGCAAGTGGGGCTGGAAACAGCTCCGCCCCTTCCATCCTGGCAGGATGTCCACTTTTGTTTCATTGACTGGGAGTAATGCCATTCTATTCACAGTCATGTGACCCAGGACACAGGTAGCACCAAAATGTTAGGACAAAAGGCCAGCTTCCAAAAAGTGGCATTTTCAAAATTGTGACATCAAATGTTACTTTTCCCTTAAAGAGGATTTTAAATTACAATTCTTTTGACATTTCTACCTGTTCATAATCAAAAGTTAGCACTTATTAAATGTAACAAGGCAACCCAATGTTATATTATGGGAGAGGTAGGCCTCACACTGGTGAAAATCAAATGTTGGCGTTTTCACTACCAGGACACGTAAAACGCAAAAGTACATGGCCAACCTTTTTAAACAGACTGTACCCTGTCCTATAAACCGTAAAGTTTACTTAAGTGTACTACAATGGTAGGTTTAGGCTTGGCAAAAGATTTATTTTGCCAGGTCGAATTGGCAGTTTAAAACTTCACATAAACTGTAATGGCTGGTCTCAGACAAGTTTTAAAGGGCTTAAGTGACTGGCATAATATGTGCTGCAGGCTCACTAGTAACATTTAGTTTACAGGCCCTGGGTACATCTATTACCACTTTACTATGGAAAGTAGAAGTACATTAAGGGGTCGATTCTGATTCGGTAAAATGCCCTCCGAATAGGCGTACGGAGCTTTTTTCCCGTACGAATCGTATGCAGAACCGTACCTGTACGTACGATGTGTACCCAAAGCAGTTCTCCGTACGAATCGTACCGAAGACCGTACAACTCACTAATCCGTACGAATCGCATTCGGAACGCACATGGATTGAAGCTGCATTTTCCGACCCAGCAAGTACGAATCGTATCGACAACACTCCGTACGACTCTTTTTCTACAGGAGCTTAAAACGTCCGTAAAAGCAGATTTTGCCTCAAAATGCTTACGAAACGGACCCCCCCCGGGTACGGTGCGTACACCCCATGATTGCAGGGGTACGGTGCATTGGGGTACAGTGCGTACACCCCTGGAGTTCAGGGGTACGGTGCATATGCCCCGGTGCATACACCCCATGATCGTAGGTGTACGGACCGTAGGGGTACGGTTTGTACACCCCAAGGTCGTAGGTGTACGGTGCGTACACCCCTTCATTTTAGGGATACAGTGCGTATGTGATAGTGTTCCCCTCCGTACGAATTGCTCATACGCTACGTTTACCGTACGAATCGCGTACTCATTCCCCGGTCCGGATCGTACTTGGCGGGTCATACGGCATTTTTACAAATCGTATGGTTCACTGTGCGGGTCAATGTCGTACGGATTTACCCTTCATTTTCGTACGGTTCACAATGATTCAAACGTATTTTCTGGCAACGGATCGTACTACGCGATTCGGACGGATTCGTAAGATTCGTACAGAAACGGCTACGAATACGAATCGTCGTACGGATTTGTTTCCGAATTGGAATCGACCCCTAAATGTGCCAATTGTGTGTAAGCCAATTTGACCATGTTTAAAGGACTAAGCACAAGCACTTTAGCACTGGTTAACAGAGGAAAGGGAGTCCTAAAGCGAATAAAAATGAATTTCAGGAAACAGGAGGTATTAAGGCAAAAGGTTTAGGGGAACACCACACCAAAGGTTGTCAGGTTTAACACTTAGATTGCGACCAATCAGATTCCTTTTTTTACGAACCAATCTAATGGTATAAAGGCTAGTTACTAAAAATGTTTAGTGGTTGCAAAATGATTGGCCATAACTTGTGGCCAATAAATAGTACGCCTGGATCCAAACATGAGTACTCATACCCACCACCTGCAAGCACCAGTGTAATTTTATCACAGTGAAAAGGTACTGTGAATTGATGGTCTGTTTTGCTTAAGAATCGTGGTGTCCAAGCTCTGTTTAATTGTGTGGCCTTCCTGTGTCACCTGGAGCCCAGTCCGCCCCATTGAGAACCATTTGTTTCAATCTTATCACCAGCTTTTGATTCATTAACTTGTCTAAGTAACATAATCAATCATGGATCAGCGTGCCTGGGCCTCCTTTCTCACTAGTAACATTTAGTTTAAAGGACATGAGTACATCTAGTACCACTTTACTTGGGAAGTAGAAGTACATTAAATGTGCCAATTGCCTGTAAGCCCATTTTACCATGTTTAAAAGACTAAGCACAAGCACTTTAGCACTGGTTAAAAGTGGAAAGGGAGTCCTAAAACGAACAAAAATGGATTTCACGAAATAGGAGGTGTTAATGCAAAAGGCTTGGGGGAATACCACAACAAAGGCTGTCAGGTCTAACACTTAGATTGCAACCAATCAGATTCCTTTTTTTTTGCAAACCGATCTTATGGTATAAAGGCTAGTTATTAAAAATGTTTACTGGTTGCAAAATGATTGGCCATAAATTGTGGCCAATAAATAGGATGTCCAGATCCAAACATGAGTTCTCCTACCTACCACCTGCAAGCTCCAGCATACATTTAGGACAGTGAACAGGGACTGTGATTGATGGTCTGTTTTGCTTAAGAACTGTGGTGTCCAATCTCTGTTTAATTGTGCAGCCTGCCTGTGTCACCTGGAGCCCAGTTCGCCCTATTGGGAACCATTTGTTTCAATCTTATCACCAGCTTTTGATTCATTAACTTATCTAAGTAACCTAATCCATCATGGGTAAGCGTGCCTGATGATCCTTTCTTAATCTGCAGCATACTACATAGCAACTCGTGAGTGAAGTCATTGCCTAAATTCCAAGTCTGGATTAGGTCAGGATGTCTTTTTTCTTCCAAAGAGATCCCTACAATGACATGCCCAATTTTCTCATAAATAATGTCACTGCAAATGTTGTAGTGATATTATCAACTAGCAGCCCGTCCCGACGTTGTCTGGGAGCAATTAGGCTTCAGGCCCCTCACCGCCCGACGTTGTCCGTGTGTCCCCCGGAGCCTTCCTCCATATATTGCAGTATTATACCTCTATGTTTACTTTGTATGCTTTTGTAACCTGCACACGTCACTTTTTCCTCCTGTAATGCACCGTTTGCTACGCTCACGATTGTCACTTTTGTAATGCACCGTTTGCTAGCTCTTGTATTTTTTTGGCTCACGATTGTCATTTTTGCTTTTGCTTCATTTAATGTAACGTTTGCTTTTCTTTGTTGCTCACTTGTAATGTTCTCATGTTGTCATCCGCCGCTCCCCGCTCCTTAATAAATAAATAAGTAACCTACCTCATCCGCTTGCTTCATTTAATGTAACGTTTGGTTTTGTTTTTTGCTCACTTGTAATGTTGTCATGTTCTCATCTGCCGCTCCCCTATACTACTATTAGCTGACTCTGCCACACCCACGCTGACTCTGCCAGACCCGCACTGACTTTGCCAGACCCACACTGACTCTACCCCAATTCAGCTGCCACACCCGCGCTGACTCTGCCACACCCGCGCTGACTCTGCCAGACCCGCACTGACTCTGCCAGACCCGCACTGACTCTACCCCAATTCAGCTGCCACACCCGCGCTGACTCTGCCACACCCGCGCTGACTCTGCCAGACCCGCACTGACTCTACCCCAATTCAGCTGCCACACCTGCGCTGACTCTGCCACACCCGCACTGACTTTGCCCCAATTAAATAAATAAATAACCTCATCCGCCGCTCACCGCTCCTCCCCGCCGCTCCTCGCCGCTCCTCACCGCTCCTCACCGCCTGTCTGCCGCTCCTCACCGCTCCTCCCCGCCTGTCCGCCGCTCCTCACCGCTCCTTTCAGCCTGTCCGCCGCTCCTCCCTGCGCTGATGTCCGTCGCTCCTCTTCCGCTCCTGCATGCCGCTCGGCCCCGCGCTCCTGATGTCACCACGCAGGTCGCGGCCAGCGCTACTTGCAAGGAACTACTTTTTTTTGATCGCCAATTTTTTAAATACCGTCTATTTTTTTTATTTATATAGCCTATGTCCATCTGCACACCCTGACGATTACAATGATGTATCGGGTATGTGGATTGGCGCTGTGGTTCCCGAGTTTACCCGCCTCAAAGGTCCAAAGTTCTTGCTTTATAATAGTTGTATAGATGATGTGGTGGAAGATGTCATGATTGGTTTAATATATGGGGGTAATTAGCACTGCATGGTGAGGGCGCGAGTTATAGTTATTTGAGATATTTATAACTGCTGAATTTCTATGGTTTTTGTGTCTGTAAAATCTGAACCTAACTATAACATCCTTGTAACCTTTGGTTTTTTTAGTAAATTTTGAAGGTTTTTTAAATGCTATTCCCTACCTGTAACGTCCCTGGAATCTTTGTTTTTGTCAGAGAATTTCTACATTATTTTTAATGCTATTTCCTAATTATACCATCCCTGTAATATTTGTTTATTTTCAGAAAGTCTCCCTGGTTTTATAATATACATTATACTACAATTTGAATGGTAAATTTAATTTACTAATATATATATTTTCACAAGTTTATAAAAACATTTTATTCACACATTCATTCTTATTGTATATTTTAAAATTAAAGATTATGGAATTAATGTAGGTAACTTATGCAGTCTTACTATAAATCCACTGCACCAAGTCTTTCCTTTTCATATTCAAGCCATAGCTCAAATGCACACACTTTCAGTACTAAAACAATAACACATTTAATACAAACATATGCTATTGCAATTTCTATAAGTGTATCACTGCCTGTGTGTGGGCCTGTGAATGGCTATGTGAGTGACAGTATGGAAGTGTGAGTGGATATATGGGTGTGTGAGTGTGTAAGTGGGTGTGGGAATAGCTGTGTGGGTGTGTGATTACATGTGTGAGTGGCTGTGTGGTTGTGTGAGTCATTTGGTGGATCTGTGAGTGGCTGTGTGAGTGGCTGCATGGGTGTGTGTGTGGCTGTGTGGGTGTATAAGAGTAAGTGTGAGTGGATATCTGAATGGGAGTGGCTGTGTGGATGTGTGAGTGGCCTTGTGGGACTGTTAGTGGGTGTGTGAATAGCTGTATGGGATTGAGAGTAGGTATGTGAGTGGTTGTGTGGGTGCCTGAGTGGGTGCGTGAGTGGCTATGTGGGTCTGTGAGTGGGTGTCTGAGTGGTTTTGTGGGTTGGTAAGTGGGTGTAAGAGTAGTTGTTTGGGAGTATAAGTGGGACTGTGGGTGGGAGTGGCTGAGTGGGTCTGTGAGTGGGAGTGGCTGTGTGGGTCTGTGTATGTGTGTGTGAGTACTTTTTTGGGTGTGTATGTGAGTGTGTGAGTGACTGTATGGGTATGTGAGTGGTTGTGTAGGCATGCATATGAGTGTGTGATTGGGTGTATAAGCGGGTTTGTTGGTTAGTGAGTAGATGTGTGAGTGGACTTGTGGATGCGTGAATGTGCGTGTGAGTGGTTATATGGGTGTGTGAATGGGTGTGTGAGTGAATGTGTGCGTGTGTTAGTGGGTCTGTGAGTTTGTGAGAGGCTCTATAAGTGGGTATGTGAGTGGTTATGTGGGTGTGTGAGTGGCTGTGTGAGTGTGCATAAAGGTGTGTGTGTGTGTGGGTGTGTATGAGTGGCTGTATGAATCCTTGACTAGGTGTATGAGTGGTTAAGTGAGTGTATGAGATAGTGTGTGAGTGGGAGAGTTATAGGGTGTATATATTTTCTTAGTTGGGGCCTGGATCCACAGATCCACCGCTGATTCACACACACACCATAGTGGATCTGTAGACCCTCGTGTGCCAAAAATACAATATTTTGGGACAATTTCTTGCGTGTTAGGAATTAGAATTAAAAACATTAGATATGTACTGAAAAAAAAGGTTACAGGTACGTTATATTTAGGCTCAGATTTGACTCGTACACAACCAGTGAAAGTCAGCAGTTATAGATACCTGAGCTAATAAGAACTTATGCCCTTTCAATGCATTGTTTATGACCTCACATATTACATCAATCATGACATGGTCAGTGATATCATTGATGACATCACTGATGACATAATTTATGACATCATCCAGTGAGTGTACTTATTTTCGAAGAGTTTTAAACATATGCATGACTACAAAAGTAAAATTAGCATACTACCTGTACTACTTATGAGTGATAACACTTCTGGCATAAATTATTTGAGTAACTGTGTGAATCCATGTGTGAGTGGGTATCTGAGATGCTGTATAGGTATGTTAGTTGGTGTGTGAGTGGCTGTATGGGTGGGTGAGTGGGTGGGTGAATGAATATATGGATGAATGAGTGAATGGGTATCGGAATAGCTGTATGAGTGAATGACTGGGTATGTAAGTGGCTATATAGGTAAGTGAGTTGCTGTATGGGTGGGTGTTTGGTTAAGTGAGTTGGTGTGTGAGTGACTACATTATAGAGTGTCCATGAGAATGGCTGTATTGGTGAATAAGCAGATTTTCCTTTGTTAAGATTGAAATCTGAGCCTAACTATTACATCCCTGTAACCTTTGTTTTTTTTAGCACATTTCTAAGGGTTTTTATTTAACTATAATGTCCCTGTAATCACTGGTTTATTTAAGTGAATATCTAAGGTTTTCCTAATTTTATTTCCTGACTGTAACCTGTAATCTTGATCCTGATAGTGAGTGTGTGACTGAGTGCATGAATGCCTCGGTGGTTGTGTGAGTGAGTGTCTCAATGGGTGTGTGAGTGCCTGAGCCAGTCTGGAAATAACTGCATAAGTGTCTAACTGGTAGTTTGAGTGGGTGAATGAGTATCTGAGTAGGTCGGTAAGTGGGTGTGTGAGTGTCTGACTGGGTCTGTGAGTTGGTGCATCAGTGTCTGAGTGGATGCATGAGTAGGTGTGTGAGTCTCTGAGCAGGTCTGTGAGTCAGTACTTGAGTCTCTGAGTAGCTCTGTGAGTGTGTCTATGAGTGGGTGCACAAGTGTCTGAATGGGTCTGTGAGTGGCTGTGAGAGTGTCTTAGTTGTTCTCTAAGTGGGTGCATGAGTGACTGAGTTGGTTTGTTAGTGGGTATGAGAGTGTCTGAGTACATCTATGAGGGGATGCATGAGTGTGTGAGTCGGTCTATGAGTACATATATAAGTGTTTAAGTAGGTTTGTGAGTGTATGTGTGAGTGGCTGTGTGGGTATCTGAGTGGATACTTGAGTAGGTATATCAGTATCTGAGTAGATGTGCCAGTAGCTTTGTCAGTGACTGGGCCACAAAACATCTACAGAAGAGGACTACTTTGTACTGGTTATTTGCTAAGTGCTACCTCCTTGGGTAAATGTCCTGTGCGTATTCTACACTACAACTGCATAATGGAGCATGGGAAAATGTCACCAGTGACATTGTGTACATCTTTATACAAAACATTTTGATAACATAGGTTTTTCTATACAGAATATGATGAAAGTGCAGAAAGGTAAATCTCAACCAAACAAGGGTCCTTCCTCTTAACTATAGGAAGTAAGTGCTTCTTTGTTTAGTGGAGATGTCCTCATATATCTGAGCATCAAAAACATGTCACCAAAATTGGTGGGAAAAGCCCGGGGGGCTCTTTTGGTTAGCTGGCCATCATCCCGGCAAATAGACGGGAAGACCATTGCATACTACTACAGTGGACGGGGAGGGGCCAAGCGGGCAGAGTTTCAGGTGATTTCGCACACTTGTATACTTATAGTCACATAAAGGGAGAGTCTTGGACTCTGCACTCATCAAAGCATTTCAGATCATCTTTCAATGTGGAATTACATAGAAAAAACAATTGCCTTGCCTTCGTCAAGCTCTCTGGTCAGAATCATTTGTGTTTTACAGAAGTGGAGCTTCAATTGAGGCACCTGCTATGTTTATATGTGTAGGAATTTTCCATTGAGGTTTAATTTCTGTAAAAATTAACCAGGTCCTCATGCCAGCTCTACCTGCAACAGTTTTGCTGTCCAACTTGCCAGTTACCCTCTGCTGCCAGTTTATCTGATGCCCTCTGTTTGTGCCTTATCTGCTCATTTCTTGCTTTGTTTCACCTTTTCTGCTCATTTGCCTTCCCCCTGTTTTGCCTTTTTTGTTCTTTTTTCTGCCCTCTGTTTTGCCACTTATGCCGGTTTTCCTGCCCTCCATTTTGTCTTCAGTACTTGTTTTTCTGCCCTCTGTTTTGCCTTTCCTGCTCATTTTCTGCCCTCTGTTTTGCCTCTTATGTTCATTTTCTGCTCTTTGTTCTGCCTTATATGCTCGTTTTTCTTCCCACTGTTTGCCTTTCTCTGCTACTTTTCTGCTCTGTTTTGCCGTTTCTGCTTGTTTTTCTGCTCTCTGTTTTACCTTTTCTGCACATTTTTTGCCCTCTGTTTTGTCTTTTCTGCTCATTTTTATGTCCTCTGCTTTCCCTTTCCTGCTAGTTTCTTTACCCTCTGTTTTGTCCTCTTGTGCTCTGTTTTTTTCTTTTTTGCAAATTTTTCTGTTCTCAGTTTTGCCTTTACTGCTCCTTTTTCTGCCCTCTCTTTTGCCTTTCCTGCTCATTTTTCTGCCGTTTTGTCTCTTCTGCTCATTTTCTGCCCTCCGCTTTGCCTTTTCTGCACATTTTTCTGCCCTCTGTTTTGCCCTCTTCTACACTATTTTGCCTTTTCTGCTTGTTTTTCTGCCCCCCATTTTGCGTTTACTGTTATTTTTCTGCCATTTGTTTGCCCTCGTCTGCACTTTTTTGCCTTTTCGGCTCGTTTTAATGTCTTCTCTATTGCCTTTTGTGCAACGGGAGAGGGGGAATGCCCGACCCCATAGCTGGAAGAATTTTAGACACGGGGCCCCATCCCTTGGGTCCCGGACATAATTCAATAGGGGGTGGGGCTGCATGGCCTGCTCCCCTGGCTGATTTTGGCCCAGGGGGCCCTATCCCCGGGGCCCGGCCACACCTACATATGTGCCCTGGCCCAACCCAAGGCCCCCAGTGTGCTATGATGGGGACTGCCAGGAGGGCCTTAATGCCCCAGGGTCCCAGCTGGCACTCCACCACCTGCGAGAGCCAGCATTGCTCCCACATGCAGGGAGCTGCTAAATATGCAACTCCCTGCATGCTGGAGCAATCCTTTATCTGTTTCCCTGCCCACATGACAGCCGGCAGGGGAACAGATGAAAACTACACTCCCAGCAAGCTGGAGCACTTTACAACTTCCACTTGCTGGGAGCGGAGTTATTATTTGCTCTTGCTTTGCTGTTTGTTCAAGATTGGTCTTTGATGACCTGGTATGCTTTGTCTCTGTTTTGAGCACTGGGATGCTTCTGCCGAAGCATCCATGCCACTAACTTTGATTGATAAAATTATATACAGTATACACTGGTGGTCACCAATGTGCAGTTATAATTAGGTCAGAGTTTCCATAGGAAGAGCATTTATTATTTTGTTAAATACTTTGATGCTGTTTGACAAATCTTCACAAAGCTTTACAAAAAAATGTTCACCCACCTCATCTTCTTCCAGACACGTTTCAGGGTGATCCGTCAAGTGAGGCCAGGAAAAGGGTGTGGGTCGCAAAATTTGTTTTTCCTGTGCAATTTTCCATTGCAATTTTGGGAAGAGATACAGAAAAATTGACTGAACAGAATTATACATAGTTTACGAATAACAAAATAAATGTAAACTTACATGAAAGTGTATGTAGGAAGGTAGATCTGACTGCATGGTTACCCCCACTTTTTGCCTGGTCCTAATCAGGACCTCAGTCTTTCTGCATTCTCCTTAAAATGCTATGCCATGTACTTTGGTACACTCCAGATTGGATAGCTAGGTGTCCTTATAAGTCCCTTGTATATGATACCCATGTACTCAGGGCATAGGTACCCCAGATGCCTCCAATGGGCTGAAGCATGTATTATGCCACCCATGAGAGGCCATGCAAAATGGAACTACAGGTCTGCCATTGCAGCCTGTGTAAGTTGGTGCTTGCACCACTTACTTTAGATATAGTTTCACTATATCTATAGGTCACTACACTGAAAACTTATGTCACCCCATAGCAGGCCTCAACAATCCTGATGGCAGGGTGCTGGGTTTTACATGAGAGGGTGCCCCTGCATGAGCAGGGTCCCTCTCCAGCCTTCAAAGACCATTCTCCCGGGTTGTCTGTGACTCAGCCAGACATATAGGTAGAGGTGCAATATAACCATGCGGTAAATGCTATCTCGAAAACGGCTGAAACAAACATGTTGTGGTTGGTATCAAACACCTTGGAATCATACCTCCACACTGGTAACCGGTGTGGGAGATATGATTCCACCCTTCTGAAGCGAGCTTCGTGGGGTCACTGGTCTTTCCGGTGCCAGCGTTCTCGACCCGGGCAACACAAAATGGTTGCTGCCGACCAGAGATGCATTTGTGCCCTCCTGCTGCGGAGCCAAGCTCAAACAGGGGAAGGCAGGACAATAGGCATCCTGTCACAGGGAGGTTTGACCACCTCCTAGACAAGATTTAGTGTATTGGGGCTGGGTGGGTGCACTTCCAAAGTGCCTGAAAGTCTGCATCCGGGGCACACTTGGTCTCTCTGTGCATTGTCCAGCTCAAACCAGTTCTGGCAGCTGTTAGCTCCTGCTCTGGTGCGATACTGGACAAAGGACTTGGGAGTAACCTCCCCTCTGTCCTGACCCTCCCCTATGAGGGTCACCTGAATCTGCCCAACCCCCTCCTGTGGGTACATAAGGGCTTACCTGGCTGTAGGACCTTAGATTTGACGTGGGCAAGATTCTGAAACAAGAACCACTGACCTTCGACTGTCTAGATATTTTGTACTTTACTGAACCTCAACTGGACCCGACTTTGTCCCCCTCTCCGTCCAAAGCATTGTCTGTGCCCTTGCACCATACAGGCTCTGTGCAAGACCTGTGGGGAATTAAGGACATCTGAAGAATCTCCCTTAGGGTGAAGGAGTCACTCCCCTGCATTTGCAGGCACTGTAATGCAACTACCCTCTATGCTGATCCTGAGCTCCTCTGGACTCCGAAGGGTCCAGCAAAACCGGAGGTGGGTTCGGAAGTTCCTTGAGGTTGAGATGCCCTCTCACCGAGTTTGAGGCCAGTATCCCTCGTGGGGCCCACATAACCCAAACCCCTGTACACAGAGTACTTTTGCAAGTGAAAATGCTTGTTGGTAATTTCCGAGCTTGTGCATTTGACTCCATGTAATCCTTACCCTGAGCAGTATTTCCAACACAGAACTCTGGCCTCCTTGCACCAAGTGCTCTGTAGGCTGGTACTTTGTGATCTTGCTCAGGGTCCCCTCACGACTCCTGGTCATTCTGCCTGTGGGTCCTCCTGAGGGTCATCTTGAATTATATTGGGCTTTCCTGGTTGCTCCAGATGTGCCGTGACTCCCTATTGCTTGGCGAGTCCCCTGTTCCTTGCTGGTCCACACCGTAACCTGCTTGACCTTCCTGTGTTGGTTGCTGTTGCCAAGGCTTCTTGGTGCTCCAGCCGGACACCGACCCCTCAGCATTCAAGATCCGTTGTGGGACAGCTTGTACCTGACTCCTGGTTGTCGTCGACATCTCCTGGCCCTCGTGGCTGCAGAGTCAAGTTTCCCTTCTTCGCACCTGAAGCACCCGTCATCGGTGGGCATTCGCCCACTGAGCTCCTAGTCACCCTGAAGTGACCCAGACTCTGTACTCTCTGCTTTCAGGTTCCTTTCATCACAAATCCATCCTTGGATTCCAATGGACACTTTCTTCCTTCCCGGCAGCAGCTCTTCTTTGCAATCCTCCATTAAAAGCAACTGCGGTTTCTGACACCACTTCAGACCGATGCACCTGGCTTCCCTGGGATAGGTAACTTGGGTAGTCCGGTATCCACGGGTGGGGTGGCTCTCCAACCTCCTAAAATCCAAGTCCACCGAGAAGGGTCCTTAAACTTTAAAAATGTAACCGCGACTTCCCATAGAATTAAACAGAGCCCGTGGTCGTTTTAGTACACTGCACCCGTTCTCCGTGGGGTCCCTGTCTACTCACCTTGGGTGGTACCTTGGGATCCCAGTGATTCTACGTGTTCTAGACACTGTCTCGTCTACAGTCGTGGTTCTTATAAAACTATTTTAGAATATGGTTTGGTCTCCCCCTGGAGCCCACTGTGTATTGTGTTACTTACAATTGTTTCTTTGCTAACGTATTGTGTGCTTTGTGTTGTACTCTCGTGTAGAGGATACTAGAGAGTGTTATATAAATAAACACATATTTTTATAACTACTGTGTGGTTCTCCTTTCATTTAGTTAATACTAAAGGTGAGATTCTGATAAAACAAGCTGCTTTACATTCCTTCAAGATTAAGCCTAAAGGCTGCTCTCCACAGCTACCACTAGGATAGCTTTCTAAAGGTTATCTGTGACCTTATACATCATGAGGGTCATTTGGACTGGTGCAAGGTGCCCACTTTAATTAGTGGACATCAATGGAAGCAGACCTACAATTTGGGTGCACTGAGACCAGGTAGAAGTTATGCATTCTGCTACTGCTCCAGGCTAGGGGTGGGCCGAATTCATGTAATTTGACTCGCCAGAATTCCACAGAGTGACATAAAAACTCCACGAGAGTCTTTGGACTTCCGCCATTGGGTAGAAATAGGCATGTTGCGCTGCTTGCACTGTGATTTAGAGATAGGAGCATGTTCATAACTAAACAATCAGTGCTAACAGCACCACACAGCTTACCAAAGGGTGCAGCTACTGTAGTTGATTTTGCTGCAGCTCGTGTAGGTTTTCCACTCAAGCAACAGCCTTCTGACCGTGTGTGTTCAAAATATCCGACCGGATGTGCTCCTAGCTACTGGAAATCGTTCTAGCGTATGCCAAATCTCACTCGCACTCACCAACTTACGATTCTGAAGCCACAAGCAAGAAAATTATTCCACCACGCTGCAGTTGGCTAAATTTAGCTGAAATTCTGGCAATACAAGAATAACGTGGAGTCCCCATAATTCTGTAAATTCCCCGGCAGAATGGAATATTTTGCCCACCCCTACTCCAGACACATCTTATTACAATAGATGCTCCAGGATGACAGCGCAGTTGAAGGTGTCAAAGGAGGCCAAGGGATCTAACAAAATCAAAGGGAAAATACCACCTCCATCTGAGGTAGCTAAATTCTTACAAAACTTGCGATTCAGAACCCCTATCTGGGCAGAACTAATGGAGACCGTTCTCTGCTTCCAGAAATTCTCAAAGAATAGCCATCACTTCTAGTGCTACAAAGTGACACAAGTGTTGTCAAAAGCCATACGAAACGAAGTATGATATAACACAACCAACTCCGAGGCTTTCTAAGTCACAGGTAGAAGAGATGTGGGATGAACACTCGCAGGACCATTTTTTATCCAGCAACAGCTTTTTAATCAACCACTGTGAGCTAATAGCCTAGAAATCTATCCTGTTTCCAGTGAAATATTAATAATTCCTGAGTAGTATTTCCAATGGTGAGAAACAATATCTTTACTATGGAAATGGGAGTTGTTTAAAGGGGAGAACCAAGCGTAATTAAACTTAGGACTCCTACATGGTGTGATTGAGAAATCAAACTAGAACAGTCCAATTGTGCGGTTAAGCTTTTAGGTGCAACATGGTAGATGAAATCAGTGACTTTATTTTATAGCAACATCATAAAGATTTAACAGAGGAGTCATTACATAGAAAGATAGCCATAAAGTAATCTTGACTGTGACCCTACTGGTGTAATCATGTTGAAAATCAGTGACATTTTTTATTTTTATTTTAATGATAAGGAAAATTGACTCCACATGATAGATAAAGATAACTCGTTTTGTTTGAATACTTTATTTTCGGTCAGGGACCATAAAAGCAGCACAAAATTGAAAACACATTGTGATATTATTCAAATAAATAAAAGCTAAAATGTTCAAATAAAAGAACTACAATGTTAAAAAATGTACGTTGGATAAAGATAACTCACTAACCCACGACAGAGCAAGATAACCAACTAACCGGAACCTATTTAGTATAGTAGAGAATTACACTCCCATCATTGAGGAAGGTGAGCTACTCCCATTAGTAGAAAGATAACCACATTCCTCCTTTTAGAGAAAAGCAGACCACTCCTCATTACAGATAAACTTAACCACATTCACAGTGAAAGAGAAAAAGAATCTACTCACTAGTAGAGAAATATAACCACTCCTGTTTATAGAAAAAAATAACTACTCCCTACAAAGAAACACAGATCACCCTTATTTAAGAATGTATGGAATCTGAGCTGCTTCCGGGTTTACCTTCAACCAAAAGGTATGTTTTTCAAGGTCACAGACAGAGACTCCTTCAGGTGGCAGTGATATCACTTCAAAAAGGAGAGGTCTGAAAACATGCAAACTAATTTCCTGTGCAAAGAGTAGCAAAATATGAAAAATAATTCACCCATTCATTTAATCTAAGAAAGAACAAAATCAGATCTTACATGAAGCAGAACCTCAGCAGAATTGATAAGGACGATGACTACCCAAAGTGGGTCACAATTGCTCAACTGGTTAATCGCAAGTCTGGAAGGTCGACACCATTATTCGTGCTTTCATAACAACGTGTTTATGCTTGAATATTGCCCAGGATGCTGTTTGCACTCAACACTGCTGCTCAAATGCTGTGATGACTCTCTTCCATGATCGTGTTACCTTCAACTACACATATTATGTTTTGCTGTGGTCCTTCCGGATCAAGAAGAAATTATACCTCGTGCTTTGCAATACACCACTATCTGTCAAATCATCTTTTTCACCAGAGGGCTAAATAACATTGAATGAGATCATCTATTCTACCACTTACTTAAAATAATTTCTTTCATACCTTTTAGGTAAAAATGTATTGACACTTGCGCTATTCATGGGGAAAATATTTCATTCAATTCAAATTCATTGCAGGGACATTTTCAGTTTCCTTTAGGCATTGGTTTCTTTCGCTCCAGAAAGTAATGCTATTGGCTTGCGACATTGCTAATCACACCTTGGATCAGCCCACAGGAGTATTCTTATTCCACTGTTTTTCGTTTTTTTACTGGCTGCTTGTGCGCCCCTGCAACCTCCATTGGAGTACATGAGTGACTTCATTTTACATATGAAAAGTACACTAAATCATCACTCTGTTACATTAAATTATTTATCTTTTACAAACGTTCAGTATACAATCCAATTTTTCAGATTTTTATTTTCTACAGCACCAGGCCATTTTTTATTGCTCTTGTCAGCACTCAATCTGAGTGAGACTGATTCTAATATGGCTGACTCTGTGTGTTTCCCTTTCTGTCTGGATGGCCATCATTGGGTCAGGTCATGGTCCCGGCAGTGGCAGCCCATGCAGGTAAGCGTGGCAGAGAAGGGTGGGGTGGAGATTGGGGGGTTAAAGAGACAAGCAACGGAATAGGGAAAATAAAAGTACTAAATAAATAAAACCACTTGTCTTGCGCTCGCCGCATCGCTGACTCAGCAATGTGGTGAGCGCAAGGTAAGTGGTTTTATTTATTTATTTATTTTATTGTCACCATTCTGTTGCTTGTCACTTACACCGCCTCCACCCCTGCCCCACCCCCACACATGAGTGTGCTTTACTGCACGGGACACCACTGGGTGCCAGCACAGCACTACCTCCCTCAGTTTACAGCACAATAGGCCAAAGAAGAACTACACAGAAAATCCTAAACATGATGCACAATTTGAAGTGATCTGTTTAGTCTTTAGCACAGACTGCTTATATCTTGCTCGCAGTGTAGTTTGTATGTCTGCTCCTGTTACCTTCTAAGTCAAATCTGCCCCCTCTGGTTTGTGTCAAAATCTACTCTAATCTTTGACTCCTTACTCTGCTCACATGGATATCTACATGAAATTTCTTGTATTTTCACTTTATCACTTCAGCAAAAAAAATATAAATAACCATTCGTTTTATTATACCTGTCAAATAGATTTTAGCTGAGGCAGAAAGTGATATTATCATAGAATACATGGGGTCCTGCAATTTCTGTATTTAAAGCCTGTCTCTTATTTATTTATAATCACTACTGGTGATGCACACAGTCACCATTTATAAAGAAATGGTGCTAGAACTCAAATGTAAAAAGCTATTACAGTTGAATTCTGACACCACAATGCATGCTGCCAGAAGCAAAGGGGAAAGACAGGCCAGGTCATGGATCATACCTAAAGTCGCTGTTTAAAGAAGTAGAACAAAGCTTTTTTCCTTCTTCTGCTATGTTTATAGCTGTACAATGACAAGCAGAAAGAAGATATTTAAGGCAACATGTTTATTTTTTGCATTTCTTAGGCAATTATTGAAGTGAGCATCTTACTGCATGTTTCTACTGTGTCTTATTTTTAAACTGTGTTTTATTGAACTGCTTTTTATACCTCTTTGCAACAACTATCAAACTGCTTTTTTATATGTTTTATTTTGCACTAGAGATTCTAGATCTATCCTTTATGTTTCCAAACATGCTCTCTGTCTTTCATATGAATGAGCTACACACCAATGATTTAAGTGATTTGAGGGAAAGATGAGGGTGTGATCATGTATTATAAGGAATAAATTAGCCCTGCCAAACATTATGAGGATATTGCGTGTCACCTCAGAGTTTCATGTCCTTATAAAGGAGCTCCTTGGTGGCTTGCAATAGCGTTATAATGTACAGCAGGAGGCATTTTATCCCGTATTTATCTTAGCCTGTTGATCCACCTTTCAGTTTAAGAGAGACAGCACTCTGGCTATTTCCTTTTCCCAGAGAGTTGTGCCTTCAAGCCTGCTGAGACAATTTCTCAAAAACAACGCCTCCTGGAACTCCTTTCATTCCTTTGCGGAAACTGACATTCTTAACATACTATCAGATTTGGTACACAGACATAATATCGACTCCAAAATATCGTTTGGACATAATATCGACTCCAAAATATCGTTTGGAGAAAATATCGACAGGACAGAATATCGACAGCCAAAATATCGTTTTTAAGGTAAGTGAAGTAATATCGTTTTTAAGGTAAGTGAAGTAATATCGTTTTTATTTTTAGGGTTCAGGGTCAGTTTTGGGTTTTTGGGTAAAGGGGTATTTTTAGGGTTCAGGGTCAGTTTTGGGTTTTTGGGTAAAGGGGTATTTTTAGGGTTCAGGGTCAGTTTTCAGTTTTTGGGCAAAGGGGTATTTTTAGGGTTCAGGGTCAGTTTTCAGTTTTTGGGCAAAGGGGTATTTTTAGGGTTCAGGGTCAGTTTTCAGTTTTTGGGTAAAGGGGTATTTTTAGGGTTCAGGGTCAGTTTTCAGTTTTTGGGTAAAGGGGTATTTTTAGGGTTCAGGGTCAGTTTTCAGTTTTTGGGTATTATTTTATTATATTTTATTACTATATATATATGTTTAATACATATGAAATAAAAAAATATTTATTTAACTTTCATTAATTATTTAATTATTATAAGTTAATTTAAGTAATTTTAAGTATATTTTAGTAATTAATTATTAATATTAATTTAATTTAACACTGTTTTTAGTAAATACGATATTTTTTACAACTATATTTTTGTAAACGATATTTTTAACTCGATATTTTTGTACTTACCTGTTTGGAGATAGAAACTCGATATTTTGACTGTCGATATTTTCTCAACGATATTTTTGATGGTCGATATTCTGTCCGTCGATATTCTTTCAGTGATCCATCAGATTTGAAACCCTCAAACCACTTCACCAACCATCTTCACTCCAACCGCTTCAATGAGATCAAAATGTCTATACTCCCACTTTGTACTTTGCACCAAGACTGTAAATGCCTCCCTAAGTCAAAGCAAAATCCGTGATTGCCTAAGTCCGGGCAGATAACCCCCCATCTTAATAAAAAAACAATGGCAGATCACACTGACCTAAATAACTTTCACCCCATCTCCAATATTACAGCTCTGACGAATCTCCTTGACGAATCTCCTTGAAAAATGTGTACACATTCAACTATTCATCCACATTGAGCAATTCTTCTTGACAGATTCCAATATGGTTTCCATCCGAGGCATAGCACCGAATGGGCCCTTACAAACATAATGGATGATACACTAAAAATCTTGGATCAAAATTAATCTTGCCTACTAATCCTCCTTGGCCTTTCTTCTGCATTTGATACCGTTAACCATAACTACCAACTAGACCTATTGGAACACAGGTTGGGATTCTTTTAACTGTTTCACCTAATTTCTCCAAAACAGAACTCAAAAACTCAAGATCAATTAGTCCCTCTCTAAGACCACTCCGGTCACACTAGGGGTCCAAGAGGATTCCTCCCTCTTACCCACTCCCTTCAATGTATTCATGGAGCAACTAACGGAAACTCTGTTCAACCAACATTCAATATCACATGTACTCTGATGATATCCCACTTTATCTGAAAGGCTGCTCCCCTGAAGACATCATTTTTTTATAACAGACTTTATTAAGTTTTCACATTGTGTTCAAACATTTCTTGTGCATATTCCCACATAATACATTGGCATTATAACATTTGCCTCATGGTTGGGTTCATATCACAAGTTTGCCTCACCTTGTCTAAATTTGTTTGGTCCGTCAGTCCGTTCCCCATAATGGGTGAGGCCTTTCCTGTGGCAAGAGGCATATCCTAGTTAATCTAAAGCATGGACCTACAGGGCTGAATCCCGTTGCTCCTTGTTTGTGTCAGCGCTGTCCGCCTCTATGCATCATACCAGAGAACAAAGAACATCCCCCCAACTCTACTCCCCCTCCCGATCCCCCCAACCCCTCCTAACCCTACCTCCCCCCTCCCCTCAGACATGTCGCTTCCCTAACAGCGTAGTTGTTGCTCATTATGTGTTCTGCACACTCAATTCGAGTCCCAGGACCGTAGCCCACATCTCTTCTGAGAGGACGCATCCACCTTCCTGTGCAGCCCCCCCATTCTCTCGCCTCGCCACCTGTTGTTGCAGTCATATATATTAAAGCGGACACGCATAGCTAGAGAAATCAGTCATCATCGTCAGTCGGGTTTTTGAGCAGATCTACCATTGCCACCCAGGATCTCGCCGCCTCCCACAATTTGTCATTGTCAGTCCTCCTAGCTAGTTGGAGTCGGAGTGTCCCCTCGCAGTCCGCCCACTTTATAAATTCTCGTAGCCAGCGCGCAACACTAGGGGCCGTAGCCGCCTTCCATTGGCTGGTGAGTTCCCGCTTGGCTAGAACTAATCCCAGGTCCAGGAATCTACTGGAGGTTTTGATGCGGGAAGTGTGGGGAAACCAGTGTAACAGACACACCCCTGTAGTATGCTGCAAGTCCCTCTCTTTCACCTCTGTCAATTTGGCCAGTATCTCCCCCCAGTATCCCTGAAGCAATGGACACTCCCAGAACATATGCATCAATGCTGCACCTTCCAGTCTACATCGTGGGCAAGTAGTGTGGGAGCCAAAGAACTCATTGATTTTGTGAGGCGTAAGATACGCCGGATGAAAAACATAGAATTGGATACGTTGAAATCTTGCCCGTTCCATTAGCAATTCCCAGGGTTTCTCCTCTGTAGGCGTTCCCAGGTCAGTTTCCCACTTAACACTCAGTTCCTCTAGAGGAGTTCTCAAGCCCTGCGTCAGCCTCCGATATAAACATGTCACCGCCTTGATCTTAGTTGTGGAGGTGACCACATATTGGCAAGGGAGGAAGACCCGTGGTTCCTCCAACCCTAATTTTCCAGTGCTTGCACACAGCAGCTGTTACACCCGTGTGTAAGAGAAAGTCTTAAGGAGGGAGTTCGTGCCTCTGCATGAGATCTTGAAATGGTAGAAGAGTACCATCTTCATACAGATCGCCAATGGAAGAGATCCCCAGCTCCTCCCACTCATGTAGCCGCTGCCAGTCTCCTCCGTGGGGAAGCTCCATGCAAAACCATACCGGAATCTTGGGGGCATAGGCTGGGCTCCCTTTATTGCGTCGTAGAGCCCTACACCAACACTGCCTCAGGACCCAGAGCTCCCTAGACACCTCCCTTTCTCGCACCGGAAGCTGTAACAAAATCCGACTCAAGTGCCGGAGCCCTATGTCCCTGCCCCTCTGGTCTGCCTTCATTCCCATCTTTCCAGCCAGCTGCTGTGCGAACCACTGAAACTGGGCCGCATGGTAATAAGCCTCGAAATCAGGCACTGCTAAGCCCCCTTCTCGTCGCAGACGCATCATGGTCAGCAGAGCTACTCTCCGTCTTCCCGTTCCCCACAAAAAGCTCAAAACCATAGAGTTAAGTTGGGCGAAATACTTTCCAGGTATCCAAAGCCGCAGGGTAACAAAATAATAAAGTTAACGGGGGAGGGTTATAATTTTTAATAATGCCACCCGTCCCGCAACTGACAAAGGCAGAGAGGCCCAGAAGTCAAGGTTACTCTTGACGGTGCGCATGGTCCGCCCTATGTTACCCTCAAAGAGGTCAGCTGCCTCGTGGTAAAGTCTAACCCCCAGATACGGCAAACACTTACCCTCCCATCGCACATCTACCCCCTCAGGGGGATCACCGCGATCCCCACGCATCGGAAACAGGCAGGTCTTGGCCCAATTGTCTTTGAGCCCCTCAACCCTCCCCAGTCTCTCCAGCAAAGCCCGGGCTCCCCAAAGCTCATCCGTAGTGTTGGCGAGGAACATCAACAAATCGTCGGCGTACAGGGCAATATAGTGCCTCTGACCCATCCCCTCTAGACCCCTATAATGTCCCCTTGTCCGTGCCCGGACCGCCATCAGCTCCATTGCCAGGGCGAACAGGGGGGAGACAGTGGGCAGCCCTGTCTTGTCCCCCTGCCCACGTCACAAGCAGCCGAGATCACCCCCCGTCCGAACCCTTGCCGTCGAGTGAGAGTAGAGGAACTTCGTCCATGCCACGAACTACTCCCCCAAGCCGAAGGCCCTCAGAACTCAGAACAGATATGGCCACTCTAGACTATCGAAGGCCTGTTCGATGTCTATAGATAGGACGCACGCCTCATCGTCTCTTGCACCCGCCTCATTTAGTAACTGACAAAGCCTCGGAAAATTCATGGCCGTGTTTCGGGTAGGGATGAACCCAGACTGGTCTCCGTGCACCAGGGTATTCATGTGCATCACTAGACGACTGGCCAAAATACCGCTCAGTATTTTATAATCAATATTTAGCATCGCCAGGGGTCGATACGCGGATCGGTCCCACTCCGGTTTACCCGATTTAAGGAGCGGTACGACCACTGCCTCCCTCGTTGAAGCGGGCAGATAGCCCACTTGCTTTGAACGATTATAAAGAGACACCAGCTGCGGAGCCAGCACGTCGATGTAAGTGACGTAGAACTCCGAGGGAAGTCCGTCTGTGCCGGGGTTTTCTTCTTGGCCATACGCTTGAGAGCTCCCCTGACCTCGTTCAATTCTATCGGCTGACCCAGGCTCTCTGCCTCTGTAGCCTCGATCTGCAGTAACTCTATGTCCAGGAAATCCCCTTCCTCTAATTCCCTGGGGTCCAACGTGCTACTATAAAGGGTGGAATAGTAATCCAGGAATTGCGCATTAATGGGCTGCTGCCCATAGTGGGTCGTCCCCCCCTCTTCCCATAGTTCAAGGATCGGCGGGCCCTGCGCGCCAGATTCGCCAACCAGGCTAGCAGTGCCCCTGACTTGTCGTGCTCCTCATGCGCCCGCACCAGGTATGCCCTGTAGTCAAAACATCTCAGCCTCTCCACCTGTGATGCTAGTTCTTCCTTCGCCTTCAATAGTCCCTCCTGAAGGTCCTCCCGCCCCGGTCTCTCTCTTTCTTTCTCCCGAAGCCGTAATTCTGCCTGCTGCACCTCGCTCATTAAAGTTCTGCGCGCTCCCACAGCCTCCCCAACGCACCCCCGACGGATCACCGCTTTGAATGCATCCCACTTTTTGTGCAGACTGGAAGAAGTGCCCACGTTGGTCTGGAAGTAGTCCTCCATGGCAGTACCTATGGTGGCTCGGAAGACCTGATCCTCCAAGACCTCCGGCCGGAGTCGCCAATTGGGAATCGCCGTTCTAATGTGAACACAATTCAGGGTCACTAGTAGGGGGTTGTGATCAGAAGTCGCCCTGGCCAAATATTCACTCATCGTGATAATTATATTTACATCAGGGGAACACAGCACCGCGTCTAGCCGGACGTGTAACTCATGGACTGCGGAAAAATGAGAGTAGTCGCGCTCCCCAGGGTGATGGGCCCTCCAGGAATCTGTAAGCCCCCAGCTCCGCTGCCAATCCCTCCTGACCTCCGCCAGTCTGCGAGCAGGGGCGTCAGGGAGTGGTGGGTGGGAACGGTCCAAGTCTACATCTGTCACACAATTAAAGTCCCCCCCCAAGAGAACGGGACCCTCCAGTTCCCCCGCCAATTTCTGTGAGAGTTGCGCAAAGAAGGAGGACTGATCGACATTGGGGGCATATATGCTGCCTAGTGTAATATCCCGCCCATCCAGGTGCCCCATAACAATTGAATACCTACCCTCCGGGTCGATCACCTGACGTACACATTGAAATGGTACCCCCGCCCGTACCCAGACCAATGTCCCCCTGGCATAAGCTGAGTAAGTGGTGTGGAATACCTGCCCCCTCCAGCGGCGCTGCAATGCCACTCCCTCTGCCTTAGTCAGATGGGTCTCCTGAAGCAGTGCAATGTGAACTCCCTGCCGCACTAGGTAGGCATATATTTTGTGTCGCCGACACATGGTGTGCATCCTCCTGATGTTCCAAGACTTAATCCTAAGCCCTACGGAGGTGCCCATGGATCCAACATTTGTATTCGCTCTTCTAAGACCCCCCCAGCGACATGTCTGACCCACCCCCTTCCCACCCAACCATCAAACTGCACCCAAGTCCCACACCCCAGGACAGGTATACAAAAACAAGTTCCCATCCAAACCAAACTGGACATATTCCTGAACGTAACTAGGAGGTAACGTGTGGCTCACGCACAATGCCCCCAGAACCCCTCCCGCCCCCCCCCCACATTCTTGAAAGTTGACATGGCCCGTTGGGCCCCCCGGCAATCCTGGAGAGTCATCATCTGCCGTGTTGCCCCCCATCAGATCGGCCCCCGATCCCTGCCTGCGCAACTGACTTTTAGCATGGTCCCCGCAGTTCCGTTGCGGCCCCCTTACCCAAAGATCCCATCAGCTGTCTGCGGGGTAACGTCCGGTATCTCCAAGTCTGATAGCCCCTGGGCGTCACCAGATCCCGGACTTTCCGTTCCACTTTTCTCGACGTCAGGAGCAGTGCTCGCCGGGCTGACCACGCCCTGGCTAATGGCCACCACCGCCTGTACCGCTCTATCTCGTTCCTGTCACTGATCCACCGGAGATCCGGGCCTCCCCTGTAGCGGAGACCTCATCTGCCGTTCCCGAGGCGACGATATCCGGGAGGTTTGCTCAGTCGCGCCATCACGAGCTTCCAGCCACTCCCACGCTGCTTGCGGTGTAAGGAAGAAGTGGGTCTTCTCTGCAGACACCCGCAGCCGTGCCGGAAACAGCATAGCATAGGGGAGATGGAGCTGCTGGAGCTTTTTCTTAACAGCCAGGAAGGATGAGCGTTGACGTTCCCCTGAAGACATCATATCCCTTAACTTAACTCTACAGAATACTCAAAATTGGCTTTCATGCAACCGCCTCAAACTAAACACTCTCAAAACTGAATCCTTCCTCATCGCCTCACCCAATAAGGCACCCACCGTTAAAAAATGGACGAAGCAACTAACAGCATTCAATTGCTTATCATAAGTCATTAATTCAGCAAGATCAATGGGAATAGCTCTACCTAGAACTTTGCAGAAGCATATTAGTGCAGGCACTAAAGGAGCAGACCTCCAAATACAAATAAACATTGTAAGGTAATTAAAACCCTTCCTACTCCCGCGATTACCTCAAAATTGCTGTCCAGACACTAGCGATTCCCAGTTTGAACTATGGAAGTGCCACACTCTGCATCTTGTCCAGATCCAAAACAGCCCCTTAAGTGCCTATCAAAATGCTGCTGAAAGGCTCACTGCAGGATCAAAAAGGAATAATCACAATGAATTGAGATGAAATCCCTCTATTGGCTCCCCTACAAAGCAAGAATTCGGCTGAAAATTGCATGCATGACCCACAAACCCTAGACTTCAATGTCCCTGACTACCTTGCAAAGAAGCTTGAACTTTCAGGAGGCTCCAGACACTCTAGAAGCTACAGCACCATATTGCTTAAACCATATCCTTTCCTGGGATTGCCCTGGGGATTTGGAACCCACTCACCCCTGAAATAAAACTGAACAACTCTCCGACATATTTCAAGAAAGAAATTACATTTCTTTACATAAACAACTTTCTGTCCTAGACCCTAAGAGCTCCTCTTGCCTAGCATGTTTTGACTAGTCATCTACACTCAGAATTAATGCTATCTGTGCTATGCTACCTGTCTCTACACTGTGGGGATGCTGCCCAAATCTGCGGTGTAGCCTGATCAGTTTTGGTTCTAGATTATGACATGATTACTGCTGGATTGTAATGTTATTGCCTTTTTTTAATCTTTTTGATCGACCTGCATTGTTATTTTGGTGTTTCCGCCCTCATCTGCGGCCATAACCTATATTGTGCTCATTTTTGTATTCATTATATTTACTTTCTTGTCATGTTATTGTCTGTTGACCTTTCTGCCTTAATATTTACAGGTCACCTCCCTCTTCTGGAGTGTTGCCTTATCATGCTCTTGTTAAAGACACTATGAGTTCCATACGCCGTTGCTCCCTATCTTTTGTATTGCGCTCTGATATCAGCGAGGGTCATGTTCGCGCATTATAACGTTTGTCAAATAAAAATAAAGGAAAATAAATCTCTTGGGGTTTCTTGTATATCTATCCTCCTTGATTTCAAACATCGAACATGTTTTTGTACTCTTTAATTTTGTGAGCATTTAATACCCTTAGAGTATGCATATGAGGCTAAGCCACTGCATCCCTCTAAACAATGTCATGTTCATAAATGGGGAAGAGAGGCTGAATTAGTTGGCCAATATTCCTTTCATGATTTGTTCTAATATGTTTAGAGAGCAATAATTAGTGAGAAGCGTGCAAACTCACTCAAGATTCTAGGAGGCACCTGCTGGTTCTTTAATAGTTTGGACATATGTAGCTAAAATTGTCCCATTTCCTGCATTTGCAAAGTGGACTAACAGTTGTGGATCCTTTCTATGCCACTTGAACTTTAAAATGCACAATTCTCAGCGAGGCAATTACAAATGTTTACTCAGTGGTATACTGAGGACGGATGGATGATGTTACAACATATGCATTTACATCGCGGTACATTACATTGCGGTTTTTACAGCGCAAGCCGTTACAACACTTGCGTTGGAGTGCGCTGGACTTAGGAGTAGTATAATTTACTATTCCAACTCCAGTCTACTTACAGTAGGGAAGATGATGGATAGTAAATTATACTATTCCTTGTCCTACAGCGCCATCCAGCACAAGTTGTTGTAATGACTTGCTTTGGGAAAACCGCAATGTAATAGCATCGCGATGTAATCACCGCGTTGTAAACGATGTTTCCCGTCAAGCACATACCGGACCTCCGCTACTCCACCATGTAAAATAATCCTAGCGGCAGAACCCTCAACCAAAAGACCAAGAGACATCCTGGCCTCACTCATTTTATTTTGATTGGCCTGTGACTGTATAACTGTATTCACTGTATTTAATATTTACTTTTTATTCTTCTCTTGCGCAATCTTTCCGTCGCTGACCCATTACGGCCCCACACCCTGACACAGCCCCGCTCCCGCCACCCTACCTCTGGACCCGCCCCCTCCCCTACTTAATGGCGACTGCTGCGGTGGAGCACGTGAAACAGCCTTGACCTCTGGTCCAGGCCAGCACTCCCCCGCAGCTCCGGCTTGCAGTTCAGTCCGCTCCAGTCCAAGGCCCCCTCCTCGAGCAGGGTTCGTGCCAGCAGAGTGCCTCAGGTGGTCTTTCTCCTCTTCGCCTACCTACGGTTTTCTGTCTGCATTCCAACCCCCTCATTCATTTTATTTTGATTGGCCTGTGTGTTCTTACTGTATAACTGTATTCACTGTATTTACTATTTACTGTTTATTCTATCTTGTACAATCTTCCCGCTGCTGCCTTTCTGTGGCCCGCCCCCGACACAGCCCCGCTACCGCCACCCTACCTCTGGTCCCACCCCCTCCCCTACTTAATGCTGACTGCTGCGTGGTTGCGCCGCTTTCGCACCTAAGGCAAGCCCATCTGCGCCTGTCCACAACCCGACCGTGACCAGTGCAATGACCCCTGGTTCTCTGAGACCTCACCACTGCGACTCAACCATCCTCCATGCACTCAACCCCGGGAAGACACGCCGACTGCGCAAGATCCCCGCCGAACACCACTGACAGGCAGTTTTCATGCAGACCCTGCCGTAAATCCTTCATCTTCGATTGAGCCCCTGCGAACACCAAGTAAAAACCCAATACACACACCACCGAAACCCTGACTTGCATCCTGCTCAATGTACGCTCCCTGCACTGACACACCATTGAGATCTGGGACCTGCTCGACACCGTCTCGCCCGACATTGCCTTCTTCATGGAAACCTGGATCAACGCCACCTCGTTTCCTGACCTCGCCACTGCCATCCCTGACGGCTAAGAGATCCAGAGAAAGGACCTTCCACTCCTGCCAGGAGGAGGACTCGCCATTGCATACAAGAGACAACTCAGACTCTCCACATCCAGCACAAGTGACCCCCACTCCAGCACAGAACACCTCCACTTCCAAATCCGGACAAGCCCCAGGACCACTCTACGCGGCACCCTCATCTACAGAATGCCAGGACCTCGCACCCACCACGCAACCTGCATTGCAGAGCTCGCCGCACCCCACGCCATCACCTCCAAGGACTACATTTTACTTGGGGACATCAACTTCCACCTCAACAATGGCAACGACCCCGACTCCACCACTCCCCTCGCCAACCTAGGGTTGAAGCAGCTCATCAACACACCCACCCACAGAGTGGGTCACACCCTCGACCCAATCTTCGCGGGAGGAACAAACATCCGCTTCTGCCACACCACTCAGCCCCTCTGGAATGACCACTACTGCGTCCGTTTCACCTTCAACACCACCTTCCGCACCCACACCTGCACCACGGCCACCACAACGGAACTAGAGCAAGGTCACAGAGAAGCACCTCAACACCACCCTCCATCAATTTCCCCCCATAGCTTCGACCAACACCAACGCCGCAGCCAGGGAATTTCACCACTGGATCTCTTGTTGTGCCAACAAGCTTGCACCCCTCCGCCCCCGCCAAACAACACTCACTGAAAGCCACATGGTTCACCACAGAACTTCAGGAAGCCAGACGCACCTGCAGACGCCTAGAGAAAACGTGGAGAAACCTGGTAACCACGGGAGCATGGAACGAGCACAAGAGCACCCTGAAGGAATACCACAGCGCATTAGAGACACCAAACGGACCTCCATAAGAGACAAAGTACAGACCAATGTGACCAAAGCCAAGGAACTGTTCAACGTCATACAGCAGTTCGCAAAACCCACCTGCGAAGCCGCAGACATCACACCTTCCCAGGAAGTCTGCAACAGACTCAGCTCCTACTTCCATCTCAATATCAAGGCCCTCTACGACAATTTCAGCGAACCAACAACAAGCACCACCCCCAACCCAATACTGCCGATAAGCTGACCATCGCGGCCTGGGATCCCTCTACCGTCGAACTCATCACAGCGACCATGACGAAAACCCAAAAGACCCCTGTACACCGCACATCTCCCACAGAGTCGCCACCGTCATCTGACTAAAACACACCATCAACGCCTCCCTCAGATAAGGCATCTGCCCAGACGACTGGAAATGAGCAGAGGTAAAACCTCTCCTCAAAAAAAACATTGGCCGACCCAACGGACCTGAAAACTACTGGCCCATCTCTCTCCTCCCCTTTGCAGCAAAAGTCACAGAAAGACTGAATGCCCAGCTGGCTGCCTTCATAGAAGAAAACTCCATCCTGGACGCCTCGCAGTCTGGATTCCTCAGCAACCACAGCACTGAGACCGCCCTCCTCGCCTCCGCTGACGACATCTGCATACTGCTCGACCAGAGACACACAGGAGCCCTCATCCTTCTGGACCTCTCTGCAGCCTTCGACACCATCTCTCATCGCACTCTCACAGCCTGACTGCACGAAGCAGGAATACAAGGAGCCGCCCACGACTGGATCCAATCCTTCCTCTCCCGCAGAACCCAGAGGATCCGAATCCCTCCCTTCCTCTCCAAACCCACGGAAATCAACTGCGGAGTAGCCCAGGGATCATCACTCAGCCCCACGCTTTTCAACATCTACATGGCCTCACTCGCCACCATAGTCAGACAGCATGGGTTCAGTATCGTATCCTACGCCGATGACACCTAGCTTATCCTCTCGCTCACAAAGAACCTCGAAGACACCAGGCTCTGTTTTCAGGAAGGTATGAAGAGCGTGGCCACATGGATGAAGGACAAATGCCTGAAGCTAAACTCAGGGAAGACCAAGGTCCTCATCCTCGGACCCTGCACCTCCGCCTGGGACAACACCTGGTGGCCCTCTGCCCTAGGGAGCCCACCCACCCCTACAGATCACGCTCGGAACCTCGGCATCATCCTCGACTCCTCCCTATCCATGAACTGCCAGATCAATGCCGTTGCCTCCACTAGTTTCAACTGCCTCCGCATCCTAAGTAAGACCTTCATGTGGATCCCCCCAGACTGGAGAAGGACCATCACCCACGCACTCATCACTAGACGACTGGACTACCGCAACGCCCTCTACGCCAGAATCAACAAATGTCTCCTACACAGGCTCTAGACCATCCAGAACGCCGCAGCCAGACTCATCCTCGAGACACCACACCATGACACCTACGAGGCCTCCATTGGCTCCCCGTTGAAAAGAGGGTCACCTTCAAACTCTTCATCCACGCCTACAAATCCCTCCACAACATTAGACCCAAATACCTCAACAAGAGAATATCCTTCCACGCACTCAAGAGGAACCTTCGCTCCTCTGACCTCATCCTGGCAGAGGTCCCCCATATCCGCAGAAACAGAACCGGCGGGACAGCTTTTTCCTACATCGTGGCCAAAACCTGGAACAAGCTCCTCGTGAACATCAGACGATCCCCGACCCTGCACAGGTTCAGGAAGGACGTCAAGACCTGGCCCTTTGACTGATCCAGAGCCGCCAGCCCACCCCCCAGTGCCTTGCGACCCTCATGGGTGAGTTGCGATCCCTTTAAGCCACAAAGCCTATCCACCTGCTTTCGACCAAGACAGTCATCATCAGGGCATGGAATGTGAGAACCATGAACGAGACATAAAGGACAATCCAAGTGGCGTTGGAGATGAATAAAAACAACCTTGCCCTGCTTGGCATCAGCCAGACCAGATGGACACAGTCCACACAGAAAAGTCTGACTCCAAGAGGAATGCTGCTATATTCTGGACATGAGGAAAATAATGCCCCACATACTCAGGGAGTAGCACTGATGCTAACACCAACAAAGCTCTGATTGGATGGGAAGTTCATGGTCCCAGAATCATTACTGTGACCTTTCACACGAAGAAAAAGAGGATCAACATGAATGTTATCCAATGGTTACACCTATAAATGACAGCAAAGAAGAGGAAAAAGAAAAGTTTTACAACAGAACCCAGTTTGTCCTACAGAAATGCACTGAGAGAGGCGTTAATATATTGATGGGAGACCTCAATGCCAAGATTGGAATCAACAATACTGGGTAGGAAGAAGTCATAGGCAACCATGGCTTTGGTCACAAGAATAATGAAAGGTACGCCGATCTCTGTGCCATGAACAGTCCAATAATAAGCAACAGTGTATTTCCACACAAAATAATACACAAGGTAACATAGGTGTCACCAAACCATTCAAAAGAGAGTCAGATTGACCATGTCTGCATTGTCAAGAAGTTCCGTAGGTCCCTGCAAGATATGAGAGGAACAGACGTTGATGTCAGACCATCTCCTTGTTGTGGCGAGGCTAAAGCTGAAGAAAGCATAGATGAAACAGACGAACCGACAACAGTAATAAAGCAACACCATTCTCAAAGATGCACAGAAAGAGTGAATACTCAGTCACCATCAGTAACAAGTTTCAAGTCCTGCAAGAACTAGAGGACGACACAGACACAGTAGAAAGTCAGTGGGAGAAGATCAAAGAAACAGTGTCATCAACCTGCACAGAGGTACTGGGTCAGAAGAAACACCAGCATAAAGAATGGGGCCCATATTTATCGTTGTATTGCATGGCCCTTACACCATGCAAGGGGGCGCAAGGTCGATGCAACACTAAAGTCAAATTTATCAAGCCACGCATGGCCCTGCATAGCTTGATGCTTGATAAATCTGAAGTAACGCAAGGTAGCACAAATCAATGGCTTGCAGTACTACGCCCCAGGGAGGCATTCCATGGGTGTAGTGTGGGAGTTACCATGCATCCACCCATGGATGTTGGTGCATTCTCAAATTTACCATTAGTGGTAGTCCTGGGAATGCATTAAAATGCTTTGCCTCCCCAGGTGAGGTTCAACGAGGAGAAATATATTTAATTCTCCTCGTTTTCTCTTATGTGTGCTGCATTCTTCAACATGCATATTATGTTAAATACAGTGCATGCCTGCCCTTTCTGTTTCATGCAGTGCATTATGGCGCTGCATTAAATTATGGTAAATATGCACCCCAATCTCCACTGAGACTCTGTAAAATCCAAGCGAAAAAGGAAAAGAAAGCTGCAGTCAACACTAGCCAAACAAGAGTAGAAAAAGTGAATGATCCAAGCGGATACACCAAAACCAAGAAGAAAGCAAAGAGAAGCTTAAGAGCAAACAAGTGAAGATTCATTGATGGTCTAGCCACAACACAAAAGCCCAGGAAGCAGCAAGCAATGAAAACGTGAAATAACTCTACAACATAACAAGGAAACTCTTCGGCCGATACAGAAAACAAGAAAGACATGTTAAAGAGAAAGCTGGGAAGGCTATCATGGGTAACAAAAGCCAACAATGAAGATGGGTGGAGCATTTTGAAGAACTGCAAAACCAGCCTGTACCACAGTCTCCAGAAGATATACAGCCAGCCAATCAACTGCAGCAGACCAACCAAGGAAGAAACATTGCAAACCATCAAACATCTGAGAAATGGGAAGGCAGAAGGACTTAAAAATTCTCGCAGAGGCACTGAAGAAATAGGTAGGCATGATCTATGTTTGCAAGGATCTGGAAAGACAAATAAGTGTCATCAGGTTGGAAGGAGAGATATCTAACCAAAACCCCAAGAAAGGTGACCTGAATAACTGTGCAAACGACAGAGGGATAACTCTTCTACCAAACCCAGCCAAAGTGTTCAACAGAGTCATCCTGAAAAGAATGAAGGAACCATTTGACATTCAGTTGCGAGACCAACAAGCTGGCTTCCTCAAAGATAGACTCTGCACAAACCAGATTGCTACTCTGAACATCATCATTGAGCTGTCGATGAAATGGGACTGCCCCCTCTATGTCAACTTCTTCGACTATGAGAAGGCATTCAACCGCATGGACATCCTCCATGAACTCCTCCTCCACTATGACGTACAAGATAAACTTGTAAGAATCACCAATAACTCTTACAGGGGAATGACCAGCAAGATAGTTCATGGAGGACAACTCACAGAAGCCTTCCAAGTGAGGACCGGAGTCTGCCAGGGTTGCTTGCTCCCACGTTTTCTCTTACTGCTGGCCATAGACTGGATTATGAAGACATCCATAGCAAGGAGAAGTAATGGGATTCAGTGAGAACCTTGGACACAGCTCGATGACCTGAACTTTTCAGATCAGCTGACTCTACTCTCCCATACCCATCTGCAGATGCAAGGGAAGACCAACAATGTGGCAGCCATATCAGCACAACTTGGCCTCAACATTCAAAGGGGTAAAACCAGGATCCTGAGGGCTAACACGTCCAGTCCAACTGCAGTCACTGGTGCAGGTGATGCACTGAAAGAGGTTGAGGCCTTCACCTACCTGGGCAGTGTCCTAGACAAGCAGGGCAGCACAGATGAGTTTGCCAAAGCAATGGCTGCCTTTATTCAGCTAAAGAAGATCTGGAGCTCCAAGAACCAAAAGCTGCAAACCAAGATCAGGCTTTTGAACACCAATGTTAAATCGGTCCTTCTGTATGGAGCAAAAAATTTGAGGACAACAGTGACCACCACCAACAAGGTCCACATCTTACAGCAGCAACTACCACCTATGGCAGCAGTCTTTCCAACTCCCTGCTCATGAAGAAATCATGAAAAGACAATGGCACGGAATAGGTCACACTCTCCCCAAGTTGACATCAAACACCATGAAGCAAACCCTGATCTGGAACCCTCAAGGGCATAGGAATAGAGGATGTCCAAGAAACACCTGGTGTCGAGGCCTTGAGGCTGAAAGAAAGGAGATTGGTTACACCTGAGATGGAGGCATGGGGCTTATTTTTAGAGACACTTTGGCTATATCTCAGGTAGAGATTAAGGAGGTCCAAGGTTTTGAACTCATAGGCCTTTCTCTTAAAGGGCAAAAAGGAGTTCTGTATTCGGGGTTGTTGTGTTATAGACCACCTGGTAGTACACTATCTACTCTACCTGAGCTGATTGATCTTATTTATGATCTCTCTAATACACATGCCAGGCTAATAGTCTTGGGGGATTTTAATTTGTGGCCAAATGGGCCATTTGATACAGCTTATAGAGACCTTTGCCAGGCTTGCAGCAATATACAGCTGCAACAGCTGGTACTCTCCCAGACTCATTTGAAGGGTCATGCTTTAGATTTAGTTTTTGCGGATGTCACTCAAGCCACGATTAGGGACATAACTATCCAATGTTGGACGGACCATGCTCTTGTCCATTTCTCCCTATACCTCCCTGCTGACTCATTGAGAGATAATAGCTCAGGTTCTACCAAACTCAGTAGGCAATGGTCTAGACTCCTGAAAAATTCTAGTCTAATATATTTGTTAGCCGGTGGCTTCTCCTTGGGGGAAAATGTGGAAGAGAGCTACTTAAGGCTGTGCCAGCAAATTACAAATGCCTTGGATAAAGTGGTTCTCTTGCGGAGAGCTAGGGGTAGGCATAAGCTTGCCATGCCTTGGTATTCTAATGATCTTCTTCAGCAGAAACTGCGGTGTAAACAGGCAGAAAGAGCTTGGAGGAAGCATTATTTAGAGCCAGATAGAGCCTTTTTCAAACAGTCACTTTTGGATTATAAAGCACAGATCAAGTGTGCTAAAGCCAAGTACCTCGAGGACATGCTGTTGCAGGCAACAAACAAGTCGCAGACTTTGTTTAAAATTGTTAACGACCTCTCCCATCCAGCCTGTGCCACGAATAATATCTCGGCCTCTCAGTCCCTTTGTGACTCCTTGGCAGCCGCATTTGAGGACAAAATTACCATCATTTTGAGCGGACTTTCCAGCCCAGGCACTCCTTCCCTCCAGCCCTCGGCGGTTTCAGCACCCCTATCTATTCCAGGTGATCCAGAGGAAGTATCAGGCCAACCTCGGCTGGATAGTTTCACTCTCCCTTCTCTAGAGGATTTATGTGCTCTGGCGAATGGTGTTTCATCGGGCTCTCCGATGGACCCACTGCCTCATAAATTTTGGAAGGTGTTCCAAGAGGAACTCTTCCCTCCTCTTTATTCTATCTGTCACCAGTCCTTCAGTACCGCCACAGTGCCTGAATGTTGGAAACTAGCAGTGGTCTCTCCTCTTTTAAAGAAGCCCACATTGGACCCTACCTGCCCGGCGAACTATCGGCCAATCTCGCTGCTTCCTTTTCCTGTTAAGATCATGGAGAAACTTGCCACTCAGTCTCTGTCCAGCTGTTTGGAAACTAACATCTGTCTAGACGTGGCGCAGTTCGGCTTCCGGCCAGCCCATGGCACGGAATCTGCGCTGGTAGTCGTTCTGGACGATCTTCGTTCACGGGTAGACACTGGTCGGACAGCTTTTTTAGTGCTGCTCGACATGTCGGCCGCGTTCGACACGGTCAGCCACGCTATACTTATCAGCAGACTGGAAGAGATCAGGGTAGCTGGGTTGGCGCGGGATTGGCTAGTTTCCTACCTTCATAACAGACATCAGGTGGTGGCTCTGCCGCCTTATAGATCTGGCATCAAAAGAGTAGGGCAAGGAGTGCCCCAGGGGTCGGCAATCAGCCCTTTATTATTCAATCTGTATCTCCGGCCTCTGATTACATTGATCAAATCTTTTGGTATCTCGGTAATCAATTATGCCGATGATACGCAGCTCATCTTTTCCTTTGAAGGCAAAGATGCTGTGTCTAAAGAGACTTTCCATCGTTGTATGACAGCTACTGCGGACAGGTTGCGACATAATTCCCTCCAGTTCAATGGATCCAAGACGGAGGTGCTGTATTGCTCTATAGACCATATCCCGCGTCCTTTGCCGGCGGATTTCTGGCCAACATCTTCCTTAGGCACGATGGCGGCGGCGGACTCCGCCCGCAACCTGGGGGTCATGTTTGGCCCTAATCTACAACTGGATGCTTTTGTCAATAAGACAATTGCCACCTGCATGCTGTTGCTCCGTACTCTGCGTAAGATCCTTCCCATGCTTCCGGCGCAGGCTAGACCGGAGGTAGTGCGTGGCATCATTCTCAGTAGGTTAGACTACTGCAACGCACTGCTTCTGGGCGCACGTAGCACCTTGATCAGTAAGCTGCAGCGCATACAGAATATGGCAGCTAAGCTTGCCCTTTCTCGGTCACGCTCTGCTTCCTCCTCTTTGGCGCTCAAAGATCTTCATTGGCTGCCTGTCCAGCAGCGTATTTGTTTTAAAGCATCTTGCTTAGTTTTCAAGGCCCTTCATGGTCAGGGGCCGGTTTTGTTGCAAGAGCTTTTTTCATGGTACTCCACCGCCAGACCTCTACGTTCTTCCTCGGCATGTTTGGTGGTAGTTCCTAGAATCCAGAGGCTATGGATGGGTGACCGTTCTTTTGGCTAAACGGCCGCTAAACTTTGGAACTCACTCCCTCTGCCTCTGAGGAGCCTGGGAGAATTCTCACCCTTTAAAAAAGATTTGAAGACTTATCTTTTCCCCAGGGCAGTGTAACTTTGCGATTGCATAATTGGTCAGGTAGAGTCAAAGCGCCAGGATACCCTTTGGGTGACAGTTTTTGCGCTATAGAAGTATGCGATACATACACACATACATACCTGGAGTCAGATTGAAAGAAAAGCCTAGGACAGAGATGGCTGAAAAGTCCTTGTTGATGGCCTATGCCCCAGGAGGCGTAGTAGGCATAAGTATGTCAAAGATACAATATAGAAATGTTGCCTGACCACATAGCATTTGCAAAAATGGTGTCTCATTCGGTGTAGGTTATCAATTATAAATTCCAATGAGGTGATCATTTTTTAACAATATTTAGTGCATAATATTAATTTTAGGCGACACTACAGCAATTTAGTTCTGATATCACACCCTCAGTCAAATCAGGTCAAATCATCTAAACCATAGACTGAAAGAAGTCTTGTCAAACTGAAAGATTATATATGTGACTAGAATGCGTGTTTTTTACTCACATCCTACCTCAGCATTGCAGCTTTAGGTCTGTGTACATCTAAGAAACGTCAAACATATTAACTTTGTCATCGCTTCTTTGGAAGGTTAGGCACTTCCTGGTGCTTCTTGTGGGGTGTCCAATGCCCAATCTCCCTAATTTATCCACTGCTTCCGGTCTCGACAAAGTATCAAATTATTCCATGCTGAATCCCACACTCACCTTTTTTTGTTGGAGTTTTTCCTAATTTTCTTTTTACTCTGAGTTACTGTGTAGTTATAACATAAATGTTAGCTTTTAGTTTATTATCTCCATAAAGTCTACTGTGTACGAGGGACTTTTCCCTACGATTCATATAAATAATGCATAAATAAGGCAGTGTGAAAAGACAGGTATTTTTTATGAATTTCACAAAAAAGCATTCTATTCGAGAACCAAAAAGAACAGAAAAGAAAGTTTATACTCCCGAGATCCCCATTCCGCCCATGGACAGATGGAAGACCTTAATGGGAAAAACAACAGCTGTTTTCATAGCAATGAAGTAAATAAATGCAAGGCAGATCCCAGGCATTCATTTAAAATCACTTTAAGCATTCCAATTGTATTTACTCCTGAATGCATTAGTGTTAGTGGAGCTGGGGAGCCATTACGAGATACAGGCAAACATTGCGGGGTCACGACATGCTAAGATTGCAAACCGGGAGCGTCTAATAAAGAATTGTACCCAAATTGTCTCCGAATTTTTGTCTCTGGGCTCTTTACGCAGTCCGTTCTGATTTCCCACTGCCTAGCAAACCCATTTTGTTAATAGCCTCTGCCTTGTTTGTATCCCGGGCCTGACACGTCCCCCTGCGCTGGCTTTAGTTATACACAACAACGCTACTGAAAAAAAAGACATGACATTCCTCGGTTAAGAATGAAGCTTGTTGTTTGATTGGCTAGCGTGATAGGGTGATGTTCTAATCAAGCCAATAACAAACAAGCAGCTCTTGCAAAGGCCCAGAGACGTATTAAGGCATGGACAAAGTGGGCATTAGCCAGGCCCCCCTCCTTCCAAGGGGCCACATGGGAAAGAAAAATGTAACTCTGTGTAGGTCACCTCGAGCAATTCTTACATCTGAACCCTTTGTTCGTCTCTCTGCCTACCTCTGTTTCTGTGTCTCTCTTTTGCCACTGTCATTTTACCAAAGTAGTACAAGGCAGCACAAGGTGATTATTTTGATGGGGGAATTCATATCCTGTTAACCTGGTCTGCAGGGATCAGAGACCCTTACATATTACAGAGAGTAAGCACCAGGCATGTGTATTTTGTTACAGAGTGCATGCTAGGGTGTTTACACAGATCAAATAAATCCTTACATTCATCAGAGGGTAAATTCCAGGATTGCAGGAAAGGTTCACAAGACTATTTGGGTGGGTGGCAAGACAAGTGCTGTAGGCCCACTAGTAGAATTTAATTTACAGGCCCTGGTTACATAAAGTACCCCTTTACTACGGACGTATAAGTAAATTAAATGCGTCAATTGGTGACAAGCCAATATTACTATTAATTTTAAGAAGTGAGCACATGCAGTGTAGCACTCGTTAGTAGGGGTAAAGTGCACAGAGGCATAAGCCCCACAAAAATGACATCAGAAAAATATGGAGGAGTAAGAGAAAAGGTTTCCTGGAAGACCACCCTAAGGCTGACAATTCTAACACTAACATTATTACCTTCCAATAGTTTTGATTTCGTAGCTGAGTTTGGCCTTGATAATGTTTGATAGCAAACTTTACTGGCTAATTTAAGTTTGGTGATGGTTTGGGGTGAATGATATTAGAGCCAAAGCTTTGCATCTGCAGATGTACCTTTTTTTTGGGTGTTTTCTTCCTCAATTTACCAAGACACAGAGAATGTTGGGTTCAATTTTTTAGAACAAGGGCAATGGTGGTCTCTTAGAAAGTGTAGTGTAGTGTTGAAAATAGCTAGTGGTGTATTGATTGTAGTGGTTATGAGAGAGACGAGTGCCTGTTACAGTGACTGTCGGAAAGGTTCTTGATTTATTATTATTTAACAATATTTTCTCATTTTGGGTTGACTTTTATGTGGTGGTTAGAGAGGCTATTTGTTGTATGGCTAACATGGTGATCGTCTCAATCTATCAGGGGGAGAGTAGGTGAATAAGACTTACACTGGGAGGATGAGGTCCAGGGTGTTGTTTTTGGGCAAGTGGGTAAGGTTATGACGTTGTGTGTGATGTATGTTGTAGTGAGGAATAACATCCAACACTTTATGTTTAATGCACTGAATGATGGGGTGCCGTATACCCTGCCCCTTTATCTTACTTTTTCAGGTTCTTTTTCAACCCTGCTTTCTTTATTTACCACTGTTTTTTCCGAATTTCTCTTCCTGTTTTTTTTCTATTTGCATTTTTTCCTCTCTTGCTCCGAGTCAAACTTTGATATGGAAAAATATGTGCTGGTCTTTAAAAATGAGTGCGGGTGGGCCTCACCTGCAACCGCTAACTCAAATTAAACACTGGAAGTGATGCATGTCTGGTAAACTTGATGGCTGTCCAGTGGATGACAGCAAGTTAACTACCTGTTTGAAAAGTGTGGGTCCACTATATTAGGGTGCTGACACCTTCAATTGAGTGATCAAAGACGGAGGATGATGCAGGATGAGCTGTGTCACTTTAGAGCACCTCTTCACTTGATTCAGAAAATGTAGATCTAGAACACTGCATTGAGACAGTTTACTTCACCTTAATATCTAAAATCACATTTCACCTGCTCTTGTTTTCTTGTTCTGGTTCCTTGTGGCTAGAAGTATCTTTTTCAAAGACATTTGTATTCCTCATTGTACTATTCTCAGCTCAGGATTTATTTTCCTTCAGTTCATATTACAGACCTATCACCAAACCAGAGCTCTTAGACACTATTCCTACCTTACTTCTTCCTTTAAAATCTCTTGGACCAGAGGAAATGCCTCAGTTGAACTAGTTAAGCTATGGAATATAATTCTTGCTAGACTAAGATCGCTTTAAAACCATTTCAAATTCTGGAGGGCATTAAACTCCTGGCATTTCCCACACTCATAGCTAAGTTTTATACAAAATGGTAGGTATCCACTTGCTCAACACCTCATGATAATGTGCAGCGATGTCACAGTACCAGGATTGGTATACATCTGGAAACCTCATACACCTCACCCAACATCTCTCACATAGCTCCAAAAACAGGATTCAACCATGCACTAAAAACGTCATCTGAAGCAGATTGGAGAACCTTGTGACCTGTTAGCGGTAGGAAGTGTAAGATAAGGAATACAATACAATATAATATTATGGGGCATATTTACAAGGGCATTGCGCCACAGGAACATCACTGTGGCACAATGCCCTGCTCCATATTTACAAAGTGGCTTTAAGCCACTTTCTGTGGCTTAACGCTGCTTTGTAAATATGGGACCCTTTCACACAGATATCTGTGTGAAAGGAGTGTGCAATGGGGGGTGCTATGGATATTCCACCACAACACCCAATGCTTTTTGACTCTGCCCCAGATTTGCAAGATGTGTAAATCTGAGGCAGTGCCGAAAACTAACGCCATGCAAGAGCAGGCGATAGAATGCAGATATGGGGAAAAAAACTTTTATTTCTCCTCGTTTTTGCTTTTTCTATGTGTGCTGCAGAATGCAGCACACATTGAAAGAGCAAATTGCCATGAATGATTGTTTATGTGCAGGAAGGTGTTCCTTCCTGCACATATATGGTGCAAAGGCCCCTGCATTGATCCTAGGCAGCTCATTTTTGCACCAGTGCTAGGAAAAACACAGAGGTGCACTGTATTGTTGTAAATAAAGCACATCCCTGAGTTTTGGAAATCCCAGAGCTCTGTATTGCTAAATTTGGCGCAGCTTTGCGCTCTGACATTTCCTTGTACATATGACCCTATATCTTTTTAATGTCTATGTGTGGAACGAGCACTGACATTTCTAAACCTGTGGTGTGATGTGGATGAGATGGGTTGTGGGAGTATGGGTTACGTCTCACATGGGCTTGATTGTGTTGTCATGAGGTGCATTTCCCCTAATGTTGGGAGTGACTATTGTGTGCAGAATGAAGAGATGGGCAATCAAAATATGCATAGAAGGAGATGTAGGATGACATCACTAGGTGCAATTGGGCAGGATTTCTGGCTCTCTGTCACAGGAAACATCCATTACAATGCAGCTGTCACCATGCGTCGCCTTAAACACGCATGTGTTACAACACATGCACTGTTACCATGCATAGCCTTTACCACTCATTTGTTTACAACATATATGTCTTTACTATGCATGCCTTTACAACGAATTAACATTGTAAAGGCATAAATGGTAAAGGCATATATGTAGTACTGGTAGTAAGGGCATATCCTATTAACAGTGGTAAAGGCACCGGCATGGTCAAGGCCATCGCTGTTGTTATCGCAAACGGAGAGACCCTTGTGCTTCCTCTTGACAAACTGTTCCGTGCCTCAGAAGTGCTGCCTGATCATCGTCCTGTTAAAGTAAGGGGGAGTTGGGTCTGGGTTGGGAGTACAGATTTAGGGCTTTAGACTGCAGGTGGGTTTTTTAGGGACTAGGGGCCAGGGGTAGGTTGTGCCATGGAACAGCTTTAGGGTTCATGGCAGGGACCTGGCATTTTTTGAAAGGGCTGGGGCCTGAGGGGAGCTGCTTGTAGTGCAGGGGCCAAGTAATTTTGAAAAGGGCTGGGGGCGAGGGGAAGGTTGCCCCGGGGTCTGGTTTTAGGGTTCTGGTCATGGGACGGGTATTATTAACAAGGGCTGGAGACCGGGAGGAGGCTCACGCTGGGGTCTAGTTGTAGGGTTCAGGGCAGGAGTCGGGTCGTTTTTTTTTTTTAAAGGCTGGGAGGGGGCACCAGGTATGGATTTGAGGGCTGAGGGCGGGGGTCATGGAAAACCTTTACTATGCATCGGCCTTTCTCATACATGCCTTTACAACTAAATTCATTGTAAAGGCATGCATGGTAAAGTTATGCGTTGCAATGGAATGCATTGTTCCGTCACGCATCCCTCTGTCGCTACAGTAATCATGAGCCAACTAGAGTCCTTATTGGAGCAGGGAATTCCAGGAACAGGAAGTGGATCCTGGAACGAGCAGATGGTAATAGGACCAGCTGATTTGAGTCAGGAGAACCTGCTGTGTCTTGCATAAGAATTCATGAAAGGATAAAAGGGGTTACTCCAGTTGTAAGGTATATGCAATTCTTCCCAGTCAGGGCTGGTGAAATCATTCTCAGACAATGAGATCACTGAAGGTCTCCTGGTAGAGGGAATTTTGGAAGATGGGAGGCTGAACGAGAAGGGGGCTCTGGGACCTTCCAGTTTGGGGGTAAGGTAGCCTGCTTCAGATCCTTCTTTTTGTTCCATGTTGGTCAATGTTTGTCATGTCATCCTGCCTGGGCCAACAAGGATCGCACTGGAGCGGCAGAGAGAGCAGTTGGTATGGAGAGCCTTGAGGATAGTCTACTGGTTCCTACTGGGAGTCTCCCAGGAGGAACCAGTAGACTATCCTGAATGCTCTCCTCCTGGCACAATTGATGTAAAAGGGGACATAGCTGTTTGAAGCAATTCAGACTCCTCCTATTCAAGAATCAATATGCGATATTGACTGTGATAAACAAAATCTTGCTAAAGGTGTTCTTGGAATAAAAATTTATAGTAGTCGGACGCAGAGTGAGTTGATGGCAGTTTGGCCATCTGTGGAGTGTCAGGAGGAGCTTCTCCTCCTCTCGCTTCCAGGGGAAGTGGTTTAATACAGTCTTTCACAGCAAACAGAGCCAAAGAGGCAAATGAAGACAGTGGTGCGCCCTGCCCCTCGTATAGAGTGACAGCAGAAATTGCGCTACTCTCCAACACCCCATTTTAAAAAAAATGTCAAAGAGCTCCTCTAATACTGTCCAACGGTAAGGGCCATCCAACCCTGCTGGTAATCAGAGTAAATGCGGAGGGGGGTGGGACGAGGGAGTCTATATCATGTTAAAGAACACAAAAGAGTCAAGGGACAAAGAAAAATGTTTAGAGTATTTCAGGACCCCTTCAACAATAAGATAAATATGAAGTGTTGGAGAGTGGGACAGTTTGTGTAGTGATTCATTCAGACCTTGCCTGAACAGCATTATAGGAAATGCCATACCAAACCACTAAGCCAAGTAAACTGCAACAGGTTACATTTGATCACTTCTAGCCCTGGTGATTTCACATAAAAGAACAACTGAAACAACACCTTGTAAATCTCACAGGTGGAGTCTACTTATAGCCCCATAAATAGTAATATCTCATTAAAACGGTTCTCAGATACCACAACTGGATCAGTGTACCCAGACTCAGTGCCGTCAAAAAACGTCACAGGGTTAGTAACGCAAATGATTTTTTAAATACAGAGTATATGCAGATAAAGCTAACATTACAATTTAGTACCAAATACATAGTGTCTTAAAGTGGGAACTTCCAGCAAGTATATAATGTTCAAGCTGCTTGTGCACTTTAATGCAGAGATTTACAGTACGTATTATGCAGACACTCAAAGCCCATGGGGCTGATAGGGCTTCAACCCTCCCTGTCGTGTGTCTCAGTTCGGGCTGCTGTGGGCTTGGCTGGGCAGTGTCTGGAGTCTTACATCCCGGCATGCCTGAGTTTGTCACAGGTCTTTGAAAGACCATTTTTCATATTTACATACCTTTGTAAACTGTTTAGCAAGGCTTTGTTTTTTTCTGGTTCCCATACCCGTTGGTCCCCCACTCTGCCTATTCCTTACATTTGGATTTTACTTTTACTGCCATAGTGTGAGAATGCATTTCATGAAAAGAAACATAAAGTAGGGTTGCCAAAAGAAAAATACCAGCCATTTGTTGTTTAAAGAGCCTGCAAAGGCCTCGTCTTCACACTAAATAGGATTATAAATACAATCATATGTATTCATTTGTAATGTGACTTTTCTGTCTTTGTTCCCTTTAATTATCAGCCATGGATCATTCAGGCAGTCCTATAACACAATTAAAAATGCTTTATATTTGCTGTTCAAAGTATGCACAAATAAGTGCTGAAAATAGGCTTTAGGTGACTGCTTATTTTTGTAATGTCTGGGACATCAATATAATGAGCTGGAAACCCTAATCACAGGACTGGAAGTTTGTTGCAGAATCAGCACATTATTTATTTCCACCCTCCTCGAGCCCTGAACAGGGCTGGATTGGGAATGCAAACTGGCCTTGGCAATTGAGTCGGACCGGCTGCGGAGGAGGGAAGTGGGAAGGGGGGGGTGCATGTGGAAAACACTGCAGCTGCTTTTGGTACAGGGGGCCACTATTGCAGCATTGCTGCAAAATCGGCCCCCTGTACCAAAAACGGCACCCACTGGTCCAAACACGGGCCCCACCCTTCCGGCCCACAGAGATAATGCCTGGTGCCTGCTACGGCCAGTAGGGGACTGTCCCTAAATACTGCCATAATAGCAATAGTTTAACTTATATCTGTAACCCAACGCCAGCCCTCAATAACCTGCTGAGTTACTTCAAGTGTCTGGGAATGCACTCGGCATTCAGATAACTCACTCCTCATTCTTACCCATCACTTTCACCCTCACCCTGCACTCACAGCGATCACAATGCACTCACACTGATCACCATGCACTCACACCATTCACCCTGCACTCACAATGACCACACAGCACTTATGCCACTCATCATGAACTCACACTGTTCTCCCTCCACTTACCCTGCGTTCACATGAGCACTCTGCTCACTCTGTACTCACAGTGATCACTCTGCAATCACAATGCACTTGCGCTGTTCACCCTGTACCTCACCCTGCAGTCACACAAGCACACTACTCACCCTGCACTCATGCGACACTTTACTCACCTGTGCCCCTCACAACTCACTCTGCAATCTCACTCAAACAAGCCCATCACTAACCATGCATTCATTTGTCTCACTCGGCACTTACAACCTTACCCAAATTCATGTGGACATCTCAACCACCCTGCAGTCACTCCTCTCACCCTACTCTCTCTCACACTGTTCCATCGCTCACCGTGAACTCACATGGGCACTCCTGTCACCCATACAGCACAGAGGGTTAAAGTGCCTGCTACAAAGACTGTGTACCATGCAGAACACAGAACTGAGGATGAGTAAACTACGAGTAGCCCCATAAAAAAAAATGTTTGTCAGAAAGGGGCTAAAGAGAGATGAGGTGCATTGTTGGAGAGTGGTAGTGAGGAAATTCATGGAGAAGAATGAAATGGGGGAGGGGCGCCAAATAAAGACTGTTGCACCATGCACAGCCAGTTGTAGGGCCAGCCCTGGCTAAGAGTATTCCTCCCCCAATCCCCACACGAAGTTCGGGTCTAGTTGCGCCCCTGGTATTATGTAACCTCAGAATCCCTCACATCATTCATTTCCAGTGCCAACATTTTTGGGGCACCAGGAAAAATGATATTTTGGCGCTCCCGTTTACCAGCCCGCCGAAGGCCCCTTCTGCTTACACCGGTCCTTGTGCAGTTTAATGTCGTTCACTCAACAAGTCCTCACTGCCTGCCACCTTCATCACAATTCTTATACCTCATGACATCCATTACCTCCCTTCATCTGTGCTGTTGTTTTTGTCTCCACCCACATTAACAGAGATGCCAAGTGGGTGCTATGGTGCCCTTCCCAAGTAGGGCTTTTATAAGCAGTGTTCTTACCTGGAGTTGTGCAAAACTGGAGCTAGAAGCAAAGGTCATCGCTTCTCTAAAACAACCGTCCTCAGTTTCTCATAGAACAGCTCCATTACAGCTGCAGAGGGGCGCCCGGATGCAGCAATGTTGTGAATATCTTGTGTGTGCTCGGCTGAGAGAGAAAGGCTGGGCGCATCGCAGAAACCAGAAGGGTTTGTAGTTCTTGTTATACAGTCATTATGTGGAACCTCATGGCTGCAGTGCAGCAAGTCAGTACAGAGCGATAGCAGTTGGAGTGCATACCCAACAAGTAAAAATAGGGGAAGGGCAGGCTTACTGTTAAATATTTTAACCCACTGCCCCATCGTGAGCAGTCAAGGTGACCACTGGTCAGTATGCTTCCCCCTATCACCTAAACCTCAAAAGGAATTAGGTCTAACAACGTATCTGCCGCTCTCAGCAGAGAGGCCTTGGTTCGAATGAGCATAAACTCTTTAAAGAGCAGAGTTGATACAATTAATTACACACAGAGGGACGGAAGATTAAGCTGCTGCAGGCGGCACGTGACAAGATCACTAGCGCTGAGAGTCTCTTTTCAGTGATGACGTGAGCTACACAAGTGCTTTGCTCACATTTTAGACCATAGAGAAATCTGGAGGTTTCACTGACAAGCCAGTATCTGTGCAGTAGGCAAAGGGCCGACTGTCAGGTTAGCCACTGACTGATTTGTGACTGACTCTGGCTCAGCACTATAACTCTTTCAGAGGCACAGGCCTCTGGTGGAATCTACTCGGGGCCTCTAGGTGGCGGTAGGTGTTCTCCCTCCAAGTCTCCCAGTTTAAGCGGAACGCAGGTTCAGACAAAGAGTGTAATTGACTCGCCAAATATTAACAAGAGAATCAGCGCATCTGGTAATGAGTCATCAGCGGGGGAGACCTGCCTGGTAATTAACACGAGGTCTCAGTTGTAATTGGCTGCATGTTAATCGCGAAGGGGTTGGAATTAGATGTGTCAAGAATGAGGGCTTCATTAGGTGCGCTTAACTGCTCCGATTAACAGGTCAGGATGCTCACTGGGCGGGAATCCCGAAGTGGACTCAGCGGATGAAGACAGAGCAGTGCAGAGGCAGTGATTTCAGACTGCTGCTCATAATTCGGAATGGCCACTGCAGCTTCGTAGGGTAGTGCGGGCTAAAGGGGAAAGCTAGCGAATTGAAATCCGGAGAGCTGCCAGTGTAGAGCCAAGGGTCCAGTTTGGTCCTAAATTCCAAATAATGAACCGAGCCATCAAATTATTAGGAATGGTACACACAACCAACATTGTCTAAATATCTGACAATTTTACAATTCAAAAAAGTATGTTTCTTTAAACAGTCGGAAATCTTTTGTTTCAGTTTAATACATTATTAATTTATAGCATTGCATTGAGTGGCATTTACTAAAACGTGGTGGGGCACTGGCACGCCCGTGACGGAGCGAAAAGTTTTTTCTTAGCCTAAATAATAATCTAAACAACGTGCGCCTCCTATTTGGGAAACAGGCACAAACAACTGTTCCCCATCAGGGAGGCAAATCAACTCAGTATTTTGTTCCTCGTGCCTGCGCCACAGCGAGGGGTCGGATGATGTTGGGATTATTTTTAGGCTAAGAAAAATGTCAGTAATTCAAGCATTCTCTGCCTCCTTGCTGAGTCACTGAAACAATTGTCTGTGTCCCAGTGAGGAGTCAGATACTGTGGTTCGTTGGTGGAGCAATGCCAGACATGAGACTGCAGGGGCACCATTAACACCATGGAGCAACAGATGACATCAGGATCCAACTTGACAATGGCGAAACATCAGCCCTCATCCTCCTGGACCTGTCAGCCGCCTTCGACACGGTCTGCCACCGCACACTAAAGACACGCCTCCAAGAAGCTGGAATCCAAGAGAAGGCCCTGGACTGGACCATATCCTTCCTCTCCGGCAGAACCCAGAGAGTCTGCCTTCCTCCTTTCTGCTCCGACGCCACCGACATATTCTGCGGCGTACCCCAGGGATCATTCCTCAGCCCGACGCTGTTCAACGTCTACATGGCCCCACTGCACACGTCGCCCGCCAGCAAGACCTCAACATCATCTCCTATGCCGACGTCACCTAGCTGATCATCTCCCTCACCAAAGACCCGCACACCGCCAAAACCAACCTCCACGAGGGAATGAAGGCCATAGCCGAATGAATGAGGAACAGCTGACTGAAGCTGACCTCGGACAAGAGAGAGGTCCTCATCCTCGGAACCACCACCTCAGCCTGGGACGACTCCTGGTGGCCGACCACACTGGGAACAGCACGGACACCCACCAACCACGCATGCAACCTGGGATTCATCCTCGACTCCTCCCTCTCCATGTCGAAGCAGGTCAACACCGTCTCCTCCTCCTGCTACAACACCCTCCGCATGCTTCGCAGGATCTACAAGTGGATCCCTACTGAAACAAGAAGAACAGTGACCCAGACCCTTGTAAGCAGCAGACTGGACTACGGCAATGCACTCTACGCAGGCATCCCAGCCAAGCACCTACGACGACTGCAACGCATTCAAAACGCCTCCGCTGACTGATCCTCAACGTCCCTCGCCACAGCCACAACCCCCCTCACCTCAGAGACCTACACTGGCTGCCCGTCGGAAAGAGGATCACATTCAAGCTACTCACCCACGCACACAAAGCCCTCCACAACACTGGACCAGCCTTCTTCAATGGCCGACTCAGCTTCTACACCCCCACCCGCCAGCTCCGCTCCACCAGCTTCGCCCTCGCCGCGGTCCTATGCATCCAACGGACTACCTCCGGCGGCAGATCCTTCTCCTTCCTCACAGCCAAGAACTGGAAGACCCTCCCTACCCACCTACGGCTGACCCAAAACCTACTCACCTTCAGAAGACTCCTCAAGACCTGGCTCTTCAAGCAGTAGCGGCACACCTTTCCCCTCAGCGTCATTGAGACCCTACGGGTAAGTAGTGCGCTTTATAAATACATTGATTGATTGATTGATTGATGTCATGCACATATTGGATGTACCCATGTCCAGACGAGGATCTAGCTGGTGAGGAAGGGTCAAGGGCAGCTTTTACTGCCCCCAGGTCAAGGGCAGCATTTACTGCCCCCAGCTCGTACCTAGCCATGCCCACTACCTCGATCCTCTGTTGTTTTTTTTTTTGGGTGACAGGGAAGGAGGTGGGTGAGAGGGTGGCAAGACAAGTCAAGTTCCTCCTACTAATTTATTTATTTATATAGTTTTGTATAGCATAAACGTGACCCTACGTGGTATCAGAGCACCCTACACGAATGGAACCAAGGGTATAATGGAGCTAACATTTATGAACGAAGGACACAACATTGAGGATAAACAGCATACTAAGCTTGATCTCTAAAGGTAGTCGGTGATGGAGAGGTCAGACATAATGAAAGAGTAGCAGGTAAGAACAGGGCCGGACTGGGAACTGAAAGCAGCCATTGCAAAGTTTGCCAGACCAGCCCCCGTCCAGCGCGTAGCGAGCGAGCGCAGCGAGCGAGGCTGACCGCTACTAGGGGGATTTGGAGGGGGTTCTCCCCCCAAGAAAAGTTTGGAAAACAACAGACCAAAATGGTGAATTTTACAGCACATTTTTCATTATATATTCAATTGTATCAACTTTCAAAGCACAGTAAATAGTAGATTATGACCTTCAAGAGCACCAGGTTACCCACCCAGTCATATGTACCCATAGACATTCTTTCAGAGAGCACCAAAAATAGGCACAAGTAGTGAATGAGAGAGAACAAAGTAAAAGTGAGACCAGCCCCCACATGGTGTGTTGCGAGCTAGCGCAGTGAGCAACCACTACTAGGGGGAGGGAGACAGAAAGGGCAAAGCAAAGCATTTTTCAACACATTTTTAATTACATATTAGATTGTATTAACTTTTAAAGCATATTAAATGATTACCTTATGGAGCCCCAGGATACCCAGTCATAAGTCACAGACATTCATAAAGAGAACACTGAAAAATGAAATGTCGAGCACGAAACATGAATTTAAATATAACCAATGTATTCTTCATATAAAATAGCATAAAGACATTTAAAAACACACTTAACTTCAAACAATTGTGCAACGGTTCAGAGTAAAAAGTGTACAAGACAATGTGCAAACATTACATGATTTTTATATCCTGAGTTTTGTAAACAGTGCTAAAATAAAGTATCTTATGTAAAGTGCAACAGTGCCCAACATTATGATTTTGTGTATATTGACATTGCAAACAGTTAACATGACCTGCCTGCAGTAGCAAATCCTTAATATGAAACACTGTAAAAACATAATAACATACTTCTTCTCAAACAAGTGTTATATTCAATTGCACTTTGCATTAATTTGTGTGAATTGACTGCACAATGTTGAGTGATCATAACTCTTCAAGAGAGTGTTTCCTAGGACAGACTCAGAGAAACTGTATAGAAGCTAAAATCTCAACAGAAGGAGAAACTGCTTCATTGAACAGAGTCAGACTGAGGCCTGGTGTGAAACAGAATAAGATCACAACTGAAGAATAGAGTCCACTCAATAGGACATACTCAATCAATCAATCAATCAATCATAGACATTTATAGAGCGCTCTACTTACCCGGAGGGTCTCAAGGCGCTAGGGGGGGGTGCTGCTACTGCCCGAACAACCAGGTCTTGAGCTTCTTCCTGAAGGCGAGGTGGTCTTGGGTCAGGCGCAGGTCAGTCGGGAGGGAGTTCCAGGTCTTGGCAGCCAGGTAGGAGAAGGACCTTCCTCCTGTTGTCGTTCTTTGGATGCGGGGGACGGCGGCGAGGGCGTGACTGGCTGATCGGAGGTGTCGTTTGGGAGCGTAGAAGTTGATGCGGTTGTTCAGGTAGCTCGGGCCTTGATCGTGTAGGGCTTTGTGTGCGTGGGTGAGGAGATAGCACTCAGAGATAGCACATTAAAGAATGAAATTACAACCTGCTGATTACTCCCTGGGTAGGTTTAAAAGAGATTGAAATTGCATACATTGCTGCCCAGGACTCTTTAAGGGGCCGTACTGTGATGATCACAACACCCTTCGGGTCACTCTTGATTTTTCAAAAAAAGTGCTATGCATTTTAGGCTTTTTTTTAAGACTGTTTCAACGTCACAACTTTACAGCATAAAAACTACATTCTGATTTTTTTATTTTGTATATTGTCACACATAAAGCACTGACATGTGATGTCACACATGAGCACACAGGCCACTGAGCCCAGAAACTGTGAAACTGTCACACATAAGCACCTAGGCACTGACCCAGGCCTGGTTGTCACACCAGGCCAGTAAGCATGCAAACGTCACACATAAGCACCCAGGCAAGTAAGCATGGAAAAGTCACACATGAGCCTCCAGGTCACTGAGGCCAGAAACTATGGAAATAGCACACATAAGCACCCAGGCCAGAAAGCATGGAAACGTCACACATAAGCACCCAGGCGCACAGGCACAGCACAGCACATCTTCTTGTTGCTGTGTGCCTTGAATACGAAGCACAATTCCTGCAGCGAATACAAAATCAGGCAGCGTGTTATTAGCCGGTTAAGGGCGCTGTCTCTCAGCACACTACATCGGTTATTGAATGTGAATACTGACTGCACAATCACAATGACATCTAGATACAAGAAAATCCATGTGCACCACACAACGTGATGCCGACCAGGCTGACTGCCACGTTTTGTTGGCAGTATCTGTTTAAACTCGGTAATCCAACATGGCTCAGACTCCTTGTCAAAAAACAGACTTTCATGTTCAGGACAAAGCCATTGCCCTGAAAATGAGCTAAAGGCCCCCCACGTTAGCCTAAGCGGCGCAAGTGCCAGTGCCCAGTGGCAACACCAGTGGCCAGTGGAAAACAAAACAAAAGGACTCACTCTTGTAAAAAAGAAAAACACTAGAAAGCCCTGTTGTCTGATTCAAAACTATTTTTCAGCACAAGTCCCAAGTTGGGGCTTGTGCTAAAAAATATATTTTAAGCAGACTTGCTGACCCCAACCTTCGCCCCGGTTACAGCCCCCAAGAGGCAAGCAGCACAACAGCGCCACCAAAGGGAGCACAGTCACAAGTGTCCACAGTGCTGCACTAGCATAGCCTGACTCGCAAAGGCAGGCCAGGCAGGCAGCCAGCCACCACCACCTCGCTCCGGCAGCAGTCGGCTCCACCGGTGGCAGGAGGAGCCAGAGGGTTGCCTGCAAAAGGGGGTGTAGGTACTGGTGGTACTAGGACTGCTAGCATAGCGGGACTCGCAGGCACAGGCAGGCCAGGCAGCCTGAGCCAGCCACCACTACCCCTTCGCTACGACAGCAGCCACTCTGTAATCTCTCATTCCATATTTTAAAAACGTGCTATAAATAATTTGTTGGAGCATCAATTCATTATTTCAAATCCAAAATGACATAGCCTTACAGTATGTCACAGTCCACAGCTGCAGCACATCATGTGGGTACTTTATAGCACAGTTTAAGTATAAATTAACCTCTTTAATTACAATTTCTTTTTTAGAGCAAACTATTTAACTCCTTTTTTTATTTTTATTTTTACATTATGATTTGGGATTGGCATAGCTCCTGTCATTTTCTTAAGGTGTAATTACTTGAAACTACAGTGAAATTATGCAAGATCATGCAGAATTACATGAGGAGTGTAACCTTGCATTTAGTGCTATTTACTTGGTGCAAACTGCACCCTTGCATCCAAAATAGACCCCAGGATGCATTTTGAGCTAAGAAAGCAGCACTAAATGCAACAGAACAGGAACAGCAGCCTCTTGTCATGCTCTGTTCCTGTGCTATTGCAGTAGGCATTGTTACCCCAACTTACTTTGAATTATGCAAGCAGGCGTGATCGTGTAATTTTCAGTAGTTTTGCATACAAGAGTAATGCAAAATTACATAAATTTCTCCGATTACTGTAGCATAATTAAAATTTCACCCACGTCTATGAATGATCTGCATTTATGCATTTTAAAGCCTGTGATTTTCTGTATAGTACATAAACATGCTTAATACATGGTAAATACATCATTCTGCTAGTGCTTTATAAGTAGAGGATATTTAAAGAATGAAAATGCATACGCCTTTACTGTTAAAAGTATAGAGCTCTTCTAAAGTTTGTTGGTCTTTTGCGAACAATAATAGTTTGAAGCAACTGCAGGTTAAAGATCTATAATTGTTTTCAACCAGTAAGCAAACCTTTATAAGGGCGAAGAAAAAAGTGATGGCAAAACACAACGTCAGCGGACAGCACGTAATACATACAGTTGTAGGGATTGTTCACTTTATCATTTATTATTTGCTTGAATTTAACCTTGTAACCATTAAGTGTACTTAAACGTGTATCTTTGAGTTTCTGAGTAAAAAAAGCACTTGCTCCAGCACATCAAGCTCAATCGTAGAGCGGTGAAGATCCTGCAAGGGGAGGGGCAGGTGGGAGATCGACACCTATTCATAGTCCGAAAAGAGCAATTAAAGGCTGATGGGTGGGGGCAGGGAAGCCTGGCAGTCTGTTGGAAGCTGCAGTGTAGTTTGCATTAAGCGTGTCATGTACTTTCTTCAAACAGGAAACAATCTTGTTTCCTAAAAACACTGAAACAGTTGTCAGAGGGTTTCATATATAAGAGCAGGTGAAACTCGAATTATAGCGATTTTGTAGTATCTAGCTGAAATTGCTCACAAAAGAAACAGCAGCACATTACTGTATCACGAGTACATACATAAAAGTAGAAGAGATGCAGCTCGTATTTGGTGGGCCATCGACATTAGACTGTGTGCGCCTGTGTCCAAAAATAATTGACTCAGCACAAGCTGTGTAATACAACACACTTTTGCATCTGTGTGCATCCTGTGGTGGGCCAGGACAGGGCCTGCCACGTGGACCCTCGGCTTCCAAATAATGATACACAGACACCAGGCTAGTGTGATGCCGGAAAGACCCCGAGCGGTCTTCCGCTCTGTTTATTTATACCCCAGAGCGAGCCCACCCCGGGGGTGTGGGGATGCGTATATGGATGGCAACAAAGTATGGAGGAGCCCGGGTGGCTCTCTACATCCCTCCTTCAATTTAATCTGCTCCTTCAGGCACTAGTGCCAACAGGGTGATGTCCATGCAAAGTCTCTCAGTCTCTGGCTCGGACCTGGATTGGGTCGCAGGTTGTACCGCTGACTTCGGACAAACGGGGATGCCGCAACCCCAGCCGGGGTTGCCTCCACACTCTCACCACTCGAAGCTGGGCACGGTCGGCTGGCGCTGATTCCGGTGTTTTGACTTGCCGCCCCGAGTGAGCTTCCTCCGTTTTGTCCTGCCGGTGGTGAGCTTGAGAATGACACCCCAAAGTCCAGACCATAGTCCTCCGCATTCTCCTGATCTCCAACTATTGCTGATGGTCCGGCCGGCCCTCCCGCTTTCTTGAAACATGACACGTTGCGGGTTACCACCTGACTGCCTCACCGGACGGTGACCATGGTCCCCTGAACCTTGTCTACTGTCCACACCTCCGGCTCGTAGGGTGTTCGAAATTTCCATCGTGGGTGTCGATCCCGAACTACCACAGTGTCTCCTTCCTGTAGCATCGGCTGTTGGGCATGCCGTGCTTCACTCGCCTTCTGATTTGTGGCTCGTCTCCGAGCTTGGATCGCCTCTCCGTTCTTTGCCTCAGGGGTCCATGTGTGGTCAGTCAGGATGCTGTCCCAAGGTGCTCTCTTGAACAACACATGTGCTGGGGCACACTTAGTGGTGCTGTGTGGCGTCTGACGATAGGCCCCTAGGAACCGGTGGAGGGCTGCTTTGGGGTCCTCCCCGTCGTCCACAGCAATCCTCAGAGCTCGGTTGAGTGTCCTCATTAGTCTTTCTACTTCCCCATTTGCCTGTGGCCATAACGGAGTGATCTTTCGGTGTGAGATCCGGAGGTTCTCGAGGTAGCTTTGGAACTCCCTCCCTTGGAAAGGTGGCCCATTGTCTGACTTGATTTCCTCTGGGAGCCCCATGGTGGTGAAGATGCGGTTCAGGGCTTTCTTGACTTGGGGAAAAGCAACTGAGGGTATCACCTCCACCACTGGGAATTTGGAGAACGAATCAACTAGAACAAGCGTGTGCCGGCCGTCCGGGAAGCTCCCGAAGTCAATACTAAGATGTGTCCATGGCGTCTGGGGTGCATCTTCCGTTATCACCGGTGCCGGCGCTGGATCCCCACCAGTGATGGTGCAGGCATGACAGGAGCGTACCATCTTATCCACCATGCTGTCCATGGCTGGGAACCAGACCTTGCTTCTTAGACGGGCCTTGGTTTTGGCCATCCCTTGGTGACCGACATGGGCTATCTCCAACATCCGAGGCTGAAGGCTCTCCGGCACTACGATCAAGTGCCCTCTGAGGATGACCCCCTCGTCACCCACACTCAGCTCGCTCCTGACTTGCCACAATTGCTGCAGTGAATGGCTGACTTCTGATCGAAGGCTCTGGGCTCCATCCAGAAAGTGAGCCCAGCGATTCCCTTCTAGAGCGTGCCTGACGCGAGATAACGTTTCGTCCTTGGCCCTCGCCTCTCCTATCTTCTTCAGCGTCATTGTGTCTGGGCACGCTGCTTGCCCGATCATGTGAACAAATTCTTCTGCTCCCAGTCCGTCGTCCAGGGGGTGGGACGTATTGGTGACATCTGGATGCTGGGACAGGTAGTCGGCGGGGTTGTGCGCTCCTGGTCTGAACAGGATTTTTAAGTTGTACCCCTGTAACTGGATGGCCCAGCGCTCTATCCGTGGGGGTGCTAGTCTGGACGATCCTGCAAACAGAGGTAGCAGGGGCTTGTGGTCCGTCACCACGCTGAACTCTTGACCACACAAGTATAGGTGGAAGTGTTGGCACGCCCACTTTATCGCCAGTGCCTCGCGCTCAATCTGGGCGTATCGGGTTTCTGTGTCAGTCAGGGCCTTGCTCGCGTAGGCTACTGGCTTCCATTCTTCCAATCCGTATTCCTGTAGGAGCACCGCCCCAAGACCCACCGGGCTGGCATCCACGATCAGTTCTGTTTTGCGGCGCGGTTGGAAGTATGCCATCACCGTGTTGTCAAGAAGACTTGCTTTAATGTCTTGAAACGCCTTGTTGGCTGCCACCGTCCATTCCCACTTGTGGTCTTGCCGTGTGAGTGCCCTCAGGGGTTCCGCCAGAGCCGCCAGCTTGGGGATGAACCGGTCGCAGTAAGTGGCCATGCCTAGGAAGCTCCGCACTTCAGTGGGAGTCCGCGGAGTGCTGGCTGTCCTGATTGCTTCGCTTTCTTGAGGTCCACTTTTAGCCCATCTCGGGTGAAGGTGTACCCGAAAAAGTCAATGGATTCTTGGTAAAACGAACACTTTGACCGATGCAGGGTCAATCCACTTTCCACCAGCCTTTGTAGCGTCGCTCTCAGATGGGCATGATGGTCTTCGAGGGTGTTGGAGTAGACGAGGATATCGTCACTGAGGTTGATCACGCCGCTCAGACCTGACAACACCTCGCGTATGGCGTTTTGGAACACCTCTGCTGCTGAGGACACACCAAAACTCAGCCGCCGGTACCTTCGCAGCCCCACGTGGGTCGAGAACGTGGTTATATAGCGGCTCTCCATCTCCAATTCGAGTTGATGGTAACCCGAGTTAAGGTCCTGCTTCGAGAACCATTTCGCCCCGTTCAGGTCGGCCACGATGTCGTCCATGGTGGGGGTAATGTGCCTCTCTCTCTTTACGGCTGCGTTGGGGAGCCTCATATCAACGCACAGCCTGATTGCCCTGGGTTGTTTCGGTTTAGGTGCCACGACCAGTGGGGATACCCAGGGGGACGGACCTGACACTTTTTCTATCACCCCGAGGTCTTCTAGCTTCTTGAGTTCTTCCTCCACCTATTGCCGGAGGTTAAACGGCACTCGCCTGTGCCGGAGGGCTACAGGGCGTACAGAGGTATCTATGTGTAGACAAAATTTCTTCCCTTTGAGTTTTCCCCAGGCCTTGGAATAGTGCGGGGAACTCCTTCAGCAGATTGTCCATATGTGACTGATGTACTTGATTCGCAAAGAATACGAGCCCCAGGTCCTCTGCGGTGTGGCAGCTCAGAAGAGTGCCCTTCTTCCCCTCTGTAATATGAAAACGTGCTTCCGTCGAATATTCTCCATTCACAATGGTGGGGCTGATTACACCTCCCAATGGTAGCGGGTCTGTACCTCCATAGGTGTAGATTTGTGCGCTGGAGGGTGCAAGAGCGGGCTAAGGTGACATTTTTTCGTATTGCTCTGAGTCCATTACGTTGACCGATGCCCCCGTGTCAATGAGGGCTCTCACTTCCGTGCCTTCAATGGAAACGGAGCACATGGGCGGTGGTCTCCTCTTAGTGGACACTCTGCTGACATATGAGATGACGTACACTTCCTCATCGTCGTCGTCTTCGTATCGTGGTCGCCTTTCTTGGGCTTGACTGTCGGGGGGTGGCATATCCCGTTCTAGTGACAACTGTCGGAAACGCTGCGACAGGTGTCTGGGTCCGTAAGCAGCATGGGACCTGGGGGAATTCGGCCGGTATCTTCCTCCCCGGCATACTACTGCAAAGTGGTTTAGCCGGCCGCACTTCAAGCATGTTTTTCCTTTCGCCCCACACGTCGCCGTCGCCAGATGATCTTCTCCACAGTATGCGCACTGTGTTCCCCGGGTGGGCGTGTGTTGTTGGCGACTTGACGGGGGCCTCCTTTGGATAGCTTCGACCCTTTCTTCTTTAATCGGTGTTGTCCTGGTCAAAGTTGGTGTGGCTACCGGTGTGCGCAGGGCAATCTCGGTTTCCTCTGCCCTAGCATCAGACAATTCGTGCGAATGGACTAGAACCAGGATTTCATCTAGCGAGATCCCCGGGTTGCCGGAGGATGAGTTTCCTCAGTAATTTAGATCGACACCCCACTATGATCTGATCTCTGATCTCTTCTCTTGGGTTAGTGAAAGGGCAGGTGCTGGCCAGCCGGCGCAGTCGTGCATAGTACATGTCTACTGATTCCGATTCTGTTTGCCATGCCCTTTTAAATTTGAATTTTTTGAAGTCATTGTTGAGTTGGGGATCGAAATGAGTGTTAAGCGCAGTGACCGCTGCGTCGTAGTCATCATCAGGCCCGGTGTTGGGGAGTGTTTCGAAGAGGTCGTAGATCTCTGGTCCTCCGTACAGGATGAGGAGGGACCTCTTGACCGTCCCGTCAGTCTCTTGAGTGCCTTTGAAATAGAGGTTAAGCCTCCCGAGCCAGGCCTTCCACCTCGGCAACGCCGTCGTTGCGTGGTCAGCCGCTTCGCTGAACAGGGGAAGGGGCGCCACGCCCGTGTGTGCGTGGGCGTGCGGTTGTGGTGTAATCACCACGGCTTGATTCTGGCCTCCACCTGCTTGGCCGGGCGGTTGTGGTGCGACCACTGCGGCTTGATTCTGGACATCTCCTGCCTGGCCTGCCCCCGTCGCTGGATTTCACATGTCTGCTGTTCCACAACCTGCCTGACTGAGGGTCTTGCTGCGTCCGGCCTACCACGTCCGCGTGGTCGCGGACGCGCTCCGCTGTGCTCTAGTGTGAGCCTTCTCCCAGCTCGATTTGACAGCAGGCATGGGGGGGAAAGACTGTCCCAGTCCTGCCCTCTCCCCACGAATGGTGCGTGAATTATCGGTGCTTGCTGGGTGGTAGAGGGGGGCCACTGCCCTCCGTGAGCTTTTCTGCCCCCTGATGCGACGATTGAGCCGAGCTGTGATGCGCCTGTGGCCAGTGGAGCTGGTGTGGCCCCTTGGTTTTGCCAATGCTTGTAGCTGGCGGAGCGTGGTTGTAGGTGCTTGATGCAGCCTCCAGGGGCGTCGCTGCTTGTTGCCGAGTGGGTGGGAAAACTGCTCTACACACCGGTAGGGCCGCGATGCCCCACACTTTCCTCGCTCTCCTGTGCCCCTCCCCCTCAGGCCTGGGGCGTGTGGACTGCTCCCGTCGGCGCTGGAAGCGCGTGCAAGGCCACGCGGGTGGCGGGACATAGTGCGGGTATGGGGGGGGCAGCGATGACTCACCTGCAGTGGTGGACACACTCGGCGAGGTCCCGCCAGCTGAAGGCGCTCCCGACGGGGAGACGCGTGGGCGGGCCTCGAGCCTGGGCGCGGGCGGGGTGAAGACAGCAGTCCGGCTCTGAAGCGACGCAGGTGGGCTCTGCGGCTCCGACGTTGTGCACCTGCTCAGCGTGCTGGGGGCACGATCAGGCACACGTGTGCTCAGACCGGCCTCGTCGCCAATGTTGTGGGCCAGGACAGGGACTGCCACGTGGACCCTCGGCTGCCAAATGTTGATACACAGACACCAGGTTAGTGTGGTGCCGGAAAGACCCCGAGTGGTCTTCCGCTGTTTATTTATACCTCAGAGCGATCCCGCCCCGGGGGTGTGGGGATGCGTGTATGGATGGCAACAAAGTATGGAGGAGCCCGGGTGGCTCTCTACACATCCGAATACGCTGCTTACACTGACATTGTGAACATAGAGTTTCCCTCTTTTATCCAGTTGCACGGACACTGTAGAGTGCAGCCAGTCGGCATCACCGCCGGGTTGTCTGCCCTGGCCCCTGCTCACCAACAGCCAGGAGGCCTGCTCAGTGCTCTAAATGACTAAATCCACACTCAGGGGCCGCATAGGGCGCTAGAGCGCTGCTCAGCGCTCACGCTGTGCTGCCCAGGGCAGAATCGGCCCAGGCCGGGGATTAAACAAAAAGGTATTGGAGAAAGGCGATAGGCGTAGGCAATTACTTAGGCCAAAGGCTCTGGGCTGGGGGAAGGGGGTAGGGGGGCGAGGCCTAATACCTTTTGTTTAATCCAGGCCCAGCCCACATTGCCAAACAAATGCCAATGCCATGGTGAATTTATCATGATGATAATTTGCAAATGCAATTTGCAAAAGACACAGTGACTCACCTCTGCTGGTGGCGGGCGACGGACAGTCGGTACTAATGAGGGAAGGACAGGCAGGGGCTAGAATTAGAAATAAATTATGGGGTGCCTCGCTCCTTATCAGTCTCTGTCTTGGTGGCTTTGTTGTTTTGGAATGCTCCTCTCGACCTGGCCTCACGGCGCTGGTCACGCGCACTTTTTATTGTGCGAACCCCAATGCGCTGGTCACCACCACGGCCGCCCCACCCTAAGGTGGGTGAACTGAGACCGCAAAGCTGCGCGAGCCAGCGGAGACATCTGCGTGGGAGCGTGACCCGACCCACCCCCTATTAATGCATTACATACAGATGATGAATGATTGCAGGCGCAGCCCATGCAGTGTAGAATCCAGAGCCTGAGAGAGTGATGATATAGTTGTGCTTTTTTTGTCCCCGCACGGAGCGATGAGAGACACAGAGACAGAGTAGTGAGTTCTTCTCTGATTTATTTTCTGACTAACGCCATCGTCGGCATAACTGCCAAGGTTTCAGATTACTATGTGTGACATTTTCATAATTTCAGTGTAATTATGAGTGACATTTAAAATACTATGAGTGACACTTTCTTGCAAACAAAATCAAGCAATGAAGACGAGGCAAACATATAAATATCAGAAACTGCATCCATGTGAGCAACGAGGAACTCTTAAGAAGATCTTAAAACTGCAGAAAAGCACCACAAATGGGAGGGCACTAACCGAGTAAAAGCAATACCTAACAGCTAATCCCCATAAAATACAGTTTTGCGAATATGTATGGTTTGTTTTCTTTTGCGAAAACTGTCACTAGACAAAACTCTGATCTCGCTCCAGCACTCCATTATTCACCAGAGTTACCTTGACCGTTTTATTGTTGCATGAAAACTCCTGGACACACAGAATTCAGCCTCACTGCTAGTTGGTTTTAAACCCAAGTTATTTTTCTGGGCCTTTACAGAATCTAAACCACGATTCTCTGGGAGAGTCGGAGACCCTACTGGCCTATCCTAGTCCATTGTAAGCCCATTCATAACTTACTTAGGGTATATTCATCAAACCAGGATGCGCATGGGGTGAAGTATTCCAAATATGATGGCCATGTAGATCTTAATCTGTTAAAAAGTATTCATGAAGATACTACTTTAATGCAGACAATTGATACTAGTATAACTTATACGGAGAGAGCACCTTATAGTCCATTGAGAAGAAAGACAAGCAAATTATGAAACGCAAAGGTGAGCACTGAAGACAATCTGCATCAGTACGATGCTTGGTAGCAATCATCCAATAAACACAGAGTGAACCGCACAGGTATGTGCAAAGTGAGCAAGCCAAGAAGGGCCCTGATAATGGATAAAAATCTAGAGGAATAAATTAATTTAAACAGCACATCCAATACCTAGATTTAATTATGGATGAGGCCCCGTTTTCAGCATGAAGCATATCAAACTTAGCCTGTAAGTGATCACGTGTAAGCGAGCTCAAAGAAATCTTTTAATTACAAATAGAGATCTCAATGATTGCCTGCTGCAATTAATAAAGTATGCGAGCCAATAACTGCACTATTCGCTACACAAGTCTTTAGCTTAGCAACAGCCCAAAGTGTGCGCATTTCTTTACATATTGTTATCCAACAACACTAGCTCATACTGTATTAGTCAGGGAGTGACAAACAATAAGCAACCACCTGCAAAGGGATCAGCAAAGGGAGCTGATAGGAGTAAACTTGAAAAGTATACAATACCAAAAGAATAGGTTGGTATGTGCACAAAGTGATATCATGATGCGAAGGGCAGTGCAGTTCCTAAAGGGGGGTTGAGGGGGACAGCGGAAAAGACAAAGCTTTTGTCATGTTGCCCTCACACACCCCGAAAGGTGCCATGCTTCATCATTGGGTCTTGCTCCTCATCGGGCCGGCGCTGCAATGCTCGACGGGCTCACCGTTTCCGGGGCTCTTTGTCGGAGATCTTTTTTAGGAAGCCGTCAGGTGCGTGCGGGTGTGGGGACCGTGGGGGGTTGTGTGCACGTAGGTAGTGGTTTAAAATAGGTCAGGGTCAGTCCAATACTCAATAATTTTTAATGGTTGAGGTAGATCCTGCCTAATTATAAAGTACGAATGGACGCCCTATGGGAATATAATGTTCCTAGCGGGCAGTCTCTAAAGTGGGGCCGACATGTTTTGTGCCTGATTGTTCGGAAAGAATCGGGTGGCACGTCTTCAGGACCTATGTGAAGTGTGGTGCACAACTACAGACAGGCTCAAAGATTGTTGAAGGTAGCCTGTTGTGGGGCCCTAGTAGTCCTATACTGTGCATTTTTAAAAATCCGTTAGTATAGGAGCTACAGCCAGACGGGGTGTAAGGGAGCATGATGTTGCTCCACTCAGAAGGGTGGCAGCAACTTGCTTCTGAGCCTACCCTCGCTCCAGATCCCCATGATATCAAACAGTACACAAAGCACATGAAGTTGTCTGATTACTCCAAACAGCAAAAGTGCAAACAGACCGCTCCCAGACAACTAGATTAAAATGTTCAGATAAAGGGCTGAAAGCAGAACAAGTGAGCTAAAAGCGCATTAGGTGATTCTGGAGCTAGACTAACCCCCGGTGTCAAAATCCAAGTCCGGGTAATGTTAGAACCAGCAAAAGTGAGAGAAAAAAATGGGTGTTCAGGTCGCGCATTTATGTAGGCCCGAAAAAGTATGTAATACCAAATTATGTTGATATATATAGTAATTGATATCAAACAGTATACAGAACTCATGAAGCTGTCAGATAATTCCAAACAGCAAAGGTGCAAATAAGCCAAAACCCAGTGGAAGTGGAGAAACAAACAAATCTAACAGTCAGATAAAGTGTCTAATACCAAAAAACAAGTGAGCTAAAAATCACAATAAGTGATTCTGGAGATGTACCCACCTCGGTGTGAGAATCCATGTACGGGAAACGTTTAGACCAGAAAAATGCGAGTAGGAATGTGTGCTCTGGATGCGCTATTCGTACGCCCGCACCAGCAATAGAAAGAGGACAGAGTCACTGCTGGGCCTGGTAGTGATATCTATTGGTGAAGTTCGGAAGGACGGTCGGACCAAAAAATTGGCCCCAGCAACGAAACCGGCCCCCTGCCAAAAAACAGGCCCCCACCCCTGGCAGCCTACCGGGGGATTGCCAGTGCTCTGCATTGCCAGTCCGGCCCTGGGTATGGATGCAAACAATAAACACAGAGGTGTTATCTTAGGGCAAAAACTTGTTCATCAGAAATGATTTTGCCCACAGCTCACTACCCTAACAGAAAAATTGTATCAGGGATTGGAAGGGGATGGACTATGATTATTCCTAATCCCTTGGCATCCTATCTCAGCGTTCTGATTGAATTTCACATATCTCCTTTAATTCACAATGTTTCTATGTTCAAAAGAAGCATTGTGAAATGAAGGAGCTCCACAGCAAAGATCTAGATACTGTTTGGGTTTAGCTTAAGAAAAAACTCAAATAGTGCATGAGTCACTTCTGGGGCATACACACACAGTTCTATGCCACAGTAAGAATCCTGATTCTATTTAGACTTTTTCATAGATCTTCAACTAAATGGTAAATGTCCTATCATAAAAACTTCTCCCAATAAAAATAATACCAGACATGTCTGGCTCCGTTTGGGTGCACAGACATATGCTCCTGAGTCTGTGCCTCAGTGAGGAGAGAGACAATGTTTGAATTTTCTCTTGTTTTAAGAAAAAAATCAAACAGCCTTTTACTTTTTGCTGGGGCTAGAGACACAGGGCTAAAAAGAACACCCCTAATTCTGTGACTGTATGAAAGCAACATAGTGTCAGAGTGGTCATTATATGGTAATAACTTTAGCCTAATACTGTTCTTTGTAGTAGGCTCAGCGATACATATGAGATATAGGGCCTGATTAGGATGACTGTGAGACCGCCATCGAAAGCCTGTCAGTGGGGGTCTCACTGCCATCCTAAGCATGTTATAAGGCTGCCACATTGGGATGGCGGGCAGATGGTTGGCAGTCACAGAGACCTACCTCCACGGATCCTCTTCGGATCATTGGATGGCACTCCGATCCCTACAATGCTGGCGGATTATGATGTCCCTCCCCACCATCCATTTCATGGTAGATTACCCGTCATGAAAAGACTGGCAGAAAGGGACATTGGGGGCCCGTAGCAGGCACCCCTTTTTCCCCTAGCCTCAGTGTTGGGTTTTGGAAGGCACTTATGGTTCCCCCTACATATCCCTGCACCATGTGGTAGGATCCGCTTGGTGCCTGCCACATAATGCAGGCATATGCACAATGTGCGTTTTTTGAACTGCAGCCAGCAGCACACGCCGCAATACAAAAAGTACACTTTGTGACCGCCTTGAAAGCGGTTGCATTGTAATTTGGAGTGCGGGACCGCGGACAGCTTGTTGGGCGTTCCCATCCCCGATGCGATGGTGGTCGGACATAAGTCCGACCGCCATCATAATCAGCCCCTTCATTTTTATCAGGAGAATTGTGAATGGTAAGACATTTACCATTTGGTTGAAGTTCCATAGTTTTCTACTACAGATAAATGAAGAAATTATGATTGTTTTTACTGATATGATGGGATTCCTGGAAGTCACATCACCCTGGTTTATGTTATGTATAATGTTTTCAAAATTGTTTGGTATTGGTAGGTTCCTCTGGGTGTCCGTCAACCCCGGTCACAAATACCGCAGACACAAACATGGAATAGCAGACTTTACACTGCACTGTTTACTCTGCATGCATTTGCAACGCAATTTAACCCACAAATACATATATTTTCATGTAAGTGGAGCTTACTAGTCATGTTCCTACTGAGAAAATCTATTTTAACCCGCCATTCTTTAATAATCTGTCAACAACTTTTCCTGAAACGTCTGAATGACACTAAAGGCATCATTAGGATGGCAGGTGGACTTTGTCCGCCCGCTATCCCGACGTAAAAAGGGACCGCCCGTCATAAGTGCGGCAGTCCCGTGGGGGTGATTAGGATGCGCCCGCCACACTGCATGCAGCGTAATATGGATGGCAGACAGACACCGCCACCATATTAAAACCTTTTCCGCCCGGTCGACTCATCGACCCTCCATAGTAATATGGCGGGGGGAAATGGCATGCGGTGGGAAAGAATGTTGGACGGATCGCCCCGTCATGCGGGTGGTGGCGATCCGCCCGACATTCTAATGGGCCCCTAAGACTTAACAAAAAATTAGCACACAAATGTGGGATCCTACATATATTAAACTAAACGGTCAAGCATATCCGTAAAATTGTTAAACCAAAAACACATTTACCCATAAAACAATTTGATTTTTACAGCATATTTCTAGGGATTTTTCAATTTTAAATGTAGTGGCTGTCTCTAAGAAGTGCACATAACAGTCCAGTTCCTCACATGATCCTGTCATCAAGCATTTGAACAAGGTAAGAACACAGTAAAATATTTTTAAAAAAAATGTTTATTTAAAAAATGTGCTACCTTGTGGTAAATATTTTTGTCTAGTAAATTATATATATTTTTTTAATGTACCTAGAGAGCAAAGAATAAAGACTGGTTCATTGAAAAGTATTCAGAGAAATACTACAGTCAGTGCTTTTATCAGAAGTATTATTTGACTTCTGAGGTAAAAATATATTTGTTTTTCTCTAAAAATGAATGAAAGAAACAAGTAAACACTAGCAAGATTTTTTTATGTGAAGTTTAGAATCATTATTGTATGTATGTGATTGTATTAAAATAATCTAATAAAAATTGTGGTGAAGACCCTGGAAAACATTTTGAGACACAAGTAGCAATTACAACCTTGAAAAAAGTAAATACCTAATGAATTTCTACACAATTAGCCTACAATAGTATTTCCTGACAGCATTTGAAGGAACAAAAGCAAACAAACTAATAATTAATTCCACCTGTAAAGTATGAATACCAAAGTATGAAAGCAATCTTTTTTTCAGGGTGATATTAAAAAAAGTGAATGAAATACCATTTTTTCTACAGAATAAAATCAATACCAATCTTTTCCTACAGAAAATGGAACATTGCAGAAGACAATTTTGCATTTAAAAATCAACTTCACTAGTATTTTTTTCATTTTTTCTCCTGCATAGTAATTAGCAAAATAAATAATAAAATTAATGTCATTTAATGGTTAAACAGGTTATTATTAGTCTTTTCCATTTTTAAAACAAGTTTTAATGCAAAATATGTCACATGCAAGTTGTGTTCAATCAAAAAGAGGAAATCAGTTATGAAAATTCCAAGCCTACATTTATTGTAAGGACTGATGCACTGAGCTCATGGCCCACTGGAGATGTGTAAGGTACTATTCAGTATTTGTAGAGGCACATGGTTTTTACCATTGGGGACCTATTGAAAGGACAACTAAACATAACTGCTCTACCTCTGCAACTGAACTGGAAGTAAGGGATATTGTGCAACAGATATAATCTTTGGCAAGCATCTCCAGTTTGCACTCAAGATTTATGTTAGGAGGTATCTAGCAACATTGCTAAGCATGCTGCTGAAGTCTAGCAAATTATCCCAAATGTAGAACGTATGAAAGATGAGTAAGGCATTTCCCTAACCAACCAAACACTTTTAGTAACATTCTAATACCCCCTTACTAAGAGAAATATTTAAACATGAACCTTTCTTGCTACAAGGCAACCACAGTCCTCAGAAACAATAATAATCTTTGCCACTATTCACAGTTTTATAACACTAGAAAAGGGTGAAACTTGGATGGCGGATGGTACATTTAAAACACCACCGAATCCATTTACCCAAAAGTACGCTATTTACACAAAAAGTATAATCTACAATGCAACTTATGCATGCATTTCTGCCAGTCAAAGAATTAAAATTTTCCATATACTATGAATTTCTAACAATTACTATAGAAAAATGAATAAAAGACTTGTGAAAATTAAATTTTACTTCAAAATTGACATGATTTCTACAATAAACAAAGGATACCCGGGTATACAAATTCAAGGATGTTTTCATTACCATTTTTTACAGGCTATATTATCAGAGATACAAAAACATCCTGAGCTGGAGATTATGGGCTTCATTTTCAAAGGTAAAGTGAGACGAAAGTGTAACTTTATGACTTTCGGTATTCAGAAAGGGCATTTACTCCTCGTAATAACGTAAATTACGCTAAAGTTAATAGCAGTGATAAAAAAAATAAAAGGATAATTTGTTTCATAAAGAATAATGGAAAAGAATGGAAATGTAATCTAAAAAAATCTCAAATTAAAGATGTAGTACATTAAAAAAAATGCACTATATATTTAAAAATGCATTTGATTATTAAATAAATGTTTATATGTACTTATTCATTTCTGCATTTTTAAATATATATTTATTTTTGAATAAAAAAGAAAAAAAACGACGTGCATTTTTAATTGTATTTATGTATGTGCTAAGATAATGAGTTTTAATATTGTCAGTAAAAATGCATTACATTTGAATACATTTTTGTTTCAGAAGTATTATTTAAATGAACTTAAAGGAAATATTTTAATGTTATTAATTACCTACTTTTCTTACAGCACTTAACGTTATCACGTATAAAACTTACAACCTTAATGTCCTGAAATGTTAGCGATCAGATAATTAGTTAACATTTTTTATATGCAACTTTTGAATAAAAAAACATATATTTAGAAAAATACTCTCATTGTTTAATGCTAGTATAAAATCCAAATATAAATATAATTAGCTGATTGTTTACAAATAAACGTTTCACTAATGAATACACTCAACTGCCTACTCTCCAATATCACTAATACCCCACTTTAAAATAATTTTTATAGAATGTTATTTACACATTTTTATTACAAATATATATCTTAATACTTAAAGAAATTGAGTGAGTAATAAATTATCAAATTATTTTTAATATACTCCCCAACCTTTTCTGCTATTACCGCCGCATTCATTCCTAATATTTTAGCAATAATTTTATTGTTTCTTTTTTTGACAGAAAAACTGAAATTTTAATATGTGAGTATTCATACTTAAAAACTTATAATAATTACTTATTAAAAAATAATTAAGCCCAACATATGTCCACTTCTGAATTAATTTAAATCCTTTGTGCATTTTCTGGATTGTTATATACCCCTCAACGCTTGTTTTTTGTTTTACATCATGCCATAGATTTTTGGCAGGTAAATCCTACAAATGTTGCATTTTTATTAACCTTTGTTTTTAACAATATACTCCAAGCCTTTCGGAGTTAACCCACCTTACCCCTCTTTACAACATTATTTATTGCATTACCTTTAATAATATTCCCCTTTCTTACAAACTTATAATATTCGGAGAGAAGTACATTGTAGTCGTTCACATTATTAACCAGTGCAATTCAGCCATCACATATAAGGCTTCACTGCAAATACAGTCCATCATACTGACAAGTGGAATGGTGCATTGTTCAGTGCTTATACAAAATCAACAATAACAGATACACTGTTTATGTCCATCTAAGAATACCTGGGCCATTCAGGGGGGCATCCCATCTGTTTTAGACTGCAGTGTCAGTAAAGCAGCATCCCATTCAGTGAGAGCTGAATACATATACTCTTACTTAACTCTGCCATTACTTACCTACAATTATATGCCACATTAAAGGCTTTGCAGGAAGCTGGCTCTGTGTATACTATACCACAGTAAGGTGTAGTGTGCATAGAGTCAAGTGGAACCCCAAAGGTAGGCAGAGGTAAAAGTAGATAATACCTAACTCTCTATTTGTGGTAGTGTGCGCGAGCAGTAAGGCTTTATCAGAGGGTAGTGTTAAGCATTTATTGTATGTTTAATCAAAGAGAACTAGTCTGTCAAGACGTGATGAGAAACTGAAAGCTGTGTGTTGTTACCAGAAAGAAGAAGTCTTCTTTCTTAATGAAGCTCACACCCACCAACCTAGTTGGTGGCATGCTTCATTATCGCGCCCATCTGGTGACACCAAGTGTGTCTCTGGTGTGCTAAAATGCTTGTGTTACAGCGGAGCTGGTATACTTACTGAGTGTGCAGTGTGGGTGACGTGAAAGTGAGATTTCGTAGCTCGCCCTGCATCGCAAAATGTGATGCAGTGCGCGATACGAAATTCATTTTATTAATTAAATTGTTTACTTACCTCCAATTATCCATATTCCGGTTTTTAGTACCCCCCACCCCGCCTCTCTGCCCCACCGGAACTCCCTCCACGGGCCGTGGCTGGTTAAGAGTTTAGTCTAATTCTCTCAAGGAGACCATTCCATGTCTCCATGTCCACTCAAGTGTCTTTGAGGTGGATTAATATTAGTATTGGTTAGGCATGATCCTTAATGAGGGTAGGCATAAGAGTTCATGCAGACGGTCAGTGCAATCAGTAGATGGGTTAGAGTACATTAGGTATTGCTAGGTTGCACGATCTAATTTACCAAGAAGGACCAGTTTCAAGCTTTGCGATGAGGTGTGGGCAATTTGCACAAATGCAATAAGAGAGATTGAGGCAAACATGTACATGACTCAGAGAGAAGGCATGCTGAGGATGGACGGCAAAGACAGGGGAATTCGAAGAAAAAAGGAGAGGTGACAATTGGTAGTTTTAAGTTGTAAATCAGAGTCAAAATTTTCAGGGAGGGTTTTAAGCACAGAGTAGACGTTTGACATACCATGCCCTCGAGGATACAAACAGTAAAAAGAAACATCATTATTTGCATGTGATATGGTTCTATATGGACAACTTGGATATGCCCTAGAACACATTACTCTGCTTGAAAGGGTTGTTCCATGGGTGTTGCTATGGTTTTTCCCATGCAACATCGATGGGACCTGACGCATTTCCAGATGTACAAGGTTTCATAATCCTGGGAATGTGTCAGAATCCTACGCCTCCCAGGGGAGGCGCAGCGAGGACAAAAACATGTCCTTGGCATTGGCACATTTTTCATGAGCACCAATTACATTGTTTTTGTAAACCTGTGAAGATAAAGTGATCGGCCCAGAATCACAGGATGGTGCTGAGATGTGAACTTGGTTTATCAGCTTCAAAGTCAGCAGCAGCTCTGACCATAAAGCTGCACAAGCCATGAGGAACTTGAAAGGGCTTGTCAAGGTCTAAGTGCAACTACATAAGAATGCACTTCACACCAGCAGGACAGCAGATGGCATTGGTAACAGCTGCCTGCTTCTGAAGTCATAATTTCCCCTTTCAGAGGCACCCAAAAATATGACAGAGCAGGTGTACTGCTCCTTTGACAGCGCTTACCAAGACAAAGCTTCCTTCAGCGTTAATGATTTAAAAAGCTTGGAAAGTCTTTCTCTTGAAGCGCACTCCAGCAGAGGCCCTGTGCGCCTGCCAACAATAGGGTGTGTATGTGGACAAGGGCGCACCTTACAGGGAACATAGGTTACAGGTAGGTAGAGGTAGGTCCCAATGGGTCCCTTCCTTGGGGTGGTTACAACCCCTATTATGCCACCCTCCAGTGGGAGGGGGGCATAGGCCTCCCTCTGGTTGGTGGGGTCCTCTCATCTTCAAGATGGTGGGGACTGAGAGTTGTGCTTCACATCGTCTCCCGTACCTGAGGAATGGGGTTGGCAAAGGTGGGCACACCTCTCCTCCTAACTTGTTTTCCTGCTGATTCTTCCGCCCAAAGAGGGGGTCAGAATAGATGGAGCCAGCTGCTGGGAGCAGCAAATGGCTTGGGTAGCTCACAAAGGTGGCAAGTCTTTGAAGCTTCCCCTTCATGGACCCTGCCCATCCTAGGGGAGTCGGCTTGGCACCTTGTCCCAGGATGTGCTTTGTTTCGGGACTCCGAGAGTGGCAGGCTCTCGACCCAGGGGTCCGGAAACATGTCTGGTGGTGGCAACTGGCCAGCAGCCATTCAGCCAGGACACTAGAGTTAGTTCGTTTTTCAGGGGGCATCTCTTAGATGCCCTTTGAGTGCATTTTTCAGTAAATCCCAAACTGGCATCAGTGTGGGTTTAATGTGCTGAGAAGTTTGATCCCAAACTTCCCAGTTTTCATTAATGCCATTATGGTGCTGTGGAGTACGTAGTGACAAACTCCCACCACCATATACTCTTTATGGCATTATTGCACTTACAATGTCTAATAATTGACTTAGACACTGTAGGGGTAGAGGGCTTGTGCACCTATATCCTCACCACTGGTATAGTGCGCCCAGCTAGATGGGTGGCTTACCTATGCCAGGGCAGTCGTTTGCAGGCATGGCACCAAGGTGTGCCATGTGGACTCCATTTCGTTCTGCACCAAAACACACAGCCTGCAATGGCAGTGTGTGTGTGTGTGTAAAGGTACAGGGACCCTACGGGTGGCACAATAAGTGCTGCAGCCCTTAGAGGTTTTGCCTGGTAACAGTGCCCTTGGTACCTACAGGAGACTTACGTGTGGCCAGTGAGTTGCCAACTGGGTTTTGCAACAGTACAGTTTAGGGAAAGAACACAGGACCTTGGTACATGGTTGGCAGGAACCCAGGGCACACTCAGTCAAAGTACATCAACATTAGGCAAAAAGTGGGGGGCAACCATGCAATAAGGGGAACTTTCCTACAGGCATGCATTATAAAGGCATAACTAGGGTGGAAAAGACTGCGGAGTAAAAACAATGCATGATAAAGACTGCATTGTAAAGGTGAATGAACCCCTCTCCCCCATGGAATCTCTCCCGTCAAAACATTCCATGGTGTCTAGTGTGTGGGTCCCTGCTTAGCCTCATTCTGAAATGTTTCCTGTCATGTAAGATAATCTCCCTCTAGAAGATCTAATGGAACACAGATTTGGGTCAATTCCTGTCATGGACACGTTCCTGTGCAAGGAATTAGTACATTTGGGAGAAAACGTGGTTATAGTCTATTTGTATATTGCCCTTCGCCCCATCTTTTCTTCCTGTGTGCAGCACCCTTGCCGCATATTTCATTATTAGATAGAAAGAATGGTCATTGAGACATGGCAGGGAGTAAGAAACATGGAAGTGGCAGACTAGATTTCATCATCGGTATTTTAACAACTTGATTGATAAAATACCTTATTTCCACATTTTTTTGGAGTCATTGACAAAAACCTTCAAATGGTTTGCTGTAAATAAGTTTTTGCAATAATGTATAGGATTTGCTCCCTGTGGCATTTACTGGGCTAGGTTATCATCCAGACAAACAAGGGATATAGGAGAGGGACTGTGTGTGTAATACACGTACCATCAAGCGAAATTGATATGAGATTTGTGGTAGGTATTAGTGCATTCACAGCCATAACATCATCAGACTGCAGAGGAAGAAGTGCAAGAAAGATCAGCATTGGCAAGTCAAATAGGCCTAGCTTGGATTTAGATAATGGCTAAAACATTTTTAAAACTTCCCAACGTGAAAAATGAACCAAAACATGAGTTGTTTCTGTATACAGTGCATCAGGGAGATAAATAATGCAATGTTAGATGATTTATAGTACTTTTGAGATAGTCCCTCATTCATGACAATGCTGCACTCCATACAAGGCAGAATGTTGCACCAAAGAACTAGTAGGTTGTTGTGAGAGAGAGTAATACTCCTCTGTGTAGAGCCAAAGTTTACTGCGTGTATTTTAAACACTTAGTGACAACAGGTCTTGCAGACAGTTGTGCTGTCAGGCCAGACATAATAAAAACTACGGAACATCTCCTACTAGGGATACATTTGCTTTTGATAATCTCAGCCATCGGAACAAAACATATTTTGTTGAATTCACGAGAAGGAACATATCACATGAGTGCCACAGGTTTAATACTTTTCACTAGGACTGTCCCTCATTTTTGTGTGCCCCCTATCTTTTTTTATTCTATTGTATTTTTTATTTACACAGCATACGCAGCCCTGAAGATTTCGTGGAGGAAATGGCTTGAGAAACAGTAAATAGCAGGCAGTACAGAAAAACACCCAAACAGCATTGAAATACAATATCCGTCACTTGAACGTGAACATCATTCTCGGAGGTGGGGGGCAATATGGTGGGTATGAACATGAAGAATAGAAAGTTCCCCTAGGACCACAATAGCTGCAAGCACTGATGTAGCACTCATAAGTCACATCCCCATAAGCTCCTATTGAGAGTTGTACACATTGAAAACCGACACTTCATACAGTGTACAGATTTAAGAATGACACTGAGGCCGGGGGCAGTAAATGAACAGGAAACATAGAAACACAAAGCTAATAAAAGGTTGATTGCCAGAGGCACGCATAGCTAGACCACGTGTGCCTCACCCACACAATTTCGTGGTAAAAGCATGCTTGATAAAGTGATGTTTGGTAAAAATCACACCCCAGACCATCCGCCCTTAGGGCTAAAACCCTCGCTCCTGCCCAATGAACAACCTGACCCCTCAATTCCTAAAAACTACCCAGCCCTTAAAACCTAAAACGACTCTGCCCCCTCAACCCTGAGCCCTAAAGCGCTGGCCCATGCCTTATTAACAACCCAATCCCCATTAGCCATAAAAAGGACCCTCATCCCAACCTGACCCCCTGATCCCTAAAACCTACACACATCCTTAAAACCTAAAACGTCCTGATCCCCCCTGCCCTGAGCCCTAAAACCAGTCCTCCTGCCCTATAAACAACCCTGAACTCCTGGGCCCTTAATACTATTGATAGAGATCGCAGGTCACCCGGCCAATAATTTCACCATACACGTACCAGGCCCATATACTAATTTCTATTTATCATATACATTAGTCGGGTGACCATACACTCTACTACCAGTAACCCTGAGTCCTTTCCTATTTTTTTCTCGTGTACCCGACTTACCACTCCTCCTTTACGGGTACCTATGACCACAATGGATCAGGGAGCTAGCTGTGAAAGAAAGGCAGACAACCAAAAATACCAACATATACTCTTATACTTTCATTAAATGACCACAGACTACTGGAAAGTTTAAAGTTTTATCTAAGATTCAGATTTGGAAAGCATACAGTTTACAATCAAAAGGCAATCAACAATCAAGATAACAAACAGCACATAACCATATAGAAAATATATTAGGGCAACCATTTATGAATCTATAGGAAGATAATACTAAACAGATTTCAAGAATGGAACTTAAGAAAGTATAATTAAAAGTGGGCAAATTTATGCATGTACTAGAATTTTACTATAGGGAAATACTCCAAGGTTTGGATAATAATTTGGGAAATCCTATACATCTTTAGGAGGGGGTAAAAATTGCAACACGCTATATTTCTAGAAACCTTACTTCGATCAATTAGAGAAGAGAAAATTATAAACCATTTCATAAACGGTATGAAGAATTGTACTAAAAGTAAGGGTAACATAGGAACATGCTAGAAAACAGCAATAACATATTAGCTTTCATTCAGTAGCTTTGCGAAAGCATGGAAAGTCAATTATGTGCAAGAGCATGTCTTTATTAAAGCAAAAGACAGAAAAATAAAAAGTGCAGTATAGAGTTTCAGCACTATATATTTACCTAGAAAGGATCAGTCAAGGACAGGAAAAACCCCAAGGAAGGACAGTCATCAATAGGACAGCAGGTGCAGAAAGGACACCCCAGGACAGGACAGGAAAACCAGATTAGGATCAGGACAGGACCACCAAGGCACGACCAGCACCCGCAGTTTGGAAGCAACGCCTGTGCTCCACCCTCTCTGCAGCTATCGGCCAGAACCCCGATTGGGTTATCGAACTCCCCAGCAAAGTGCTCTGCCAGCACTCAAGGTTCAGTAAAACCTCTAAAGTCTATGGTATATTTCGGACAGAGTGCTCCGCAGCGCTCTGTATTCAGTCACCTATTGAGTGCATTGGGTCAGTGACAGGTCAGCTATTCGGACAAGTCGGACAATTTCTCTAGCTAAACCTAGGCTAGTTATACTGTTTTCGGGTCAGTGTACCACCCCCCAAATGTTGCAAGTGTCAGAATCCCCAATTTCGATTGGTCCTAAAGTAGGATAGGTTAGCACACCAATCAGAACAACCTTCTACAAGCCTAAATTTACATTTTTGGAACCGCCTAGCAAATTTGGGGTTCCCATGCGATATTATACCGAATACAATGAAAATATAACATTTGTAACAATTGTGGTACATTGCTGTTCCATCCTGCTGGGTCGCAGGTCATGTTCTCAGGAGCATCTTGACTGTGGCTGCCAGCTGGCTATGTTCCACTGTTCAAGGTTGTCTTCCCTCTGCCAGGGTGACATGCGCAGTAAGGATTTTCAAGAAGGGGTTTTCTTCCCTCCCAGGCCCATAAGTTGCGACACATGAAAAGTAAGCGAAAACAAATTAAAATATATAAATAAATGAATTCACTGTATACCATGAATAGCTACTCTATACCCCTTTAATTGTACTATACTATTGCGTGAGTGTTTTAGTGCAGACAGACAATAACATAGAACATCCGCGCAAGCTTCACCATGTGAATATACAGACAGCCATCTTAGAAGCAAGTGCGCAAGCGCAAAGATTCCCACCAGAACTGCAAGTACGTCACGTCACGTGAGTGTGACTAACGCATGCGCAGAGGAAACCCCGCCAAGCAGCGGCCATTTTTAATTACGAGGGTTATTGCGTTAGTAAACACATAGGCAAGCGTCACTAGGACACCCCAAATGTCAGAATAAAGGGAAATTAGTAAGACAAACAGGTTGAATTACATGGTTATAAGTTATGCGAGGTTCATGAGTACGAGCAAGCCGCGTAATATGCGAATTCTTGCTCCATCACTATCCCCACCCTTAGAACTACCCCCAGCCCCCAAACCCAGCCCCAGCCCCTCCTACCTGTCTGTGTCAACCTGTTCTTGCCCATCCTGACTTCTAGACTGCATACTGCCTTAACCCCACATATGCGAGGTTACGGCATATGCGTGGTTAAGATCAGCGTGGTTGCGCTTGCGGAGAAACGGCATGCGTGGCTCTGCCTGCATTGTAAAGGCCGTTTCTCCTAGTGAAATGGAGGAAAATATAATCTCAACACATATCTGCATAATGTTCGGCAGGGATCAATGGGCTTTTTTCTTGCTGAATACTGTTATTTACAATGGTGTCCTAAGGCCCAAGATACTATTGCCCTCCAATTGAAAGACTTGGGGCCTCATTTATGAGCCCTTGCGTCACTTTTACGCCGCCGATGCGTCACTTTTTGTGACGCACCAGTGGAGTAAACAATGCGCCTTGTTGCGCCATATTTACAAAGTGACGCATCTAGGTAGATGCGTCACTTTGTAAACCCCTGCGCTACATTATACCTACGCCAGGTATAATGTATGCAAAGGGGGCGTATTGACGCAAGAAAGGGTCGTAGTAGTGACGCAGTGAAATCTATGAGATTTCACTGCGTCACTTCTAGGACACCATTGCGTCAAAATCTTGCGCCTGCCTCACAGCAGGCGTAAGACTGACGCAAGCCCTTTCACATGGGGCTTGCCCCATGTGAAAGTAAGCATTGCTGAAGTTGCGTCACTTTTGTGACACACTCCAGCAATGCGTCACTTTTGCGCTTACAGATACGTCAGAAATACTGACGTATCTGTAACTCCTTGCGACATGATGCGTCATACATTAAATATGACGCATCAGGCATGTCGCAAGGAGTGCGCACGGAGAAGTGACGCATCGCTGCTTTCACGCAACGATGCGTCATTTCTCATAAATGAGGCCCTGAGTTTCTTCCCCGTTTGCTTAGCTCTTCAAAAGGGTCCAGGCCCAGCAGCACTTAAGGTTTACTTCAGGAGGTTCACATATTAATTACACTAAAGATCAAAATGATAATAATACAAAGGTAGAACCTAGCAACTTTTAAACACAAGATACGATCCCAATTTTATTGCACGTTTCACACAGTTATTCCACTAAAGATCAAAATAATTATAACATAAAGGTAGAACCTAGCAACTTTTAAACACATGATACGACCCCAATGTTATTGCACGTTTCACACAGTTATTCCACTAAAGATCACAAGGATTATAACATAAAGGTAGAACCTAGCAACTTTTAAACTCAAGATACAACCCCAAATTTGTAGCGCGTATACACAAAAGCTTCAATTCTCATTAGATAATATTGTTCAAGGGTGTCTATGGTCAAATGTATCCAATGGGACCAAATTCAGAAGTCCTCGGTAATCTCCTTTATTACTTGGGTTTTGAGCATTAACGAAAACATTTGCTTATAATGTGTAATCAATATAGATACACGCATCAAAGAGAATGCTAGAAAGTTACAAATGTGCTAAGATGTATTTCTTCTTTGCCCTCCTTTTTCAGCAACTCCGAGCATAAAAGGAGAACAGCCAAGTGAGCTTGAGTTCAGATGATTGAGAAGTTTTGAACACGTTAAAAACAATTCACAGGTTCAAAATGTGATTACCAAATCACTAGAAAAGTTATTTTCTGATTGTGAAGGATCGAAGCAACAAAGAGCCATCCTACCATGGACATCTAACCCATGCAAACCATATGATAAACAGTGGCAGCCCATGCTGGTAAACGTGGGGGTATAGTGAATGTAAAATAAATAAAAACACTTACCTTCCGCTGGGCGAGCGCAAGGTAAGTGGTTTATTTATTTTACATTCCTTATCGCGTCAATTGTCACTTTCACCCGCCCACTCCCGGCCGCCTCACTGCGCTTACCTGCATGGACCGCCACTAATGTTAAAACTATCACGCAAACTCATGGGGTGGGGGTGCCATTTAGAGAGGACAGACCGGATTTAACCCAGCAGTGCTGCTGGCCTCCTTTCACACACAGATACAAGTGAAATAACCTGCTCCCCTTCCGCATATGAACAACTGCTAACAACTGTCTATCCCTCAATATTCTGGTTTGAAGGGGCAGCAGTTATCCTTTTATTTGTGTACAGACACATACTTGGTTAGCAATTATTAAAAACTTGCAATATGCTCTGCAAACTCACAGACTGTTGAGCACACTGAGGAAAAAAAGCTAAACTTAGGGAAGGCCAGCAAATGTTGAACGGTAGCAAAGTTCAATGCCTTAAACCAGAGAGCAGATCCCTGGGAGGATAGGGCTCAAAGATTTTGAATGGCTTCCTGCCAATTATAAGGCTGCAAAAAAACTAACAACTCTTATGAAAACTATTAAGAAAAGAACTGTTCTGGAGGCAGCTTCAAGAGTGAGGCAGCTTCAAGGGTGGCAAGATGGCGGCTGCTTGAACCGAGCGAGTGTCACTCCCTGTCTGACTCGGCTAGCGTATGCTTGTTTGGACGGAGTAGGAGAAGCTTCTTGCAGTGAAAGGCAGAAAAGCGCAAGCAGAATTTCGTGGCTGTACCTGCACTGTAAAGGAGAACTGCTGCTCGGTGCTCGGTGCCTGAAGATCTGATGCTGATTGATTGGGGGGTTCAGAGGCTGTGGCTCCGGTCCATGCGGCTGGCGAGCACCGCCTTACGGAGTCGAGCGCACCTGGGGACCTGGCGGGTGTGGCTTGCAGGATAACCGTTGAGCACTCAGACCGGGCCTGTTGCGACTGGAGGCGAACCCAGCCCGATGCCTCCTCGGAAGAATGGGAGCGGGACCGTAGCGACAGATAAAGTTACGGAGGAGGGTCCGGCCGCCGGCATAAAAAATAAAATACCGCAGACAGGAGAGACTGTTGAAAAGCCGGGGAGGCAGGATAAGTCGGAGAAACCCATCTCGAGGGGAGCGGCGGTGAGTGCCAAAAAAGTGGGGCTGTTGAAGGGGAAGCTGGCAGAGAAACCTCCTCTAGGTGGGAAGCCCGGGACTCTGGTAGTTGTGGAGGAAGGCTCGGGACGGGGTAAAACAGTTACCGTCCCGGGGATGTTTTCGGTGAAAGCGAGTGTGGGCAAAACAGTTACACAAACTTCTGAAGATATGCAAATTTCCCTCGCTGGTAGTAGATCTATTGTCGCTGATAGTAAGGAATCGGCACTGGATGCGCAGGACACAGATGGTGGGGCGGATAAAGATTGTGAGGGCCAGGAAAAAGATGAGGCTAGTGACAGCGTACTAAACAGGTCCGAAATGTTGGAGGCCCCAGTGACTCTGGCTCAAGAACACAGCAATGCTGTAGTGTCCAAGGGATTGCCTATTTCTACAGCCGAGAAGTTTCCTCATAGTCAGCAAGTTGATCATGGTGATTTGTTGGCCTTCTCTACGCCAGCGGGGGAAAGAATCGAGAAAGGCGCTATCAGCATAACAGATCCCCTGGATGGGATAGCTTTTTCTCGCTTGCGGAAGAATCAGATATAGACTCTACAGAGGACTCTTCGAATGGAAATTTAACTTCAAATGAAGAAGGTGGCAGCCCCCCTAAAACAGCAGACACATTGAAAAGGAACACATCCCGCCATAGCAAATCTAAACTAGCTGTCACACACTGGGATGGGTCCGAAACCAGGAATAATCTCCAGTGGGACTATGCACAGGCCGCCATTAGTCTTACGGGTTCTGGAGGTTCTAAGTCTCATGAAGAAACACGGAGGGTCACAGGGGGGAATCTAATTCTCCTCCCTCCAACACCCTGATTTACGACATGCTAAAATCTATACAAAGCGAGGCAAGACAGGAACACAAGAGGGCACAACATGCGGCAATGAAAATACAAGGGGCCATACGGAAGAATATTAAGGCATGTTCGGAAGTCATAGCCAGAACGGCAGCCCTTGAGGAAAGGATTGTTGAGTTCGAGTCTGGGCTTCAAAGTACCGAAGTAAAAACAACGGCCAATGATGAGAAACTAGTGGATATTATGTGGAAACTAGAGGACTCAGAAAATAGGCTCCGCAGGAACAACCTCCGCCTCTTAGGGATTGAGGAGAAAGTCGAGGGCCAAGACATTAGAGGTTTTGTCATCAAGCTATTTCAAGTGGCTTTCCCTGAGCTCTCTCACTGGTCATGGGAAAGGGAGATACAGAGAGTGCATCGATTCCCTCATATGCTTAAAAAGAACTCTGATCCTGAAGCAAAACCAAGGGCTATTCTGATTTTTTTCGGCAATTTTCTTTTAACACCTTGGACGCTCATGATGAGCTGAGCTCGTCATGAGCCACGGCGCTCCGGTGCTCATGACGAGCTCAGCTCGTCATGGCCCGTGGAACGCTCAGGTGCGGGGAGAATTCCCATTGCTGTGCTGAGCGATCCACGGGAGGCAATACACCTGTGACGAGCTCAGCTCGTCATGAGCACAGGAGCGCCGTAACTCAAGACGAGCTGAGCTCGTCATAAGCATGGGGGCGCTGTGCGCGCCCCCCTCACCCCAGCACAGCGGGGGAAAAACCTCCGCAGCGAAGGGGTTAAGACAAGCCGTTTTGAAAAAGCCCGCCCAGATGCCAAAAGAACTGCAGAAGGACATACATTCTTTGTCCGCCCGGATTTTTGCCACGCAACAGTGGAACGAAGGTGGCGGCTTCGTCTACTGATTACTCCTTTTCAAAAGAAAGGCTGCGACGTGTTTCTAATGAATCCGGCTCGCTTAAAGGTTATCTGTCGGGGCAAGATGCGAGTATTTTCTTCAGAAATACAAGCGGAGGAGTACTTAAAAGAACTTCCCGATGTGCGTTCAATCAATCACAGATATTTTCAACCTGTCAGTCCTTACGGGCACGATCCCTCCTACATGGAAGGAAGCCCATGCACGCCCGATTTTAAAAAAAACCTCGGCGGATCCTACCTCCCTAGGAAACTATAGACCTATCTCCCTCCTGCCTCTTCTTAGCAAGATCCTTGAAGGGATCATTAACAGGCAGTTAAGTGCCTATCTTGAGACAAACCAGCTCTTGGACCCTTCGCAGTCAGGTTTCAGACCTGGGTTCAGTACCGAGATGGCGACTCTAGAGGTAACAGATTCGCTAAGACGCATTGTTGATGCAGAAGGGTCAGCAATCCTAGTTCTATTGGATCTCTCCGCAGCCTTTGATACCATCTCACACCGTAGGGTGGCGGAGAGATTCATGGAAGCAGGGATAAATGGAATGGCACTCAAGTGGCTCAATAACTTTCTCTCAGAGAGATTTCAAACGGTGGTACTGGGCGCCTGCTCATCAAAAAAATATCATCTAAACAGAGGAGTGCCACAGGGCTCCTGTTTGAGCTCGACACTTTTTAATTTATACATGGCCCCACTGGCTAGGATTGTGGAGCAATTAGGTTTTGGTATCGTCTCTTATGCAGAAGATACACAGTTGATCTTTAATATCGGATCTAACCCGGCTTTAGACAAAATACGTTTTGCCAAAGGAATGCTTACCATTGCAAACTGGATGACTGCAAACTATCTCCAGTTGAATCTGGATAAAACCAAACTGATGCTACTAGGTAAAGCTACTGAAGTCTGGACAGATGATTGGTGGCCACAAGAGTTAGGGACCGCTCCATCACCCAAAGAGATAGTGAAAAGTCTGGGACTAAAGCTGGATCGAGCTTTAAATATGAAAGCTCAAGTCTCGGCAATCACTAGCTCATGTTATTATGCCCTCCGACTTGTAAGGAAAATATTACCTTACATTCCGCTTCACCATCGGAGAACCCTAGTCCAAGCAATGGTCACCTCACGATTGGACTACGGGAATGCTTTATTGGCGGAAGTCGGGGAGACACTTATGGCCAAGTTACAGGTGGTGCAGAACACGGCCGCGAGAATGATTCTTAATCAACCGGCAGGATCCTCCTCAGCGCCACTGCTAAGAAAACTCCATTGGCTATCAGTAAAAAAGAGGTAATTCTTTAAGGTCTGTTGTCTGACCTTTAAAGCAGTCAATGAGACTGGCACGATGTATCTACGTGACAAGATACGGAAATATATTCCTAGTAGGCATCTGAGATCAACAACTCAACAGTTGCTACAGCCCCAGCACATCCGATTGGTCAGGATGGGAGGGAAAGCCTTCTCGTACCTAGCACCCAAGTATTGGAATCAACTCCCATTGGGTCTGCGTACTATGACTAGCTACAACGGTTTCAGAAAACAGCTGAAAGCTTGCTTATTTTAACTTAGAGTATTCTCGTTTTTACCTCTAGGAGGTTGTTTTGACTGGTTAGCGCCGCGATGCCCCAGGGTGAGGTGAGCGCTTTATAAACCTATAAACTAAAACTAAACTTGGGGATAAGGTGCTAATTGCTCCCTGGGATATCAGTTTTTACAGTGCTAAAGTGTCGTTTATTTTTTTCTCCTTTCACTGATGCATTTTTTTGTGTTTTTCTGGGTTTTTCCTGCTCGTATGTTGGGCAGGATATGCAGACAGGGAGTGACCAGGGGGCACTCGGGAAGTGGGAGGCATCACATGGGTCTGTAGGGGGGAGGGAGATCAAGGGAGGGGGAGAAGTTACTGGAGGAGGGATGCTTAGGACAGAACGTAATTCTCGGAAAAAAGACAAATGATGTAGGGGATGGCTGTGAATTGTTTTTTCTGTTTTCCTCCTTAGGTACATCTGTTAGGAATTATGGCTAATATTCGAATAGAGAAACAACAACTTACAGTGGAGGGACAGAGGGAAATGTTTAACGACCAACCAGGTGAATACCCCCAGTAGAACTACATAAATAACAAAAAGCCTGAAGGTCGAGTATAGCTGAGATACTTAAACTAACACTGGACGAATTGCACATCAAAGATTTTAATACATCAGTTATCAAAAGTCGGACTGGCTTTCAACAAAAGCTGTTTGAGTCCTATCAGCCCACCCAAATGGCGGAGCCTCATCATGTAGGACCCCCAAAACTAGGTCTGTGTGCGAAAGCCCAGATGTATTTTGGCTTCGTGTCACTAGGCCATAGTCTGGTCACCGCAATTGTTCTTACAGATGGTGGAGCTGATGAGTGCAGTGCAAAAAAATTGAATAAAGTGAGGTGTATTAAAATGACTGTCAAGGCAAACAAAGAACTTTATTAGTGTTCACCTAAACGTCAGACTAAAAAATAGTGAGAGGACAGTGTGACAAAATCACTGTCTGAATTGCTTGGTAAAAATTATATATAGGGCCAACATGTTTCTGCCGTAAGGTGGATGTTCACCGGCATTCATCAGGGCCAAGCTCTTATATATGCTACTGCAATTAACACTATCAAACGTGCTTGATAAGAAACAATAGAAAATCTAACAGACCATTATCAAGAAACAGATGAGCGGTCATTGGGACCATCCTACCATATCCTCTTGAGTGGCACAGACGTTAGAATAGATCTTCCCTGTAAAAAATTAAAAAAGAAAAACCATGTACTCCGTTCATCAGAATACTCCTAGTTTAAAATAAGAAGTTTCAATAAACCTAAGGTGCGCATTTAATAAGGCGTGCTTTATGTGCAAAACCAGTGATAATCAAACAAAACTCAACTAAGCCAATCACCAATAATGATGGCCTCTAGAAATGTGCGCTATATTAAGTCGCCAACAGATAATCTGTGTATCATTTTAACTATTTTATAAAACACTTACCCAGCTCTGCGTGGGAAGATAGCCTCACCTCACCCGGCAACTGCTCGGAAAAATGAGGCCCTGCTCTAAACGTGTAAGCAAGGACAGTTCCAACATTAGATAACTGCCACACAGTGTGACTACTTAACAGTTTATAAACCCAAAAGTTTTCTGAACTGCCCATCATGGTAACTATACCCCTGGGACCCAGATGGAAGCGCTCAACGACCAAAATTAAAAACCATCCTCTAGCATAGCCTAGCTTGTGACTGCGTATTGATGGATATCGCAGATTTGTCTCTCATCAACCAGCTGAGTGGCATTGCTGGTGATGGACATAGGTATGTACCTCCAATATAGTAATAACTATTGGGGAGGGCAATTCTAATGGGAGTGGGAACTACCCTACAGCACAGTGGTTTGGCTGGGTTAGTAGCTCAACTCATGGTTGAAAGGTTGGATAATATAACCAAAGGAAAGGGTTCCCCCCTTGATAAGAACTTAGTTACAGTGTAAAATCAGATAAACAAAGCCATGTAAAGCGAACAATAGATGTACTTAAGTCCTTGTATAGCGCTCTCGAGGTGCAGCTACGCTCAAGCATGTTACATATAGCTAACCACCTCGCCCATAGATTCTAAGGTTGCTCTGTGCATAGAGCCTGAACTGTTGCTAACAGAGTTTAACCAGAAAGTTTAGCGCAACGGTATCAGAGGCCCCAGTCCGCCCTCCTCAGCCCATGCGCTGCCCTCTTACCTGTCCGTCGGTACCTCACGGCGTGGTCTCGAGCCGAAAGGGAGGCACCGACGGTCAGGCGGGGACGCGGTTAAATACTAAGGCCCCCAGACGTAATCGTCTTCAGCTGGTAGGCGAGTCGCTCATCCACGCATGCGCGCCTGTGTCACGCTAGTCAAATGTGACCGCGCATGCGCAGATTCAGAGCCTCGACAGTCGCACATGCTTGGATCTTTAATAAGCGGTAGCTCCAGACACTACACTCTCACACATGCGTGTGAATGCAGTATTGACGCGATCCTGCGTCTGAATCGCTGCTTCAAATCAGCATAAAGAGAAAGGATAGTTATTGTCAGGATCTAAGTGGGACTCAATGGCTGTGAATTATTATAAGGTCTTGACTCAGAGACTGTGCGAGTTAACGCTGTGTGCCTGATATTTCAACCCCCAAAAACGATTAACGATCTAGCAGATGTCTGCAAATTACATCTGAGGTGGATACATAAGGATCCCGAAGGATACCAAAATATTAGATAGAGTGGTTTGAGGCTATGAAATTGCTCCTAATTCGGGGGAAGACCCGTTCTCCATAGTAGGCACCAAACGAGGCCCAAGTACTTAATGATATAGAGCCTTACATTCCAAACATAAGCACCACCATATATCAACTGCATAATATCTCTATCGTGGTGGTTACTGCAAGAGGAAGTAACCGTTAAACCGTTAAAGAGAGATTCTGGTAGGGACAGACCTGTGGGTCAATCCTAAGGACTCTAATGGCAAAATAAACAGTAAAACCTCAGATTGTTCAGACATTAACCCAGCTGAGGTTATCATTCAATTGAGTACAGGATGATAAGTGTGTCACTCAAATCGAGACCCACGGTATGTTGTCATTGAGCCCGGTGATGTTAGTCTTCAGTTTCAAAATCCAACGTTGTTCTTTGACAAAGAGGAAACGTGAGACGTCCGTGATGTGTGGCGGGATATATGGCTGTTCCAGTACCACCCATGTTAAGTCCTCAGCTTTATGTTTTTTATCTAAGAAGTGATTCGTGAGGCATGTAGATTGTTTTTTACAACAAATCGTACTCTTATGTTCGCTGATGCGAGACTTGATCTTTCTTGTTGTGTGGCCCACGTACTTCTTCATGCAAGGACAGGTGATCAAATAGATCAATTTCTCTGAGTTGCAGTTCGTATGCTTGGTTAACCGCCAGGGTCTAGCGGTGCCAATGTCTATCATCAGGGTCTTTCGTGTCTGTGGACAGGCCGCACAGCTCCCGCATGGATAGTGACCCCTTACTGGGTTGGTACTCCAGAGGGTGTTCGTGGTTTGCTTCATGTTATTCCGAGGTCTGGTGTGAACCAGACTATCCCTGATGGATGGTCCTCTCTTGAATGCGAAGAGTGGGCGAGGTATTTCTGCCGCCCCTGTGTTGAGGATCTTCCAATGTTTTAGAATGATCTTCTTCACTCCATTAGATAATGTGGTGAAGGTTTGCACCATCGTCATCCGTTCATTGGTGGCATCTGATCTGCTATGTTGCAAGAGTGCCTCTCGATTGTTATTGAAGGCTCTCTTACATGCTCGGCGCACTAGGTGGTTGGGATAGTGTCGGTCTCTCAGATTTGATGACAGTTCTTTAGCATGGTGTTCAAATAGACTGTTAGAGGAACAGTTTCGTCTCACCCTGAGGAATTGTCCCACCGGTAAGTTTTCGCGAAGTGATTGAGGGTGGAAACTCTGAAACGATAACAAAGAGTTTCGCGCCATAGGTTTCTTGAAAAGTTCGCTTTGTAGGCCTCCTTCTCCTGGAAAGATATGGAGGTCAAGGTAAGCAAGTTTCTCTTTACTACTCTCCATAGTGAACTTGAGAAACTGGTTTCTTGAGTTTAGCCAGGTGTGAAAGGCCAACACCTCGGTGGACGAACCTCTCCAGATCACTATGATGTCGTCAATGTATCTTCTCCACAGTACCACCTGTTTGAAAAATGGGTTGCTGTGGTTCAATACATGATCTTGTTCAAACTGGTGCATGTAGAGGTTAGCAAGGCTGGGTGCAAAGACACTCCCCATTGAGGTCCCTGAGACCTGTAGATAAAGGTCATTTAGATACTGGAAATAGTTCTCCATCATGGCAAGCCTGGCGCACTCCATTATGAAGGCTACTGGTGTTATTGTATCCATTTGTCTGGCCTCTAAGAGAATTCTAATACAGTCCAACGTTTCTTGTTGCGGGATAGAGGTATATAATGACTCAACGTCAAAGCTTACCAATAGGTCAGTCTCGACGTTGAACTCCGTATCTGCTAATAATCTGAGCACATCCCCCGTGTCTTGTAGGTACGTCGGTGTCTCTTTCACTATCGGTTTCAAGAAGAAATCTACAAAAGTAGACAAAGGCTCGAGTAAGGAACCTTTGCCCGATATAATGGGTCGTCCGGGAGGCGGTCTCTGGGCCTTATGAATTTTAGGAAGGCAATAGAAATATGGAATCACTGGATGCGCTGTGATAAGATATCTTGCTTCCTGAGGAGTGATCCATCCCTCCGATGATCCTTCTTCTACTAGACTCTTGATGTCATTCGAGATTCTTAATGTGGGATCTTCAGTGAGGCGGCGATAGGCTCTAGTATCGCTCAATTGTCTTAGGCATTCATCATGATAGATGCTGGTGTCTTGTAGCACTATAGCACCGCCCTTATCGGCGGGCTTGATGGTAAGGGATTTGTCGTTTGATAGAGCGGACAATGCTAGTTTCTCCGAGGTAGTCATGTTGTGAAAGAACTTCTTTCGAGGTTGGGTGTGGCCCATAATCTCATGCGTCACTGCTTGCTCAAAGGCTAGGACACTGGCCGGCACTTGTTGGTTCAGAGGTGTGAAGGTTGACTTGGGTTTGAGGCCAGTGTTGAGCTCCACCTGGTCTCCCGTATTAACTCCGTCCGGATTCAAACGAGCTATTTTAAAGAAAAAATGCAGGCGTATTTTTCTATAGAAGCTCTCGAGTTCGCACCTCAGATTAAATAGATCTCCCTCGTTTGTGGGGACAAAACCCAGCCCCTTGTTCAAGACAGCATTTTCAGTGGGTGTAATGACCCTTGTGCTCAAGTTCACCACTAGGTCGCAGCTCCTGTCGTCGGTGGGCCTGTCCTGTTGTTGGTGGTCTCTGGAGCCCAATTCACTGACTGCTGGCCTCTTCTTTTGCCGCGGTTCCTGCCACGTCCCTGCCATAAAAAAGACTGGTCGTAGTAAAATGACGGGTTGGGTGGATACATAGGCATGGGATGGCCCATTGGTGGAGGTCCCATGGGTAATTGGTGGTAGTTCCAGGGTCCTGGAGGCCACCATTGACCCGGGCTGGGGTACTGTTGAGCACCTCGACCTCTGTTGGGTCTCCTTTGAGAACCCCTCCCCCTCATTCCGATGTTGGAGCCTGCGTTTGAATTTCCTTGATCGCTGGAGCCCGAATCTGAGCCCGAAGACGAGTAATTCGACCCGTATCTTTTACCTTTGGAATTGGTCGAAGGAGCTACATAGGAGTCACTTAAATATGGATAGGCTAATTCCATAGAGAAGCGCGCCAGATCTTTCTTGAACTTATCCACTTTATTCAGTAGGATATTGTCACGATACTCCTTATTAGTTTTGTTAGCATCTTCCAAATTCTTCTTGTATATTACATGACGGATTGCTGCATTTATTTGTCCCTCCAGAACTTGGATCTCGATTAACAGGGCATCGGCTGTTTTCTTAGCTGTTTTAATTATTAGAATCAGCCAATCGCGGGTACACCGCCATGCGATCAGTGCCCAATTTCTCAAGAACTCTTTATCTGCAAGGAAGAGTCGTGGTGCCGTGGTGACAATAAAACCCGATGGTGCACACTTACCATGCAGGTACTCATTCATTATCACTCCGTGTAGAGAAAGACGAGAGTGATTTTTCTTAAGATTCAATAACTTGACACAATCATCCTCTGTCGTGGGATGAGAGGTCGAAGGTAGGTCATCTAATATGCTAGGGTTGTTATTGAGGATAGTGTTCAAATCCTCATCATCAAACGCAAGTCCACCAAAGTCCTCCATGGTCAGTGAACCGTGAGTGGCAAACAAATAAACTGGGTGAGCAAATAGCACCTCAACACTTGCTGTGTGATGCTAAAATATAAAGAGAGACCCGCAGCCAAAGCTGCTCAGTACAGAGAAACAACAACTTACAGTGGAGGGTCAGAGGGAAATGTTTAACGACCAACCAGGTGAATACCCCCAGTAGAACTACATAAATAACAAAAAGCCTGAAGGTCGAGTATAGCTGAGATACTTAAACTAACACTGGACGAATTGCACATCAAAGATTTTAATACATCAGTTATCAAAAGTCGGACTGGCTTTCAACAAAAGCTGTTTGAGTCCTATCAGCCCACCCAAATGGCGGAGCCTTATCATGTAGGACCCCCAAAACTAGGTCTCTGTGCGAAAGCCGAGATGTATTTTGGCTTCGTGTCACTAGGCCATAGTCTGGTCACCGCAATTGTTCTTACAGATGGTGGAGCTGATGAGTGCAGTGCAAAAAAATTGAATAAAGTGAGGTGTATTAAAATGACTGTCAAGGCAAACAAAGAACTTTATTAGTGTTCACCTAAACGTCAGACTAAAAAATAGTGAGAGGACAGTGTGACAAAATCACTGTCTGAATTGCTTGGTAAAAATTATATATAGGGCCAACATGTTTCTGCCGTAAGGTGGATGTTCACCGGCATTCATCAGGGCCAAGCTCTTATATATGCTACTGCAATTAACACTATCAAACGTGCTTGATAAGAAACAATAGAAAATCTAACAGACCATTATCAAGAAACAGATGAGCGGTCATTGGGACCATCGTACCATATCCTCTTGAGTGGCACAGACGTTAGAATAGATCTTCCCTGTAAAAAATTAAAAAAGAAAAACCATGTACTCCGTTCATCAGAATAATCCTAGTTTAAAATAAGAAGTTTCAATAAACCTAAGGTGCGCATTTAATAAGGAGTGCTTTATGTGCAAAACCAGTGATAATCAAACAAAACTCAACTAAGCCAATCACCAATAATGATGGCCTCTAGAAATGTGCGCTATATTAAGTTGCCAACAGATAATCTGTGTATCATTTTAACAATTTTATAAAACACTTACCCAGCTCTGCGTGGGAAGATAGCCTCACCTCACCCGGCAACTGCTCGGAAAAATGAGGCCCAGCTCTAAACGTGTAAGCAAGGACAGTTCCAACATTAGATAACTGCCACACAGTGTGACTACTTAACAGTTTATAAACCCAAAAGTTTTCTGAACTGCCCATCATGGTAACTATACCCCTGGGACCCAGATGGAAGCGCTCAACGACCAAAATTAAAAACCATCCTCTAGCATAGCCTAGCTTGTGACTGCGTATTGATGGATATCGCAGATTTGTCTCTCCTCAACCAGCTGAGTGGCATTGCTGGTGATGGACATAGGTATGTACCTCCAATATAGTAATAACTATTGGGGAGGGCAATTCTAATGGGAGTGGGAACTACCCTACAGCACAGTGGTTTGGCTGGGTTAGTAGCTCAACTCATGGTTGAAAGGTTGGATAATATAACCAAAGGAAAGGGTTTAATCTGAGGTGCGAACTCGAGAGCTTCTATAGAAAAATACGCCTGCATTTTTTCTTTAAAATAGCTCGTTTGAATCCGGACGGAGTTAATACGGGAGACCAGGTGGAGCTCAACACTGGCCTCAAACCCAAGTCAACCTTCACACCTCTGAACCAACAAGTGCCGGCCAGTGTCCTAGCCTTTGAGCAAGCAGTGACGCATGAGATTATGGGCCACACCCAACCTCGAAAGAAGTTCTTTCACAACATGACTACCTCGGAGAAACTAGCATTGTCCGCTCTATCAAACGACAAATCCCTTACCATCAAGCCCGCCTATAAGGGCGGTGCTATAGTGCTACAAGACACCAGCATCTATCATGATGAATGCCTAAGACAATTGAGCGATACTAGAGCCTATCGCCGCCTCACTGAAGATCCCACATTAAGAATCTCGAATGACATCAAGAGTCTAGTAGAAGAAGGATCATCGGAGGGATGGATCACTCCTCAGGAAGCAAGATATCTTATCACAGCGCATCCAGTGATTCCATATTTCTATTGCCTTCCTAAAATTCATAAGGCCCAGAGACCGCCTCCCGGACGACCCATTATATCGGGCATAGGTTCCTTACTCGAGCCTTTGTCTACTTTTGTAGATTTCTTCTTGAAACCGATAGTGAAAGAGACACCGACGTACCTACAAGACACGGGGATGTGCTCAGATTATTAGCAGATACGGAGTTCAACGTCGAGACTGACCTATTGGTAAGCTTTGACGTTGAGTCATTATATACCTCTATCCCGCAACAAGAAACGTTGGACTGTATTAGAATTCTCTTAGAGGCCAGACAACTGGATACAATAACACCAGTAGCCTTCATAATGGAGTGCGCCAGGCTTGCCATGATGGAGAACTATTTCCAGTATCTAAATGACCTTTATCTACAGGTCTCAGGGACCTCAATGGGGAGTGTCTTTGCACCCAGCCTTGCTAACCTCTACATGCACCAGTTTGAACAAGATCATGTATTGAACCACAGCAACCCATTTTTCAAACAGGTGGTACTGTGGAGAAGATACATTGACGACATCATAGTGATCTGGAGAGGTTCGTCCACCGAGGTGTCGGCCTTTCACACCTGGCTAAACTCAAGAAACCAGTTTCTCAAGTTCACTATGGAGAGTAGTAAAGAGAAACTTGCTTACCTTGACCTCCATATCTTTCCAGGAGAAGGAGGCCTACAAAGCGAACTTTTCAAGAAACCTATGGCTCGAAACTCTTTGTTATCGTTTCAGAGTTTCCACCCTCAATCACTTCGCGAAAACTTACCGGTGGGACAATTCCTCAGGGTGAGACGAAACTGTTCCTCTAACAGTCTATTTGAACACCATGCTAAAGAACTGTCATCAAATCTGAGAGACCGACACTATCCTAACCACCTAGTGCGCCGAGCATGTAAGAGAGCCTTCAATAACAATCGAGAGGCACTCTTGCAACATAGCAGATCAGATGCCACCAATGAACGGATGACGATGGTGCAAACCTTCACCACATTATCTAATGGAGTGAAGAAGATCATTCTGAAACATTGGAAGATCCTCAACACAGGGGCGGCAGAAATACCTCGCCCACTCTTCGCATTCAAGAGAGGACCATCCATCAGGGATAGTCTGGTTCACACCAGACCTCGGAATAACATGAAGCAAACCACGAACACCCTCTGGAGTACCAACCCAGTAAGGGGTCACTATCCATGCGGGAGCTGTGCAGCCTGTCCACAGACACGAAAGACCCTGATGATAGACATTGGCACCGCTAGACCCTGGCGATTAACCAAGCATACGAACTGCAACTCAGAGAAATTGATCTATTTGATCACCTGTCCTTGCATGAAGAAGTACGTGGGCCACACAACAAGAAAGATCAAGTCTCGCATCAGCGAACATAAGAGTACGATTCGTTGTAAAAAACAATCTACATGCCTCACAAATCACTTCTTAGATAAAAAACATAAAGCTGAGGACTTAACATGGGTGGTACTGGAACAGCCATATATCCCGCCACACATCACGGACGTCTCACGTTTCCTCTTTGTCAAAGAACAACGTTGGATTTTCAAACTGAAGACTGACATCACCGGGCTCAATGACAACATACCGTGGGTCTCGATTTGAGTGACACACTTACCATCCTGTACTCAATTGAATGATAACCTCAGCTGGGTTAATGTCTGAACAATCTGAGGTTTTACTGTTTATTTTGCCATTAGTGTCCTTAGGATTGACCCACAGGTCTGTCCCTACCAGAATCTCTCTTTAACGGTTTAACGGTTACTTCCTCTTGCAGTAACCACCACGATAGAGATATTATGCAGTTGATATATGGTGGTGCTTATGTTTGGAATGTAAGGCTCTATATCATTAAGCACTTGGGCCTCGTTTGGTGCCTACTATGGAGAACGGGTCTTCCCCCGAATTAGGAGCAATTTCATAGCCTCAAACCACTCTATCTAATATTTTGGTATCCAACGGGATCCTTATGTATCCACCTCAGATGTAATTTGCAGACATCTGCTAGATCGTTAATCGTTTTTGGGGGTTGAAATATCAGGCACACAGCGTTAACTCGCACAATCTCTGAGTCAAGACCTTATAATAATACACAGCCATTGAGTCCCACTTAGATCCTGACAATAACTATCCTTTCTCTTTATGCTGCTTTGAAGCAGCGATTCAGACGCAGGATCGCGTCAATACTGCATTCACATGCATGTGTGAGAGTGTAGTGTCTGGAGCTACCGCTTATTAAAGATCCAAGCATGCGCGACTGTCGAGGCTCTGAATCTGCGCATGCGCAGTCACATTTGACTAGCGTGACACAGGCGCGCATGCGTGGATGAGCGACTCGCCTACCAGCTGAAGACGATTACGTCTGGGGGCCTTAGTATTTAACCGCGTCCCCGCCTGACCGTCGGTGCCTCCCTTTCGGCTCGAGACCACGCCGTGAGGTACCGACGGACAGGTAAGAGGGCAGCGCATGGGCTGAGGAGGGCGGACTGGGGCCTCTGATACCGTTGCGCTAAACTTTCTGGTTAAACTCTGTTAGCAACAGTTCAGGCTCTATGCACAGAGCAACCTTAGAATCTATGGGCGAGGTGGTTAGCTATATGTAACATGCTTGAGCGTAGCTGCACCTCGAGAGCGCTATACAAGGACTTAAGTACATCTATTGTTCGCTTTACATGGCTTTGTTTATCTGATTTTACACTGTAACTAAGTTCTTATCAAGGGGGGAACCCTTTCCTTTGGTTATATTATCCAACCTTTCAACCATGAGTTGAGCTACTAACCCAGCCAAACCACTGTGCTGTAGGGTAGTTCCCACTCCCATTAGAATTGCCCTCCCCAATAGTTATTACTATATTGGAGGTACATACCTATGTCCATCACCAGCAATGCCACTCAGCTGGTTGATGAGAGACAAATCTGCGATATCCATCAATACGCAGTCACAAGCTAGACTATGCTAGAGGTATGGTTTTTAATTTTGGTCGTTGAGCGCTTCCATCTGGGTCCCAGGGGTATAGTTACCATGATGGGCAGTTCAGAAAACTTTTGGGTTTATAAACTGTTAAGTAGTCACACTGTGTGGCAGTTATCTAATGTTGGAACTGTCCTTGCTTACACGTTTAGAGCGGGGCCTCATTTTTCCGAGCAGTTGCCGGGTGAGGTGAGGCTATCTTCCCACGCAGAGCTGGGTAAGTGTTTTATAAAATTGTTAAAATGATACACAGATTATCTGTTGGCGACTTAATATAGCGCACATGTCTAGAGGCCATCATTATTGGTGATTGGCTTAGTTGAGTTTTGTTTGATTATCACTGGTTTTGCACATAAAGCACTCCTTATTAAATGCGCACCTTAGGTTTATTGAAACTTCTTATTTTAAACTAGGAGTATTCTGATGAACGGAGTACATGGTTTTTCTTTTTTAATTTTTTACAGGGAAGATCTATTCTAACGTCTGTGCCACTCAAGAGGATATGGTAGGATGGTCCCAATGACCGCTCATCTGTGTCTTGATAATGGTCTGTTAGATTTTCTATTGTTTCTTATCAAGCACGTTTGATAGTGTTAATTGCAGTAGCATATATAAGAGCTTGGCCCTGATGAATGCCGGTGAACATCCACCTTACGGCAGAAACATGTTGGCCCTATATATAATTTTTACCAAGCAATTCAGACAGTGATTTTGTCACACTGTCCTCTCACTATTTTTTAGTCTGACGTTTAGGTGAACACTAATAAAGTTCTTTGTTTGCCTTGACAGTCATTTTAATACACCTCACTTTATTCAATTTTTTTGCACTGCACTCATCAGCTCCACCATCTGTAAGAACAATTGCGGTGACCAGACTATGGCCTAGTGACACGAAGCCAAAATACATCTGGGCTTTCGCACACAGACCTAGTTTTGGGGGTCCTACATGATGAGGCTCCACCATTTGGGTGGGCTGATAGGACTCAAACAGCTTTTGTTGAAAGCCAGTCCGACTTTTGATAACTGATGTATTAAAATCTTTGATGTGCAATTCGTCCAGTGTTAGTTTAAGTATCTCAGCTATACTCGACCTTCAGGCTTTTTGTTATTTATAATATTCGAATAGCCACTATCAATATCTGTGGGCTCAACGACCCGGTTAAACGGCGCCGAAATTAGGGAAGACCTGCGATTCTTGCGGGCAGATGTCATCTGCCTTCAGGAAATGCACATCGAGGCTAGTCGGTATAAACTCCTAGAGTTTGAGGGATATCAGTTAGTCTCTTGGACTAAATTGGAAGCTAAAATTAAAGGAGTGGCGATTTTGGCCCGTAGGTGGAAGGTGAGCATAACCCGCTCTTCTGTGGATAGTTTTGGTCGCTGTGTTATCGTGCATGGCAAGTTCCTGGATACAAATTTTACATTATGCTCTATATACGGCCCAGTACTTGATGATCCAGAATTAAATAAGTGGCTAAACTTGGAGCTGGTAGGCTGGCCAGCCCCATTTGTTATCTGTGGGGATTTCAATATAAATCTGGATTGTGAACTCATGAATCAACCTAGAATGTCTTATTTAGGGAGGAAACCTAAAGTATATGGAGCCATACGTTATATGATGGATGTGCACGGTTTGATTGATGCCTGGGCCGTTTTTAATCAGAGGGACCCGGGATATACTTTTTTCTCCACACCCCATAAGATTTGTTCTAGGCTTGATTATTTTTTTATTTCTCCATCACTTGCTCCAGGCTCTAGTGTGTTCCGGTTTCCAAGAGTTATGTCAGACCAAAACCCGCTTGTGCTCGAGGTTAATGTACAACTTAGTAGGAGTGAACCCGATGCTTGGACCTTTAACCGAAGTCTGTTTACGGATAGCAAGTATATTGAGGCTTTGGCTCCATGGATCATTGTTTTTTTAGAGGCTAATTTGGATAGCACAGGTATTTAAAATGTCTGGGATATGCTTAAAGCTGGGATTAGGGGGGAAACAACTCGGTATGGCTGGGAGAGTCAGAGGAAAGAGAAGGTAAAAATGCAGAGATTGTACAAAGATCTAGAGGAGGCTGAGGTAAACTTGATTCAGGTGATTATGCAGGGTGAGGATAGCAATATGGCTCAAACACAGACCATCATTGCTAAGTCAGCTATAACTGAATTGACGCAGGCTAAAGCAGCTAGCAGATTTGTAGATTGGCGATCAAAAATGTTCGAAAATAGTTAAAGAGCGGGACAAATGCTAGCTGCGAGAATTAGGGAAAGAGAGACCTTTTCACGGATCAAGAGTATTTGCGATCCGGATGTTGGCTTAGTATCTGAGGAGGGGGCTATAGCTCTAGCTTTTCAAAAATGTTATAAAAAATTGTACCATGAAGATATTAACGACAACGAGGTATTATAAGGTGAAATTCAGGAATATTTAAAAGAGGTTGAGGTCGAGGCCCTTTCCCCCGGTGAGCTAGCCATATTGGAGGCTGAAATTAGAGTGGACGAGCTCTGGTGAGTTATAGATTCTCTCCCTGCAGGTAAAGCTGTCGGCCCAGATTTTATACCAGGAGAATTCTACAAGACCTTCCGATCCCAGCTCACTCCAGTTATGTTGGAGTTGTTCCGCAGAGTGCCAATGGGGGAGGTATCGCCTGAATCATGGCAAAAAGCGAGAATCGCTACTTTCTTAAAGAAAGGCAAGAACCCCACTGATATGGGGTCTTACCGACCAATCACGCTTATAAATAGTGACATCAAAATTTATGCTAAGATCTTAGCTAATCGGCTCTCTGGGGTGATTAAGAAACTTTTGTCCTCTTATCAACATGGCTTTGTGCCCGGTAGAGAAACGATCGACCATATACGCCGGTCAATTGCTCTATTTGATTTTACTAAGGTTTCAGGAGACCCTATGGCTTTAATCCTGCTGGATGCGGAGAAAGCCTTTGATAGGGTCTCCTGGCCTTTTTTATGGGCTGTATTGAGGCATTATGGTCTTGGCGATTGTTATATCTGTGCTATTCAGAGCATGTATAAAAATTCAATGGCTAAAGTATCGGTTATGGGAAGCCAGACAGGCTCAATTGATATTTTAAGAGGTACACGTTAGGGATGTCCCTGTTCCCCTTTATTATTTGCAATTTATATTGATCCCCTAATTAAAAAATGTCTTTCTAATATTTTGATTCAGCCTGTTAGAGCCCGAGGCGGTGATACTAAAATTCTGGGTTACGCAGATGACCTTGCCATATTGACAGACTCCCCGCATAGTGCATTATCAGAAATTCAATGTATGACATCACAGTTTGGCAGGATATCAGGATTTCATTTAAATGTGGCCAAAACGCAAATAATTTGTAACAACAAAATTAATTTGGTGGATGCACGGGTTGTTGCCCAGGCTAAATATTTAGGGATTGAGATTAGTGCCAAACCTGAGGAGATTGTGGAGAATAATTCAAATCCCTTGCTAGATAAAATAGTAATTGAGGCGCGACGGATTAATAATCTACAGCTAACATTGATGGGGAGATGCAACGTTGTAAAAATTATTTTTTTTCCAAAGATTTTGTATATTTTGAGAGCCATTCCTCTATTAGTGGATCAGCTTTGGTTCAAAAAAATTGGAACCTACTATTTCCTGGTTTGTATGGGCAGGTAAAAGACCCAGAAGGGCTATGAAATATATGACGTTACCGAGAGAGAGGGGGGGCTGGTCTTTACCTAATCTCCAGTGTTATTATTGGTCAATAATGCTGAGACATATAGGGGAATTAGTAGATGGGGAGGATCTTCCCGGTTTTGATGTGTCAATTTATCGTTTAATATATGGGGAAGAGGCTAAGGGCTTGCTTTTTAGGCATATTGATTTTGCCTATTATAAGTGGGTAAGGTTCAAGATTTTGTTGGCGGCTTTCAAGGTTTGGACGACCGTCCGGAAATAATTTAAAGTGGGGAGATTACATATTTACACCCCTTTTATTGGCAATACCCTGTTACCGGAAATTTTTAGGTATGGCTACTTTAGAGAATGGAACGTACAAGGAGTCTTGACAATAGGTGATATTGTCACAGAAACGGGGATTATGACTTTTGATTGTATAGGTCGTAAATTTTGTATAAGTAATCGGCATTTTTTCAAATTTCTGCAGATCCGGGATTTTTTTTGTAGGAAAACTGTCAGTTGGGTTCGTATTCCGTTAGTGGAAGCTATTCAGGGAGGCCACTCAAATATTTCCACTATGTATAAATTGGTAAACGAAACTAGAAGTGATGACTTAGACAAGCACTTCAATCGCTGGCAAATTGGAGTACAGGCTGGGCAGGATGTGTGCGAAGAGTCATTAGGTTATAGCTATTCAGCCACTATATCTGCAAACCTGCAGGTCCAATGCTTTAAGACATGGCTAAATCTGTATATTACTCCACATCGTATTCAACATCGTATTTGGGAGAGGGGTTGGCCTAACGGCTAAGGCGCTCGACCTCGGACCTGGGGAACTCGGTTCGAGTCTCGGTAACGACGCCAAAAACCCCCTGTGATTCTGGGCAAATCACTTAATCTCCCCGTGCCTAAAATGAAACGTGTCCTCATGTAACGTAACTGGTGCTATGTAAAGCGCTCTGATAACTGATTCGGTTCGGTTCTAGTTCGCGCTATATAAAACTCTAAAAAAAAAAAAAAAAAACAATGGGGTGGGGTTGATGGAGTAAACTGTCCTAGATGTGGAGAGTTTGCTGTGGATAGTATTCACATGTTCTCATCCTGTCCTTGCCTGACTCTACTGTTAAATGAAATTGGACAACAGCTAGAACTGATTTTTGGCCATAGGATACAATTGTCACCACAGGTCATAATGTTGGGAATAGGCGATACGGATCTGTCTGAACCAGAGAGGAAGCTATCATATATTGCTATGGCCACATTGAGATTGTGTATCGCAACGATATGGTTAGATCCTGCCCCCCCCAATTTTTTTTTAATGGTTTAGTACATTTATAAACGTAGGGAAGTGGGAACTACTGATATTTAAGAGGAAAGGCCCAAGGACTCGCAGAGAAGGGGAATTGATTTGGGAGCCATTAATGAATTGGCTGAATTTATAGATTTATAAGAGGAGGTAATCATAATACAATTTGAGATGATATTGAAGATGCTTTCCTCTTGATCAAGTTTGGGTAGTTTTCTTTTTTCTGTGTATTTTCTTTATTGTGCTTTCCGTCCTCCTGTAGCGGTTTTGTGGGGAGGGAATGGGAGGGGGGTGGTGGAATACAATTAAAAAGTGGGCAATGACATAGACATTGTGGATGTTGTTACTTTTTGGTATGTAATGTCGTTAATATGTCTTTTCCCAATAAAAATCATTTAAAAAAAAAAGAAGAGAACTGTTCAGATAATCATAGAATGAGAACTAAAGATCCCTGGACACAGCAAGGGAAGGTGGTGAGGTGGGGATGGGGATGGGGGGGAGGGCGTTGACTTATGCTGCAGATAGTTGAAAAAACGGAGTCCGCAAATAATATTAATCCCATATGCCCCAATTACAAGTCAAGTAGAGCTGTGTGATTCCGATCTGCCGAATTATAACTGGCGTAGTGTTTTCACACTCAGATTTACCGCATGTGGGAACATCAAACTTGATTTTACAAGCTGAAAAACACGGCTGGTAAAATTGCTGTGGATTGGTTAGAAATGCAGCCCAGTCTGAGTTAATGCCCCCTGACACATTGTATGGTATGAGGCAGAATATAATGCTCCCCCTGCATGGCCACATTCTCCCCATCATTTTGCCACCATCAACATCAACCTCTGCTTACTGGTCCCCTGCTCTCATTTACCAGTTGCTTAAAGGATATGGGAAATGACAGTACTATTCCACATGGACAATGGAATACCATGCAGAATTTTACAGTGTACATAGTTAGTTCCAAATCCGTGGGCATTAAACCTAAATAGGCAGATTTAGATATGGAGATTTGGACTGACATTATATATTCCAGCCACCCGATATCGCCTCACCTATAGCTGCCATTCTCATAATCGGGCCCCAAATATCCCCTTTGCTAGGAGCCGTCTATTTTGAAAAGTGGTTTAACTTTCATCAAGTTCAAGATGAGCATTGGCAAATCGAAGTTCCATCGAGATATAACTAAAGCAACTTTCAATGATTAATAAACTGAATGATGTCACTACTTCTTTGAATGTAATTACTATATACAGAGAGTTACGAATTTGCAGATGGGTTTTCAGATCAGTGTTTTGAATTCCCATATTTTACTGTACAACCTGTGAGCACTGTGGGTCATCTTGATGTAGCGTAAGTAGGGTAAGCGTATTGTATTTGATACATGGACCGTGTGACATCCAGTGGGGCCACAGAATGAATGCTGGAGGAGTGAATGCTGGAGATGTAGCGTTGATTTTGAGTGGTGTGTATTACTAGAAATAATGGAAATGGCTGATGAGTGATTTCTCTGAGAATCATATTTGGGGAAGAAAAATATATGTTTCCTTTTTGAGACACCAAAAGATTGCTTGGCAAAAATTGGATTTACCTAGGTTTTAACATATTCCAAAGCAATATCCAGCAGTTATAATATTTATAGTAATTAAAAAACAGCTGAATCCTAATGACATTGACTCTTCTATGACCTTTACTAACTGTGCATCTATGTAAGTTTACAATTGTTCCCTCTGTGAAACTATGCTTATTACACAACTATTTAAATAACTGCACTAACTATATTCACCTTATACTTCATATTTTTCCCTCACAATGTGGGAGAACCTTTCTTAGATGAGAATAATAACAATACCACAATAATTACAGTAAAGAAACAGCAGTAATAAAGCTAATAGCATTAATATATTAACACATACCTTTATATACTATCTACTGTAATTTTTTTGGTCTGGCTTGACAACTTGGCTTCTGCAAAACTCTTGAAAACTTTGATTAACTTCCTCTCCTGCATGAATTTGGACCATTGAGCACATTCTGCAGGTGCTCTTCTCTTCACAATATAACCAACTTGAATATTATTGTATTTCACTTTCTTGTATTTATCCAAACAGTCTTCCCTTTTCTGTTGTGTTGCAAATTCTTTATCCCATCACCTGCATGGCCCATCGAATGTTACCCCTTTATCCCACACCATCCAACTTGGAAGTAGCTTTCTGCTAGGAGATACACCCATTAACAACTCAAAAGGTGACTTCCCTTCGGAGGAGTGTGGAGTCACACGATATGCTGTTACACGATCATGTAGAACGCTCCTCCAATTTAACATTCACTTTTGCCAGCTGTATGCATTATTTCAGAGTTCTTTTAAGCCTCTCCACAGCTCCAATTGTCTCAGGTATTGAACCTTTCTTATGTTCAACCCCACATTCACCTAAAAACGTTTCAAACTCATTTGAGCAAAACTGAGGACCATTATCGGTCAAAAGTGACTTGGGATGACTTTTCCTTTTGAATACCTCACTCAAAATGTTTAGCAAGCTTGTCGAAGAAATATCTAGGACACAGCTAACTTCTACCCATGGAGAATAAAGGTGAGTAACACAATCAAATACCACGATTGATGTTCACCTCGAAGTTGGCCAACAATATCTATTGCTACTTCCTCACATGGATGTTCTGACAACTTTGTACACATCATTGGAATTTGTCTCATGACCAGACTTTTATCAACGTTAAAGCATTTTATACAGTCTTGCACACATCTTTCAACATCTGTATCTAATCCAGGCCACCAATAGTTGGATATTTGGATATTTGTGTCAATCCCTAATGTCAGCAATTGCAATTGCTGTGCCTGTCACCAATGTACAAGCGCGTCCAGTGCAGCTTGACTGAAACCCTGGAAACAAAGTGCAGGAAAACTCTGAAAAACCCCAAAAAAAAGTTAGGTTGTAAAACCTATTAAAGACTATTAATGTATGCTCAGAGATCTAAAATGACCACCATACATAACGTGTATAGGATGCACGTGTGTTTCTTATTATAGAGCACTAGTTTTCCAATGTGTCCAATGCACCTAAAATGACCGCAGTACGTGCAGTGCATACATTGCACTCCTGTTCTTTACAGGCGATGCGCTTATTTCTTATATTTGTCAGCTTGATTGGAAAAGTAACTTCAAGATGGCTTCCGTTCTCTTTTTACAGAGACACCCACTAGACGTTGTGTTGAAACTACATGCGCTCTGCTGAAACCACATGCACACTTACTTGATTTGTCCTGACACCAGACATGTGACTTCAAGTCCCCTTTTCTCAAATAAGGATGGAGTCACCTGCCTCGTTGCTGGAGGAGTTTAGGAAAGCTGGGCTCCAATGGTGCATGATTCACTCGTTTCACTTCCACACTGGAGTTTCCATACTTCTTTGGCAGCCATTGGGTGTTGTGCCAGCCTATGGGCGAGAAAGCTCGTCGCCAAATGTGGTGTTGTCGAAATAGAAACAACCTCAAGGCTGGAGCTGGTATAACGGTAAGCTTGATTGTACAACACCCCAGCCAGCTGCCGGTCTAACTCCAACTTTCGCTCTTTGCATCCCCCTCATTCTCGAATACAGGTTACACACAATTCGTAATGTTGGTGAGTGCTGTAATAAAGCAAACGTGCATAAGTGAGGACATCACAAAAAACATCTTCAGTAATAAAGCTAATAGTATTAATAATTAACGCATAAAATTATATAATATCTCCTGTATTTTTTATGTCTGGCTTGACAGCTCAGCTTCTGCAAGACTAATTGTTACCAATTCTTTCAAATTGACAGAGCGGGACTGGGCACCACCAAGAGCAGTATTTCTTTACCGTATCCTATTATCGACTGGTTGGGGAATTATTTTGCATACTATGGAGTGCTTGCATTGCAAAGCACGAGGGACTATTTTACATCTCAAAAGTACACTGAATCATGACGCATTCAACTCTTCATCTTATAGAAGCACTGCATATAGAAAGCAGGGGCCTCTTTTATGAGGCTGTGCGTCACTTTTACGCCGCCGGTGCGTCACTTTTTGTGACGCACCAGTGGCGTAAAAAATGCGCCTTGTTGCGCCATATGTACAAAGTGACGCATCTAGGTAGATGCGTCACTTTGTAAACCCCTGCGCCACATTATACCTGCGCCAGGTATAATGTATGCAAGGGGGTGTTTTGACGCAAGAAAGGGTCATGGAAGTGACGCAGTGAAATCTATAAGATTTCACTGCACCATTTCTTGGCTGCTAATGCGTCAAAATCTTACGCCTGCTTCATGGCAGGCGTAAGACTAACGCAGGCACTAACAACATGGGACTTGCCCATGTGAAAGTATACATTGCTAGAGTTGCGTCACTTTTGTGACGCACTCCAGCAATGCGTCACTTTTGCGTCTACAGATACGTCAGAAATACTGACGTATCTGTAACTCCTTGCGACATGATGCGTCATATTATAAATATGACGCATCAAGCATGTCGCAAGGAGTGCGCACTGAGAAGTGACGCATCGCTGCTTTCACGCAGCGATGCGTCATTTCTCATAAATGAGGCCCCAGATATTTTGTTCTAGACCTGGAGCAGGCTTTGTAAATAAAGGTTTCAGTTCGAAATTCAAATCGCAAGCCAGAGCTATTGTTTTTTACCAATGCTTGTTTTTCCTGGCAGCCTTTAATAAATGCTTGAGCTGGATTTTGTTGAGCAACAACATTTTTTTCAGAGCACTTCTGGCCTTCTGCTTTCATTAAGGTTCATACTTTACCACAAAGAGTAGATTAACTCTTAGGAGGCTGGTATTACCCCCGCATTGCAGTGACGCATTTTGAGTAACGCTTAGCAGTCCTGAAATACGGTTACCCATTACTTCCCATCAACATTTGCTCAATGTTTTTCTACGAAAATAGCTATCGCGCATGGAACATATTGTGCAGTAATTCTGCTTACAGGTCATGGCCTCCATATGGAGATTAATATAGTTTTCCATATCACTTAGGCGTGGAAGTGGCATTGAAAGCACCCGCATGATTCATAGCGTCCTGATTCCACTATCCCCCTAACCAGCTCTGTCCTCTAAAGCAAAGGAAGCGGGCACTTTCAGTTTTGAGCGTGTGTGTCCTGTATTCAAATATGGGTAATGCGAGCAACACAGACAGGTCCAGCTGGCTTGTAATTGGCTTGGCATTAGGACCCATTATCCCTAAGCACAAAACACTAGCTGGTGGCATGTAGTTACAAAGAGAGGGAGAGAGACGCTGATTCCCAAAAATATTTATGAGTACTTAAAGAATTGGGTGACCAGAAGTCCTAGCTTTTGCAGGATTGACCCGGCTTTTGATCTTGCGTCTCGGGAGAATTCACTAAATCCAGCAGTTATCCTTGTTTTTAGAAAGTGGCAACTGAACAAACCTTTCTGTGTTCTAGTACAGTATTACCTACAGCCTTTTTCAGAAATCAATTTAATTAGCACTTATAAATAAATACTCTACGGAAAATTCTGTATTTGTGTTTTCTACGTTGGTAAGCGTTGTCTTTTAAATCATTTGCGCCCTTGATCAATCAGAAATTGTAGTTCTACTTCTATTTTTGTGAAACGTCCCGGTTTTGGGTCTTAAAAATCTGGTCACCCTACAGAAGAAATACCGCAGGAGTACTTGTTCACATATTCTTACATGAATTTGTGAATCACCTCCGAAACTTCCAGTTCTCTATTAGTAAAAGTGGAAAGAGAGCACATTCCTTTCTATTTCTACTAAGTGTATTACAGGAGCCAGGACCAGAATGGGACGGGCCGCAATTATGGCGGTCCCCCTAGCCCCGATCCACAAGGAGGGAGGGGGGTTGAGGAAACGCGTCATCAGTGACGCTGACCTCACGCCCCCCCCCACCTTTTCTAGTAGCCAATCGCGCACCCGCACCACACCTGCGAACCGGAAGCACTTCCTTGCTTCCGGTTCAAGAGATCTCCCTGGAAGTACCCCTGGCTCCCCAACCCTTAAAGGGGGGAGCCTGCGAGGGAGACAGCCTCTTTGTTTCGCGGCTGCCTCCCTCTTTGCATCTGCGCGCGCTCCGTGTCCGTGTAATCTTTTGTGTTTTTCTTTACATAGGACCGGCATCTGGAAAGCAGTGATGCGGCGTGAGGGAATCGGAGCATCGCGGGACAGAGGAGCTGCAGCGCCTTTCGACTACGGCGGCCGGACGGACTGCCGGGAGGAGTGGGGTAACGAAGGGCATTGCTGCTGGGCTCGCCGCTTTAGCGTTGGCAGGAAGGGTTTGGTTCCCACTGCTGGCGGTGTGTTTTTAAGGGGGCAGGCGCCCGGTTTGGTTCCTCAAAAAGGAGGGAGGCGGAAGGGGGCATTGTCCGGCACCGCGCTCCTCGAGTGCCGAAACGGGGAACTCTTTGGTGTGTCTTTTCCCCTTGGCCCCTTTACACCTCCTGAGGCTGGGTTTTGAGATATTAGGTAGATTTACCATTAGGTAGGTTTAAAAGTCCTGAGCGTTTTTTAAAGCCTGCAATCTCCCGGCTTAGGACCAGGATCATAGTTGACGGGCATAGCGAAGTCCTGAGCCCTAGTGGTTTAGCTAACAGCGAGTATAATCATTTGGGATCTCATTGGCGGGGCATCTGTGTTACATCCCCGGTTTTGAGAAGGACAGAGGTTGAAGCAGGGGAGCTGCAACTAAGGGAGCTCAGTGAACAGTTCTTCACAGGCGCGGCGTGTCGAAACATCGCAATTCTTCAATTTTCTTCACAGTACCAGCTTGCATACCAGGAGGACGTCACACGGTGGTGGGGTGACAGTCGGTTTGGCGAGCATTGGAGTAAGGAGAGGCGGCATCAGCTGACCAACAGTACATCGCTTCTAGGAGCCATAGAGGGCTTGAGCGGGCGGCTCGCCTGAGCTTACTGGGTTAGTCAGTAGGTCTTGGCTCTGGTTGCGTGACTGCACAGGTTGGCTGGTGTCGCTACAACACACGGTAAGAGGGGTCATGGTCTCCTGGTGGGGAACTATCATGGGGTGTAGGTTCCCGCGGGACGTCACACGTAGGAAGGGCGCGCTATCGTCATGGCCCCTAAGGCACGGCGGCCAGAGAAGCGTTCCCACACGGAGGCCATGCTGGAAGCATTGGTTCAGCAAGTACAAGCCATGGGTCAGACTCTTAATAGGCTACAAGACAAGGTGGAAGGCCCGGAAGCAGTAGTGGGGGGAAGGCCTAGGCGGCCTATTGTGCCCCCAAGAAATTACCCTCCCCCCTCCACCAAAGCGGAAGAGGAACAACCAAGGTGGTAAAAAGAGAGGGGAGGGCTCAAGGGATCCTGTTAGTCCGGTGGCAGCGCCAGAGCCTGAGCCCCTTGGGGGAGAGGGAGATACGGTGCCGCACGAGGTACAGTTGGTCGCGCAGGGGACCCATGATAATGCGGTAGGAGCAGTCACAGAAATACCTGGGCAGCCCGATATGACAGCCAGTTTGGCGGCGGTTCTGCCATGGTTGGATTCAATAGGAAACTGGTCACATGCCGCAGGGGCGTCAGCTGGTGGGAGTGACGCAATGGAGCGAGCAAGAAAGCTGCTCTCGGAACTCGGAGTTGCCAAGCCAAAGGAGGGGCCGGCATTACCGGCAGGGAGCCCACAGCAGGTGGCAGCTGGCCCAATCCCAGATGGGGCAACCGGGGGGTCGCGGGAACATGTATCAGGCTCCAGTAGCAGCAGTTTGCCAGGAACAAGCAACTGCGGGAAGGAGACAGAGCCACCGAAGAAGGCTGATGCAGCAGCACCAGCAGGTATAAAGCATATCTCACCTTTGGGAGTAGGGGAAATGCGCTCTGAGAGAGAGAGTTTGGGTCGGCATCTGTCTAAAGAGATGAAAAAAAATATGGAGGGGGGAATCCGTGAACATGTTTTTCCTTTTAATTGATGAAGCAGACAGGGAAGAAGCTAGGAAAAACAAGGAATGGACTCACCCTAGAGAATGGTTGACCATTCTACTGAAGTACAGGGTGGAGGAGAATTTGGCAAATTGGATACAGGGTTTCTCCACATACATGTCGGTTATGCTAGAGCGATTCCCTGAAGTAGGGTCTGAGATGGCAATTTACCAGAACAGGATCACCCTCGCTCATGCAGAAAAGGGAGGTGACGGGTGGAAAGATTATGATAAGGCTTTTAGGCGGGCGAAGGCGGAGGATCCTTCCCTGAGGTGGGATCAGACCGACATGTTCCTCCATCTGAAATACTTGGTGGTGGCTGCACAGGATACTGTGAGGGTGTCGGTCCCAGACACGGGCCGCTTCCCGCCCTTTAAGGCAAGCCCCGCTGGGAACGCGGGGGGTAGTACGGCAAGAGCAGGGGGCAGTGGCGAGAAAGGAGTTTGTTTCGATTTTAACAAGCGTACCTGTTCCAGGGCCGCAGGCACATGTAAGTTCAGGCACGCCTGTGGATATTGTGGTAACACCTCCCATCCCGAGTCCAAGTGCAACAAGAAGGCTAGAGAGAGAGGGGGCAAGAAACAAGAATAATGAACCCTGCTTAGGAAAGGCTAGAACCCCGGTGAACATTGGCGCTATGATACCTAGGTTGGAACGATACACCTGCACTGTTTCGGCGAGGGTAATCAGGGAAGGTTTTGAGGAGGGTTTCAGGATACCTGCACAGGGGCACAGTGGGGTGACATATTGTAAGAACCAGGTCTCTGTTAGATCCAACATGAGTGTGGCAAGGGCAAAAATTCTCAAGGAGTTGAACCTTGGAAGGGTGGCTGGACCATTTGAGGACGTCCCGATGGCGGGTTTTGTATGCTCACCCCTAGGGGTGGTGCCAAAAAAGGCGCCGGGCGAATTCAGATTAATCCACAACTTATCCGCACCTAGGGGCAGCTCTGTGAATGATGCCATTGCAGATGCACTATGTAGTGTCAGGTACGCGTCTTTTGATCAGGCAGTGGCCATGTTGAGAACCTTAGGTAAGGGGGCCCTGCTTGCAAAGTCTGACATTGAGTCCGCTTTTCGCTTGCTACCGGTTCACCCCGTTGATTGTCACCTTCTAGGATTTCAGTTTGAGGGCAAGTACTATGTGGACAAGTGCATGCCAATGGGATGCTCAGTGTCCTGCGCCTCTTTTGAAAAATTCAGTTCCTTCTTAGAATGCTCATTCAGGGACAAGTCCGGACATCAATGGGTCCTCCATTACCTGGATGATTTTCTTTTCCTGGGGGCCCCAGGGTCTGGGGAATGCAGGTCAGCCTTGCAGCAATTTTGCGATCTCATGCAGGAGTTTGGCGTCCCATTGGCACCTGATAAAATGGTGGGCCCTACAACCCTCATTGAATTTCTCGGGATCGAGTTAGACTCTGTTGAGGGGTGTCCAGGTTGCCACGTGACAAGGTTAGGGAGTTTGGGCGCGCTTTGGAATGCTGCCTTGGCAGAGAGAAGGTCACGCTACACCAATTGCAGCAAGTGGTGGGCCAACTGAATTTTGCTTTGCGCATCATTCCCATGGCGCGTCCATTCTCTCGTACTATTGCTCACGCCATGTCTGGTCTCAAGGAGAAACATCACCACACTAGGTTAACCAAGGAGGTCAGGCAGGACATGCAGGTATGGAAGTCTTTCCTGCAGGATTTTAATGGCAAAGTGGTGTGGCCTAGCCCGCCCATGTCCAGCCCCGAACTAGGTCTTATGACCGACGCGGCAGGCAGCGAGGGGTTTGGAGCCATCCTGGGTCACGAATGGGTAGCAAAACATTGGCCGGTTTGGTGGAAACATTCGGGGCTCACCAGCAACATCACTTTCCTAGAACTCTTCCCGATCCTGGTAGCATTGGTTGTTTGGGCGGACGCATTGAGAGACCAGTCTGTCGTATTTTGGTCTGACAACATGGGAGTGGTGGAATGCATAAACAGTCAATCAGCGAAATGTGGAATGTTGCTACGCTTACTGAAGGAAATAGTGTTGCAGTGCATGAGGTTAAATGTTATCTTCCGAGCAATACACGTCCCAGGGGTTTTGAACCATGCAGCTGACGCATTGTCTCGTTTTAAAATACAGGCTTTCAGGGCACACATCCCAGAGGCAGCGCCCCACCCAACACCTTTCCCAGAACGACTCTGGCAACTTGGTGCCCCAGAGTACCGCACCTCGTGGCTGCAGGCCTAGCGCCTAAGACAAGGAGCGCATATGAAGGGGCGTTTGGTGAATTTTGTCTTTTCCTAGGGGATCAGTGGGGCGGCAAATGGCTAGATCATGACTCAGTGGTAGCGTATCTTGCTCATGTGGGAACAGGGACGCACAGTAGCAGCCGCAAGGAGACACATTGCAGCAATTGCGTATTTTGCGAAGTTGCACGGAGAGGGTGACCCCACGAAACGCTTTGTGGTACAGCAGGTCTTGAAAGGATGGCAACGCCTGCGGAGGGCAGAACCTGATGTAAGGAGGCAAGGGGGCCTAGACATACTAGGAAAGTAATGGCTTTACCACGGGTCTGTACTTCACTTAGCGAGGCAGTCCTTTTTCAGGCAGCTTTCTGCTTAGCATTCTACGAAGCTTTCAGGGTAGCTGAGCTAGTCGCAAGAAATAAGCGGAATTGGCTGGGAGGGATCCAAGCGGGGCACGTAAAATTGGGCGAAGACTCTGTTTTGATTTCCATACCAAAATCTAAAACCGATCAGGAGGGTAGGGGGGACTCCGTAGTCTTGCACAGGGCAGGGAGCATGGCATGCTGCCCGGTCAATAGGTTATTGGCATTCATGGCCCAAAGGGCTCCAATTTTAGAGGGACCACTGTTCATACACAAGGGTAAGACCCCCCTCACAGTGTTCCAGTTCAGGAGAGTGATGATTAAAGCACTTGAGGAGGCAGGTTTGGATCCGGCCAATTTTGGGACCCACCCTTTCAGGATAGGTGCAGCCTCAGAGGCAGCAGCAAGAGGCCTGGGACAAGAACGTGTTAAGATGATTGGCAGGTGGACTTCCAACTGCTATAAAAGATATGTGCGGCTGCACTTACTGTAGGATCATGGTAGCAATTTTCATTTAGGCGCACCGGCCCATACCCTCTTCTTGTGACTCAAGAAATGGGGAAGTTTTGTTTTGCACTGGATGTTGCGTTGTGTAGTTGCATGACAGGACGGCGTGGCGTTGCATTGACCCCCCCTTCTTTTTTCGCTTCTATGTTACTCGCAGTTTCTTCATCCTGTAACTCAGGAGGGAAACATGCGTATTTATAATCAGTGGCCGTCCTCGGCGAAGCAATCAAAGAGGTGACGCAAGTTTACTCTTCGCACCAGAAGAACCAAGAAATCTGGGTGCTAGGACATTCATATGTTCGCCGTCTGAAGTCTTTCTTGACAGGATCCATCAAAGGTAAGGTGTCAAGACTAGGGTCTAAAATGTCATTTTTTGGTCAGGGGGTTTGTGCGTGGGACAATTCAGAGAACTGGTGAACCATGCTTTATGCGCAAGCTCGGGACCACCTGCTATCTGGATCCTGCACTTGGGGGGAAATGATTTGGCAAGAATAGGTAGGAGGCAATTGACTGAAGAGTTACTCAAGGAAGTGGGGTGGCTAGCGAAACAGTGTCCTCAGTCCATAATAGCATGGTCACACATGATACCGAGGTTTCAGTGGAGGGGGGGCGAATCAGTCAGAGCGTTGAATCACGTTGAATAAAGCGTTGAATCAGCGTTGAATAAAGCGGCTCAACAACAAATTCGACAAATTGTTTAGGACCCCTAGGTTAAAAACAATATCAGACAGATACATCAAGCGAGAACAGTTTTTTCTTCAGGACGGGGTGCATCTTTCACATAAAGGGAATCATGCATTTATGGATGACATCATAGCCTGGCTTAGTGATTTGAGACAGAGTGCAGGACCTTCCTAGTTGTAGGAGGGGGGGGCAGATAGTCGGTCAACTATGCTGGCCTGTGGCGGTAAGGTCAACACTGGTAAGCATAGTCTGCGGTCTTAGCGGTCAGTACCATGTAACTCCGGGGGTAGTGACAGCCGGTAAGTAGGCTGTCGGGGTATGGGGGCCGGGGGAGTCATCTTCCCAGTGGGTCTGGGGCCACCCCCGTACGTGCATGCGCAGCAGTCTGCACCCCCCTTTTATGGAGTTCAAGGACCGGGCGTAGGGGGGCCCGGGGGAAAAAGATCCGTCCGATAAGCTGGACCCCCTGCGCAACCTTGCTCCAGGAGTAATAGTGGCAGTACCCTTGGGACTGAAGAAGGGAGGGGAGAGAAGCTTGCCAGACATTGACTTTGCCGTCAGGCTCAAAGGGACACGCAGAAAGTCATATCGTCCATTGTTAGATTTATGGTAGTAGTGCCTTCTGTATTAGCATGTGTTAAGGTTTGCTCTTTCAACAACATGTGTCTATCAATGTAAACTGTACTTTCTGTGTTTACATTTTTTCTGTAACAAATGGTTTAAAATATTTGTTTTGTACTGTTAAGAAATACGGCCGGGGGGGGGGTCACTCCCCCGTAATCCAAATAATTTACAAACTCATAGTCTGATGTCCAATCCCTGGGGCAAAGAGAGGGAAGACCGGGGCGGGACTAACCTTGCGCCAGGGTTTTTTTAAAGTCTTGAGAGGGGCCATAGGGAGTACCCGACCATATTACAGGAGCCAGGACCAGAATGGGACGGGCCGCCATTATGGCGGTCCCCCTAGCCCCGATCCAAAAAGCAGGGAGGGGGGTTGAGGAAACGCGTCATCAGTGACGCTGGCCTCATGCCCCCCCCCCACCTTTTCTAGTAGCCAATCGCGCCCCCGCACCACACCTGCGAACCGGAAGCACTTCATTGCTTCCGGTTCAAGAGATCTCCCCGGAAGTACCCCTGGCTCCCCAACCCTTAAAGGGGGGAGCCTGCGAGGGTGACAGCCTCTTTGTTTCGCGGCTGCCTCCCTCTTTGCATCTGCGCGCGCGCTCTGTGTCCATGTAATCTTTTGCCCACCCACCATCCCCTAAAAGCAGGATTTCTGGGTAGTTGTTTTCTCTATCCTTACTGTATATAGTTCTTTTTATGACCTAAAATTGTTTTATTCCACAGGTTGTGATATTCGTGCTGTGATAATGTAAATAAAATGGATATGTAATTTGCATTATTAGCTATTGTCGTATTTAGGTGACCTTGGTCAGGCGGTAAGGTCAACACTGGTAAGCATAGTCTGCGGTCTTAGCGGTCAGTACCATGTAACTCCGGGGGTAGTGACAGCCGGTAAGTAGGCTGTCGGGGTATGGAGGCCGGGGGAGTCATCTTCCCAGTGGGCCTGGGGCCACCCCCGTACGCGCATGCGCAGCAGTCTGCACCCTCCCTTTTATGGAGTTCAAGGACCGGGCGTAGGGGGGGCCCGGGGAAAAAGATCTGTCCGATAAGCTGGACCCCCTGCGCAACCTTGCTCCAGGAGTAATAGTGGCAGTACCCTTGGGACTGAAGGAGGGAGGGGAGAGAAGCTTGCCAGACGTTGACTTTGCCGTCAGGCTCAAAGGGACACGCAGAAAGTCATACCGTCCATTGTTAGATTTATGGTAGGAGTGCCTTCTGTATTAGCATGTGTTAAGGTTAGCTCTTTCAACAACATGTGTCTATCAATGTAAACTGTACTTTCTGCGTTTAAATTTTTTCTGTAACAAATGGTTTGAAATATTTGTTTTGTACTGTTAATAAATACGGCCGGGGGGGTCACTCCCCCCTAATCCAAATAACTTACAAACTCTTAGTCTGGTTGTCCAATCCCTGGGGCAAAGAGAGGGAAGACCGGGGCGGGACTTACCTTGCGCCAGGGGTTTTTTAAAGTCTTGAGAGGGGCCATAGGGAGTACCCGACCATATATGAACAGTTACTGAATATTCACATTTTGATTCCTTTTTTTTCGATGATTTGGGGCCAGCTCACAAATGAAAGCGAAAGTACTCATTTACATTCTCCAAAATCCCTTTGTGAACATGCCCCATGGCATTTCATTAATGTGTATTACTGTTAAACATCATTGCAGAGGGCTTTTAGTGACGCAATACATCACTAAACCAAACGCAGACTGGCTTGCAAATACCATAAGCACCCCAAAAAAGTCGAGCTCCAGGATGATGCCCGACCCTCCACCCCCAAGGAAGGGCCCTCTTTTAATCTTCATAATTATTTGCTGATTTTCTCTGAGAGAAAACCATCCCCCAAAACACCATCTAACCCCACCCTCTCCTCTAAAACCATTTCAAAACTTTTTTTGCTGAGTGACTTTTGCTATTTGCTCAAGCGCTCCATTCACCATCCCCTTTGGGACCGCTTTGTTCGCCCTAAGTTGTCAGGGTATGCCTAGACGTGGGTCCCTTGCTCACTTTGCCACTGGATGCAAGATAATCTGGCTGATGAGGGTTATGAACCCGAAACCGGTCTCAGAATGCTTGTTTCTGGTCCAGGGAAGACATGGCTTGGCAGTTCAGGCTGGACTGTTCCCATGAGGCGCAGGGTCAGACTGATTTGCATATGGCCATGTCTGAACTGGGGTGGTGGAGTGAGCTAAAGAATGATGATGGATTAAACCCAGATCAGTTGACTGAGGGTGAGTGTTTGATTTGCTCAAGCGCTCCATCCATCATCCCCTTTGGTATCGCCGCGTTTTGTTTTGCACTGCTGGCACCTGTGTGTCCTCGTCACTGTATTGCCCCTACTATGTGCTCCTCATTTGTCGGTCTAGTGGTGAGGGACATGCAGTTATCCACTGCTCCTTTTTCCATGCTGCGTGCCGGCACCTGCTACAGTCTATATCAGAGATGCTGTACAGCATGGATTAAACCACAGGCAAACCAATAGGTGCTAACCGTGTGCCACTGCTTTTTACTTAAATGGTGGACTTATAAACGACAAATGTAGTCTAGGGTAATGGAGCCCAGTAGATAGCTACAGGATATGTCACCAACATGGGAGAATACGCAGAGATGAAGATACGTTTCAAATAAAAACGCAGGATAATACATGTATACAACTAAAGTATAAACTGCATCACATTGTGGTGAAGCATAAAAGGGCCAGAAAAGAGTTGACGGTGTAAGTTTTAAGATCTTTGCTGAATCGCATCAATCACGTAGAAATTATGAGTTTGTTCCTGAGTCTCAATCCATATATCAAGAAAGGCCATCTATTTGTGCTTACTTTGTGTGTCTTTTGAATTTCTAGTATGCCAACAGGTGTACTACCTGCAGTGGGTGCACCACCAGCAACTTTGAGTTTAGAGGCAAGGTGGACAATTTTAACCAAGTGGAGAGCATTATGGATAACAATATCACTGCCTGTGGTGTGAAGAGAAATCAAGAATAATTTGTTGGCAATAGCTGTTAGGTCTTGATTTTTAGACAAAAGGGAAGTGTTTTGAAGGATGTGTTTGAACCTTGGGAGGGCCAGGGCTGGTGTGCATTCCAGACATGAGTAGTTCAATCAAGTACACACCAACAATGCAAACAGTGGCTTGTATACTGTGAATAGACTGGTTTGTAGAATGGAACACGAAAAGTAAAATGTAATTAGGTGAGTGATGGGAGAGCGAAAACCAGTGACTGGCTTTGTACAAACTTTATATTGGCATCTATGCTTGGAAAAGAGCCATAATGATTGATGGTAGAGTGGTTAGATGGAGCAGTGTCCAGGGAGACTGAACAACATTTAGTGAAAAAGGGTTTGAATTTAGAGTTTGGCAGACAGGGTAACTCGTCACAAACATGTTTGAGTACCCTCTCCGTCAAACCAACAGGCTGCTCTATTTACATTTGGGGGACCAGCATCTTCTGATGGTAGTGACACAGTTGCCTCTGCTACTGGAAAGTTTAGTCTAACAGATGAATGGAATAGAGGCTGTCAGAGTAAGGACATCAGACTAGCGCTCTATTTAGAGATGGTCCGATGTTTTTTGTTTTCTGTCTGTCAGTGCCAGGGAAACCCTGGTGATCTAGAACTAAAAAAAAGAAAAAAGCCCTCATCACCTTAGGAGAAACTCCCTGAGTGTGGGGGCCCTAAGGTTTTTCCCACTTTGTGAGTTTATTTTTTAAAAACAAAAGAAATTGGTGCACTGTTGGAATATGGTTTATTAGTAGGGGTAAGTAGGTACCTAGCACTAGTAGTAGGGCCACAATCACAGTATAGGGCTCAATCAAGGTCTCAATAAATGTGGTTGTGCTTCACCGGAAACGTCGAGTGAGGCTCCTTGTCAGGTCGGCTTTGAGTTTGATGATGGTGACTTCACTCAGCGCAATGCACAATGCCTCAGTCAAATTCTGGAAGTCTTGTCAGCGACTAAATTATATGGCGGTTCAACAGGGAGAACTTAAATCTCAGACCGAGTCATGGTTTGTCTTCACCGGCTTGACTCTCGTCGACATGTCGGTCACCTTATGGAGCTTTTTACAAAAAATTCTCCAAACTTCTAGATCTTTTTCCAGAAGGTCATTTTGGGGTTCCAAAGTGTCCACAATACCAATCCAAGGTTTCAGAAGTTCTGAGTTGCTCCTTGGGATATTGGGACTATGTCTCCCACAACGCAGCTGTCCAAATTTGTTAAAGTTCATATGAAGGTGGTCAGCTGCTTTCTTCTTACTGGAGATAATACAGGTGGAACTCTTTTAACCTGCTGCTGTCAGGGAGTCCACTCCTTTACTTTTCTAAATAAAGCAAAGTTCATAAGGCTTTAGTTCCAAAGTGTGCAGCTGGTGAAGCCATTCAGAGTGCAATCCACTCGGTGCAGGCCAGGGTTCCAGATGGGAAGTCCCTCTTCTTGTAGTTTCAGGCAGGGATCTGAGTTGCTGGGCAGCTCTGCCATATGTATCAAGTGCTCTTGGGTGACACCAAGGGGGCACCCCTGACCAATGGGGTGCAGGGTGCCACCCTCAGGTATGAAAACTTCCTCCAAATTGTGCCATATTCTTGTACCAGAGAGCACTATTCTTTTAAAATCTAAAATCGAGAAGTTCTCTCCTGGAAGTTTATATCTGGCTAAGTTTTCTTAACACTCCCCTTCCAGCCCATCTGCTAATTCAATTATTAGTGCTCTTGTCTGGCTGGGGGTGGCAGGATGTTTGACTACTCCACCCCAATCCTGCCTTTTGCTCTCCAACTGCAGATCTCCTTCCACCAGAAGTATTTTGTCTCTATGTAGGTAACTTCACACTTCATCAGAGCAGTGTGACTCAGCCTGCCAAAGGCTGGCCAATCAGAGGAGGCTGCTAGAGGTTGGATTGTGGTTCATCAGAAAATAAAGTTCTATATCTTCTTTTCTGTGATAGTTGTAATAAATCTAACATTGGCTTGTTGGATTTATTCTAACTATCATTTTAATACCTTGAAGTATATTTTTAGCTCACTCCTGTCAATAGTTATACTTTATTGAAGTATTCCCATGTTAGCCTATGGAGCCAATGTGCTGCAATGGGGGAAAACGAAATTGGCAGTTTTTTCCTCCCATGGCATATAAAACTTGTTTTAAAATGTCCCTGCTTGTAATTGCAAAGCACCCTTCCCCGGTGGAATGTAGAGGAGACCTTAGGGATGACATATGTTAAAATACGGTAGTTTAAGACTTTGGAAGTACCTTTAATTCCAAAGTCGAATTTACATCTACTTTAATTTTAAAAGCAACCTGCAAAGCAGGGCTGCTTTTAAAATGACAGCAGACAAAACTGCATTACACACTTAAGTGCACTAAATCTGCTGGGCCACGGCCCTACCATATACTAGGGGATTGCAGGTAGGTTGTCAAACCAATTGTAATTACACCTAAATGCCAGAAATGTTTTACACAGAACACTGGCCCTGGGTTTGGTTAGCCGAGCTAAGGGCACACTCAAAATCAGCTACCACCAGTATCAGTCAAAACAAATGGGATGATCAGAGCAAAAAGGATGACTTTCTCACACAGCTCCCTGCCCCCAGACGATTTGTGATGTGTAACTAATCTACACTCTGGTAGTCCTCATCAGCTAAGTGGAAAACCTGTAAAGTCCGTCTGTACTTGCATTGGCAGTCTCTGTGTTCTACTGTGAAGTCAATCCCCTGTAGGAAAATGGACCAGCTCAACAGTTTAGGATTCCCCCTCCTCATCTGCATGAGTCATCCAAGAGGTCTGTGGTCAGTTTGAACATGGAAGCGAGTGCCAAACAGTTATGGCCTCAATTTATTCAGGGACCAAACCACAGCAAAGGCTTCCCTCTGAATGGCACTCCATGGGGAGAAGTAGCCTGATAATGGAGGCAACTGGCTGATCTAGGCCCTCCTCATTTACTTGTACCAACACTACCCCAGTCACCTGTTCTGAAGCATCTGCCTGAACCACACATTCCTTTGTGTAGTCAGGGGCCAGTAACATTGGTGCTGAACACATAGCCTCTTTCAGACTGTCAAAAGCCTTCTGACACTCTGGGGTCCAAATAATTTCTTGGGCGCCACAATGGTCTCGTAGCTTTGAACAAATCTTCTATAGTAGTCAGTCAGAGCAAAGAAGGCGCAAACGTTTCTGTGTTGTAGGACCTACTCAATCCAAAATAGTTTAATTTTTGGGCTGCAGAGGTTGTCAGAGGTTGTACATGGCATCCACTTACAAGGTGGCCCAGGTACACCACTGAACTCTGCCCTATCTGACACTTACTTGGCTTGATATTCAGGCCCACCTGCTGCGGGGCCGGAACCACTCCCTTCAGGTGATCCTCCCAGGCGGAACTGTACACAGCTATATCATCCAGATGAGCTGCACTATACTGCTCAAAGCCAAACAGGACACTTTTCACCAACCTTTGGAAGGTGGCAGGTGCTTCCTTAAGCCTAAGGGCATTAATTTGAACTGGTAATGTCCCTCAGGTGTGGAGAATGCTGACCTCCTTTGATCCTTAACCTAGGACAAGCTGCTTATAGACTGAGGTCAAATCAAATGTACTCAGGTACTTTGCAGCCCCTACCCTGGCAGCGATGTCATAGCTCTAGGTACAGGATAATTATCAGTCTTAGTGACTGCATTCAATCCTCCATAGTCCACACAGAATCACAACTCCTTCTTTCCCCTTTGGTGATTAGGTTTGAGTTCCAATCCATGGACTATCAGAGGGCTCAATTACCCCCAACTCCAGCATCTTAGCTACTTCAGCCATGATGCTGCTTCTGATACAGTTAGACAACCTCTACAGCTTATTTCTGATAGTTAGGCTGTCACTAAGTTCAATTGAATGTATACACCATTCGGAGTCAAAGAGAAAAGACCATCAAACTTCTCCAGCATCTGCTTCCAGTCTCTGTGCTGCTGGTCTGTCAACTCCCTCCACTGACCCATCTTGCACATTGGTAGAGAGGAGATCTAGCAATGATTCAGTCTCTTCCTCTTCTCCTTCATCTGTGGCCATCAACATGGTCATGTCTGGCCTGTCTTTGTGGGGTTTCAACCTATTGCCATGTATGGCCGTGTGGGGATTCCTGGGGGTGTTAAGGTCAATCAAGTAGGTAACCTGACCCTTCTTTTCTAAGATTTTGTAGGGCCCAGTCCACTTGTCCTGGAGGGCCCTGGGAGCTACGGGCTCTAACACCCACACCAATTGTCCTGGAGTATACTCAGGCATAGTAGCCTTTTGGTCATACCAGGCTTCATGAGCTCTTGGTTGGCCTCCAGTGTTCTGCTTGCTTTGTACATGTACTCTACAATGCAAGAGCTCAGGCCTAGTATATAGTACAGCACATTGCCCTCAGCTTCCTTGAGAGGCTCTTCCCAAGGCTCTCCCGCAAGGCACAATGGCTTTCTTACAAGGTGCCCAAACAACAAATCATAGGGGCAGAAGCAAACTCCTTTTGTGGCACCTCCTTGTATGCAAACAGTAGACACGGGAGAAGAAGGTTCCATCTCATCCTGAGTTTGTCAGACAAGCCCATGAGAATGCCCTTGAACTTTTCCACCAGACCATTAGTCTGGGGATGATATGGAATGGTGAACTTGTAGGTAACACCACATTCTTCCCACATCACCTTCAGAGAGCTTGAAATGAAATTTGTTCCTCTATCTGAGACCACCTCCTTTGGGAAACCCGCTATGGTAAACACACCAAGTAGGTCCCTAGTCACTGAAAGAGCAATGACTATCCTTCAGGATATCGTGTGACATAGTCCGCTTCTACACAGATATAACTGTTTCCTGCTGCAGTTGGTCGGACTAGGGGACCATCAATGTCCACCCCCACCATCCCAAAGGTAGTACCCACCACTGGCAGTGGTATCAAGGGAGTCTTTGCCACTGGCCTGACACATTGCACAGGATCAACAAAGCTCCTTCACTTTGGCAGGCATGGTGGGCCAGTAGAAGTGGTTAACCAACCTATTCCATGTCTTTCTCTGACCCGAAAGCCCTGGCAAGGGCACCCTACTCCTGGGGCACCTAGGGGAGACCTTAGGGATGACTTGTAAGTAAAAATAAGGGAGTTTAAGAGTTTGGAAGTACCTTTAATTCAAAAGTACAATTTACATCTAAATTCATTTCAAAAGCAGCCTGCAAAGCAAGGCGGCTTTTCAAATGTCACATAGCAACACAGCAGTGAACACATAAGTGCAGTAAATCTGCTGGGCCTCTAAACCTACATGCCCTACCATATACTAGGGCATGGGTACTCACAAACATTTCCTCAGGGGCAAAATGCACAGTCTGGGTTATCACTGGGGGCTACAAAAATGACCATGGACAGGGTGATCCAGGATTGAGGGCGCGGCTTAGTTGGGTGGGACATGCAATGTTGAGGAGTTTGGTAGACAAATTTTACCACAGGGAGTTAAACTGTGCATGGAATTCACTTATGCTTCTTTAAATAAACCATTGTATGTTACAGAATTTCAACAAAATAAAGTAAACAACTTAGCCAGGCTAAAACTGAGATCACCATAGCAAACTGGCCACAACTAGAGCTAGGCCTAGCTCACATCCTCTGATGCCTAGCAAGCAGCTAACTAAAAACCTACAACCACGCTTTGAGCTGCTATAATGCACTGTGTGCTTTATAATGTGTGACAAAGAAGTTTAGTGTGGTGATGTGGACACCAAACCACCAGCAATAAAATGAGCTGTGCTAAACTAAGAGGCAGGGTTCTTAGAGGGCGTGCTGTGTCTGTTACAGATTTACAGTGATCCCTTTTGTTACTTTCAAATGGAGATATGTGCAAGCTTTGTGTGCTTGTTAGGTAGACTTATGGCAGTGCACAAGGCAGTATGACAAGTCTGAGAATGATCTAGGGAGTTAATCATCCCATGTGCAGATCATTGGTTATGGTCAAGACACACCAACACTTTCAATTGTTTAAGGTTGATAAAAATGGATGTTAGGTGGCAATAACAGACAATATTTGAGTTCAGAGAAAAACAGTAAATATTGCATTATGCGCTCTGTTAATGACCAAATTAACTCAATACAGATTTGGAGCCACCCGTGTAAGAACATTAGGACTGAACACACAGCAGAGAGTGCGTGACAATGACTTTCGATAAAACAACAGGGCAAGGCACTTCCCTGATCCATGTGTGCCGCAGTCAATCTGCTCGGCTGTTTATTGCAAAGTTTCAGTTAGGTGCCCAAGAAGTTTGCTGCGGGCGCAGATCACGTGGTCTTGGTAGGTACACTCTCAGCGGTTGGGAATGCCAAGGGCAGAGTGCCGTGACTGCCTATGCGAGACAACAAGCAGCACTGAAACAATTTGTCTGCTCTTACACACTCAACTGCCTACCTATTGAAAAAAGTTGTCTTGAATAGAAAACTCACTGATGTTGCTTGGTTAAATAACGTGGCTACTAAAAATGAGGCAGAACAAACTTAGTTGCCATTATCATTAAAAGAAAACACAGCATTCCTTCCTGCCTAAAGCAATAAAAAAAAAATGCCAGACAATATTTTCTAGGTTAAAAGACCACATGTTTTATCTTTTATGTGGATTTTTAAAATGGCCCAAACCAATATTTACTCCTTCTATGCCCATCAAAGCTTGTGTAAATGTGAAGAAACCTGCAAAAGAACACCATGCTTCTGCAAACAGGGTCAGACTGAATTAGGGTGATCATAGTCTCAAAACAAAAAACAGGGACAGGTCATAGACATAGAAGTGGGACTACGGTTTGCAGTAACCATTTACATAAAAGTAGGAATATTTGACAGCTGTCGTAGACATAGAAAAAGGACTACAATGACAGCTCCCTCCACAGACCGAGATGAAGCATTACAGATGACAAATCCGAGGTCTTTTATTGGCAGTAACCATTAATTCCATTGAAACAGAATTTGCCTCAACATTTGCTATAGTAGGTGACCACCCTTGCCTACAGTCTGTCTCTCTCTCTCTTAGTAAGTCAGTCATTCTAAGTCAGTCAGTCTCAGTCAGTCAGTCAGTCAGTCATTCTCAGCCAGTCAGTCTCAGTCAGTCAGTCTAAGTCAGTCAGTCTCAGTCAGTCAGTCAGTCAGTCACAGTCAGCCAGTCTCAGTCAGTCAGTTGGTCAAAGTCAGTCAGTCTGTCAGTCAGTCTCAGTCAGTCAGTTTGTCAGTTTCAGTCAGTCAGTCAGTCTCAGTCAGTCTGTCTCAGTCTCCCCTCCCTCTCTCTCCAGTCTCTCTCTCCACTTTTTCTCTCTCTCTCTCTCCACTCTCCCTCTCTCCACTCTCCCTCTCTCCACTCTCCCTCTCTCCACTCTCACTCTCTCCACTCTCCCTCTCTCCCTCTCTCCACTCTTTCTCTGGGGGGCCATGGGAACATTACCTGCAAAGGTCTGCGGGCCGCCAAGAAATGCCTGCCGGGCCGCTGGTGGCCCGTGGGCCGTACTATGAGTACCAACGTGTAGAGGAAGATGTGGGTAGGACGTGGTATTGCATCATAGTTTCATTTTTATAGCGCTTTATACCCTGACGAGGTGCTGAAGCAGTAAGAATATGGTAACCTAGGTAGAGGATGTATTATGTAGGAGTTGTTGAGTTTCATAGCTCCTCGCAAGGTGTGTGGAGCACTACATAGTAGCTACTACTATACAATATTCAGTGTGAGTTATTTAATTAATGAGGGCTTGAAAGTGACTGAGAGACAGGAGACCAGATGTGATCTGCGAGTGTCTGTGGTCTGCTATTTGGAGCGGAACTGAAGTAATATATATGAGTGCCGGTAATCTGGGGTTTAGAGATGCAACAAACCCTTCCCACCAAGACATTGGGAATTTCAAACATTCAGAGCCAAGAAATTGAAATATTAAAGGCTTCTCAGTCAAATCTCGTTCCTCTGGTGTTCTCTCATCTAACAAGAACTACCATTTTTTTAGGAAAAAACCACATCACCACTAAAACAACTAAAAAATAGAGTGTACAGTCTATAGGTGCTGCTGCAATATGCAAAGTGACATAATTGGCAGGAGCTTTGATTCAGCGGCTAAGCTGGCAAAATGCAACTTGGGAATTTGAGTTTGAACGTGGCTTCAGCTATTGAGTGAATATCACTGCATGACTTTGTCTCACTGTGACTAAAATTGTAGGTACATGTACCTCTGTAATTTAAAGATGGTCATACAAACTGGATAAACACGATCTTGTATCATCTCCAACAACCTCAATAACATCCTCCCAAAAAATGTCATTCCCTACTTAATACAAAGCCTGGAGGACACAGCGCCTGCAAACCGTGTTTCACAAAATCCCCATCTGTTGCTGCTCAGATGTGCCGGACAAGGGCCCAGGGCTGAGAAGCAGCACGGCAGTGGCGTGTGGCTGGTTACTTTAAGAAATGTTTGGATTGGAACCTCATTATTTTTGTTAACCCCTTCGGGGCTGATGACGAGCTCAGCTCGTCATGGACGTAACCTGCCCTACGCTGATGACGAGCTGAGCTCGTCACGTAACGCGGGTTTTTTTAAATCGCAGAGCGCAGCGGGAAAACCGCTAGCGCGCATGCGGTTAAGGTAGTTCAGTGGGTTACAGTCCCTGCTGCAAGGATCACTGTTTTGGTCTCCAGAATTGTAAGAATTGGGATCACTCGCCACATGGCATTCAAGACAGACAATTATGCCCCACTTTAAAACATCACCAGCTACCACTGCATTTCTCAGAGATATTAATTGGCATTGGGGCAAAAGGAGGGCCCTCAAGGGCTAGGGACCCCTCGAAGTGTTGCCCAAACCACTTTTGCTCTGCAGGGGCCTGTGGCACACCCCTGTACATTTTAATATTTTTAGCCTTTTCACCACAGTGCCATGTACTTTAGTAAACAAGGACTGTTATGTGAAAAAGATGCGTTGTCATTAAGGGGTTGTGGTCTTTTGTTTTAGAAACAGTGTATTTATTATTTGATTTTAGGAAAAAAAGCCTGTCTGGTTTGGGTTTCTTTTGTAACCCTGCAGTTTGTTTTCCCACAACACTGATAAGAAATCTGTGAATAGTCAATTTCTGAAAAGTGTATTTTTAGCAATAGTCCTGCTTGGTGGCTCAAAAGTGTTAACGCTGGATTTCTGGTCTATTGTTATCCTACCAGATCCCAGCTCAGGTCGACTGAATCGTTGGTACCTGTCATTGAGTAAAAGGCAATCCACTACTAGGTTAATCAAGAAAGAACTTACACCACTCTAAAGAACCACTTACCACTGGAAAAGGTTAAAAAGTGTATTATAAAGCCAAAGCTATCTGGAGATACAAGCATCTCAGAATGAGATTCAAAAGATATACAGGAATCAATACAAACAAGAATTCCCTATATGCTCTTAGTCGGCAAAAGGATATAACTAAAACAAATTCAAAGAGCATTAAAGTTGCCAATATGGACACAAGCTGTAGCTTATGCGTCATTTATAGAAAAGAAAAGTTCAGGTTAGACTGTCCCTACACTAGACTAAATGACATCCCTACTTAACACGATCTTTACCTAAAAAGGTGTCAGCAGTGGTGACTTCCAAAGAAGATCACACACTTCCCTTAGTCTTTGTCTCAAAGTCGAAGTCTTGCAGTTCCCTATCTGCCTATCCATCCGCTCTCTTAGGTTCCTCAGATCATCTGCTCTAACCCCACCCCTGGGTGCTGTCCCTAATACAAAATCACATTTCCAATAGGAACGCCCCTGGAGACGCCTCTCACGTGGTGCAGTTTTAAGCGGCAAATTCCGTGCTGATGCTCCTCGGGACTCTTCATTAAAGTTGACCTTGCTTCCCAGGCTTCTCTCCGACCAGGCGGTACCCCCTAAAATTCCTGAAGACTCCTACAGGCCTGTGCCTGGCGCCTCTGAACAAGAGCCTATTCATTATTTCTGATTTAAGTCCCCCTTGCACCTGCAAACAGACACTCTCTCGGTAGGCCCCAAATTCCGGCCTCTACCATATCTAGAAGTCATAAAACATCTTGAACAGACCTATCGTTCGTGCTCTGTGCGACCTCTCCTTAACGAGCTCATGCAGATCAAAGTAGCGACTTTATCTATTCAGGCCTACTAGAATTACATGAAACGGGCCTCTGCAATATGCACATTAAATTTCTTTGTTTAAACAATATTCCAACTAACACACATTACTATAATGTAACACATCTATTTAAAACATTTTTCAATTCCATGGTTAATAATACTTTGCAGTAAAATGACATTAGAATTCAAGTCACTTAAAGGTGTAGCAGCATCTTTCGTTTCTTGTGAAATGCCATGTGGCCTACACATTTTCATGGTTTGCAGAATTACATTTCGTTTCACTTAGCCATCTAACGTGTGACTCCAACATAACTTTAACATTTCTACAGCCTCTACATTAGTTTTTCACACTTATATATGCATCTCTATTCTAATTAAACACTCATGTATATATTTTCTCTATATAAGTTGACACTCTTGTATATTCCACACTAAACTAATACTACGTGCTTGTAAATATGGTGCACTTCTACATTTTCAGATTTGTGCTCTCTCAATCCCCCCTTTGATGACTTACAGTAGTCATCATCATCACAACACCCTATCTAAGGTACAGAGTATCAAACTGAAGTCGTTGCAATCTTCCCTCGTTTCATCTCCTCTAGAGCCCTCAGACTCCGGTACTGATTCTCCTGCATCGCAGCTATTTTCCTTCCCTGCTCTCGCATAGATCTTTGCAACCTGTTTGCTCTATACCATTTGTACAGTTTCACCAATCCCCACAAAGTGATTATACAAATCACTATTATGATGATAGTTTTCAATATGTACCAAATGATATTCTTTCCCAGATTGGCAAACCAACCTCCAACTTTACCCATTCCTTGACCTACCTTTTCCCACACTGTTACCTTCGTCAAATCTTCTATCTCATTATGTATTTCAGTAATGTTTCGAATGTACTTTTCGAGAGGTTTTGAATTGTCTGGAATGTAAGTGCAACATTCCTGGACCTTCAAAGCCTTACAGACTCCGCCCTCTTTGGCCAACAGAACGTCTAGAGCAAGTCGGTTCTGAAGAACCATTGCCCTTATCGATTGCATCTCTCCCTCCACCAGCATTAAAGATCGAGCAGTACTGGCGGACAACCTATCTACAACTGTTGCCAATCTTCTTATCTTAACATCATTTAGTGCTATCCCTAAAATAGGAAACATAGCACCAAACACATCTCCAACTACCTCCTCAGCGCTTACATCCCTTCTTCCTCTAGCTGATGTTCCTCTCTTCTTGGTTTCTAAGTCCTCAGCATGGTATATTTTGGGGAAGACAATTGCTAAATAACATGATCCATACCAATTATCTGGTAGTTTCACATATGCATTTCTTCCACAGACAAAATATACATTTGGGATCACCTGCCTTTCCTTCAGGAAATCCTTAGAATAGTACTCTAATTGGAAAGCATGTTCACAACTAACTTCTCCCACAAACACATTCTCATAATATGTTCGACTTCTGTGTATGCATAGCTTTCCCCTTTGCTCTCGGTCTAAAGCTATTGGACCACTGCTACCCTTTCTTTGGTGTTCTCTTTCTTCCCGGGTCCAATCTGTTTTCCATTGTCCCGAAGCTTTTAGGATCTTTTGTCTCCTATATCGATCATCCACCTGCCCTATAAACTTTTTCTCAATTTCTGACACTTTACAAGTCAAATTATTTCTTCGGGCATGCGAAGTATCTAATGTTCTCCATGGAAGGAAAAATTTCTGTAACCTGTCTTCACACTTATAATAATCCCACTTGTTGAGATGTTTATAATTTGGCACCTCTGGCAACACTGAGTCAAAGTTCGAGAAGTAATACTCGAACCCCTCTCGTTCATAAAATATGCTCAGCAACAAACTACATGAGATTCCATAGGTCAATGGAAGATGATGGTATCTGATGCCTTCATCTACAGAAGCTGGCAACTGCATACAGACGTAGCAGTTCTTCGCCTCCATGACATCAATATATTCATAAAGCAATTTGGCATAAGCATTCGTTTTAAAATTCCCCTGTGACTCATCTGCATGTAATCTTTTTATTTCAGCATCTAAAAAAGCTTTCTCTTTCGCTGTATTTTCCCCCTGTTTACCAATCGTAGGGGGCTTCTGTGTTGGTACACTTTTTGCTTCTTTTTCTGCTTTCACATCATTTTCATGTCCCACTATATATGATACAGTAACTACTAAAACTATAAGAGAAATCACTACCCCTAAAAGTGTGCCTATTATGCATTTTGCCCTGCGGTTCGGGTTGCCAGCCTCCATGGTCTCAAAACAGTGTAGTTCTGGTTTTCTTTCACAGCACAAGTCTCTTTTCTTTGCTTCTCCAATCTTTCGAACCACACCTCCTGGAAACTGAAAAATCCCCTCCGCAAAAACAGTCTCTGAGTTCTGTAGCAATAGGCAACCTTAGTCCTTCTCCATCCTCTAAAATGGAATCCCTAATTTCTCCTTCTTCTTCTTGGCACTAGGTTATCTCGCAATCTGTATTTACAAAGTTCTTTGCAAAGTCTTTAGTAATCCGAAACTATGCGTGTTCCAAGAAGTTCCACCACTTGCTCGAATATTTCCATACGAAGAAGGATTCCCTCAAGTATTGGACACCTCGAACAACAACATGGAAATTCAACTGTCTCTAGGATGAACTTTCTTATTCCGCTCAGAAGAGGAGGATAGACGATGTTGAGTGTCAGCAATCTTTCAACCTCCGCTCCTGGTATCAAGAACCTTACTTCCACTGTGATGATCGGGTCAGTTCTGGTCAGGGTCACTTCCCTCACCCTCCCAGTTCTGCGTCCCGCTGAGGACATCTGTAGAGAGGTAGGTCCACTCAGGAGTAGCGTATCTTCTGCAAGGCACTCGCACCCTCCTTGATCTTCTCGGACCTTCCTGCTCTTGTCCTTGTGCACTTTCTTCAGGATCTGAGTCTTCGGATATAGGAGCAAGAGTTTCCTCTCGAGCTGGCTTCAAGCGTGGCCTCCTTTTTCTTTCAGGCCAGGTAGCTGCTCCACGCCTTGTTCTCCTATTTCTTGTCCGTTCACTCAGTTCTTGATCACTCTGAACTTGCTCTGTCTCTGAGTTGGTTTCACAACAGCTTTCTCCTTCAGTGGCAACCTCAGTTTCACTGCCGTTCTGTTTTCCTTCTTCTTCTGGATCTGTGACACTCCCAACTTCTTCAGACACCCCCACAGCTTGACTGATCCCCTCTTGTGATTCTTCTTCCACAACTGGATTTTCGTCTGTGAGAGGAGCTGTTTCTTCCAGGGGTGCTGGAACTCTTCGAGTATGGGAAGCGTGGATCCAATTTGGCAGTCCTCCGCACTTCACGGCGGTGTTCGTGATTAGGACTATCTGGTAAGGCCCCTTCCAGCGCACGTCCAAGCAGTTCTTCCGGACGTGCTTCTTCACCAGCACCCAGTCTCCTGGGCACAGGTCGTGGCACTGATTTCTTGAAGGTGGGACTTCTGCGGCCTGTACCTGAAGAGACACAGAATGAATGGCGTCAGATAACCCCTTGCAGTAATCCAGGATCAGGTCATCTGTAATGTTCAGTAATGCAGTTGTGGGGATAGTTGGAAGTCTCATTGCCCTCCCCATCAACACCTCATGTGGAGAGAGACCTGTCCTCCTGTCGGGTGTGCTACGCATGCTCATAAGGACCAAAGGAAGAGCATCAGGCCAACTTAGGGAAGTTGATGAACACACTTTAGCAATTCGACATTTCAACGTCCCATTTATCTGTTCCACGATACCTGAAGCCTCTGGTCGATAGCTACAATGCAATTTCTGATCAATGTTCAATGCAGAGCAAAGCATCTTCACAACTTCGCTGTTGAAATGTGTCCCTCTGTCCGATTCCAGAGAGGCAGGCACCCCGAAGCGCGGTATCAATTCTCTAAGCAACAACTTTGCTACTGTGAGTGTATCGCACCTGCGTGTAGGGTACGTTTCAACCCATCTGGAAAATATGCATACTACCACCAGAACATACCTAAGGCGGTTGACCCTTGGCATTTCAATAAAATCCAATTGCATTCTGTTGAAAGGCCCCCCAGACCTCCCAATGTGACTCAGTGTAACTGGTGTTCTTTTCCCTATGTTCAACTGCTGACAAGTAACACATCGCTTACACACTGCTTCCGCTGCAATCCTAAACTTTGGGCAATACCAAGTCTGCCTGAACACCCTCAGCATGGCATCCCTTCCCAAATGCACCGGGCCATGTATCTGTCGTGCCATTGGACTCGCTAACTCCTCAGGTAACACGGCCCTTCCATCTGCTGAAATCCAAAAATCCATTTCGCTTCTCACACACCCTGCTGTTTCCCACGCCTGCTTCTCAGATTCAGGTGCATTGTCTTGCATTTGTTTCAAATCTTCCCAAGTATCGACTGTTTCTAACATCATGCTTAACTCTGTCCTTTCCTGAGCCCCACTTACTTCCACCTCCGTGAAAGAATAATCATGCTCCGCACAATAGCGGGCAACTTCGTCTGCATATCTATTTCCTTGTGACACAAAATCTGTTTTTTTCGTATGAGCTACACACTTTACAACCGCTATTTCAGCTGGACCCTGTAATGCTTCTAACAGCCGCACAAATTCTCCATTTCTGATTGGCGAACCAGAGGAGGTCATGTAACCCCTCTGAGACCACAGTTGCCCAAAATCATGAACTACACCGAACCCATATTGGCTATCAGTATAGATGGTGACTCTAATTTTGCTACCTGCTATACAGGCACGTGTCAATGCAACAATTTCTGCTACCTGAGCGGAGTGTACTCCTTCCAGGCAAGCGGCTTCCACAACTCCAGTAATGGTGCAAACAGCATAAGCTGCTCTCAACCGACCAGTATCGTCCCTTAAACATGAACCATCGACAAAGTAAATTTCATCGGGGTCGATCAATGGTTCATCCACAATATCTGGTCTGGGCTTCGTGCATAGTTCAGTCACATCAAGGCAATCGTGATCTTCACAGTCTTCGCTTTCTATGTCATTAGGAAGTGGCATCAGAGTAGCAGGATTCAAGACAGAGCACCTCTTAAGGGTCACGTTCTCTGCAGCAAGAATAACTTGCTCATAGCGCGTGAGCCTACTGTTGGTCAAGTGCTGGGTCTTTGTCCTGGTCATTAACAGTTCCACAGAATGAGGTACATACACCACTAACTGGTGTCCCATCACAATGCTTTCACAACGCTCAATGCTGACACCTGTTGCAGCAACGGATTTGAGACATCCGGGCAACGCTGCGGCTACTGGATCTAGGGTAGCCGAAAAGTATGCAACTGGTCTACGGGCATTCCCATGTACTTGCACTAAGACTGACAAAGCACAGCCCTCTCTTTCGCAGCAATAGAGGGAAAATGGCTTTTCATAATCCGGCATCCCCAGGGCCGGAGCACGACACAAGTCATCTCTCAGCTGTAGGAACGCCATCAAGCACTCGTTGTCCCATGGTACCGGATCACTCACCTCCTTGTGCGTCAGTTTCTGTAAGGGTTTTGCTTTCAGTGAAAAGTTAGCTATCCACTGTCGGCAATAACCAACCATTCCTAAAAACATCCTGACTTCTCTCTGTGTTGTAGGCGAGTTCATCTTCATGATTGCCTCTATTCTATCTGGTGACACCTTACGCTTTCCCTTTTCTATCCGATGACCCAAGTACTGTACTTCTGTCGGACAGTACTGCAATTTACTCGGAGATACCTTGTGTCCATTTTCAGCTAAATGGTTCAGCAAGGCAATGGTGTCTTCCTTGCAAGCTTCTTCTGTTCCTGACGCAACAAGTAGGTCGTCTATGTACTGAACCAGAACCGAATTCTGGGGCAGTACCAGACTTTCAAGATTCTTTTTCAGTAACTGATTAAAGATTGATGGGCTATCTGTGAACCCTTATGGGATTCTACACCATGTTAAGACGCGATTCTCCAATTTAAACGCGAAAAGGTACTGGCTCTCTTCGTCTAATGGGATTGAAAAGAAAGCCTGACAAAGATCTATCACTGTGAACCACTCAGCTTGGAATGGTATCTGAAACAGTATCACTGATGGATTCGGTACCACTGGACAACATGAAACAACAATGTTATTAATTTTTCGTAGGTCCTGTACTATTCTAAATTTCCCACTAGGTTTCTGCAAACCCATAATCGGGGAGTTGCATGGACTTCCCACGATTTCTTTCAGTATTCCCTGTTTAATCATAGAGTCGATCACGGGTTTTATTCCTGCTATCGTCTCTTGGGACAGCTTGTATTGTGGCGTTCTTGGATAATCAACATTTGGTTTCACTATGATCTTCACTGGCTCTACCCCTTTGACCAATCCTATCTCTTCTCCTGTAAAATCCCATACTTCTGATGATACTGCCTCGCGTAAGTCCCAAGGAAGATCCTCCACAGTTAGAGTAGGATACAGTTCTATGCATGTTCTGGAGTTCACAATTTTGAAGGTAGCATCATCATCTGTCGTTTCTACCTCTACTCCCTGAGGCGTGCAGTATATGGTACAGTTCAGTTTGCACAATAAGTCCCTTCCTAACAAACACACAGGACTTGAATCACATACTACAAACTGATGTTCATTCATGTAATTTCCGATTTTTACTGACACTGGTTCCGTCAAAGGGCTAGTCATTCTCTTGTTTGCGACTCCTACCACCTGGATTGTTTCCCCCGACATTGATAGATCCGGAACCACTGCTGACCTCAAAGTTGATCGAGTAGCTCCAGTATCCACCAAGAATGTCGTAGGACACCCTGCCACTTCAGCCTCAACAAACGGTCCTCTTTGATCCACTTCCAGAACTGCCCCGAGGGTACAGTCCTCTTCTTTGCTTACACGTTGGCCAGTCAATGGATCAATGTAATAACCTTTTTCCTCCTCTATGAAAAGAGGCATTTGTCTAAAAACCTTTCCCCCGGTCGAAATCTTTGGTGGCTGCGGAAACTGAGCTTGTGGAGCCGAAGTCCCCCCTTTGGCCACCTTGATTCTCGGCACTGGTACCCCTTGAACTGGAACCTCTGGAACCTCCTCCTCTACCTCTAATTCTCCATTCTCAGGGTTATAGGGACACTCGCGTCTCCAATGCCCCACCTGATGACACTGGTGGCACTTTGTCGTTCTTTTCAATGTAGCAATGTCAATTCTAGGTCCCACTTTTTCCTCACTGTCCTTGTTCTGATTGCTTGATTTCCGTCTCATTGTCCCTGTACCCTGCTGCTGCTGTCCACTCTTTCCAGCTGACTGCATCTGTACTACCATCAGCTTCTCTTTTAGCTTCTTTGCTTTGGAATCTATTTCATCACTGCAGTACCTGGCATACCTCAAAATCTCATCTAATGGTCTGTTTTGCAAACAAATCAAATGTTGCTGAATCATCAAACAAATATCAGGTCTCAACCCCAATACAAACTTTGACACAAACTGTCCTATATCCTTGGGGTCCATTACATCGAGTCCACTGCATTGTTTGAATGTTTTCAGCAATCTCTCATAAAACTCATGAACTGTCTCCTTGGGTTCCTGTCTCTTTCGGTCTATTTTTACCCAATCTATGTCTTGGGGTGGGACCTTTTCCTTCAGCCAAGTTATTACCCTTTCATATTTCAACATTACAGTTTCAGACGGTCCATTTGTGGCAGCATCCCTTTCGGGTTCTACCGTTGGCCACTCGACACTAGTCTTGCATGCTGTCCACAAATCTCCTGGCACCACAATGTCAAACAAGGTGTTTAAATCAATCCACAATACCCTCGATATTTTCACAAACCTTTCTACCTGCTTATACCACTCAACAGGATTGTCCCTTAACTTCGGAAAGGAGTTGGTAAATGCAGCCAAATCTCCTCTACTCCAGGGCACATGTACATAGTTTCCATTCGATATTTCCCTCAAAGGAAATGCCTCCATCTGCATTACCCTTCCTTCCGGAGACATCACACTCGTGCTCCTCCTGACAGTACCCCGTTTGGACCACCTCTCTTCCCACTTGTCCAGATCTGTCCACACTCTTATTCCTGTTATCAACTCCCTTATGTGTGTTTTTAACCCTGTAGTTCTCTTCTCATCCAAATCTTGATCTGAATACTGCAACCTATGGTTACTCTGTAATGTCCCCGTTCTGGACAAGTCTACCATATACTTGTCTGCCAGTCCAGACAGTTTCTCATGAATTGCTCTTGCCTTTCGGGTAATATCCTTTGCTATGAACAGTAACTCATCTTGTTCGTATAGGTCAATCCTTTCTAAGGCTAACGTCCCATCTATTATCTCATCCAGGTCAGATTTTAAGCTAGTGACATCGAGTCTTTTGGCCTTTACTGCAGCTCTCAGTATGCTAGTTCTAGGGGGTCCATTCACATCTCTCCCATCCCAGCTCCGAGTCCTACGTCTAGGCTCAGGCGAGTTATGGGGAGTCCTCCCTTGTTCCCATCTCTCCAGGTCCCATGCAGTTCCGTCCTCTCTGGGTGTATGGTGAAACACTTTCCCATTTCTCATAATCCCACCAGTCCCATCCTGCATGATTTCCCTAGATGCATGGTATGACATTCCGTTATTCCCCCTTTCCTCGTCATTTGCCGGTGGTCCCTGATCTCTCGACCCATGGCAAGATCCTTCACTGTTCCCCATGCTCCCACGACTCCAGTGCTGTACATTCTAATTAGGTGCATGGTGAGTAAATCTAAACCTCTCTCTGTATTCTTGGGTCCGCTGGTCTCCCTCGCTTTGAATGAGACGAGACATCTCCCCACATCTTGTACTTCTCTCACGTCTCTCCTGCTCATTCCCACCGTCAGTATGACGTATAACTCCTCTACTCTCCGGCCTGTTACCATCCCACTCCTGACTACTTGCACTAGCCCCGCAGTGAGACAATGCTCCGTTGCCTCGGCTTCCCCATTCTGCTTCTGTTCTTGGCCTGCTGGTTGGTGCTTCTGTGGACCCATCCCATTCTCTCAAATCGGCCCTCAACTCCTTAAAGGATTTCGGCCGTGGTCCCCTCAGGTCCATCGGTCCTCTCTGACCCCCCTGTTCTGCTGCGGGACCCACTGCTGGATCAAATGGGGTGCTCCACGTCACTGGTCCTGGCAATTGTCTCCAGGCATTTGTCGTGTTATTTCTCCTTTCCATTTCTGCTCTCTCTCTATCTAACCTCATCTGTTCTTCCTCTCTGTCTCTCTCGGGGTTGTAAATCGATACTATAGGACCTATGGTAACGGGTACTTGTAGAGCGTCTGGCAACCCATAGGACTCAACCCTCTCTGTTTCCGGTACCTTCTGCACCACAAACCTTCCGACTACTTTCGGTACTGTACTAGGCTGAGGTGTCTCCTCTCCTTTGGGCGGTGTCCACTCTGATATAGGGAGTGGTACATATCTCTCTATGGCAGCCCCATCATCCCTTGCGAGTCCCCTATCTTCCATTCTCCCAACGTTCGGAGGCGGTCTATCTATTAACAACCTATTTATCAAGTTGTCCTCCGACTCGCTCTCCTCATCCTCTTCAATGAGCCTCTGTTCTCCTGTCACCTCTCTCACTGGGTATAACTTGTCCACCTCAATAGCCTGTACCCTCCATCTCTTGGCGTCCGCATCCCATTGGCATCTCGCACTGCCCTTACTGATCGCTTCAACCTTTCTTGGCGCCTGTTCAAATTTCTGTCGTGTGCCGCCCTAAGCCACGCTTTAAGGGCCTCAAACTGGGTTGGTCTAGGCGGAGGATTCAATGAGGACATAATTGATTTCAGCCGATGTAACGCCTCTAACTTGAACGTTCCATACTTAGGAAACGTCAGTTCTTCATTCCCTTCCGAAATCTTATTCCATTCACTAATCCATAGTATCGTATGCAAGCCAACATTCGCTGCCATATAGTAAGCTGGTGTACCCTCTGGCGGTGCCTCTTCCCCGTAATAAGAGTTCCTTCTTTTTCTCTTAAAAATCTCTCTCAAACATTTAAAACACTTCATGTTCAAAACCTACAATATTTCTATTTTCTCCGCGTTTGTTTACTTCCCGATGACAATCCACCAATCTCAGCTCGGTTCTCGCTAACTGGCCTATCAGAACGCGACTTCTCACTGACGTCACCCCAGCTGCCCAATCTCAGCGCGGCTCTTGCCGACGTCACAACACGTCGCGGCTTCTCACTAACCGGCCTATCTCAGCGCGACTCTCGCTGACGTCACTCGTCCCCCTTCGCAGCGGTACCCCTCCTTTCTCAGCTCGTCTCCGCGGTTATGCATTCGTCCCATTCATACTCTGAAAAATGATTACTTCCGTCCAAGCGATCCCCTTTCTTTGACTGTACGCCCACAGTCTATCTGTAATTGTCACCTTAACTGGCGAAATGTCTTTCCGTTTACGTCCAGACAATCGCCTTCTCTGATAGGTTACTTACACACAGTAACTTTCGACCAGCGTCCGTTACTCACACACTCACTCTTACACTCCTCCTATCTCGGTCCTGCGGCGGTCAATGGTACCTCATGACCCCCTTACTCTGGTCGACAATTACTCTGGATGTTCGATACACCCGAACCACTTAATCTCTCCCCCGAACTTAAGATTTTACCAGGTTGCGCGCGCTCACAACCTTCTCACAATCACGCTACAGGCATTCAACTCCGCAAGACATTACAATACAAATACAACACAAAACACCACAATCTGTCCACGCATGACACTTGTTATACTCACTCTCGTCCGATACTGCTGCTTTTCTCTCTCCGTGAGCGCCTTCTTCGGCAGGCCACCTCTCGAACTCTAGGGACCTTGGGGTAAACTAACCTAGTCTAGATTACCTTCCTCAAGAAGATAACCATCCTAATCTGCTACCAACTGTTAACGTGGGATTTCTGGTCTATTGTTATCCTACCAGATCCCAGCTCAGGTCGACTGAATCGTTGGTACCTGTCATTGAGTAAAAGGCAATCCACTACTAGGTTAATCAAGAAAGAACTTACACCACTCTAAAGAACCACTTACCACTGGAAAAGGTTAAACGTTTATTATAAAGCCAAAGCTATCTGGAGATACAAGCATCTCAGAATGAGATTCAAAAGATATACAGGAATCAATACAAACAAGAATTCCCTATATGCTCTTAGTCGGCAAAAGGATATAACTAAAACAAATTCAAAGAGCATTAAAGTTGCCAATATGGACACAAGCTGTAGCTTATGCGTCATTTACAGAAAAGAAAAGTTCAGGTTAGACTGTCCCTACACTAGACTAAATGACATCCCTACTTAACACGTACTTTACCTAAAAAGGTGTCAGCAGTGGTGACTTCCAAAGAAGATCACACACTTCCCTTAGTCTTTGTCTCAAAGTCGAAGTCTTGCAGTTCCCTATCTGCCTATCCATCCGCTCTCTTAGGTTCCTCAGATCATCTGCTCTAACCCCACCCCTGGGTGCTGTCCCTAATACAAAATCACATTTCCAACAGGAACGCCCCTGGAGACGCCTCTCACGTGGTGCAGTTTTGAGCGGCAAATCCCGTGCTGATGCTCCTCGGGACTCTTCATTAAAGTTGACCTTGCTTCCCAGGCTTCTCTCCGACCAGGCGGTACCCCCTAAAATTCCTGAAGACTCCTACAGGCCTGTGCCTGGCGCCTCTGAACAAGAGCCTATTCATTATTTCTGATTTAAGTCCCCCTTGCACCTGCAAACAGACACTCTCTCGGTAGGCCCCAAATTCCGGCCTCTACCATATCTAGAAGTCATAAAACATCTTGAACAGACCTATCTTTCGTGCTCTGTGCGACCTCTCCTTAACGAGCTCATGCAGATCAAAGTAGCGACTTTATCTATTCAGGCCTACTAGAATTACATGAAACGGGCCTCTGCAATATGCACATAAAATTTCTTTGTTTAAACAATATTCTAACTAACACACATTACTATAATGTAACACATCTATTTAAAACATTTTTCAATTCCATGGTTAATAATACTTTGCAGTAAAATGACATTAGAATTCAAGTCACTTAAAAGTGTAGCAGCATCTTTCGTTTCTTGTGAAATGCCATGTGGCCTACACATTTTCATGGTTTGCAGAATTACATTTTGTTTCACTTAGCCATCTAACGTGTGACTCCAACATCACTTTAACATTTCTACAACCTCTACATTAGTTTTTCACACTTATATATGCATCTCTATTCTAATTAAACACTCATGTATATATTTTCTCTATATAAGTTGACACTCTTGTATATTCCACACTAAACTAATACTACGTGCTTGTAAATATGGTGCACTTCTACATTTTCAGATTTGTGCTCTCTCAAAAGTAACTACCTCCAGTGGCGTACAGCCTTTACAGCACTAACCTAAGTGACATCACACGCCGTAAGCAGTGCAATCAACCATAACAATAATGAAAAACTGGACATTTCAGTGTTTAACCTGGACACTGTTCGAAAACCGGGACATTTGATTCACTTGGAGAAAAGTGTTGGGACACAGGGACACTTCTCCAAAAAGGGGACTGCCCGGGCAAAACTGGGACGTCTGGTCACCCTAGACTGAATGCAGTTGTATGTTAAGGATGAGCCCTGTTCCTAAAACAAACTGAACTTCCTTTAGAAACAAACCCAACCCAATAAAATTATTTTTGATGGCTACAAAATATAAAGTTTAAAAACGGGCCTAGTAAATACATTTAATCCCTCACTAATACTAAAAATATTGGAATTTAATACTGATCATTTTAGAAACTACTATGCATATGGCTTCCTAAATTTGTCATCTCTGGGGGCGTGGCCAGCAGCCGACGATGGCGGCAGCTTAGAGGGAGAGCTCCGCGGCTGAAGCGGCCTCCAAGGATATCCGACCAGTGATTCGGACACTTATTTCCCAAAGCGGGAAGGTACTGATGCCCAGGACCGGGCGGCAGAGGTTCGGCGAAGCGGGGACAAAATCCGGGACCGGAGTGGCGAGCTCGAGCAGACCCAGAGTGGGCCCCTGTGGAGATCCTGAGCCGGGGACCTGCCTGAATTGGCGAACCGACAGGAAGTGAGTCGACCTGGGCAGAGAGCCGCCGGAAACGACCGCCCGCGACGGCGTCGGTGGAGCGACCCACAGACGTCCGGCGGAGCTTCACGGGCTCAGGGAGATCTGAGCGCGACACCAGGCGCCCCAGCGCTGAGAGGCGGGGGGCGGTGCAGGCGACTGAAGGAGACGGGCAGAATCGCCCAGAACGGAGGAATCAGATCCGGGGCCCGCCATCTTGTGGACCCGGCGAGGACCCAGTGGCAGGTCGGGTGCTGGAGAGCGACGAGGGAAGGCGCACAGTGAGTGTGGCGGGCACAGGCGGGCACTGAGGCCTCAGTGACATACCGTGTACCCCACATAACCTCTACCCCCCAAATTCGGACAGGAACACCAGGAAGTGTCATTCGCCCCACGGAGGCAGCGGGGGGGTGAGGCAGAGACAGACAGCGACGGGCGTTGGGGGGGCGCTGAAGGTGCCACCCATAGCCAGATAATAGTCCCGTACCACTCGAAGGGGCAACTCACGGTGCATCGGCCACACACACAGCGGGCCAGGGGGTTCACACGCAGAGACGTTGTGGAGCCTACGACGAGTAGGGGGATAACAGGCCGGGGCGCCCGGGGCCACGGCGGAGAGTAGGCTGTGGACCGGTTATTCCCGGAAGGCTGGTTGCCCCAAAACAGTATACAGCACCGGGAGTTGCCAGACGGAACTCGACGTGAGCAGCTCCACGACCAAGATGGCCGGCAAGGGGCTGAAAAACAACGCGACGCAGTCTCGCCTGGACCGCTTCGCGTATGAGAAACCAGGCATCCCCCCGCCGGACGCCAGATCACAGGGGGGCAAGTTAGTGGAGGCGACGGGCGGCAAAAAGGCTACCCTAGATGACGTCATGCGAGCTCTCACTCAGGTACAAGCGACGGTGGGGTCCATCTCAACCGAAATCACGCTGATCCGGGCGGATTTCCACAAGATGACGGAGAAGGTGAATAACATGGAAGTTGTGACGAAAGCCCTGGTGGAGGATGTTTCAGAGCTACAGATTGCGATGGAACGTATCTCAAAGGAAAATAAGGAACTGAGAGATAAGCTCGATGACCAAGAAGGGCGCTCGAGGCGGAACAACGTCCGCATAATAGGTGTGCCAGAATCGGAAGACACAAGAACAATGGATTTGTATGTTGAGAACTTGATCAAGCAGCACCTACAACCTAAGGGACTCTCGAACTTCTTTACTGTGGAGAGAGCCCATAGGGTCCCTGGTGGCCGCCGTCAAACGGGAGCCAACCCCAGGCCGATCATAGCGCGGCTCTTTAATTTCAGGGATCGTGATGTCATTCTACAGGCAGCGAGGACATCACCCCCCATCAAGATTCAAAACGCAACGATTGCCTTTTTTCCGGACTACACGGCGGAGGTTGCGAGGAGAAGGAGAACATTCTTCGAGGTCAAAAAAGAACTTCGCGCCAGGGAAATCCCTTATTCGATGCTCTTCCCAGCCAAACTTCGGGTGGTGGACGGTAATAAGACTTGGTTTTTCGATACCCCGGAGGCTGCACAGGATTGGCTGGAGGGCTGGCGGACGGCAGGTGCCCCTCGTCGATCAAGCAGACAGTCTAAACACCGCAATGGCGGGTCACAGCGGAGCACGCAGTCAGCAGGGGGAGAAGAAGAGTCGTTGTCACCCATGAGCGATATTCCAGAGGGGGACAATGAGAGAGAGCAGTGAGCCCCGGAACCTGAACAATTGGACAGTGATCACCGCAGACCGAGAATGCCGCTGTGGACACTGGGCAGAGGGCCTCCGCGAACAAGAAGGAGGCCGCCGACTGCGGAGAGTCCTTCGCCCCAGCGAGCAAGTACTATGGTATGGGGGGGGATCAGGCACTCTGCTAAGTTGGGGGGGCGGGCAGTTCGTAGTCCGTTGAGCAAGAGGGCAGGGAGGGGGGGAGTTGGGGTGAGGGGAATAGTTGGGGTTTTGGTCAGTTTACAGGGTCAGGACACAAGAAACAGGGCGCAAGCGCGTAGGGTACAGGTACCATGGCACGACATGCTGACTCAATATCAGTCCAATCATGATGGGTGGAGGTGATACTATGGGGCAGGCGGTCCCGCTGAACATTATGTCTTGGAATGTGAGGGGCCTGGGAGATAAAATAAAGAGAGGGTTAGTGATACAGGGCATCAAGAGGCTGAATCCTGCTCTGGTTTTATTGCAGGAAACACATTTAACGGGCACAGCGACACGGGCCCTGGATAGAAAGGGGTACAGCATGGTGGTGCACTCTGAATTTACCAAAGGGTCCCGTGGTACGGGGATCTTAATGCACCGCACGTCAAAATTCATAGTCCAATCCACTAAAATCGATACACAGGGTCGCTTTGCGGCGCTACACGGAAGATGGGAGGGGAGACCGCTTAATGTGGTGTCAGTCTATGTCCCACCGGCACTGCATGCCACGGCTCTCCCAGAGCTGGGGAACTTCCTCCTGGAACTGCCGGGAGGGGACCTCATCATAGGGGGCGACTTCAACGCAGTGGCACATAACACGATGGACCGCTTCCCGGTGCGCACACAAACACCGGGGCCCTCCCGACTGCATGACTTCATGGAGGCACAGGGGTTGGTGGATGTTTGGAGGCAGTCTCACCCCGGGGACCGTCAGTACACATATTACTCGGCGGTACATGACAGCTTATCGAGAATTGATTATTTCCTCACAATGGGGGGGGGCCTCCTCACTGTAGCCGATGTTCGAATCCGTCCACGAGGGATCTCAGATCACTCCCCACTGACAATGGTACTTTCCAGTCATGAACATGCACGCAAACGCATCTACCCTATCTACCCATGCTACCTTCACGAGCCATCAATAGCCAAAACACTAAAAAGGGGCACTGAGTCCTACTTTGCTGAGAATACAGGGTCAGTGCGCTCCCACACTACATTGTGGGAAGCTTACAAGACGGTCCTGCGAGGGCAGGCCGTCTCCGCTATAACACACCATAAACGCACGAAGCGCCAGACTCTGCTAGACTTGGAGGACCGACTGGAACAGGCCACACAAAATCATGAGAGGGACCCGACCGACCACACGCGGCACGTGCTCCGGCTGTGTCAACAGAGTCACGCAGACCATGAGCGCCGCAGGGCAGCGGATGCAATGGCAGCAACAACGAACAGGGTGTACGACGTGGGCGATAAGGCCGGAAAACTGTTGGCCTGGCTAGAGAAGAAAAGGGGGGGACAAAAGGCCATTCTGCAGCTGAGGGACCCGGACGGAGTGCTGCAGACCAGCCCGTCAAGGATAGTGGAGGTACTGGCGGAATACTTCCAATCAGTGTACTCCCCTGACTTCGTAGTTACCCAAGAAATAGCAGTGGGGTCACTAGAGGGCATACATACTAATACTTTACCGCAGGGTACAAGGGACGAGCTAGACTCGGACCTGACATCAGAGGAGATACGGGCAGCGATAAAGGCGTTACACCCTGGGAAGGCGCTCGGCCCCAATGGGGTGCCGATTGAGTGGTACAAAACCATGGCCGAGACGTTGTCTACGCCCCTACTCCGAATGTACAAAGAGTTTCTGGGAGAGGGGCGGCTACCACCCGATCAGCGTACGGCCACCATAATAGCGATCCCAAAACCAGGTAAACCACCGGAAGACTGCGGATCATATCGCCCAATATCTCTCCTTAACGCAGAGAGTAAAATCCTGGCGAAACTGTTAGCCAATAGGTTGCTGCCGCAGCTGGCGCACCTGATACATCGGGACCAATCGGGGTTTATGCCACACAGGAGTACGGCAATGAACCTTCGCCGGCTTCACGGCGTAATGGCACGCGCCCCACTGCTCGAGGAACCAGCGGCGGTGCTCTCCTTGGATGCCAGGATGGCGTTTGACATGGTGGAGTGGAACTATCTCCTGGCGGTCCTGGCACACATGGGTTTCGGCACGACATTCATATCGTGGGTCAGGCTACTATATACTGAACCCGTGGCACGAGTGACGGCCAATGGCCACATATCGAGTGAATTCCCGCTAGCGAGAGGCACGAGGCAGGGATGCCCACTCTCGCCGTTGTTATTCGCACTAGTTTTGGAACCCTTGGCGACAGTCGTCAGGACCACACAGCTGCTGAAGGGCATTCAGTGGGGAAGCGACTGGGAAGACAGGGTCTCCCTGTACGCCGACGACATGTTGGTCTACCTCACGGACCTCGAGCAGGGGGTGCCGGCCTTACTGGCCTTATGCGAGAGACATGGCACGGCATCGGGATATAAAATTAATTGGTCGAAATCAGTACTCTACATGCTGAATGGCACCCCACCGCCCCTGACGGCAGACTGCCCGTTGCTGATCGAACCCCTCTCCTTCAAGTACTTGGGGATCCACATCACCCGGGAACATGCGACCTTCCTAGACATGAACCTCAAGCCACTGCTAGATAGGTTCAAGGCAGATGTGCGACACTGGAAGTCCCTCCCTTTGACATTGCTAGGCAGGGCGGCGCTTTTCAAAATGATGGCACTGCCACGCTTTCTGTATGCCCTAGAAAACACGCCGGCTATTGTTCCACAAACGTTTTTCAAACAGGTAGCGGCGCAAGTATCAAGCCTACTGTGGGGTGGTAAACCGGCCAGAGTCGCGCATGCGAAACTGGTAAAGGACTGGTACAGCGGAGGGATAGCGCTCCCACACCTTGAATTGTACTACTGGGCAGCGCACCTTAAAGTGATTAATCAGTGGATACATGCGCCACAGAACGATCCCGCGTACATGGCTGACAGGAGGCAACTAGGCATAAAGACTCTGATAGCACCGTTATATAACAAAAGTTTGTTGACGAAGTTGATCGGCCCGACCAAACACACGGTGACTCTGTGGTATAAAGCTCAGAGGCGACTGGGATGGGAGGGTGTGATCACCAAGCTAACGCCACTATGGGATGCCAAGAGCCTGGGTAACTTGCGACGTAGTAAGGGGTTTGACCAATGGGACGACATTGGGATCTCCACGGTGGGAGACATGTGGACGGGGGAAGGGGTGATCTCCTTCGCGGCCCTGAGGGAACAATACGAGATGGGAATAACTGAAACATACAGATATGTACAGATCAGACATGCACTCCTATCTGTGATGGAGCCGGGCACCGCGATCCCAGAATCGGCTCCGTTAGAGGACCGGCTTCTGACAGACTACATGGAAGCAAGTGCTACCTCACTCACATACCGCAAGCTGATTAATAACTTGCCAGACCCACTGGTAAAACTGAAGGAACGTTGGGAGGAAGAGGTTGGGGATCTGGATGAGGCTGACTGGAATGCAGCACTGGCATCGCCCAAGGAAGCGGGTATATCCACACGCTTTCGACTAGTACAGTTTAAGGTCCTACATAGGGTCTATTACACCCGCACGACACTGCACAGGATCAGGAGGGCTGAGCACCCCTACTGTCTGAGGAATTGTGGGGAGGAGGGTACGCTGTTCCATACGTTGTGGGACTGCCCAAATATCCAGGGTTACTGGCGGAGAATTACACGCACAATGGGCCAGACCTTGAACACCTCAGTGATCCCTGATCCCAGAGTATGCCTACTGAATGTATGGAAGCCGACAGACCTCACACTACACGGGAAGGGATGGGTCATCATTGGGATGATGTTAGCGAAACGTGACATAGCACTGAACTGGGGAGCACGTACCACCCCGACCCTGAATCAGTGGAGTAGAAACATGGACATGCTAATGATTACTGAAAGGGCAGTCTACCAACAGAGGCTCAACCCACGAAAATGGAATACAATATGGTCACCGTGGAATGTATATAGGGGGGAGATATGTGAGCCACTTCCCGAGGATGAAGAGACTGATAGTGAAGGGGACGAGGAGGAGTTAACATGAAAGGGAGGAGTAGGGGTGGGACAAGAGAAATAGGGGGAGGCGGGATGTTTGAGCCTGATGGAAAGGATTGAGGATGATACCAGTCGGGTAATGTACAATGTTAAATGCCTAGGGAAACCTATACTCAAGCGAGAATGTTGAATTTTACTATGCAAACTGACAACTGTTGAGACCCTGTTTATGGTTTAGTTGTAAAAAGTAACAGCTTATTTGAATAGTTGCATGAGTGGCTGTTTACGGCAGAATGTTGATGCCGCGATATGACATAATGACGGTGCATACTATCCTGGTTTCTGCAACAATAAAAACAAGTTTTAAAAAAAAAAAATTTGTCATCTCTGCACCCTTGCGGCTTCCACCCTCGTTTCATCAAAGCCTCCCTACCTCCACCTCACTGTGCTCTGGGCTCCTCCCATCCCCAATGAGGCGCAGCTGTGGAACTAAAAGCGGGTGGCGAGGAAAGGCTGAGGGCAGGTAAGACAGGACTGCTTGTCTGGAAAACAAAGCTAACAACCAGCACGCACTTTTAAAAAACCTCTTCCTCTGCCTGCCGCAAGCGTGTGACGTGACTGTACGAGGGGCGCAGGTGAGACACACATTTTCTGGGCATGCTCTAAAGAGGCTTTTTTATTATTGTGAATGTGACTCCTGAGGAAGAAAGATCAGGCAGAATAATGGCCGGTGACAGTGCCTGCTGTTGTTTTCCACACAGGGCCACGTGAGATGTCTGGTGGGCAACAAGAGGCCCGCGGGCCATACTTTGAGTACCTAGGTACTAGGGGCTTACAGATAAATTGTCATATCAGCTGTAATTACTCCTAATTACCCTAATTACCCTTTACCTTTTACACACAGCACTAGCCTTGGGTCTGGTTAGTCTGGTTAGTTACCATCAGTATCAGTCAAATAAAATGGGGGTGATCAGGCAAAAAGGATGACTTTCTCACATGCAATATACCTGCATTTCAGGAAAACACTCTGACCGTGGTTTCCCTGAAAAGCACAGAGATTCTTGCTGGGCTGGCAATGATCTCCTAATATGGTGGTCTCCTGTCCATCAGAGTGGCTGATGTCATATGCTAGCCACCATGACAGATGGAGTAAAGAGCACAATACTCTAAATCAAGCTCCATGTTTTTTATTCTATCACATTTGTAAGAATGCAGAGGGACACCCACTAATCAGATGTTTGCAATAGTCTAGGAAGCAAGTGGCAGCACATATCATCACGGCTTACAAAGAAGATACAAGCTGCCACTTCCTCTAAATCTTGATTCTACCCCACCAACTTGTGGCCCTCGGCTTCACTGGTGGTAGCCTCAACTAACTCGATTTCAACACTGAGTCGGGTAAGAAATGTTCTTGACTGTGATGCTGATTGAACTTCACTTGGATGACAGCATATCAATTAATAGAGTATCCATCTTTTTCACAGTGGTTTTGTCCAATTGAAATGCCTGACTCCAATTGTTGCTGTTACTCTTAAAGCAAGCACACTCGTTGCCACGTCCCTTGACCCTAGAGTACAATGCCCCCCAATTGCTGTTGCCGCAAACTACAACGTACATCCATTACTGAAACGAAGTATAGGCTGCCAGGAAAGTATAGGCTGTCTCTGTTATGGACATTTATTAGTTCAAGTATCAAGAAATACGACTACTGGTATGTCGTCCTCCTGCTGTCCACTAACTGCTGCCCTCAACATTCCACCCCATGGCTTTCCTATCAATGTTCCATGTTACGGTTCCAAGCCCTGACATCATATTGAACCCCATAATTACCCAGTTGGATAATTTAACAAAGCTTTTTTTCTATGATGCTGACGATGCTCCACATTTGCTACAAGGAATCAATTGATTCCGTCGCCATTTTTTTACAATGGTATTGGGCATTTTTCTGGTGTTATTATTCTTCCAGTGTGAATTTGACTCACATATTTACTTGGAAGTTCACTATTCTTAATCCATATCCTCAATAGTCTCTCTGTATTTTTTACAGCTAAGATTTACGAATGAAGTTGAACCCATTGCAATTTCCAGTGAGCTCCAATCACAATGTGTTTATATAATTGCCACACCACCTGGTTCTAGTCCCCTATTTGATTAGGTTGTGACCCAAGTACATATTTGTACAGGTGTCCCAATCTATCTCTGGCCCGATGTAATCTCAGAGGCCAAAATGTCATCAATGACACAGCACTTAGGGCCGTATGTATGAACACATTTTCCCATAGACACAGAATGGGTAAAACCCTTTGATACATCCGGCCCTTAGACTTGGTCTTTGCATACCACTCAGCTGTGACTTGCTCTACCTTCTTTCATTCACCCTTATTTTGCAGACCATAATTGGTTGTTTTATTGTTCATGGGGACATATATATGTATTTATAAAAAAATTCTGTCTGATTACTGGTGACACCACACTTTGTCTTGTGCAAGTTGGATATTTTTTCCATAACTATTTGTACCAATAAATCGCATAGATTACATTGATTTTCACGTGTATAGAAGGTAGGCCAGAGGTATGTTAATTTGAGCTTTGACATTAACTGTCTAGAGTAATTTTCTCTGCGATTTATTCTGCATTGTCTTAATAAATGAGTCCTGGACATAGCCACGCACACACGTACCCCTAGTTACAACTTAGTGATATATATAACCGATCTCACATACTAAAGGAGGCCAGTGGAACATTGGGTGCTTTAGTTATGCTCTGCTTCTTTGATATATCACTGGAACCTTTCCAATCTAAAAGGGCGAATTCCTTTATGGGAATCCTCCTGAATGATAACTGCAGCATCAAGCAAGCCCAGATACACTACCATGCCCTTTTTGTGGCCATTTTCCCAATGATTGGTACAATTCTGGGATTAATTACTCTCTTGGTAGACGTCTGTTGAAGCAGGGCATTAAGAACCTATGTTTCTTGCGATCCCTAAACCTATAGATGGTCATAAGTCAGGGTGAGAAGAAACTCGAAATGATCAGGGATGGCTCACTGGTCGCGTCGCCCCACTAGTTCAGAGACAGCAGGTGAAAAATAAAACATTGTTCTGTCATTGTTTTATTTTTCATTTACTGGCTCTGAGCCAGCGTGTACAGGTTCACTTGTGTGCTTAGTCGGCCATCTCAGGCCAGCTAAACACATATGCGCACTTAGGTTTCTCCAACCAGGTTGTATGGTACAGCTGAGCTGGAGAAACTGCGTAGACTCCCTGTCCTGAGTGGAGCTACTTTTCAGCCTGCTCAGGTCAATCCGGTTGCACAGGGAGTCTGTTCCAGTGTATGCTGGGAGCCAGGGACCAGGAAGAGCACACAGAGGTGTGACACAGGAGGCAGTTGGCAGCTTAAGGTAAGTTCCACTTTTCCAAAATTATTATTAACCTCCCCCTCACCCCCCCCCTGCACTCTCCCTCCTGCGCTTCCTCCACCCGCCTCACCCGTCTTTGTTTGTGGTGGCCGCCACCAGAAATGATGAGGTCGCACGAGAAATAAAACTCTCATGGCTCACACGATTGAAGAGATCTGGTTTCTAAATAAACAGGTCTGTGAATGGATACACTCCAGACCTCTTTCTCTGTGAATGAGTATTTGTTTTATAGTGCAAAATCTAAACATTCCCTACTATGTGAGAAGGGAAACTGTGCCATAGGAAAAGAAAAGGTGTTGCAAATAATCACAAACTTTTGCATGTTCAGAGAGTCTAGTTATGGGGTACTTTATAAAGTGGGCCGTTGATCCACATGTGCACCTCATAATTTTCTCTTTGAAAATATTTGAAAGCGCTTGATTCTAATAACTTGTCCGCTTTCTGGCACAAGAGGCTTGCCACTCACTAGATCTCATGCTCTGCAATGGCCTCAAAGTCAATGCTCTCGTGAAGTCAGAGTCAGTGGCGTAACACGGCCCCCTCAGCCCCCGCAGTGTAGGGGGCCCCCAAGCTTCAGGGGGCCCCCTCAGCACAGTACTTTTGCGTGAAGAGCCATTGATTGTGCCCAGAGGGGCCCCTCCACGTACCTTGGAGGGGGCCCCCTCAAGTTTCATTACCCCAGTGGTCCGAGTCTGATGATTCAATTACTCTTTAATTACGTGCTTTGGCCACTCAATGCATCTGTTGAAGTAACACTAATCCACCTCACTGGCAACTCCAAAACCTACACTTCCAAATCCACATACATCAACTCGGTAGTGTGCCTGAATATCACATTCAGAAAACTATCTAAAATGCATATGGATGTAGGTTTTCCGTTATTAATTCCAAAAGGGCAATACTTGTGTATCACACTAAAGTGAACAAAAAATGATGGATGGAATTCTTGAATTAATCTCAGTCATTCATAATTACTCAGGACTTCACCCCAATCCATTGTTTTCTTGTACACCATGCCACCTCACATTAGAACCAGTCATATGCAAATCAGTATAAGTCCCACTCCAATAAGAACACTTTAGCTGGAACTGCCAAGCCTCTCTGGACTGGTATGCAAGCAACACAAGACTGGTTTCACTCTAGTAGGGGCCTCCAGTCAGGTTCAGCTTGATTCCAGTGGGACAGTCAGCACAGGCCACATTTCTGGGCATACCCATCAACTTAAAGAGGCTGAAACAGCTCTGGAGTTGTGCTTGTTCCCTTCTGAATGGGGCCTCCACTAGCAGTTCAGGATGACCTGTTCCCAGGAGGATCAGGGTCAAGACTGATTAGATATGGCTGGGTCCAAACTGGGGTGGCGTGGTGTGCAACAAAACAATGGATTACACCCCGATCTTTGTGAGTGGGAGTGAATGATTGCATTGTTCAGCATTCCATCCATCATTTGTTCTTTTTGCTTCTGTTGCCCTAAGTGGAAATGGTGTGCCCAGACATACATCCTATGCTCACTGAGCCACTGGATTCAAGCTAGCCTGGATGATGAGGGGTGCTGCCCAAAAACCGTCCCAGGATGCTTGATTCTGGTTGGTCGAGGACCTCGCTTGGCAGTTCAGGCTGAACTGTTCCCATGAGGAGCAGGTCAAGACAGGTTTGCATATGGCTGGGTCCAACTGGGGTAGCGTGGTAGGCAAAAAACAGATGGATTAAACCCAGATCTTTGTGACTGGGGGTGAATGTTTGCATTGTTCAGCATTCCATCCATCATTTGTTCTTTTTACTTATAATTTTTTTTCATTTTTCTGTCCTAACCATTTGGTATCTGCATTCTTGGTCACTTGACTAGGTGTAGCTGGCAGTTGGTCTTTGTGTGTTGGTCCCAGACAGGGAGACAAAGGAGATTAGGAATTGGCAGGATGGGCCATCTCTGATATGGTGAGGGCGAGGCACTGTCAGATATCATACTTGCCCATCACAAAAGCCTCTGCTTGAGCACACTTACAAAGGGTTTCACACTTGTCTTTTATGACCCTGAACAAGCTGGGGCCAGGGCAAGAAGGCAGGAAATTCAAAACATTTCTGGGGGTAGAATTCTATAGAGGCTTCCCCTATTTCTAAGTGGGGGAACGTGGCAAGGCACCAATGGCAGAGGAAGCAACCACAGGAGCTCCTGCATGGCAAACCCCATCCAGTGGCATATTGAATAATACTTGGGCCGAGGGGGTACTTGATGTACACTAAACACCCCCCTAACTCCTGGGTGCACCTGGCAGCACTGTCCGCTGAGTAAAGTTACGTGAAGCAGCAACAGAAACTTTGGGAGTTGTCTGCATGGGCCTGCTCCCAAGATGGAGGGCATGGACTGTTCCTAGGCAATCCGAAAACTAACATGAGTGCTGAGATCGCTCCTAATTAACAGTGCCTTTGGGGCTGGATAACTCCCCCCCGGGTACCCGGACTGAGGGTGAGTCTGTAAGAGGGTGACTGGCGAGGCACTGTGTGGCCCAGCATGGTGTTAGTGAGCTGCCTTCTTCTGAGTTGCCAGGGGCTCTGTTGCGAGTGACCACCTGAGCTTGCCGCTACTGTCAGGTGCTTACACCACAGTCTGGGTAGTGAGGGCTGCACCTTGTATGGGTATCTGATCAGAGATCCTTCGATGATGTTGCCGCTGCAGAGGGGCAAGGTGTTTCCTGTTAGAGCCTGGAGTGAGTTGAGGAGACCTGCCATCACTTCGTGAGAGGGACTTAAAATAATGCGAAACCCAGTGAGTTGTTAGCGAATCACTCCCCCTCCCTCCGAGATGCTGGTGGCTTGCGCTGTCATCCCACCTCTGAGCTATGGACTGGGGCCCTGGGACATTGTTGCCTTTTCCCTGGAAGCACTTTTCCTCGCATCTGTAATCAGGCACTGGGGCCCTGTTGCCAAGCCTTGGGTCACTTGAGAGGCTGTACTGTACCCTCCGGAGATCATGTGGGGCATAAGGGACATGAAGGGACACTGGAGCCATTGTTGTTTACTTAGCTGGGTGTCCCCTTGTCTGGGCACAGTCAGGCCCTGAGCTCCTCCGGAAGGTATAAAGACATAATCAGGTTCAGGTTTTGAGCTAACTCTTGCTGGATGGCCTGAGACCTGCTTTCTGTTGTTCCCTACCACATACTGCAGCCTCTATCTTAATCTGCTGGGCCTTGATGTAACTCTGCGTGCCACCCTCCTGGAATCTTTTCTGCCTGCTTGGAGACTCAGCACTCCTTGGTGACCAGTGAACTCCACCACGATGATCATTCCAGCGTGCCAACTTTTGGCAAATTGCTGGTAGATTCTTAATGTGGTAGTATCACTCTCCTTTCCTTGATCTTGTGGAGCCTTGCTGCAGTCACCGTTATTGGAGGAGTACCATCACACATGCTGCTCTCACCGTGGCTGCTCGGGTGCAATGGGGAAGATGACTCGGCAAAGAATATCCACCCTGGGGGCCAATGCCGGGAGAGTCTGCTGGTGAGAGAACGACTTCTTTCCACTCAGATTCCACTGTCTAGGATATCCTCCAAGCCATAACTGTCTCTAGGGAGGTCCTGAAAATAAAAATCAACACTTTGGTGAATGATGTGGGGATCTTGAAAGATTATCATAGATGGCTGGCAGTACGGCTTGTGATAGTGGAGAGAGAATTGGCGGCGTTCCCTCCGACTTTGACGACCATGAAGAAGCAACTTACAGATATGGAGGCCAGGGTTTGGACCCTAGAATTCCAAGCAAAAGATGCGGAAAACCTGTCATGGCGTAATAACATTAGAGTGATCTGGCTGCCTGAACAGGTTAAAAGGTGGCCACATGCTGAGTTACCTAGAACATTGACTGCAACAGAAAGTGATACAAGATGATCTCTCGCCACTTTATGCACCAGAACGAGCAGAACAGGTCCCGTTGGGGCCTCATCCTCCTGGGGCACTGCCGCGGCAAGTGATAGCCAGACTATTAAACTAAAAGTATCTGTACTACATTCTGACCCAATCTAGGCTGAATTGGGACTTCAAAATAGGCAATAGGAAAGTTTTGGTCTTCCCAGACTTCACCAAGGAGGTCCAGAAACAGTGCTACAACTTTCTAGAGGTGAAGCAAAGCCTCTGCCAGCTGGGGGCTGTGTACAATTTTTCCAATCTCCGCGGGAGGAATGGGATGCATTGATTAGCAACCACAGCCCAATTCCAATCAGGGATCATAACGACGGAACCCTGTGAGAGTCATGCCGGGACAAAAGCGGTAGCAGAGTGGTCATCTCCAGGGCTGAGGCCCAACAACACTGACAATGAGTGGTGGAGGTGGTGGTGACAATGAGTAGTAGTGGTATGAGTTCCCCATCTACGGTAGGTGGTGATGGCACCCATGACTCAGACTCTTATTGTGGGTCCACTTCGTCCGAGGCTTCTGGAGTGGCCCTATCTGAAGTGACTTCTGGGACTGCTGATTAACTTATTTAGAGTGACTGCCTTGTTGGTATGGTACTGCTCTTTATTTGGGGGTGCTATGCCGAGGGTGTGTTGAAGACCATTGAGAAAACACCCTAAGTCCCCTGGCCACAGGTCTCCATTTTTCATACACTGCTGGGTGGTGGGGGGCCTGTCATAGGGCATCCGAACAGCCACACCCCTTTTATAGTTAATATGCTAGGGCTCACCTGTGAGTGTCTGAGATTTGAATGTGAGTTTTGAAGAACGGTGGGAGTTGGGTTGTCAGTTATTTGTTTGATTTTTGGGGTTTTGAGAGTTGCAACTCCCTGACTATACCATTACTGTCCCAGTCCTGTGCGAAGGAGCTCGGCAACACTGCCCGGGATAGCTAGTGGGGTTAACTGTACATTCCTAGATATGCCCGATGGCTTCCCCCATAAAATATAAATTCCAATCCTGGAACATTAGGGGAATGGACACTATGACCAAGCAGCCTAAAGTGTTTTCGTACCTCAACAGACGAGGTGTCTACAAAGCACTGCTCCAGGAAACCTACCTTACCGCTAAAGAGGGGGCAGCATTACAGAGAAGGTGGCGGGCAGGCCTACTACAACACATGTTCCTTTTATGTGAGGGGAGCCCTAATCGGGGTATGCCCTTACAACACACTGGAGCCCTGATTGACCCCGAGGAAAGTTTGTGGTGGTGACAGATTGCCTGGTTGGCTGTGACATAGCGCACATTAATATTTACGGTCTGAATGTGAATCAAGGGGCATTTCTGGAGGATTTGCCTAGGGACCTGGCTCCCTATCTGGCGCATTCAGCTATCATGGGAGGAGACTTTAACTGCATAGCGGACCCCGATCTAGATAGCTCCCACACTCCCATTGAGGGTCGCTCCAGTTACCAGAACAATGCAATTATTTGCGAACTGGCAGAACATGTGGGGCTAATTGACACCAGGCCCTATATGCATCCCCTCACTAGGGACTACACCTTCTTTTCTGATCTCCATGAAATAAATATGTGATTAGTTATGTTCTTCTGCACCCCAGATGGCCATGGTTTGGCACACAAGGATAAATACTTTGTCAGAACCATGTGGGACGCTGTTAAAGCAATGGTCAGAGGAAAGTGTGTTGCGGAATGTCTAGGGGTTAGGCTGACGTGGAGACTTTAGAGGCAGAATTTAGAGGTGTGGAGAAAAGCAGATCAGGCCACCGTGACCTTCAGCAGACACTGCTGAACACCAAAGAGCATGTGGCGGGGCCGGTTGAGAAGCTCAGGTACTATGACTGCAAGGAAAACATGCTAAGGGCACATGTGGAACGTGACTGGACTGGCACGCTCTTGGTCTGGCTTGCCAATCCTGCCAGAGGGGACTCGGTCATAGTGGAACTTGAGACAGACCAGGGGACTGGGCTCTATAGACAGGCAGACATCAACCAACATATTAGGCGGTACTATACTAGACTCTATGCGAGTGCCTCCGAGAAGGCAGCTGAAGCCATCACTGGTATTGGCCCCTTTAACTTTCCTGGGTTTTACCCCTGAGAAGGCTGAGGAATTAGGGAAGATGTCACACCTCAGAAAATAAGGGGACCTTTAAAGGACAGGGCACAGAAAAAAATTCCTGGGATGGACAGGTTCCCCATTGAGTTCCACGCCACATGTGCTGACATACTGACCTCTAAACTGGTAGATCTTTATAAGGCAGCTAAGGACTCAGGCCTTTTCCCACCCTCCACCCATGAGGCTTTGGTGGTGCCACTGTTAAAGCCGGGGAGACCAGTACATGATTGCACAATATATAGGCCACAATCGATGCTAAACATTGAATATGACATACTTAGCAAGGTCCTAGCAACCAGATCAGGCAGGCATTATCCATAGCCAAAATATGGCAATTAACATCAGGAGACTGCACTCCCTATTAAAAGCTGACACGTATAACCAGGAAGAGGCGGTGGTCTTTGCTGTAAATATATAGAAGTGCTATGCAAACAAATGATGGACGGAATGCTGAATAAATCATACATTCACCCCCGGTCAAAAGATCTGGGTTAAATCCATTGTTCTTTTGGTCACCATGCCACCCCAGTTTAGACCCAGCTGCATGCAAATCAGTCTTGACCCTGTGCCTCATGGGAACAGTCCTGACTGAACTGCCAAGCCAGGTCCTCCCTGGACTGGAAACAAACATCCTTGGACCGGTTTCTGGGTATTACCCTTTATCAGCCAGGCTAGCTTGAATCCAGTGGCACAGTGCAGTAGATATAGAAGGCCTTTGACAGCTTAGAATGGGACTTCATATATGGGATGATGGAACGCCTGAGGTTGGGACATGGTTTCATAGTCTGGACCAGTCTACTATCTAAAAACTCCATGGCCAGAGTTAAAAACTGGTTGTGCCATCTCTGAGAGCAACAAGGTGGGCAGGAGGGCCAGACAAGTGTGTCCCCTGTTGCCCCTGCTCTTTGTGTTACCAATGGAGCCATTGGCCAGCTGTGCCAGATCTGGAGGCCATTACAGAGGCTTACCTGATGGGAATGTTGGGGAACAATTCATGCGCTCAGAGCACCTACTGACTTCTGCCTGAGCTCCCCCTATCAGTGGCAGGACATATTGCCCTCCTTAAAATGGTAGCACTCCCCTGGCTATTGTATTTCTTCATGTCTTTACCTGTATTGGGGCCTCGGACAATATTCCAAGAACTAGACACACTCATGGTGGCCTTTCTTTGGTGAACAGACAACAGGAGAGTAGCTCTGGTGACACTGTAGTGCCCTGGAGGTGAAGGAGGGATGCTTAGTGGAACCTGAGTTTAAGGCTTATTCCTTACGGCGCTGCTTTAATGGCTCACTCAGTGGCTGGCAAATAGATTAACTCTGGGGCACAAGGTGGGACATTCTGTCCCTGATCTCCTGCAGCTGTTCCAGGTGCTCCCAAAGACTGGCTGGCCCTCTGCTGGGGACAGCACTGAGTTCCAGGTGCTGCAGCACTGTTGAAGCAGAGTCATGGTGGCAGAATGCTGCCGCTCAAGTTAAGAGCCCCAGTCAATGCCAGCCATGCTGGAATGCATCTGGGCAGTCGCGTGCACGGTTTCCCTGCAGTACAGGAGCAACAGTGCGCACAACCATGCAGATGGAATCGGGGCACACAAAGGTATCACCATGAACATATCTCCAGGGCACACTCGCCCCGGAGCCATGGTTTTGCCCTCAAAACCTACCTTTCCGCCAACCTTTTCATAGCGAGGACCCGCCATAAAAAGGTCGGCAGAAAGGCAGGTCATAATGGCCACGGTGGTGCCGAGACTAACACTGCCACCATTCACCCACGCTGTCCACACCATCACGGGAGCTCAGCTCCTTGGGGGAGGAGGATTGTCTGGAGGTGGTCTCATCGTTAGAATCGTAATCCGTCAATTGGTCGGACTGCCAAAAACCAAAGGTGGTCCTAGGACTGCCAATATCTAAATAAGGCCCTTAGTCTTGCACTATTAATTTTTCAAGTGCTTCTTGGTAAGCTCACTGGCTAGTAAAGCTCCTTAGTTGTAAAATCCATATTTTACAACTCCAGTATTGTACCTCTTCAGACAGTCTCTCTTAGGAAGAAGATAAAGTAAAGAGACTTCCTGCCATGTTTGTCAATAAAGTCTCCTTTTTTACAAGAATCTGGAAATACTAGGTCATGCCTTCTTTCTTACTCCGCCCTTCCTTGCTAGTGGCTTTCAGCGATGAGGTATCTCAAGTTTTTAGGACTTCCCTCCAGCCTCTAATGAGCCTTTGCAAATGCAGTGTCACTTTGCATGCAAAGATGGGGATGGAACAGTGCTAAATTTGTATAAGAATGAGTGCCAGTGCCCAAAGGTCTGCTCAGTAGTCTGTGAACTGTGCTATTAAGTGTTGATGCGTCCAATACTAAAGTTGCATAGTCTTGACTCCACTTCATGCCTCTTTAATCCACTACCATACACTCCTTGGCTATTTTTCACACTCTTGCAGGTTCCTTCTTTCTCCCTTTAAGACGTTTTTCCCTCTATCTCCTCCTCTGTTTTTCCTGCTTTTTTGTTATTCCTTCCCTTGCTCGCAGTCAATACCTCCGGTGCCCGAAAATGAGTGCCGCTGTCCACCAACGGCAACCCCTGGTTAAAATTAAGCACTCGGATGGAATATGTTTTAGGTTGCTTGATGATTTCATGGAACCTGGACATAGCCTTCCAGTTCAGACCAGACTGCTCCTATTTTGGTTTGGTTGGACTGATCACCTTAAGGATACCAATAAAAGTAGTGGTCAGGACAAGATGCAAAGTTATAGAAAAGGCTTCTATACTTTAGTTTAGAAGCCCCAACTTTTTGCCATCAATTCCTCTTTTATTTATTGCATCTTCTTAAGCAAGTGACTCCAAGTTACGGTTCCTTAAGACCTGGGACACTGGAATTATGTGGCAGAAGAGGACCAAAATGTGAAGCAGAGTTCACTAAATGATGTGGCAAGAGACATCACCTGTAATTGAAGGACCCACAACCCCTCACTCTGGCTGCCTGGGGAAGAGAGATGGACTGGTGCGCACTATAAGAAAAGCCAATTCAATAGACATGGAGCTGCCAACAAAAACACCTCAGAATATGGTGCAAATGTTGGGAGTGTTATGGGCATGGGGACCTGTAGATGATGTGTCGAAGCTGTGTCACAGATTTATCTGCTGATAATATACTGTTTGTTATCAGGGATTTGGAGCTGGAGCAACAGGTTGTATTATGTTTCTATAGCTTGTAAAAATTCAATAAAACTGGTTATCAAACAAATTATGTGGCAAGGAAAAACAAATTATGAGCTGTAATGGGGCACATTTTGTAATAATATTACTTTATTAGTTTGTCACTTTTTACACATCATATCACTGTTTTGGCACAGGTTTCATCTCATTACAGCGGGTTTAACAGTAAAATAAAGCAATAGGCAACAGAAAGGTGAACATCACCCTTTCCGGAGGGTGCTACACTGTGCAACAATACATGTTGCTGGTTTTTTAGTAACTTTTGATCTGTTTAAACTAGAAACAACATTTTTTTTGTTAAACTCTATATAATGCAGCAGATGGATGATGTGACATAAGGCAAATGCAGCAAATCTACAGATATGCAGAAACGTTTGCGGCCACAAAATTGCTTAATTCCAGTGGCCCAGCTTAAGGTTCAAACTCTGCCACATGGTTGAAACCCACCAAGGTGGAATGACATGTGGGGCTCCTTGCCGTCTCTTGTGACAGTATGTAGTTGCCCTTGAAGAAAGTGTGCTCTGTTCTGGGAAAATTGATCCCTTTTTGTAAAAGCACAAAGAAGAAGCTGGAAAAATAGTAGAAATGCTGCCATGCGAACAGTTGAGTTGATCAGAAGATGCACTCAAGCATTCCTGTCAACTCTTTGTCTTCTATTAGGTCTCCATAAGAGGAGTGGGCATTTGCAGATGTGGATTTCTTGCTCGCTACGCAAAGAGACTCAAGCTGAATCTCACTGACCTGTCCAATGAGACTGAAATGCGTCTAGACTGGTTGATTTCTTTTGCAGGTGGCATGTGGAACTGACTAACATTATTGAAAATACTGGTCATGTGATTTCCAGTGGGATAGAACTTAAATTCCTATAAGATGATGTTCTCCTATGTGGCATACCCCAAGAGGCAAAGGGCCCAGACAGCAGTCATAAGTTGAAAATAGCATTCTATGTGATCCAGTGTTTCCTGGGCCCACTCTTTTATTTTATCTTGATCAAAATGTCTTTTAACCCAGTGCTCCATTACTTACTGTTGGTCCTCCAATAGACCTTTCTAATTGCACTGAAGGTGGAGGATCTTGGGTATCACTCTTCATTCATTCATTCAATTAACAGCGCAACCAATTTGACTACACAATGATGACCAGTAATCCACAGCCAAATTCAAGGGTGTTATCACAAATTAGTAATTAGGTTAAAGAAATCACTCTTAAGCCCAAACTGTAAAGATACAAAAATGGCAACACGGAGACCAAGTCTCCTGAATAAGTTTAAACAAATTAGAATTAAACAAACAAGGAGCCCCATTGCTGCTATATTAGAACAATAACCTGAAAATCTGCTACATGAATATCTGGTGCTCAGAAAAATAATCTCAGTTGCTCCTTTCTTTACATTTGCAATCTAAATCCACCAAGCACAGTCCAAGGCACAATAGTGGAAAGAGTTCAGAAATCAAAGGGCTCTGTAGAAAACGATGGGGACGAGGCACACGAGTATGAGTAACACCAGCAGTAACATAGTCGAAGCTTGGTCAAGAGTCTTCAGTAAGTCAGAAATAAGTGTGCTAGCCTGAGCAACTCTTGGGGCAAAGTCCAAAGGGTCATTGGGGGACAGACCTCATGAAGTATGCTCAAAGGGGAAGTAGGGTATCAGGGAAAGAGTTCTGTTAAGAGTCCCAAGGGAAATCCTGCATGGTGTCTGCAGAATGGGGTTCAGCAGAGAAGTCTACAAAGAATCAGAAAAGGAAAGTTCAGCTGCATTCCAAGAGTGATCTCTTCTCTCGACATCTCAGTCGTTGATATGATATCGCCACAAGTCAGCAGGTGACACCCACTTAGTCACCTCATCATCTAAAAGTCCATTGTTCATGTTACAAAATCCATGTCGCCGACTGCAACAGTGGAGAAATATCCCACACTGGGCATGGGAACAGCACATCAGTCCCATACTCAGGTCAACGATGAATGATGATTTGTTAAAGATTCAGTTCTCATGTGCTCATTGTCAGAATTCCATTCTCAGGCAATGTTTCAAACACTGTTACAAGAAATGAATAATTCTAAGACTTGCAAAGCATGAAAACACCTGTAAGAAAAACAAGTCAGTAGAAATACCAAGACAATGGACTTATGAAAATGCAGCAAATAATAAAATAGGCCTTCAACGTAAATACTAACATAAGACATTACATACAATGATGCACATTAACCCCTTGGCCGTGGCGGTAATTCCGCCGTGGCGCTAAGGGCGAAGCAGGGCGGCGCGGCGCCGCCATGCTCGTGACGGAACCACTGCGTCACGAGCCACGGTGGCGCTGTGCTTGTGACGGAATGGTTCCGTCGCGGCCCCGCCCTCTCAATAGAACGTGCCACGCATGTGAAAAATCACTGCGGCGCAGGCACGGCGGCCGGGCCGTGACGGAACCATTCCGTCACCAGCACAGCACCACCGTGGCTCGTGATGGAATGGTTCCGTCACGAGCATGCAAGGAGTTAGATATACATGTGTACATTTAAACATACACAAATATAGGGCCTCATTTACAATGGGGCTGCACCACCGGAGTGTCACTTTTTGTGATGCTCCTGTGGTGAAGGGATCTGCTCCATATATACCGAACAGCACTAGGCCACTTGGTGTGGCTCAAAGCAGCCTTATAAATATTGTCCCCTTTAACTCCGTTTTATGCATTAAAAGAGTGGGCAATGGGTGTTGCTGTGGGCATTCCCCAAAACACCCATAGCTTTTCACACTGCCCCAGATTTGCAAGGAATAGTAACTCTGAGGCAGCATCAAAAACGTACGCCTCCCCAAGGGAGGTGTAAGGGAGGCGCAACAAGGAGAAATACCTTAATTTCTCCTTGCTTTTCCTTTTTCTATATGTGCTGCATTCTGCAGCACACATATAACGAGGAAAAGGCCTCTTGTGGTTGTCTTTTGCTCAGGTGGGTTCTCCTTCCTGCACAAAAACAATCCTCCCTGCAACCAGGTACCCTTGCACCATGGCGCATAGGTGCCTGAGTTGGCTCATGGCAGCCCATTGTGCACCAGCGAAGAGGATAAGGAAAGGAATTCTCCGTATCTGATAGATATGGCAGATTCCTGCCATTTTCTTTTGTTGAAGGGCAGTGCAGCAGGAAGGCCTGTGGCTCTGCTCTACGGCAAAATCTTGTAAATAAGGCCCAACATATTCTTTAGTACTTTTTAGTTAATTTGGTATTAATGAGCATTAAGTGATCAAATTGCACAATACTAGGTATAACTCTGTACAAAATTTGAAAGTATATACGTGTAACATTACTGTATACATTGCAAAGGCTTTATCGTTTAGCTGATACTTATATTCTACACATGTAAGGATTCCTAAAAACTCATTACAAGATCTATATGTGTTACACAGACAAAGCACACGTTTGAGAATCATGAATATGGATTTCAATAGTGAAGCACGTTAACGTCGGGAAGAGGTTGGCTTGAAATAAACTATACATTACTAATATTGTCTTTGCAATGCTGTACATGTTAAAATTGTAAATTCTTTTATATGTAGTGAAGCATATGTGTATGTTATCACATTATCAACCACATTCCCAGTTAACATTTATTTTCAACAGTAGTCAACATTCTATGTGAGAACCTATACATTCATCATTAAACACATTTTGAAATCTCAGTGCCAATAGTTGCCAACATTTGAAAAATATTTTCCCAGACACTTTTCAGCACCGGGCTGCTGCAGATAGAAAGCTCTTGTCTGCATATCTCTGTGACATATAGAGGAATCGTTTTTGCAACAATATTACCCAGGACAGTCTCCAACTTTCTGGCACTGTCCCTGCAAAAATGGCACAGTTGGCAGCTATGAGTTTCAGGTGCAATTTGTGCACAAATCATGGTGTCATGTAAGACTTTGTGACGTGTAAAGAGTAGGCAACTTTGCACTGCACCACATGTTTAATCCTATACCAAATCTTGAGGTGGTCCCGAGACAGTCACGGCCTCTTAAAAGCAGCATGCAAGTTAACAAGGCACACTAGCAGATATCTCTTCTCTCTACTGCCCTCTACTGCTGGGCCATATCAATTGCCATTTAAAATAAACATGTGCATGCACTTGGTGTAAGGTTATTTTTGTGTGCCTTGATTGTTTCCTCAAATCCCTTCATTCTGCAAGTTATCACCAGGCCTGCTCTAGCCTCCAACTACTCTATTTTCTAAGCCTTAATTAGGAACATTTAATTCTTGTCTGCCCACCAGTCGCTGCACTTTAATCGCTCACCTTCCTCCTCTTTTTAAACGTAACCACAGCCTTAGTTATTGGCTTCTTATTACTGTAAGGCCCGCTCTGCTTTATCTGAAGTGGCATTTCAGGACGCACACAGGATTGTTTGCCACAAGTTAATGTGGTATTGGCGCCGGTGACTCATGCAGCAGCCGCATAGCACTCTGTCTTACGCAAAGCTGCATGTCTCCCAGCGTATAAAGATTAATGGAGAACATTTAAATTATAAACTACTGGAACTGGAAGACCATGAACTGATGCAATACGGCACTTACAGGGACTTTATTGACTCACTTCGCTTTTATTTGGAGTGACGTGGTTGTATAAAAATCAGATGATAAAAAAGGGCAAACTTTAAAACAATATTAGAGGCATAAAGTAGCGTTTTAGACAAACCTCTGTAAATCAAAATGAAATGAATCCGTTTTAGCAAATTGTTGATGAAAAGAAAGCAGAATCATGTTTTTTAATAACTAGACAAATTAATTGTACGAAATGATCTTCTTTAAGCTCCTAACATTGCTTAATATTTTGTTAATTAATTTGACATGTAAGCCCTGCAACCAACCCCTCCGCATCCAGCCAACATTACGCTGTGCACAACCTTTGGGTCGGGGGTTGATCACAGGGCCTGGTCCTGAGTACTCCATCCCCCTAGGTTCTTTTTTCTTAAAGGGGAGGGGGCACTTAGCCCCCCTTCCAGGGCCTTATTAGACCCTCGGGTCCCCAGCCCCCTGGGCCTTTTTCTAATTAAAGGGGTGGGGCTGTGTGGCCCTCCCTCTGGAAGGCTCGTTAGGCCCTAGGGACCCCATCCCCCAGGGCCGTGTTTTTTCAGTTAAAAGAGAGGGGGCTACATGGCCCCCACCCTGGACCTTGACCAGGGCCACTTCTAAATTAAAGTAGAGGATTGCCGCATGGCTCCGCTCCCTAAGCCTTGTTTGGCCCAGAGGACCCCATGCCCCAGGGCTACTCTTTAAAATAAAGAGGAGGGGCTAGGTGCCACCCTCAAGCCATTATCAGCACTGGAGACCCCACCCCTTGGACTCTGTGTGTTCCTCAGGAGCAGTACCTCCAAGAAGCCCACCTTCCGGCAGTTCTGACTGCGTATAATTTAACAGCGGTTTAGAATGGCCAGGCAAGGGGAAGGGAATTAGGGAGGGTACTGCTGGGAAAGAGATCTGGAAAAGAGAGGTCAACTTGTTACTACTATGTTCACAAGAGAAAAGAACAAATACATAAATCTACATATGACCGTGAATATCTGATTTTTACCTGTCAAAACAAAATGTATGCCAGGATGCTGTGTTCACTAAAAACTACAGCAAGGTTTTCTGTATTCAACAAAGAACTGCAATCCAGAGTACACTTTGCACAATGTTCATGCCATGGAGGATTTTACAACTTTCAGAGTGCTTCTATGGAAGTTTCCTGCGCCTTTTCCTATGGCAAGTAAAGTGCCTTTTTTCAATGTCAATCAATGTGCCTTTTTCAATGTCAAGTAATGTGCCTTTTGTTTTAATGTCAACCAATGCGCCTTTAGGACAATGCTCTATGAAAGTTCAAGCACCTCTAATGTTAACCACATTGTGTCTTAACTGTTAAAAATGCTTTTAAAAGCAAGCAGTACTTCTTTGTATTTCACTCGTAGGACGTTATATAGTTGCAACAGGGCGGGAAAGTCAACATGTGAAATAAACCTATAACAGTTTCTCATCAGAGATTCCAAATATGTTAAACCACACTCCGCTGAGTCTTGGTATTAAAATAAAGAGGCTTTTCTACCTGACAGGTGTGCGGTCACAGAAATGAGGCCTACTGCGTCGTGCAACAAAAACACTCCATGCTGTTCTTAAAGCGTAAAAGGCCATTTATTAGGTCAGGCTGTGAACCTAAACCTTCAACAAAAACATCCATTTAAACTCAACAATCCCCAAAAAACCCACCTTTCGATCACCTCATCCCTTCTCCCCTCACCAGTGCTGTTCACTTCTCATTCCACTCTCTGCCTCTTCCAACTCTCCCTTCACCTCCTCACTTATCTTTCAACATCCTCTCCTGTATCTCCCACCGACGTACTCGTGCATCCCGCACCCCCATCATTCACCTGTTTATCCCTCCTACTGAAGGGGTGGGTGTGCCCATTCAAGACTCCCCACCCCTCCAAAACACTGCCAACCAGGTAAACCCCGGCGGGCGGTTACCTGCCCCACCCCTCTCTAATGTGCACCTTTCGCCCTCACTCTCTCATTTCCCTCCTACACCAGATAGACTCATTCCACAACTTGCTTATCACGTCACGCATCTCCATCAGATAGTATGCATTCCCCTGTTGCAAAAGGTGCACGCCATCGTCCCTGAAAATTAAAGGTTCCTCCAGTAATAGCCCAATGTGCCCAATTACTTTGATGTCCTTTGAGGCACAAAAAACTCGCATTGCCCTGTTGAGCTTCCAGCGGGCTTTCTCTACTTCTGCTGGCTTCACTGCCCCTTTCCACACTTTTCGTAGTACAAACTCAGTCCACAAAATACAGTTTCCTGTCATATTCCTTTTCAGGACCTCCAGATCCCTCTGCGTCAATATTGCCAATCCTGACAAACGAATCAAGTTATTTTCCCCTAGATGCAGGACTAACATATCCGGGCAACTTCTTTGCGGAATCATTTTTGTCAGCCAGGGCAACAAGGACCCCCAACGCACCCCACCTTTACTCCACCAATACACCTCATGGTGGCTGCTTTTCAGACCCATGTTACAGCCGTAGACCTGTCGATCTGCATATCTGGCTGCCAACGTATGAAAGAGTGTCCAACAATCCAGGTAATCATCTTGGCCCCTTGACCCCCAACACAACCTATGACAAGAGAAATATGTTAGACCACACATAGAGGCTGTCATCCGCATAGAGCTGCACGCCAACACCCCCCCTTTCGACCCAAAACCCCTCTTCCCTTATAAACGCACATAACGCTCACTGCACCTGGACCTCCACCTCCTGATCTGAGGTATCCTGTCCCATTACCAGCACAGCCAAGCTGCCGTTGTCGCTGCCCCAATTCGAAACAAGTGTGTGCCATATCTTGATGGGTCCTTGCCCACCCATCGCAAAGCCATGTGCAGTACTACCAATAACTGAAAAGTCGTGAAAAGACCCCTATAAGAAAACCCGACATTCATGCACAGGGCACAAACCCACGCATCCAGTCTCATTCAACCAAACCCATTTACCCATACCCACCTGGTCCGTTTTAGAATCCCCTAGCCAAATCCCCAAGCACCTCCCATCCAACCCTATTTCTGCATATGTCCTGCCCATACGCCCTTTCGTGATCAACAGCTCCGAAACCCTAAATGCCCCAAAAAACATCCACAGCATGCATAGCCGAAAAACTGAAACCTCATATCTAGTGTAACGACACATGGGCAAAACTCCCAACAATTCATGTAGCCATTCAAAAGTGATGGTCTACCTGGGCGCCCCCGACCCATCCCCCCGTTCCCGACCTCAACCTTTTAACATCCTACTGAGTATCTCATCTTTCGCTGGGTCAAAACCCGCGAACAACTTACACAAAAAGGAAATCCCAGCCAATTTTCCAGCTATCGTCATCTGAGACAAATCTTTCTCAATACAACTGAGAACAAACCATGTAACTCCCTGCTCAGTGTCCTGTCGTGACATCTTCCATGTATCCTGGTCCAGCTCAACATTGATCACAATTCGGCCCAAGCAAGCCGGTAGCTGCGCCTCATAGATTCCTCTATAGACTTCTCAACCAGGTCTATCACTCTCACTCCTCCCAGGCCCTGGTGCCTTCCGGCAGCTCTGTCTTGCATGCATCCGCTCCAGGTGCCAGTCATTGGAATTGTCATCACTGCGAACGAGACAAAGCATAGGCAATGTCATTAATTGCCCGAGGGACATGCTTCACCCGAAATACAACATTCAACTGTAAGCATTTCAGCATGAAACTACAAAGCAGCCGCAAAACCCTCAAGTCCTTTGCCTTCTGATTGTTCACCAGCTCTACTACCGTCATGTTGTCTACATGGAACAGCACCTTTTTCACTGACTTTAATGGAGTGTTGTTGGACTTTGTAGAGGACAGGACGATCTGGCAAGTTCAAATCTTTTCTGATGCAGCTGGGGCCTCCGTTTTTGGTGTGTTTTGGGATGGCTGATGGTGAGCGGATGAATGGCCGAGACCAGTGCTTTAAGTGGAAAATTAAAAGTGCCAGTACTCACTAATTTAGAGTGACCGAATGTCCCGGATTTGCCAGGACAGTCCCGAGTTTCTGGAAATGTCCTGGTGTCCCACACTTATTGCAAAAATGACCAAATGTCCCAGTTTTGAGAGAGGGTCGGGTGAGCACGGACATTTACATTTTGCTTTGAAGGCTCACCTTCACACTGGCCCACTCAAGACACCAGGGACAGAGAACAGTTTGAAAGATTCTCTTACTGTGCTGCCGGACTTAATTCAGGCAACACAGCAGGGTTTAATGAAGAGTGAATCATCCCCTGCAAAGCGCATCACCGGAGGCCAGAATCACAACGCTCCCCTTGCAACACACCCCAGTTTGGCACTTTCATCGCTACACAACATATTGACAGAGCAGGGTCTGTCTAGAGACCCTGCCCTGTTAATCGCTGTGTGACAAGCGCCCACTCAAACCCCTGCAGTTTGCGAACAATTAAATGGGTGCTTCTAATCTTCAGCAGCAACTCTGTGAAAGGGCGCCTACTTCACTGCTCATTGACTTGCAAGCTGCTCGGAAGCCCTGCCCTGCCCTGGAGGAGATGCCTAACCTGAGCCTGCCATCGATCAGGGTACCGGTACTCTCCCTGTCTACAGAGAAGTGCCGGTACTGAGGACCCAAAAATTCAGAAGTGCTGGTACTCAGTACCGGTGAGTACCGGCTCATTTAAAGCACTGGCCAAGATATTGGGTGAAACAAGGGGAGAGTACAGCTTACCTGGAGTTTTTTCCTATGCTATTGGCTTTGACGGTGCAGGGCACAGAATTCTTGATTCCGGTCCAGGGAAGACATGGCTTGGCAGTTCGGGCTGGACTGTTCCCATGAGGTACAGGGTCAAGACTGATTTGCATATGGCCATGTCTGAACTGGGGTGGTGTGGTGAGAAAAAGAATGATGAATTAAACCCAGATCTGTGACTGGGGGTGAATGTTTTGCCATTGTGCAACATTCTGTCCATCAATTGTTGTTTTTGCATTTGTCACCCCGAGTGGGACGGGTATGCTCAGACGTGAGTCCCGTGCTCTCCATGCCACTGGAATCAAGCTATCCTGCCTGATGAAGGCTGATAGCCAAAAACCGGTCCTAGGATGCTTGATTCCGGTCCAGGGAAGTCATGGCTTTGCAGTTTGGGCTGGACTGTTCCCATGAGGCACAGGGTCAAGACTGATTTGCATATGGCCATGTCTGAACTGGGGTGGTATGGTGAGCAAAATAACGATGGATTAAACCCAGATCTGTGACTGGGGGTGAATGTTTTGCCATTGTGCAACATTCCGTCCATCACTTGTTGTTTTTGCATTTTTCACCCCGAGTGGGACGGGCATGCTCAGACGTGAGTCCCGTGCTCTCCATGCCACTGGAATCAAGCTATCTTGGCTGATGAAGCCTGATAGCCAGAAACCGGTCCTAGGATGGTTGATTCCAGTCCAGGGAAGACATGGATTGGCAGTTCGGGCTGGACTGTTCCCATGCGGCACAGGGTCAAGACTGATTTGCATATGACCATGTCTGAACTGTGGTGGTGTGGTGAGCAAAAGAATGATGGATTAAACCCAAATCTGTGACTGAATATTTTGCCATTATGCAACATTCTGTCCATCAATTGTTGTTTTTTCCTTACTCATGGAGCACTCTTATGGAATTTTTTTTTTTTATTAGATGACAAATGGCAATACATTTTGCAACCCTCAAGTCTGCGTGCAGTGTGAGTTCTATATTGTATCAGGCTATGCAAGTGTACACACCGAATGGGTGTGAAATGTTACCAGAAGGCACGGGTTGTCAGGGCATGGATGGCATTCAATAAATCCAATCTACACAGCTAAAAGCCGGGAGGCCAACAAATGCACTACCATTAGAAGGCAGCTCTGCCAAGCATGAAGTGTGGGCCTTCACCAATCATAAAACACTGCACTGGTGCATTTGGTATCTCCCAAGGAGATACCACTCTGAATGACTCAGTGTGAATCTTGAAATCAAAAATGGGACTTCACCAATCATAAAACACTGCGGGCAGATTTACAACGTCTGGCGCATTTCTGCAAATCAGTAGGGACGCGCCAGAACACTTGTGACACGCAAAACCACCCGTGCACCACCACTGATGCGCCGCATTTATGTGTACAATGTACTGTGTACAATGCATCGCACCATGATGCACAGATGGCCTGATGCGTGTCGCATCCCCCGGCGTAAAGGCGGCACATTGCTGGAGTCGCGTCGCAAGCATGACGTGGCTCCAGCAAGACTCAGGGGCACCCTATGCCTAACATGCTGCGTCACTCCTTACGCCTGCTTAAAGAAGGCACAGGGTTTTGACGCAGCTTGGCTGTAAAAGTGACTCTGTGAAATCTTGTAGATTTCACTGTCACTTTTATGAGGCGTTCCAGCGCCAGAACACCCACATGAAACCTGACACAGGTTTCATGTAAAACCAAAGGAAATGATGGACGGAGCGTTGACAATACAAGCACTCACCCCCAGTCAACCGATCTGGGTTTAATCCATCACCGTTCTTTAGCCCACTCTGCCACCCCAGTTCAGACATGGCCATATGCGTTTCATGTGGCGCAGGGCTTTACAATGTGACGCATCTCCCTAGATGTGTCACGTTGTAAATAAGGCACAACTTGGCGCATGGTTTACGCTGCCTCTGCGTCACAGAAGTGATGCAACGCGGCGTAAATGTGACGCAAGCGGCTTGTAAATCTGCCCCTGCGCATCTTGACTGGAAATAATATATGTTCATAGTCCACCTAGCAGCATAGCACTCTGAAGTGGCTGCTAAGGTGACACCTGACTGAAGCACTTTACACAAAGTCCAAACCCTTTGCATAATGCATAAAGGTTCTTTTAGAATCAAGCCACCTGCACAATAACATTTTCTGTATGCCTTTCTCTCCCAGGCCCTGATTTTAGGGTGTCTGTGGTATATGAAGGAATTGCAGAGGCTTGACAACGAAGCATGTGCATTGTATAGACAGGTGAGTGGCGCATGCCGGTAAACTCCTATTCCTCTGGTGCCTGGCAGAGCTTTTTTGCTGAACTCCGGTGCTCGCTTGTAGTGTGGAGTGCCAAAACTCCATGTACTCCTCCAGCGAGTTCACTGACTACCAGTCAACTCTCTTGCCTCCTCCTGCTTCCACATTCTTTGCATACTCCACATGAATCTTCAAATGAAACTCAATAAGCACCAGAAAGACAATCACTCAAACACTTCACCCATATAGTTTTGCTAAAACCTCATAACTATGTACAGTCTAAGTGCTTCCCTTACCATCAAGTACTCTACAGACCCCTCAACCCCTTAAAAGATACATCCATCCACAAACTACAGTTACCGACTCAGCTCTAACCAACAAAACGCTAATAAAAGTAGCGCGAAAATATAAACATGGATATGCAATCGCTGCGTGTATTTACCAACCATTAAAATTATGCGCCTTGTAAATAACTAAATCGCTACTTTAAACCTTTGACCCATATAAAACTTTCTAGCCTCTTAAATCGCCTCAAGGAAGTATCTACCTCCCAATATGCAGAAATTGAAGTCAATCTTTACGTGTGAACGCAAATAATCTAAGCACAGGTGTATAATTAGCTACATACAATTCTCTCGTAGATTTTCATTCCTGCAGAATCTATTGCTCTATAAACGCTTAAATCACTGCATCCACAACATCTGTCTCCTATTATAACAGCGAAACCTGTGGTTGCACATATATGCTAAACTGCACAAACAAGCGCGTCTCGCCTGACTACTCAATAAACTACAAATTGAAGTCTATCTTCGCTTTTTCGCTTCTCATAGACCTAAACAAAAAAGCGCCTCACTCCCAATCACGAAGTGAGCCAAGCCCCTTAGAATTATGCGCTTTGTAAATAATTAAATCGCTACATTAAACCCTTATAAAACTTTGTAGACTCATAAATCTTCTTAAGGATGTATCTATTCTTCAATATACAGAAATCGAAGTCCATCTTCACTTGCGTGGACTTGCATTTTCGTAGAATCTACGGTTCTATAAACGCTTAAATCGCCGCAGTCGCAACATATACTTCCAATTATAATAGCGAAATCTATCGTTTTATATACATGCTGACCTTCACAAGCAAGCGCGTCTTGCCTGACTTGAAAAAACTACAGATTTAAGTCCATTCTCGCTTTTCACAGACCCGAACAGAAAAGCGCCTCACTCCCAATCACGAAGTAAGCCAAGCCACCGTCATAGGTTTACAAGGGAAACCCCTCCCATGCCGCCTCGTTTGAAACACCTCGCGAAGATACATCAAAGGTGCATGCAATTAGAACCAATTAGCTCAGATATATAAACATCTCCCACCGCGGGCACTTTTATCAGTCTTGCTCCGATCAACCACATCGCCAGACGGACTACCCCGCTGCCGCCGGACATAGCGAGCCCTGCCCACCATCTTGAGGTAAGCTGCTCCACGAAAAGGCTAGGAAAAAATAGCAATACTCCTGCTCTCCAACCATTTACTAAAATGGAATTTAACATACTTCCCTTTTCATGTTCCCAGGCAGGGAGATCTTTTAACATCACCTCCCCTTCCAGCTATCATTTTTGGAACCTCCTATTAACAACATTCACGATTTCATAGAAGACCTTATAATCAATGGTAAGATGTCTTAATTTTTTTTAAAAAGTCAGAGAAATACTCTAGCCTGATGATTCTAAGGATATAGATACAATCTTGGCATTTTCTCTTTTTCTTTCCTTTTTTGGAATCTCAGAATATCACGTTTTAACTTAAAAGTAGCCTATGTTCGCACCAAAGATCAACAAGTAGGCTCAAGAAAAAGAAATCAAGAATCACAGATATCATAGGTAAGACCAAGAACTATGTCCAGATAAACTAAATCCACCATTGTGTAAGAAATTGAACTCAATTAAATTACCACAAAGACTTCAACCAATAGATACAATTCTAGTTTTAAACCCTTCTTTTATTTTAAAATAAACAGATACTAGACGTCACTGAGGTTGATTCCGACCTAGGGAATCTTATCCGGCATTTCTTCATTTAAAGGGCTCCGGCCAGCGGGAATTCACTACTTGGGTCCCTATCAATCAGGTAAAAATAGTTTCTGAATAATGCCTGTAAACTGTGGTTATCATAGGAACTGTAAATGAAAATAATAATTAAAATAATTTTATACCCAAGCTCCTGTAATACTGGATCCAAAACGATTCACCTAACAAATAAAGAACCAGCTTGACCAAAGTCAAATAATTGATCGCTAATGTAAGTATCACAGATGGAAATAACAAACTGCTATCTAAGAAAAACACCTTTAAAATAAGAGAAACAAACAACTTGACCTCGATAAGGCTATATGTAAATTAGTTAAATCATGTCATTTGATTGTCTTGTCTAATTATCATAGTATTATAAATGAGCCCTCATTAGACCAACTTTTTATCCCCTCCTATGTGAATGACTATATGCTGTCTGAAACATATCAATTGTTTTCCAAATCACTGTAGTAGGAAACCTTTCATTCAAAAAGATGGCAATCTATCTTGCAATCTCGTATCACACCTCCCCCTAAGTCCCTCACTAAGACAGATGTCTTTTTGGATTTAGAGAGAACTTGTAAGGAAATGACAAAAATAAAAAGTGAACAATGGAAACTACTGTTGTCTGTTATAATTGTTATACATCAATTGGACCAAATGACTGTAGAGATTAAAACAGAGGAAAGTACTAAATTTGTGTAAACTGCATATATTTTGTCACTATGTATATATAATCTATGTATATTTTCACTCTTTAGAAATTGTGTGGCTACTCCATGAAGAAGGCGCTGGACGCCGAAACGCGCGTAGAGACTCATTTCTCGCCACTGATTCGTTATTGATAAAATTACTTATGTTCTCATTTGTTTTTAGAAATCTTGTATGAAATTTTAACTTTTATGATTGCGTTTTAATAATGATTTATTAATTGTATAATTGTTAAATAAAAACCCTTAAGTCTTACAGTCAGTCTCAGTCAATTGTTCATTTAATTTACCATTAATATGTTTGAAAATTTAGTTGCCTAGGTTGTTGCCTTTCTATTGTATTAATTTCCCTGACCTAGGAACTACAATATCCATACAATCAGGGGGTCCTTGTTAGATACACGTCAATCACAAAGGCCGTCACTGTCAGCCGCCTCGAGTATGGCAAACTTGTCTATGCTGGGATAACCACCTAACACCTCAGAAGACTCCAGACCATACAAAGGCCACCACCAGACTCATTCCAGACCTTCCCTAATGAATCCACATCTCTCCTCACCTAAGAATCCTCCCCTGGCTCCCCATCCAGAACAGATGGGAGTTAAAGATTCTCATGCACGCCAACAAAACCCTTCACGATAAAGGACCCTTATACATCAACCACTGACTGAATTTCCACCTGCCCTTAAGGCAGCTGCACTCAGCCTCACTTGCAGACATACCCCGCATTCATCGCAGACCCAGCGGGGGCTGCTCCTTCTCCTACATCGCTGCCAAGACCTGGGACGATCTCCCCCTCCACCTCTGATCGGTAGCCTCCCTGGCAGTTTTCAGAAAGCAACTCAAGACCTGGCTTTTCGCTACCTCAGCACCCAGATACCCCTAAGGGTGACATTGCAGCGTTATACAAATACTGATTGATTGGTTGATTGATAGACAATGGCAGTACTTTGCAATATTACATCCATTTCTCAGTTTCCTCTACAAAGCCTGGGTAGCATTAGAATCCGCATAATGTTTAAAAAAAGGACATACATTTGGTGTGGTGGCTGTCTTTTGTAGAAAAATATTATGAAACTTTAACAACTAGCTACTCTAACCATCCAAAGAAGAGGGGAATGCCTTGGCAATCAAGTAGTTAATCATGGCTGCTGAGCAGTAGCATAGCCTGTGAGCCCTGGGCACTAAATGCAACTCACGATATGGGTCCCCACGACTGATGTTTGAATTGTGAAAGACAGCATTATCAGTGTTCAATGGGCCCCCAGAGCACCGGTGGCATTGCAGCTGCTGCACTAATGGGAACTACGACTCTACCACTAATGGCTGTTCTTAGCCATGGGCAGCACAAATGAACCCCCTGATCAGGGCCTGCACTAGACATTGGCAGCATGGGCAGCAGCCCAGGGCCCCGCGCCAGCTCGCAGCCAGGGGGCCTCGCGCTTTCAAAAACTTCAGAGTTTGGAGGCCCAAGGTCCCAGGAGGCCCAGGGGATTTTGATCAATATTGGCTGGCAGTCTGTCTCTTGGCCTAATCGCTGCATCTGAATGAGGATAGCAGCAATTAGACAGGTAATTAAAGAGCCCTTACGTGTGAAGTGTGCCCTGCCCCTATTTGAATGAAAAGCAGGATAATCTGCAGGGCGCAGAACAAAAGATAGAATGACTGCGCCTCACAACGAAAACCACTCAAATCTCCCCGGATTAGGGAAAGGAGCACAGAGGTGAATGAAAGGGTATAAAAAACTGAATAAAGTGAGAGGGGGTGGGGGGACATATGGGTGTGAGCACAGCAGCCAGGCAAGTGGTGCACGAAGAAGAGCAAAATCAGAATGTAAAAGTGGCTGGACTAGGCCTTTAAGTGTGTTGGGTCCCTCGAATCTTTACCTGGTGGTAAATTTAAACTGACATTGAAACAGGCCCCTATTGGACTCTATATTCATGTCCATTACTTTACCTGCAACAAACAGTGATCCAGTGTGTGCACAATAATTGTATAACACAGTGGCAGGGTTTGACTGACCAATAGGGCAATCAGGCAGTGTGTGATGGTCTAATCTGTCAGCTTAATATGTACGCCGTTTTTTGGGCTGTTTGTTGGCCTGCTTTATGGTCAGGTGAGCTCATTTTTACTGTTGATTTTCATGATATTAAAACATACATTGCCTGCAGCAAAATCAAATCTATGCAGTCTCCCATACCTTACAAAAAACGTTAACAGCATGTATTTACAAGTTAAAAACTGTCCTCATTTTGAAAGACACATTTCTAGCTAAATAATTCACTAATGGGGCCACTTTTATTTTGGTGCTATGGCCTATTTCCGGACCGAGTCTCATACTGCATTATGGGGTAATCCATGGCAGCGATTTTGTTCCTGTTTATATTTCACGTGAGTGTTAGCTATGTCCAGGATGTGTGTTTCTGTATTTCATTTCACAACATATTACTCTTGTATGGGGCACACATCGTAGTGAGTCATCTCTAGGTGTTTATAGCAGGCTACAGCTGAGTACTTTGGAGTTGAGGCTGAAGGCAGTACAACTTTCGCACTGTGCCTGTCTGTGGTCCCATATTCTAGTTGCAGTTGGTATTCTGTGCAAATGTGTGTTAAGGAGGTACTCATTGGTAAAAACATTGACAGGGTGAACGTAAAATAAGTTATTGTTGTTACTCATTTATCTTAAACAACCATTGACAAAAAAACAATACCCCTGGCTGTTTTTAGATGTAAATCAGTTGTTGTCTTATATTTCTGGATTCAATCACAGAAAGTTGAGGGAAAGATGAGAAAAAGAGTAGTGCATTGAGGGGAAGGTGGATTTAAAAGGGTCATTATCAACAAGAAATGATAAGATGCTCCAGGTTGATGGAAGGGAGGGGTGGATGTAAATGAAGCAGAACAAGGAAAGAAGTAAGGAGGCTGGGGGAGAGATGAGAGTTGAAGGGGAGTGTATGGCCAAGAAGTGTGGTTATAAGAGAGACAGAACTAGCAAGGGAACATAAGCAGAGTGGAGAGAGAAGTATTTGTGAGAAATGAATGGAAGAAAGCAGGACCACTGAAAGATGTCTGAAATTGGGCGGAATGAGACAGGAGAAGAGAGGTGGAAGTTAGAAGGGTCCGAAACAGCAAGAGAAATTTTAATCCTAGAAAAAAGAAGTAAACTTCCAAATCACTTTCATAAAACGTATTTTACTCATTGACAATGTGCTGACTTCTGACAACTCTAGGAGTTTGAAGCAGCATTTGTGCTGTATCAGATAATTTGTGGCTGACTCTTGATCGTCGAGTTAGGGCAGCCTTCATACTACTAAAAGTTAGCACCACATTTGACACTGTTTCCCAGTCAGTGCTTATAAATCAACTAGTACAACCTGGAATTTAAGTATCCCCCTGGTGTGGTTTACCTGTATCTGATTTGAGAAATCTGAAACAATCCACTCACCAACTATTTCTATTATGTTCTAAACCTCTGACTTGTGGAATTTATTGGAACACCACTGTTCAATCTATATAATTCCCAGTCAGGCTAACTCATACAGTACTTTGGTTTCTTGCTGATATCTTGCGCATATTGATACCCAAACATCACTTCCCTCAGTGGCAATCTGGTCTTTGCCCAAGAATATGTTTGTACGTGCATGCTAACAGTTGATTTCTGAATGAAGACAAATTCATTAAAACCTTAAAGTGACAAATCAAGGGTTCTCATTTTTAAAGGATCTCATACCATATGGTGTTCTCTTTGGTGGCTGCTGGAGCTGGGTCAATCGCCCACATTGGTTGAGTCAGTAAAAGAATCTTCGATTCATTTTCCGGCATCTTCTCTTTTTTATTCGGAACAGATTAACCATGTTTCATCCACTTGCTTTTACTACATCCATAAGCATTACAAAATCATCCCTTTTCTCCCCTCTCACTACAGAGAAGCTGTTGTGCAGTCAGTTATCTTCTCACTAGATTATTATGCCTTGCCTCTTGAGCTTCCTGCCTTTTAGCATTCAGTACCCTTCAAATAATTGAGAACAGTGATAGGCTCCTCATCTGAGACTGCTGCATCACCATGCTATTTCTTCTCACCTTTCTACTGTTTTGCTGTGTTTTTTATTTGAAACCCTACATCTGCAGGGCACCATCCATTTGTCATTGTGCACTGCATTAAAAGGGTTCTCTCTTTTGACAGTAACCCGTACTGTCAATTTCAAAATCCTATACTCTATGCCATGCAAACTCCTGTGCCATCCTAAAATTTAGATTGTCCTGATTGGAGACAGATCTTTCTCCTTTCTAGTTGTGCTGGACTGGCACTCTCTCCCTCTTGAGCTATGGGGTGACTCCAATTTATTGGGAAAACACTTAAAACTGTCCTTTCTACACATTAGTACCTCTCCTTTGGAGCTCTCTTAGTACCAGAATGCTCGATTGCATATCATTTTCATTCAACCCATTCAAGAGAACAAGAACTAAGTTAAATTAATTTAATGTATTTCCACTTAGTAGAGATTTAAATTTTATTAGGATTATTAATGCTATTTCTAACCATGTTGCTTATATCAAAAATAGGTAAGTAGCTTATTGCAAAGAGGCTTCAAACAATTTCATGTAATTAATGTCCAATTGATATTACCTCCTATAGGGTAACTTCCTGTCAGGTTAAATCTTATGCAAATTATAGGGGCCTCCCATGTTCCTATTCTGCCCTGGGCCCCACAAATCCTAGCACCAGCCCTGCCCCTGATGCTCTACAGACTGCAGCTGAGCGTTTGTGTATGCATCCCAGCTGCCGGAAGTCCCACCCCCTTGCGACGAGACTACTGGAGTCCGGGAAACACCTGTGTGTGGCTCAGTCAATCTCGTCGAGAGGTACCATTTAAAGCTGTCACTCTTGACTCAATTTTTCCTCTGTTATTTTAACTTTGCCAGCTTCGAACTTTGGAAAGCAGGTGACGTTTTCAAAAATAGGTAGTTACATTTTGAGATGATCATCCCGCAACTTTGCAGGTTCCAGGGCACTACCTGGGAAAAAAGCCCAGTGTCGTCTGTTCAGTAGACATTTCCTCTAAGCTTTCCTGAACCTTTCATTCCTTACGTTTACTTTGTCTCCGAGTTTGACTTACGACATCTAAGATGTAATGCTTTCTTTTAACTTGTATTACCTGCATGCTTATATTTTAAATGGATGCTTCAAAAAGTGTTCTGTGCATGTATATAGCAATTCATTTTCTATAACTGTTACTTTCTTGTATGCCACTCCGAAGCCCTGCGTGAGACCTTTTTCTCGCTGTCGAAGATGCAAAAATAAAATATTGAAACAATGCTGCCTTCCAAGTCTTGCCAGCAGGTGGCAGTGTGGACTTATTCCCAGACTCAGCTGGTGCTGTCAAGCTGTGGGATACGGGTCAGCAGACTGTGCCAATGAGAGGCTGGCTGCATGTGCTGCTACCACAACTGGCTTCTCATCCATATGCAGGACCCGGGCTTATTTCATCAGCAGTCGCCAGTCACTCGCCCAGCGTCTTCCAACCCCTCCCATGCAAATAACGTATGTTTTTCGGCTGGAAGAACTGGCAGGTGTTTAGCTTGCCTCGAGTACACCTTTGCATGAGAGCCGAGGGCAGAGGTGCAAGGAGGAGTCAACCGTTGACGATGCCTACGTGTTGCATGAAATTAACTGCAGAGCCAGCAAACGACGACTATACTGCACACATGCAAGGACCCACATGTACTAAAGTTATACCGCATGGCGCGTGATGCAATGTAATGTAAAATGTGTAATTAATTCACTTGCCACTTGAAAGGCTCTTATGCGCAGCACGGAATTGGACTGTGACAGTCACAAACTTTAGTGAATATTTCTGCTTTATGAGCACTATTACACTTATAAGCAGTCTTAAATACGCCATGAGCTCCAGGTGAGTGCTTGAGCAAACACACTAAGGGAGATTGTTCAAGATTTTGTGCCGCTGCATAGTGAGGTAAAGCAGTGAAAAGTCTTGGTATTTTATTTCCTTTCCAGTGCTAAACCCTTTTATGCTGGAAAAGTGCCCTTTTTGTAGTGTAAATAGTGCTTTGCGCTACTGCACGTTTAAGTGCGGTACAACCACGGATAGTTTTTGAAGCCCCCTCTACTATATCCATCGAGGGCGAGGGCATCTGCTGCGAGGAATCCGCACAAGTCCCCATAGCTGGGACAGGTCTGCAGCTTCCTTTATTTCTGGAGGGGGCTTCTCAGTGCTTTTGAGGTGCCATTTTTGGACTAAGGGCAAAGTATCCAGGGGGTCTACAAGCCAATGGCCCTGGGGGACCTGCAGCCTGCTGGCGATGGTGGTCTCAAGATTTGTGGGAAGTGATACATCAACCAGACCTTTGAGTACAAAGATGAAAGCACTCAGAAGTACACCGCCAGGTGCGCCCCAATCACCTTCGCTTACTCGTGTGCCTTTCAGGGACATGAATCACCTCAGTGAGCTAATGCACCAACTGTGCAAATTCAAGTGGCAGCGATTCCATCTTTCATCCTTCCGAGTTCGATAACATCATTCAACACTAAATGGGATTAAATGGGATAAAATGGAATGGGGTGTTACTGCTAGCTTGGAAGGTGCAGGAGAACAGTGGTCCAAAACAATCTGCTCCTAAAAGTATAAAATATGCTCTGTTTTTCCAAATCCAATTTCGGGCCCACAGATGGGTAGATTTGTGAAAATTAAAAAAAAATGACATCCTCTTTTTTATTTGCAAAACATGAAAAATGTAAAAGAAAAAAAATCAAAAAACAGGCATTGGCAAAGCCAATTGCACTCACTTTTACAATGCATATTCCAATTTATTGGCTTCAGCATTTCTTGTTTGTAAAGCATTGTAAAAACAATAAAATATATATATTTTTTAAATGGCTACCATGGTGTGACCATACATAAGCACAACCCAAAGACCATCTAGGAATGCTTTTTGTTTGATTAAACCAGTCTCATGATCACCAATGGTCCCTGATGACATATGCAGATGCGCCCCATCCATAGGGCCTGAGGTGCCACACACCCGCACATTTTGCCCCTCAAGAAGAGTGTCTGTCAGGCTGAGAGAAGGTCAGCCTGACAGACACTCTTCATTTTCAGGTCAGGCAGCTAGGAGCTAGACATGCGCTAAATGTACAGGCTCTGGGTTGAATGAGCTGAACTTTGCTTGGCTGAGGATGTCACAGCTCGCGTGGGTGTGACCTCCTCAGCTGAGCAAAGGTCCTCGAGGCCCTCCCTCTTGTGACGAGTGGGAGCGTCATTCATTGTCTTGGACCTGGGTGCTTCAGTTTTAAGCCCTGAAGTGCCATGGGCCGAGTGTCAATCAGTGACACCTTATCACAGAGTAGGGTGGGGTCAGCAGTCTCACTGAGCTCATCCCACTCTGCGACTAGGTTGGGACTGCTGCCTGAGGGATGGTAGCAGTCACAACCCTCCTGGGACCTCTGAGGCAGGGCTGCAGGAATGTGTGATTATTAGACCTGACAGCCTTAGAGTGGTTTACCCCCAACTTTTTACCTACCTCCCTCCATGTTTGTGTACTAGTTTTTGCTGGATTTAGGACTCTGTGCACTTTACCACTGCTAATCGTGTCTCCCCTAAACATGGTCACATTGGCTCATTCAAAATTGGCACATTCAATTTGCTTATAAGTCCCTAGTAATGTGCACTGCATGTGCCCAGTGCCTGTAAATTAACCGCTACTAGTAGGCCTGCAGCACTGATTGTGCCCCCCAAATATGTGGCCCTTTAACCATATCTCAGGCATACCAGATCAATGCCTATCTGTTTGCAGTTTACTGCCACTTCGACTTGGCATTTAAAACTACTTGCAAAACCTTAACCTCCGCTTTTATTATAAATAAGTCACCCCTAAGGAAGGCCCTTGATAACCCAAAGGGCAGTGCACTATGTACGTAAAAGGCAGGATATGTGCTTCTATGTTTTACATGTCCTGGCAGTGATAAACAGCTATATTTGTTTTCACTGCTGTAAGGCCTACTCCTCTCATGGCCTATTATTGGCAATCCCTTAAAATATCTCTAAGCTGTAATTCCTGATCAGATATGAGTAATTTTTTCACGTTTCCTATCTTTGGAATGGTAATGACAAATCCCCCTTACTGGTAAAGTCGAATCTAACATTTCTAGTTTAGAAATGACACTTTTAGAAAGTGGACATTTTTCTGCTCATACTGCTATGTGTGCCTTACAGCCTGTCTCTAATACATGTCGGGGCTTGGTGAAAGATCCCTTTGTGCATTCCTTCTAGACAGGCACAGGAATGTGCTGGGTGTTCTTCAGCATCCATCTGCATTCATCTGCATTTTGATGGATCTTCCTGGGCAGATGGGAGGAAGTGGCTCAACCTTACCCTTCAAAGGGCAGTGACCTATCTCCATAAAAAGGATACTGGTGCACTTCAAAACCACTCTTTGAAGTCCCCCTCACATCAAATGCCCATTTGGGTATAAGGACTGGGTCTCTGGCCCCATCAAATCAGACATTCTGGACCTACACCGAATCTCTACCAGAAGAACTATGGTGCTGCTCAAAGGACTCAACTGGATTGCTTTCCTAGGAGGACTGCTGCCTGCTTGTTGCCCTGCTGCCTTTATCTCTTTGACTCTGCTGAAGGAGTGATGAACTCTGCCTTCCCTCCAAAGTGATCTCCAATGGCTTGTTAGCTGGCCTCCTGTTTCTGAAGTCCCAGAGACACAGAAGACTTCCTGCATTTATGTGGGGCTGCTCAACTCTGCCTTCTGTGAGTCATACCCTTGCCTGAGGTGCCCTCTCCAAGTCCTGGGCCTCATAACTAGGTTCTGCAGCTGAGTTTTTGCCAAGTACGATGTGAAGCAGAATGAAGCCCCACAAAGTCTCGCCACACAGTCTCTCAGAACCAACGCTGGATGATGCCCAGCCTTGCTGCTTGCTTCTAGGCACTTTATTGCATTTATTTCTGCAGCCTTCAATATCTTGACTTCTAATTGATGGATCTTGATCATTTTGTTTTCTTTCACTCAGATAAATGTTCTCTCTTTTTCTACACTGTAGTGACATTTTTGGGGTGGTATTTACTGTGTTATTGTATGAGTTATTGCACATATCCTTTACACATTGCCTTCTAAGTTAAGACTGCCTGCTCTGTGCAAGGCTACTGGACGGTGAGTACAGGATAATTTAGGATTGTGTTGTTATCTACCCTGACCATGATTGTGCTCCCTACTTGGACAGGAGGCCTATCTCTGCCAAATAGAGATCCAATTTCTAACAGTGATTTTTTTTTAAACTAATGTTTGGTACGTACATGCGGGTATGTTTGAATATTTGGTAATAAGTGTTGTGAATGAAAGTGTGTATGCACAAGCATGTGTGAATGCATGGATGTGAGTGAGAGTGTATGTGCGCGTGTGTCCCATCCGCCCCCTCTCTCCTAAAATTACCGGCCACCACTGGACATATGCATACACAAGAGTGGTCATCTTGGAATGGGTATATTAAACAAAAAGTATAGAAGCCCGTACATGGCTATTTTGGCTTTTAGTTTTCAAGTTTTATTTATCATCTGAAAAAGGGCCAACAGAAATTATTGACCAGTAAATTAAATAACAAGATAGTTGCATGGGAGGTCATAAAGTAAAAGTGAGTGTCCCGCTATCTGGTGCAACTGCGGGCCATTAGAAAAATATATTTGTTTAAAATGTAAATAAAAAATATGGTTGGTACTGGGAATAGGGTGAGTGTGCAATAGGTGAACGTTTTTATGAGGGTAATGAGGGGATCGTTGGTGGATGGAAGAGCAATGAAGCATATACTATCATAGAGTGCTAAAATGAAAACATTACATCTAAAATAAAGTGATTGGTGGGAATGGTCTGAAAACAAAGTAGGAAGTGGGGAAGAAAGCATCATGCTCAGCTGACAGGTGATTAAAACTGTAAAGCAAGCACAAGAGGGAGAGAGGTAAAACACATAATTTACCATGAAGTACTGTAAGAAAAAAGAATAAATGTAATTATTGTTTGTAAGCAGTGGAAGGATACAATACCTCAAACCAAAAACAATGTAAAATGGCTGTGCTTTAGAGGAGGGAGAAACACACGTTAAAGTAAAGAAAGCCAATAAATAGGAAGCAAGCAGATTACATTGACAAGAAAGCTAACCAATGATAAGCAATTGTTTGTCACAAAGGCCACTATAAGTATTGCTATTGTACACAATAGGTCTTTCAACAACAGACAGCGATATCGCTATGTAGTCAAGACTTAATCACAGCGCACAGTGAGCTCCCCTGGGTGACTTCGTGCCGAGAGCTTGCAGTGTATTGCCAAATGTCATGCACAGCTGGTTTGGTTGCAGGGGGGGGTGGGGGGGGGGTGATGTAGGACGTAGCTTCAGGAAAGGCCCTGCTCCCATAACTCATTACATTTTGCTACAGTCAGTGTGTGCCTGATTTGGTGGCAGGATGGGTGGTGGAGAGCCTGGTGCAGAGCATGTTTTTACTACAGAACGCCATACAGCTGGCTCAGTGGTCAGGCAGCTGTCTCAGGGTCTGCACCCAGAGCCCACTATCAATAACGAACACCTGTACGTTTTTTATGCAGGATTACAAGGGTCTGATATGCAGATGGTTGAACGTGTGGTTGGTGGCCAGCCCACACTGCACAGGGGTAAAAGCGCACAGAAGATTAGAGGCATGGCCTCGTGAAGCCAATCCTTCTGTGCACAGTTGAAGGCACAGGCAAAGTGCACCAGGGACGTTGAGTGTCTAGAAGTCTAGTTGCAGGATCATGCCTTAGGCAGTGCGCTGTGGTCAGCCTCCGTTGTGACAGTCAACGGCTTGCTCAGATGTAGGTCGGTGTGTGGGAGTTTGGGTGCAGGTCCTGGTCAAAGGCCATATGTAGCTGAAGTTGGGTGTGCAGAAGGTTGGGTGTACAGTCTGGCCGAAGGCTGTGTGCAACTATAATTTTGTGTGTGAGGTTGGATGCAGGCTATATGCTGTGGGGGTTGGGTATGCAAGAGATTTGCGCAGGCCATGTGGACAATCCCTGCACAGCACTGGTTGGGCACAGCAAAAGAGGCTGAAGAATATCCTCGAAAACATCAACAAAATATCATCACTGATTTTTTTTAAACGAATGTTTGGTACGTACTTGCGGGTATGTTTGAATATTTGGTAATAAGTGTTGTGAATGAAAGTGTATATGCACAAGCATGTGTGAATGCATGGATGTGAGTGAGAGTGTATGTGCCCGTGTGTCTCATCCGCCCCCTCTCTCCTAAAATTACCGGCCACCATTGGACATATGCATACACAAGCGTGGTCATCTTGGAATGGGTATCTCAAACAAAAAGTATAGAAACCAGTACATGGCTATTTTGGCTTTTAGTTTTCAAGTTTGATTTATCTTCTGAAAAAGGGCCAACAGAAATTATTGACCAGTAAATTAAATAACAAGATAGTTGCATGGGAGGGCATAAAGTAAAAGTGAGTGTCCCGCTATCTGGCGCAACTGCGGGCCATTAGAAAAATATATTTGCTTAAAATGTAAATAAAAAATATGGTTGGTACTGGGAAAAGGGTGAGTGTGCAATAGATGAACGTTTTTATGAGGTTAAAGAGGGATCGTTGGTGGATGGAAGAGCAATGAAGCATATACTATCATAGAGTGCTAAAATGAAAACATTACATCTAAAAAATAGTGATTGGTGGGAATGGTCTGAAAACAAAGTAGGAAGTGGGGAAGAAAGCATCATGCTCAGCTGACAGGTGATTAAAACTGTAAAGCAAGCACAAGAGGGAGAGAGAAAAACGCATCATTTATCATGAAGTACTGAAAGAAAAAAGAATAAAAGTAATTGTTTGTAAGCAGTGGAAGGATACAATACCTCAAACCAAAACAATGTAAAATGGCTGTGCTTTAGAGGAGGGAGAAACACACGTTAAAGAAAAGAAAGCCAATAAATAGGAAGCAAGCAAATTACATTGACAAGAAAGCTAACCAATGATAAGCAATTATTCGTCACAAAGCCCGCTTATAAGTATTGCTATTGTACACAAAAGGTCTTTCAACAACAGACAGCGATATCGCTATGTAGTCAAGACTTAATCACAGCGCACAGTGAGCTCCCCTGGGTGACTTCGTGCCGAGAGCTTGCAGTGTATTGCCAAATGTCATGCACAGCTGGTTTGGTTGCAGGGGGGGGTGGGGGGGGGGGGTGATGTAGGACGTAGCTTCAGGAAAGGCCCTGCTCCCATAACTCATTACATTTTGCTACAGTCAGTGTGTGCCTGATTTGGTGGCAGGATGGGTGGTGGAGAGCCTGGTGCAGAGCATGTTTTTACTACAGAACGCCATACAGCTGGCTCAGTGGTCAGGCAGCTGTCTCAGGGTCTGCACCCAGAGCCCACTATCAATAACGAACACCTGTACGTTTTTTATGCAGGATTACAAGGGTCTGATATGCAGATGGTTGAACGTGTGGTTGGCGGCCAACCCATACTGCACAGGGGTAAAAGCACACAGAAGATTAGAGGCATGGCCTCGTGAAGCCAATCCTTCTGTGCATGGTTGAAGGCACAGCCAAAGTGCAGCAGGGACGTTGAGTGTCTAGAAGTCTAGTTGCAGGATCATGCCTTAGGCAGTGCGCTGTGGTCAGCCTCCGTTGTGACAGTCAACGGCTTGCTCAGATGTAGGTCGGTGTGTGGTAGTTTGGGTGCAGGTCCTGGTCAAAGGCCATATGTAGCTGAAGTTGGGTGTGCAGAAGATTGGGTGTACAGTCTGGCCGAAGGCTGTGTGCAACTACAATTTTGTGTGTGAGGTTGGATGCAGGCTATATGCTGTGGGGGTTGGGTATGCAAGAGATTTGCGCAGGCTATGTGGACAATCCCTGCACAGCACTGGTTGGGCACAGCAAAAGAAACTGAAGAATATCATCGAAAACATCAACAAAAAATCCTCATCACTGAAAATCTTTATTGGAAAATTATGATTTTTCTTTCTCATAAGACAAAAAAGTGTGTTTAAAAAAAAATCTTAGAAAGTCCCTTAAAAATATAACGGGTGGGGGCGTGGCCAAGATGGCGTGCTTTGCTGTCCCTTCGGCGCCGCCTGAAAACAGCTTTGATTATCACCCCTCCTGGTGCCCATCCGACCTGGCCACGAGGTCCCGCTGTCCCTGCTAACGCCCCAGGCACTGGCGGTGTGCTTACTTCCGCGCTGTGGAGTGGCTTTCTGTCTTTTTGGGCTGCCCGGCCCTGGCCTTTCTGCGGCCCGGCGGACCTGGTGGAGTGGAGCCACGGTGGCTGTCTCCTGCCCTGTAGCGCACCGCCTGCTCGTTGGGATGTCTGAAGACACGAATGAGGCGGCGACTTGGCAGTCTGAGCGGCGACTTGCATGGCGGAGTGCAGCGAAGTAAGAGCAGAGACAAGACCAGAGACGCGGCCACCATTTTGCCACTCTGAGGTCCTGGCCTACTCGGGGAGTGCGGACCCTGGGAGCACGGGTGGTCCAGTGGTGTGAGGCTTGAGTGATTCCTTCTGTGTGGCGGCGGCGGTCGAGCCCCCGGTGAGCGGGTGTGTGCTCCCGAGACGCTGCAGCGAGGGGCCGAGGTGCTTGGGCCCAGGCGACACGAGGTGAGGAGCGGAGGGGTGGCAGATGCGGGACCGTTGATCTCGGTCCGTGAGTCGGCGGACGGTGGGAGGCCCTGCAGGCGGAGGGAGCGTGGGGCCTCGTTACCTGCTCTGAAGTGGCACTGGTGTCTGGGGTGGTCCGAGGGCCTCCCCCTACCTGGTTGTGAGACGGATCTGCTTAGAGTGCGTGGGATCTGCATTTGGCGACCGAGCTGAGCGCGTCCCCCGCAGCATTGAGCTCTGCAAGACTATGGCGGTGGCAGGCGCATGGTACTGTGATTCGGGGATCTGCTGACCGGGGCTGGGCCTGTGTTTGAATCCTGCCGGGAGTGGGCTCCGGTTGTATCTCCTAGGGGGCTGATCGCGCCTCTGCCCTGTCCATGCGCCACTGCGCACAGGCCCTTGCCTGAGACAACATGTCTTCTTCAAGGAATAGGAGAGACAAAGCCCTGAAGGATTTCCTGCAGAAATCGACAGGTCAGCCCGCCTCTCAGCTGGATGTCAAGTCTCTGCAGCCTGAGGACAAAGATCTGCCGGCGACCAAAGCTTTCATGATTTAATTATTCTCGGCGGATGTATGACATTACAACGCATGCTTTTACCACGCATGCCTTTACATCGCCGTTTTTACAACGCATGCTGTTACAACGCATAGCGTTAAGAGGTGCTGGATAGTGAATAGTTTAATTTACTATTCCAACTCCAGTCCCCGTGGATAGTAGGGAAGGTGTTGGATAGTAAATTAAATCCATTCCCTATCCTAGAGCGCCCCCCAGCGCAATGCGTTGTAATGACATGTGTTTTAATAGTTGCGTCGTAAAGGCACTGCGTGGTAAAAGTTGCGTTGAAAAGGATGATTCCCATTCTCGGCCATAAAGGAGGATATTTTAGAACTCCGCTCTCAGCTCTCCTCTGACCTGCGAGATGTGGGCGCCATTGAGGAGCGGGTGGCGACCTTGGAAGAGCATGACCTGGGACATGAGGATGATATCCACAAACTCCAGCAAGATGTAATTCGCCACACAGAGCAACATCTGGATCTCCAGGCCTGTGCCGCGGATCTGGAAAACTGTTCCCGGCGGAACGATATTAGAATCCGGGCGGTCCCATGGAAGGGAGAGGGAGATAACCTGCGTGAGTATGTTGGTGAGCTTTTCCATCAGATATTAGGTGAAAGTGAGGAACAAGAAATACAGATGGATCAGGTCCACCGTGTTGGCTTACAGCGTGGTGCTAAGACTCCCCCACCGGACATACTGGTGTGTGTCCACGACTTCCAGCTTAAGGAGCGGATCCTCCGTAGGGCCCGTGACCTCAACCTCGTACAATTTCGGGGCCACCAACCGGCGCTTTTCCAGGACTTGGCGACCTCTAACCTCATCAAATGTAGGGACTTTAAGCCCATCCCTAATCACCTGCATGAACAAGGCATCCCCTACTCATGGGGCCACCCGTTTTGGCTTATTTTCAAGCACCACGGCAAACTTCTGCAGCTTCGCTCACTGGACGCCGCCTACGAGATATTAGGGCTGGAGCGGCCCGCTCCTACGCTTGGAAACACCGGGTCTCCTTCAAGGCGGCGCAGGCGCTCCACCGCATGGCAACGCGTTGGGAGGTCTCCCCCGCCTTCGAAACCAGCTGTGTCCACGAGTATGCTGGAGAGAGTAGCTGCTGTTACCTCTGTGGCATTGGTGACCGACAACGCCGGAGTCCCTTGAGTTCCATAAGATTGGCATCAGTTGGGCTCTTATTCGGCACCGGAGGTGGGAAGTACTCTGGTGAGGATTTGTATCTTATCTCAATCCTTGTATGGTGGACTTGCCCGGTATCAGGAGCGTAATGTGTCCCATGAGGGCGCCATGTTCCCCTGAACGCTGGACCCACTGGACAGACTGTTGTCACTGTGCGCGATTTTTGAGTTTCCTTCTCTTTTATATTCTCTTGTGCCATGGTTTAGGGTTTGGGGCTTTGGGATTGTTTTTGGAGCTCCGCATCAGTTCTCCAGAAGGCAGGGCAAGTACCTGGTCCGCGGTCATTGCATCTTTGCCCACCTAGTAATGTTGGCATTAGGCGCCTCAATGGCTTTTACTTCTCCTCTGGATGCTATGGGTAGGGACTTAAAGGTTGTAAGCCTGAATGTCAGGGTCTTAAATAGCCCTGTTAAGCGCTCGGCCATCCTTTAACTCTTGGAGAATGCAGAGGGCGATGTGTGCCTGCTACAGGAGACCCATCTCCTCTCTAGGGACACTAAACGGATGAAAGACAAGCACTTCCCCTTACAACTGTGGTCCTCAGGCCTGGCTAAGAAGCATGGGGTGGCAATCCTTTTTAGCGTGTGCGCACACTGCAAAGTCCTTTCTCAGGTGGCTGACATTAAGGGTAGATTTTTGGCTGTCCACGTCCAATGGCGGGACACACAGTTAACGATAGGGTCGCTGAATGCCCCGAACGAACAACAAGAATCCTTCCTGCCTGTGGCACTCTCTGAGATTTTGGCATCTCCGGATGCATCGATCTTGGTAGGTGGGGATCTGAATATAGTGATGGACCTGGGGATGGATAGATCTGAGCAAAGGTCATACCAGACAGGAGCAATGTTGCAGGGGGGGAGACAATGGTTGCATGATGGCGGGTTGAATGATTTGTGGCACGTCCAGCACCATCTAGAGCGCGATTACACCTACTACTCTGCAGCGCACAAAACCTATGCACGCTTAGACCACTTCTTGGCCACATCCTCTCTCCTGCCTCAATTATTTGCAGGGGATATTACACCTCATTCCCTTTCAGACCATGCCCTCATCTCGGTTCGACTTACCTCCCATGGCAAGCGCCCGCCGCTGTCCGGCTGGCGCCTCCGCGACTCCCTGCTTCACTCAGAATCGGGTGTCACATGAATACGGGACACTATACCCAACTACCTCGCAGATAATGACAAGGAAGGTACACCCCTAGCGGCGGTATGGGAAGCCCTGAAATTAGTGGTGCGGGGTGAGTTCATTGCGCTCGCGGCATTATTTGCGCGATTACGCTGAGATAAGCGCTCTGAGTTGGAGAAAGAGGTGGGAGCCTTAGAGGCGATACATACGTGGACGGGGGTCCCAAGAGTTTGGAGGGAGTTAGATACACCTGGATTTAGATAGAACAGAACATGCCCTCCTGCGCTTGCAACACAAATTTTACTTTAGCGGGGACAAAGGGGGGAGGATGTTGGCGCATAGGCTAAAAGCGCGAGCTCAGATGTCAGCCATTCAGTCATTAGAGATCCTCAGGCAGTTGAGTGTACCACTGACACCCTTATTGTGGATTCCTTCCATCAGTTCTACCAGTGCCTGTGCAGGGGGAGGTGACAAACTCAGGGGGGGTGGCGGAATACTTAACATCCTGTAACCTTACACCTCTCTTCAAAACGTCGGCTGATGCTTTGGATACTGCGGTTCGCATAGAGGAGGTCATATCTGCAATTGCTCGGTTGAAGGTAGCCAAATCCCCGGGGCCGGATGGCTTCTCTGCTATATTCTATAAAACTTACTGCGTGGAGCTGGCTCCTCTTTTAACTCGACTCTTCAACTCCTTTCTCGATACAGGGGAGGTGACTCCCTCCATGTCAGAGGGAAGGATCCTAAAGACTGCGGCTCGTATCGGCCGATCTCCCTTCTAAACATTGATGCGAAGCTCTGCGTGAGCATCCTGGCAGCGAGACTCAGCCCCTTGATGGACGGTATCATAGATCCGGACCAAGCAGGTTTTATCCCAACACGACGATAATACCAAATGGGTTCTTCACCTTATAGAACTGGTCCACCGGTCTCGAGACAAGGCTTTTTTCCTTTCCATTGACGCAGAGAAAGCCTTTGACCGAGTGGACTGGGAATACCTGTTTGCAATCTTGAGGGCCTTCGGGCTCGGTGATAACTGTGTTCGCTGGGTTCAATGCCTCTATGCAGCCCCTAAGGGAGCGGTGCGAGTGAATGGATGTAATTCAGCCCTTTTCCCCATAACTAGAGGGACACGACAGGGGTGTCCCTTGTCCCCATTGCTTTTTGCGCTCTATATGGAGCCTTTTGCTCCAAGCATACGGTCAAATATGGATATCACGGGAATCAAGTTTGGCGCTGACACACACAAAATTAGTATGTATGCCGACTATGTTATCCTGTCGCTTACCCAACCTCACTGAGGTACCTGGTGGCGAAACTCCTTGATTTCGGGAAGGTTGCAGGATTTAAAGTAAATTTCTGTAAATTGCAAATTCTTAATATTTCTATTCCCGATGATGAGGTCCAAGATTTGCAGCAGGACTTTGCCTTTCAGTGGATGCACTCCGATATTACATATCTGGGCATCCGTCTGACTTCCTCTATCACTAAAACGGTCTCCCTCAATTATAAACTATTGGTGTCTCAAACTACCAAAGCGCTCTGACTGGTCCTGCCTCAAATTGGCCTGGTATGGGAGGCTGGTGGTGGTGAAAATGATGGTGCTCCCGCGTATCCTCTACTTGTTTCAGATGCTCCTAGTGAGCCCTCGCCGGGCAACCTTCGGAAGTTGCAGGAGCTCCTTAATAAATTCTTGTGGAGCAACAAACGGAGGAGGCTTGCATTATCACTCATCACTTCGCCGAAGGGCCTATATCACGGAGTGAAATAGGCCCTTGTCCAGCAAACACTGGAACTTTATGGACAAGACGGTAGCGGGCTGTAATATCTGGCATGAACTATGGTTTCCGCGCAAACACAGAGCGTGGGGCCTTTATTCTTCCCCGGTGACCTCGCCGACTCTGAAAGCTTGGGATCAATTAGCGCGGTGCAGAGGATGGACTACGTTTCCCTCCCCTATGACACCTATCGCTGACAATCCCAATTTCCCGCCGGGGTTCGCGTCCTCAGTCTTCCAACGCTGGAGGGAGAAAGGCTGCAAAAGGGTGGGCTCCCTATTCGACCTTTATTATTATTATTATTATTTATTTAGCGATTTATAGAGCGCCTGGTGACCCGGAGGCATCCCCGCGCTGTAGCATTTGTGGAGACCAGAGGGGAGAGGGGACTTTATTTTGGGAACAGCAGCGTTTTCAATTTTTTCCGGAAAAGTAGATGGCTGGGTTCCAGCCTCAGGGGGCGAGGAAGTGAGTTCCATCCTGAGGATGCTTTTACAGAAAAGCGTCGACCGCCGGTGCGTGCCTTCCTGTATCTGGGGACGTTGGCCAGACGCTCATTGTCCGAGCGTAGGGACCTGGGGGCCTTGTAGGGGGTGACCAGGTCTCTCAGGATAGCAGGGCTGAGACCGTTGAGAAGTTTGTGTGCGGTGCACAGGGCCTTGAATTCTACCCTTTGTCGTATTGGAAGCCAGTGGAGGGCCTTGATCGCTGGTCTGGCTGAGACTCTGGAAGGGAGATTCATAAGGAGCCGGGCAGCTGCGTTTTGCGTACGCTGAAGTTTAGCCATAGTGGCTTCAGGAGCTCCCAGATAGACCGTGTTACTGTAGTCTAGCCGCGCAAGGATCAGACCTTGAAGGCCTGATCCCCTTCTCTCAATTGTGTAGGGACTATTTTAACCTGCCAGAGTCCGACGCTTTTCATTACTCGCAGTTAGCACACTGGGTGACCCAACCATCCAACTTCACTTTTATGTTTCGTCCCTTGACCGCTTTTGAAAAATGGTTAGTCTGCAAGAAGGATGACTGTAAGTTCATATTTGAATTGTATGCGATGATCCTGACACAGCCTAAGAAACAGCGTACGAAGGCACAGGTTCATTAGGAGACTGAATTAGGGCGTCCTCTGACAAGTAAAGAATGGGAGCATATCTTTTATCTAGCACACCACACTGCCTCTAACACCGCGGGTGCGGAATCTGCCTATAAGGTAGTCGCTTACAGGTACTATACACCGGAGCGCATCAAGTCCTGGGGTAAAGCGAAGTCAGGCCTCTGCTGGTGGGGTGAGGCCTCCCGGGCACTCTGGTACACCTGGGATGTATGACATTACAACGCATGCATTTACATCGCATGCCTTTACAACGTAAGTATTACAACGCAGTCCATTACAACGCATAGTGCTTTGGGGTGCTGGATAGTGAATAGTTTAATTTACTATTCCAACTCCAGTCCCCGTGGACACTAGGGAAGGTTATTGGATAGTAAATTAACCTATTCCCTATCCTAGAGCGCCCCCCAGAGCAATGCGTTGTAATAGTTTGCGTTGTAAAAGTTGCGTTGTAAAGGTAGTGCGTTGTAAAAGTTTCGTTGTAAAGGCTGTTCACCGTACACCTGTTGTGGCACTGCCCGAAACTGGTGCGATATTGGACAGCGATTCTTGACGACCTTGACGATGCCTTTCAGATTACATTCCTACGGGCACCTGATCATAGGCTGTTGGGACTCCCCCATCCTAAGACCTTTTCTTTACGCTCGCTGAGGTGTAGACGGATTGCGTTAGCTTTACTTGAGGTGCGACAGGTTCTTTTAGCGCAATGGGGTTCCTCAACCACATCTGACCCGCTGGACTGGATCCAGAGACTCTGGCATCTTTTGGCAATGGAACGCCTTTCGCTGGGCATTGATGCAAAGGGTTCAGAATATGTGAAGCCATGGGGTCCATTCTTACAGCTCCTAAAGAACTGAGGGAAGTCACATGCCCGAAATACCTACAAATTCTACAGCTCATTCCTCTGGAGCCTTGGAGGGCCACTAAAGTAGTCTGAACAATGCTGAGATGTGACTGGCGGCAATGGATGATGGAAGGGGAGTTAGAGACTGATGCGGAGCAGGGTGGGGGTCGGGCGGAGGGGTTGGGTGTTTAGTCTAATTTCTTGTTCCTTTCTTTTATAAAAGTGGTGTCTTAGCAGCTGCCCTGTCTGTACGGTATGGCCTAAAACTTCTTTTCGCGGGGTCGCCTTCCGGGCTGTAGACCTGTACGCTGTGTACTGACCATGATGTTACGCTCTGCTGGATGTAGGTAGCTGAGCTGTTTATAAAGATGCTTTACCACGCAATAAAATGATTGATTCTAAAAAATATAACGGTTAAACCCACGGCCAGATATGGTTAGCTTGGCATACGATAACTTGTGCAACTGCTAAGCAAAATATAACTCACACCTACATGGAGCAGAAGGTTTTACAGCTGAATGAGCAAGGTCGCTGAAAACAGTTAAAGGGAAGACTAATTAGATCTCCAAATACTAACCAAGTTCAAGTACACAAACTACTGGGTGCTGGGATTGAACGAGCACCCAACCAACATTTTGGATGGATGTAAAATTCAGGCAAAGGGATCGATCAGCAATTTTTCAATTGAGATTAAAGTTCTGACTACAAATTGAAACTCTAACATCTTTAGTTCTGGGGATAGTAAAGATATGGTTCTGTGATTGAGATATCAAGTTTCTGTTGATGGGATAGCACCATAAGACCTAGAGTGAATTGTAAAAATAAAGTCTTTGTGTCACTCTTTGACCATATGTGGTTGGGTGAGGTCCCACCACGCCAGCGGGGTACTAGGCAGATGAGAACAATGCAGACAGGCATTAGCTGTCTGCTACAGCTCCTCAACTTTCTTATGAAGCAGATATTGTCAAGTCCATCATAGTCACCAGAATGTAGACACTCACAGCACTTTGAAAGGGTGGTCCTCTAAAGATCCAGAAATCAGGACACTGCTCTTGGGGTTTTTGCAGAGCTTCTCTGATTCACGCCTCTCCATGGAAGTACAACTCCAGTCTTCAGAGAAGGGCAGAGCAGGAGTTCTGCGGTGTCCTAAGGGCGAGAGTCATGGGAGACTTGTTGGAGGTTGGGGGGGGGGGCAAGAACAACCAATAAGGTCCTCTTCCATCTTGAGATATCATTAACAGGAGATGCTGATGCTTTTTTCTAGAAGTCCTAGCGTCCGAGGGACTGACTCCGGAGAACACATACTTATAAACCTCGTGGAGGTCACTTCCAGGAGGCCAGGGCCAAATAATGGGTGTACAATGTTGAAGATTCTATAAATGTTGCTTATTAGTGAAAGGCTCATCTTCTTGACTATTCCTGGGAAGAGGCACAGGCATCGCCTGGCCAATAGAATGCACAGTAGAAGGCAAGACTTGTTAAAGGGGCTCTCTCCTGTTTGCAGACAGCCCCCAGGATGTGCATTGGGGCTGATGAGGCAGATGCCCTAAGCTGCAGATCTGCTAATGCAGCAGAGTGGTTTGGGCTAGTCCTTTCTGTATATTGCAGGATAAGTGTATCCATGATCACGCCCCGAGGAGAGAGTGCTACCATATTCTGGTGACATTCTGTTCCCCAAGTCAATATGGAATTTAGGCTTTATTCCGCATGATACTTGAGGCGTCCATTCACACAGCACATGGTCACTTTAGCATGTCACCTGCGGCCACTTTCACACCATAAACAGGCCATGTGTCACAAACTTGCAAGTGGGAGTGCCAGAAAACAAAAAACAGTACCAAACGTCACAGCTCTCCATGAGAGGGCATCTGTCCCTCCAGAAGAATGTTAGGTTGTGTCAAACAGTTAACCTCACTAGATAGATAAAAGAAGAACTATGGCGTTCTGGACAGGCCTGAGGGTGTAAATATTAGAGATTTAATTCCAGGCCAAAAAGAACTGTGGATGACGCACATATCATCAGCCTTGTCACTTCACCATCCACCCCCCAAGTGGCACCTTTCAACATTTCTCAGGAAAAATACCAGCCATGTGAGTTCAAGGGGTTCCAATGCATGAGTCAAATGGGCAAGCTGGCCCAAAAAAAACTTACCGTGCCCACAACAGAGTCAACAATGCCAAGGTGCCCCCACAGACTCGGGACGCGCCGCACCTATGGCGAGTGACGCTGTTGGCACCAGCCCCTATCATGCCAGACCATTGCCCCCTCCGGCTTGGTGACCCTAAAGTGCCTCAATCACTTCTGGGGCAGGGGGGAGCTGGTTTGCGCAGGATCCCGCCCCTTTAATGGGGCGGTGGAGCAGTGAGATAGTCTCGAATGCACCACTCTCCCCTCTCTCTACAACGGGTTGCCAGCTTCCCCATTGGGGGCTTAGAAATAACCTTCCTCATTTTTGTCCTACCCACCATCCCCTGAGGCAGCAGATTGTCTTATTTGAATGTGGTTTTCTGTTGCTTCTGGGGCTTTATTTTTTTGTAGGTAGTGCGTCATTATTGTTCTTCAGTTTGTTGCAATTTTGTCTGTCTGACATCTTTTTCTTGAAATGGTCTGCATGTGTCATATGTGCATTATAGTATCCTTGGTCTGCGGTAAGGTCATGATTAGTGGGCATTTACGGTCCATAGTAGGCATCCCCATTGTTAATGGGGATAGGTGGAGAACAGCGATCTCTCATGAACCTCCAAGGAGGCGCTTACGGCCAGTCGGCTAGAGGGTGCAGGAGGTGGGGCAGTGAACACTTCCAGCAGGCCCTTGCAGCCAATCCCCGCATGGGCGCCAAGCCAGCATAGCAGCGCAGCCCCTTGGGAGGTGGTATTTAGGGCGTAATGGGTTGGCCCGAGGTAGGTAACCTTCTGGACAGGCGGGCCTCCTGCGCAAGGTCACTCCGCGGTGGGTCTCTCACACATAGTTGGACAAGTCACGATCTTACACGTAGGCTCAATACGAAAAGGCAATGACAATTTTATTAGTGTAGGTTTAGGAATGGCTATGTATTAGAGTATCTGTTAAGGTTAGCCATCCATGAATATTGTAAATAATATTGTATGACGTGTTATGGGGGTTTCTACGTATTAATATGAAATGAAAATGTATGATGTATTGTTTGTGAATAAAATATGGCCGGGGTTGTTACGACCCCTAACCCAAAAAGTTCTGATGGTAGTTGTGTGCGATCTGTTCCTCGTTGGGGGCACCCCACAAGGGTGGGGACGCCCAAGGGTTGTGCAAATCGAGGTGTTTAGGGACAGAGACTTGCAATACCTGGCCATATAGGACCCTTGTTCATTCACAGAACACTCTTACAGTCTCATAATACACCAAATTCCCTCAAATCTAGTCCACGTCAGTTAACAAAACAATAGTTATCGCACTACTGTATGACCAACAAATTCAGTGACAATATAATCTCCCCAAGAGAATCTGCATGGATTTCTGAAAGATATCCCTAATTCGCATCACACATTTGAGCTGGGGTTACTTGAGGAAGAAGGCACTGTTTCCATTGTATCACTTTTCTTTTATTCTCTTGTCACATCATAAAGTATTACTCATTATGATTCCTTGCTACTCAGCCACAGGATTGTAGCTTCAAAGCGCTGGAATTAACTGCCATTGTTATTAGGCCAACTCATTGCTAATTATTTTATCAACCTCGGAAGGATGGAAAACTGAGTATGAATGCCAAGATCAGAAACTGCAATTTACAGAGTGAGTGCAGATCCACGAAGGAGGCTTTTAAGGCACGGAGCTATTAAATACAATTTTATTATGATAGAGACATTATTGTTCGTACACGTGGAGCATGCAGTAGGCGGAATATTGATAGAGGGCCTGAGCTCACACATTTTGGCTCAATTTTCCGCTCAAAAATAGGCATTTTCATCAATACTCTCTCGACCTACAACGTTTATCTGTTTGTTACTCTTTACTGAGCAAATCCATATTAAAGTCTGCCCTTTGGATCCTGCTAAGTCATAGTCCCAAGTCAAATCACAAACTGGTAAAGCCCAAAGTTACTAAATATAGTGTCAAATCGAGCTATTGGAAAACAAGGGCAAGCTTGCACGGCCATCACACTCACTTCACACTTGCGTGTTTTTTCAGCCCAAATCTGCCAAGGTAGCTCTTGTAGATTATCAAGCTTGCTTCGACACACACTGAACACTGCACCTTACTTTTCGTTCTGAAATAAGACACAGCACTTGATGGCATAAAAATGCAATTTTTGTCTTCCCGTTGAACTGGGTTCCAACATGTCTTTGACCACCAAAATAACTTTCTGGATACTGAACGCATCAACTTTCTTGCCAACATTTCAAGGCCTACATGACCCTGTTGGCACACTTCATCCGGAACAAAGAGATCTGCTTGAACTACAGAAAGGTGTCAGTGATCGGCAAACAATTGTGGATTACTTACTGGACACTGGATGGAAACCAATCACTTATGTTTGAGTATTTCCAAAATGGAGGTCCACTTTGTGGGGCCTAGATACATGCTCCCTACGCACTGCATGAAAACCAGGGTCTCATCCCTGAACATCACAGCCGCAACCTTGGGTGTAGCCTTGTCCTTCATGCTGCTAGTAAACAAGGCTTTGAAGTGAAATCACATCTGCACCATGGATGTGGGTGCGACACGTGTGTCATCCTCCTCTTGCAATTAACACCCAAAGGCTTGTGCTAGCACCAGGTAACCATCAAGACACTTTTTGACTTCTGCAACTGCGTCGGCACTTGGCTGCCTGCCAATGCACTAAACAAGAGGACAATTATATTTGGCTGCAGTAACATTCCTTGCAGCTCTGAGACAGCGGAAGGCTGCAGCAGCAAAGGACTACTTGAAAGAACAAACATAAAACCACTAACCTCCATGTGACCTGCAATCATGCCTTAGTCTTATCCTAAAAGAGATCTGATCCAGACCATGAGAACGCTCCAATGGCTTCCGGTCAAAGATATATTTATTTAAAGATCCAGACCCATGAAGCGTCCTAGGACTGAGTGCATACTGAAGGCACTAGAGTGCTCCCACTACCGTCTCAGGGTTGACAACCCAAAATCTGCTGGGCGTCAGTAGGCCAAAATGCATGGTATTGGAGGCAGATGGATAGCTTTCAATGGTCCTTCCTCTACAATAGTCAATAGCTGCATTTCTGCCTCGAAAATTGTCTTTAGAAGATCAAAGGAGTCCATCTGCTACTCTTACCCTTTGTCTACCAATCACAGAACTTGAAAAGAGCGCATTTTCTGTTCCATCTCCATGCTTTTCCCTTCCCATACACAGAAATCAGAAGCAGGCATCTGACTGATTAACAACATAAAAAAAAACTCCAATATATGGCGGTTATGTGTCGGTCATATTTATAGGGCCCGCATAAACGCCCCCATTTCAAGCTCCTCGCACACCTTCGAAGCAACAGAGCGGTTTCTTTAATCGATGAGTTCCCCAAGAAGCTGAAGGCCTGGCTCTTCATGGGTGCCAGCCCGAGGCCAGGCTAAAATCACACCTGCTTCAGCGCCAAGACACCCAAACGGGTGATAATGCGCTTTAAAATACACATAACAATCGAGAGGTCTAACCTGTTTCTAGCGCTTCCAATTCTGAAACATAAGCAAATAACACGGACGCAAATACATCGATTCGCCAATGACAGCACCATTTGGTGACGTGGAGGAATACAGCCAGGGTTTTGACTCCGGTTTCGTAGATCCACAGCCGACTATATAACCTCTGTACCACATCAAAAGGGAAAAAAGCACAGCTTGACATAAATACCTGGTGCCACGCACTGCTGCACCCAATGAGAAAGGGGTAACTTTCGCTGCCAGTTTTACGGCATTGTTCTGCGCGCGACACGATCATATCTCCGCTGCAGTAAAAAAAAAAAAGTTGCGACTAAATCACCGTGGGGTTTATGAGATTCTCTCGTAAATAAGAGCTGTCTGCCAAAGGGAAGGGTGGTTTATAGCGCCCCACCCCCTTACCCAAGAGAGTTCACTTCCCCTCCCTCGGATTCCCTCTAAAATATCACCTAACTTCATAATGATGAAAGCACTACAGTTTAATTTATTGCTTCAGCGCACACACCGGGAATAACCTGTGCGAAGGGGGCTGATAGGCGCATAATGGAGCAATGCAATCTTCTGGCGCGGGCCGCGCGAGGCGCCCGCCAGGGAGCTGCTCGCTGATACTGATGTGTGTCAGCGCTCTGATCCGGCGTCGCCAGCCATATAATGCAATTAGTGTAGTGTTATTATGATATTAATAGTGTGTCTGCGTGTGCGCGTGCCAGCTCGCCAGACTGCCACGCTGAATGAAAAGAGCAGCCGGAGAGTGCCCGCCTTTAAAGCTCACAGGAAGGATGCCAGTACGGGTCCACCTCACGCGCTCACAGGCACGTTCACCTCCCTGCACAAAAGTAACCCCTTGTGCACAGGTTCATACATTTAGTGACAATTCAGCGCCGCAATACGAGGCGTTAAAGTTTATAGAGAATGTTGTTAAAATGGGCCTTGGTGCCAAGCGCTTAGAGTTAAAGATTCCGACGAGGTTTAAACTGCATGGCTGAAACTGATCCAGCGGCGTTCCGCGTGCGCGCTCAGTGCCAGTGGTGGGGAGACAAGAGAGTGATAGTAGGTATTGTTCTGCTTTTGTGAAAGACAGATAACATTACACGCAAAAGGACCATCTCACTAGCCGATCTTCACAGACCTGTCAACTCCCGCGTGCCATCATGTGACACACGACAGGCTCCCTTCACAGGGTCCCCCCAGTGAAGAGCACATTTCGCACGGTGGTAGGGACATGAGCTGAAAAAAATACCGTACATGGTAGATTTCCAGCTTGTTTTCACGGGACATGGACTTCCGATATCCATTAAGGGGTCTGTGAAAATATCCCAAGGCATTAGCACCAGCCTCAGAAAGCTTTTTCCTTTGTTTTTTTTTGGAGTTTGAGTGAGGGGCGGGGGAAAAAAGTGCCTTGTAGGTACTTCTCAGCACTAGAGACCGCCCCCTCCAAGCCCAGCTCCTCTCCTCACATGGTGAGATTTTTTTTCTAGTTGGCAGGTATGCCATCACCATGTTACTTTAACGCAGTGGCGCATGACAGAACATTGAAGCAGAGAGCATATACTCAAGTGATATTTTAAAAGAATGACCAAGGGGCTGCATGCAGTCAGCAGCCCTCCTGACCTTTACATCTGGCCCCTTGGTCAACAGCTGTACTGTACTACTGTTTGCGCAACTCAGCCCTAACATTAAAAATATGTTAAGTAAACAGTCAAGCAGTTATTTAAAGGTTAATCGCAGTGAAATAAAGTAACTAGGTTGTCTTGTGCCACTTAGAGAACACCTACATTTTCAAAGTTATAGTGCAGCAAAAATGAGAAAATATGATAAAGTATCTTCAAAATTCAAAAAGTGTATTCCATTAGCATGCAAAATCATTTTGCGTTAGTACGTACTTCAGATCATATCAGGGCATTGAGAAGTATTTTTTTTAAAAGTGAGTTTTGAAACATGAATTTAAAACATCTATTTTTCCCCAGCCCTAACAACAATGCTAGTAGTGAACTAAGAGGTAAGTCAGTTGTTATGTTTACTCATTGGCTGACTTGGGTTCCTATTTGAATATAAGCAATGTTAGAAGTGGCATCCTTTGTGTGTTTTTTTCCTAACATTTTGCCTTCAACCCTCCCGTTTAGCCGACTTTGTTTTTGATGGCTTTAGGATTATGCACATTTTACCACTGCTGTCTAGTGCTGAAGTGTGCTTCCTCTCCTCTTAAAACATGGTAAAAGTGTCTTTAATCCAATTGGTATATTTAATTTACTTGTTATTTCTGAATTAAATGGCACTCCCGGTGCCCAGGCCCTGTACATTAAAAGCTACTAGTCGACCTGCAGTCCTGATTGTGCTACCTACTCAAGTAGAACTTTTGAAATGTCTCAGGTCCGCCACTGCAGGCTTGTGTGCATTTCTAAACTGCCAGTTCAACCATGCACAACACACCTTTTGCCTGGTCTAATGCTTACTTTTTAGTACATGTAAATCACCCCCAGGGTAGGCTCTTGACAACTCAGAAGGCAGGGTGCAGTGTATTTAAAACATTGGACATGTACTTTTAAGTTTTTCATGTCCTGATAATAAAAAACTCTTAAATTCGTTTGCACTACTGCAAGGCCTACCCCTCCCATAGGCTAACATTAGAGTTACCCTATTATATCTAATAAGTCATAATTTCCAAATGAGGACAAGCAACTAGTTCACGGTGGTGTCTTTGGAATGGCAATTAAAAATCCTCTCTCATTGTGAAGTCAGATTTTGAATTACAATTTTGAAAATGCCACTTTTAGACAGTTAACACAAGGAGAGGATGGACGGAGTGCTGAAACTTTTCAGACACTCACCCACAGTCACAGATCTGGGTTGAATCCATCATTGTTATTTAGCTCACTTTGCCACTCCAGTTCAGACCCAGCCATTTGCAAATCAGTCTTGACCCTGGTTTTTGTGGGAACAGTCTAGCCTGAACTGCCAAGCCAGGTCTTGCCTGAGCGGGAAATGAGCATCCTGGGACTGTTTTTGGATTAACACCCCCCATCAGCCAGGCTAGCTTCAATCCAGTAGAACAGCGAGCAGGGGACACACGTCTGGACATGCCCATCCCACTTAGGGCAAAAAGTGCTGTGGCAACAAATGATGGACGAAATACTGAATGAATCAATCATTCACCCCCAGTCAAGAGATCTGAGTTAAATCCATAATTATTTAGACCTGGCCATACACAAATCAGTCTTGACCCTGTGCCTCATGGGAACAGTCCAGCCTGATCTGCCAAGCCAGGTCCTCCCTGGACTGGGAAAAAACACTTTAGGACCGGTTTCGGGGTTTCACCTCTCATCAACCAGGATATCTTGAATGCAGTGTCACAGTGAGCCTGGGACCCACCTCTGGATATACATGTCGCACTTAGGGCAAGAAAGCAAAATAAACACAAATGATGGATGGAATGCAGAGCTAATCAAAACATACACCCCCAATCAACAGATCTGGGTTAAATCTATCATTCTTTTGCTTATCATGCTACCCCAGTTTAGACTTGGCCATATGCAAATCAGTCTTGACCCTGTGCCTCATGGGAACAGCCCAGCCTGAACTGCCAAGCCAGGTCCTCCCTGGGCCGGAAACATGCATCCTAGGAACCGGTTTAGGGGTTCCACCTCTCATCAGCCAGGATAGCTTGTATCCTATGGCAAAGTAAGCAAGGGACCAATGTCTGGGCATACCCGCTAACTTAGGGCAAACAAAGCAAACACAAGGAAATGATGGATGGAGCACTGTAACTTTTCAGACACTCACCTCTTGTCACAGATCTGGGTTGAATCCATCATCGTTCTTCAGCTCTCTTTGCCACCTCAGTTCAGACCCAGCCATATGCAAATCAGTCTTCACCCTGTTCCTCATGGGAACAGTCCAGCCCGAACTGCCAAGCCAGGTCTTCCCTGTACCGGAACCAAGAATCCTGGGACTAGTTTCGGGGTAACATCCCTCATCAGCCAGGATAGCTTGAATCCAGTGGGAAAGTGAGCAAAAAACCCAAGTCTGGGCATTCTGTCCTTCAATTGTTCTTTTTGCATTTGTCACCCCAAGTGGGATTGGCATGCACAGATATGGTTCCAGTGCTCCCCATGCCACTGCAGTTAAGCTAGCCTGGCTGATGAGGGGCGATACCCGAAACCGGTCCTGGGAGGACCTAGCCTGGCAGTTTGGGCTGGACTGTTCCCTTGAGTAACAGGGTCAAGACTGATTTGCATCAGGCTGGATCTAAGCTGAAACAGCATGGGGAGCAAAAAACTATGGCTTTCGACCCAGAACTCTGTACTGGGTTGAATGTATGACATTGTTCTGCATTCTGTCCATCAATAGTTCTTTTTACATTTGTCACCCTGAGTGGGATGGGTATGCCCAGACGTAGGTCCGGTGCTCTGCATACCACTGGAGTCAAGCTAGCCTGGCTGATGAGGGTTGATACCCCGAAACCGGTCCTAGGATGAATGTTTCCAGTCCAGGGGGACCTGGCCTGGCAGTTCAGGCTGGACTGTTCCCACGAGGAACAGGTTCAAGACTGATTTGCATCAGACTGGGTCTAAACTGGAATGCAGTGGGGAGCAAAAAATTTATGAATTTATGCCCAGATCTCTGTACTGGGTTGAATGTATGACATTGTTGAGCATTCTGTCCGTTTGTTCTTTTTGCACTTTTAGAAAGGTGGAATTCTCCTGCCGTAGCCATAAAGTGCCTGCATACCCCCTGTAGTTAGTCTGGAGCCAGGACACAGAAAGCAGTATGCCCGTGACCTCAAAGGGAGCCCTCTAGAAGCTTCTCCCACTTCAAAGGAAAGCCTAGGGAGAAATATTGGACATTAGACACCAACTCTTTAGTACACTGCTGCCCCTGTGGATACTTTGCTACAAAGATGGACTGCTGTGCAGCTGAAAGGACTGCCACTCTGCTGAACTGCTCCTCTGAAGGACTGCTGTCCTGCTTTGCTGACCTACTGCCCTCTTGGCTGGGTGAGAAGGACTAGCCATGCATCTATTGAACCCAGGACCAAAGAGTTACTCCAAGAGCTAAAGGTATGCCTCCTGGCTACAGCCTCAGGGAAAGAAGGCTCCAACACCGTGACCTAGTACCTGGACTCTACCATCTGTGAATCCTACCTGGCCAAGTAGTGCCACCCAAGTTCTAGACACTTGGAAATGGGCCTGAATTTGATCTGCCAGCCCATCTGTAGATTTAGCAGAACCTATGCATCACCTCTGCTGCATAGGGCAAACTAGAGCAGAATTGATTGATCACCTGTGGTGGTGAGGGTTGTCCCAGTGCCAGAGCTCCTTATCAACCTCACAGCCTGCATCAGAAAAAACGTTGAGTGAAGCTTCATCGACTCAAGTCCTTGCAGAGTAAATCTCTCATTGACTGCAGCCTTGACGATGATGCAGATTCGCACATCGCTGTTTCACAGCTCCTCGGAATTGATTCATCGCCTCAACTGTGCAACACATCCTCTATGCTGGACTTCGCATTGCAAGTCCTCATTTACAGGATCCTCCAGGATGATGCAGGACCTCGCATCACATCCTTGCAGCCCCTTAGAACTGATGCATCGCCTCAGCCGTCAAATGCATTCTTGACACAGAACATTGCCATGCGCCTCAATCAGGATTTAAGGTACTCTTGTTCAGCTGACCTAACTGGGTCCTTGTTGCCAGCCCACACTCCATTGCGGTCACTTTGAACTTGTGAGTTTGTCCCAGTCCCCAGCGACCAGATATCCACAGGTGGTGTTTTGAGCTTTTTGGCACTATTGTTGCTGACATCTTTAAAATGTTATATCTCTGTTTCTACTGATTGGATGTTTGACATTCTGGTCTTGATTTTTCTTGTGATATGATTTCACTATATTACTGTTGGAAGTGCTGCACAAATACTTTGCATTTTGCTTCTCAGTTAAGCCTGACTTCTCTGTATCAAGCTTCCTTGAGGGTTGAGCACATGTTCATTTTGGGTTTGCTTGTGCTTCACCGTGACAAAGATTGTGGTTGCAGCTTGAGAAAAGTCTCACCCCCCTCAAACAGTAGCAAATTTCTCACAAACAACATTACAGTTTATTAAATCAAACACAGGAGAAAATTATGTAATGCGCATATTCTGAAGGTATGTATTTTCAGGTCCTTTTGTATAATATGTGATAATAAAGAAACACAAGGGAAAGTGAAATAAAAGAATTGCAGAGGATCACACGGTTTGGTTAAGTGGAGAAGCTTAGAATATTCCCAAGTTTTCTGGTTTTACATTGTGCATTTTAGCCACTAGATGTATATCCTTTGTTTTCCCTACACCCACATTACTGTCTACACCCCCCCATCTGCCCTCCAACTCCAACCTCCACCCTGCTGGCATCAATTCGACCCTCAGTCAAATCAAAGGCCAAACTTTTTGGGGCCGGGTAAAATGTTTGTGTATACCTATATTGTACTGCAACAATGTGTAGTAAGAAAGGAGCTTTCGCCAAAATAGCATGTTATAGGATTTTAACCCCAAAACTAGCGGTGGGCGAGTCAACAAAAATAATTGAGAGCCAAGGAAAAGCCATGCACCAACTGAGTCACAGAAATGTTTGGCATGTAAGTCATGCAAAATTCCTTATAAAATATCATAAAGAGTTTTCAAAATTCAAAAAAGTGCATTTATTAACCATGAGGAAGCATTTCACTGCATTGTGAGGCATTTATTAAAAGTGATAGTTCATAAACATGAGCTTAGAAAAATTTCTGCCTCCAACTGCCCTGATGACAATGCCTTTAGTGAATTAACCCCTTCACTGCTAAGCCTTTTCCTCGTCTGTGCTAAGCCTTTTTTTGGCTATTTGGGGTACTTCGAGCTTAGGACCCTGTAACTTTTTGCCCACATAAGGTATCCACGCCAAATGTGTCCTTTTCTTCCAACATCATGGGGATTGTAAAGGTACCCAGGGTTTGCGGATTCCCCTAGAGGTGACCCAGAAATTAGCCAAAATACAGCTGACTTTTGCTTTTTTTGGGAAATATGGGAAAAAAGTGATGCAAATGAAGGCGTCTGGTTTTTCCCTGCAAATGGTATCAACAAAGGTTTGGTGGGGCTGAAATCCTAATTTTCCAAGCTTTTAGGGAATGACAGACTTTTGTCAGAAAACCAACATTTTTGACACAGTTTTGGCATTTAACTGGGATAAAGCCTATTTTTGCTATTTTTTGTGCTTTCAACCTTCTTCCAGTTAATGGTAGAAATGGATATGAAAGCAATAAAGGATCCTAGAAAGCTATACATTTTAGAAAACTAGACAAAATTCTAAATTTGTGTAGATCCTTTATGGTTTCTTTATAGAAACTAATAGTGATTATAGGAAACATTTAAAATTAGTTGAAAAAAACAGCCATTTGTGCCAACGTTTTCACCTGTAACTTATTCTAATTGTGACAGCTGGGAATCCAGGATGTGGTGACTTGACTGGCTCGCACCAGGTTCTGTTACCCAGAATCCCTTGTAAATCTAAACATTTGTAAAAAAAAAACACATTTTCCTCACATTTCTGTAGTGGAAAGTTCTGGAATCTGCGTGGATCCCCAAAATTCCACCCTCCCCACGTTCCCCAAAGTCATCCGAGAAAAATGGTACCTTACTTGTGGGGGTGAGTCAAGTACCTATGACAGGCAAGGGCCCAAAACCTATTGAGACGACATCGAAATGACCTATCACAAACCAACCGGGTTTTGCAATGGGGGTCCCATGAGTTTGGGTCCCCGGGTGCAGTGCCCATCTAGCGAAACCTACTCAACCCATTTCTGAAAACTAGATACCTGGGGGAGTCCAGTGAGGTATGGCTTGCGTGGGTCCCCCAACATTGTCCTACCAAAAATTCCCTGTAAACCTAAAATTTAGCTGAAAAAAATCCCTTTTTTCTCAAATTTCTGTGTGGGAAAGTTCTGGAATGTGCCTATATCTACAAATTTCCACCCCCCCAGCATTCCCCCAGGTCACCCGATAAAAATAGTACCTCACACGCATGGGTTGGTCAAGGACCTGCGACAGGCAAGGTCCCAAAACCTATTGAGGCGACATCAAAATTACCTATCACAAACCAGCCTGGTTTTGCAGGGGAGGCCCCATGAGTTTTGATCCCCATGCGCGGCGGCCATCTAGCGAAACCTACCAAACCCACACATTTCTAAAAACTAGACACCAGGGGGAGTCCAGTGAGGTATGGCTTGCATGGGTCCCCCAAAATTCTCCTACCCACAATCCCCTGCAAACCTCAAATTTAGCTGAAACAAAATCAATTTTCTCAAATTTCTGTGTGGAAAAGTTCTGGAATGTGCCTGGATCTACAAATTTCCACCCACTCAGCCTTCCTCCAGGTCTCCAGATAAAAATGTTACCTCACTCATGAGGGTGGGTCAAGGACCCGCAACAGGCAAGGGCCCAAAACATATTGAGGCAACATCAAAATTACCTATCACAAACCAACCTGGTTTTGCAAGGGGGGTCCCATGAGATTTTGGCCCCGGGCTTGGTAGCCATCTAGGGAAACCTACCAAACCCATACATTTCTGAAAACAAGACACTCGGGGAAGTGCAGCGAGGTATGGCTTGTGTGGGTTCCCCAACATTTTCCTACCCAGAATACCCTACAAACCTCGCATTTAGCAGAAAAAATCACTTTTTCCTCAAATTTCTGTGTGGGAAAGTTATGGAATGTGTGTGGATCCACAAATTTCCTCCCACCCAGCGTTCCCCCAGGTCTCACGATAAAAATGCCACCTCACTTGTGTGGGTTGGCATAGTGGCTGCAACAGGAAATGGCCCAAATCATACTATGGAGACTTCAAAATTACCTATAACAAAACTATCTGGTTTTGGGGGGAGGGGGGAGGGGGGAACCTGGGGTTTTGGCCTAAGGCTTGGCGGCCATCTACCAAACCCAAACATTTCTGAAAACTAGACACCCGGGGGAGTCCAATCAGGTATTGCTTGCGTGGATCCCCCAAAGTTTTATGACCCAGAATTCCCCGCAAACCTCAAATTTAAAACATTTTCCTCATATTTTTGTGTGGAATCACCGTGCCAGCACAAATGGCCTTCCCACACAGAAAGTTGAGAAAAAAGTTTTTTTTTCCAGCTAAAACCAGGTCCTTTCAAAATAGTTAATATCTCCACAATACGTTTTGGGTCCTTCCCTGCCGCAGATACCTGGCCCACCCACACAAGTGAGGTACCATTTCTATTGGGATACTTTGACAAATGCTGGGGAGAGGGAAATTTGTTGTTTCTTTCTGAAGCGTGAACTTTTTGGCACAATAATGCAAGGAAGATGTAACAGTCACATTTTGAGGTTTGCAGGACATTGTGGGTAAGATAACTTGTTGGGATCCACAAGAGAGACATCACCATGTACTCCCATGGGTGTTTAGTTTAGAACAATATCTACAGTTGGTAGGTTTTTCTTAGATGGAATGTACACCTTGGCAGAGAGACAAAAAGACACATATTACTGGACAGCCATCTATTCCTCATGCACACACACATACTGGTTGGATTTGGCATGAGAGCAAGTGATGGTTCAGTATTTAACATTTAATTAACTAGAGATTTCAAAAAAATGTAATGCACTGTCAATAATTGAAAGGACAAAAAAACGGAACCAGTGACTCGCAGCTCGTGAGCTGTAAAGCCACGTCAAGGACCCAACCACTTTACAGGCCACTCACACACCTTTGATATGTGATACACACAAGTCCATTCACATTACCAGGCACGAAACCAACACATTACAACATTCATAAAAAGGGACAAGGTACACCCGTCTTGAGAAAGACAGAAAAGATAAATATTTCTGCACACCCACCTATTCCTCAAGCACACATACATTCCGGTTGGATTTAGGGTGAGTGATGGTTCAGTATATACAGTTGTATTAACCAGAGATTTCACAAAAATGAAATGCACTGTTAATAATTGAAAGGATGAGAAACTGAACCATTGACTCAAAGCTTGTGAGCTGTAAAGCCACGACAAGTCACCAACCTCTTTAAAGGCCATTCATACACCTTTCATATGTGTGACACATACAAAACCATTCACACTGCTAGTTGCGGGCTCAGCACATTACAACACTCACACCAGCAGACAGGGCCATTCAGGGGCCCACATTCCTGACCACACCAGCTCACGGATTGCGAGGAGTGGCTTTTGGCTAACAGTGTGCGTAGTGACCAGCAGCAAGTCACTACTCACACATCGCCAGCTAAGCGCCAGTCCACGCACACTGCCAGCTAAACTCCAGTCCACGCACACCGCCAGCCAAGCGCCAGTCCACACACACACCCAGCCAAGCGCCAGTCCAGGCACACCACCAGCCAAGTGCCAGTCCACGCACACGGCCAGCCAAGCGCCAGTCCAGGCACACCACCAGCCAAGTGCCAGTCCACGTAAACCGCCAGCCCAGCGTCAGCCTACATACACCGCTATCACATTTAGGATTCATACAAAAAAGAAACCACAAACAAATTGCAATCAGATACAAATCTAATAACACAACATTTGAAACTAAATATATTGCACAAATGCAACCTTGAAACTGAACAAAAAGTATAAAACAATAGAGATTAGGCAGTTCACTTTTCCACTCATTGATGCTCCCAAAAATTGTTTTGCGTGTGGTACATTCTAAAACAAGCAGGCACACACAGCGCAGGGTTAGGACATTCTGGGCAGTACATACAAGTCTCCTTCTGCGTACCTCTTCACCAACAAACTCTGCATCTCCTACTGGGAAAGTGTTTGGAGGGTTTGGGATGTGATCAGGAAAGTGGCGATCTTTCAATTGAGCCACATCCTCCACCACTCCAACTCTCGGAACACTTGCCTGTTCCACTACAACAAGGCTGCCTATTACAGACTCCTGAAACTCAGAAAAAATCATCTTTGACTCAGGACAACAATCCTTGAATACAACAAAAGCATTAAAGGTTGGCAAGTGGAAAAGATGGATAGCTAACTTCTCATACCAAATGTATGCTGTCATCCCCCTTTGTGGGGGCTAGATGGGCTGCCCATGGGGGGAGCACTGGCGCTCCCCCCATGGATGTGTGCCGAGCGGTTCTGTCAGGAGCACACGCCCACAGTTGCTCATGATGGAATCGCTCCGTCATGAGCATGGAAAGGGTTAAGAGGTAAGTCAGTTATCTCACGACCCTATGAGTGACCTAGATATTCCTATTGTACGTGGAGCTACATAATAGCTTATTAAAAGAATCATCAGAGGTTTTTAGACAGCACACACCTTGCACTCACGCATTTTAGGTGGCTCTCATGTGTGATAATGAAAAAGAAGGCATGGTGCCTAGGATCACACAATTTAATCTAGAGAGGATGTCAGGATGGATCTTTGGTTTTACATTGTGCAACTCAGCCACTAGATGGATGTCTTTTTCTCTCTCTTGTTTTACATAAATGTTAATGCTTTGTGTTAAATTCTTGGTGCATGAGGTGAGAGAGTGGATGGCAGGCACCACAGGGAAGGTCAGCTCGTTTTGGGATTAGGGGTTCTAGAGGACTCCGGGCTAATCCAGAACTAGGTATCTGGCTCCACCCTGTGCGGGGGCGTAACACAGGCCCCCGCAGCCCCTGCGTTGCAGGGGGTCCCTGTGCTCCAGGATCCTCCTCGTTCAGAGGAGCAAGCAAGCCTCTTCATGAATTAAATGGTGTGGACGCACGGCCTCCTCATTTATTGAATGGTGCGTGGGGCATGCACTGGGCCGCACAGGTTTGCTTAGACATCACACGAGTCTGGACTCGACAGGGCTGGGGTGCCAGACGAACTACCCGCATTCTTCCTCTAGCAGCGTGTCATTGTCCATGTAAATAAACAAAGTTATTTCTTATTTCATTTTATAGGCAGTCATTCATGAGAAAAGCAACAATCATTATTTACAACCCTGGCATAATTAACATAAGAACGGAATGAAAGGAACGCAGACCGGATCCGAAGAACTGAAGCACAAGGGAGACAAAAGACATGAAGCTCCCGGGTCAGGGGCATAACACAGGCCCTCACAGCCCCCGGGACACGTTGGGGGCAAGGGGGTTTAGTGAGTGCTCCAGGGGGTCACCCCTCACTCAGCAGAGGTGGAGCCAGCAAGCCTCTTCATGAATTAAATGGTGCGCACAGCGCACACGGCCTATTAATTAATGGTGCGCATGTCCACTGCTGCTCCGGTTGAGCCTCTGAGGTTTTTCTGAATTATGGTGTGCAGTGCGCAGATGTCTCCGCATCTGCGCATCTTCAGGGTGGGGCATAGGATGGAGCTGCTGACCAATGCTATATAATCATGAGCAGTGTGCAGCCGTGCAATTAAAAGTGCGCGTGACGAGTGAGGAGAGGCATCACAGGACCCAGCCAAACTACTGAGAAAGACTTGCGCCCCCCCCGGCCATAATTTAAGTATTACTAGCCACTGCCTGGCTAGCCTTGCCCTTGCCCTCTTCTGCTGCCCGCTCGTGCCTGCAACTGAAGCTGCAGGTCAGGCCTCAGATTCAGGTGAGTATGTCCAAGCCGAGGCAGGAGTCGTCCGTGGTGACACATTTGCCTATATTCATGAATCCATTGCAATTGAAAAGAATAGTGTGATGAACAAAACAGTTTTTCTGACCTATGCTAAACTAGGCCTCAGAGGATCATTAAAAAAAAAACGGTTGATAATGATTTAACATTTTGTTTTGCGCAACAGCTACTCCTAAGAATGTCCCCGCACATGGCAAACCGTCTGAGATCTAAAACCATCACTAATCGTGCACAAAAAGTCACATATTCAACTTTCTTTTTAAATGCTGTACTGTTCCTTGTGCTCGAAGCTCCTGAGGGGTCTTATTCCATGCTGCCGCTCCTAGGTAACGATTCATAAAGGGGGTGGTGATGGACAGAGCATCTGAATTAAGCAGAACACTCCTACCCAGTCAAGAGATCAGGGCTTGATCCATCACCTTTTTTTAGCTCACTGCACCATCCCAGTTCAGAACCTGGCTACATGCAAATTAGTCTGTCCCTGGCCCAGTGCATCATGGGAACAGGGCAGACCAAACTACCAGGCCAATTCTTTACTGGAAAGGAAACAAGCTTCCGGGGACCGGTTTCTGGCATTACAGCTGTCTTCGGCCCGGCTTGCTTGAATCCTGATGGTGCAGTGAGCAAGGGGCTCATGTCTGAGCATACCCTTCCACTCCTATAGCGGCCAAAACGATTCATAAAGGGGGTGGTGATGGACAGAGCATCTGAATTAAGCAGAACACTCCTACCCAGTCAAGAGATCAGGGCTTGATCCATCACCGTTTTTTAGCTCACTGCACCATCCCAGTTCAGAACCTGGCTACATGCAAATTAGTCTGTCCCTGGCCCAGTGCATCATGGGAACAGGGCAGACCAAACTACCATGCCAAATATTTACTGGAAAGGAAACAAGCTTCCAGGGACCGGTTTCTGGCATTACAGCCATCTTCGGCCCGGCTTGCTTGAATCCTGATGGTGCAGTGAGCAAGGGACTCATGTCTGAGCATACCCTTCCACTCCTATAGTGGCCAAAACGATTCATAAAGGGGGTGGTGATGGACAGAGCATCTGAATTAAGCAGAACACTCCTACCCAGTCAAGAGATCAGGGCTTGATCCATCGCCGTTTTTTAGCTCACTGCACCATCCCAGTTCAGAACCTGGCTACATGCAAATTAGTCTGTCCCTGGCCCAGTGCATCATGGGAACAGGGCAGACCAAACTACCAAGCCAATTCTTTACTGGAAAGGAAACAAGCTTCCGGGGACCGGTTTCTGGCATTACAGCCGTCTTCGGCCCGGCTTGCTTGAATCCTGATGGTGCAGTGAGCAAGGGACTCATGTCTGAGCATACCCTTCCACTCCTATAGTGGCCAAAACGATTCCTAGGTAGGTCACTGACCTTCATCCTGTTTGAGCCAATATTTTGGGCTTCTCCGCCAACAGTTTATTAACCGATCTCTTTTTTTTGTGGGCAGTAAAAGCTAAATCTTACTATAAGGTAAACTGCTCCCGCTTGATATAGAGCCCCATGCACTAAAACTAGTGCTTTGAGAACCAATTTTATTGACTGAAGATACATATCTATGCAAACCTCTGTAACCCAGAGTCAATCGCCATCATCATCGTCCTAATATCCACTTCAGTGATTTACAGTAAAATGATAAGAGAATAAGGAAAGTACACAACAGACCCCCCCAATCAACAACCCCCCCGCACCCCCATGCACTGCTACCTGCCTGATTCAGCACCTACAGGTGATAAACAATATACGCTATGAACACACAATTACTGTTCGTGATGTCGTAAAGTTCAATCTTTCACAGAGGTGGAAGGGCCGCCTCCTCCGCTGGACGGTCCAACTCCAGACCCCTGTAATCCGCCCATCGTTTCCAGATCTTAGAGTGTTTCCGAGGGCAGCCCCTATCCACAAAGACTGCTAGTTCAAGCCCCATACAAAAGTCCAGCCCCGTTCTTCCAGGCCACCAGCGGTGGAGCCCAGGGCGCCTTCCATGCTCTCGCAATGTCTCGTTTTGCCAGCGTTAATCCCAGTAATAGTAGGTGCCGCTTGAGGCTATTACCTCCCACCCCGGCCATCACATGAAGCAATACTAATTTAGAGTCTCAAGGAATCTCCCAGGCCAGAACCTCCTCCAGGCATCTAAGAACCCCGTTCCAAAATCTCTGCAGTGCCCCACATTCCCACACTCTATGTATCAGGGTACGCACCCCATCCCACAGCGCAAACAATCAGGGGACCTCACTATGCCCGCTCTCCACAGTCGCTGTCGGGTGTAGTAGGTGCGGTACAGGTATCGGAACTGGACGAGTCGCAGGCGCCTGGAGATCGCCGCCTCCCGGGGACCCTCTAAGGCCTGCACCCAGTCTTCCTCATCCAGTTCGCCTACATCCTGTTCCCATGAGGTCCTAAGGCGCTGCAGATCCGGGGAGCAATGTTGAACAAAATCCTTTACTTAATGGGGAGTAAGTGGTTATCTTGCAGATTCGAGGACATCTGCGTTCTGATTGGTAGATTCAGAGGCAGACGAGCAGGGGGGTTTTGGACAACTTACAGCTTGACCACCAGCCGCTCTGCTAATCCAAAGTATAATGCATTGCCATAGTCTAGTCTTGATAATATTAGGGCCTGAATCACAGTTGCGAAAGATATATTTCCTTGGAGAACATAGGACCCCAAAACAAGTGCCCCCCACTAACCCAATTTGAGACTTAAAGTACCAAAAAACAGAATCCGTTTTTCTGCATTACACTTTGCAGGGTCTACTTGCACCTGGATGCCCTCCCAGGTTATTACTGTGCAATACAAATCAACATAACAACTGATTATGTTCCATCTTATTGTGTATGGGCCTTCAACTACGCCCTCCTATTGTGCTGATCTCCTTTTACTCTGTTGTACAGTGATTTGTGGCCTTCTTTTGTTTAGTTCGGAGTTAAAGCATTTTCTGCCGCTTAGTGAGATGATGGTCTTTGTCTCGTGATTAACCTGTACCTTAGAGGTCCAGGTGATGCTTTTGCCACGTTCCACCTGATTGGTTCCCTCTTGTTGGCAGAGCTTCATTAATTCAATGGGATTAGGTCCTTTGGTTCATGGGGGTCACAGGGAGGATGGTGGCCTGAGGTAATCTTTCACAGTCTCTGGTTGGGTGCAGAGGGCAGCCTCACATTGGGCATTGACAGCGAAATCCTTAGGGAGGGATTTTGTGGCTAAGGGTATGGCAGGGGATATTACAGAGGGGGTGAGTGTTTTTGATGTCCGGGTCCATGTGGATCAACAGATTGCATTCCTGGCTGTTGCGTCGGCTTTTTCTGTTAATGGCAACTGCTATCATGGCCTGACAGTATCTGTGGTTGCGGGACTGGTAGGCGGTTATGGCAGCAACTTCTTCATTTCTTAGCCTGCTGTTGGGAGTTTTTGGCTGTTCAGTGAATGTTTGGGTGGTATGCCTGGCTGTCCTTCATGGATTGGTAGCACGCCTGGTCCTCTTCTAGTGATTCTTCTTGTTTGGCTGCCTGGGTGCCGAGGAGTTTCCCATGTGCGGACCCCCCATTTCAATACCTTCCATATGGACTGTCTCTGCCCAGGTGGGTAGGGGGTAGGATATCTTCCCCGATGTGGGTCCCTCGGGCAGTGCTCCTGGCTTGGGGCCTTGGGCTGTACGGTCGGCACATGATCTGTGGAAGGTAAAATACTGCGTTCCTTCCTGCATGGGTGCTTGCCTTTCTGTCTAGTGGGTGTGGAGCTTTGCTTGGAGCTGCCATCTTATCGACTTCATCTTCCTTCCTCCAGTTACGGGGTACCTCCCTGCTCTTGTTCCAAGGTGGGTCATCCCAGTTTCTCTGGTTTTGATCGGTCTAATTTTTATGCTGTCCCTTTTCCCGGTACTGAAGTTTACCGGGGGAATTTCAGTCAGGGGTATTTTAGCCGGTGTTAGGTCTGTGGTGCTTCGGCTAATGGGTGGTTCCCATTCCATTCAACTTGTATCCTTACAGCAGCTACTTCCCCCAAGGTCTCCTGGGGGCTTCATGCCTGCGATCATTTTGCAGGTAATGTTCCTACATGTTCCGGTATGTCCGTGTCTTCAGTGGTTTCTGTGGTTCGCTGTGTGTGTGTGTGTGGAAGAGGGGGTCGAGGCTTTTCCAGTTCCTGGTCCTGCCATTTGGGTTGTAGTCCGACCTACTGATTTTTGCCATAATGGTGGCTCCACTGATGGCTTTTCTTCTGTCTCATGACTTTTTAGTCTTTGCTGGGCAGTTGTTTCTATAGGCTCAGTCGTCGTTAAGTTCTTCTGGGCCTTCTTGCTCAGCAAGTTCTGGACTGTCAGTCTCTTCACCTGTGCAGGGGGTTTCATCCTCTCTGGACTTTTGCCCTCCTCCTCACATGTTTGCCAAGGTGTGTTGGTTATGGGGTCGCCTCTGGTGGGCCGGTATACGTGCCCTGGCATTGCACTTCTTCCCTGGTTTTGTTTCCGGAAGTAGGGAGCATTGGTTTTGAGATTAGATGCCCTGATGGGTACCTGGCCTGTGGGCCTAATGTTTGCTTCCCTCTGTTTCCTTGCTCTTGAGGTTTCTGTTTTGGGTTCAGAGGGGGGAGGCTCAGGTTGTTCTGGTGGCTCCAGCGTGGCCAGTTCTGTTTGATTTCCTCTATTGATGTAGATGGTGGTGTGTCTGGAGTGGCGGTTTCTACTGGTTTGCTCTGCCCTGTGGTTTCAAAGTCTCTTGGTGCCCTCTCTGGCGATTTCCAAGTTGGTGGCTTGGCGATTGATTGGGGTGGCATCATGTTGCAGTGCCAGTGCTTCTATCTCCTTTTTTTGTGCTGGCGTCCACAGGGTGTCTGCCAGGTATTCTTCTGTTTGGCACTGGAAGTTGTTTGGGGTTTAGTGTGTTCAAACGCATGTGGTTCCATTTTCTGTTTCTCTACCTCATTCCTCCAGGATGGGCTTTTCAGACTTTCCGGTCCCCTTGAAGGAGGTCTGATGGTTGTTCTGGGACTGTCTCCAGGTTCTTAGAGAGGTTGTTCATTCTACGTCCATTCCCTCAGGTGGTGTGCCCCTCCTGTACTTTACCTCCGGTTCTGCAGGCTCTTCACTACGCCCAGTTTGTATCTCCATCGTCTGTGGGACTGCGCCTTCAGACTTTGCATGTGTTTTTTTCTGGTGGCGGTAAAGTTGGCTCGAAGCAGGGGCATACCACAGGCCCTGCTGTGCAGGGGTCCCCAAACTCCAGAGGGCCCCCTCAGCACAGCACTTTGGCCAAACAGAAATGTTTGGCATGTAAGTCATGCAAAATTCCTTATAAAATATCATAAAGAGTTTTCAAAATTCAAAAAAGTGCATTTATTAACTATGAGGAAGCATTTCACTGCATTGTGAGGCATTTATTAAAAGTGATAGTTCATAAACATGAGCTTAGAAAAATTTCTGCCTCCAACTGCCCTGATGACAATGCCTTTAGTGAATTAACCCCTTCACTGCTAAGCCTTTTCCTCGTCTGTGCTAAGCCTTTTTTTGGCTATTTGGGGTACTTCAAGCTTAGGACCCTGTAACTTTTTGCCCACATAAGGTATCCACGCCAAATGTGTCCTTTTCTTCCAACATCATGGGGATTGTAAAGGTACCCAGGGTTTGCGGATTCCCCTAGAGGTGACCCAGAAATTAGCCAAAATACAGCTGACTTTTGCTTTTTTTGGGAAATATGGGAAAAAAGTGATGCAAATGAAGGCGTCTGGTTTTTCCCTGCAAATGGTATCAACAAAGGTTTGGTGGGGCTGAAATCCTAATTTTCCAAGCTTTTAGGGAATGACAGACTTTTGTCAGAAAACCAACATTTTTGACACAGTTTTGGCATTTAACTGGGATAAAGCCTATTTTTGCTATTTTTTGTGCTTTCAACCTTCTTCCAGTTAATGGTAGAAATGGATATGAAAGCAATAAAGGATCCTAGAAAGCTATACATTTTAGAAAACTAGACAAAATTCTAAATTTGTGTAGATCCTTTATGGTTTCTTTATAGAAACTAATAGTGATTATAGGAAACATTTAAAATTAGTTGAAAAAAACAGCCATTTGTGCCAACGTTTTCACCTGTAACTTATTCTAATTGTGACAGCTGGGAATCCAGGATGTGGTGACTTGACTGGCTCGCACCAGGTTCTGTTACCCAGAATCCCTTGTAAATCTAAACATTTGTAAAAAAAAACACATTTTCCTCACATTTCTGTAGTGGAAAGTTCTGGAATCTGCGTGGATCCCCAAAATTCCACCCTCCCCACGTTCCCCAAAGTCATCCGAGAAAAATGGTACCTTACTTGTGGGGGTGAGTCAAGTACCTATGACAGGCAAGGGCCCAAAACCTATTGAGACGACATCGAAATGACCTATCACAAACCAACCGGGTTTTGCAATGGGGGTCCCATGAGTTTGGGTCCCCGGGTGCAGTGCCCATCTAGCGAAACCTACTCAACCCATTTCTGAAAACTAGATACCTGGGGGAGTCCAGTGAGGTATGGCTTGCGTGGGTCCCCCAACATTGTCCTACCAAAAATTCCCTGTAAACCTAAAATTTAGCTGAAAAAAATCACTTTTTTCTCAAATTTCTGTGTGGGAAAGTTCTGGAATGTGCCTATATCTACAAATTTCCACCCACCCAGCATTCCCCCAGGTCACCCGATAAAAATAGTACCTCACACGCATGGGTTGGTCAAGGACCTGCGACAGGCAAGGTCCCAAAACCTATTGAGGCGACATCAAAATTACCTATCACAAACCAGCCTGGTTTTGCAGGGGAGGCCCCATGAGTTTTGATCCCCATGCGCGGCGGCCATCTAGCGAAACCTACCAAACCCACACATTTCTAAAAACTAGACACCAGGGGGAGTCCAGCGAGGTATGGCTTGCATGGGTCCCCCAAAATTCTCCTACCCACAATCCCCTGCAAACCTCAAATTTAGCTGAAAAAAAATCAATTTTCTCAAATTTCTGTGTGGAAAAGTTCTGGAATGTGCCTGGATCTACAAATTTCCACCCACTCAGCCTTCCTCCAGGTCTCCAGATAAAAATGTTACCTCACTCATGAGGGTGGGTCAAGGACCCGCAACAGGCAAGGGCCCAAAACATATTGAGGCAACATCAAAATTACCTATCACAAACCAACCTGGTTTTGCAAGGGGGGTCCCATGAGATTTTGGCCCCGGGCTTGGTAGCCATCTAGGGAAACCTACCAAACCCATACATTTCTGAAAACAAGACACTCGGGGAAGTGCAGCGAGGTATGGCTTGTGTGGGTTCCCCAACATTTTCCTACCCAGAATACCCTACAAACCTCGCATTTAGCAGAAAAAATCACTTTTTCCTCAAATTTCTGTGTGGGAAAGTTATGGAATGTGTGTGGATCCACAAATTTCCTCCCACCCAGCGTTCCCCCAGGTCTCACGATAAAAATGCCACCTCACTTGTGTGGGTTGGCATAGTGGCTGCAACAGGAAATGGCCCAAATCATACTATGGAGACTTCAAAATTACCTATAACAAAACTATCTGGTTTTGGGGGGAGGGGGGAGGGGGGAACCTGGGGTTTTGGCCTAAGGCTTGGCGGCCATCTACCAAACCCAAACATTTCTGAAAACTAGACACCCGGGGGAGTCCAATCAGGTATTGCTTGCGTGGATCCCCCAAAGTTTTATGACCCAGAATTCCCCGCAAACCTCAAATTTAGTGAAAAAAACATTTTCCTCATATTTTTGTGTGGAATCACCGTGCCAGCACAAATGGCCTTCCCACACAGAAAGTTGAGAAAAAAGTTTTTTTTTCAGCTAAAACCAGGTCCTTTCAAAATAGTTAATATCTCCACAATACGTTTTGGGTCCTTCCCTGCCGCAGATACTTGGCCCACCCACACAAGTGAGGTACCATTTCTATTGGGATACTTTGACAAATGCTGGGGAGAGGGAAATTTGTTGTTTCTTTCTGAAGCGTGAACTTTTTGGCACAATAATGCAAGGAAGATGTAACAGTCACATTTTGAGGTTTGCAGGACATTGTGGGTAAGATAACTTGTTGGGATCCACAAGAGAGACATCACCATGTACTCCCATGGGTGTTTAGTTTAGAACAATATCTACAGTTGGTAGGTTTTTCTTAGATGGAATGTACACCTTGGCAGAGAGACAAAAAGACACATATTACTGGACAGCCATCTATTCCTCATGCACACACACATACTGGTTGGATTTGGCATGAGAGCAAGTGATGGTTCAGTATTTAACATTTAATTAACTAGAGATTTCAAAAAAATGTAATGCACTGTCAATAATTGAAAGGACAAAAAAACAGAACCAGTGACTCGCAGCTCGTGAGCTGTAAAGCCACGTCAAGGACCCAACCACTTTACAGGCCACTCACACACCTTTGATATGTGATACACACAAGTCCATTCACATTACCAGGCACGAAACTAACACATTACAACATTCATAAAAAGGGACAAGGTACACCCGTCTTGAGAAAGACAGAAAAGATAAATATTTCTGCACACCCACCTATTCCTCAAGCACACATACATTCCGGTTGGATTTAGGGTGAGTGATGGTTCAGTATATACAGTTGTATTAACCAGAGATTTCACAAAAATGAAATGCACTGTTAATAATTGAAAGGATGAGAAACTGAACCATTGACTCAAAGCTTGTGAGCTGTAAAGCCACGACAAGTCACCAACCTCTTTAAAGGCCATTCATACACCTTTCATATGTGTGACACATACAAAACCATTCACACTGCTAGTTGCGGGCTCAGCACATTACAACACTCACACCAGCAGACAGGGCCATTCAGGGGCCCACATTCCTGACCACACCAGCTCACGGATTGCGAGGAGTGGCTTTTGGCTAACAGTGTGTGTAGTGACCAGCAGCAAGTCACTACTCACACATCGCCAGCTAAGCGCCAGTCCACGCACACTGCCAGCTAAACTCCAGTCCACGCACACCGCCAGCCAAGCGCCAGTCCACACACACACCCAGCCAAGCGCCAGTCCAGGCACACCACCAGCCAAGTGCCAGTCCACGCACACGGCCAGCCAAGCGCCAGTCCAGGCACACCACCAGCCAAGTGCCAGTCCACGTAAACCGCCAGCCCAGCGTCAGCCTACATACACCGCTATCACATTTAGGATTCATACAAAAAAGAAACCACAAACAAATTGCAATCAGATACAAATCTAATAACACAACATTTGAAACTAAATATATTGCACAAATGCAACCTTGAAACTGAACAAAAAGTATAAAACAATAGAGATTAGGCAGTTCACTTTTCCACTCATTGATGCTCCCAAAAATTGTTTTGCGTGTGGTACATTCTAAAACAAGCAGGCACACACAGCGCAGGGTTAGGACATTCTGGGCAGTACATACAAGTCTCCTTCTGCGTACCTCTTCACCAACAAACTCTGCATCTCCTACTGGGAAAGTGTTTGGAGGGTTTGGGATGTGATCAGGAAAGTGGCGATCTTTCAATTGAGCCACATCCTCCACCACTCCAACTCTCGGAACACTTGCCTGTTCCACTACAACAAGGCTGCCTATTACAGACTCCTGAAACTCAGAAAAAATCATCTTTGACTCAGGACAACAATCCTTGAATACAACAAAAGCATTAAAGGTTGGCAAGTGGAAAAGATGGATAGCTAACTTCTCATACCAAATGTATGCTGTCATCCCCCTTTGTGGGGGCTAGATGGGCTGCCCATGGGGGGAGCACTGGCGCTCCCCCCATGGATGTGTGCCATGACGGAGCGGTTCTGTCAGGAGCACACGCCCACAGTTGCTCATGATGGAATCGCTCCGTCATGAGCATGGAAAGGGTTAAGAGGTAAGTCAGTTATCTCACGACCCTATGAGTGACCTAGATATTCCTATTGTACGTGGAGCTACATAATAGCTTATTAAAAGAATCATCAGAGGTTTTTAGACAGCACACACCTTGCACTCACGCATTTTAGGTGGCTCTCATGTGTGATAATGAAAAAGAAGGCATGGTGCCTAGGATCACACAATTTAATCTAGAGAGGATGTCAGGATGGATCTTTGGTTTTACATTGTGCAACTCAGCCACTAGATGGATGTCTTTTTCTCTCTCTTGTTTTACATAAATGTTAATGCTTTGTGTTAAATTCTTGGTGCATGAGGTGAGAGAGTGGATGGCAGGCACCACAGGGAAGGTCAGCTCGTTTTGGGATTAGGGGTTCTAGAGGACTCCGGGCTAATCCAGAACTAGGTATCTGGCTCCACCCTGTGCGGGGGCGTAACACAGGCCCCCGCAGCCCCTGCGTTGCAGGGGGTCCCTGTGCTCCAGGATCCTCCTCGTTCAGAGGAGCAAGCAAGCCTCTTCATGAATTAAATGGTGTGGACGCACGGCCTCCTCATTAATTGAATGGTGCGTGGGGCATGCACTGGGCCGCACAGGTTTGCTTAGACATCACACGAGTCTGGACTCGACAGGGCTGGGGTGCCAGACGAACTACCCGCATTCTTCCTCTAGCAGCGTTTCATTGTCCATGTAAATAAACAAAGTTATTTCTTATTTCATTTTATAGGCAGTCATTCATGAGAAAAGCAACAATCATTATTTACAACCCTGGCATAATTAACATAAGAACGGAATGAAAGGAACGCAGACCGGATCCGAAGAACTGAAGCACAAGGGAGACAAAAGACATGAAGCTCCCGGGTCAGGGGCATAACACAGGCCCTCACAGCCCCCGGGACACGTTGGGGGCAAGGGGGTTTAGTGAGTGCTCCAGGGGGTCACCCCTCACTCAGCAGAGGTGGAGCCAGCAAGCCTCTTCATGAATTAAATGGTGCGCACAGCGCACACGGCCTATTAATTAATGGTGCGCATGTCCACTGCTGCTCCGGTTGAGCCTCTGAGGTTTTTCTGAATTATGGTGTGCAGTGCGCAGATGTCTCCGCATCTGCGCATCTTCAGGGTGGGGCATAGGATGGAGCTGCTGACCAATGCTATATAATCATGAGTAGTGTGCAGCCGTGCAATTAAAAGTGCGCGTGACGAGTGAGGAGAGGCATCACAGGACCCAGCCAAACTACTGAGAAAGACTTGCGCCCCCCCCCCCCCCCCGGCCATAATTTAAGTATTACTAGCCACTGCCTGGCTAGCCTTGCCCATGCCCTCTTCTGCTGCCCGCTCGTGCCTGCAACTGAAGCTGCAGGTCAGGCCTCAGAGTCAGGTGAGTATGTCCAAGCCGAGGCAGGAGTCGTCCGTGGTGACACATTTGCCTATATTCATGAATCCATTGCAATTGAAAAGAATAGTGTGATGAACAAAACAGTTTTTCTGACCTATGCTAAACTAGGCCTCAGAGGATCATTAAAAAAAAAACGGTTGATAATGATTTAACATTTTGTTTTGCGCAACAGCTACTCCTAAGAATGTCCCCGCACATGGCAAACCGTCTGAGATCTAAAACCATCACTAATCGTGCACAAAAAGTAACATATTCAACTTTCTTTTTAAATGCTGTACTGTTCCTTGTGCTCGAAGCTCCTGAGGGGTCTTATTCCATGCTGCCGCTCCTAGGTAACGATTCATAAAGGGGGTGGTGATGGACAGAGCATCTGAATTAAGCAGAACACTCCTACCCAGTCAAGAGATCAGGGCTTGATTCATCACCTTTTTTTAGCTCACTGCACCATCCCAGTTCAGAACCTGGCTACATGCAAATTAGTCTGTCCCTGGCCCAGTGCATCATGGGAACAGGGCAGACCAAACTACCAGGCCAATTCTTTACTGGAAAGGAAACAAGCTTCCGGGGACCGGTTTCTGGCATTACAGCTGTCTTCGGCCCGGCTTGCTTGAATCCTGATGGTGCAGTGAGCAAGGGGCTCATGTCTGAGCATACCCTTCCACTCCTATAGTGGCCAAAACGATTCATAAAGGGGGTGGTGATGGACAGAGCATCTGAATTAAGCAGAACACTCCTACCCAGTCAAGAGATCAGGGCTTGATCCATCACCGTTTTTTAGCTCACTGCACCATCCCAGTTCAGAACCTGGCTACATGCAAATTAGTCTGTCCCTGGCCCAGTGCATCATGGGAACAGGGCAGACCAAACTACCAAGCCAATTATTTACTGGAAAGGAAACAAGCTTCCGGGGACCGGTTTCTGGCATTACAGCCGTCTTCGGCCCGGCTTGCTTGAATCCTGATGGTGCAGTGAGCAAGGGACTCATGTCTGAGCATACCCTTCCACTCCTATAGTGGCCAAAACGATTCATAAAGGGGGCGGTGATGGACAGAGCATCTGAATTAAGCAGAACACTCCTACCCAGTCAAGAGATCAGGGCTTGATCCATCACCGTTTTTTAGCTCACTGCACCATCCCAGTTCAGAACCTGGCTACATGCAAATTAGTCTGTCCCTGGCCCAGTGCATCATGGGAACAGGGCAGACCAAACTACCAAGCCAATTCTTTACTGGAAAGGAAACAAGCTTCCGGGGACCGGTTTCTGGCATTACAGCCGTCTTCGGCCCGGCTTGCTTGAATCCTGATGGTGCAGTGAGCAAGGGACTCATGTCTGAGCATACCCTTCCACTCCTATAGTGGCCAAAACGATTCCTAGGTAAGTCACTGACCTTCATCCTGTTTGAGCCAATATTTTGGGCTTCTCCGCCAACAGTTTATTAACGGATCTCTTTTTTTTTGTGGGCAGTAAAAGCTAAATCTTACTATAAGGTAAACTGCTCCCGCTTGATATAGAGCCCCATGCACTAAAACTAGTGCTTTGAGAACCAATTTTATTGACTGAAGATACATATCTATGCAAACCTCTGTAACCCAGAGTCAATCGCCATCATCATCGTCCTAATATCCACTTCAGTGATTTACAGTAAAATGATAAGAGAATAAGGAAAGTACACAACAGACCCCCCCAATCAACAACCCCCCCGCACCCCCATGCACTGCTACCTGCCTGATTCAGCACCTACAGGTGATAAACAATATACGCTATGAACACACAATTACTGTTCGTGATGTCGTAAAGTTCAATCTTTCACAGAGGTGGAAGGGCCGCCTCCTCCGCTGGACGGTCCAACTCCAGACCCCTGTAATCCGCCCATCGTTTCCAGATCTTAGAGTGTTTCCGAGGGCAGCACCTAGCCACAAAGACTGCTAGTTCAAGCCCCATACAAAAGTCCAGCCCCGTTCTTCCAGGCCACCAGCGGTGGAGCCCAGGGCGCCTTCCATGCTCTCGCGATGTCTCGTTTTGCCAGCGTTAATCCCAGTAATAGTAGGTGCCGCTTGTGGCTATTACCTCCCACCCCGGCCATCACATGAAGCAATACTAATTTAGAGTCTCAAGGAATCTCCCAGGCCAGAACCTCCTCCAGGCATCTAAGAACCCCGTTCCAAAATCTCTGCAGTGCCCCACATTCCCACACTCTATGTATCAGGGTACGCACCCCATCCCACAGCGCAAACAATCAGGGGACCTCACTATGCCCGCTCTCCACAGTCGCTGTCGGGTGTAGTAGGTGCGGTGCAGGTATCGGAACTGGACGAGTCGCAGGCGCATGGAGATCGCCGCCTCCCGGGGACCCTCTAAGGCCTGCACCCAGTCTTCCTCATCCAATTCGCCTACATCCTGTTCCCATGAGGTCCTAAGGCGCTGCAGATCCGGGGAGCAATGTTGAACAAAATCCTTTACTTAATGGGGAGTAAGTGGTTATCTTGCAGATTCGAGGACATCTGCGTTCTGATTGGTAGATTCAGAGGCAGACGAGCAGGGGGGTTTTGGACAACTTACAGCTTGACCACCAGCCGCTCTGCTAATCCAAAGTATAATGCATTGCCATAGTCTAGTCTTGATAATATTAGGGCCTGAATCACAGTTGCGAAAGATATATTTCCTTGGAGAACATAGGACCCCAAAACAAGTGCCCCCCACTAACCCAATTTGAGACTTAAAGTACCAAAAAACAGAATCCGTTTTTCTGCATTACACTTTGCAGGGTCTACTTGCACCTGGATGCCCTCCCAGGTTATTACTGTGCAATACAAATCAACATAACAACTGATTATGTTCCATCTTATTGTGTATGGGCCTTCAACTACGCCCTCCTATTGTGCTGATCTCCTTTTACTCTGTTGTACAGTGATTTGTGGCCTTCTTTTGTTTAGTTCGGAGTTAAAGCATTTTCTGCCGCTTAGTGAGATGATGGTCTTTGTCTCGTGATTAACCTGTACCTTAGAGGTCCAGGTGATGCTTTTGCCACGTTCCACCTGATTGGTTCCCTCTTGTTGGCAGAGCTTCATTAATTCAATGGGATTAGGTCCTTTGGTTCATGGGGGTCACAGGGAGGATGGTGGCCTGAGGTAATCTTTCACAGTCTCTGGTTGGGTGCAGAGGGCAGCCTCACATTGGACATTGACAGCGAAATCCTTAGGGAGGGATTTTGTGGCTAAGGGTATGGCAGGGGATATTACAGAGGGGGTGAGTGTTTTTGATGTCCGGGTCCATGTGGATCAACAGATTGCATTCCTGGCTGTTGCGTCGGCTTTTTCTGTTAATGGCAACTGCTATCATGGCCTGACAGTATCTGTGGTTGCGGGACTGGTAGGCGGTTATGGCAGCAACTTCTTCAATTCTTAGCCTGCTGTTGGGAGTTTTTGGCTGTTCAGTGAATGTTTGGGTGGTATGCCTGGCTGTCCTTCATGGATTGGTAGCACGCCTGGTCCTCTTCTAGTGATTCTTCTTGTTTGGCTGCCTGGGTGCCGAGGAGTGTCCCATGTGCGGACCCCCCATTTCAATACCTTCCATATGGACTGTCTCTGCCCAGGTGGGTAGGGGGTAGGATATCTTCCCCGATGTGGGTCCCTCGGGCAGTGCTCCTGGCTTGGGGCCTTGGGCTGTACGGTCGGCACATGATCTGTGGAAGGTAAAATACTGCGTTCCTTCCTGCATGGGTGCTTGCCTTTCTGTCTAGTGGGTGTGGAGCTTTGCTTGGAGCTGCCATCTTATCGACTTCATCTTCCTTCCTCCAGTTACGGGGTACCTCCCTGCTCTTGTTCCAAGGTGGGTCATCCCAGTTTCTCTGGTTTTGATCGGTCTAATTTTTATGCTGTCCCTTTTCCCGGTACTGAAGTTTACCGGGGGAATTTCAGTCAGGGGTATTTTAGCCGGTGTTAGGTCTGTGGTGCTTCGGCTAATGGGTGGTTCCCATTCCATTCAACTTGTATCCTTACAGCAGCTACTTCCCCCAAGGTCTCCTGGGGGCTTCATGCCTGCGATCATTTTGCAGGTAATGTTCCTACATGTTCCGGTATGTCCGTGTCTTCAGTGGTTTCTGTGGTTCGCTGTGTGTGTGTGTGTGGAAGAGGGGGTCGAGGCTTTTCCAGTTCCTGGTCCTGCCATTTGGGTTGTAGTCCGACCTACTGATTTTTGCCATAATGGTGGCTCCACTGATGGCTTTTCTTCTGTCTCATGACTTTTTAGTCTTTGCTGGGCAGTTGTTTCTATAGGCTCAGTCGTCGTTAAGTTCTTCTGGGCCTTCTTGCTCAGCAAGTTCTGGACTGTCAGTCTCTTCACCTGTGCAGGGGGTTTCATCCTCTCTGGACTTTTGCCCTCCTCCTCACATGTTTGCCAAGGTGTGTTGGTTGTGGGGTCGCCTCTGGTGGGCCGGTATACGTGCCCTGGCATTGCACTTCTTCCCTGGTTTTGTTTCCGGAAGTAGGGAGCATTGGTTTTGAGATTAGATGCCCTGATGGGTACCTGGCCTGTGGGCCTAATGTTTGCTTCCCTCTGTTTCCTTGCTCTTGAGGTTTCTGTTTTGGGTTCAGAGGGGGAAGGCTCAGGTTGTTCTGGTGGCTCCAGCGTGGCCAGTTCTGTTTGATTTCCTCTATTGATGTAGATGGTGGTGTGTCTGGAGTGGCGGTTTCTACTGGTTTGCTCTGCCCTGTGGTTTCAAAGTCTCTTGGTGCCCTCTCTGGCGATTTCCAAGTTGGTGGCTTGGTGATTGATTGGGGTGGCATCATGTTGCAGTGCCAGTGCTTCTATCTCCTTTTTTTGTGCTGGCGTCCACAGGGTGTCTGCCAGGTATTCTTCTGTTTGGCACTGGAAGTTGTTTGGGGTTTAGTGTGTTCAAACGCATGTGGTTCCATTTTCTGTTTCTCTACCTCATTCCTCCAGGATGGGCTTTTCAGACTTTCCGGTCCCCTTGAAGGAGGTCTGATGGTTGTTCTGGGACTGTCTCCAGGTTCTTAGAGAGGTTGTTCATTCTACGTCCATTCCCTCAGGTGGTGTGCCCCTCCTGTACTTTACCTCCGGTTCTGCAGGCTCTTCACTACGCCCAGTTTGTATCTCCATCGTCTGTGGGACTGCGCCTTCAGACTTTGCATGTGTTTTTTTCTGGTGGCGGTAAAGTTGGCTCGAAGCAGGGGCATACCACAGGCCCTGCTGTGCAGGGGTCCCCAAACTCCAGAGGGCCCCCTCAGCACAGCACTTGGGCCAAACAGCACTGCGGCCAAAGAGCTCCTGATAGAGTCTAGATGAGGCCCCTCCACATACCTTACAGGGGGGCCCCCTCAAGTTTTGTTACGCCACTGAGCCTGGCTTGAGCCTTCAGTGGCTCACCCACCTCTACTGAAACCAAAACAATTGTTCGGATGAAAGTCTTTACACAGGAACACCTACTTGCTTTGTTTAAATACCTCTAAGCTGGAGTTCAGAGCAATGCCTCAATTTAGGACAAATCCTTTTAAAGCATAGCTTTATTAATAAACAATAGACATCTCTTAAACATCTTTACCAGTCCCATGCATGTTTTATCTAGCATAAGGAAACGCAATCAACATCTGCCGAGTTGACAATATTTTTGTATTATTAATTGGATTTGAAAAAAAGATTTGTTGAAATGCTGATCAGCTCTTCTGCCTTCATAATGACCTCTGCAATAGATTCACAAAATTCAAAGATTGATCCTGCCTTCATGTCTCTTTAGATGCAGATGTCAGGTGTGTTTTGAAGGTGAGTGGGCCAGCAAATTAACAGTGAGAGCCGAGCCAAATATAGGACCTGGCTCGGCCTAAGATACCATGCATGAGCCAAACCCATGAAATGAATGGCACATAAACATTGCACCAAACACCATATACAAATATTATAAAGACTTAACAAAAGTGTATTCCTTTAACACTAAAAGCGTTTCAACATAGTATATCAGATAATATCACTGCATTGAGGCATTTAATAAAGGTGACAATTTTTAAACATGAATATAAAAATATCCATGTCCCCACACCATCCCCTACAATAACAACCACGCCATTAGTGAAGTTATAGGTCAAGTCGGTAGTACAGTGCACCCCATCTGTAGTATAGATTCTTACACAGAGTGGCAACATAATCTACTTAATTCACACACAGGAAGTTGAAGTTGAAGTTGGGGAAATTTTTAGAGGGCACGTATACCAAAAAGGTTTCATGCCGCTAGTACCGTGCAGTTCACATAAATAACAACTTAGACCTCAAACGCTCTGATGAATACCCAGGTCTTCAAACCTTTGCGGAATTCCAAATATGATGGAGAAAATCGAAGGTTGTCAGGGAGGGCATTCCAGAACCTGGGCGCCAAGAAGGAGAAACACGACCCCCCCATGTTTCTTCCTGACAAAGCGAGGAACAACCCAAAGGTTCTTAGACGAAGACCGTAGGTTTCTAGAAGGAGTATAAGTTAGGAGCCTGGGTGCCATATAATGGGGAGCTAAGCCCACCAGAGATTAAAAAAAAAGAAATTGTAATTTAAGATGGCATCTGTGAGTAACCGGCAACCAATGCAATTGCCTCCGGAGCGGAAGGGCATGGTGGAATCTAGACCAACTATAAATCAGCCTAGCTGCCTGATTTTGAATGAGCTGAAGTCGGCGCAATTCATAGGCAGGGATGCCAATATACAAAGAAATGGCATAATCCACCTTAGAGATGACAAGAGCAAGGAGGATAGACCTCAAAGCACAAGAGAGGTGCTTTTGTAGAAAACACACTCTGAGCTCACATAGATCGAAGCGCTCTCAAACACAATAAGGAAAAAAGGAAGCACAACGAAATAAAATATTTGCCTAAGAACACACAGTTTGTTCAAGCAGGGAATCTGGGAAAAATCTAAAGTTTTCAGATTTTACATTCAATTCAGCCACTAGATGAGTATCTACTTCTCTTTCATGTCAAAGGTAATGTTTCATGGGGCATGGCCTGCGCGCCGCACAAGATGGCGGCGTAGTAGAGGAGCTCCATCACCGACTCCCGGTTTTGGACTTTTACGACCAGCAATACTTAGCGGTTTTGTCCCAAAGGATGAGATTTCGATACCTCAGGATGAGGTGAGCTCCCTGGACTATTTTTGGACACTTCTTTTGCTTTGCTGAGCTTCAAATTCAGCACGGCGCGGCTCGTTAATGTACGGCTGCCATTCTGTTTTCCTCTTCACATCCTCCGTGCTTCACTCGCAATGCTTCTTTTCCTCGATTTCTTGTGAATGCTGCTCTTCACAACGGAGGTTTTTCAAGTGATCCGCTGTATCCTCATTTGTGTACCAATGTTACTGCCCTTTTACATGTAATTTCCATGCAGTGCCTGCAATTCAGTGCTTCTCTAAGGAGCCGCCATTTTATATTTCCCTCAATGCTTTTTCTTATTATGAGGTGATTTTTTTCAATACAGTTTGATGTTGATATGAGTCTTGCGGCTTATCAATTATTTATCTCTTCTTAAGTTAATATGAGGCTTCCATGGCTCCTTTTCTTTATGGCTTCTACATTTTTATACTCCTGTTCCTCAAGTGTGTCTTAAGACTTTGGCTCAATTTTACACTATACTCCACTATACTTCTATGGGGAAATTGTGGAACCTTAAACTCTCTGCTTCTACTAAGTGTGCTGTTGGTTCTGACTCTGACTCAAATCTCCATGAGATGGAAGATCTCCCTTCACAGAAATACGACTCTCCTTCTGGTACTACTCCTAAAACACATACCATGAGCAAACTGCCTACAACAACATCTACCAAACACCCAAAGAAAGATCCTCCCGCTCCAGGGTCTTCTTCGGCTAATGCTTCTATGAACTTAATCCTAGAGTAGATTCATGCTCCTAAACCCTTCATGGAGGAGACTACTACGACCCTACAATTTTTGCATGATAAATGGTCCTCCTTGGACTCATGTGTACTTATTGTGGAACAAACAACGGAGTCCCTTCAGGCCTCATGTTCTCGGATTTCTTCTTTCGAGTCAGATATATCACTTCTTAAGAGACAGGCAATGGATTTGGAAAATTGTAATCGCAGGAATAATCTTCGAATTTATCGACTTCCGGAACACACAGAAGGATCAAATCCTACTGCCTTTTGTCAATCCTTTCTTATGAAACTTTTGGACTTACCAGCTTCTTCTTCCATCAACATTCAAAGAGCACATAGACTTGGTCCGAAAATTTCGAATAAACCTCGTGGCGTTATTATGCTGTTTCTGAAATATACAGATCTTCTACAAGTTTTGTCAGCCACCAAGTCTAAAAAGCAAATCTTTTGGGATGGTCACCGCTTATTTCTCTCACAAGATGTGGCCAAAGTTACAGCTGATCGCAGGAAAAAGTTTCTTGACCTTAGACCACAGTTACGTGCTCTTAAGGCCAGATTTGGACTTCTCCATCCCTGACTTGTCAAGGTTACCTACAAGGACAACACTACAACATTTGAAGATTCAGTGGCTCTACAAGAGTTCCTTCGTCATCATGGAGCAGATGTCATGGACACTTCAAGAGTTCTTTAATTCATTACTTATGCCTCATAGCCCGTAATTGTTTTCTTGTCATGCTCTTTTATTGATTGTTTAGTATGTTTTTACCTCTGTATTGTTCTGCATAATATGTTTTTATCATATGTGTTTTCCCTCACGTGTTTTCTCTTATCCAGACTTTTTATATCCATTTATATTAATTTTCTTTTCTTTTCTTATAGGTATTGACATTTTCCCAACCCATTCCCTTTTGTTCCTTCTATCATGTGAAGTCTTTCTGTAATTCATCAGATGTTCGGTGATGTTTTCTTTCGCTGATGTCGTCATTGTCTTCTGGCGCTGTCAACCCCGCTATCCGTTTTGTATTTGTAGGCATGTCTCTTAGTGGTCTGTGTATGATTGTACTGTCTTCTATTTCTCTATCTTTTTCTTTTTCCTTTTTCTATTTCTCTTCCTTTTGTCTCTCCTTGCTTTCTTTACATCTTCCTTTTCCTATGGCATTTTTAGCTTTTCATCATTTCTCTCCTTGTCTTTTCTCTCTTCCTTCCAATAGTTTATCCTTTACTTTACCTTCTTCTCAATTTTCTCAAAACAATGTTCTCTTTCGTTCTAGTAAGCATAATATTTTGTTCATTCTCTCTTTCAATCTATTATATTTCGGGTTACCACCTGGAACGTTAAAGGTTAAAATAACCCAATTAAAAGGCAACAGGTGTTATCTCACCTAGCTAAGCTAAAAACAGCTATCGCCCTGCTCCAGGAGTCCCATATTTCTGAAGCTGAAGCTTTAAAGCTAAAGCGATGTTGGGTGGGTCATGTTTTCAATTCTCCTGCAGTGGGTAAGAAAAATTGAGTTCTGATCTTATGTCATAAAAAGTTTCATGTTTCTATTGTTCATCAAGAATGTGATGTTGATTGTCTTTGGGTGATTGTTAAACTCCTTGTTGATAAGATCCCTATTGTTATTTTTAATGTTTACGCCCCCACTGGATTTGATGAAACCTTTAGGCCTGCTATATCTGACAAATTGTTCTCATTTGATGATGATTACATTATTTTTGGTGGTGACTGTACTCAAATCCTTGATCCTAAACTAGACAGACATTCTAAAGTAACATTTTCTCCCTCTAAAGTGCACTCTCAATTCACTGCCTCTATACATCACAAAGCTTTAGTAGATATTTGGAGACTATGTCACGCTGACCTTAGAGAATATAGTTTTTACTCTCCTTCACATCAAACCCATTCCTGTATTGATTATCTTTTTCTAGGTAAATCTTTAGCTCAACATGCCATCCACTCCAAAATAGGCTCTATTTTAATCTCCGATCATGCCCCAGTGCTCGTAAATATTGATCTCATCCCCTTGTCTCCTCACCCAGGAAGATGGCGCTGTAATAACTCTTTACTTCTTGATCTCATTTCTTGTAAAAAATTCAACTCCTTTGCTGCAGAATGTTTTGCGATAAATCATACCCCTGACTCTTCTTTTGTTATGGTGTGTGACTCTTTCAAAGCTGCTGCTAGAGGTTTTATTATCAATTTTGTCTCTCAGAAGAAAAAGCTCATTGAAGCCCACTCTTTCCAATTAATCATTAAAATTAAACAACTTGAATGTAAGTATTATCACTCCAACACTGAGCCATCTCTGAAAGATCTTATTGATGCTAAAATTACTTTTAATAAATTATCTACTGATGCTGCCTCCAATTTTTTATTTAAAAGTAGTTCTCGTTATTATGGAGGTCAAAATAAGATGGGGAAGTTGCTGGCCAAATATTTGAAAGTGATAAAGGAGCAAACGAAAATAGAGTCTCCACAAGGTTCTTCTGGCGTCTCTTTATTTAAAGATAAAGATATTCTAAATTAATTAGTTGCTTTCTACACAAACCTTTACACTCCTGAAAACATTCCCGATTCAGCTGACTTTCTCTCCTATATCCATTCCATACCCCCTCCCCCATCCAATAATGTAAATTTGGACCTTTAGAATCTGACATTTCGCTTGCAGAGATCTCCCATGCTGTTTCAATTCTACAATGCAGAAAAGCTCCTGGTCCAGATGGTTTCACCATTGAATTTTATAATCATTTTGCTCTTCACGTGGAACATTTCAAGAAGCTTTAATTTGCTTAATTGCTAAAAAAGATAAAGACCACTTTCTCTGCAAGAACTATCGACCTATTTCTTTGGTCAATACTGATTATAAAATTTTTGCAAAAATTCTGGCACTTCGAATGGATCCACTCTTGCCTGACCTTATTGGCTCAGAACAACCAGGTTTCGTTAAGGGACGACTTGCCTTTGCGTGTCTTTTTTAATGTTCTAAGTAAAGCCTCTTCTTTAGATCATCCTCTGGCTGCAATCTCTTAGATGCTGAGAAAGCATTTGATAGAATTAGTTGGGATTTTATGTTTAATGCTTTAAAATGGGTTGGTTTTCCTCCTCAATTTCTTACTTTTACTTATTTATTATATTCTGGCCCCCAGGCGTCAATATTTGTTAATGGTATGAACTCGGATTATTTTTCATTACGCAGAGGTGTTAGAAAAGGTTGTCCCTTATCCTCTTTAATATTTGTATTAGCTCTAGAACCCTTTTTAACCAGGATTCGACAGGATGACAATATCACTGGTTTTCATTTTGGTTCCCATCAGGTTAAGCTCTCAGTTTATGCTGATGATATTCTTTAATACTGCTCTGATCCTCATTCCTCTCTTCCTTCCTTTCTTCAACAAGTTTCTTCCTTTTCTAAAGTTTCCGGTTATCAGCTCAATGTTGATAAGTATGAAATCTTGCTTAGATCAAGAGGGAGAGAGAGGACTAGATAAGCTAGACCGAATCCCCTGGATTATATGCATATATCAATAAGGACTAGCTAGCTTAAGAAGGATAAAGAGGACTCAGATGGGTACGTCATGTAGCAACAAAGAATGAGGAGAAACGTTGTTTTCCTCATAAAGCCCTCACCCACCGACCTAGTCGGTGGCATGCTTCATCATTGGGCCCACCACAGTGGCACCGAATGTGCCCCGGGTGTGCTTCAACGCCAGGAGACTGCGGAGCTGGTATGTTGCTGAGTGTGCGGTGAAGAAGGGTGTGAGAAGTGAAGTTGATTAAAAGCTATGCAGGCGGTCCCAGCACCCGAGGGTTGCTTATTTTTAATGAACTGGGCCTCTGCTAGCGGATAAAAGACAAGAAGACGTGTTGGAGTGCTTATTATGACCTCCAGCGTCTAGTGCGGTCTACATGTTTCAGCCAGTGCCTTGTTAATTTTAAGCTGGCTTTCCTCAGGACCTTTTTGTATGTGAAAAGTGCAAAAGTAAACTTAATATTTAAGTGGTTATGTGGTATTTTGGCTATGTGTGGCGCACGCTAAGGCGCTATAGCTGTTGGAGGGGATTCCCTCAAGCTTGACTACATACAACACATAGGACAAAGACAAGACGTACAAGGTAGAGTCATTTCAGTATGGTATAATGTACCACAAGATGCCGGCTTATAAGGTGGTGGTCAGCCTATAGTCGGCTATGGTGAGCTCATGGCACGTGCATGAAGCTGGTGAGAATTGTAACAAAACCGATAGAGTTTAGGTGGTGGGCTAAAAAAGCGTATTTACAAGGTGAGGTACAGGTAAGTGTAATATTGGATCCTCACTCTGTTTTGTCTTGTAAAAAGCTTCATGGGTCGCCTGGCAGAGAAAGAGACCCTAGTGGAATAAAGGATAGTTCAACAAATCTCCAACCTGCCAAGGCCTGGAACAGGGGTAGTGATGGCCTGGTCGAGTGGTTGGCTAACCGGGGTGACTACTCTTTAGTACACCATGGTGCATGGGACTCATGCAATTGCCAGCATTAGTCAGAGGAGAGGGGAGCAAGGGGGCGCTCATGCAGGGGTAACCTGGCACAGGTATCGTCGTTTCGCACAGCATGTGGTTATTACACAGTTAGGGAGTTCCATGGTATAGCATCGTTTAAACCCTGGGTATGTGTGGATAAGCGATAGATCCATCGTTGTTCTTTTTGTAGGGGAAGTTTTTCATTTATGGTGTTGTCAAATTTTTCAATGACGGTCCAGAAGAAGTCATTGGGCGTGTGGTTGTGGGTTAAGAAGTGATCTGTGAGCTTGCTTATGTTTTTGCCACATCTTATCGTGCTCCTGTGTTCCGTCATTCTTGTTCGTACTTTGCGGGTGGTCATGCCAATGTATCTTAGGCCACAGCGGCAGGTTATCAAGTACACCAAGTTGGTAGAGTTGCAGTTTGTGAACTGCCGTTGTGTCCAGGTCTTGCCCGGTTCTAGGTTCAAGGTTTTGGAAGGTGACGTCAGGTGGCACACACTACAGTTATTGCACGGTTGGTGACCAGTGACTTTAGGAAGGCCCCACATGTGAAATCGATCTACAAGGGAGTATAAAAAAGAAACTTGACGCCCCACTCTCCTCATACCGGGCGCCGCGGAAGGACGAATAGGTTCAAGGAGGAACCAGACCGAAAAACTCGTGAGTAAATCTGATCCACTACAGCTACAACAGGGTAAGCCAACACCTTTTTCCCAACAGGTTGGAGATTTGTTGAACTATCTTTTATTCCACTAGGGTCTCTTTCTCTGCCAGGCGACCCATGAAGCTTTTTACAAGACAAAACAGAGTGAGGATCCAATATTACACTTACCTGTACCTCACCTTGTAAATACGCTTTTTTAGCCCACCACCTAAACACTATCGGTTTTGTTACAATTCTCACCAGCTTCATGCACGTGCCATGAGCTCACCATAGCCGACTATAGGCCGACCACCACCTTATAAGCCGGCATCTTGTGGTACATTATACCATACTGAAATGACTCTACCTTGTACGTCTTGTCTTTGTCCTATGTGTTGTATGTAGTCAAGCTTGAGGGAATCCCCTCCAACAGCTATAGCGCCTTAGCGTGCGCCACACATAGCCAAAAGACCACATAACCACTTAAATATTAAGTTTACTTTTGCACTTTTCACATACAAAAAGGTCCTGAGGAAAGCCAGCTTAAAATTAACAAGGCACTGGCTGAAACATGTAGACCGCACTAGACGCTGGAGGTCATAATAAGCACTCCAACACGTCTTCTTGCCTTTTATTCGCTAGCAGAGGCCCAGTTCATTAAAAATAAGCAACCCTCGGGTGCTGGGACCGCCTGCATAGCTTTTAATCAACTTCACTTCTCACACCCTTCTTCACCGCACACTCAGCAACATACCAGCTCCGCAGTCTCCTGGCGTTGAAGCACACCCGGGGCACATTCGGTGCCCCTGTGGTGGGCCCGATGATGAAGCATGCCACCGACTAGGTCGGTGGGTGAGGGCTTTATGAGGAAAACATCGTTTCTCCTCATTCTTTGTTGCTACATGACGTACCCATCTGAGTCCTCTTTATCCTTCTTAATCTAGCTAGTCCTTATTGATATATGCAAGTATGAAATCTTACCTTTAAATATGTTGTGTCAAAAACATCTTTTTGAACACTCTGGTTTCTCTTGGCAACCTTCTAAGATCAAGTACTTGGGAATATGGTTTGCTCCTCTATTATCTCAAACTCTCAAAAGAAACTTTGATTATATAATAAAAAATTTGAATGATACCATCGCTTGATGGAATCCCCTCTTTTTATGTTGGTGGGGTTGCCTCGACTCGATAAAAATGATGTTATCACCTCTTATACTATATACTATTTCCATGACTCCTATTCATATTCCTAATTATTAGTTTAAAAGAATTGATTCTATTCTCCTTAAATTCTTATGGAAAGCTAAACGTTCTTGTATCGCTCTTTTCCAGTTTAAAAAAGGACAAGTCTAATGGAGGCCTTTGATTCCCTGATTTTAAAACTTATCATCAGACTTTCTCATTAAAACAAGCGGCCGTTGGATCTCTACTGAGATTTCTTTTTATCCTCCCCTTTGGTTAAAAATAGAATCTACTTTCATTATTCCTTTTAATTTTCAAGAAATCTTATATTTTACATCTGATACAGCAGCTCTTTGTTCTCCTATCATTTCCCACTCCCATCACGTATTGACCCCTATTTTATCTTCCTCCTATCCTTCGGTGAGCTCCACTGATCAACAAACTAGTTGGCATAATAAACATCTCTGGATTCACAACCATTGAATGTATTGGAAATCGTGGCATTCTAAAGGCCTAAGTTGAATTTCTCAACTCGTCTCTGATAACCAACCTATTACCTTTTCTGGTCTTCAGTCCCAATTTTCTTTACCATCCTCTTCATGTTTACAGTATAATCTTCTTTATCCCTCCCTCGTTCATTATCTTCAATCTTTACCTACAACTAATGATTTACCTACTGTATATAGGAATGTGTCCCCTGCATTAGACCACACTCCTTATGCCACCTTTTTGTATAAATCCTTTCAATTTTCTAGGGATAGACTCAAACTTAAGGTTGAAGTCGCTTGGGAAACAGATTTTTCACAAACTTGATCAATCCTTCTCTAGGACAAAATATGGTCAAAAATTCATAAAACCTCTAGAGCTTCCAATACCACACAAACCCTTTTCTTCATTTATCATCGCACCTTATTTTCCCCAATGCCGCTGGCAACTTTCTTGCCAGACACACCCTCTACGTGTTGGTCTTGTCCTTGTCCTACTGCTGATTTAAAGCACATGTTATTCAAATGCCCCTCAATTCTTCAATTTTGGAAACTTGTTTGGCCTCAAATTCAGACATTTTTTAATGTCAAAATTCCTTTTTTCTTTACTCACATTTTCCTGGGTACGCTCTCCCCCCACGGCCTCAATCTACACAGAATTACAAACTTCTAGATCTATTGATAGCTATTGCTTTTCATCTAATAACTTCCAATTGGAAACATGCTGATAATGTCACTTTTCGCTCGTGGTGGAACGCAGTTTGTTTCCATCATCGGCTGGACACTAATTACATCTCTCCCATTTCCCTAGGTGTTAAAAGAAACCTTTTATGGCTTCCCTTGACCACTTATTTATCCTCAGTCGCCTCCTCGAATAATTCTACTAAAACTAGATCAGATGATGTACACAAACCACCCTAAATTTCCCATTGCCTTCTATTACTCTAGTTGATTAACTGCTGTTTTACATATGATAAATTCGCAATTTTGTTTTTCTTCTTGATTATTTTTATGCTTACAATGTTATTCCCAGTTGCATAAATTGCTTATTTTCTTCTACTATTCCCATATCTTATGTATCTCCCTTACCCTTTTACCTCCTCATTGTATAGGATATGTTATTTTATTCATCTGACTGTTTTTTCTTTTCCTGTTTTATTCCTTAATAAACTCAAACTTAAAAAAAAGGTAATGTTTCTTCTTTAATTCTTGGGGCATTAGATTAGAGCAGGTGTCTCCAACCGTTTCTGTAGTAGAGATTCTTATATTCAATGAACATTATCCATAGATACTAATATTATTAGTGGTGTAATAGTGACCATGTCAGATAAGATTACATTAGTAGTCACTCCATGCAAAACAGCATTGAGCACCTCAGTGCATCAGAGAGGGTTGCCAGCAGTAATGTTAAAAAGGCTTTATTAATTTGCAATGCCTCTACATGGTTAACACATGTCAGCCATAGTCACAATCCCCCAGGTATCAAGACAATATTAGTAATGAGTCTCTCCAAAACCTCTTGATGTATCATTCATAGAGTAGCTTTAAATGTATTTGGGAATTCAACCATTTTTTTCCAAACATCAGTTTATGGGTTTTGGGATACATATAATATTTCAACCAAAGCAAAAGCTTCTGATTTAGTAAGCTGTGCTGACATAAGAGAGCTACTTTTTTTGGGTGGGTTTTATAGAGTGTGAACTAGACCCAGAGGTATCAGCGCACTTTACATAAGCACTGGTTGCCTTACAGATGGACACATTCAGTTTTTGTTGGGCTGTTTTGTTGGGCTAATTTGCCCAGACTCATGTGAGTCTGGGCAAATTAAGTGATTTGCCCAGACTCACATGATGGTGAGTGTCTGTGCTGATACTCGAACCCAGTTCCACAGCTCTGAGCTTTACCACACTTGGGGACCCATTAGGATGGCGGATGGATTGCCCACGCTGGCCCGGGGGTAGTCACTGCTGGCCCGGCGATGGCGATCCACCCCCATCCACACTTCAAAGACTCCCGCCATATCAGGATGGCTGGATGATCCGTGGCGGACAGAAAGACCGTCACCATATTAACCATATTTTCCATATTAGGTCCACTGCGGAGATCAGCCTTTCCATGGCGGCATTGCTGCCATGTAAAGGCATGCGATCTTTGCCCTTGGGGGCCCATAGTGGGCCTCCAGGGAGTTGGGGGGTGTGGGGTGCACCCCTTCTGCATTGGCATAGACAAAGTGGCAGGCACTGACGTGCATTCCCAGTTTTGTGGCGGGTGGTGCTGTGAGCACCGCCCACCACAATGCTGGGAATAGGGGATGCCAGGTGGCGGTTGCATCCTAATTGCAGGTGCGGGACCGCCACACCCCTTGCGGACAGTCCCGCATTCCATCACGGTGGTGGGCGGACAAAGTCCGCCCCCCATCATAATGGAGTCCTTAATGTTGTGTTCTCTGGAATAAAGACTCCAAGGTATGGCCACCACCTCACGTATCTCTCTATAAAAAGGTACATCACTAAGCTGTTTTTAGGTCGAGCCTGGGCATCGCATGCGCTGCTCTGCGTGTTATGCTGTATTCAGGTATGGAATAGAAGCTACTCCCATTTCCCTGCCCATCTTTTCAATTGGCTCTAATTACTGTTGTTTTAAACTTTTGCTTTTGATTCATGAATAGGCTTAGTAGTCCCTCCTTGCTACCGCCTTGTGTGCATTTGTAACCTCCCATGAGGACTGGACCTTTCACTTGTGTTGTTGCTTGGTATGTTTTACTTACTCTGTGAGCATTATTTTTATAAAAGCAGTGCACCCATGTTTCTTCCTGACAAAGCGAGGAACAACCCAAAGGTTCTTAGACGAAGACCGTAGGTTTCTAGAAGGAGTATAAGTTAGGAGCCTGGATGCCATATAATGGGGAGCTAAGCCCACCAGAGATTAAAAAAAAAGACATTCTAATTTAAGATGGCATCTGTGAGTAACCGGCAACCAATGCAATTGCCTCCGGAGCGGAAGGGCATGGTGGAATCTAGACCAACTATAAATCAGACTAGCTGCCTGATTTTGAATGAGCTGAAGTCGGCGCAATTCATAGGCAGGGATGCCAATATACAAAGAAATGGCATAATCCACCTTAGAGATGACAAGAGCAAGGAGGATAGACCTCAAAGCACAAGAGAGGTGCTTTTGTAGAAAACACACTCTGAGCTCACATAGATCGAAGCGCTCTCAAACACAATAAGGAAAAAAGGAAGCACAACGAAATAAAATATTTGCCTAAGAACACACAGTTTGTTCAAGCAGGGAATCTGGGAAAAATCTAAAGTTTTCAGATTTTACATTCAATTCAGCCACTAGATGAGTATCTACTTCTCTTTCATGTCAAAGGTAATGTTTCTTGGGGCGTGGCCTGCGCGCCGCACAAGATGGCGGCGTAGTAGAGGAGGTCCATCACCGACTCCCGGTTTTGGACTTTTACGACCAGCAATACTTAGCGGTTTTGTCCCAAAGGATGAGATTTCGATACCTCAGGATGAGGTGAGCTCCCTGGACTATTTTTGGACACTTCTTTTGCTTTGCTGAGCTTCAAATTCAGCACGGCGCGGCTCGTTAATGTACGGCTGCCATTCTGTTTTCCTCTTCACATCCTCCGTGCTTCACTCGCAATGCTTCTTTTCCTCGATTTCTTGTGAATGCTGCTCTTCACAACGGAGGTTTTTCAAGTGATCCGCTGTATCCTCATTTGTGTACCAATGTTACTGCCCTTTTACATGTAATTTCCATGCAGTGCCTGCAATTCAGTGCTTCTCTAAGGAGCCGCCATTTTATATTTCCCTCAATGCTTTTTCTTATTATGAGGTGATTTTTTTCAATACAGTTTGATGTTGATATGAGTCTTGCGGCTTATCAATTATTTATCTCTTCTTAAGTTAATATGAGGCTTCCATGGCTCCTTTTCTTTATGGCTTCTACATTTTTATACTCCTGTTCCTCAAGTGTGTCTTAAGACTTTGGCTCAATTTTACACTATACTCCACTATACTTCTATGGGGAAATTGTGGAACCTTAAACTCTCTGCTTCTACTAAGTGTGCTGTTGGTTCTGACTCTGACTCAAATCTCCATGAGATGGAAGATCTCCCTTCACAGAAATACGACTCTCCTTCTGGTACTACTCCTAAAACACATACCATGAGCAAACTGCCTACAACAACATCTACCAAACACCCAAAGAAAGATCCTCCCGCTCCAGGGTCTTCTTCGGCTAATGCTTCTATGAACTTAATCCTAGAGTAGATTCATGCTCCTAAACCCTTCATGGAGGAGATTACTACGACCCTACAATTTTTGCATGATAAATGGTCCTCCTTGGACTCATGTGTACTTATTGTGGAACAAACAACGGAGTCCCTTCAGGCCTCATGTTCTCGGATTTCTTCTTTCGAGTCAGATATATCACTTCTTAAGAGACAGGCAATGGATTTGGAAAATTGTAATCGCAGGAATAATCTTCGAATTTATCGACTTCCGGAACACACAGAAGGATCAAATCCTACTGCCTTTTTTCAATCCTTTCTTATGAAACTTTTGGACTTACCAGCTTCTTCTTCCATCAACATTCAAAGAGCACATAGACTTGGTCCGAAAATTTCGAATAAACCTCGTGGCGTTATTATGCTGTTTCTGAAATATACAGATCTTCTACAAGTTTTGTCAGCCACCAAGTCTAAAAAGCAAATCTTTTGGGATGGTCACCGCTTATTTCTCTCACAAGATGTGGCCAAAGTTACAGCTGATCGCAGGAAAAAGTTTCTTGACCTTAGACCACAGTTACGTGCTCTTAAGGCCAGATTTGGACTTCTCCATCCCTGACTTGTCAAGGTTACCTACAAGGACAACACTACAACATTTGAAGATTCAGTGGCTCTACAAGAGTTCCTTCGTCATCATGGAGCAGATGTCATGGACACTTCAAAAGTTCTTTAATTCATTACTTATGCCTCATAGCCCGTAATTGTTTTCTTGTCATGCTCTTTTATTGATTGTTTAGTATGTTTTTACCTCTGTATTGTTCTGCATAATATGTTTTTATCATATGTGTTTTCCCTCACGTGTTTTCTCTTATCCAGACTTTTTATATCCATTTATATTAATTTTCTTTTCTTTTCTTATAGGTATTGAAATTTTCCCAACCCATTCCCTTTTGTTCCTTCTATCATGTGAAGTCTTTCTGTAATTCATCAGATGTTCGGTGATGTTTTCTTTCGCTGATGTCGTCATTGTCTTCTGGCGCTGTCACCCCCGCTATCCGTTTTGTATTTGTAGGCATGTCTCTTAGTGGTCTGTGTATGATTGTACTGTCTTCTATTTCTCTATCTTTTTCTTTTTCCTTTTTCTATTTCTCTTCCTTTTGTCTCTCCTTGCTTTCTTTACATCTTTCTTTTCCTATGGCATTTTTAGCTTTTCATCATTTCTCTCCTTGTCTTTTCTCTCTTCCTTCCAATAGTTTATCCTTTACTTTACCTTCTTCTCAATTTTCTCAAAACAATGTTCTCTTTCGTTCTAGTAAGCATAATATTTTGTTCATTCTCTCTTTCAATCTATTATATTTCGGGTTACCACCTGGAACGTTAAAGGTTAAAATAACCCAATTAAAAGGCAACAGGTGTTATCTCACCTAGCTAAGCTAAAAACAGCTATCGCCCTACTCCAGGAGTCCCATATTTCTGAAGCTGAAGCTTTAAAGCTAAAGCGATGTTGGGTGGGTCATGTTTTCAATTCTCCTGCAGTGGGTAAGAATAATTGAGTTCTGATCTTATGTCATAAAAAGTTACATGTTTCTATTGTTCATCAAGAATGTGATGTTGATTGTCTTTGGGTGATTGTTAAACTCCTTGTTGATAAGATCCCTATTGTTATTTTTAATGTTTACGCCCCCACTGGATTTGATGAAACCTTTAGGCCTGCTATATCTGACAAATTGTTCTCATTTGATGATGATTACATTATTTTTGGTGGTGACTGTACTCAAATCCTTGATCCTAAACTAGACAGACATTCTAAAGTAACATTTTCTCCCTCTAAAGTGCACTCTCAATTCACTGCCTCTATACATCACAAAGCTTTAGTAGATATTTGGAGACTATGTCACGCTGACCTTAGAGAATATAGTTTTTACTCTCCTTCACATCAAACCCATTCCTGTATTGATTATCTTTTTCTAGGTAAATCTTTAGCTCAACATGCCATCCACTCCAAAATAGGCTCTATTTTAATCTCCGATCATGCCCCAGTGCTCGTAAATATTGATCTCATCCCCTTTTCTCCTCACCCAGGAAGATGGCGCTGTAATAACTCTTTACTTCTTGATCTCATTTCTTGTCAAAAATTCAACTCCTTTGCTGCAGAATTTTTTGCGATAAATCATACCCCTGACTCTTCTTTTGTTATGGTGTGTGACTCTTTCAAAGCTGCTGCTAGAGGTTTTATTATCAATTTTGTCTCTCAGAAGAAAAAGCTCATTGAAGCCCACTCTTTCCAATTACTCATTAAAATTAAACAACTTGAATGTAAGTATTATCACTCCAACACTGAGCCATCTCTGAAAGATCTTATTGATGCTAAAATTACTTTTAATAAATTATCTACTGATGCTGCCTCCAATTTTTTATTTAAAAGTAGTTCTCGTTATTATGGAGGTCAAAATAAGATGGGGAAGTTGCTGGCCAAATATTTGAAAGTGATAAAGGAGCAAACGAAAATAGAGTCTCCACAAGGTTCTTCTGGCGTCTCTTTATTTAAAGATAAAGATATTCTAAATTAATTAGTTGCTTTCTACACAAACCTTTACACTCCTGAAAACATTCCCGATTCAGCTGACTTTCTCTCCTATATCCATTCCATACCCCCTCCCCCATCCAATAATGTAAATTTTGGACCTTTAGAATCTGACATTTCGCTTGCAGAGATCTGCCATGCTGTTTCAATTCTACAATGCAGAAAAGCTCCTGGTCCAGATGGTTTCACCATTGAATTTTATAATCATTTTGCTCTTCACGTGGAACATTTCAAGAAGCTTTAATTTGCTTAATTGCTAAAAAAGATAAAGACCACTTTCTCTGCAAGAACTATCGACCTATTTCTTTGGTCAATACTGATTATAAAATGTTTGCAAAAATTCTGGCACTTCGAATGGATCCACTCTTGCCTGACCTTATTGGCTCAGAACAACCAGGTTTCGTTAAGGGACGACTTGCCTTTGCGTGCCTTTTTTAATGTTCTAAGTAAAGCCTCTTCTTTAGATCATCCTCTGGCTGCAATCTCTTAGATGCTGAGAAAGCATTTGATAGAATTAGTTGGGATTTTATGTTTAATGCTTTAAAATGGGTTGGTTTTCCTCCTCAATTTCTTACTTTTACTTATTTATTATATTCTGGCCCCCAGGCGTCAATATTTGTTAATGGTATGAACTCGGACTATTTTTCATTACGCAGAGGTGTTAGAAAAGGTTGTCCCTTATCCTCTTTAATATTTGTATTAGCTCTAGAACCCTTTTTAACCAGGATTCGACAGGATGACAATATCACTGGTTTTCATTTTGGTTCCCATCAGGTTAAGCTCTCAGTTTATGCTGATGATATTCTTTAATACTGCTCTGATCCTCATTCCTCCCTTCCTTCCTTTCTTCAACAAGTTTCTTCCTTTTCTAAAGTTTCCGGTTATCAGCTCAATGTTGATAAGTATGAAATCTTGCTTAGATCAAGAGGGAGAGAGAGGACTAGATAAGCTAGACCGAATCCCCTGGATTATATGCATATATCAATAAGGACTAGCTAGCTTAAGAAGGATAAAGAGGACTCAGATGGGTACGTCATGTAGCAACAAAGAATGAGGAGAAACGTTGTTTTCCTCATAAAGCCCTCACCCACCGACCTAGTCGGTGGCATGCTTCATCATTGGGCCCACCACAGTGGCACCGAATGTGCCCCGGGTGTGCTTCAACGCCAGGAGACTGCGGAGCTGGTATGTTGCTGAGTGTGCGGTGAAGAAGGGTGTGAGAAGTGAAGTTGATTAAAAGCTATGCAGGCGGTCCCAGCACCCGAGGGTTGCTTATTTTTAATGAACTGGGACTCTGCTAGCGGATAAAAGGCAAGAAGACGTGTTGGAGTGCTTATTATGACCTCCAGCGTCTAGTGTGGTCTACATGTTTCAGCCAGTGCCTTGTTAATTTTAAGCTGGCTTTCCTCAGGACCTTTTTGTATGTGAAAAGTGCAAAAGTAAACTTAATATTTAAGTGGTTATGTGGTATTTTGGCTATGTGTGGCGCACGCTAAGGCGCTATAGCTGTTGGAGGGGATTCCCTCAAGCTTGACTACATACAACACATAGGACAAAGACAAGACGTACAAGGTAGAGTCATTTCAGTATGGTATAATGTACCACAAGATGCCGGCTTATAAGGTGGTGGTCGGCCTATAGTCGGCTATGGTGAGCTCATGGCACGTGCATGAAGCTGGTGAGAATTGTAACAAAACCGATAGAGTTTAGGTGGTGGGCTAAAAAAGCGTATTTACAAGGTGAGGTACAGGTAAGTGTAATATTGGATCCTCACTCTGTTTTGTCTTGTAAAAAGCTTCATGGGTCGCCTGGCAGAGAAAGAGACCCTAGTGGAATAAAAGATAGTTCAACAAATCTCCAACCTGCCAAGGCCTGGAACAGGGGTAGTGATGGCCTGGTCGAGTGGTTGGCTAACCGGGGTGACTACTCTTTAGTACACCATGGTGCATGGGACTCATGCAATTGCCAGCATTAGTCAGAGGAGAGGGGAGCAAGGGGGCGCTCATGCAGGGGTAACCTGGCACAGGTATCGTCGTTTCGCACAGCATGTGGTTATTACACAGTTAGGGAGTTCCATGGTATAGCATCGTTTAAACCCTGGGTATGTGTGGATAAGCGATAGATCCATCGTTGTTCTTTTTGTAGGGGAAGTTTTTCATTTATGGTGTTGTCAAATTTTTCAATGACGGTCCAGAAGAAGTCATTGGGCGTGTGGTTGTGGGTTAAGAAGTGATCTGTGAGCTTGCTTATGTTTTTGCCAAATCTTATCGTGCTCCTGTGTTCCGTCATTCTTGTTCGTACTTTGCGGGTGGTCATGCCAATGTATCTTAGGCCACAGCGGCAGGTTATCAAGTACACCAAGTTGGTAGAGTTGCAGTTTGTGAACTGCCGTTGTGTCCAGGTCTTGCCCGGTTCTAGGTTCAAGGTTTTGGAAGGTGACGTCAGGTGGCACACACTACAGTTATTGCACGGTTGGTGACCAGTGACTTTAGGAAGGCCCCACATGTGAAATCGATCTACAAGGGAGTATAAAAACGAAACTTGACGCCCCACTCTCCTCATACCGGGCGCCGCGGAAGGACGAATAGGTTCAAGGAGGAACCAGACCGAAAAACTCGTGAGTAAATCTGATCCACTACAGCTACAACAGGGTAAGCCACCACCTTTTTCCCAACAGGTTGGAGATTTGTTGAACTATCTTTTATTCCACTAGGGTCTCTTTCTCTGCCAGGCGACCCATGAAGCTTTTTACAAGACAAAACAGAGTGAGGATCCAATATTACACTTACCTGTACCTCACCTTGTAAATACGCTTTTTTAGCCCACCACCTAAACACTATCGGTTTTGTTACAATTCTCACCAGCTTCATGCACGTGCCATGAGCTCACCATAGCCGACTATAGGCCGACCACCACCTTATAAGCCGGCATCTTGTGGTACATTATACCATACTGAAATGACTCTACCTTGTACGTCTTGTCTTTGTCCTATGTGTTGTATGTAGTCAAGCTTGAGGGAATCCCCTCCAACAGCTATAGCGCCTTAGCGTGCGCCACACATAGCCAAAAGACCACATAACCACTTAAATATTAAGTTTACTTTTGCACTTTTCACATACAAAAAGGTCCTGAGGAAAGCCAGCTTAAAATTAACAAGGCACTGGCTGAAACATGTAGACCGCACTAGACGCTGGAGGTCATAATAAGCACTCCAACACGTCTTCTTGCCTTTTATTCGCTAGCAGAGGCCCAGTTCATTAAAAATAAGCAACCCTCGGGTGCTGGGACCACCTGCATAGCTTTTAATCAACTTCACTTCTCACACCCTTCTTCACCGCACACTCAGCAACATACCAGCTCCGCAGTCTCCTGGCGTTGAAGCACACCCGGGGCACATTCGGTGCCCCTGTGGTGGGCCCGATGATGAAGCATGCCACCGACTAGGTCGGTGGGTGAGGGCTTTATGAGGAAAACATCGTTTCTCCTCATTCTTTGTTGCTACATGACGTACCCATCTGAGTCCTCTTTATCCTTCTTAATCTAGCTAGTCCTTATTGATATATGCAAGTATGAAATCTTACCTTTAAATATGTTGTGTCAAAAACATCTTTTTGAACACTCTGGTTTCTCTTGGCAACCTTCTAAGATCAAGTACTTGGGAATATGGTTTGCTCCTCTATTATCTCAAACTCTCAAAAGAAACTTTGATTATATAATAAAAAATTTGAATGATACCATCGCTTGATGGAATCCCCTCTTTTTATGTTGGTGGGGTTGCCTCGACTCGATAAAAATGATGTTATCACCTCTTATACTATATACTATTTCCATGACTCCTATTCATATTCCTAATTATTAGTTTAAAAGAATTGATTCTATTCTCCTTAAATTCTTATGGAAAGCTAAACGTTCTTGTATCGCTCTTTTCCAGTTTAAAAAAGGACAAGTCTAATGGAGGCCTTTGATTTCCTGATTTTAAAACTTATCATCAGACTTTCTCATTAAAACAAGCGGCCGTTGGATCTCTACTGAGATTTCTTTTTATCCTCCCCTTTGGTTAAAAATAGAATCTACTTTCATTATTCCTTTTAATTTTCAAGAAATCTTATATTTTACATCTGATACAGCAGCTCTTTGTTCTCCTATCATTTCCCACTCCCATCACGTATTGACCCCTATTTTATCTTCCTCCTATCCTTCGGTGAGCTCCACTGATCAACAAACTAGTTGGCATAATAAACATCTCTGGATTCACAACCATTGAATGTATTGGAAATCGTGGCATTCTAAAGGCCTAAGTTGAATTTCTCAACTCGTCTCTGATAACCAACCTATTACCTTTTCTGGTCTTCAGTCCCAATTTTCTTTACCATCCTCTTCATGTTTACAGTATAATCTTCTTTATCCCTCCCTCGTTCATTATCTTCAATCTTTACCTACTACTAATGATTTACCTACTGTATATAGGAATGTGTCCCCTGCATTAGACCACACTCCTTATGCCACCTTTTTGTATAAATCCTTTCAATTTTCTAGGGATAGACTCAAACTTAAGGTTGAAGTCGCTTGGGAAACAGATTTTTCACAAACTTGATCAATCCTTCTCTAGGACAAAATATGGTCAAAAATTCATAAAACCTCTAGAGCTTCCAATACCACACAAACCCTTTTCTTCATTTATCATCGCACCTTATTTTCCCCAATGCCGCTGGCAACTTTCTTGCCAGACACACCCTCTACGTGTTGGTCTTGTCCTTGTCCTACTGCTGATTTAAAGCACATGTTATTCAAATGCCCCTCAATTCTTCAATTTTGGAAACTTGTTTGGCCTCAAATTCAGACATTTTTTAATGTCAAAATTCCTTTTTTCTTTACTCACATTTTCCTGGGTACGCTCTCCCCCCACGGCCTCAATCTACACAGAATTACAAACTTCTAGATCTATTGATAGCTATTGCTTTTCATCTAATAACTTCCAATTGGAAACAGGCTGATAATGTCACTTTTCGCTCGTGGTGGAACGCAGTTTGTTTCCATCATCGGCTGGACACTAATTACATCTCTCCCATTTCCCTAGGTGTTAAAAGAAACCTTTTATGGCTTCCCTTGACCACTTATTTATCCTCAGTCGCCTCCTCGAATAATTCTACTAAAACTAGATCAGATGATGTACACAAACCACCCTAAATTTCCCATTGCCTTCTATTACTCTAGTTGATTAACTGCTGTTTTACATATGATAAATTCGCAATTTTGTTTTTCTTCTTGATTATTTTTATGCTTACAATGTTATTCCCAGTTGCATAAATTGCTTATTTTCTTCTACCATTCCCATATCTTATGTATCTCCCTTACCCTTTTACCTCCTCATTGTATAGGATATGTTATTTTATTCATCTGACTGTTTTTTCTTTTCCTGTTTTATTCCTTAATAAACTCAAACTTAAAAAAAAGGTAATGTTTCTTCTTTAATTCTTGGGGCATTAGATTAGAGCAGGTGTCTCCAACCGTTTCTGTAGTAGAGCTTCTTATATTCAATGAACATTATCCATAGATACTAATATTATTAGTGGTGTAATAGTGACCATGTCAGATAAGATTACATTAGTAGTCACTCCATGCAAAACAGCATTGAGCACCTCAGTGCATCAGAGAGGGTTGCCAGCAGTAATGTTAAAAAGGCTTTATTAATTTGCAATGCCTCTACATGGTTAACACATGTCAGCCATAGTCACAATCCCCCAGGTATCAAGACAATATTAGTAATGAGTCTCTCCAAAACCTCTTGATGTATCATTCATAGAGTAGCTTTAAATGTATTTGGGAATTCAACCATTTTTTTCCAAACATCAGTTTATGGGTTTTGGGATACATATAATATTTCAACCAAAGCAAAAGCTTCTGATTTAGTAAGCTGTGCTGACATAAGAGAGCTACTTTTTTTGGGTGAGTTTTATAGAGTGTGAACTAGACCCAGAGGTATCAGCGCACTTTACATAAGCACTGGTTGCCTTACAGATGGACACATTCAGTTTTTGTTGGGCTGTTTTGTTGGGCTAATTTGCCCAGACTCATGTGAGTCTGGGCAAATTAAGTGATTTGCCCAGACTCACATGATGGTGAGTGTCTGTGCTGATACTCGAACCCAGTTCCACAGCTCTGAGCTTTACCACACTTGGGGACCCATTAGGATGGCGGATGGATTGCCCACGCTGGCCCGGGGGTAGTCACTGCTGGCCCGGCGATGGCGATCCACCCCCATCCACACTTCAAAGACTCCCGCCATATCAGGATGGCTGGATGGTCCGTGGCGGACAGAAAGACCGTCACCATATTAACCATATTTTCCATATTAGGTCCACTGCGGAGATCAGCCTTTCCATGGCGGCATTGCTGCCATGTAAAGGCATGCGATCTTTGCCCTTGGGGGCCCGTAGTGGGCCTCCAGGGAGTTGGGGGGTGTGGGGTGCACCCCTTCTGCATTGGCATAGACAAAGTGGCAGGCACTGACGTGCATTCCCAGTTTTGTGGCGGGTGGTGCTGTGAGCACCGCCCACCACAATGCTGGGAATAGGGGATGCCAGGTGGCGGTTGCATCCTAATTGCAGGTGCGGGACCGCCACACCCCTTGCGGACAGTCCCGCATTCCATCACGGTGGTGGGCGGACAAAGTCCGCCCCCCATCATAATGGAGTCCTTAATGTTGTGTTCTCTGGAATAAAGACTCCAAGGTATGGCCACCACCTCACGTATCTCTCTATAAAAAGGTACATCACTAAGCTGTTTTTAGGTCGAGCCTGGGCAGCGCATGCGCTGCTCTGCGTGTTATGCTGTATTCAGGTATGGAATAGAAGCTACTCCCATTTCCCTGCCCATCTTTTCAATTGGCTCTCATTACTGTTGTTTTAAACTTTTGCTTTTGATTCATGAATAGGCTTAGTAGTCCCTCCTTGCTACCGCCTTGTGTGCATTTGTAACCTCCCATGAGGACTGGACCTTTCACTTGTGTTGTTGCTTGGTATGTTTTACTTACTCTGTGAGCATTATTTTTATAAAAGCAGTGCACCCATATTTCTTCCTGACAAAGCGAGGAACAACCCAAAGGTTCTTAGACGAAGACCGTAGGTTTCTAGAAGGAGTATAAGTTAGGAGCCTGGATGCCATATAATGGGGAGCTAAGCCCACCAGAGATTAAAAAAAAAGACATTCTAATTTAAGATGGCATCTGTGAGTAACCGGCAACCAATGCAATTGCCTCCGGAGCGGAAGGGCATGGTGGAATCTAGACCAACTATAAATCAGACTAGCTGCCTGATTTTGAATGAGCTGAAGTCGGCGCAATTCATAGGCAGGGATGCCAATATACAAAGAAATGGCATAATCCACCTTAGAGATGACAAGAGCAAGGAGGATAGACCTCAAAGCACAAGAGAGGTGCTTTTGTAGAAAACACACTCTGAGCTCACATAGATCGAAGCGCTCTCAAACACAATAAGGAAAAAAGGAAGCACAACGAAATAAAATATTTGCCTAAGAACACACAGTTTGTTCAAGCAGGGAATCTGGGAAAAATCTAAAGTTTTCAGATTTTACATTCAATTCAGCCACTAGATGAGTATCTACTTCTCTTTCATGTCAAAGGTAATGTTTCTTGGGGCGTGGCCTGCGCGCCGCACAAGATGGCGGCGTAGTAGAGGAGGTCCATCACCGACTCCCGGTTTTGGACTTTTACGACCAGCAATACTTAGCGGTTTTGTCCCAAAGGATGAGATTTCGATACCTCAGGATGAGGTGAGCTCCCTGGACTATTTTTGGACACTTCTTTTGCTTTGCTGAGCTTCAAATTCAGCACGGCGCAGCTCGTTAATGTACGGCTGCCATTCTGTTTTCCTCTTCACATCCTCCGTGCTTCACTCGCAATGCTTCTTTTCCTCGATTTCTTGTGAATGCTGCTCTTCACAACGGAGGTTTTTCAAGTGATCCGCTGTATCCTCATTTGTGTACCAATGTTACTGCCCTTTTACATGTAATTTCCATGCAGTGCCTGCAATTCAGTGCTTCTCTAAGGAGCCGCCATTTTATATTTCCCTCAATGCTTTTTCTTATTATGAGGTGATTTTTTTCAATACAGTTTGATGTTGATATGAGTCTTGCGGCTTATCAATTATTTATCTCTTCTTAAGTTAATATGAGGCTTCCATGGCTCCTTTTCTTTATGGCTTCTACATTTTTATACTCCTGTTCCTCAAGTGTGTCTTAAGACTTTGGCTCAATTTTACACTATACTCCACTATACTTCTATGGGGAAATTGTGGAACCTTAAACTCTCTGCTTCTACTAAGTGTGCTGTTGGTTCTGACTCTGACTCAAATCTCCATGAGATGGAAGATCTCCCTTCACAGAAATACGACTCTCCTTCTGGTACTACTCCTAAAACACATACCATGAGCAAACTGCCTACAACAACATCTACCAAACACCCAAAGAAAGATCCTCCCGCTCCAGGGTCTTCTTCGGCTAATGCTTCTATGAACTTAATCCTAGAGTAGATTCATGCTCCTAAACCCTTCATGGAGGAGATTACTACGACCCTACAATTTTTGCATGATAAATGGTCCTCCTTGGACTCATGTGTACTTATTGTGGAACAAACAACGGAGTCCCTACAGGCCTCATGTTCTCGGATTTCTTCTTTCGAGTCAGATATATCACTTCTTAAGAGACAGGCAATGGATTTGGAAAATTGTAATCGCAGGAATAATCTTCGAATTTATCGACTTCCGGAACACACAGAAGGATCAAATCCTACTGCCTTTTTTCAATCCTTTCTTATGAAACTTTTGGACTTACCAGCTTCTTCTTCCATCAACATTCAAAGAGCACATAGACTTGGTCCGAAAATTTCGAATAAACCTCGTGGCGTTATTATGCTGTTTCTGAAATATACAGATCTTCTACAAGTTTTGTCAGCCACCAAGTCTAAAAAGCAAAACTTTTGGGATGGTCACCGCTTATTTCTCTCACAAGATGTGGCCAAAGTTACAGCTGATCGCAGGAAAAAGTTTCTTGACCTTAGACCACAGTTACGTGCTCTTAATGCCAGATTTGGACTTCTCCATCCCTGACTTGTCAAGGTTACCTACAAGGACAACACTACAACATTTGAAGATTCAGTGGCTCTACAAGAGTTCCTTCGTCATCATGGAGCAGATGTCATGGACACTTCAAGAGTTCTTTAATTCATTACTTATGCCTCATAGCCCGTAATTGTTTTCTTGTCATGCTCTTTTATTGATTGTTTAGTATGTTTTTACCTCTGGATTGTTCTGCATAATATGTTTTTATCATATGTGTTTTCCCTCACGTGTTTTCTCTTATCCAGACTTTTTATATCCATTTATATTAATTTTCTTTTCTTTTCTTATAGGTATTGAAATTTTCCCAACCCATTCCCTTTTGTTCCTTCTATCATGTGAAGTCTTTCTGTAATTCATCAGATGTTCGGTGATGTTTTCTTTCGCTGATGTCGTCATTGTCTTCTGGCGCTGTCACCCCCGCTATCCGTTTTGTATTTGTAGGCATGTCTCTTAGTGGTCTGTGTATGATTGTACTGTCTTCTATTTCTCTATCTTTTTCTTTTTCCTTTTTCTATTTCTCTTCCTTTTGTCTCTCCTTGCTTTCTTTACATCTTCCTTTTCCTATGGCATTTTTAGCTTTTCATCATTTCTCTCCTTGTCTTTTCTCTCTTCCTTCCAATAGTTTATCCTTTACTTTACCTTCTTCTCAATTTTCTCAAAACAATGTTCTCTTTCGTTCTAGTAAGCATAATATTTTGTTCATTCTCTCTTTCAATCTATTATATTTCGGGTTACCACCTGGAACGTTAAAGGTTAAAATAACCCAATTAAAAGGCAACAGGTGTTATCTCACCTAGCTAAGCTAAAAACAGCTATCGCCCTACTCCAGGAGTCCCATATTTCTGAAGCTGAAGCTTTAAAGCTAAAGCGATGTTGGGTGGGTCATGTTTTCAATTCTCCTGCAGTGGGTAAGAAAAATTGAGTTCTAATCTTATGTCATAAAAAGTTACATGTTTCTATTGTTCATCAAGAATGTGATGTTGATTGTCTTTGGGTGATTGTTAAACTCCTTGTTGATAAGATCCCTATTGTTATTTTTAATGTTTAAGCCCCCACTGGATTTGATGAAACCTTTAGGCCTGCCATATCTGACAAATTGTTCTCATTTGATGATGATTACATTATTTTTGGTGGTGACTGTACTCAAATCCTTGATCCTAAACTAGACAGACATTCTAAAGTAACATTTTCTCCCTCTAAAGTGCACTCTCAATTCACTGCCTCTATACATCACAAAGCTTTAGTAGATATTTGGAGACTATGTCACGCTGACCTTAGAGAATATAGTTTTTACTCTCCTTCACATCAAACCCATTCCTGTATTGATTATCTTTTTCTAGGTAAATCTTTAGCTCAACATGCCATCCACTCCAAAATAGGCTCTATTTTAATCTCCGATCATGCCCCAGTGTTCGTAAATATTGATCTCATCCCCTTTTCTCCTCACCCAGGAAGATGGCGCTGTAATAACTCTTTACTTCTTGATCTCATTTCTTGTCAAAAATTCAACTCCTTTGCTGCAGAATTTTTTGCGATAAATCATACCCCTGACTCTTCTTTTGTTATGGTGTGTGACTCTTTCAAAGCTGCTGCTAGAGGTTTTATTATCAATTGTGTCTCTCAGAAGAAAAAGCTCATTGAAGCCCACTCTTTCCAATTACTCATTAAAATTAAACAACTTGAATGTAAGTATTATCACTCCAACACTGAGCCATCTCTGAAAGATCTTATTGATGCTAAAATTACTTTTAATAAATTATCTACTGATGCTGCCTCCAATTTTTTATTTAAAAGTAGTTCTCGTTATTATGGAGGTCAAAATAAGATGGGGAAGTTGCTGGCCAAATATTTGAAAGTGATAAAAGAGCAAACGAAAATAGAGTCTCCACAAGGTTCTTCTGGCGTCTCTTTATTTAAAGATAAAGATATTCTAAATTAATTAGTTGCTTTCTACACAAACCTTTACACTCCTGAAAACATTCCCGATTCAGCTGACTTTCTCTCCTATATCCATTCCATACCCCCTCCCCCATCCAATAATGTAAATTTTGGACCTTTAGAATCTGACATTTCGCTTGCAGAGATCTCCCATGCTGTTTCAATTCTACAATGCAGAAAAGCTCCTGGTCCAGATGGTTTCACCATTGAATTTTATAATCATTTTGCTCTTCACGTGGAACATTTCAAGAAGCTTTAATTTGCTTAATTGCTAAAAAAGATAAAGACCACTTTCTCTGCAAGAACTATCGACCTATTTCTTTGGTCAATACTGATTATAAAATGTTTGCAAAAATTCTGGCACTTCGAATGGATCCACTCTTGCCTTACCTTATTGGCTCAGAACAACCAGGTTTCGTTAAGGGACGACTTGCCTTTGCGTGTCTTTTTTAATGTTCTAAGTAAAGCCTCTTCTTTAGATCATCCTCTGGCTGCAATCTCTTAGATGCTGAGAAAGCATTTGATAGAATTAGTTGGGATTTTATGTTTAATGCTTTAAAATGGGTTGGTTTTCCTCCTCAATTTCTTACTTTTACCTATTTATTATATTCTGGCCCCCAGGCGTCAATATTTGTTAATGGTATGAACTCGGATTATTTTTCATTACGCAGAGGTGTTAGAAAAGGTTGTCCCTTATCCTCTTTAATATTTGTATTAGCTCTAGAACCCTTTTTAACCAGGATTCGACAGGATGACAATATCACTGGTTTTCATTTTAGTTCCCATCAGGTTAATCTCTCAGTTTATGCTGATGATATTCTTTAATACTGCTCTGATCCTCATTCCTCCCTTCCTTCCTTTCTTCAACAAGTTTCTTCCTTTTCTAAAGTTTCCGGTTATCAGCTCAATGTTGATAAGTATGAAATCTTGCTTAGATCAAGAGGGAGAGAGAGGACTAGATAAGCTAGACCGAATCCCCTGGATTATATGCATATATCAATAAGGACTAGCTAGCTTAAGAAGGATAAAGAGGACTCAGATGGGTACGTCATGTAGCAACAAATAATGAGGAGAAACGTTGTTTTCCTCATAAAGCCCTCACCCACCGACCTAGTCGGTGGCATGCTTCATCATTGGGCCCACCACAGTGGCACCGAATGTGCCCCGGGTGTGCTTCAACGCCAGGAGACTGCGGAGCTGGTATGTTGCTGAGTGTGCGGTGAAGAAGGGTGTGAGAAGTGAAGTTGATTAAAAGCTATGCAGGCGGTCCCAGCACCCGAGGGTTGCTTATTTTTAATGAACTGGGCCTCTGCTAGCGGATAAAAGGCAAGAAGACGTGTTGGAGTGCTTATTATGACCTCCAGCGTCTAGTGCGGTCTACATGTTTCAGCCAGTGCCTTGTTAATTTTAAGCTGGCTTTCCTCAGGACCTTTTTGTATGTGAAAAGTGCAAAAGTAAACTTAATATTTAAGTGGTTATGTGGTCTTTTGGCTATGTGTGGCGCACGCTAAGGCGCTATAGCTCTTTGGAGGGGATTCCCTCAAGCTTGACTACATACAACACATAGGACAAAGACAAGACGTACAAGGTAGAGTCATTTCAGTATGGTATAATGTACCACAAGATGCCGGCTTATAAGGTGGTGGTCGGCCTATAGTCGGCTATGGTGAGCTCATGGCACGTGCATGAAGCTGGTGAGAATTGTAACAAAACCGATAGTGTTTAGGTGGTGGGCTAAAAAAGCGTATTTACAAGGTGAGGTACAGGTAAGTGTAATATTGGATCCTCACTCTGTTTTGTCTTGTAAAAAGCTTCATGGGTCGCCTGGCAGAGAAAGAGACCCTAGTGGAATAAAAGATAGTTCAACAAATCTCCAACCTGCCAAGGCCTGGAACAGGGGTAGTGATGGCCTGGTCGAGTGGTTGGCTAACCGGGGTGACTACTCTTTAGTACACCATGGTGCATGGGACTCATGCAATTGCCAGCATTAGTCAGAGGAGAGGGGAGCAAGGGGGCGCTCATGCAGGGGTAACCTGGCACAGGTATCGTCGTTTCGCACAGCATGTGGTTATTACACAGTTAGGGAGTTCCATGGTATAGCATCGTTTAAACCCTGGGTATGTGTGGATAAGCGATAGATCCATCGTTGTTCTTTTTGTAGGGGAAGTTTTTCATTTATGGTGTTGTCAAATTTTTCAATGACGGTCCAGAAGAAGTCATTGGGCGTGTGGTTGTGGGTTAAGAAGTGATCTGTGAGCTTGCTTATGTTTTTGCCACATCTTATCGTGCTCCTGTGTTCCGTCATTCTTGTTCGTACTTTGCGGGTGGTCATGCCAATGTATCTTAGGCCACAGCGGCAGGTTATCAAGTACACCAAGTTGGTAGAGTTGCAGTTTGTGAACTGCCGTTGTGTCCAGGTCTTGCCCGGTTCTAGGTTCAAGGTTTTGGAAGGTGACGTCAGGTGGCACACACTACAGTTATTGCACGGTTGGTGACCAGTGACTTTAGGAAGGCCCCACATGTGAAATCGATCTACAAGGGAGTATAAAAACGAAACTTGACGCCCCACTCTCCTCATACCGGGCGCCGCGGAAGGACGAATAGGTTCAAGGAGGAACCAGACCGAAAAACTCGTGAGTAAATCTGATCCACTACAGCTACAACAGGGTAAGCCACCACCTTTTTCCCAACAGGTTGGAGATTTGTTGAACTATCTTTTATTCCACTAGGGTCTCTTTCTCTGCCAGGCGACCCATGAAGCTTTTTACAAGACAAAATAGAGTGAGGATCCAATATTACACTTACCTGTACCTCACCTTGTAAATACGCTTTTTTAGCCCACCACCTAAACACTATCGGTTTTGTTACAATTCTCACCAGCTTCATGCACGTGCCATGAGCTCACCATAGCCGACTTTAGGCCGACCACCACCTTATAAGCCGGCTTCTTGTGGTACATTATACCATACTGAAATGACTCTACCTTGTACGTCTTGTCTTTGTCCTATGTGTTGTATGTAGTCAAGCTTGAGGGAATCCCCTCCAACAGCTATAGCGCCTTAGCGTGCGCCACACATAGCCAAAAGACCACATAACCACTTAAATATTAAGTTTACTTTTGCACTTTTCACATACAAAAAGGTCCTGAGGAAAGCCAGCTTAAAATTAACAAGGCACTGGCTGAAACATGTAGACCGCACTAGACGCTGGAGGTCATAATAAGCACTCCAACACGTCTTCTTGCCTTTTATCCGCTAGCAGAGGCCCAGTTCATTAAAAATAAGCAACCCTCGGGTGCTGGGACCGCCTGCATAGCTTTTAATCAACTTCACTTCTCACACCCTTCTTCACCGCACACTCAGCAACATACCAGCTCCGCAGTCTCCTGGCGTTGAAGCACACCCGGGGCACATTCGGTGCCACTGTGGTGGGCCCGATGATGAAGCATGCCACCGACTAGGTCGGTGGGTGAGGGCTTTATGAGGAAAACAACGTTTCTCCTCATTCTTTGTTGCTACATGACGTACCCATCTGAGTCCTCTTTATCCTTCTTAATCTAGCTAGTCCTTATTGATATATGCAAGTATGAAATCTTACCTTTAAATATGTTGTGTCAAAAACATCTTTTTGAACACTCTGGTTTCTCTTGGCAACCTTCTAAGATCAAGTACTTGGGAATATGGTTTGCTCCTCTATTATCTCAAACTCTCAAAAGAAACTTTGATTATATAATAAAAAATTTGAATGATACCATCGCTTGATGGAATCCCCTCTTTTTATGTTGGTGGGGTTGCCTCGACTCGATAAAAATGATGTTATCACCTCTTATACTATATACTATTTCCATGACTCCTATTCATATTCCTAATTATTATTTTAAAAGAATTGATTCTATTCTCCTTAAATTCTTATGGAAAGCTAAACGTTCTTGTATCGCTCTTTTCCAGTTTAAAGAAGGACAAGTCTAATGGAGGCCTTTGATTCCCTGATTTTAAAACTTATCATCAGACTTTCTCATTAAAACAAGCGGCCGTTGGATCTCTACTGAGATTTCTTTTTATCCTCCCCTTTGGTTAAAAATAGAATCTACTTTCATTATTCCTTTTAATTTTCAAGAAATCTTATATTTTACATCTTATACAGCAGCTCTTTGTTCTCCTATCATTTCCCACTCCCATTACGTATTGACCCCTATTTTATCTTCCTCCTACTTCGGTGAGCTCCACTGATCAACAAACTAGTTGGCATAATAAACATCTCTGGATTCACAACCATTCAATGTATTGGAAATCGTGGCATTCTAAAGGCCTAAGTTGAATTTCTCAACTCGTCTCTGATAACCAACCTATTACCTTTTCTGGTCTTCAGTCCCAATTTTCTTTACCATCCTCTTCATGTTTACAGTATAATCTTCTTTATCCCTCCCTCGTTCATTATCTTCAATCTTTACCTACTACTAATGATTTACCTACTGTATATAGGAATGTGTCCCCTGCATTAGACCACACTCCTTATGCCACCTTTTTGTATAAATCCTTTCAATTTTCTAGGGATAGACTCAAACTTAAGGTTGAAGTCGCTTGGGAAACAGATTTTTCACAAACTTGATCAATCCTTCTCTAGGACAAAATATGGTCAAAAATTCATAAAACCTCTAGAGCTTCCAATACCACACAAACCCTTTTCTTCATTTATCATCGCACCTTATTTTCCCCAATGCCGCTGGCAACTTTCTTGCCAGACACACCCTCTACGTGTTGGTCTTGTCCTTGTCCTACTGCTGATTTAAAGCACATGTTATTCGAATGCCCCTCAATTCTTCAATTTTGGAAACTTGTTTGGCCTCAAATTCAGACCTTTTTTAATGTCAAAATTCCTTTTTTCTTTACTCACATTTTCCTGGGTACGCTCTCCCCCCACGGCCTCAATCTACACAGAATTACAAACTTCTAGATCTATTGATAGCTATTGCTTTTCATCTAATAACTTCCAATTGGAAACAGGCTGATAATGTCACTTTTCGCTCGTGGTGGAACGCAGTTTGTTTCCATCATCGGCTGGACACTAATTACATCTCTCCCATTTCCCTAGGTGTTAAAAGAAACCTTTTATGGCTTCCCTTGACCACTTATTTATCCTCAGTCGCCTCCTCGAATAATTCTACTAAAACTAGATCAGATGATGTACACAAACCACCCTAAATTTCCCATTGCCTTCTATTACTCTAGTTGATTAACTGCTGTTTTACATATGATAAATTCGCAATTTTGTTTTTCTTCTTGATTATTTTTATGCTTGCAATGTTATTCCCAGCTGCATAAATTGCTTATTTTCTTCTACCATTCCCATATCTTATGTATCTCCCTTACCCTTTTACCTCCTCATTGTATAGGATATGTTATTTTATTCGTCTGACTGTTTTTTCTTTTCCTGTTTTATTCCTTAATAAACTCAAACTTAAAAAAAAAGGTAATGTTTCTTCTTTAATTCTTGGGGCATTAGATTAGAGCAGGTGTCTCCAACCGTTTCTGTAGTAGAGCTTCTTATATTCAATGAACATTATCCATAGATACTAATATTATTAGTGGTGTAATAGTGACCATGTCAGATAAGATTACATTAGTAGTCACTCCATGCAAAACAGCATTGAGCACCTCAGTGCATCAGAGAGGGTTGCCAGCAGTAATGTTAAAAAGGCTTTATTATTTTGCAATGCCTCTACATGGTTAACACATGTCAGCCATAGTCACAATCCCCCAGGTATCAAGACAATATTAGTAATGAGTCTCTCCAAAACCTCTTGATGTATTATTCATAGAGTAGCTTTAAATGTATTTGGGAATTCAACCATTTTTTTCCAAACATCAGTTTATGGGTTTTGGGATACATATAATATTTCAACCAAAGCAAAAGCTTCTGATTTAGTAAGCTGTGCTGACATAAGAGAGCTACTTTTTTTGGGTGAGTTTTATAGAGTGTGAACTAGACCCAGAGGTATCAGCGCACTTTACATAAGCACTGGTTGCCTTACAGATGGACACATTCAGTTTTTGTTGGGCTGTTTTGTTGGGCTAATTTGCCCAGACTCATGTGAGTCTGGGCAAATTAAATGATTTGCCCAGACTCACATGATGGTGAGTGTCTGTGCTGATACTCGAACCCAGTTCCACAGCTCTGAGCTTTACCACACTTGGGGACCCATTAGGATGGCGGATGGATTGCCCACGCTGGCCCGGGGGTAGTCACTGCTGGCCCGGCGATGGCGATCCACCCCCATCCACACTTCAAAGACTCCCGCCATATCAGGATGGCTGGATGGTCCGTGGCGGACAGAAAGACCGTCACCATATTAACCATATTTTCCATATTAGGTCCACTGCGGAGATCAGCCTTTCCATGGCGGCATTGCTGCCATGTAAAGGCATGCGATCTTTGCCCTTGGGGGCCCGTAGTGGGCCTCCAGGGAGTTGGGGGGTGTGGGGTGCACCCCTTCTGCATTGGCATAGACAAAGTGGCAGGCACTGACGTGCATTCCCAGTTTTGTGGCGGGTGGTGCTGTGAGCACCGCCCACCACAATGCTGGGAATAGGGGATGCCAGGTGGCGGTTGCATCCTAATTGCAGGTGCGGGACCGCCACACCCCTTGCGGACAGTCCCGCATTCCATCACGGTGGTGGGCGGACAAAGTCCGCCCCCCATCATAATGGAGTCCTTAATGTTGTGTTCTCTGGAATAAAGACTCCAAGGTATGGCCACCACCTCACGTATCTCTCTATAAAAAGGTACATCACTAAGCTGTTTTTAGGTCGAGCCTGGGCAGCGCATGCGCTGCTCTGCGTATTATGCTGTATTCAGGTATGGAATAGAAGCTACTCCCATTTCCCTGCCCATCTTTTCACTTGGCTCTCATTACTGTTGTTTTAAACTTTTGCTTTTGATTCATGAATAGGCTTAGTAGTCCCTCCTTGCTACCGCCTTGTGTGCATTTGTAACCTCCCATGAGGACTGGACCTTTCACTTGTGTTGTTGCTTGGTATGTTTTACTTACTCTGTGAGCATTATTTTTATAAAAGCAGTGCAACACTTCTGGCTTTCTCGTATATATTTTTTCATCAGCGGGTTACGCATTGGGTCAACAATGGTGCCGTGCAATTCTTTTATTCTCAAATCATTAGCACTGTCCGCTAGCCCCCAGAATACCAGGTCACTCACTGCACACAGGCATGCACGCATTACAATGCCCAGCACAAGTAAAACATATCAAATAACACACCTAGCTGCCGTCGAGAAGCCTCATGCAGTAAAGCGTTTACAGTTGTCGTCCTCATCGGCACCCTCCACCTCCCCGCACCCACCCCCTAGCACCTTAAATTTAGCTAAAAAGCGCATGCCTGTGCCTTTTGGCAGGGTAGATTGATCAATGGAAGATTCAAGTCACCTGCTTTATAGAAGGCACTGGTGGGACCTGCCTAGATAGCTGCTTGAGAAGGAGGAGCACCCTCGCAGTGGGAAGGCGGCTCTTGTTTATGTTTGATACCGGTCCTACCTTTGGTGAACATAGCAAGCGGACAGTGCTCCATCAGAGAACCGTGAGTCACTTTTATAGTCTGCCTCCTCTCAAACAGAGCACTGTCCGTCAGCTGTAATACACAGATTGTGCCTTAGAGGTGGGCAAGCCCTTGAAGGCTCTGGCTCTGTCTCAACTCGAGGTCCTCTTGGAGCCTGGATCCCAATACGAGCCGAGACTGGCCCCTCCCCCTCGGTAAACTAACCTAAAACCGGAAACCTTTTCTCCCCTCCGGTCTCCAACTGTACCTTTATAGCACTGTGTAGAGCACTGGGGGGATATTATCAACACAGGCGATAAAATTATCGCTGCTTTATCGGCAGAAAACTGCCGCAAAAGTGGCTTTAGCGGCAGTTTTCTGCCGCAAAAGCGGCTTTAGCGGCAGTTTTCGGCTGATAAAACAGCGATAATTTTATCGCCTGTGTTGATAATATGCCCCTGGGTTTTTGTATTACACCATCAGCACAATCTAACCAGCAGCTCAATGGTGCTAGTTTACTTAGCAGCCTCCACTTGCCCCAAACTAGCAAAACTTAGACATTGCCATTAACATTTTGATTGCAGTTAGCCAATTTTACTGGGAGGGTATAAGTTTAAGGATGCCAGCCTTATAAAACTATAACGTCCTTTATACAGTGCAAGGCAGAAACTGCATTTGATGGCTGTAAATTGAAAGCTCACACTGCCTAGTTCATCAATGAAACGTCGGTGTAATCGACCTCGATAGGATGAATGACTGAAAAGGCACTGCTGGCAGTGAAGTGAATGATTAATAGATTGTATACAAATCATAAGGCACATTTGCCCTCCAAATTGTCGAAACGGAATTTTGGGCCATTATGTTACAGAACCCATACAGAGGTCGGAAACAGACGCAGAAACCTGAGGAAGTTAAAAGCATCTTCAAAATACACTGCTTGTATTAGAGCTTTAGCTTCTGATTTCACTAATTTCAACCACATTGTCCCTGTGCCCCCGGCCCACAAAGCCTCCTCTGTCTCAGAGTGCAGGATAAGTACATTGTAGCCAGGGACACTGGAATTATGTGGCAGGAGACTACCAAGTTATGTTGCAAGGTTAACTAAATTATGTGGCAAAAGAAGGCAAATTATGCAGCATGAAGCAGCACAATTAGGGTTAGTATTATCCTGTTATTTTGGATTTTTTACACATGTTAACACTAGGCAAAGATTCACCTCATTGGTACCACTTTCCCACCCAAATATATAAATGGCCCACAGAAAGTGACCAGTAAACCTTTGTGAAGTGCCTTCATGTCACAGAGGGTATAGTAACTTTTGATCTGTTTGAGCTCAAAGCAATTTTTCTGTTGAAATGTGACGCATCACATGATGAATTTTGTGGCAAAAACTTAATTATGCTGAAAACGATACAGCCCCAGTGTTGCATAATTTCAGTAGCCATGATTATGGACTTTGGCAAGATAGTGCTTTTATTGAGCGGTGTGTGGATTTTTATATTTATTTATATAGGTTTTATATAGCGCTAGCTAGACCCCTAGGTGTCAGAGCACTTTAAATGATCGTGATAGAATACAGTAATGCAGTCATGCAATGAATATATGAGGCGAGAGTTCAATAGAAAATGGTACCCATCAAAGGTACAAGAAGAGTGATCAACACTAGAGAGGATCTAAAAGTCAGCAGTTTTGTATTCATTCACAGGAGGTTTGATCCCCTCCTCCCCCCTCATCTGAATCATCTACCCAGCTCCTACGTGAGGGGGTGAGAAGGAGAAGGAAGGGAACGGATGGAGGTTAAAGGAAGGGATCGACCAATATCAGCATCCTGCTTTTAAAGGGAAATAAGAACAGCTTTCTGCAATGAAAACTAGATTTTCTTTTTCACAATTTGATGGTTCTCAGTTCGTTGATATTGGAAAGGTGTGAAAAGCTGATTTGGCTTTGTCAGTAGTTTCTCTTATGACTAGCAGATTACATAAGATATTAGCAATGAGTGCCAAGCTCACTGAGTTATCTTGGTGGTTAAAAGCCAGTGATTTTGAATTTTTAATTAACCCATCACATCACCTGCTCTCAGGTCTGGACGGTGAAATCGGAAATACAAATTCTCAGTAAACAAACATCTAGGGGGCCGATTCCAATTTGGGAAAAAGCACTCCGAATAGCCGTACAGAGTCTTTTTCCCGTACGAATCGTACCCTGCAACGTCCCCATACGTACGACATAGCACGATTCTCACCCAATGCAGCTCCCCGTAGGAATCGTACCAGAAACAGTATGACTCAAATTCCTGTACGAATCGCCGCTGGAACACGCAGCAAGCGTCGTTTGTACGGTTAGAAGCAGGTTTTCCCGACCCAGCAAGTACGATTTGTCCCGCTGACCCTCTGTACGACTCTTTTCCTACGGGAGCTGAAAATTGTCAGAAAAGCAGAGTACACCTCGAAACAGGTACGGAACAGACCCCCGGGTACGGTGCGTACACCCCATGATCTCAGGGGTACGCACCGTACCCCTGCGATCATGGGGTGTACGCACCGTACCCCATGATCGCAGGGTGTACAGTGCGTACCCCATGATCGCAAGGTGTACGGTGCTTACACCCTGCGATCATGGGGTACGGTGCGTACACCCTTCAATCATGGAGTACGGTGCATACACCCTGCGTTCATGGGGTATGGTGCGTACACCCTGCGATTATGGGGTGCGGTGCGTACACCCTGCGATCATGGGGTACGGTGCATACACCCCATGATCGCAGGGGTACGCACCGTACCCCTGAGATCATGGGGTTTACACACCGTACGGTGTGTATGTAAATGTGTGACCCACCATACGAATCGCACTTACCTGACGTGTACCATACGGATCGCGTCTCCATTGCACGGTCCGGATCGTACTCTTCGGGTCGTACAGCATGTGTACGAATCGTACGGTCTACTGTGAGGGTACTAGTCATACGGAATCTCCGGTGTAATTCGTATGGGTCGCGACGATTGGGACGGCCACTGTCCGTACGAATCGTACTACTTGATTCTGACGGACGTGTACAATTCGTACGGAGAGGGCTCCGGATACGATTCGGACGCACGCTTTTTTCCTGAATCGGAATCGACTCCCTAATGTCTCAGTTTTAAAGAGTCTTTGCATATTTCTACACACTATTCAGCACAACCAACCTACCTCTTTAATTTCTGTACCTACAAGGAAAATCCACAGAACAGTGAGGTTTATTGATCAATGCAGTTATTCTGGATTCAACAGCTTCACTTGAAAATAGATTAAAGTTTTTAGAGTTGTAAAGGGAGGTTAAGTGATCGAGGCAGCATTATAAGCGTGCTGTTACAGTCACTGTAAACAATTAGCAACCGACCTGCTGTAAGTAATAAAAACCCAAGGGCAGATTGAACGGTTCTGAAGATTATTTATATACATACCCCAATGACGAAGACATTTTTTAGTGTAACCCAAAAAGGAGATATTGAATCTAAAAGGAAAAATACAGAAACTGTTTAAATCCATCATCAAAAATAAAGCCCACATCCTCAACCCTAAAGGTTGCAAGGAAATTTGTACTAATTTAGCAGTGGGCAGGAGTAGACCTGTCCAACCTTCTGTTCTGTCCTTTGAAAGATTTACAGGAACAATGTATAGGAAAATATCCTAAAGTTTACAAAATTTGGTGCAAACCCAGCCACACTTTTTAATGATTATAGGAGGGCTCCAAAATTTGTTTTCAGTGACCTTTAAAATCGGACTTTAAATTGGTGATTTTATCCTCTCATAACTCTGAAACTCCTGATTGCTCCCTCAAACTCCCTTTCTCCTTTCTATACTGCCAGCTCACACATGCTACCTTCCTGTACCACCTCAGGCTGTGCAAAAGTCCTCCTCTCACCCCCCCACCCTCAGGCTGCCCCATCCTCACACGTCTCTCTCTTTCTCTCGTGCATGCTTCCCCACTCTCATATTAGTTCACTTCATATCTTCAAGCACAATTTCTTTCCTGTGCCTTTTAAATATTTCCTTTCCTCAAACCCACGCTCTCCTATGCTTCTTAGGGTCTCTTCTGTGTGCACTCTGAAGGCATCTAGGGCCTACTCTCCCCTACCTCCTCTCTTTCTCACACACTCTTTCTGCTCCTCTATCTAGACTTTTTTCACCAAGTCGTGCACATACTGCCTAGCCCTCTCTGTCTTCCTTTCTATCTATTCTGTGCAGCTCCCACCCCTTTCTTTTTACCGTGCCAGGTAATTTCTCTACACAAATAAGCTAGACACCAGATAAATCCACCCTACTGAATTCCACAACTAACAATTCCAATCACACTACAAACAACATGCATCCACTCCACTCTCAACTAAAATACATACATAAAAGACATTGTCACTTAATATACCAATAGGTCTAACTCGCTAATTGATACCTATTGCATTGCAAATGCATGTTTCTCAATCTCACCTAGGTGTGGGCTCTCTGCCTCACAAAATCCATACAATTAACATATTTTTTACAGCCAACTATTGCAAGCATCGGAGAAACATGAAACTGCTTGAGAATAATGTGCTTTTTAGAACATAAGTGAAGCAAGCAAATCCAGTAGGGTAAAGCCTTCATGTGAAGTCCCACCTCTGCACAGAAGCCAACTAACCCTTCCGGCCACATCTGTGTCACAATAATTAAGGTACACAGCCTCCAGGGCAACAATGGGCTGCGCAAAGTAGCCACGTGGCCAAACAACTAGCGTTGTCAGGCGCCGAGAAATGTTCAGAGAACCCACCCTCAAGAACTGGGTGTTGCCAGAGAGGTCACAAATTAATCCTGCAAGTTTCCTCAATATAATCCAAAAATCCCCTCTGCCACAGCATATGGAAAGCTGTCCGATGTCAGGTAGAATCTTGAACCCTTTTCTGCAATCAGGAAGAGCTTGCGGTTTCCGAGGTGACCTTCTTTTAATACCAAAGTACAGTTTTTTTTCAATCCTCTAAAAGGTATTAAGACTTATCCCCTCTCACATCATTGCACGAAAAGATTTCAAAGGACAGAACTAATATCCTTGCAATGACATAGTACACCCAGGCTTCCTATTTTCTTCTTACCCTAGAGCAGTGGTTCCCAAACTTTTGACTCCTGAGGACCCCCATTGAGTCACCACTGGAAGCCGGGGACCCCCAAGCAATTTTTAGGATTTACATTTTTTAACATTAAAACAGTAATTCGAGAAAAATTAACACACGTGTACACACAAAACAAATACTCAAATTACTAATCATTTTAGGGACATATTTACAAGCCCCTATCACCATGGGAACATGACTTTTTGAGACTTTCCCGTGGCGATAGGGGCTTTGCCTTACTTACAAGGCAATGTTAAGCCACTTAACGTGGGTTAACGGTGCCTTCTAAATAAGACCCCCTTTCACCCAATGCCTAGCGTGAAAGGGGTGGGCAGTGGGTGTTGCGGTGGCCGTATCCCCTGCAACACCCATTGATTTTGACTCTGCCCCCTATATACAAGGGCAGCGTAAATGGGAGGCAGCGCCAAAATTAAGGCCAGGGAAAGCCTGGTCTTAACTTGGCAAAACAAGGTGAAATGTTTCATTTCTCCTGTTTTTGCAAAACGCCTTGGATTGATTATGTTCAGGAATGTGACCCTTCCTGCACACCAACAATCTTTGCAAAAAAATTACATTTTGTAACTTCCATGTGTGCTGCATTAAGCAGCACACATAGAAGTGACAAAACGACCTTTCAAAATTGTTTATGTGCAGGAAGGGGGACCTTCCTGTACATGAACAATCTTCCCTGGTTAAGTGTAGCGCCAGCGCAGGGGAAACGTAGGGTTGCACCATATTCTTGTACATATGGTGTAGCCCTGCGTTTCTGAAGTGGCGGAGTGTGTTGTTAAGCCAAGAAGGCTAACGACACTCTCCGCCACTTCTGTTGTATTTTATATGAATTTACAAGAAAACGAAAAAAGGTTAACGGGAAGGTTGATGCTGTGTCTCCGTGACTAACTTTTCAATGGTTGGTTTTATTTCGCAGTACGATGCTCCTGCCAGGGCCAGACTGGAAACCCAAAGCAGCCCTGGCAAATGATTTCAGACCAGTCCCCATACGGTGCACACCAAGTGCAGTGAGTGAGCCTGACCAGTACAAAGGGGGCTTTGGGAGGCTCTCCCCCTAAGAAATTTAGGAAAGAATGGTGAAGTCTAAAACACATTTATCATTTTTATATTGAATTGTATTAGCTTTTAAAGAATATTAAATGAAGACCTGACTATGTATCAAAAAACGAAAATCTTTCTGGGGGTTCTTCAATGATTCCCCCACTATCACCCTCCAACAGTGCGTCTCATCTCTCCATAGCCCCTCTGTCATGTGTATTTCATTTTGTATAGCATCTCTCATACCATTGTAGGATGTCAGAGCAATTTACATTACACACATATAGAGAGAGTGAATCATACGTGTAAATAAGTGTATAGAAAATGTTACATAAGTCAAAGGGGACTACAAGGTGTAGAATTCACGTCATTCATACTGGTAGGCATTTTTAAAGAGTGCTTGGTCTGTAGAAGCACAAACTCAGGATTCAGAACATAACGCAGTGGTTAGCATTGACTTTACCAATAAAAATGTATTTTCACCCAAATAAACATTTTTAGCAGCATCAGGATAATGAAAGACTGGGAAAAACATAAGTCATGAACTTCAGCTCTTTGATGACAGTTTATAGGTCACTGTGCTAGATTATGACTGTCACTTATGAACTGCACTTTAACAAAAGAATCTCTCTGACAAAAGCAGTAACCCACTGACCTATGCATATAAAATACTGTTTTTTTAAATGCATGGTACACGTTCTTTGCAGTAGGCATATTAACCCTCTGTGCTACATCGGATAAGTCAAAGCTGCTACTGGACAAAACTCTCATCTCTCTCCAGCAGGGACATTAATCACTGGTGTTATCTTGACACTTTTATTGTTCTTTGAAAACTAAACTGCTAATTAAACACTATACTTTGCAGTGCTTTTAAAACTGCTGCCTGCGGACCCCCTGGGAATGTGTCAGGGACCCCTGGGGGTCCGCGGACCACAGTTTGGGAAACACTGCCCTAGAGTATTAAAACAGGATCCGTGCTGTGTCATAAGGAACCTTCAACTATTCGTAATTGCTTCAACCGATTAACCAACGCCGCTAAGCATGTTCAATGCATGATGGACTTGCATGAGGAACTCAGGTGGCACTCAGTTTGTGATTCTGATATTTTATCTGCATTTGTGAACTTTCCAAATCTCTTAGGGGCATATTATCAAGAAACTGCGTTAAAATTATACCCACTTTAGTGGCAGGAAACTGCCGCTAAAGCGGCGATAATAGGCTTGAGAATATGCCGTTGTGAATTCCCATAGAAGCCCATGTTCTGGTGTGAACATGGGCTTCTATGGGAATTCTCAAGGGCATTTTATCAAGCCCATTATTGCCGCTGTAGCGGCAGTTTCCTGCCGCTATAGTGGCGATTATTTTAAAGACCTTCTTGATAATATGCCCCTTAATATTTAGGCTGATTTACATTCAAGTACATTTCCCTGACTTTATGCATGTGGCGTAGCGGAAAGCACTTCACCTGCAATAGCTTCTAGAGGAGATGTAGGGACACATAAAAAAATATATGTAACGCAATGCAGCACCTCAACCATAGTTGCTGCACCGTTTAAGCTAGGAGGAGAAATCAGCGCAAGATATATTTACTAAATAAGGTTTGCTGCTGCTCTCTTTCCATACACTGGTGCACAAACAGGCAGCCTAGCACAACACACACGACTTTGCACCATAGACAAAATGTGTGTGAATGTTATCTAGGAGGGGTTATGTACTGGAGGTTACCCTTCCAGTAAAAAAACATCTATGCTCAGATAATTTTACTTACAAAATCGCACATTGGGGTTGTACTTTACAGTGCATCACAAATACAAGGAGTGAAGTGTATGGAGAAATAAATACATTTCTCCTACTCACAAACACCGTAAAATATTCTTTTTTAGTACGATTAATTCAGTTTTTTTTTATTTCGATGTTCAGAAGTTATCTTGCTCTATCCAACACGTTTCTCTTCAAGAGGGCAGAGCCCAATGACTTCATCAGGGCGTACTTTGGCATCTGGTCAGCATTTATTTTCAGGAATACAGTCAAAATATCGAGTTAAAAATATAGAATGGGCTGAATATCGAATGGACAGAATATAGACAACAAAAATATCGATTGTAATGGACAAAATATTGAATAAACAGAATATAGACAACAAAAATATCGAATTTGAGGTAAGTAAGTTAATATCGATTTACATAAATATAGAAAGTCAAAATATCGAAGTATATAATATAGATGTTAAATATATTGATTTTTTAATAATATCAATTTTTTAAGTTATTTTTTATGTTAGTATATGTGTGAAAAGTGTATATTTAATTTATAATGTATTTTAAGTAATTAATTTTATGGTATTTAATTTTTGCGTAACTTAATTCTGTAGCGGGTTGTGGGTTTATAGGGGAATAGGGTGGGAAGTAATTTAATTATAATTGATTAAATGTTTTAATTTATTTATTGGTATTTATCTTGAATTAATTGTTAATTAATTTTTAATTGGTAATTAATTAAATTATAATTGGTAATTCATTTTTGTTAATTGATTAATTGATAATTATCTTAATTTTATTAATTTATTTACTTGTTAATTATTTTTCAATTGGTAATTATTTAACTGTAAATTGGTAATTAATTTGTATTAATAGGTAATGATTTCTAATAAATATTTTTATTTTTATTTTTATTTGATTAATTATTATATCATATTAAATTGGTAATCATTTTAAATTATTTGTAATTGGTATTAATATTTAATTTTTTTACATTATTATATGAAGTATTTACTTTCCCTACTGTTGCACTCACTGGAGTTGGAATAGTAAAGTTTACTCCTACGCTATCCAACGTTTTCCTTACAGTTGCACTCTCTGGAGTGGGAATAGTAATTTTTACCCCTAAGCTATCCAATGCTTTCCCTACTGTTGCACTCACTGGAGTGGGAATAGTAATTTTTACCCCTACGCTATCCAACGTTTTTCCTACTGTTGCACTCTCTGCAGTGGGAAGATTAATTTTTACCCCTACGCTATCCAACGCTTTCCCTACCGTTGCACTCTCTGGAGTGGGAATAGTAATTTTTACCCCTAGGCTATCCAACACTTTCCCTACTGTTGCAGTCTCTGGAGTGGGAATAGTAAATTTTACCCTTTCCGCTATCCTACGGTAAAAATATTGTAAATGTTTTATTAATATTACGTTCATATATATATATATATATATATATGTATTAACAAATCAATTTGTATGTTTTTTTAGATTACATTAATTATTTATTAATTTTAAGGTTATTTAAGTATTTTAAGTATGTTTAAGTTAATTATATTTATTATTTCATTAATTTGTAATTACTTTAAAAAAAAGAAAATCGATATTTTGACTAACTATATTTTTTACAACGATATTTTTGATTCGATATTTTTGTACTTACCTGTTTGGAGATAGGAATTCGATATTTTTGCATTCTATAATTTTTCCTCGATATTTTTGTAGTTCTATATTTGTGTCATCGATATTGTTTCAGTGATCCATATTTTCAAATAGGTAAGTAATGGAATTCCTTTAGTGGACTGCAGTAATCACAATATCAGTGTGCATGTGATGCCACCGTGTGTCTTGTGGTTGTGGCATATTCTGATTCCTTGAGGTGTTATATTTTGATGCAAAGTCAGGTCTGACAATCTTTTCAGATATGAGTTGGTATAAAAAACACATAGGTGGTAGCGTTGGAAAGCCAACAAGCTATTTACACTCCTTTAAGGGAAACATTCTTTCACATAAACAGTTTTGTGCTGGAACTGAAAAACTTTATCAAGACTTTGCGCTGATTTGCATAGGCGAAAAACCTTGATAAATCTGCCTCATAGTTTCTAGCACAAAAACTTAAGTTAAATAAATGTGAATAATTGGGAGATACATTCCAGAAAAGATATGTTCTACAACACATTTGATGCAGCACTCAACCCTTTATGGGAGCACACCAAATGAGCACTCTTCACAACAAATCAGCTGTATGTACTGAGATTGCAGTAGAGCCGTTCCATTAAACAGGCAATGTTTCAAAAGTTTACTAAGTTTAGCAAGACTGGATGGCTAAATTTCTACTAAGGAAAATGGGGGTAGTAATAGTGCATGTGATAATAGTGTTTATCTCAACATTCAGGTTTCCGTTACTAGCTAAATCTGGATTCCCCATAAACTATGTATAATGGTCAAACTCTAAATTGCTCCTGCACGGCTATTTGAAAAAGATGCACTGGCTGTCCTTTTCTCTTCCATTAGATAGATCAAAGACCCTGCTACTGGGTGGTAAGCAAGGGAGTTGGCACCCGAGGGTTGGATCCTAGCCGTAACAATTCATCATCATGCAAGCAGTGATAAAAAGCTGGCATGGTACCATTCTATAATGCGTTTTACAAAACAAGCATCATTAATCTAGCAAAATGATACTCATTTTTGCTTTATCAAATTTATTTTTTAACAATGTATTTTAGAACAATCAATAAATAAAAGTATGTGTTATATATATTAACCCATTTATACACGTTCAAACAATGGCACAGATTGACTTTGCCACATTTGTAAACATATGTGCTCATTTTAAGCACAGTTCAATTAATCTGACCAGCAAAGAGCCCAAGTTTTGACGATGTGGTGTATGCAATAAATCACATAAAGACTCTTTTAACATTGATAAAAAGGTAGAGGTAACTTTGTACAGTGTTAAAGACACAGCAGGAATTGACAGATTCCACACTTTCCAACAGCTGCAGGCAAATTTCACACTTGGGTTGGCCTCAGTCATAGGATTGCCTAAAACTGCGGGGTTATAATTCTTAGTTGAGTTAAAAATTCGACGACTAAAGCACCAAAATCTCAGGGGTTAAAAGATGACGAATCGCTGACACTCATCCAATCTCACCTCTATTTCTGTTGACGGAGCATCAGATTTGAGAAACTCCAAATAAAGTGATGGAAATGACACCCAGCATGTGTCACAGAAGCACAGGCACAAGCGGGATTCATGCGGAGCTGAAGGAGATGCAATGGGTAGCCATCGTGAGATGATAGGACTGATCCATGTCTGATTTTGAAGCTATTCACATATAGTGAATCTAGAAACCATGAGTGTAAATGGATTTCATAGGCTTAGTCCATGGTAAGCCTTAAAATCTGACCTGGATCTCACCTTCCTGCACCTACACTGAAACCTCCTGCAGAAAGGGGGGGTTAACATCACTAGAGGAAGCAACTACAAGAGTATTCAAAAGCAGTAGTGTTTTTCATGAGACAGCTCCTCCTGGAATGAGGGTACGGTATGAGGCTGGAGGTGAATAGGAGAAGATCTCAACAGTAGATTCAGAATGCCTATTTCCTTTGAAAGGGTGCCACATCAACGTGAAAGCAGTGGTGGTATAGATAAAAAAAGATGCGGGCGGATGGACACTGGGAAGGAATGTTATTGTGAAATCAGGAGCAACGCTGAGTGCTATGTAATGCCTGTGATGTAAAGAGTGGACATGGAATTGGCAAGATGGTTGAATCTAGTGATACTTAACTTCTGCCAGATTGGATGATTCTTCCTTACATAGAGTGCTACCACATAAATTGTCCATGGTTTATATTCGTGCTATTCACTAATTTGCAAATCTTTTTTTCTTGTGCTAAATGGACGTGCAACTATAAAAAAGATTGCGCCAGCAAAAAATGATTCATAGAAACAAAACGCTTGTGAGATACAGATTCACACTTTGCTATGTATTGTATAATTTAAAAAAGCCCCTAATTAGCTTTACACCTTTTTGGATAACGTAAGGGTAGTCAAATTGCAAATAGGCAGACAAAATTGGGTTTAAAATAATTGAATCTGTAGATCATCTCATTTTTACATACATACTTGGAGTGTCTAAGAATTGCTGATGAGGGACAATGTAACTGAGTTTAGATTTTGGTATTTTGCATTATGTGATTGTTTAGCCCATTTTAATTTTGGGGCTACTAGAAAGTGAAGAAAATAACCCAACTGGGTCAGCTACTCATACAGGATATAGGGAAACATAAGAGCTCTGCAAGGCTTCCCTGTTGCTGAAAGATGCTTTTGAGCAGGCCCGTTCTGCTTGTATTTAGGAGTAAGAGGTATAGGAACTTGGCCTGGCGGGGCTTGTTGTTCCTTATTACTTTGCTTTGATTCACAATATTATTTTTTGAAAATAGTTGCTTATATTACCAAACACCTTTCAAAACACTTTGGTGGGGGCATTACAGAACATTTTTTACAGGTGCTATTATATGTTGGTGGTGGTAAGCATGGCAGTGCAAACCGTATCATGAAAACGGAATTGTTTATACATATTTTAGCAGATATATTGAAGTTGGAGTACAGTTAAACCACAAAACATAACACCAACATAACACCATATTACAATAAAACACCACAGTAACAAAATGTAGTACAGTAAAATAACTCAATAGCACAATAAAGCACAATAAAACAACAACAAATGTACAAAAAACCATCAAAATACTGTCAAGCCGTACTAACCTTGCAGTCCGGATCAAGCATTTTTGTAAAGCGCACGTTCACGCAGAGGTATCTTGGTGCTGAATGACAGATGTTTATTGTTACTAAACTCAATGGTACTCATTTTATCGACCTCAGATAGATGGAAGTCTGAGTGGACTCACCCGTATTTGAACGTGTGACCATGAGGTCGAATACAGGCTATTGCAGTGGACACATTAGTTCACTGAGCCACCAGACCCGGCCTTAGCAGCGATAGAATCCACAATTCTATGAACTCAAGGCTAGCCTTACACTAACAATATGTATGCTAGAAGTAGATCCAGGAAAAGGGGACGGAGAAAGAGAGAGAAACAGTGGGCCTTCTTTAGAGATTGGTGGAAAGGGTTCTCCATCACAATTGTATCGGATGTCTTGTCTCCTGTATTACAAGTGCATTGTAGCCTACGGCATTTGTCTTACAGTGGATTGGATATGTCATGTTTTGATGGTGTAACCCCTTCCCAAACTTTAACAAAGGCCTAGAGAAACTGGATATAATCACTCTGCATGCATGCACAGCGCGGCTTCATCAGTACTACAGGAGCGTTGCTATCTAAAGACAAGATAATACTTTAAGTATGGCTGTGCTATTGGCAATGGCAATTGACTTCTTATATAGGTGAGGCATCTGTTGAGACTCTTTGTATTTCCCTCTCTCTAGTCTGAGATGAAACTATTATGTTTCTCCTGAGCAACAATATAATTGGATTTGGTATAGTATCTGGGAACAACACTTATAGGGCCCGACTCACAAATGTAAACGTACACGTTCACTTACATTTACGTTTGATTTTGAAATTGCAAAACAGCATTTTAATACTAAGTTTACAAATGAGGATAGTCCGCAGTCAGGGCAGAAAATGCAGTACATAAAAAGATAGGCATGCCGCATATTTTTATGCTCATAGTTCTCCACCTCAACTGTGGAGTCTCTCCACTGGTAACCTCAGAATTTAAATACAGTATTGTGAATTCCAAAACACATGTAAATTATTATATATTATTTGATAAAAGAGCTACGGGACAGAATGTGGAAATGTCGCATGTTACATCCCTCCCTGCATGCACGTGCGTAGTGGGTTGGACCTGCATACTCCAGGCCTGCGTAAGGATGTGAACAAAAAGCTTGTCGCACTGGTCGTGGTTCTCATTCCGAATGGACAACACGTCTGCCAGGGCGGCGCCTCTCATCCCACCCCAAGTCCTGGGCCGAGTACGGCGGGGCCTGCATCCCTGTGAGCCTGCTGCACCCCGGGCCACTGGTCCCCAAACCCGTCATGCCTGCCCCAGCGCACCAATGAGGCTCCTCTCACCTGCCTGCACCGGCGTGTGTCAAAGATGGCCCACCACGTGCCGGTGTAAGCTCCAAGCACCAGTCCTGTGACCTCTGCAGCCTCCGCAGACTATTGTTTGCCCCCCGACGCTGGCCCACATTGCTACTTTCTCATTGACATACTCCACCGGTGTCCTCTTTGGCCAAGTAGCTCCCACATGTCGAACTGTATCCTGAGTCCTGAATGGCAGTGACCCCAAGTCTGTGGCAGCGGACACAGCACTATACTCCCTTCGATCAGTGAGTCTTGATTCCATATTGCAGGCCTGGGACACGTGGTGCCACTAACCCTGTTCATCGCAAGCCAGCGACACGTGGATGAGGGCTCAGGCCTACCCTGCAGACCAGTAGGTCCCACATCCAGCACTAAGTCACAAATCATGAATGACAGAGTCTACACCAGTGAACGCACGGTGCGGAGTAAGAGGAAGATGTGGCTCAGTCCGGACGAAAGCCGGACCAGAATCATGGAGGTGATCGAACACTATCAACAACTAGCCTGGTGCCATCAACCCTGTTCACCTCAAGTCCGCATCCCGTGGTGTCACTGAACCTGAACTATGCAGGCCGGTGGGACCATCCAACCTAAGCCGGTGACACTCAGTGAATGGCCCGTCCTGACCGCTTCTTCAGGCCTACACTGCAGTCCAGTAGGTCACACATGTGGAACTGTGTCTTGGGTGAGATGTGCAGGAGTCCACACCATTGGACACGCCTCATCACAGGCACATCTCCAAACAGCACTGTTGCCACTAACTCTGTGCACAATGAGTCATGAGCACTATCTGGTTGGACCTTGGTGGAGTCCATGGCCTGGCGGTTTTCTGCATCTTAATTTGGCTGGACCGGACTTGGTGTCCGACATTTGTCTGTTCCATTCATCTACACCAGGCATCTCCAACCGGTCGATCGCGAGCTACCGGTAGCTCGCCGAGATCCGGTGAATAGCTCGCTCCAGCATCCTAGTTTTGTAACCCCTTTTGGTCATTTTACGTTTTTCGACTTTTTTTTAATAGCCGTTGCCCGCCCTCACCAAAATCAGCTGCTCCGATAGGCTGAATTGAAGTTAGCTGGGCCGGGCTTAAGAGTACGACGTAGTTCGTCATCTGCGTGATCTCTGCGCCACCTGCCTCGCCCTTTTGCACTCTGGCACCACGCTTTTAACCTGCACAACGTGTGCTAGAAGGGGCCGGAAAGTTTGGTAGCGTGTAAGTAGCCTACCTTTTCAAGTCACTGAGGCCTTGGCGAGTGATGATCGGCGCTTGCCCGCACCCCCATGCTCCTCTCCGCACTGTGGACATCACTGATGCGGGGCAGCTCTCAACCACCCGCGCCTCCGTAGCTCACCGAAATGGAGCAGCTCCTCCCGGTGGAGGATTGAACTCTGAGGTAATGTAGAGCCTGGAAAGGCGTTTCGGCGCTATACAAGCTTCCACCGCACCCGACCTCGCCCACAGTGCACCCAAAGTGCTCCTTTCAACCTCTGCAGGCAGGCAGCAGTTGTTGAATTAGGACAGTACAAAGAAACCGGGGACAGGACAAAAGTCAGGAAGCAATAAATAGCTGGGCCGGGCTTAAGAGTACGACGTAGTTCATCATCTGCGTGATCTCTGCGCCACCTGCCTCGCCCTTTTGCAGTCTGGCACAACGCTTTTAACCTGCACAACGTGTGCTAGAAGGGGCCGGAAAGTTTGGTAGCATGTAAGTAGCCTACCTGTTCAAGCCCAGCACCACGTCTCTGATTTGCGTGAGGAGCTGCCGATCAACTGGTAAGCCCTGGCCACAAAAAGTTGTGATTTCTTAGGGGCATATTACCAACAACTAGCGATAATTTTTGTCTCTAACTTGTTTAGAGACAAAAATTATCGCCGCACATCGGCGATTTTTATCGCAGATAAACCTTGCTATTAGCAAGGTTTATCGCAAATGCGATAAAAAACGGCCGCAATGCATGAATATCGCTGAAAAGTCAGCGATATTCATGCATTATCGAGCAAATGCTCTTAGCCATGTTATCCACCTCCCATTGGATAACATGGCTAAGAACTGCTCAGGGCAGGTGTTAGCTTTTGGAGATATTTGCGCTTAGCGCGAATATCTCCAAAAGTTGGTAATAGGAGATAGCGATGTTAGCGACTGTTTCCAGTCGCTAACATCTTGGCACGCCCACTTTGCATGTCATTAGTGATAAATATCACTGACATGCAAAGCGGGGCCCAAGATGGTCGCTATCTCCTATTAGCTGTCACTAACTGGTGTTAGCGACAGCTTGGTAATAGGGAGATCATTTTATCTCCGCTTTCTTGGCTTTTAAAGCCAAAAAAGCGGAGATAAACCCCCTTGATAATATGCCCCTTAGTTTGTTAGTTTGCGAGTAGTGGCAGCTGGAGGGGCAGCGAGGGGAAAGAAAAAACAAGAGCAGTCTGCCTGGCCTGAAAGGGTAATTTTCCCTGCTTGATGTCTCCTACCCCGTGATTCTTACACTCATAATAAAGACTGCTGTCAATACCTGGTGTGCATTTTAACAATCGAGCAACAGAATTGTACATTTACATATTTTAGGAGACAATTATTCATGGATTCGAGGCAGCTTCTTGTGGTGTGAATTCTGGTGCCTAGAGACAGCTGGAGCGCTGCTGGGTTTATGTTACCGAATACCTCGGTTGACTAAAAAAAAAAACTTCTGGATTTCTCCATCAGCAGGGGACAGAAACACCCTAAATGGAAAAGGAATGGAAAAGCAACTTCAGCTCCGCCCTTAGCGGTGATCTAAGTTGCAGGTTCAGTGCTACATTAAGAGCACTGCAGACAGCTGTCTTACAGCTCTGCTACAGTATTCCTCAAGAGGACCCCAGGTTGTGTGCTGCACCGCGGGTACAACTGGTGGAACAGAAGTGAACTTTCCCCTCTCGCATTACTGCAGGACAGAGTCCATGTAGCACCTAAAGGTACCAAGAGGGATGTATTTGGTTCAATACCTACATACCCCTGCTGTCAGAGGTTATCAGAGAAGCCAGTTCCAATGCAAATGTTATATAGAGTGGGAGGAGTGAGGTGTGCCAGGGGCGGACCCTCACCCTGGAACACACATGTTTGGAGAGGTACAAATCTGGATAAGATGTATCTGATTGTAGCAATGCCATCAGCAACAGGTCCAAGGTGCCTCTGACTAGTTAGTAGGCCGTTCAGTGGACAAAAAGCCATCGAATAGTGTACAACTAATTGGAAGTGAGCAGCGCAGCGCTTTATGAAGAACATTTATATTGGAGAAGGAGGTGATTATGGTGCGTGGAGTCCAGTTGCGAACCGGTTACATATATCAAGTTGTGATGGACCTTGGGAGCGAGTACATGTACCAAGTACAATGCTATATATTCTATTAGGTGTTTCTATTACTTCTAATCACAGATGGGTGTGACAGCGTTGCCCTTTAGTGGTCAAGGAGTGGTCAGTTGTCCATGGTGCTGCCTGTACTGATTGTATGTTACCACATTCCTAGCCAGGCTGAGAGCTCTTGTGTGAGAGGTTTCGCATTCCAGTGTTATATTTGGGTAACTATTTGAAAGGTTCTAATCCAGGATGTGTCAGAGTGAATAGAGAAAAGTACTTTTCAGCAGGTTAGCAGGCAGTACTGTGACGACTATGGCTTCTGTGCTTGGTTGCATTGCGAGGGTGTCGAGGGGGGTCTTTTGTAAAATGCGCTAGCTGGTTGGCCTTTAGTAGCTCACGATGGTTTTTGCTGATCAGAAGTAGCTCTCACTACAGAAAAGGTTGGAGACCCCTGATCTACAACATAGTGACTGTTTCAGTGTGATCATGCCCTCGGGGTACACTTTCCACTGTCCACCGAGACACTCTGCGACAAGCCCTTTTGTCATCTACGGAAACCTGCTCTGCACTCGTGACCCTGCCTTAGTGTCCCGCAAGTCATCGGCCCGTGGCAGTAGGCCTGTGCATGACGCTGTGCATTCGGGGCCACTAACTCTGTGCAGCACAAGTCATTGGGGCTTTATGGTTACAATGTACACTGCAGTCAACTTCTGACAGCACCAGGCAGCCCTTGCCGGCTGGTGTGCACACACCCCACACACATCCAACACAGGTGCCACTCGGTATGTGTGCCAGCTAATAAATGTGGCAGTGCGCACGTGCACATAGCCATTCACACCATGTGATAAAATGTGTGTCCGTGTGGTCATTGTGTCAGCATGATGGGCAATGGTCCTGCAACATCCCAGTGTGCTGTCTTCAGCGGACGTTACCATGTCAACTCATCGTTGGCAGTGATCCTGGACATGTAGATTCACACGCACCCCCCTGCATGCACGAGCGACGTGTGCTGGTCTGGCGTACGTCGGGTAGGCGCAAGGGTGTGCTGATTCGGCCGGGGAAGCAGGGCGTGGCTCGGACCTGGCCTTGGGCAGGAAGTGCGATAAGTGTGTTTCTGTGTTGGGGTGTAGTCGCCACCAGGGCCACAGTAGTCAGTGTTGCAATGTAGCATGCACAAGGAGGGTAGACCCGCACATACGGAAACATGTAGGAACGCAAGACCGCTCGGGGTCTTGGCACATGCATGCCAAGTGCTATGTGTATCAGTCCTGCGGATGCATGAGTCAGTTGCCTGGCCTCATTCGCAGCGTGATCACAGCCAGCCATGGTCTATACACCTGTGTCCGCCCTGTACGGACCCTTGGCCTACACTCACTTGGCCGCACACCTTCAAAGGCCAGTGTCACGGTGTTGTTGGCATGCCGCTGGACATGCGTGGACAGGCATTACAATGGTGTGCCGTAGGAGTCCATGTGATGCAACCGTGCAGCGCACACAAGTGTGGGCGCCTGTGGGATGGAGGAGCAGCTGTGTAGCAACGTAACACACAGTGGGGTCGTTCATGTGCCATGTGCTGGGCATATCATCCATGATTCCCAGGGTCGCAGACATCCCACCACACCCATGACAGGCCTCTGTACATCTAATGTATGCATACATTAGGCATAGTTACTGTAGGGATAAAATATCCTTTGTCTGAACTATCAGGCGGTAGCACATCTGCAGCTCCAACCAGGAACTTGCATGTGGGCAACACCCCCTGACAGATACAATAACATTTGCCTGCAACTCCCACACTACACACTGCCTGACGTGAGACCAACGTGTAGAGATCCCACATGCAGAAGTCCTTGGTCGTAGTTAGCATGTGTGAAATGACCTTCACACATACTCCCACCCCACTACAGGCCTGCACCCGTTGCACACAGACACTGCTCATTGCACCGAGCTGTGCCATTTGATCCACAGGACTGGCTCAGGGCAAGCCAGAGCGGCTGCAAGCAGAGCCACTGATGCAATGGCAGACCATCCTGGACACATGCTCGACTCCAGTCTCGTGGACCTGTACCGTGCATGTCTGCTGTACGTACTGGGGGCACTGCCATTGGCAGTGCTGCGGATCAGTTACCGGCTGAGATTCCGACTTGCGGACATCACCTGCGTTCAGCCTGTGTTGCAATGTTGCTCGTTCATATTCCACTGGTCCATGGATGTGTGCCTCTCCAACGTAATGGTAGCTGACCTGGATTTCGACGTGTGTGTGCGCCCCCTGTTGGCCCACAACCAGGAGTGTCACAGAGATGCCCGTTTATGGAATGCATGGATGTTTGGCATGTAGGCTGGAAACTGGACCAGGGAGATTGCACGAGTCGTCGTGGGCAGTGAGCAAAGTGAGCCACTACCCGATTGGGCTTTGGTGCACATTGGGTCCAGTGGTTGGAGTCAGCACATCTGTCTGGGTCAGCTGATGGATTACACCGACAATATGTCAGAGGTGGTGGACAACGATCGCTCATTGGAGATGTTGGCCTAAGCTGCTGCACTCACGTTCATGGACGAATGACAAGGTACTTGCAGCCACAACTGGATGTGACCCATTGCACGTTGCATGTTGGGAATCTGGTCACATGTCCCAAGACAACAGTGGACAAGGCTGCATTGGCCTGGACTCAAGATCCAGGCATGGACAACCAACATGGGTTGGCACTGACTTGTGTTGGTGATGGACCCCCCCAAGGTGGACATGGTCTGCATATAGTGGCAGTTCTCTTGGCCGTACTGACACGCACTTGTTGATAAAGGTTCCGCACTTTCACTTGTCTCCAACTGTGTTGTGTCTTGATTTGTATGCCAATGTGTGTGTGACGGACTCTCTGGCTCCCTGCCATGAGTCTATTGCTACCCCATCAGAACTATGGGTTTCAACTTGTGCATTATCATGTCCCTGTTTCGTGCTCTGCCATATGCGTTTTGCAGTTTACCCGCCACAGGCGGGTGCACTTGTGTCCTGTGTTCGGTTGTGCAAATGTTGGTGTTTGTACCACATTGTGTTCGATGTTGCGGTGCTCTGCTTCCTATGTGTTTGCTGCATTGTGTGAGATGTCCCTTCAGCTCTGATTTGGCTCACCCTTCTCCCTTTCAGGCAGTGTGGTTTTCACTTCTGTGCATGTTCAGTGGTGTGATATTGTTGGGCTGTGTGACTTGTGCTCTTGGTTTGTGTTGTTACTCTTGGGCATGGTTTGCCTGCAGTTGTGCTGTGCTTAATTGTGCATGTGTGCCATTGTGCCCATCTCCCCCATCCCCCCAGTCCCTGCTGGTTCCTCTCCCTCTTGCTGCTAAGTCTGTTGTTTTGGGCAGGTTCCAGCCCCCAAGTCCTGCCACCATCTCCAGACTGAGGTGGTGGACACCATTTCCTCCATGTCATCCAGCTCCTGGTGTGGCGCTGCCTTCTTGTTGTTGGTGTGTTTCTGCTTGTGTGTTCGTTTTGCATCATTCCGGATGTTCTGGTATTCTTCCATTATCCTCCTCCGCTCTAAGGCTGCATTCACCTTGTGCAAGATGGCCTACCATGTACAATGTTTTGTAGCCAATGGGGCTTGTGGGCTTGTATACTGGCGCGGGTTGCCTCCATTGTGCTTGGCTGTTGTTTTCTGTTTGGTTTGTCTTTCTTTTTCAGACTTTTGCTGTGCTTAGATATATATATATATATCACTGAAAAAACCATAGGTTATAGACCATATATAGTTAGGAATTAGCATTTAAAAAACCTTATTTTACTCACACAAAACCATTGAAATTCCATATATAGTTAGTTGTACTAACTATATATCGCGCACCCGCAATCCACTGCTGATCATGTCACATATTACATCATTCATGACATGGTCAGTGACATCACTGATGACATCACTGATGACATCTCAAATAACATCACTGATGACATCACTGATGACATCTCAAATGAGTAAAATAAGGTTTTTTAAATGCTAATTCCTAACTATATATGGTCTATAACCTATGGTTTTTTCAGTGAATTTTCAAGGTTTTGTAAATGCTAATTCCTAACTATATATGGTCTATAACCTATGGTTTTTTCAGTGAATTTCATTGGTTTTTTAAAAGCTAATATCTGTAGCTGTAAAATGTATTCTTCTTTAAATCCAAAAATATATGTTATATGTTTATTAATAATTTTTTTTTAAATATTTTTTTTTCTTCGCTCCCGGTTCGCGAACCGGGAAGCTTCCCGTTAGCTCAATTTGATGCCGCGACCCGGTCCGCGAACCGGTAAATGTTCCGTTTGCGCAACCACCGCGTTAGAAATCAACATCGTGACGCGTCGCGGAAGCGCGAGGTATCGCGTTGTCGCGTAATGCGTCTTATGACGCGCCGCGTTAGCGCACCCGGAAGTGCTCCGGTACGCGAACTGAGACGCGAAGCGCAGCTCCCCGGAAGCGATCAGGGGCGCGTCGCGAAAGCGCGATGTATCGCGTTGCCGCGTAATGCGTCTTATGACCCGCCGCGTTAGCGCACCCGGAAGTGCTCCGGAAGTGCTCCGGAGCGCGAACCGAGGCGCGAAGCGCAGCGACCCGGAAGCGATCCGGGGCGCGTTCCGCAGCGCGTAACATAAGCGTAACAGGTCATGTGACTTGTTAATAAAACTTTTCATTGGTTCATTTCACTTTTGGTTTCATAATGATGTATGGCTAGGTCAGGTGACCTAAAAATAACACTTTTCATTGGTTTAGAACTATTGTTTTTCCAAAATGATGAAAACCCCTCCTTCTTTCCTCACTCTGACTTTCATCTTTGTGAGAGGAAGACCTTTTTTGATAGTTCAGCAATGGCTTCATTGGTAGCTTCAGCTGGTGGACCCCCACCACCACCACCACCTCCTCATGGGAAGAGAGGACCACCTCCCCAGTTCATCAGCAACACAGAGGAGGAAGAGGATGAGCAAGAGGAAGAGGAGACAGAAGGACCACAGTTTTTAGAAGAGCAGCCCCGGGTTTCTCATCGGAAAACCAGTTTTATTTGGCAGTTTTTTTCGATCCCTGAAGGGCAGAAGAAAGTAAATGCCAGATATGTCACCTGCCTCATATGTAAGGATAAGTTATCTAGAGGAACCTTAAAAAAATACAGCTTCGGTAACTACACCATGCATCGTCATATGAGCAGGTGGCATCCTTTAAACTACAGCCGGGCAGAGATACCTGACCAGCAGGACAACCCAACAACTCCTGTGGCCAGGTCATCATCACAGATATCTTTGACACCAGCAGAGGCACGGGAAACCGTGCCAAACATTCAGGACAACTTTGTCCGTATGAAGTTTACCTGCTTGTATTGTGGTGCATTATTGTCTTGTGGTAATATGAGTATTACCTTAATCAACCGAGCTTATGAAAATCACAATTGCCCTAAACGCCCCAGACAGTAATTTTTTTTTTGCTCCTGTTGAGCCGTTTCCAATGCCTGTTTTTTGTTGTTTCCCCTCCATCAAAAACAAAAAAAAAACATAAAACTGTTCAAAAAATACAAAAAAAACAAAAAATGTTCAGAAAAATAAAAAAAATATATAAAACAACAACAACATAAAAAAAACTACCTCCCCTTTCAAAAAAAATTGCTAGAATGTTTAGCACTCTGGCAAGCTCTATTTCTTTTGGTTCGCTTCCCCGTTCGCTTCCCGGTTCGCGAACCGGGAGCGAACCAAAAAAAAAAAAAGAAAAAAAAAGAAGAGTTAGTATAAGGGAAGTAAACAGAGAGTAATGTTAAAAGAAAGACAGCTATAGGGATTAAACCAGAGATACTGTTTAATCGATCTATTTACCGAAGAAAAGATGGAAGAGGGTATAATTGTGAAAAACAAAATAAAAAAGGAAGTGAAAGAAAAAAAAGAAAGTAGAACAATAACAAAGAAGAGTTTCTTGGAGAATGTGAGTGAATGTTCAAAATAAGATTAAAACATGTGGAATAATAGAGAGAAAAAACAGAAAACAGAAAAGAAAAACTAACAGAAAAAGATTAATTGAAACAGCAAAGAAATGTAAATAACATAGAGCCATATCATCAACATAGCCAATAAAAGTTTTGCAGCTTTTATCGGCAGAAATGTGTCGCTAAAGCCGCTTTTGCGGCAGAAAACTGCAGCTAAAACCACTTTTGCAGCAGTTTTCTGCCAATAAAAACAGCAATAATTTTATTGGCTGTGTTCATAATATGCTCCTTAGTGTGCTTCAACTACACAGAGAAAGCATTATGAACAAGTAGTGAAAGAGTGATCAGTCAAAGACACTAAGAGTAATAGAGACGGAGTGAGTGAACAAGAGTGAGGAACTATGAGAAGAGAGGGACTGAGAAAAAGAGTGGAAGGAGTTGAGTAAGTAGGTAATAGAGAAAGGAATGAGGAAAGTAGCAAAGGCAGGAAACTGAGGGTTAAAGAAATGAAGCTGTGGAACTAATAGTAGGTGAATGTGATAGAAATGTAACAAAAAGAGTACAAAACATTTACCTTATAATTGTCGTTAACTTAATCACTTTTTATTTTTATACTTTCAATCTGTGAAAGAGAGAACAAACATTTGAAAAATATTAAAACATGTATTTAAAAACTTAGAAAAGACAAGGGAAAAGATTGAAGGACAAACAGTTTTTCAACAACTTTGACACTTACAGAAGCTTCTGCTTCTCCAGGCCCCCTACACAGTCCTAAAGATATACATTTTAAACTAACAGTATCTTGATGCAGATGAAGTGAGGCCTATCTTAAAACATGGTGCATCTTTTGCACTGCTGTTGTCTCACAAAAGTGTCGCAAGACACTAACATTTTAAATGATTGTTTCAGGATGCCAATAAGATGTGTCCTATACAGAGGTTTGTTTTAGGGGAGGCCTACTCAGGGTTCCAAATGAAATTTCGAGTTGTTGAAGAGAACAGAGGACATAATACATCTGAAGGCCTACCAATGAAGTAAGTCATGTCCACTTCACTCTTGAACAAAGGCCAGACCTCTTCTGTGTCCGTGGACAGACCTAAATTTCATCTGCACAATGTCATTCGTAAACTTAGGAAACACTGGTGATGTAATTGAAAAATGTGGAGTTTCTTTTCCTCATTTCACAATCACATCACCTGTGTTGCCTTTGGTTAGGTATCTCATAGTGCAGATGGAGACTAGCATATCAAAGAGTACATAGAAGTTGAGCAGTATATACAACAATTTTGACATTTACAGAAGACTTAGCTTCTTATCTTGTTGGAGATGAAGTCAGGCCTGTCTTGCAACATGGTGCATCTTTTGCATCACTGCTGCATCGGTTTCATGTGGCACGGGTTTTTTACAGCATGACACATCTGCCTAGATGCATCAATTTGTAATTTTGTCACCTCATAGCAAATCTTTTGCACCGCCGCTGCATCACAAAAGTGACGCACAGTGGTGCAAAAGAGGCATACACCTATCATAAATCTGTCCCTAACATTTGAAATGATTGATTCAGGATGACGATAAGGTGTGGCCTCTCCAGAGGTTTGTTTAAGGTGAGGCCTACTCAGGATTGCATATCAAATTTATGCTTGTTGAAGAATACAGAGGAGATAATACATGTGAAGGCCTACCAATGAAGTAAGTCATATCCACTTCACTCTTGAACAAGGGCCAGACCTCTTCTGTGTCCGTGGACAGACCTAAACTTCATCTGCACAATGTCATTCGTAAACTTAGGAAACACAGGTGATGTAATTGAAAAATGTGGAGTTTCTTTTCCTCATTTCACAATCACATCACCTGTGTTGCCTTTGCTTAGGTATCTCATAGTGCAGATGTAGTCCAGCATATGAAACAGTACCCAGAAGTGCAGCACTGTATGCAACAACTTTGACACTTACAGAAGCCTCACCTTCTCCATGCCTCCTACACAGTTCTACATGTACATCATAAATGCAAACAGTACAGAATTAATTATACATGTTAAATGGTTTATTTTTGCTGTTCTCAGAATGTATCAAATTTCACTAAAACAGTGACTTGAAGGTATTCATCATATAACAGCGGGGAAAAAAAACACAATCAAAATGATTGTGTTTAAAAAACCCATACAACATAACAAATCAGAGTTCAGAACTCCTTAAAGTTAACTTACTTTCCATGACGTCGAAGGATGTCCTATGAACAGCTTACACTCTGTTGTGCTGTTATTACTTTCAGCCCGCCACTTTCTGAAAGAAAACCTCCATCGTTTTGAAAAATATGTTACATACAATAAATGACTTCTCGCTCTCTACCACACGTTTCCACAAGGCCAAATCATGTCAGAGCCATTTATAACTCTTGGAATTCTTGTAAGCCAATCCCGTCATGTTGTATTTATATAAATCTTTCTGAGTCTACACTAGTAGTACTTGATACCCTACAGTTCTCGCAGTCATGCTGCCATTGATAAGAAAGCCCAAACAGGTGATCTACATCTACACCTTCAGCATGCAATACATCAAGCATATACAATAAAACTCCTGACAATCTTGCTGAATATTTTGAGAGAATTGTGTTTGGCCTGAACATCTGTCTAACAGATTTCGAATTTCAGACACACTTTCTATTTTTGTTCTATCAGTGCTACATTTCTCTAACACAGAATTTAACAAACTGCATAATCTTTGATCAGAATTGACCACAATCTCTTCTTTTACATTTTCTAGAGAAAACAAAACATTAACCACTACATTAGCATAGCAGTTGACACCAGAAGTGTTTTCAAATTGAAAACCAACAACATCTTCAACAGAATCCTTTTTGTTTCTGCTTATAATTTCAGGTTCATCGACTTTTCGTCTTTTTGCTACAACCTCCCCAGTATTGGTCACATTTCTTCGTTTCCGGCCTACCACATGTTTCTCAAACAAAGGATATTGAGGCAAATGTGGGGCATACTCTCTTCTCAACCTATTGTATTCCTTAACACAATCTAGATCCGCACAAATGTTTGTGACATCACACTCAATCAAGTACAATCCCGATAAAGTTCTAACTCTTGACAATGCCACATATGCCATACCCTCCTTGAACACAGAACTGCCAATATTCACCAATGCACTATCTACACTTAAACCTTGCAATTTATGGATTGTCACCGCATATGCCAAGCAAACAGGAAACTGCTTACGGCGAAGATATAAGTCTTTTACAAGCAAAAATCTTGCAGAACAACGACCAATTAGCTGTACTTCCTCAATGCCATCAAATTTAATTTTTAAAAATTCAATTCCATCTCTATTTCTGTATTTCACAAAATCAACAACATTGCCCATTGATCCATTTACCAGACCTCTTTCAACATGTAAATTCCTTCTTAAAATTATACGGCAGTTCAAGCACACATTCAGACTCTTTTCAAAACCTGCAGTTTTAGATATAGTCTTCTCTAATGAATCCAATTTTGATTTCAAATTCTCAGACAAAATAATTGTTGATCCCATATGCTCTACTCTGTCAATAGCTTCCAGTTTCACAATCTCTTGCTTTTCTAAATGCAACATTTTGTTCTTAAAGATGGCACATTCTGCAAGAGTTGGCATCAAACATATTCCAGATTTCTTCTCAGTAATTTTCTGAAAAATATTCTCAGGCACAACATCTTGTTCTGGATATAAATTTGACAGTAATCGTGCATGTAAAGCTTCTTTCCCATGCTCGGTCACTTTTCCAATTCTAACATCTTGTAGAATATTCTTGTAAACTTCATCCTTCGCCTGACGCATATTTTCATGCAGTTCAGCATAATTGAAGTTTAACCATATATTGACGTTGCCAATGCTCCCTAGGCACTTCCTGGTATCTTCATGCGTGAGCATTTTGAACACAGGTTGCCCTTTCACTGGTGTCAGCTGCAGAAGATCTCCGAAAACAATGATGTGTTTGCCACCAAATAACACATCATACTCTGTTTTGAGAACTTCTTGCATTCTCAAATGCACAAAGGCAAGCATGACATTGGAAACCATGCTTACTTCGTCAATGATAAGAAGTTTCATTTTCCTCAAGATTCTTGAAACTTCACAACAAGCATCTCCAGATAGCTTGTGATATTGTAATTTGTTGTCATGCTCCACTGGCAGCATCAGTAAACGATGTAAAGTAATCCCTTTAATGTTATGTGCTGCCAGTCCAGTTGGAGCGGTGACAACACAAGACAGCGATGACTCAGTCCTTTCCTGCAAATAACATGAAATTGCTTTAATAAGGAAACTTTTTCCAGTTCCCGCTTCTCCACTCACGTAGAGTCGGACAGGCTTCAACGACGTACATGAGCACTCTTTCTTCTCATGACTTAATCCATGATCAATTTGCATGGTAACTTCGTCATATATTTTCCTCTGCTCAACGTTGAGTTGTCTTTCCAACTCTTCTAAGTTAACCGCATCCTCCTGAGCATGTGCCATGGCTCTTTCCACTTCATTCATAGCAGTGGCAGCTTCATTTTCGATAACAGGTCCTCCTAGTGGATCCTGACTCAATGAAGCAGAACTCTGACTGTCCTGAGAACTGTCTCTGGCAATCTCGGCTGCAATCGCTGCTTCCTGCTCGATTTCCACATTCAACATTTCTACATATTTGGGAAAAGCAGGACATTCTATGGTCTCCTTGGCGGCAGTGAAAGAGTCTTCGTAACAGAGGAAATCTCCAAGCAGTTCCTCTTCTGCACGCCAAGGCTTGAAAAGTTGTAAAAGTGCTAAATAGAAAAACTCCTTTTTTTCAGGAGATTCGCCACTCAATTTTCGATGGTTTACCAAGTGGCATTTTCTTTGCTTGACCAGACATCCCTCACTTCCAATTACAGCATACACTCCTTTCTCAGTATCTTCTTTGATATTCCTCTTGAATATGTAATTTTGAAGAACCTCATACAGACAAACATTCTCGAGGTGACTGCTTCGATTTGGATAATATGTATCCAACATGTTGGTCTTCAAAATGTCGGTACTGTTTGGCTCCTTTTCGGCCAAATACTCAATTTCCCGCACAGGTTTCAGAACTCGATTACGCGTTGCAGCAAGACCAAGACTCGCCCAAACGATACTCCTGGATTTGGCATAGAGACTTGCTGAAGACAACCGGTCAGAACATTCGTAAGCTCCGATTTCTCGATGCGACAACATCTTCAGACTGAAACTGTACAACTTCTTGCTGAGGCTCTTTTCATGGGAAATGTCCTCCCACATATCCTTCAATTCTGTCTTCTCTGTTTTGGTGATGTAAGATGTCACATACCGAGCAACAGCCATACAGTTATCAGCCACAAACTGTATATCCATGTTAGCATTCCACATGGACAAAATCACCGGGTTGTAGTCGTTGATGTACTTGGACTCTTCGTTCCTCTTCAAATTGTATGTGTTTTTAGGTGATTTCTTCATCACATTATGTCGCAGCGAAGACATCAAACTGTTTACTCTTCCTTTAGAAATCACCGGTCGTGGAAAGCCGAAACGACATTTGGCGTAGAACTTGTCCTTGTTTCGGAATTTACGACGACAGTACTTTCCACAACGATGGCTTTGGAAACGTAGAACTTTTTCTCTTAGGCTTTTCTTCTCCTTTGCGTTTGGAACAGCACACGTAGAATACTGTTGTATGAAACTCATCACTGAGTCTTCTGGATCTGTTCCAAATTTAGGTGCATCCTTGATCCACAACAGCATATGTATGTGAGGAGCACCTCTTGCTTGGTACTCCTTTCTCCAGAAGAAATCCAACACCTCTCCAAGAGGTGGATTCTGCTTATTCATGATGAAAGACATCATAGCTTCAAATCTATGATTGAAGTACCGGCATACATTGACTGGATCCAAAGAGCACAGTTCTCCGGGTGTCTTGAATTCGATGTTTTTGATGTTTCCATTTGCCTCTCGTAGAAATTCAAGTAAGTCTTCCCAGCTATACTCGGCACAGCTCAGAGTGAGGAACCATGTGGGAGTTCCTAAGTTCCTCAGCATACATTTTAAATCACCATGACGACGGTACCAGTACTCATTAGTACCACGCTGACACGCCATGAGATTAATCAGGTGAGAATCTAAAATACTGTCTTGGACATTGACTTTATCCATAAAGTCACTTGCCGAGATGTTTTGCATGTGTATACCACTTTTCAAGATGTGGTTCACTGCATATGACAGTCCAGACAGATCGCTTTCAAACAGGAGATGAAACAAATAGGGAATACATTGTCGAAACCTAGCATCTCCTGCATACAATCGCAAAGTCCGGTATTCAGAAGCAGGAATTTGATGAGGCCGCTCATCATATCTTCCTCCCTGACCTGTTGGAAAAAGCTGTGGGAAACACCGAGCTTCCAAACTTTCCTCCCAAACACTAATGGGACTCCCTTTGGCTTGTTTCATTTGAAACAACTCAATAGCATTCCCCATGACTTCCTTGGAATGCAAAGGATGAATACTATAATGTTCATATATTTCTTCACTAGTAGAGGGTTCTACTTTCTCAATTTGACCAGCACACAAATCGCTATCTTCTTCCTCACTTACTTCCTCTTCTGCAACATAAACATTCTTATAGTACTTATTATTTTTTTTCAAATACAATGTTGCCTTTTTGACTTTCCTAACATCCACTAAATCTTGCCATATTTTCTTATTCTTTGTCGGAACCCCATTAACTAAGATAACCAGAGGTTCCTCTTCCACTTTTTCTACTCCAATTGTGTTAATGTTTTTCTTCAAATCTAGAGGCAAATAAACAACTCTTCCCTTTAATCCTCTCTGTAAATCTGATGGAGGCAATTTCCCTGTCTTTGGCTCCATTCTTACAATAGCCTGAAAGGGATGGATACTTTGAATCAAAATAGATTCATAAGTATTTGAATCCTTCAATTCAGAAGGAATCTCAACCAATTCCAGATTATTATGAACTGCTCTAGCAGGCATCTGGTTTTGATTTAATTTGCTACAACAATAAGTACACACACGTTGATCCGATCCCAAATCAAAACAATTTTCTACCATCAAATATGTTGTGAAATCCTTCCATTCACTATTATTTTCCCTTTCACTTTTTGCATATAAATCCACTAACTTAGTCTGATTCTTATAATAAGTGCGTCGACAACACACACAAGTGAAATTAGGCCTCTCACTTGATTTCACCTGAAACGTCGCAATTTCCCTCTGAAAATTATCTGTACTGGAAACCTGTACACTATCTTCCACATTACCCTCTTCTTCTTGGTCAATTTCAACATTCTCCTCTTTACTTCCAAAGTAACCAAACTCAATTTCTGCACAAATATTCTTCACATCTACTTCTGAACCATGCAAAAGAGCAGCGCATAATTGTTTAAGCATAATTGCTGGACTCTTAGCATAATACAACATTCTAACTAATTTCCTCACTTTATTATGATGCACTGCTAGCATCCTGAAATGATGAAAAACACTCTGGCATACTCTCCTGGAAAGACAAGCCAGTGAATGACCATGCAAACCTGTCACTTCTCTCACTCTGCAAGGATCTATAATTCTTGCAACAACTTCATTTTCTGCTTCAAACTTTTCTTATTAAATGTCCGTACAAAATCACAAAGCCAATTGATGGAATCCTGTCGCACACTGCAAATACTACTACACTTCCAGGTGTACACAGGACCCTTAGGACGTCTTCCTAAAACCTCATTACCTAACACCTCTTCTGTCTCTGTTGTCACAAGTTTTTCTTTTTCAACTGGACAACCATCTTTCACTTCATAAGCTCGACCACTGGTGTCAACTGCATGCACCAAATCATTATCCTGGAAATAACTCTCCTCATTAAAAAATGCCTCACAACTTGAACTATGCATCCATTCTCCGGAAAAAACTTCACAAAAATTACTACGATTAACTATTCTCTTCCATCTACTATTTCTTTTGAAATCACAAATTGCCTTGTTTAGCTTCCTAATTCTATTGATTATCAAAATAAATAACTTACGTTTAATTTCAAATGCCTGATCAATAACTTTCTCAACTTTTTTTTTCTCTTATAAAAAACCTCTTTCTGTTGACCTTTCTTAATATTTTTTAACAAATTGCCAATTATCCTGTTGCGGAACATTCGTTTACGAATGTCCCTAAACTGTTGTTTCCTTCTACTATCATGCACAGAGTTATCTCTTGCTCTAGCAGTAACATTTTTGATTGGCCTTTCCTTTCCGTTTAAAATGCTTCTCTTTTTCTGGACTGAAACATTTTCTGTAGTAATATTTTTTTTACTACAAATATTTCTTATAAATGTTTTTGTGCTCTTACCCGGTGCTTTCTTGGTGACTTGACAAGTTTTTTTCTTAGAGGACTGCTGCATTATATCATTTACCTGCTGTCTTTGACGTTTTGCAGCCTTTCTAAGTCTTTCTTTAGTTGGCATGCTGAAATCTTGAAATGATCTGCAGTTGAATCTGTGGTAAAATATAATAAAAAAAATTATTAACCACTGTTACCAAACAGTAAATCAATAACAGTCATCAAAAACTTAACACACTACTTGACATTTTTAGTGCTTGGCAAATTTAGAATACAGAAATAGCAGAAAAGAAATGGAATTCATATTCATTTTACCTGTGCTGTTTTATATGTGAATCTGATCTAATTTTATGAGCATATTTTAATATTTTATTGAAGACACTACACATAACCTGTTTTTGAAGGTGTCTTTATTTTTAAATTAAACGGTTTAAATTTTTACTTTTCATTTATTATAAATTTTTAAAAATAAATGTTTATAGTTCCATAGGCTCAAGCACGTCAGCTTCCCACCCTATGTCATACAATTCTGACAAATCTGCATCCTCATCATGTTCTTCTTCATCCTCAGGATTTAAATCATCCAAGGGATCTACTTCCACTGATGTTTCAATTACGAGTTCAATTATGAGGTTGAGATCAACTGATTGCTGATTGTCGCTCATGTTGATGTTGTCGTTATCTTTAAAGAAAGAGAACAACAATGAGATGTTGCAGAGTAAGGCACAAATCTCAGAGACTATAATAGTAAAATTGTTTAACAAGAGTAACATTTTGCAGCTATTATTTAGCCATGACCAGCGATGCTGAGGAGGTAAGGCCTATGTCCAAGTTTTCAGTGGACAGGACTCATCTCTTCTTAACCTTGGATAAGCCTCACCAACTCTGTGTCCCCTGCTCATACTTAAATGTAAAGGGGCAGATTTATGTTAACTGACGCATTCCCAGGGATGCACCAGTTAATGTACACCGCTGCTCTGCCACCCATGGTGTGCCGCATTTACAATGTGGAGCACCATTGAGTGAAAACAGCACAGATGCGTCACGCATCTGTGCCGCAAAAGCAGCACATTGCAGGAATCACGTCGTAAGCGCAACATGTCTACTGCAATGCACAGGAGCAAGCCACACATTGCATGGTGCATCACTCCTTATGCCTGTTTCAAACAGGCGTAATGATTTGATTCAGCAATGCTATAAAGCTGAGTCAGTGATATCTTCTAAATTTCACTGTGTTAGTTTTACAGGGCTTTCTTGCAAATTAATGCATACCTTGCAACAAAACACCTATATGAAAACTGACGCAGGTTTCATGTGGCACAGGACTTTACAGCATGACACATCTGCCTAGATGCATCAATTTTTAAATATTTCGCCACATAGCAAATCTTTTGCACCACCGCTGCGTCACAAAAGTGACGCACAGCGGCACAAAAGAGGCACACGGCTATCATAAATCTGTCCCTAACATGTTAAATGATTGATTCAGGATGACGATAAGGTGTGGCCTATCCAGAGGTTTGTTTAAGGTGAGGCCTACTCAGGGTTGCAGATTAAATGGAGATGGGGCACCCCTAAGCCTTGCTGGAGCTGCATGGCAGTTGCGATGCAGCTCCAGCAATGCGCCACCTTTACGGCACAGATGCGTCATGCATCTGTGCTGTTTTTGCCCCATGGTGCGCCGCATTGTAAATGCAGCGCACCATGGGTGGCGGAACAGCGGCGCAGGATGACTGGCACATCCCTGGGGATGCACCAGTCATCATAAATCTATCCCTAAGCTTCTTATCTTGTTGGAGATGAAGTGAGGCCTGTCTTGCAACATGGTCCATCTTTTGCATCACTGCTGCATCGGTTTCATGTGGCACGGTTTTTTTACAGCATGACACATCTGCCTAGATGCATCAATTTGTAATTTTGTCGCCACATAGCAAATCTTTTGCACCGCCACTGCGTCACAAAATTGACGGTCAGTGGCGCAAAAGAGGCATACACCTATCATAAATCTGTCCCTAGCATTTTAAATGATTAATTCAGGATGACGATAAGGTGTGGCCTATCCAGAGGTTTGTTTAAGGTGAGGCCTACCTACATTCATCGGGAAATGAATTAAAATGTCCTTAAGACACATGAAAGCGTTTTTTTAAAGCCTTTGCAGCATTTTTGGGTCACTTTTAACATGGCTATGTAACTTAAACAATCAAAATCTAAATTTGCCAAGCACAGGTGGGAGCATATTTACAAGGAATTTGCACCACGGGGAAAGGTCTTACATTAAAATGGAAAAACAACATCAGAGACACTCAAATGCCTTATAATGAAGCATACACCATTATGTCCTAGTCATAAATGTTAAAAGCATTCCTTTTCCTCAAAAACGATTTTCAAGTCTTAATTTGAAAACACTGCACATGGGGAAATGACTTAAAATGTCCTTAAGACACATGAAAGCGTTTTTTGATTGCCTTTGCAGCATTTTAGGGTCACTTTTAACATGGCTATGTAACTCAAACATTCAAAATCTAAATTTGCCAAGCACAGGTGGGAGCATATTTACAAGGAATTTGCACCACGGGGAAAGTTCTTACATTAAAATGGGAAAAATAACATCAGAGACACTCCAATGCCTTATAAAGAAGCAGACACCATTATGTCCTTCTCATAAATGTTAAAAGCATTCCTTTACCTCAAAAACGATTTTCAAGTCATAATTTAAAAACACTGCACCTGGGGAAATGACTTAAAATGTCCTTAAGATACATGGAAGCGTTTTTTGATTGCCTTTGCAGCATTTTAGGGTCACTTTTAACATGGCTATGTAACTCAAACATTCAAAATCTAAATTTGCCAAGCACAGGTGGGAGAATATTTACCAGGAATTTGCACCACGGGGAAAGGTCTCACATTAAAATGGGAAAAATAACATCAGAGACACTCCAATGCCTTATAAAGAAGCAGACACCATTATGTCCTTCTCATAAATGTTAAAAGCATTCCTTTACCTCAAAAACGATTTTCAAGTCATAATTTGAAAAGACTGCACATGGGGAAATGACTTAAAATGTCCTTAAGACACATGGAAGCGTTTTTTGATTGCCTTTGCAGCATTTTAGGGTCACTTTTAACATGGCTATGTAACTCAAACATTCAAAATCTAAATTTGCCAAGCACAGGTGGGAGCATATTTACAAGGAATTTGCACCACGGGGAAATGTCTTACATTAAAATGGGAAAAATAACATCAGAGACACTCCAATGCCTTATAAAGAAGCAGACACCATTATGTCCTTCTCATAAATGTTAAAAGCATTCCTTTACCTCAAAAACGATTTTCAAGTCATAATTTGAAAACACTGCACATGGGGAAATGACTTAAAATGTCCTTAAGACACATGGAAGCGTTTTTTTGATTGCCTTTGCAGCATTTTAGGGTCACTTTTAACATGGCTATGTAACTCAAACATTCAAAATCTAAATTTCCCAAGCACAGGTGGGAGCATATTTACAAGGAATTTGCACCACGGGGAAAGGTCTTACATTAAAATGGGAAAAATAACATCAGAGACACTCCAATGCCTTATAAAGAAGCAGACACCATTATGTCCTTCTCATAAATGTTAAAAGCATTCCTTTTCCTCAAAAACGATTTTCAAGTCATAATTTGAAAACACTGCACAGCTCCTTTGCACAAAAACACCCTGTCAGTACCAATACTTCACATTTTCTCCAATTACAATTTCTCAAACAAACAAAATCTATTTGTAAAACACTTGAGGCAAAGCAACACTTTAAAAACACAACTTTCTTCATAATTTTCTCCTTAAAGCACACTATTCTCTATCTAAATTAAATAAATCTTTTCTCACCTTAGCAAATACTTTATGAGTTTCAAAACAGTCTCAGAAACACACCACTTTGTCTTTAGCAGAGCAAAAGGTATGCACTCCAGAGTCTGCAGCTATCAAAAGCACAGAAATGCTATAATTCTTCACACATATATCTCATGTCACCCAATCAAAACTCTTCCCTCACTTTTTTCAAATCAAAACCCTTCCCCCCTCTGCCCTCTCTGCCTTTTTTGCATAGCAACCACCTCTTGGAAGACCTCTGGTGTTTGCAAGTTCACACAACAATGTTTCAATTGAACTCTGAACTCTCAGTGCACCTGCATATCCAGTGCAATCTTTCATTTAATGATTTTTTCTTGACCACTCAAAATACATCTTTCAAAGAACTCATCCATGCACCCTAACTTTCTGTTTTCAGCAATCAAAATCCACCAATCACTGTTACTGCTTCATTAACACAGAAACTCCACAGTTTTTTTCATTTTAAACTCTTATTTTTTCAACTGCCATTTCATTGCCACACTTCATCTGACTGCAGCAGAACCTTCTCTCACCATGTTTTCTGTCTGGATTGTTGGACATAGTTACATCTACTGGGCTCAGAGGTATGCTTATAACAGAAATTTACCTAACCTCAATTTACAAGATGTGGAAATTAAGTGGTTTGGCCACAGAGGATTAAAATGTCACCAATTGATACCATTGGTGAAAACCTTTATGCATTTGCCAAAACCTGACCTGTTAATTGTGCACTGTGGAGGTAATGACTTGGGCACTTTGACTGGGGTAGGTCTGGAAATGCTTGTAAAGGACACCTTTGAGCAATTAATGGCACTTTTTCCTCAGACTGCCTTGGTATATTCAAATATATGCCAAAGACAGAAATGGAGGTGGTCGAACCAATTTTGTCCACAAATTGAGAAGTCGAGGAAGCATGTAAACAAATCTGTTTCAGCTTACATGAGAGACCATGGAATGGGCTCCGTGTACAACAATAACTTGCGTTACTACATGCAAGATATCTACAGAGGAGATGGAGTTCACTTCTCAGATGAGGGCGACAGAATTTTCATTCTGAATTTAAGACTGTGCATTGGTACCTACTTATAAGTACCTAAATGTACCATAAACCCAAAAGCTCTTCTCAGAGCTACCCTACATCTGATCACTCACAATTATTATTTTACTCTAACCTTTTTCACTAATTTTCAACAAAGTACGCTCCCCGGGGCGCTACCCGGTACGCGGACCGGAAGCTAACCTCGCGAAATTTTTAAAAAAAATGTTTTTTTCCCGCACATATGGGCCTCCTCAGCCACCCTCAGAAAACCTAGGGGGTCAAGATAAGTCTACCGTGCCCCCTTCTACCCATTCTGAACATTAGTTGCCCTCCATCTTGTATCTTAATTCGACCGAAACACAAAATGGTGGACTCCCGTAACGCTTCAGGTTCGCGTACCGGGGCGCTCGCCAGTTCGCCTACCGGGGCGCTCCCCGGGAAGCGCTCCATCAAAAAAGGTGGGAAAGTAATTTACAGAAAAACGACTGGAGACACTTTCACCAAATATAGATTAGCTCATACTACATACCAATCCCTATCATTTTCACAAATTTGATTGAAATTCCATTTAGCCATTTAGCCTGTAGACCTCTCTAAATACCGTGAGGTAAATTACTTCACAAAACACATCTGAAGTGTTGGAATTGACAACCAATGAAAATGTTACTTTCATTTTCTACTTTTTTTACCTGACATTTGATTGGTTATATACCTGAATATATATAAAGGAAGAGAAGGAAACAGCCATTTTGACTACTACTTCCTGGTGTACATTTCAATTGGATTTTCACTAATCACTTCAACTTCTTTGTAAAGGTAAGTTGTTATTTTAAAAACTGAAGTATATTGTGCACTATCAGTTAATATGGTAAACTTTTTCTGATAGTTATATACTATCCCTCTGTAGTAGTTATAGATTTAGATAGACTTCTCTGTTATAGTTATGGATAGAGTTAGGTTTCTCTTGTATAATTATGAATTTACTTACGTTAAATCACATACACTTTTTTATATTCCTACTTCCACTCTGATACTATACACTGCCCAAAGATAAATTCACTGATAAAAACTGCCTATCTAAAATTAATCCCAACAGTGCCCTATCTCTACTAATATATATTTTTTTTATCCAAATTTCAGGCAACATGGAAAGCGAACAGAAAGTTTCATTTCAAATTGTCCTGCAAGAGAGCTGCCGAGAATTAATTGATCCAAATTATATAGAATTTATGGATGAAACTTGGGACCAAGAACTACTGCAATGTGTGCAAGCAGTAGATGACCTCCTTCAAAATGAGGACATTTTACACACTCAGAGATTACAAGCTATGTTCAATGAAAATGACGACATTTCAGACAGTGAAATGTTAGAAATGTTATTAAATTTTGAAACACAATCACAATCATAAATATTTGCTTAAAAAATAAAGAAATTAAAAAATAATCAACAAAACCAACAATCAATTAACATACAGTATTTTAAAAGTCTATCATTCTTTTTTCCTTATAGTACGCTTCCCGGTTCGCGGACCGGGCGCTCCCCACGCAAAAAAACAAAAAAAAAGTTTTTTGTTTTTTTTGCACTGCGGGGCCCTTTTAAAGCCTCCACATCAAACCTAGGGGGTCAGGGAGGATGTACTATGCCCCCTTATGGTCATTTCCCCCTTTGTTTTGGCCTCCTCTTGTCTCTCGATCCTACCGAGAGACAAGATGGCGGCCGCTCCGGACTGTTTAGAATGTTGACAGACACCGGAGAGCCAATCAGCTTCGCTACGCGAAGTTCCGTTACGCGTCAGGTACGCGAACCGGAGCGCTGCCTGGAGCGCGCTTACAGATATATATCTTTTTTTGAACGTTAATTTCTCAAAATCCACTGGAGCACATATATTGAGACCTAGCAAAGGCACATCGGGCTAACAGTCCCTACAACTTTGCCAAGTTTCGTGCAAATCCATTCAGCCGTTCGGCCTAAATGTGAGGCCAACCGCCCTATGGAAATTAACATGGGAAAAACACGTTTTGGGACCCCCCTTTTTTCTCGGCCACCCCTTGACGAACCCCCCCCAAATTTCCAGGGGCTGCTCAGAAACAAAATGTTCCATTTTCCTGAAAATTCCAGCCAATTCCGTCCACAAACGCCAAAGTTATTAGACATAGAATTTTCAAAAATCCCATAGGGAAAAAATCCTAACTATATATACCTACTGGCGACCACCAGTAGGTAATATAAGCACAACATATGTATGTTTCGCGGGCCTGGCGGTGCTTATCCCTGCTTTCCTCATCACGAATGGGCTAATTACATGTTTTTTGGGTTGTGGTTTGAGTTTTTAGCTCCATCAAAGTGGTTGTATTGCGGACATTGGCTGCTGTTTCGGATGACAATCGCACGGTACAGCCTTGTTGTGAATTCCACATTGACACTGGGTTATTTTTGCCGCGATAGGCTGCGATGTGTAAAGTTGCGTTAGCATCTTTTGGTGATGTTTAGCACATGTTCTCGTGAATATCCCCCATAGTGTTTGTTCTAGCCAATCTTCCGCCTCCTCCTGCCACCCACATCTCACCTCTAGCATTCATTTGTGTCCCCAGGGTGCTTCAAAGAGCACCAATGTACGTAACCTCGTTGTTGTGGCATACTACACTGTAATACATATTCTTGCTTGTATGACTGAACACCAAATTAAGATTTATACACTGGTAATGTATTGAGCTCAGTTAACGCAGGTTCTTTCTCAGCTGCAGGCAGCCGCTGTTTGAAACCAGCACCAAGACTGAAACCCCAAATTAGCAGCCACAGGAGACGTATGCTCTGTACTGATCGAGGCTCCGCAGCTCGAGCCTCTCCCGCCTCTTAGAGACCTACACAACTCAAGTGAGGCACATTACTGATTAGTCTGCCTTTAAAAATGATCATGAAACACTCACATAAGGTGATCTCTGCACGTTCTATTTAAGGAAGTGCTACTGTTTAGACTGACTGATACCATACAAAGTGGTAGAGCTGTAGCTGTGGTAAGTTAACCACAGAAAGAGTGGTAAACGGTTGATTTAATAGGAACTTAAATTAAATGCGCAGTATTTGAATGGAAAAATAGCAACATTTGTTACAGATTTCAAAGGAAGTAGAAAACTCAACAGAATTCAATTACGATAGTCAAAATAACATCACAGCAAAGGCAAAAAAGACACAGCTTAAAAAGGCATATAAAATATGGCACAGCAACAATACAATAACAACAGAATCACAGCAAAGAACAGTACCACACACCAGAAAAGTGAACACATTAAAGCAAAACAAAACTAATACAAGGGTGCAGCAACACCACCAACAGAAAACAATGCAGCCAAACTGCAACACAACACAATAAAACAAAATCCCAACACAAACACAACACAAAAAGACAACACAACCTAATCTTATGGTACCACACATAAACACACATACAAAATGAACCAGCACAATGCAACACAAAAAACATTACAATCATATATTACATTCAAAATAACGATGCAAATAAAACATACCAAACAACCAAAACACTGACACAATACCAACAAGAACAGGCACTATTGCAATAGTACAACAGCACAATACAGAACACTAATTCACAATAACACAACACCAAAAAACAATACGGCAACACATCAAACTATCAACAGACCATGGAAAAATACAAAACACAACAAAAACACAATCCTAACACAACATAAAACAACACACAAACAACAGTGGTCTGTGTGATAACCCTAACACCTCAGAAAGGTAGCCTACATGCAGTGGCAAAGGTTATCAAGAACTAAAAGAAATTCAACTACATCACCCGTGTTAAAAAGCTTACACTGGCTACCCATCCCTGCCCGACCATCTTCAAGAGAAGCTGCATCACTGATAAAGCCCTCAATAAGAAAAACCCCACTTACCTGGCATACGTTCTAGCCACCTCTAAGGAACAGTGCCACACCATTACCCTAGATATCACCGGACTGAAGGCAAAGCACTATAAGAAGAAAAAAACAGAAGGCAAGCCATCTCTGTTCATGCTCCAGGGATCTGGAACAGCATTCCGATTGATATTAGATCAGAACCAACTTTATTACAATTCAGAAACAAATCTAAAGAAACACCTCTATAAGGACTACTACCCTGACCCTACAGTGTACCACTGACATCCCCCCATTAATTGTATCTTCTGGAGGGCCGGGTTCTATGTTCAGCACTCCGTTGCTCTTGAGCTAGGTTCGTTCTCTAGATATCCAACATGTACATACATTCACACAACACAAAAAATTCAACAACTTACAACATCACAAAACATAACACAATTTAGTTTTTGCACTTTCGTGTTATGTTTTATTGATTTGGAGTCTTATTTTTCTGGTTGTTATGGCATATAGTTATAGCGAATTGTTCAGCTAGGCTCTTGTTTTCTCATTGGTGTGTTGTGTCAATTTTGCTGCTATATTATATTGCCTTATGTTATCATAAAGAAGCAGCAGCTCATTGCCAAGGTGTGATATAAGAATATCATCTGCCACAAATATTGTTTCCTAAATATTGTTTACTAAAATATCACCATAGTGAAGATAATACAAGTACATCTTAGTCGAATTAGACAATATTTTTGTAAATGATATTTAGGATACAATATTTGCGACAGACGATTTTTTTAATATGATATTCTGACACATAGCCATGGGCAAATCTCTTAGTTCTCTATCCATTTACTGACCTTGCTGGAAAAAAGAAAAAGTACTGCTCTATTAAAAGGAACTCAGCACAAGCTGCCAACTAATAAAGTATGCCTACAATAAAACATCTGACTAATACTTAAGCAGTAATGAAAGATAATGAAGTGATTGTGTTGCAAAACGGACTGATACTGAAAGTTCAATTTCCAAAATAGAAGTCTAATTGCTGTTATCAAAAAGACTCAGTCTTTTCCATTTTAATTTATTTTATACACTTAAAAGGATGAAAAATGTCTGGATCCATGACAATATCTGTTTCTTCAAAACGTAATAAAACAGAAAAATAGGTCTACTTCTAGGTGACTCTAATATAAATAATGGCTGCTAGCACAAAATCTGAGCAGATTAACATGTTGAGGATACGAAAGAAAGATAAGATTACTTACTGAAGCTTAAAAAGTTGTAGATGTGTACATTTGCTTGTATCACAGATTGTTAAAGTTATTGTCCAACAACCGGGACACTGCCATACTAAGCATTTGATGAAGCAGTTTCACTGGCTGCCCGTGGTCCAGCAGTCAATGTTCAAGACAGGCTGTATGATCTTCAGGGCGATTCACAACACGGGCCCCAAATTTATCTATATGAATATTCACCCATACCTTCTTAAACAGAACCTCAGATCAGCACAAATTAAGCTGTTGATGATTCCAAGATTTAAGCATAAAAGAATGGGTGGCTCACGTATTTAGATGTTGGACTCCCAATTTTGGAATTCTTTGCCGATTGAGATGAGACATATGACAGACTATATGAAGTTTAGAAAAAAACTTAAAACTTGGCTCTTCACTTAGGCCTATTGCTAGACTCTACCTCTGTGGTGGCTTTCAACTCAGCGCCAAGAGACCTCTGGTGTTCGTGAGCTCAACAAATTCCCTATATCATTACATAATGCACAGTGTTTATGTTTTTGAATGAGTAAACAGTTGTACTTTATGTATCTAAAACGAAACAGGCATCCGCGTGTAAATATAAATTTTTCAGTTGAACATCTACAGAAGTGCATTAATTGCAAATTCTATTTTTAAATAAAAATATATATAGGTACATATTTATTGAAATCTCAAAAAATTAAATACTATAAAACAGAGATCCATAGTCCTCCCCCTAAGAATGAAAATAACACATGCATGTCAAATAGAGGACTTTTTTTGGGTGGGTGGCAACATTTTGTTTATGCACTGAGAGAGTTCTACTCACTTTGGGCCATAGCTCAGTGTTGAACTGGCAAGCAGTTTTTGACATAAAATCAGTAAATTGTATATGTTGTAATTAAACTTTCATAGTGCCTTCGTAAAGTAAAGACTAGCAGCATAAAGGTCAAATAGAAAAAATATAAACTGTCAACATTTACGTGTTTAAATCAGTAAAAGGGACGAAAGTGTCACAGCACCGGAGAAGTGGTTGCAGCTTAGTAGGCCTGTACAGTTTATACAGCCTGCTTTTTTATAATTTTGACTTTGAAAACTCTGAGATCCCGAATACGATGTCGTTAGGAAATTTCCCTGAAAGAATCGGTTTCAGACTAGTTTCCAAACTAATCGGGTCCTGCTTGTCCAGACTACCGATTACAATGCTTACAACATCGTTCGGTTGGACTTGCATTGACATCAATGGGATCCTGTATTCCAAACGCAAATTCAGGCTCCGATTAAAAAAAGGGGTGGTTGGGGAAACCTTATACCCTGTGGTGGACACCCCATGGTGGCCTGCCACATTGCGCATGGTTGGGAAGAGGGGTCCCTTGGGTCCCTCACGGGCAACATTAGAACATCTCCTGGTGAAGGCGGACCCGCAACCTCCCCCCAAAGACTGATTCTGACAGCTGAGTAAACCGAATCGGAACAGCTGTCCCAATTGGGCATCATAATCGCTCATCTGGAAACTGTGCCCATAGAGCTGCACGATTCGGTTCCAAAACACACGGACTGTCCCAATGCCTTTCGGAACCGATTCGGGCTGCCCGTATTAGGGCATTGTAATCCGTCGTAGGGAAATCTGAACAAGGGTTCCGAATCGGATTCTGAAATACCGAATCCCACACAGAGCCTTTCCTAACAACATTGTAATCGGGCCCTTAGAATGCCATTTATGGAGCATATAATTAGTGGAAAAAATTAAAATCATTGGTCAGCATTCATTTTTATTTTATACACTACAATATTCCCTTTGATCTGGTGATTATATTGCTGCCTTTAAGTAACCAGTGTGGACTGCCTTAAAAACATAAGGAGTTAGTTTCTGTCCATGAGAGGAGTGAATGGGCTGCATATATGAGGATCCCTACCAAAATAAGCTTCAATATTTGACAAGCAAATGTCTAAAGCAATATCTTGATGTTTAAAGCTCTGCTCGGACAAAGACCTAGCTAGCTGTTAGTGTATTCTGTCTCAGCAATTCCCCTTCAAGTATATTTGACACTAATAAAAGGACTGCCCTCACAATGTGGCATCAATTCTTCTGTATTGATAACTGTAAGTGAAAATAGAACCACCTCATTGCATCCTTTCACAGACGGTAAGAAAGGCAAATATATGGGTACCTAAAATGGCGTGTTTCTCTTTGATTGTGGATGGGGATGGAAGGAGTAGACTCCTGCAAGCTATTAGAAGGAGAAAAACTATTTTAGATTAAACTACTGTTTGGCACATTCAAAATTTGGACAACACAGTCTTGTCGGATTGATTTAGGGTAAGTCATAGGAAATGGGCTCACTATTGAGAAAAGCAGGAAGAAATTCTGTCGAACCTTTTCAGAGGAATTCAGTCTTTATTGAGTCCTGTCGCCCACCACTCTTAATTCAGAATACTTTTGTTTCTGGGATGACAACAAGTCTGCATTTTTGGAGTATTTTAGTTTAAACCTGGGCAACCTTTCAATTATGCCTGCATCACATGGATAATTGTTGAAATTTTGAGTTAAGCAAAATTCCTGAAATTATGACATTATGCCACATCACATAATTAAATGCCGTTTGCAGTAAACGTTTACTGCAAAATGTGCCATTCGCTGTAAAAATTTACCACAAACATCAGAATGCGAAAGGCTGTTGTTCATGGTGCATTTATTAAATACGTCTTCGCACCAAAAATTGACGTGAGGATGCATTTTGCGATTAAACATAGAGCAAAATTCCTAATTCCAGTTTCTCGCAATTACGAGTAATTTTACTAAGATTTCTAATAATTACATGAAAATAAATTTTAGGAATTTCAACATGCCTACTTCAGTCTGACTTGTCAAGAAAGGTGAATATGCTCCATGCTCCCCCTTGACTTTCTGGATCTAGAAACCTATTTCCGTTATTAACACAGTCGGGGGGCACATTTATCAAGGGTTTTGCATCACCATTGCACCACACAAGGGGATGCAGGGTGGCACAAAACCTTTAATGAGATTTACAAAGCCACACAAGGCCACCTTGCATAGCCCTGCATGGCTTGATAAATCTGGAGTAAAGCAATGCAGAGCAAGTTATTGCCTTGTGTTACTCTGCCCCATGGAGGTGTTCCATGGGTGGAGCATGGGTGTTCCCATGCATCCACCCATGGATTTTGATGTATTCCCGGATTTACCATGAGTGGTAGACCTGGGAATATGACGAAATGCTACACCTTCCCAGGGAAGGTGTGATGAGGACAACTGCTGTCATTTCTCCTCATTATTTCCTCTTTCTAAGGATGCTGCATTTTGCAGCACAGATAGAAAGAGGAAAAATACATAAAGGATTGTTTTTGTGCAGGAAGGTGTTCAGATTTACTGATTTGTTCCTCTCAGATAATTTTGTTGCAAAAAGCAATGCTTCCGGGGAATTTCACAAAAAAGATATTTGCCATAATAGTACTTTGCCTGTCTACAGCCTGGAGCCCTTGTCCCCTCTATGGATTCTGTTCTCCAGAAAAGTTTCTAAATGAGAAGGCAAAATAGGACCTTGGTGGGCATGAATTCAGTGATTCTTCCCCTTAGAGCATTTTGCTGAATGATTTGGAACTTAAGCAGGACTGCAAAATCAATCGGCCTAGCCTTGTGAACATGGCTTCCCACAATGCTTCACTGGAGGTTTTTGACTTTCATAAAAACAACTATGTCTCTGGTACTAGGCCTTGCCAGAACTCATGTTATTACTAGTCAAAGGCAGAAGGAAACAAGGAGTTAGTCGACTGCACCACATAGGAGAACATTGACTTTTTAAATTGATATTGTTTATAACATGTTTATAACTCCTGATCTCAAAATTATTCTTTGTCATTTTGGTGTCTTTTTAATCATTAGATTTACCTTTTTTATAAATTGGTTTGGGATTTTAAACTTTGTCATGCTATGCTATGTTATGAGGATTTCTAAAGTGCATGGCTACCCGTAGGCTTCCCAGCGCTGGATGAGACATAGCATTGCACTGGGACAAGAGATGGAGCAAGAATGGCTTTATTGTGAATACAGCCATTCCCTTAGTATTTTCTTGAACAGTGGCTCATGGTTTAGGCATCTTAATTCTATAGGCAGAAGTGTTCCAGAGTTTTGGAATGAGATATGAGAAGGACCTACCACCCCATCCGGATGAGTGGATTCCAGGCACCTCCAGGAGTCAACCCGTAAAAGATTTTAGTACTCTGCTAGGGGAGTAGGCAGTCAGGAGTCTACTGATCACAGATAGGGTCCTTTGGAGTTAAGCTCTCTATGTGCCAGACAGGGAGTTTTAAATTGCATCCTTGCCTCAATGGGAAGGTAGTGCAGAGTTGCCAGGGCATTGCTTACTGAGGCAAATTTTGGAACCTTGTATAGGATCCGTGCTGCCACATTTTGGATAACCTAGAGCATTTTCATGACATATTTGCGGGAGCCTATGTATAGGGAGTACCCATAGTCCAACCAAGAGAGAACAAGGGATGGACCACGATTCTTCTGGACGCACTCAGGATAACATCTAGGATTTTATGGAGTGTTCTGAGAGTGCCAAAGCAAGCAGACACAACATTTTTGCTTGAGCATCAATGGAAAGGGACTTGCCCAACCACATCCCAAGGCTTTTTCTAGGGAATGCAGAAATGGGTGAAAGGCTCAGGCACTTCAGCCAGTCTGTAGGTGGTTGAGGATCAGGTCTGTTACCCAGAATCATCAGCTCTGTTTTTGCCCTGTTCCGTTTTAAGCAGCAGTTCACCATCCAATTGGACACTTTTTCCAAGCAAGAAGACAGCTGAAGGTACTATGAGCCTTTTCCAGGAGCGAGGGAGAGGACCAATTGTGTGTCGTCAGTGAATGAGTCTATTGATAGCCCGAGCTCCTGAACAATATCTACCATTGGACACATGTACAGGTTAAAAAGTGTGGGGCTGAGCCCTGCGGGACCCTGCACTTGAAGGAAAGAACGTCAGAGTAGCATTAGTTCTCACAAATTTGAAATGTTCTGTCCTTCAAGAATGAGCTGAGCCAATTTAGAGTGACATTCTTTATTCTGGCTTCATCCATTTAGAAAGTAAGTATCTCATGGTCAACCGTGTGGAACACTGCATGTAGGTCAGCATCTATTTCTCCCTGGTGAAATGAAATTAAATGAAAAAGGAACTTAATTAAGTGCACTGTGGCCAAGCGGCTTCCTGGCGCTGGGGGTTAGGGGAGGAAAAAGGAGGGGGGGGGGAGGGGAAGAGGAAAGGGAAAGGAGGGAGAAAAAAAAAAACGGTTTCGGCACTGCAAACAGAGGGACTAGCCAGGGAAGGCCTGAAGGAAAAGAAAAGTTTTTAGTGCTTTCCGGAAAGCCAGGTAGGTGGGAATTGATCGGATGGAAAATGGAAGACTATTCCAATACTGCGGGGCTAGCACCGAGAAGCGGGTGCCGCCGATGCGAGCTTTACGGTAGCGGGGGATTTGAAGAAGAAGTTGAGAGGACGAGCGAAGAGTGCGAGAGGGAGTGTAAGGAGTGACCAAAGAGACAATGAACAGGGGGGCAGAGTGGGTGAAGGCTAAGAAAGCTAAGCAAGCTAATTTGAAAGAAGAACGGAAGCATACAGGAAGCCAGTGAAGGGACTTAAGGACAGGCGTGATGTGGGAGAATTTTGGGAGATGTAAAATGAGTCGGGCGGCCTGGTTCTGAATGGCCTGAAGTCGGCGCATTTCATAAGCGGGGATGCCGGAATAGAGGGCATTCCCGTAGTCGAGACGGGAGGTGATAAGAGCTGAAATGATAGATTTAAGGGCGTCAGTAGAAAAAAAACGGGATATCTTACGAATGAGGCGGAGGGATAGGAAGCAAGATGAGATTACAGCACTAACTTGTGAATGAATGGAAAGGTCACTGCTGACTTTAAGGCCTAAAGTACGAACAGTGGGAACTGGAGTAGGGGGAGTGCCGAGAGGGAGGGGCCAGTAAGAAGGGGACCAGGGATTAGAGGGGCCACCAGTGAGGACAAGCTCCGTCTTGTCAGGGTTTAATTTGAGGTGGTTCATAATCATCCAGTCCGAAATAAAAGTTAAAGTGGAACTAAAAAAAGAAGAAGAGTCAGGAGTGGAAAGATCAAAGATGAGCTGGAGGTCATCAGCGTAATTATACACGGAGACCCCCAGCTCACGGAGAGAAAAAATAAGAGGGAAGATGTAGAGATTGAAAAGAAGCGGGGAGAGGGAGGAACCTTGGGGGACCCCACACACCAAGGGGCGGGGAGGGGCAGAAAAGCCGGCGAACTGAACTGCCTGGGACCTACCCTGAAGGAAGGACTTCAGCCAGGATAGTGCAGGCCCCCTGATGCCGGCTGCGCTGACACGGTCGAGAAGGATGGTATGATCAACCGTGTCAAACGCAGCCGACAAATCGAGGAGCACCAGCGCCTGGGGGAGGTTGGAGTCAGCCCTTCCCTTAAGTTCATCCAGGACAGCAGTGATGACCATCTCGGTCGAATGACCCGGGCGGAAACCCGCCTGGTGAGAGGCCAAGAGGCCATGTCTCTCGATGTAAGAGGAGAGGCAAGAGGTGACATGGCTTTCCACAATCTTCCCCAGGTAGGGGAGGAGAGAGATAGGCCTGAAATTAGAGGGTGAAGAAGGGTCAAGACCAGGTTTTTTTATTATAGGAAAAACAGAAGCTATTTTGAAAGAGGAGGGAACAGATCCTAGGGCCAGTGATGAATTAAGAAGTGTGAGAGGGGGTCCAGGGGAGTGAGAAAAAAGAGTTTGAAGGATCCGGGCCGGCGCAACGTCAGCTGGCGATCCCGATTTGACCTTGGCCAGCAGAGCAGAAAATTGTTCAGTAGTAATGGGGGAAAGAGATCTAACGAAGAGGGCGGGGGAGGGAGAGGCGGGATAACCAGGGCTTGGGAGACTACAGGAATGTTAGCTTTGATTACGGGAATTTTGTCAATAAAATGATTATTGAGGGAGAGACAGAATGAAAGGGAGGGGGCGACGCTAGCGTTGGTACGGTCGGACGTGGCCAGTTGTTTCACGAGTGAAAAAATCTCTCGAGGTTTGTTGGAGGAGCGAGCGACTTTTCCAGAGAAGTATTCCATTTTTGCCGAGATGATAGCTTTTTTATAATCGTTAAGTAGTGACTTATATTTAGTGCGGAGGAGAGGGCAGTAGTGATGCCTCCATTGGCGTTCTGATCGCCTGAGGTTGAGTTTTAACTCTTTAAGTTCACTAGTGAACCACCGGTGGGCCTCATGGGGCCGACCAGATTTGATGTTTTTTAGAGGGGCGACGAGATCACAGGAGGTGGATAACCAAGCACCAACCGCATCAGCTTGGTCTTCCAGGGAAAGGTCGGTCAAGTCAGGTGTAGCGGAGGCCAGAGAAGAAGAAAGAAGGGAAAGATCAATCTTATTCCAGCAACGGGCTGTCAGATTTTTGGGGTAAGGGATTTTGGGATAGGAGGAGAGGGGAATGTTAAAAGAGATTAAAAAATGATCTGACCAGAGACAGGGGAGGATAGAAAGAACAGAGAGGGGGCAACGCAGGGACCAGATTTGGTCCAAGGTATGACCCTTGACGTGAGTAGGTGAGAATACATGAGGAGAAAAGTTTAAAGAGCAGAGCGTTGCAGAGAAGTCTTTAGAGGTAGGGCTTTCTCGAGGATCGTCCGGCCAGTAGTTAAAGTCGCCTAGTAGGACAACTGTCGAATTGTTAACTGAAAGAGTGGCTAAGATATCTTGAAAGAGAGGAACAAATTGGGGCATAGGCAGAGGGGGCCGGTAGACAAGAACAAAGGTAAGGGGGTCGGTGAGATTGGTGGACCGAGCGACCAGAAAGTCCACATTGGGAATAGGAGAGAGGTCAAGAAGCTGAAACTTCAGCGTAGACCGAATGATCATTGCCACTCCACCGCCGGTCTTGCTGGCCGGTCGGTCTGCACGGAGGGCATAATATGTGTCAGGGAGGATAGTAAAAAGGTCGGGGAGAGAATCAGGAGAGAACCACGTCTCCGTAAGGAAGAGGTAATCAGGGGAATCAGAGGAAAGAAGGTTAAAAAGTTCAATCTGATGCTTAATAGCTGAACGGGTGTTTAACAAAAGTGCCGAGGCTGCAGGGGGTGACGATGGGAGGGGTTGCTTGATAAGTCTTATGAGGGGGAATGGGGGGTAAGGGAAAGGAAGATGAAGTCGGACAAGGAGGTGCAGAGATGCCAAGTGAAGCAATACGCGCAGCTAACGGGGGAGAAACAGTGGAGGGAATCATGAGTACAGATAATTGGGCAGAGGTATATGACACGGATTGGGCAGAACCCGTGGCCCCTGGTCCCTGGTCCAGCAGCATTTTTAACTCCCCCATTACTGTGAGGAGGGCAGCTTTCACACTGTGCTATTTACGGAATTCCACCTGAAAGGTGTGCAGGAGGTGATTATCTTCAAGAAAGACAGATAATGTTAGGTTAATATGTTTTCCAGCACCTTCCCTCTGACTGGGAGCAGGGAGATTGGCCTATAGTCTCTGGACATGTTGAGTCGAGTTTGTGTTTTATTAGCAAGGGTTTGACCACCGCATATTTCTACTTAGAGGGAACTATTCCAGTGGAGAGAGACAGTTTAAGGAGTTCCAATATAACGAGGAAGGTGGTTGCTGCTACTTGTGACAGTATGTGTGGGGTATGGGGACTAGCGGGGAGCGCAATTTGGCCTTTTTCAGTAGTGCGGGGAGTCCTTCCTTGGTGATGAGGGGCAGGATGGCAGGCCAATGTGGGATGTGTTGGAAATACACTTCTCTGATGAGAGAGCATTTAAAGTTTTGTTCGTTTGTAGTGACAGATAGATGCCTTAACTTTATTGCAGTTTTGGTTTAGCTGTTTATTTACTACCTGTAAATCCATTGTGTTACGTTTCCTGCTTGTTCCAAGTTACGAAGGGCGAGCTCAGGATTCCTCACAGAAATCTACTGTTGCCTTTACTTGTTAAATTGCTTAACTCAAGCACACCCTGTATCAAAGCCCTGCTACCACTAGCTTAACAATCCAGTTTCTGACAAAAGATACAAATACTGCAACTTTGAAAAGGAGAACGCACAATCGGTAGAGACATTCAGCTCCAGTGTGGAGGGAGGGATGAGACATGAGAGCTGGGAAAGAGGAAAATATACAATGGGAAAAAATGGTCTAGAACAAGTTACTAGGAAGGTGGACTCTTAAAAGTGACTGGATTAAGGAGCAAGGCATTGGGACAGGGAAAGAGGGGCTCAATGCTTGTTAATGAGACTAAATTGTTGTAAAAAAGAGAAAGACAATTGGACAAGGATATATGCAGACAAATGCCAAAAATCTGACATGGGCAATGTGGCAGGGATTCATACATGTGGGCACTGAGTTAAGGATTTAAGAGATAGAGATAACGACATGGGCACAAAGTCTTCAACAGACATAAATTGGGCACTGCAAAGGGGGACATGGTCATAGAGACAAAGGGGCAGACACAACTATTGGCACTGATGCATAAACACAAAGAAAGGGGCAACTTGGCAGAGAGACGAAGAGATACTCTTTCCCAGGTAGGCATGGACTTAAAGAGTGGGACAGACATGCACCCTGAGCAGGGAGAGATACAGACGGACGTGGACATTGAGGAGGATGCAGCTACTAGAACCTAGAGACATTGAAACAGGAGCAACTATACTCAGGTTCAAACCGTGGAGTAGAGATTGATGGACATACCCACATCAGTGATTTGGGAAGCAGACTATAGGTTAAAAAACTGTGAAATGCAGATTAAAAGGCTTGGGGACATTAACACAGACTCCGGAGCTTAAAGAGATCAGGAACTGGGAACACAGAGATAAATACTTAGACACTGAATTAGAGTGACACAAATGTTTGGGCGAGGAGAATACTGGGCCAAGAATCCACAAACAGAAACATTAGGTAGAGAAAGACAAACAAGGCAATGGGGCAGGCTAACACAAACACCGGTGCATGGGACACAACCACTGAGATGGAGATAAAAACACAAATTCAAGTGCTCTAGAAGAAACAGAATCAGGTGTTTGGAGGTACAGACACAACCACTGAGAAAGAGAGTGACACGGTATGCCTAAAATGGCATTGGAAAGCAAACCCGAGTGGTGAGACACAGACATCCAGAGAAGCAATCCTACCAACATGACATGAACATCAGGGACACAGGTACGTAGCAGGGAGAGAAGGACTTGGAAATGAGATCAAACACAGGTGTTGTGGGTGATTCCAGGACCAAATCCCAGAACTCCTTTCATTGGGAAACAACAACCAGATGATGCATAATTAACTACGAGACTGCATCTAATCAACAGGGCTATACCCAAGTTACCCTCCTATACCTGGGTATTGGACATACTTTTATACAAGAATAAATGGTATGAAGGAAAAAATACAAAACAATTTTTGAGGAGAGCACATTTAATTACACTCTCCACAGTTATTATTATTCTGAGCGAATGTATCAAAACATATTTGTAACACACATAAATATTGGCACCTAATCAATGAAGACAACAAAAAATGACAAACCACAACATTCTATACATCAACATAAACAGTAATAAATAACAAAGTAACCCTAAAATAATATTCTCACTAGTGACCACACGAAAATTCTGGGTGACCCACTTAGATGTAGTCAAGGTGAAACACCTAAGGCTTGTAGACTAATTATCCTAGCTCTAGTGTGACACCACACAATTCCAAACATCACTATAATTCCAATGACTCATCCTTAGAAGTGTTGAGGTGACCACGTTTCAACCTTTTCTTCTTTGGCCTCCTCAGGACAGGGGTTATACATTAATCTTCCAAAAGACCGAGATACAGGGTTTGAAGCGCCACATATACGTCTCGATGATTCAGAAAAGGGGGTGGTGATGAACAGAGTGCCTGAATTAAGCAGACCACTCTTACCCAGTCCAAAGATCAGGGCTTGATCCATCACCGTTTTTTAGCTCACTGCACCATCCCAGCTCAGAACTTGGCTATATGCAAATTAGTCTGTTCCTGTCCCAGTGCATGATGGGAACAGGGCAAACCAAACTACCAAGCCAATTCTTGTACTGGGAAGGAAACAAGCTTCCGGGGACCGGTTTCTGCCATTTCAGGCGTCTTCGGCCCGGCTTGCTTGAATCCTGATGGTGCAATGAGCAAGGGACTCACATCTGAGTATACCCTTCCACGCTTATGGTGGACAAAATGATTCAGAAAAGGGGGTGGTGATGAACAGAGTGCCTGAATTAAGCAGACCACTCTTACCCAGTCCAAAGATCAGGGCTTGATCCATCACCGTTTTTTAGCTCACTGCACCATCCCAGCTCAGAACTTGGCTATATGCAAATTAGTCTGTTCCTGTCCCAGTGCATGATGGGAACAGGGCAAACCAAACTACCAAGCCAATTCTTGTACTGGGAAGGAAACAAGCTTCCGGGGACCGGTTTCTGCCATTTCAGGCGTCTTCGGCCCGGCTTGCTTGAATCCTGATGGTGCAATGAGCAAGGGACTCACATCTGAGTATACCCTTCCACGCTTATGGTGGACAAAATGATTCAGAAAAGGGGGTGGTGATGAACAGAGTGCCTGAATTAAGCAGACCACTCTTACCCAGTCCAAAGATCAGGGCTTGATCCATCACCGTTTTTTAGCTCACTGCACCATCCCAGCTCAGAACTTGGCTATATGCAAATTAGTCTGTTCCTGTCCCAGTGCATGATGGGAACAGGGCAAACCAAACTACCAAGCCAATTCTTGTACTGGGAAGGAAACAAGCTTGCGGGGACCGGTTTCTGCCATTTCAGGCGTCTTCGGCCCGGCTTGCTTGAATCCTGATGGTGCAATGAGCTGGGATGGGGCAGTGAGATAAATAACGGTGATGGATCAAGCCCTGATCTTTGGACTGGGTAAGAGTGGTCTGCTTAATTCAGACACTCTGTTCATCACCACCCCCTTTTCTGTATCGTTTTTGGCCACTATAGGTGTGGCAGGGTATACTCAGACATGAGTCCCTTTCTCACTGCTCCATCAGGATTCAAGCAAGCCGGGCCGAAGAGGCTGAAATGCCAGAAACCGGTCCCCGGTAGCTTGTCTCCTTTCTGGTGAAGAATTGGCTTGGTAGTTTGGTCTGCCCTGTTCCCATGATGCACTGGGCCAGGGACAGACTAATTTGCATATAGCCAGGTTCTGAGCTGGGATGGGGCAGTGAGATAAATAACGGTGATGGATCAAGCCCTGATCTTTGGACTGGGTAAGAGTGGTCTGCTTAATTCAGACACTCTGTTCATCACCACCCCCTTTTCTGTATCGTTTTTGGCCACTATAGGTGTGGCAGGGTATACTCAGACATGAGTCCCTTTCTCACTGCTCCATCAGGATTCAAGCAAGCCGGGCCGAAGAGGCTGAAATGCCAGAAATCGGTCCCCGGTAGCTTGTCTCCTTTCTGGTGAAGAATTGGCTTGGTAGTTTGGTCTGCCCTGTTCCCATGATGCACTGGGCCAGGGACAGACTAATTTGCATATAGCCAGGTTCTGAGCTGGGATGGGGCAGTGAGATAAATAACGGTGATGGATCAAGCCCTGATCTTTGGACTGGGTAAGAGTGGTCTGCTTAATTCAGACACTCTGTTCATCACCACCCCCTTTTCTGTATCGTTTTTGGCCACTATAGGTGTGGCAGGGTATACTCAGACATGAGTCCCTTTCTCACTGCTCCATCAGGATTCAAGCAAGCTGGGCCGAAGAGGCTGAAATGCCAGAAACCGGTCCCCGGTAGCTTGTCTCCTTTCTGGTGAAGAATTGGCTTGGTAGTTTGGTCTGCCCTGTTCCCATGATGCACTGGGCCAGGGACAGACTAATTTGCATATAGCCAGGTTCTGAGCTGGGATGGGGCAGTGAGATAAATAACGGTGATGGATCAAGCCCTGATCTTTGGACTGGGTAAGAGTGGTCTGCTTAATTCAGACACTCTGTTCATCACCACCCCCTTTTCTGTATCGTTTTTGGCCACTATAGGTGTGGCAGGGTATACTCAGACATGAGTCCCTTTCTCACTGCTCCATCAGGATTCAAGCAAGCCGGGCCGAAGAGGCTGAAATGCCAGAAACCGGTCCCCGGTAGCTTGTCTCCTTTCTGGTGAAGAATTGGCTTGGTAGTTTGGTCTGCCCTGTTCCCATGATGCACTGGGCCAGGGACAGACTAATTTGCATATAGCCAGGTTCTGAGCTGGGATGGGGCAGTGAGATAAATAACGGTGATGGATCAAGCCCTGATCTTTGGACTGGGTAAGAGTGGTCTGCTTAATTCAGACACTCTGTTCATCACCACCCCCTTTTCTGTATCGTTTTTGGCCACTATAGGTGTGGCAGGGTATACTCAGACATGAGTCCCTTTCTCACTGCTCCATCAGGATTCAAGCAAGCCGGGCCGAAGAGGCTGAAATGCCAGAAACCGGTCCCCGGTAGCTTGTCTCCTTTCTGGTGAAGAATTGGCTTGGTAGTTTGGTCTGCCCTGTTCCCATGATGCACTGGGCCAGGGACAGACTAATTTGCATATAGCCAGGTTCTGAGCTGGGATGGGGCAGTGATATAAATAACGGTGATGGATCAAGCCCTGATCTTTGGACTGGGTAAGAGTGGTCTGCTTAATTCAGACACTCTGTTCATCACCACCCCCTTTTCTGTATCGTTTTTGGCCACTATAGGTGTGGCAGGGTATACTCAGACATGAGTCCCTTTCTCACTGCTCCATCAGGATTCAAGCAAGCCGGGCCGAAGAGGCTGAAATGCCAGAAACCGGTCCCCGGTAGCTTGTCTCCTTTCTGGTGAAGAATTGGCTTGGTAGTTTGGTCTGCCCTGTTCCCATGATGCACTGGGCCAGGGACAGACTAATTTGCATATAGCCAGGTTCTGAGCTGGGATGGGGCAGTGAGATAAATAACGGTGATGGATCAAGCCCTGATCTTTGGACTGGGTAAGAGTGGTCTGCTTAATTCAGACACTCTGTTCATCACCACCCCCTTTTCTGTATCGTTTTTGGCCACTATAGGTGTGGCAGGGTATACTCAGACATGAGTCCCTTTCTCACTGCTCCATCAGGATTCAAGCAAGCCGGGCCGAAGAGGCTGAAATGCCAGAAACCGGTCCCCGGTAGCTTGTCTCCTTTCTGGTGAAGAATTGGCTTGGTAGTTTGGTCTGCCCTGTTCCCATGATGCACTGGGCCAGGGACAGACTAATTTGCATATAGCCAGGTTCTGAGCTGGGATGGGGCAGTGAGATAAATAACGGTGATGGATCAAGCCCTGATCTTTGGACTGGGTAAGAGTGGTCTGCTTAATTCAGACACTCTGTTCATCACCACCCCCTTTTCTGTATCGTTTTTGGCCACTATAGGTGTGGCAGGGTATACTCAGACATGAGTCCCTTTCTCACTGCTCCATCAGGATTCAAGCAAGCCGGGCCGAAGAGGCTGAAATGCCAGAAATCGGTCCCCGGTAGCTTGTCTCCTTTCTGGTGAAGAATTGGCTTGGTAGTTTGGTCTGCCCTGTTCCCATGATGCACTGGGCCAGGGACAGACTAATTTGCATATAGCCAGGTTCTGAGCTGGGATGGGGCAGTGAGATAAATAACGGTGATGGATCAAGCCCTGATCTTTGGACTGGGTAAGAGTGGTCTGCTTAATTCAGACACTCTGTTCATCACCACCCCCTTTTCTGTATCGTTTTTGGCCACTATAGGTGTGGCAGGGTATACTCAGACATGAGTCCCTTTCTCACTGCTCCATCAGGATTCAAGCAAGCTGGGCCGAAGAGGCTGAAATGCCAGAAACCGGTCCCCGGTAGCTTGTCTCCTTTCTGGTGAAGAATTGGCTTGGTAGTTTGGTCTGCCCTGTTCCCATGATGCACTGGGCCAGGGACAGACTAATTTGCATATAGCCAGGTTCTGAGCTGGGATGGGGCAGTGAGATAAATAACGGTGATGGATCAAGCCCTGATCTTTGGACTGGGTAAGAGTGGTCTGCTTAATTCAGACACTCTGTTCATCACCACCCCCTTTTCTGTATCGTTTTTGGCCACTATAGGTGTGGCAGGGTATACTCAGACATGAGTCCCTTTCTCACTGCTCCATCAGGATTCAAGCAAGCCGGGCCGAAGAGGCTGAAATGCCAGAAACCGGTCCCCGGTAGCTTGTCTCCTTTCTGGTGAAGAATTGGCTTGGTAGTTTGGTCTGCCCTGTTCCCATGATGCACTGGGCCAGGGACAGACTAATTTGCACATAGCCAGGTTCTGAGCTGGGATGGGGCAGTGAGATAAATAACGGTGATGGATCAAGCCCTGATCTTTGGACTGGGTAAGAGTGGTCTGCTTAATTCAGACACTCTGTTCATCACCACCCCCTTTTCTGTATCGTTTTTGGCCACTATAGGTGTGGCAGGGTATACTCAGACATGAGTCCCTTTCTCACTGCTCCATCAGGATTCAAGCAAGCCGGGCCGAAGAGGCTGAAATGCCAGAAACCGGTCCCCGGTAGCTTGTCTCCTTTCTGGTGAAGAATTGGCTTGGTAGTTTGGTCTGCCCTGTTCCCATGATGCACTGGGCCAGGGACAGACTAATTTGCATATAGCCAGGTTCTGAGCTGGGATGGGGCAGTGATATAAATAACGGTGATGGATCAAGCCCTGATCTTTGGACTGGGTAAGAGTGGTCTGCTTAATTCAGACACTCTGTTCATCACCACCCCCTTTTCTGTATCGTTTTTGGCCACTATAGGTGTGGCAGGGTATACTCAGACATGAGTCCCTTTCTCACTGCTCCATCAGGATTCAAGCAAGCCGGGCCGAAGAGGCTGAAATGCCAGAAACCGGTCCCCGGTAGCTTGTCTCCTTTCTGGTGAAGAATTGGCTTGGTAGTTTGGTCTGCCCTGTTCCCATGATGCACTGGGCCAGGGACAGACTAATTTGCATATAGCCAGGTTCTGAGCTGGGATGGGGCAGTGAGATAAATAACGGTGATGGATCAAGCCCTGATCTTTGGACTGGGTAAGAGTGGTCTGCTTAATTCAGACACTCTGTTCATCACCACCCCCTTTTCTGTATCGTTTTTGGCCACTATAGGTGTGGCAGGGTATACTCAGACATGAGTCCCTTTCTCACTGCTCCATCAGGATTCAAGCAAGCCGGGCCGAAGAGGCTGAAATGCCAGAAACCGGTCCCCGGTAGCTTGTCTCCTTTCTGGTGAAGAATTGGCTTGGTAGTTTGGTCTGCCCTGTTCCCATGATGCACTGGGCCAGGGACAGACTAATTTGCATATAGCCAGGTTCTGAGCTGGGATGGGGCAGTGAGATAAATAACGGTGATGGATCAAGCCCTGATCTTTGGACTGGGTAAGAGTGGTCTGCTTAATTCAGACACTCTGTTCATCACCACCCCCTTTTCTGTATCGTTTTTGGCCACTATAGGTGTGGCAGGGTATACTCAGACATGAGTCCCTTTCTCACTGCTCCATCAGGATTCAAGCAAGCCGGGCCGAAGAGGCTGAAATGCCAGAAACCGGTCCCCGGTAGCTTGTCTCCTTTCTGGTGAAGAATTGGCTTGGTAGTTTGGTCTGCCCTGTTCCCATGATGCACTGGGCCAGGGACAGACTAATTTGCATATAGCCAGGTTCTGAGCTGGGATGGGGCAGTGAGATAAATAACGGTGATGGATCAAGCCCTGATCTTTGGACTGGGTAAGAGTGGTCTGCTTAATTCAGACACTCTGTTCATCACCACCCCCTTTTCTGTATCGTTTTTGGCCACTATAGGTGTGGCAGGGTATACTCAGACATGAGTCCCTTTCTCACTGCTCCATCAGGATTCAAGCAAGCCGGGCCGAAGAGGCTGAAATGCCAGAAACCGGTCCCCGGTAGCTTGTCTCCTTTCTGGTGAAGAATTGGCTTGGTAGTTTGGTCTGCCCTGTTCCCATGATGCACTGGGCCAGGGACAGACTAATTTGCATATAGCCAGGTTCTGAGCTGGGATGGGGCAGTGAGATAAATAACGGTGATGGATCAAGCCCTGATCTTTGGACTGGGTAAGAGTGGTCTGCTTAATTCAGACACTCTGTTCATCACCACCCCCTTTTCTGTATCGTTTTTGGCCACTATAGGTGTGGCAGGGTATACTCAGACATGAGTCCCTTTCTCACTGCTCCATCAGGATTCAAGCAAGCCGGGCCGAAGAGGCTGAAATGCCAGAAACCGGTCCCCGGTAGCTTGTCTCCTTTCTGGTGAAGAATTGGCTTGGTAGTTTGGTCTGCCCTGTTCCCATGATGCACTGGGCCAGGGACAGACTAATTTGCATATAGCCAGGTTCTGAGCTGGGATGGGGCAGTGAGATAAATAACGGTGATGGATCAAGCCCTGATCTTTGGACTGGGTAAGAGTGGTCTGCTTAATTCAGACACTCTGTTCATCACCACCCCCTTTTCTGTATCGTTTTTGGCCACTATAGGTGTGGCAGGGTATACTCAGACATGAGTCCCTTTCTCACTGCTCCATCAGGATTCAAGCAAGCCGGGCCGAAGAGGCTGAAATGCCAGAAACCGGTCCCCGGTAGCTTGTCTCCTTTCTGGTGAAGAATTGGCTTGGTAGTTTGGTCTGCCCTGTTCCCATGATGCACTGGGCCAGGGACAGACTAATTTGCATATAGCCAGGTTCTGAGCTGGGATGGGGCAGTGAGATAAATAACGGTGATGGATCAAGCCCTGATCTTTGGACTGGGTAAGAGTGGTCTGCTTAATTCAGACACTCTGTTCATCACCACCCCCTTTTCTGTATCGTTTTTGGCCACTATAGGTGTGGCAGGGTATACTCAGACATGAGTCCCTTTCTCACTGCTCCATCAGGATTCAAGCAAGCCGGGCCGAAGAGGCTGAAATGCCAGAAACCGGTCCCCGGTAGCTTGTCTCCTTTCTGGTGAAGAATTGGCTTGGTAGTTTGGTCTGCCCTGTTCCCATGATGCACTGGGCCAGGGACAGACTAATTTGCATATAGCCAGGTTCTGAGCTGGGATGGGGCAGTGAGATAAATAACGGTGATGGATCAAGCCCTGATCTTTGGACTGGGTAAGAGTGGTCTGCTTAATTCAGACACTCTGTTCATCACCACCCCCTTTTCTGTATCGTTTTTGGCCACTATAGGTGTGGCAGGGTATACTCAGACATGAGTCCCTTTCTCACTGCTCCATCAGGATTCAAGCAAGCCGGGCCGAAGAGGCTGAAATGCCAGAAACCGGTCCCCGGTAGCTTGTCTCCTTTCTGGTGAAGAATTGGCTTGGTAGTTTGGTCTGCCCTGTTCCCATGATGCACTGGGCCAGGGACAGACTAATTTGCATATAGCCAGGTTCTGAGCTGGGATGGGGCAGTGAGATAAATAACGGTGATGGATCAAGCCCTGATCTTTGGACTGGGTAAGAGTGGTCTGCTTAATTCAGACACTCTGTTCATCACCACCCCCTTTTCTGTATCGTTTTTGGCCACTATAGGTGTGGCAGGGTATACTCAGACATGAGTCCCTTTCTCACTGCTCCATCAGGATTCAAGCAAGCCGGGCCGAAGAGGCTGAAATGCCAGAAACCGGTCCCCGGTAGCTTGTCTCCTTTCTGGTGAAGAATTGGCATGGTAGTTTGGTCTGCCCTGTTCCCATGATGCACTGGGCCAGGGACAGACTAATTTGCATATAGCCAGGTTCTGAGCTGGGATGGGGCAGTGAGATAAATAACGGTGATGGATCAAGCCCTGATCTTTGGACTGGGTAAGAGTGGTCTGCTTAATTCAGACACTCTGTTCATCACCACCCCCTTTTCTGTATCGTTTTTGGCCACTATAGGTGTGGCAGGGTATACTCAGACATGAGTCCCTTTCTCACTGCTCCATCAGGATTCAAGCAAGCCGGGCCGAAGAGGCTGAAATGCCAGAAACCGGTCCCCGGTAGCTTGTCTCCTTTCTGGTGAAGAATTGGCTTGGTAGTTTGGTCTGCCCTGTTCCCATGATGCACTGGGCCAGGGACAGACTAATTTGCATATAGCCAGGTTCTGAGCTGGGATGGGGCAGTGAGATAAATAACGGTGATGGATCAAGCCCTGATCTTTGGACTGGGTAAGAGTGGTCTGCTTAATTCAGACACTCTGTTCATCACCACCCCCTTTTCTGTATCGTTTTTGGCCACTATAGGTGTGGCAGGGTATACTCAGACATGAGTCCCTTTCTCACTGCTCCATCAGGATTCAAGCAAGCCGGGCCGAAGAGGCTGAAATGCCAGAAACCGGTCCCCGGTAGCTTGTCTCCTTTCTGGTGAAGAATTGGCTTGGTAGTTTGGTCTGCCCTGTTCCCATGATGCACTGGGCCAGGGACAGACTAATTTGCATATAGCCAGGTTCTGAGCTGGGATGGGGCAGTGAGATAAATAACGGTGATGGATCAAGCCCTGATCTTTGGACTGGGTAAGAGTGGTCTGCTTAATTCAGACACTCTGTTCATCACCACCCCCTTTTCTGTATCGTTTTTGGCCACTATAGGTGTGGCAGGGTATACTCAGACATGAGTCCCTTTCTCACTGCTCCATCAGGATTCAAGCAAGCCGGGCCGAAGAGGCTGAAATGCCAGAAACCGGTCCCCGGTAGCTTGTCTCCTTTCTGGTGAAGAATTGGCTTGGTAGTTTGGTCTGCCCTGTTCCCATGATGCACTGGGCCAGGGACAGACTAATTTGCATATAGCCAGGTTCTGAGCTGGGATGGGGCAGTGAGATAAATAACGGTGATGGATCAAGCCCTGATCTTTGGACTGGGTAAGAGTGGTCTGCTTAATTCAGACACTCTGTTCATCACCACCCCCTTTTCTGTAACATATACGTCTCAGCGCTCGAGATACAAATACCTCCCTCTCTGTGTGATGGAACACCATCCAAGTGTATTCATGTAATGGAACACCATCCACGTCTTTTCATATGTTCCATCTATCCCAATCGGAACCGACTTCCCTGCTGTTCTCTTCGTCTGCTCTGAAGTTTGAGGGAAAAAACTCCTCACTTCGCCTTAGCCTTTATTTTCTCTGTTTACTGCGGCCGCCACAGTGCATACACTCCCGGCAGAGAGAGGCGTCTCTGCCGGAAGTGTATGCAGTATTTGCATCTCGAGCGCTGAGACGTATATGTGGCGCTTCAAACCCTGTATCTCGGTCTTTTGGAAGATTTAAGGATTAACCCCTGTCCTGAGGAGGCCTAAGAAGGAAAGGCAGAAATGTGATCTCATCGACACTTCTAAGGAGGAGTCCTTAGAATTATAGTGATCTTTGGAATTGTGTGGTGTCACACTAGAGCTAGGATAATTAGTCTGTAAGCCTTTGGTGTTTCACCTTAACTACCTCTAAGTGGTTTGCCCAGAACTTTTGGGGGGCCACTAGTGAGAATATTATTCGAGGGTTACAGTGTTATGTATTACTGTTTCTGTTGATGTATAGAATGTTGTGGTATATGTCATTTTTTTGTTGTCTTCATTGATTAGGTGCCATTGTTTATATGTGTTACAAATATATTTTGATGCATTCGCTCAGAATAATAATAACTGTGTCGAGGGTAATTAAATGTGCTCTACTCAAAATGTGTTTTGTATTTTTTCCTTCATACCGTTTTTCTTGTATAAAAATAATTAACTACGAGAGTCACTAGGGCAAAGACCACTGACTCATTGTCAGTGAAATTGCTCTCCCACCCTCGCAGCTCCACCATTAAGTGAGGTGCCCCTGCCCCTGCACTCTTGAGTGTTGGTGATCGAGGCCCTCCTCCACCCACAGGTTTCCCTGCGCCTCATCCCTGGTGGTCCAGTGGACCTCTGTCTCCTTTCTCTCACTCTGCTCCTTCACTCGGTTTTCTACTCTTTCTATCTTTCACCTTTCTGCACCTTTCTGCATCTCTGCTCTTTTGTGCCTTATTTCTGCCCCTTTTCCCTTTCTCTCCCTCTGCTCCTTCACTCGTTTTCTCTTGTTTTTCTACCCTTTCTATCTTTCACCTTTCTGCACCTCTGCTCTTTTGTGCCTTATTTCTGCCCATTTTCCCTTTCTCTCCCTCTGCTCCTTCACTCGTTTTTCTACCCTATCTTTCACCTTTCTGCTCTTTTCTGCATCTCTGCTCTTTTGTGCCTTATTTCTGCTTATTTTCCCTTTTTCTTTATCCCTTCTTTCCTCCCTTTACCTTTCCCCGCCGCTGCTGCCCCCACGGCCCCTCCCCCCAGCGCGACAGGCCCAATCCAGCTCCCCTCCCCGCTCCCGCCTCCCAGCTGTCCAACCCTCCCCGACCCCTACTTAATGGCGGCCACTGCGGGGAGAGGCGAGCAAGACCACTGACTCATTGTCAGTGAAATTGCTCTCCCACCCTCGCAGCTCCACCATTAAGTGAGGTGCCCCTGCCCCTGCACTCTTGAGTGTTGGTGATCGAGGCCCTCCTCCACCCGCAGGTTTCCCTGCGCCTCTTCCCTGGTGGTCCAGTGAACCTCTGTCTCCTTTCTCTCACTCTGCTCCTTCACTCGGTTTTCTACTCTTTCTATCTTTCACCTTTCTGCACCTTTCTGCATCTCTGCTCTTTTGTGCCTTATTTCTGCCCCTTTTCCCTTTCTCTCCCTCTGCTCCTTCACTCGTTTTCTCTCGTTTTTCTACCCTTTCTAGCTTTCACCTTTCTGCACCTCTGCTCTTTTGTGCCTTATTTCTGCCCATTTTCCCTTTCTCTCCCTCTGCTCCTTCACTCGTTTTTCTACCCTTTCTATCTTTCACCTTTCTGCTCTTTTCTGCATCTCTGCTCTTTTGTGCCTTATTTCTGCTTATTTTCCCTTTTTCTTTATCCCTTCTTTCCTCTCTTTACCTTTCCCTGCCGCTGCTGCCCCCGCGGCCCCTCCTCCCCAGCGTGACCGGCCCAATCCAGCTCCCCTCCCCGCTCCCGCCTCCCAGCTGTCCAGCCCTCCCCGACCCCTACTTAATGCGCAGCGGCCGCGGGCTGCGGGCGCGCCGCTGGTGCAACGAAGGTGCGGCAAAGGCAAGCACGTCTGCGCCCGTCTGCGACCCGTCCGCGACCAGCACCAAGAACCCTGGACCTCCGCCCCGCCAACGCTACAACCCAGCAGCACTCCATGCACTCAACCCAGGCTGCAACAACAACTGCAAGCTAGCATCACCAGCCGACACCCATGGACCCTTCAGCTGTCACCGCTGCCGGCACACCTGCAGCACCGCCAAGAACACAGATCCAGCACAACCCGCCCACAAGAACACAACCGAACCGAAGACCCTGCAATGCATCCTCCTCAATGTCCGATCCCTCCACAAACACGCCACAGAAATCTGGGACCTACTTGACAGCACCACCCCGGACGTAGCATTCTTCACCGAAACCTGGACCAAAACCACCTCGGGACCGGACATCGCCATCGCCATCCCCCAAGGATACAAGATCTCCAGGAAGGACCGCCCCACCCACCCAGGAGGAGGCAATGCCATCGTCCACAAATCCAGCCTCCACCTGAGCACACTCCCTGACGAGTCCACAGAACTGATGGAACACCTTCACTTCAAGAAACTGGCCAGCCCCACCGCCGCCCTCCGTAGGAACCCTCATCTACCGACCCCCTGGACCCCGCGGACCCTTCGCCAACTCCATCAAGGACATTATCTCCCCGCAGGCCATCGCATCCACCAACTACACCCTGCTGGGAGTCCTCAACTTCCACCTCGACAATCAACTGGACCCCAACACCACATGCCTCCTGGACAACCTCCACAACATTGGACTCCGCCAGATCGTGACCGAGCCCACACACTCAGCAGGACACACCCTCGACCCCCTCTTCACTACAGGAAACCCCATCACCTTCAGCCACACCACCGAACTCCCATGGACCGACCATCGTTGCGTCCACTTCACCTTCAAAACACCCACCATCCACAGACACCAGCACCTGCTTCCACAAAGAAACTGGACCAAAATCACCGACGACCAGCTCACCTCCTCACTCAACAACTCCACCCCAACCATCGCGGAAAATGACGACCCCAACACCGCAGCCCGAACCCTGCATAGATGGATCTCGGACAGCACCAACACCGTAGCCCCCCTCAAGAAAAACAACAATACCCGTGCCAAGAAAGCCAGATGGTTTATCACCGAACTTCGAGAATCCAGGCGCACATGCCGCCACCTCGAAAAGGCCTGGAGAAACACCAAATCCACAGAAGCCCACAACAACTTCAGAGCTGCCACCAACGCCCACCATCAACTCATCAGAGAAACGAGGAAAAAAGTGATTGAAGACAGAATCTCCACCCACGCACACAACAGCAAGGAACTCTACTGCATCATCAAGGAGTTCGCCCAACCCACCAGCGAGTCTACCGACATCCCTCCCTCACAAGACCTCTGCGACAAACTCAGCACCTTTTTCCACCACAAAATCAAGAGCATCTACGACAACTTCGACGAAGACAACCAACACACTGAACCCTCACCAACCACCCCTGACACCCGGAAACCAGCGATTGATGACTGGACAGCCCTCACCACCGAAGACACACTGAAGACAATGAAGTCAATCCACTCAGGGGCCCTCACGGACCCCTGCCCCCACCACATCTTCAACAGAGCCGCCGACACCATCGCACCCATGCTCTGCCACACCATCAACCGCTCCCTGGCGACTGCCTCGTTCCCCGACGACTGGAAACACGCCGAGGTGAACCCCCTCCTAAAGAAACCCTCAAAGGACCCCACCGACCTCAAAAACTACAGACCCATCTCCCTGCTCCCGTTCCCGGCTAAAGTCATCAAGAAAGCCATCAACAGCCAACTAGCCACATTCATTGAAGAACATAACATCCTCGACTCCTCCCAATCCGGCTTCAGAAAAAAACACAGTACGGAAACCGCCCTCCTCGCCGCAACAGATGACATCCGCACCCTACTGGACAAAGGAGAAACAGTAGCCCTCATCCTCCTCGACCTATCAGCGGCGTTCGACACAGTCTCCCACCGCACCCTAATATGCAGACTCTATGACGCAGGAATCCAGGAAAAGGCCCTCAACTGGATCTGCTCCTTCCTCTCCGGCAGGACGCAGCGGGTCAGACCCCCCCCCCTTTCCTCTCGAACCCCACACCGACCACCTGCGGAGTCCCCCGGGGCTCCTCCCTCAGCCCGACGCTCTTCAACGTCTACATGGCTCCACTTGCCCCCATCGTCAGAACCTACGGACTCAACATCGTGTCATACGCAGACGACACCCAGCTCATCCTCTCCCTATCCAACGAGCCCAACACCGCCAGACGCAACTTTCGAGAAGGCATGGAAGCCGTCGCCAAATGGATGAAAAACAGCTGCCTACAACTATACACTAACAAAACAGAAGTACTCATCATGGGCCCAAACCCCGACACCTGGAGCGACACCTGGTGGCCCACCGCCCTCGGAAACCCGCCAACCCCCACAGACCACGCACGCAACCTGGGAATCATCCTGGACTCCGAGCTCAAAATGGACCGCCAGATCAACTCTGTCTCATCTTCCTGCTTCCACACCCTTCGCCTCCTTCGTAAGACCTTCAAATGGATCCCCCTCGAACACCGAAAGACAGTCACTCACGCCCTGGTCACCAGCAGACTCGACTACGGCAACGCACTCTACGCCGGAATAAACAAAAACCTCATCCGCAAGCTACAGAACATCCAGAGCACCGCCGCAAGACTGATCCTCAACCTGCCAAAACACTGCCACATCTCCCAGCACCTGCGCACACTCCACTGGCTCCCCGTCGAGACGAGGACCACCTTTAAGATGCTCACCCATGCACACAAGGCCCTCCACGGCACTGGACCAGCATACCTGAACAGCCGACTCAAATTCCACGCACCCCAAAGGACCCTACGATCAGCCCAGCTCTCCTATGCCGTGGTCCCCCGCACCAGAAAGACCAGATCGGGAGGGCGCTCCTTCTCCTTCCTCGCTGCCAAAGCATGGAACGCCCTTCCGCTCCACCTCAGACAGACAACATCGCTCCCCATCTTCGCAAGAAACCTCAAAACCTGGCTCTTCGACAGACCCCCTCCTTGATGGAATGAAACCTGCACCCCCCCACCCCTAGCGCCTTGAGACCCTTACGGGTGAGTAGTCGCGCTTTAACAAACCCCTGATTGATTGAAAGACGAGGTTCAAATGGTATTACGCTTAAAGGGAATTGTAGACATTTACCAGAACAATTAATCTGCAGAGCAAAGATTAAAAAGTCATGTTTATATTTTCTAAAGTGATGGTTTAACATGTCCTGAAAGGCTCATGTTTGATCTCTGTTGCAGGCAGAAAACATTGAAACACATTATGGCAATGGAGTCATGTTATCTTTCCCGGTGTACTTTCTTTAAAATTAAATTTAAGACGTGCAAAAACTGACCATTTGACTACTTTTGCTCAACTTAATTTGTAAGTTTCAAGCAGCGATTACATCTGAGGCTTATCAGACACTCGGGACATCGCCCATGCTTCTAGTGTGGACCCGGTACAATACTGAATGGTCCTCAAATCCAAAACACATCAGAGATAGCCAAATTATCCAGTCTTCATTGATCCAAACAGAGGTACAGACGGACAAGCAATATCTGATGGGAATACAAAGGGAAGATTTGTCTACACATGGCCACTAGATGCAAAAGAAGAGATCCCACTCGCCCTCCTCAATATTATTAGGTTGTTAGGCAGACAGCATTAAACAAAACGGACCCTCGATTTTCATTTTACGGTAGAACTCTGATCATACAAAATGGCTTTACGATGACACGGTTAGTGACTCTATCGATCATTTATTTAGCGCGCACCACAAACTGAGTGGTCTCTTGAGCTGTAATGCGAGGCGTCAATCTCACACAGCTCGATGGTACTTAATTTTACAATCTCTCGAGGGCGGTAGCCTTAGCTTGACCCAGCAGGATTTCAGTCATGACATGTCAGTCTTGCACTGACATAATTTTGTTATGATCGCAACTCATACCTGATGAAAATATATTTTAATTACAATTCAGTTTAAGCTGCAAGCATGATCTGACTAGTCTCTCAAAAACTGTCCAGCCTGAACAAAATATTTTTAATTGGCAGTATCTTTCTTCCATAGTTCTTTACTTTTGGTTTTTTAAAGGTCTATTTTGTCAACTTTGTATAATTGGTTCTTATAGGAAAAACATTATTTTGTCTTTAATTGTAGCATTTCAAATCCTGTTGGCTCGTGTGGAGCGACTGTAGCTTTCGCTGTGGCACCTTCTGCCATGTCTCAGCTAGCACTCTCTAATCCAGATTTGCGACATCGCTGCAGGAAACCAGCCCACTCCCCAGATATACTTATGGTGACAATTAAATTGCTTGAAAATCATAAACAAGCCCAAACGTTATTAAAAGCTGTAAACAACAACAACAAAAAGAAGTCAGAAACAAGAAAAAGGATAAATACAGATAACAGTGACCCTTTAATGAATAATTGTAAACAGGTTTTAGAAAAGTGTGAACAATTTGGGGTATTCAGTTGTTGTAGAATACATTGGTGAAGTAAAGTAGCGCATCTACAGTCTAAAATGGGCATACATGCCACTGTACTGCAGTTTATTGATCAGTCTGCTGATCAAATTTCCAGACTTTATCCCCGCAGTTTAGCTGCACTCCCCTCTCCTCTCCGACACTCAGCTAGTCATGGTATGCTCTTTCCTAACGTTACTTCATCAATTGAATGTGGTACTAAGCAGTTTTAAGGTACCTGCTACCAGTGGCGGCTCCTCCGCTAAGGCGGAGGCGTGCTGTCACACTGCTATTTGAGGATTGCAAAAATAAAAGGATAATAACAAGATGTTATTGTTTTATTTTTCTGTGCAGGACTGGAGCCAGGTCGGGGCGGGGATGAGCAAAGTGAGGAGTGGTTTGCACCCCCTAAGTGCGCTTTAAATTAGCGACCAAACAGGCCGCTCAGACCAATCAATTATTTGGGAGAGTATGCTTCCAGTGCTGCCACGGCAGATGCTGAGGATGGAGGGGAGGCATGCGGCAGTGGCTGTGGCGAAGTAAACGTACGTTTATATATATATTTTGTTTATCCATTGCCCACCAGCCCCATTCCGAGGCGGCCTCCACTGCCTGCTACGTGTGATCTCAGCTTCGTCTATTTTGCCTGTGAGGACCACCAAACATAACAGTGAATACCACAGCCTGGCGGCAAGGCCCTCATTAACAGCAGCAACTAGCCCTGTCGTAATGATGAGAATCACACCTGAAGATTTCAGCTACTGAAAACAGACACCAATTCTGTGTAAATATACTTCAGAAAACTCAGGGGAATTAGATCTAGAATTATGGATTCTCCTGGTAATTCCTGAATTCCAGTTACCCTCATATTAGTAACTTAGTCGAAGGAGTAAATCACGCTTAGAACAATATATTGGGTGTGCGGTGCTAGGCAGACTACACATTTTGTACCTAGAAAGTGTTATCAGTGTGATTGATGGTAAAAACAACACTGCATACAATAGGGACATTTGTCTGCATATTGGCTTTAGTTGATGTTTTCCAAACTCCAACCTACGGGGATTCTTCTCACTTATGTTATTGTTAAAAACCAGCATTTACCTTTAAAATGTGGCTGACACCCGTACTCCCTCCCCAGTGTGTCTGAAGTCCATTGGCCTACCCTGGGGAGGGCTAATAAGGACCCTCTGGTGCTCATACCAGAGGGTTTTCATTGCATATTACTTTTTTGAGCTTAGGCAGCTGGGGAAGAGCTCTCTAGCAGCCTGTGTCTTTTTTGTGTGTGTGAAATGGCATTCATCACTCATTGAGAGCTAAATCCATTCCACTGAAAATGAAAATGAAGTGAGCTGATCGGCTTATTTCACTTTCACTGGATCAGTACTTGGGGGCATATCTCAGTCAAACGAACACTGATGTGCACGGGAGTGGTATCATTGGAAAGTGGAGAATCTTCCCTTTCAGGTGGATTCCTGCTACGGGGTCACCACAGGAGGGCGATCCCCAAACTAGAATACACCCACTAGCCACCATGGATAGCATTGTGATAGGGACCAGGCCTCCCTAGGCATGGGCTGTGCTGACCTACATTCTGTGGCTCATTAGATTACCCTCCTCTAGGGGTGGATGGGGTATTCACCCTCAGACTGCCTCCTTGAGGGCAGAAAGCTCACTAGGTTTCAGGTACAGCAGTTTCACAACATTTTTTTATCGGGGCATAAGCCCCTGGGCATTGACATGTACCCCACCACCACCAGGCCAATTAGACTTTCTGCCCCTCCAATTTAATTTTTTTGAGGGGGCTGTCCCCAAGCATGGCCTGCACTCCCCCCCACCCCTATGCTAATTAGACTTTCTTCTGCTCCGGGTGGGTGACTGGGGGTATTCACCCAATATGTCCCCCCCTAACGGGGCAGAAAGCTGTCTAGACATAAGGAACATCAGTTTTATAGTATTTGTTTTGTGGGGAAGCATCCCCTGGGCATGTGCTTGCTCCCCCACACCAGGGCCTATTTGATGTCCTGCCTCCCTGGGGGTTGGGTGGCGTATTTGTCTCCAATCTGCCCCTGGGTGGGCAGAAAGCCCACTAGACCCCATGGCCTGTTAGAATGTTTTCCCCTGGGAGGTGGATTGGATACTAGTCTCCAATCTTCCCCTTAGGGGAAGCAGAAAGCCCACTCCACACCAGGAACTGCAGTTTTTGAGTATTTTGGGGATGTAGTGGCCCCCTGGGCATGAGTCCGTGCTCTTCCCCATCCCAGGCCAATTAGACTTTCTTATCTCCTGGACATTAGATGTTGGTTTTCACCCCCAATCTAGCCTCCAGGTGACAGAAAGCTCACTAGACACCAGAGAATGTAGTTCCACAGGATTTCGTTTTAGGGGTGGACTGCCCCCCTGGGCATGAGCTTATGCTTCTCCTCCACCCTGTGGTCCATTAGTTTTTCTACCTGTCTAATGTAGATAGGGGAGTAATCCCCCAAACTGCCCCACATCCCTGGGCTAGAAAACCCACTGGACACCAGGAACTGTGAATTTTTTAGACAGAGTTTGAAGTTTGCATGGGCTTCGGGTAAAAAAGAAAATTGGTGAACCCACCCAAGTCTTCCCACCCTGGACACCCCCGGATGTTTAGTTTTCAGAAAATATGCAGGGTTGGTAGGAAGCAATCTCTCTTGACTATACCAAGAATAAAAAGAGATAGATATGGAGGAACCTCCTTTGCTTACCTGGCCTCTAATCTCTGGAACTCAGTCCTGCTAAGTGAAAGATCTAATGACAACTTGCTAAGTTTCAGGAAACAACTGAAAACGTATTTGTTCTCCTGAAGTGATTACAAGCCTCCTCAGTCAGGTCTCCTGCTAGCGATGGGAAGCCCGTGGTTGGTTATCCTTGCTCTTTCCAAGAACCTTGAAATTGAAATTGGGTGTTGGTTGAACACGAGCCCAAATTCTGCAGCCATCAACATTACAGAAATGGGTTACATTCTTTCACCTCTTGTATTCTGGGGAGGTAGCCAATTCCATGCTGTGCACAGCCTTTGGTGGTGGCCAGCAGGGGGTTGAGAACAGGGTTTGGCCTGCTGCCAGGCCCAGTGGCTAAACTCCTAGCAGGTTGCCAACCCCACACCCTGCACAGCATTTGCCATGTGCAGCACAGTGTAGATCTTCAGGCCCTGGGGACCCATCTCCTAGGGCCAAAACATATGTTTTAAGGAGAGAGGGGCCTGAGGGCCTTTGCTGACCCTTAAATAGCCCCAGGGATCCGATCCTCGGGGCCAAATACATATAAACCGGGGAGGAGGACATGCAGACCCTCTAGCCAAGCCTTAATAGGCCTCAGAGACCACATCCCCCATGGTCAAATAAAGTGCAAAATGGGAGGGGGGTTTTGTGCCCCTCTCCCCAAGCCTTCTTGAGTCCCCGGGTAGCCCAGAGAAATAGCAGAGTTCCTGCCCGCACCAGCACAGACAGGGAAACTTATGTTTGCTTTTGACTGGCAGGTGCATTTTTGAATCTCCCGCCAAATGGCAGTAAACACAAAGTGTGCTCCAGCGTGTGGGAGCTTTAAAAATAATCCTGCCAGCTGGGAGCAGACTTGAGATCTGTTTCTCTGCCCATACTCATGTGGGCAGAGAAATATATCAACAGATTGCTTCCATCTATAGGTGGGAGCAATGATGGCTCCCTCAGTAGGCAGGGAGCTGGCTCGGTTTGAGGGTGGCCTGGAGCTCCCCTCGCTAGGCCCCCAAAATGTGTAATGAGGGTGCCCTGGGTGGGCACCTAGGCGCCCACCTATATGAAATGTAAGCCAGGGCAAAACATTTCACTCCACTCGTGACATTTGAAGAATTTTGGAACTCCTCTTTCCGTGGAGAATGAGGAGTTCCCGATAAATTCTGCATTCCGTCTCGTAGCGGAATTTATTTTCGATTAGCACTCTTAAGCCGGGTTTTGCACGCGCTGTCAGTGCAATGAGTCTTGCCGAGTGCTCTCGAGCGCTAGTAAGATTTGGCGGCTGCCCATCAGCACCAGCGAGACTCGCCGACCTCCCGCAAGACTTGCCAGCCGCTTGTGGGGCTTTGGGCTGCACCTGCGACATCTGGCACCTTTTTTCTGAAGACACTGCGCTGAGGAACGCCAATGACCATGGCTGCATCCATCTCGTTGAGTAGCTGCTAAATCTAATCAAAAATACTTTTTCAAGGTAATGCTCTTCTCCAACGGACAGTTCAACTTCTTTTTTAGTGTTAGGAGCCTTTTTTTAAATTTTGCTTTTTTTTCCAACAAGGAGGAAGTGCCCCAGAGACTCCAACTTCCTGTTCCTGTCCAGCAGGCTCCACCCAGTGCTGTGTCCATCTCCTGGTCACTTTTCCTTTGGATTTGGAGCTGGAAGGATCACTCTCTTTGTCTGCTGCATATAGACCATTGGATTTAAGAGCCATTTGTGATATCAAAAGTAAGAAAAATAACTGTTGTCTAAGGGTGTTGTTTTGTTTGATAGCAGGCATGCACCAGGATTTATTTGTACTTTTATTACATTTTTTAAATGTATTGCGGTGGCTTGCAGTGTTCATAAAATGTTTCTTCTTTTGTACAGGAACAATGATGCACAGTTCAGGACATTTTCTCAATGAAGTTAATACATTTGCAATGTTGATGAACCATGTGGCTAGTCTGCTAATGGTCCACCCAGCCAGTAGGTCCAGAACTAGCCATGCATGCATGAAACAACTGTTTCTGTGGTGTCTAGGGAATTGAAACATCATTTAGACCAGTATTGGATTAAATACAAACAAATGTGGCTTGGGGGCGGGGGGGTATTTCACTATTTTTTTTTAAAAAGGTGATATATACTTGATGCTTTTGGGGGATGTGTGTTGTTGTAAAATTGCACAGCTCAGTTATTTTTTGTTTTTAGCATTGCTGAATATATTATTAATGCTGTTTGTTTCCTGTGTTACCATGCCTCCTTTGTCTGGCCAATGTGTGAGTGTGTTTGACAAAGGCCACCATTTGTCTTTGTTCCCCATGTCATGTGGTCAGAGGCCATTTTGTATAGTCAGTGTCCATAGGCCGGCCTGTGTTCTTTGTTTTCCATGCCTCCTTGCTTGTTGTTTGACCATGTGACTGGCGCCCTTTTTGTGTAGCAGCCAGTGTGCATATGCCACAGGCCTGCAAGTGTTCTCAGTTGTGTCCATGCCTCCTTGCTGGTTATTTGACTATGTGGTTAGCAGCCATTTTGTGTGACTAGCCTATGCAATTTTGCCACAGACCTGCATTAATTCTTTGTTGTGGCCATGCTTTCTTGCTGATTGTTGTTGTTTGACCATGTGGTTGGCAGACATTTTATGTAGCCAGCCAGTGTGCTTTTGCCATAGGCCTAATTGTGTTATTTGTTGCAGGCCATGCCTCCTTGCTGGTTATTGTTTGACCATGTGGTCAGTGGCCATTTTGTCCCGCCACCCTTTTTTCCAGTTTTTGAACCGAAATTGGTAGGAGAAGGCTATGCCTTTGTGTATTTGTTCTTTCTTTTTATTTTTCCCTGATATCAGTTTAATATTTTTCTTGAGAATCATTGTTTAATATTTGAATATTTGTTAACAGTTATATATTATATGTGTTTTGCACTTTTCACCTGTAACCCTTTGCCTCCTAATGGGTTTATTTAATTATTGTTATTTATTTTGTAATTATTATTTAAAATGTTCTTTCTTTCTTTATTTTTTATTTACACTTTTAAAAACATTTTTGTTTTTGTAGGTTTTTCCACCATCAACTCACCGCCTACTCACCAAACGTGCACAGCAGCATTCAATGTTTGAGGATTACTCCATTTTTCCCCGGGATGCCCTACCTGCCATGGGTGCACAACACAAATCAGCATTCATTTTTTAAGGATTATTCCATTTTCCTCTGGATACCCTGCCTGCCAATGGTGCACAAAACACACCAGCATTTGTTTTTAAAGGAAATTCAATTTTCGCCTGGACAACTTGCCTGCCAAAGGTTTCTCCTTTAGATGCATGCATTGCATACATAGCAAACAGTTACATTGTTATCTTGATTGGAAATTTCATTTTATGTTCTGGTGGTGTGGTTTGACTTTGAAATGCACTGTTATTGTTAATTATTTAGGATAATAATGATAACTTAAGTAACCACAATAAATGATATTGTCTGTACTAATTCAAACTGCAGCAATGCCACATTTCACTAAATGTGTTTCTTGCATGTTTGCTTTTAAGAGCACAAGAGACATCCTCCACAGTACTGTCAAACAGTCACATGAGTCTTTCAGTCTCTTCCGCTTGTGCAGCTTAGTGCCACTGCCAACTGACAGCTTCAAGATGGCTCAAAACAAAGGTGCTGCCAAGAAAGTGGCCAGCAAGCAGTTTCCACCAGCAGCATGCCAACTACAACCTTTTTTAGGAAACATGTGCCTGCCGGACAGGCCTCCAGACAGGAAACTGGGAGCTGCACTCCCACATCAATGGCACCACGCTAAACTAAGCCAAGTCCATGTCTCTCAGTGAGGCAACCACTGCAATCATGTCAATGCTGACGAGCAGTGACATTGAATTTGATTTGTCTCTTTTCCAAAGTAGCACCCAAACTTTTCCAGAAAGTGGAGAACAGCCTCCGCTAGCAAGGTATCTTACTGAAGTAAGAGCAGAACAAGAGGTTGAGCCTCTTGCTGAGGAAGAACCACCTCTATCACAACCATTGGCTTCCAGATCTTCGGCAAGAAAAAGGAAGGGTATGCCACCATCCTTTTCAAGCCCCCCTTCTGTTGATCTGGACATGGATTGGACCATGAATGAGTCTGAGACACACAAGGAGATGATCAGGAAAAGAAAAGTTCCTGAATGCCCTTCATTTATGGAATCCTGTGAGGATGACGACAAGCCACTCAATGTGGAAGCTGGCACAGAGGAGACTGACATTACCCATGCTATTCAACCTGCTCCAAGGGATGTTGCAGCACCACCCCTGCCAGCGCCAGTTCCCATATTTGCAATGACTACGCCGAGACCTGCATCCACCTCTACCTCTGTGGAAGTGGTCACTGCAGAGAGACAATTATCGACACACCAGCATACCTCCAGTTTTTCAGGTATTTGCAGAGGCACCAGTAGCTCACAGAAAGGGTACTCCTTCCCAGTTTGGGACTTATTTATGGGTAGCAAGCAGGAGGACAAGATCGCAATTTGCTTTATCTGTAATGTTAGTGTTCGTTGAGGTAAGCTTGGTACAAACTATGGTACTGGAAGCCAGCGAGCCATTTGAAAATCATCACACACTCCGCTGGAAGGCTCACCTTAATAAACGTTATGTACGCGGTGGTGGTCAAGATGATGTGAGAGATGTATCAGCTATGGAGCCTCCCATCAGAGTGGGAGTTGTAGTTGGTGGTGAAGAAGAACATAGTGACATCTTTATGCAAAGCATCCCTGTGCCCAGCAGCAAACCAGTATCACTCACCTCACCACCAGCAACCTCGTAATGGCATTGGAGTCAGATGGGGATACCATAGCAAACAGTAGCGACTGCCCCAACATGCAAATTGAGTCTGTCACTTCCTGTTCCTCTCCAGAAGTTGCCTCCATCAGTGGCACCACCAACTAAAAGAACCCAGGCTACTATTGCTGGTATGTTTAGGCAGGAGCTGACTAATATGTTAGTAGTGTTGTACCTCCTTCCTTTTTCTTTTGTGGAAGGAGTGTTTTTAGAGTGTTTGGCAGCCATCTGCCAGAGATGGAAGGTTCCCAGCAGGACCTACTTTCTTAGAGTGCCTGTACCAGCGCTCCATCACAATGTGTAAAAATTAGTTGAAAAAGCTTTGCAGCAGAGCGCTGTTTAGGGTATCCACCTGATGACAGACATGTGGACCAGTTGTCAAGCCACTGATTACATGTGTATCACTGACACAGGATCTCTTTTCTGGGGGTTAGGCAACAGCTATCTACAGGTCTCAATGCTGAAGAAATTTTTACCATTGTTCACCAGCATGCCACAGTAGCCGTACAGATGCAAACATTATGGAAGACTTTAACAGCAAGGTGTTTGAATGGCTGTGACCCAGAGGTCTCAGAATGTAGTTTTTTGCCACAGATAATGGCAGTAATATGGTTAAGGCCATAGCAGAAGGTAGCTATTTCCGGGTCCTGTGTTTGGTGCATTGCAACAACATCATTGAGCAGGACTTTCTCAAAAAGGAAGACCTAGTCAGAAACTTACTGTCCATTTGCAGATGAACCTGCACTCATTTCAGCCATTTGTTTAAAGCCCGAAAGCAGTTTAGGATCACTCAGCAAGTTAATAGAATACCAGTTGAAGCTCTCATACCGTAGGTAGCAACACACTGGAACTCAACCTATTCCTTGTTACAACGTCTGTTTGAGTAGTATAAACCGGTCAATGAGAATGACATGCAAAGAGGAGGGAATGTAACTAAAAAGCATGACAACTGGGATGGACAAATGGAAACTAGTCAAATGCTTGATAGAGATGCCACTTCCTTTGAGGTTTTCACACAGGAAGTCAGCAAGGAGGACAGTACAATAGGCTAAGCTGTCCTGTTGTATCTTCTAAAGGAGCAATTAAAATGTGTTTGACAGTTTCACAGCTGGGGGTAATAAATACAAAGATGTATATACCGTGATTCAGAGCATAATCCTTCGCTTGACTGAGAATACAAGGCTCAAAGACATATTGTGTCATCCAAAGAGTACATCTGTGCCACAGTACTGGATCAAAATTACAGAAAAATACTGGACACTTTCATTCCTTTTCCATAAGGGGATGTTTCAGAATACAAGGAGTGGAGTGTTGTGCGAACCAGAGTCCTTAATGGAGAATGGATGGAACATAGGCTTCCACTCACTCAGTCATAATCTCAAAAGGAAGTAGGACTTTTATTAGGCACTGCACTAGCTCCCATTTGTCCACCTCTATTGTCATGGCTTTGGCAGTGGCATCCTCTCTCCTTCGAAATACATAATCATTGATGGACTTGCACTGATCAAATATGCATTGTAGTTTGTTCCAATGTGTTGGCACCTCTTGTACGAGTACTTTCACAGGTAGCTTATTAGCACACTGGATGGTTCTAAACTGATTACAGGCTTTGAATGAATGACTGAAATTAGTGCGTATTCTTCGAGAGGCAACCACTATGTTGCTTTGTGCCCGTCCTTATTTGAGAATGTACTGCACAATTAGATTGACGAAATGCTCTAAACACAGGACTTTGAAATACCCACCATCAGCCATGGTTTTGACTATATTACTGTCATTGTCAGCAACAGCAAGTCCTTTTATGAGATCTCTGGGTTTAAGCCATAAACAGGCATTTGTATTAAACTCATCCAAGATGTTGGCAGCTGTTTGCGTTGTTTCCATGGCAAACATCAGAACGGTTACATGCTGTCAAATGCCCCAAAAAGCATCATTAGCAAGGAGACCAGCAGGTAGTCTTTGCTTAACTTCCTGGAAAGAGACCCAGTGTGCAGTAAATGCACATGTAATATGTTGCTTGACAACTGGTACATATGCCTGTCAGGAGGTGTCTGGACTGAACAGCCCTCTGCTTCATAGTGTTGCCAACCAATTGTAGCACTTCATGATGCAGTGCTGCAAAGAGGACAGCCACAAATTTCAGAAAGCCCACTCATTCTACAAAAGAAAAAGGGAGGAGGTCAAGCGCTAACATTTTATCCTGCTTCCTGTTGTAGAAACAGGCTTTTCATTCATGGTTCAGATGGTACGGTGACTCCTTGGTAAACGTACCCTTAATAGTAGGCTACTATTGTTGTGGTTTTACTGCCTCAAGAGACCTAAAGGCACCTGCAGCAGGTAGGCTACCTGGATGCCTTGAGGTGGAAGTCGCTGTATCTCACTGTGCCTTGTACAGAGGTTGCTGTGTGTGAAGTGTGTACACTATGGGGAGACTTACAGAGCTGCTGTGCATAATGCCGCTGCTGGCATTCTCTTCTTCTTCCTACTCACTACGTTCTTCTATCACTTCAGCTACTGGTTCTCTGTTGCCACCAGCAGCTATCCTTCTACGTTGTTCTTCCCACTTGATTGTGTTATTTTTTCAAATGGGACAGTTGACTTCTGGTGCCAAAGTGCCCACCTGGCTTACCACAACAAACTTTCTTGTGACAAACAAAGCTTATTGCGATGTTATCCTCCTGTTGGCCAAGCATTAAAAAGTCCAAAATGGGTGGGGAGCTACGCTTGCAACCAAGATGGCCGCTTAGGCTCCCGGCTCCGCCGACCTCCGTCCCCCGCCGGATAATCTTGCTACAGATCCTGAATTTCCACCCAGCCTCCGGGTGTGTGAACTGCTACGTTATATTTTGGTGCAATCCCGAGAGTTCTCCCAGCTTTGTGGACGAAGTTACATCGAGTTTTAGTTTGGGGCCTACACCAGCTCGTGAGCCGGGGACTCGAGTACTGGCCCAGCCGGGTTCCAGTTGAACAACATCGGCTGTGGGTGAAATTTAAGCCCGATTTCGACGGCGGTCCAGCCTACAATCGATGGAGGGTTGACGAGGCACGACAGTGCGCTGTGGGTGTGGGTCCCTGGCCCGGAGACCCGGTTTGCTTCCGCCGGTGTTTGCCGGGTTGGGATCTACGCTTATAGCACTGAAGCCTGGATCGCGACCTTGGTAAGTTCTCGGTCTCCCTCCACGACAGTCCGTCCCAAAATTTGCCGATTCCCCCGGGGTAGGCCGGGCCGACGCGAACATGGGTGTTTCTGAACAAGCTTCGATGGGACGGACTGAGTCTGAACCGTGTATACGATCTGTATTGGCAGCTATCGGGGCATTACATTCCCATGTGGAGTCCATTGTCTGGAAAATGATTGTGGTTGCACACGGACCTGGACAAGTGGGACCGGACCCTGCACCGTTTACTTATCCTGATCAGCTTATACCACCCATGGCGGTCCTTGTAACAGCAGTGGGCCCTGTGCCACGAGAGAAGTCGGAGCTTCCTGGCAATGTGATGGCCGACAACCGTGTACTCGACGTGCTTTACGGATTGCCAAGCCCAACATCATCGCCTACTGAGTGTGGTGTAATTGTTGCCCCCCTTCCGGACACTCTTGAAGGGAACTATCTATGGAACGATTCAGTGATTTTTCCCTCTTCGACGTTTTCACCATCATCACAGAGACAATGACATTGGGAGCTCATGTCGATGAGGGTCATCGTTGATGACGATAAGGTTCCCAGAGACTCTACAACGTTGCTTCGCCTCATACGGAACTTTACTGAACTGTTTTCACACTTCGACTATACTGCGGACACGAAAACTTGTCTGGAAGGGACTTGTACGACTGTTCGGAAGGGTCAAGGATGAGACTGATTGTTGGGGGTTTGGTACCATGGGTTTTCTTAGTGGGATTCGTTACTATTGTATTTACGGGAGGTAGGGTGGTGACTACTGTTTCCCCTGTTTAGTTTTACATTTGCTTTTCATTGGAGTTGAGTGCTTTTTACGGGGATTTTTGGTTCTGGCCGGGGGGAGGGGGGACCGGGGGCCCATACTGAGATGTCCTCCTCCAAGTTTTACTACATGTAGTACCTAGTTAGATGGGGCGACAGGCACGCAGCTAGTTGGGGATAGGGCGCAAGCCATATGCTGGGGGGAGGGGTGTTTGTTTCGTTAGTATTTGTAGTTTTATGTTTGAAATCCTTTGAAATCCTGATATAGGTGGTCTTATTGAGTAGCGGATTCACGTAATGGGATAGACGGGTCCTGGTGGAGATATTACTTACATGAGTTAGCCAATTGTTGCTTAATTTATCACTGTGTTCGTAACCTCCTTATTGCTGCACCCTTACCCCTCCCTTCTGCTCTGGCCTGTTAATCAATGTTTATCCTGTTTTCCCGGGGAGGTGGGGGTGATGGTAGACGTTTCGTTTGACTATCCTGATTGTAGTGCGACCACATACCAGTTTTAACACATGTACAGACTTTATTGGTGATTCTCCGTCTAAATCCCCTATATGTATATTATTGATCCTTCATTCCGCGATGTAAGCCACCTGTTATTGTTTATCCTTTCTTGTTTCTTCAATAAAAAGATATATACAAAAAAAAATATGTCCAAAATGGGTAAGAGAGCTTTCTATTTGTGCCTATGCCTGAAGAACTGGAGTTACAGCTATATGCTTGTGTTTTTGCCTTTCTTTAGGAAGTGCTGCAACTGTGATAGGGGTGGTGGTGGTGGTGGCTGCAGGTTTCTGGGGCTGAGCAAATATGGGAACCGGTGGTGTTGGTGGAACCACATGCCTCTGAGCAGGTTGAATGGAGATGAGCCACACTTCCTCTATGCCACTCTTTACACTGATGACCACTGACTCTTCATCATCACCACCACCACCTTCCTCACTTTGAAGGCTTTCAGGCAGCATCCTTTTCCTGTGTCTCTCAGACTTGGGCTTGGCCAGGGTCCAATTCACCTCCAGATCATCAAAAGTTGGGGTTTGAGAAGATGCTTGAGTACTATTTCTTTTCCTTACTGGAGATTCTGACGCTGATGGGGAAGAGCAGTCTTCGCAACAACATCTTGCTCAGCAGGAACATCAATCTCATGTTCTGCTCCTACGTCTGGAAGATCTTTTGCTGACTGTTGCTCCTCTTGCTTATTTTCCTGCAATGATTTGTTTTTCAGATTCATGACTCTCCATGACTGCAGTCACTGTAGCACTAAGTGATATGGCCTTAGGTTATGGTGGTGATTGTGCCTTTGATGCAGGAATAATTCTCTCTCAGCCCAGATGAGGATGGAGCATGTATGTCACATTTCCTGAAAAATTATGAGGGCTTTATGTCACTATTGACAACCACTTATCCTCGCCACTTGGCACTTTCTTGGCAGGAACCTCCTTTATTGGGGCCATTGTGTTAGCACTAGCAGTTGCCACTTAGCACTAGGCTCATACGTGCTTAGCAGAGGAGTACTCAGGTGTATCCTGTCAGCTTATTTTTTATTTTTTTTATTTTTATTATTCATATATATTATTATTATTTATTCACAGACTTTAGTCCATATCAGTACCATGTGTGATGTCATGTGCACCTGCAAACAAAGCAACAAAAAAAGTCAGTGAAACAAGAGCAATTCATTTCTAGCCTATGTTACATGTGAAATTATCATCATCATCCCAATGCTTAACATTAGTGAACCTAAAACATGCATACACTATTTTTCACATGAAAACATTACACAGAAAAGGTTATTTTGCGTCCATGCAGAGCCATGGGACCCCTTTGGGAAGTAAGGGATGCAGGAAAAAAAATATAATACATTATTATCTGGTGCCTATGCAAGAAAATGGGATGGGACCCCTAAGTGAGGCAGGAACGAATGATATAAATACATGAAATAATTTCTGGTGCTACTCCAGGGCTCATAGTACTCTATGGGAGGATGGCAAAACATGAAAATAATTAATAAAAAACACATGGCAGTCTATGGCAAACACACATACTGGCTACAGAATATGACAACTGCTGCATGGCCCATAAAAAATGAGGCATAGAGAATGGAGAACACAAGCCAACCTATGGCAAACGCCAACACTGGCTACACAAAATGGCATCCACCACAGGGCTAGCAAAAAAGAATGCATAGAGAACAAAGAACACTTGACAGTCTATGACAAACACACACACAGGCTCCACAAAATAGCCACTGCCATATGGTCAGCAAAGAAGGATGAGTGAAGAATAAAGATCAGATGACAGCCTAGGGAAAAGACACACACTGGCTAAACAAAATGGCCACTGCCGCTTGGCCAGCAAAGGAAGTAACATAAAGAGCAGGGCAGACTATTGTCCTGATCTGCCAAGAGTACCTTCCTCCATCCCAAAAAACCCATCTTGTAGTGTGCTGGGAAATGATTGTAAACATACAATTTTTTTACCCAATGTGTCTCAGCCCACGCATGCAGCTGCCCTTTACCACCAACATTAAATAAACAATCCCAAAACGAAAATTAAATTAGGTTTAAAAATTCCCCAACCATTTCACTCATACAGAAACTCACAAAACATGGTGGGCATAATGAAAGTAGCAGAGAACAAAGGAAGTTGTCTGGCTACATAGCTTGGAATCCACGAGAGCCACCCTAACCCTAGCCACCAACAGGCAGATCCAGACAACATTGGCATAAATTTTGCATGAAAAATACAAACAAATATCACCATGGCATGATGCAGGGCAGGCTAGGCACCAAACAGTAAAACAACATCACAGTAAAATGATAAACCAATCAGTACAAAATTCACAATGAAATTCCTCTCCGCTCACAGAGTTTGCAGAGTTTTTCCCATTCCGCGATCCACGTAGAACGCAGAGATCCAAAAAACTCTGCTTAGCAGTGCAGAGCGGAGTTTTTCCTCTTCCGTGGCTTGACAACGTTAAGTTGCCGAGCGTGAACGAGGGAAATATTACTCCAGACCACCTCCCGGTGAGATTTCTAAATGCAGGCGGTCACGGCTGGTAGCTATTGCTCACAGTGAGAAACCCTCCGCTCGCGTTGAAGAAGCTGTCGCTCGAGTAGAATATCTACTCAAGTGGCACAAGGAAGCAGTGCCCTCTTGCTCTATGTGCGTTACCATTCTCGCTAATTTTGCAGCACTCGACAAACACATGCTGCGAAAAAAACCAGCATGAGCAGCGCAATGTATCACCCTCCACCACTTGTGAAGCTCCATGCAGTGTGTTGGAGGTTTTTGGTCACTTTGAGGAGTTTTGCAAAGCAGAATTCGCCGAACTCTTCCCAAGCCTGCAACAAAGTGCAAACTTTTCCCTTGTAAAAGGTTAATTCCACATAAACTTACCTACTCCATTCCAACTCCCGGCCACCCACTAATAAAGATACAGAATAAAAAAATCAAAAAGAGAGATAAAATACTGATATATTTCCTCCCTCAAATAACAAACTTTTTCCAAAGTGCGGCATTGAACATACTTAACTTTTCCAAAAAATCGAAGATTTCAATGGTGTGGAACCTGCTGAGATTACAGGTATAGAGAGAGAGAGTAATTTTGTCCCTCAGATCCCAAATCGGAAGTGACCAAGGCCTGGACAAATCAGAGGGAGGAGTCTTCAGGAAAGGAAGAGGAAGTTGCTATTGTATGTACAGTAGTCTCCCAGCCTCAATGGCATTTCCTTCCTGTGTAAAAAAAAAAAAAAAAAAAAAAATAGAATAAAAAGTGCATTTTGTGCTAAAAATGTAAGGCAAATTTGTAGAGTGCTGCTTGTAACCTGTGAGGATAGACAGGCACTGAGTAGGTGAGTGTAGGTGAGTGGTGAGGCTGGTAATGAATACAGGCAGTCTCGATGGTCCTTCAAGACTATTTGAATAGCCAGGTCTTCAGCTTCTTGTGGAAGTGGTGTGCTGGTTAATCCAGGATTTAGTGGCTTGGTAGGTGAATGGTTGTGCTCCCGTTCTGCTTCTGTGGATGTGTGGTGTATGTTTGAGGGAGAGTGATGCTGAGCAAAGTTGTCTGGTGGGTTGGTGCAAGTGAAGCCCGTGATTGAGGTATGCGGGTCCCATGTTGTGTAGTGACTTGAATGCGTGTGTGAGCCAAGGGAGCCCTCTGTGGTGTGGTGTGGGTTTAGTTAGAGAGGTCAAGGATGAATCTTTGAGGTAGGGTTCTGGATTGTTTGAAGACCATGAAGAAGATGGGTTGGGATGCGACCATGGAGTGCATTGCCATAGTCCAATCTGCTTGTGACTAGGTTCTTCGTGATGGCTTGGCTGCTGTCCATTGAGAGCCACTTGAAGATTTTACATAATATTTATAGAATGTAAAAGCATGAGGAGTTGACAGTGGTGACCTGGGGCTTCATGGTGAGGTTGGTGTCCAGGATGATGCCTAGGTTCCTAGTATGGTCAGTTGGGGTGGGTGTGGGTCCAGGATTGGCTGGCTATCAGCTGGAGTCCCATGGTGAGTTCTTATTCCTGAAGATCAGCACATCGGTTTTGTCGGTGTTGAGCTTAAGGCAGTTTTCTTTCATCGAATTGGCCACGCTGGTAATGCATTATTTAAAAATGTCTGGTAATGACGATGTTGCCTGAGGGAAAAAATGAGCATGTGTGTTGTCGGTGTAGGAGATGATGTTGATTCTGATGGATCTGATGGTGTTTGCCAGAGGATTCTTGTATATGTTGAAAAACATGGGGCTGAGTGACGATCCCTGTGGGACTCTGCAGATGAGATCCTTGGGGTCTGATGTGAACAGTGAGAGCCTGACTCATAGTGCTCTTTTGGAGAGGAAGAAAGCTACTCATTTGAGTGATGGTCCTTCTATTCCTGCTGTGTAGTCTGGCACTGAGTGAATGGGGGGAGAACGTGTCGAAAGCAGTGGAGAGGTTGTGGAGTATGAGTGTGTCCACAGTCAAGTATGATGCGTACTTCATCTGTGGAAACGATGAGGGCTGTTTTGGTGCTGTGGTTGTTTCAGATTTCGAGTCACCCAGGAGTTAATGGCATTCTAGGTGGTCAGAAAGTTGTCTGTTGATTGTCTTCTCAATGACTTTGGCTGGGAAGGGGAGCAGCGAGATGGGTCGGTATTTGCTGAGAACTTCGGGGTCAGCTAATGGTTTTTTGAGGAGGCAGTGACTTCAGCATTGTTGTAAATGGCCCTTTTGAGGGTGCTTTCACTTGACTTTTTGCTTTTCTCCTTCCCAGTTTTACACTGCTCTGAATGCTAGCCTTATGTCGTGAGCACGTTTGGCACTGCTGTGCAGTGTCAAACTGCTGAGCTCCCCATATACATACTGTGGATCGGTGTATATATGATTGGCTGATTTGAATTCGCTGTAAGTCCTTTGTTATGGGGTCAGAACTATTTGATATGATATATTTGATATTTATTTATTTATAAAGCGCCCAAATCACCCCCAAGGGGTATCTCCGTGCTGCGGAGGAGCTGCAGTAGGCTGGAGAGAAAGAAAGGATTAGAACTGTGGGGTTTTGAGGAACCTTCTGAATTGAAGGTGATCAGCGCATTGCCGAAGATGAATAGGGAGTTGATTCCAATAGAAGGAGGCTAGGTGAAAGAAAGCTTTCCCACCCAAGTGCGATTTTTTGAAACACGGTACAAGGAGTAAAGATTTAGCTCCTGAGTGTAGGGGTCTGGGTGGCAGGTATTGATTGAATTTTCCCGCAAGATAGCTAGGACCTTTGCTGTTCATTGTTTTATACACAATACAGCATATCTTAAATTTGATCCGTTTGTGTACCGGGAGCCAGTAAAGCTATTGTAGAAGAGGGAGAGAAGCTGTTCTGGCGGGTGCATTCGAGAAAAGGCGGGTCGCAGTGTTTTGGACTACTTGGAGTCTACTCAGCGAGGACTCATTTGCTGCTATTATAAGGGCATTACAGTAGTCCAGGCAGTTCAACACCAGCCTTGAATGAGAGTTTTCCATGTGGTCAGACGAAGGACGGGGAATACCCTCCGTAGAAGGCTTAGCACATGGAAGCAAGAGCCTACAGTGGCTGCAACGTGCTCCTTCATTGTCAGTTTCTGGTCCAAGTGTGTGCCAAGGTTCTTGACCACAGTCTTGGGAACCGGGGTGGCACCAAGGTCATCTGGCCACCAACTTGGGGACCACAGCGGTGGAGCATCTCCAAACAGCATAATCTCGGTTTTTCACTTTTTAAGCTGGAGTAAATTGTTTCTCATCAAGCTAACTATAGCGGTCATGCCTTCTGAGAAGGTGGACTGGGCATTGGGAGTGTGTTTGTCAAATGAAAGTAGTAGCAGAGTGCCATCAGCATACAAAGTTGGTGTGAAGCCCAGCTTTCAAAGTAATCCAGCTAATGAAGCAACGTAAATGTTGAATAAGGTGGGACTGAGACAGGAGCCCTGAGGTACTCCCTTAGTCAGTCCCATGGTCTTCAAACGGAAGGGGACCAGATTCATAGTCTGAGTTTGGAGGGTGAGAAAGCTCCATACCCACTGAAAGGCTTGTCCTTGGATTCCAATTTCTTTAGGTCTCCTGAGCAAAATCTGGTGCGAGACAGTGTCGAAGGCCGCCAACAGATCAAGCAGCACTAGTAGTACTGCTTTTCCGTTGTCCAGGGACTTCCTAATGTTGTCGGTAACAGCAATCAGTGCTGTCTCAGTGCTGTACCTTGGCCTAAAACCAGACTGAGATGGGTCTAGGCATCCCGTGGATTCGACATGGTCAGATAGATGTTTTTTTTGTTTTTTTAAAAATCTTTTTATTAACATATTTAACAAAATAAAGGCATCAGGTGACAGACAATCAATCTCAACAGTTATTCATACATTTCCATATCTTACAATATTATCAAGGATTTTACTTAGGGGTCCTGAGACTCCATTGCCACAGCATCTTCAATGACAGATGGAGGAGTATATATATTTCCCCTATAGGAATTCCACGCAATCCAAATGTTCCCCCATTTCCCTGGGCGACCCCTGGCCACATACACTGATCTCTCTCTAAACATGCACCAATCTAAAGCTTCCATCCATTTCCCCACCTGTGGCACCTGGTTGGCTCCCCATAGTTGTGCGATGTTACGCTTGGCTATCATGCATGCCAGTGTCACCCATTGTTTCCCATGCATGTTAAGGTCGGTCGGCTCCCAGACATTGAGGACGCATCGTCGGGCCTCCATCAGCACTTTCACCCCCAGCACCTCTCGAATCTTGCTGTGTACTTTAACCCAATAGTCCTGTATTTCAGTACAATGCCATAAAACATGCATGAACGTTCCAGTCTCCCCACAACCTCTACGACACCTCCCATCATCCACCAAACCCATCCGTACAAGTCGGGGACCTGTGACGTATGACCGTTGTAAGATCTTCTGCTGCACTAATCTTAGTCTCATTTGAACAGCGACTATTTTTGGGGAAGAGACTGCCTCTCTCAAGTCTTCATCATCTAGTACAAGGCCATCCGCACTCCATTGGTCTCTAATTTTAAGCAGCGGATCCTCTGTGTGGTTAATAAGCTTTTTATAAATCAGGGAAATAGTCTTGGTTGGGAGATAGCCGTCCAATACTCGATTCTCCAATGGGGAGGCCTCTGGTGGTACAGCACCCAGGGGAATATTTGCCAACAAAGCGTGTCTGACCTGCAGATATCAGAATCTCTCGCTCTCCCGTAGCTAGTGTCTTTCCTGTAGCGCTTAGAACGTAAGAATTTCATCTTTCCCCCACATATCTTTGACCTGAGAAATCCCGATGAGATCCCATCTATCACAGCCCTTCGATTTCCACAGGCTACCAAGGCCCTCCGAACTCCACAGCGGAGTGGCAAGCGTAATTGTCTCATCCCACTTAAGGTGCCGATTAGCTGTGTGCCACACCTGAACCGCATGCGCTGCCGGTCCCACAAGGGGAGTCCGGTTCTTTCTAGCATAGAGGGCTCTCGTATGATCTCTGCCAGGCGTCTGACCCCGATCCATAGCGTATCCAGGGTCTCCAGGCGATCTGTAGATCGCATGGTTAATCGCCGTCAACTGGGAGGCCCAATAGTACTTCCGGAGGTCCGGCAATCCGATCCCTCCATCATTCCAGGGCATGGTGAGTTTATGAAACGTGATTTGTGGCCTACCCTCCCAAAGAAGCTGCCACTGGAGGGACTCTATTTCCCTGAAATACGAATGGGGCACTGGGTCCATTGCATTTTGAAGGGCGTATAGAAAACGGGGAAGCGCCATCATCTTGAACAATACTGCGCGACCCAACAGGGAAGGCGGCAACGCCTTCCACCTTGCTACATCTCTGCAGAGTCTGGCCAGTGGGGGCCCGCGGTTTTTATCAAATCGTAGCTTCGAGTCCTTAGTTACATAAATTCCCAAGTAGCGAAATCCCACCAACTCTATTTGTAATGGGCAGGAGCCTGGAACAGCGGGGGGTTCTCCGCTAATAACAAACAGCACTGATTTCCCCCAATTAATAGCGAAGCCCGAATACCTTCCAAATATGGCCATAATATCAAGAAAAGTAATCAGGGACTCCCTGGGAGACGTGAGATAGAGCAGAATGTCGTCCGCATACAGTGAAATTGTATCCTCCCACTCGGATGTCCACCGCAGCCCTCGAATTGTCCTGTCCCAGCGCACCCATGCCGCCCGTGGCTCAAGTGCCAAAGTAAACAGCAGTGGGGAGAGGGGACATCCCTGTCGTGTGCCCCTTCCCAAAGGGAAATCATCCGATCTGTGGTTATTCACCACCACCCTGGCAAGTGGGCCCGAATATAAAAGGCAGACCCAGTCGATGAACTCCTGCCCTATACCCATCTTGCCCAAAACAACAAACAAGTAGGGCCACTCCACTCTATCAAACGCCATAGTGGCGTCCAATAACAGTATGACCGCTGGTTCGTGTATCTGCGGCGCTCCAGCTATAATCCTGTGCAACCTCCATATATTAAGGGCTGCGTTGCGACGGGTCATGAAGCCCGATTGATCCGGATGTACGAGGGTCATGATCACCTTGACCAATCTGGTTGCCAGCAATTTTGCCAGTCTCTTCGGCTCAGCATTCAAAAGTGAAATTGGCCGATGGGAGGGGCATACCATTCGAAGTTACCTTCCTTGTGTATAACGACTATATTAGCAACTCGTTGATCATACGGGAGCTGGCCTTTCTCCCTGTTTTCCATGAACATCTCCCGGAGAAACGGCGATTGTTTATTGGCATTCAATTTGTATAGTTCTAAGGGGATTCCGTTTGGGCCTGTGGCCTTCCCGGAGTGCACCTCTCTAATAGCCTGCACAACCTCCTCGTTAGTGAAGGGAGAATCTAGGTACTTCCTGTCCTCCTCCGACAATACAGGCATCTGAATGTCCTGCATCATGGCTGCATTATCAGCCTCCGTGTATATGCTTGTAGCTGTATACACCGACCTATAATAAGCAGAGAATTCCTCTACTATCTGCTGCGGTTCTGTAATTTTACCCAATTCCTCTGCCTGCAAGGTCAGATAGATGTTTGCTGATATGTTTTTCCGATATCCTACTCAGGGTAGGTAAAAGGGAAATTGGGCAATAGTTAGATAGGTCCTACATGGGGGACTCGATGTTCTTACGGATGGGAATTATTTGTGCCGCCTTCCATTCAGCGAGGAGTTGGCCCTCTCTCATCGAGAGAAGAGGATAGAGAAAATTGGGGGGGGGAGTAACTGTTTGGAGAGCAATGAGGAAGTTTTGGCTGGAATAATATGCAAACATATGCACATTAGTCGTGGCTGGAGGGCATCAGAATGAACTATCATGCTGAGGGTTCTCGACTGCTGTGATTTTGTCATAGATCAGCTCAATTTTCTGAATGAGACGGATAACAATTTTATCACAGACTGCTTGGGAGGGAGCCGCCTCATTATTACATGCCTTCGGGTTTGTAAAGGATTTAAGAATATGGTTCGAAAATGTAGGGTCACTCCCTTCCTGGTACCATATCAAGGCATATATTTTGAATGCGCCTCCATAGGCCTGTAGGGAGCTCATCGATTGTGCTACTTGTTTGTTCTAGTAAGGCATGTGTGCATGGGTTACTGTTATTCGACTTGGCATTGACAAAGCTGTTTGCCAAGGTTCTATACGTCTACTGCTATATCACAGTTCTCCCTGGTGACAGGGTGAGGCATTGGGAAGAAGTGGGAAGGTGTGGGTATCTGTTACCTGCAAGAGTCGAGAATGAGACCGGATAGTGTATTCTAGATGATGGGGCCTGTTTCTCACATTGGTTTAGCCTGAGGGAATGTAGGGAAAGGCTGTCTAGCATTATTTCCTGTGGGCAGAGTAGTAACAGTATGGTGTTTGATATTGATGAGTTCGTAATGCTGAATCCTCTCCAGTAGTGGGAGTGGGTTCGACATTATTGTGATGGAAATGTTGCTTTGGGAAAGTGGGCATTTCGATGTGCATGGCTCTGTGTGCTTGGCGGCCTGTCTCCTAATTTACACATGGGTGTTAGGGAGACAGCCTCGTCTGTACATTCCTGAAAGAGGGCCATGAACTGGAGGTTCATGAGAAACAGTGGACCTCTGACTCTGAAGGGTCCTTCTGGAATGGTTACATGGGGGTGGGATTGACACTGTTCTGCATTCTAATGGGGCAGGGTCTTGGCCCCACTAAAGATTGTGATCAAACCTCCTGGGGTAGAATGGCAGGGAGTATACAATTTAGAGAGGGCCTAGCATTTCAAAGGTTGCCTTTTGAAATGATCGTATCTTCAAAGGCCATGGTGAGTTTAACTGCTGGGGCTTCGGCCTCCAAAAGTAGAGACACTTTTGGATTTTGAACCATACTATGCTGGTTCGATACTTATAGATTGACATGAGGAATAATTAATGCAAGAGGGACTGCAACTGGACTATCCACAGATTTATGGTAGCCTTGAGCTGGTCGTGCTCCAAGATGGGGACTATCACTAGGTGGATTTTGCTTGAAAGTTGCTGGCCTGCAGCTGGTGCCAACTGTCGTAGCCTGGGACTCAGTGTACTCTCCAAGGGCCAGTGAGCTGGCCTCCTGTCCACAAGATACCAGGAACACATAGGCTCTCACTGTCTCCATGAGATCATAAGGATCACACTGACTGTGGCAGAGACAGGTGGTGGGGATCGTGGTTGGGATAAGAACTGTCCTCACATACACCATCATCTCGCTGTGCAAGAGTAGTGTGTATGCAAGGATCAGCAGCCATCAGATGTGAGGAAATTGAGGAGTGTGAGGAAATCTTGCTGAGTCTGAGGGACCCGTGCTTGCAACCAAGGGGAAATCTGCTTGTTTGCACTCCAGAGCATGTGGTGTGAGAGGGGTGTTGGGGGAATGTGAGCCAGGAGCTGAGACTGTCTTTGACCTCCAGATTGGGAAAGTGACAATGCCTGACATCGTGGTCTCTGTTCAAAGCGGTTGGCTCCTTCTCCCTGGACCCATGCACAGGGTGCTTTGTTTAATAAAATATCGTACCAAAGCCCAAGGGGTTTCATGTGCCTTGTGGGCATCTGCAGCTCAATGCTGGGGGTCCACAGCAGGCCACACCATCGCTTGTGGGGAATACATTTCTCCAGACAGGGAGCATGACAGCTTCAGGGTCACAACCTTTTGTCCATGGGGAGATATCACTTCCACACTCATGCAGGTGCTGTCGGGCGCCTGAAGGTCTAATCTGGATGGATACAACTAAGTAACTGGTTCTTTCCATATTAGGTGGTTCCGACTGTCTAGTTAAAAGGTCACCAGCAGAGGCAATGGGTATAATTGGCTGGCAGAGTTAAGAGTCTGAGGGGCTGGGTCACGAGGCGTCGTCACAGAATAGTGACCTTTTAGACGTTTTTGCAGTGGGAAAGTCTGACAATTGCTTATAACAATAGAGTGTATATACAGTGTGTATCTCGTTTTGCTTTCTGTGTGCATGTGTAATATAAAGACAAGTGTTTTTGTATATACGTGTGGAGTCTTTTTGTGGTGAATGTAGTGTGTTGCGGGCGGTGTTTTGCCAACAATTTACACTAAAGCCCTGAGGATATGCCTGACTGATCGGTGCCAAGCTACCAGAGAGTGAGCACCATTTATCGGACAAGTGTATCGTACTCATTCTAGTTGAACGGTGGGTTATGACTGGGTATGGTGCGTTTTAGTCTGCCCAAAACCACTCGGTCTAACAAGCATGTTTCCAGCTATTTAGAAAGGTGGTCATGAGGAAGGTGTTGATGAATGAAGTGAGTGCAGCGCTGATCGTGGCTCTTCTCAGATTATAGATGTGTTGGGGACAGTGGAACCCCCTAAGTGGACTGTTTTCATTAATGGTGCAGTGTCCTCGATGGTTAGAGGGTTCCATGCTGTTAGTTGGTAGTCTTTGGTTGATAAGGTTAGCAGGCTTGGGAAGTTCGGTGGGGGTGTGGCTGGGTCTGAAACAAAGTACGCAAGCAAACCTCCATTCGGGTAAAATATCAAATCGAAAATCCATTTGGGAGGTTGATTTTCTGTCTTCTCGAGTAAAAAATCTACTCGAAATGCTGAACCAGACTGCCCACAGTAAAGAACTGCAGCTCACCTTCAAGCCGACTGCTGAATTTTCTGATCCCATTTGTCAAAAGAAGAAAAACGTGAGCATTCACATCATCACAGCGTTTCAGCGCTTCTCGTTGTCTGTTTTTCGCCAAACTGGAGAATCTGTTACGCAATGTGGTCTTATGGCAGTAAAATCAGTAATTATGCATCGCAAGAGTAAGGTAAAATTACAGAATTACTCCAATTAGGGGTTCAAGCCCCATCAATAATTTGGTAAACCTGGCCCGCATAGCAATTTCGCTTTCTGTTTTGATATTTTGATAAAAAGCCTAAACAGATCAAATGGATTGTGCCGTCCCTTCAGGGGCCATCATTTGCACATTTTAGAACAGAGTGTTCAGGCACAGCTCTAAGGCTGGGCAAGTCCAAGGCCACACATCTTCTCCTGAGCATCAATAATTTTGCATGCTGCCATCTCTGTAAACATATAGGGCCTCATTTATGAAAAGTGACGCAATGCTGCGTGAAAACAGCGATGCGTTACTTTTCACTGCGCTCTCCCTGTGACAGTAACGATGCGTCATATTTACAGTATGACGCATCATGTCGCAAGGAGTTACAGATACGTCAGTATTTCTGACGTATCTGTAGGCGCAAAAGTGACGCATTGCTGGAGTGTGTTCACAAAAGTGACGCAACTCCAGCAATGTGTACTTTCACTTGGGCAAGTCCCATGTTTTTAGTGCCTGCGTCAGTCTTATGCCTGCCATGAGGCAGGCGTAAGATTTTGACGGATTAGCTTCCAAGAAATGGCGCAGTGAAATCTTATAGATTTCACTGCGTCACTTCTATGACGCTTTCTTGCGTCAAAACGCCCCCCCTTGCATACATTATACCCGGGGCAGGTATAATGTGGCGCAGGGGTTTACAAAGTGACGTATCTACCTAGATGCGTCATTTTGCAAATATGGTGCAACAAGGCACATTTTTTACTCCGCTGGTGCGTCACAAAAAATGACGCACCAGTGGCGTAAAAGTGACGCAAGGGCCCCCTAGTGAGAGGCATATGCTACTTGACATCTATGGCTGTTAGCACAGAGCGAATGAAGTAGCCGCAGCCTGAGCGGGTTAAGAGCGGTGGGGCCGGGTTGGGTGGTGATTCGACAGACGACCACGAGGGAAAATTTAATTTTCCCTCGTGGTCGTCTCTCGAAATACCCCTACACCCATTCACACCGCTCTTACCTGCACAGGCCGGAGGTGGAATGGAGGTCAGTTAGACATAGCGAGAGCTAATGTCTCCTGATTTCACTGACCAGCCGCGGTTGGTAGGGGAGTACCTGCCGGGGCAGTGACGTGGGGAGGGGGAAGGGCAGGGTGGGGGTTAGTAATGTATGGATAATGGAGGTTTGCAGGTAAGTAAACATTTAAATAAATCAAACGAATTTCGTTGCGCGCACTGCATCCCCAAATGCAATGCAGTGCGCGCAGCGAAATTCGTTTGATTAATTTAACCGCATGCGTGCGGCCGTTTTTCCCGCTGTATGCGGCATTTTTCGAATTACCGCGTTACATGACGAGCTCAGCTCGTCATCAGCACACGGTAGGTATCGCTGATGACGAGCTGAGCTCGTCATCAGCATGGAAGGGGTTAAATGTTTACTTACCTGCAAACCTCCATTATCCATACATTACTAACCCCCACCCTGCCCCTCCCCACGTCACTGCCCCGGCAGGTACTCCCCTACCGACCGCGGCTGCCACTGACCCTTAGCACCGTCCTTGTTGCACCTCGTCTCAGAGGTCATGAAGGCAGCAACAGAAACAGAAAGGAAACGCTTACAGTGCTCGGTTCCCATTGTGTTCCTTGCATTCCTTGCCCTTAAACAAGGCCCTCAGCAGCAAAAAAAAGTTGAATGCTAGGAAGTTAAGCTGGGGAAAATAGGTCAGCCTTAGGAGGCCAGTTGATGCGTAATATCACTTGCACTACCCCTGAAATGTTTGTGAATCAGCGTCCATGCCAGAGCAGGAGGCATTTTCCAGTGAAAGAAGGGACCTCACCTGAGGACAACCAGGCGTCATCAGACTCCGTGCTACGACTGTCATTTCCGCTAGCAGGGCTTGTCAGTCACCGACAGCCAAGGAGCGCTCCCTCCCAGCCGCTCTCAGTACATAGGCTCTGGTGAGAACAGGCTGCAATCTGCTCAGATGGGATGCCTATGAAATCATTGCAATTGACTGCACAGAGCATTCCGCGTCCGGGCTGCTGGGCACCAAAATACAGGAGAATTTCACGCTCCAGCAGATAAGTTTCAGCAGGGAAAAAAGTCTGATTGTCGCAAGTATGTCATTTTTCGATTTTCCTTTCATTCTCCAGTTACAGAAGAATAAGCGAGGACCTTCTGGTGATTGAAGGGGCATGGCTGGGCTGTGAGAAAAAAGCAAACCTGAAGAGATTCTTAAGGCCAGTATCAAATGTTATAAATCACAGGAGGGGAACCCTACATTCTCAGTAAGAATTTGGGGGTGATTCCACCCAATTTTTTTTTTAAATAGGGCCAAATGATTTCTTTTAAAGTAAAATGTTGCTAAAATACAAACGTTTTTGCAGGGGGCTCTGAAGAAAAACCTATTAAATGTTCTAGCACTTCATGGAAATGGACAATACCCTGGAGCATTATTCTCTTGCATCAATTAATCACTTATCTACCTATAAGAGAATTGCCTGCTCCCTTTGGATATGGTTTCAGAACCCCATTTCCCGATTCACCTTAGAAAGCAGAACCCTTCCTAAACCCCAAGATGATGCTCCCTTGTCTTGAAAGGCCAGCCCAGCCTTGGCTAGGGGAGAAGGTTGTAGGTGGCTATGAATAGCTGCTTCTTGCTGGAGCTAAGTTCAAAGAATGTTGGTTTACACATGATGATTTAATAAGTGAAGGCAATACTAATAATAATAATACTAATAATAATAATAATACACTTTATATTTTGGTTGTTGTCAGTTATGACACAGAGTAACGCTGTCATTTACATATGCTGTTATTAGTATTGATAAACAAAAGGCCTAAAAATCGAATCAAGCTCTATTGTAGGGCTTAGATTTTCTTTAGAATTTTTTTTATATAGCACAACTATTAACAATTCCTGTCAGGTTTGGGTCACACAGATGTGGTCACATCAGAATTCAGGATATTTTATGTAGCTGAAATTGGTGAAAACACGAAAAACGTAGGAAAAACTGCTTGACATTTCAGCTATAGTGGCATGCCCTGTCCTAGGGATTGGGGACATCAGCAATCTAATGCTGAATTCCCAGAAGCCCCCTGCTGGTTCCTTGGTGACCTTGTTACTCATTAAGATGCCTGGACGTTTTTAGGCTTTTGTTAGTTCAGTAGGCAGGCATCCCTTGCATGGTCTACCAATCAGTAAATTGTTCCTGCTTTTTCCTTTTTCACTACATCTGCCACCAAGCTAGACGGCTGGTAGCCAGTGATTGCTTTTTCTGCTCACATCAAGCCGTCGATGGGCTATTTAGAGAATTGCTCTTTAGATGTGCTGCACATGGAGAGTTGGAGCTGCACTAGTTGAGGTGTGTCGATCAGGATTTTATGTGACATCAAGGAGGCTGTGATAGTCGGATGGTGGGATGTGCTCCCTCTTCTTGGTACCTTGCCATCTAGGTTCAAGGAAGGGCTGCTTGGTGCCCGATCGTGGTCGGTTGGCACTATCCAATCTTAATGAATGAGTAGTTAATGTATGGTATTAGAGTTTTTTTATGGCTCATAATTCACATCGACCAGAGCATATCAAGGGCTGTGTGCAGCACCTGACCTTGGTAGTTATACTTGGGATACTTAAACTGCCTCCTGTTTCCTTCCCAAATAGACAGGTGTAATTTGGAGGCAGGCCTTCACGGTCTTGGTTTTTACAAAACTTGATCATGGGGATAGTATTAACGATACCTATCACTCTAATGCAACATCTGCACACTGTTTATGTGTGGTAGCAGTGGTACGTCCACAAGATGCTAAACCTCCTTGTGGAACAGTTTAAAGTGATAGAATCCTGCTATGGTTACCCATTACTAATGGATGTGATCACTTTGAGCATTACTAGAAGGAACAGACCCTTCTACCTATTGCAAGGGGGTATGAAGCCGTCACGTAACCCATGCTATTCAGAATCAGTACTCTCATATCTTATGTCTTGTCCAGGAAGACCATTGATGCTCTCTCTGTCTAAAACCTCTTCTCCCATTATCTTAGCAAACATTGCGGCGAGGAGCTAAGTAAGAACATATAGATCTGCTTCACTCATCATTTTAGATAATATTGCAGTGAGGAGTGCAATCTAAAATTTTAAATTTGCTTCTACATTTATTTTAGCAAAAGTTGAATTAAGGAGACACCAACCTTGGCTGCGATATCACAGCGGTGCATGCTGAAATACTCACAAACTCCTTACCACACATCATTTCACCTTTTCTTTACTGTCTTTGTGGTGTATGGTCCCTATGGTGCAGCTTTGGCCTTTGCAGCTTTTTTTTTTGCATTTGTATATTGCACAAACTCGACTCGAAGGTATCAGAGAACTGTATATGAACACCAGTTGCATTACTGATGGACACATTCATTTTTAGGTATGTTAAGCCGCTTCCTCTCCCCAGCTGTTTTTGGTCACAGTTTATTGATAGTGCACTGGGAATTTTACGTCTGGCTTGACAGCGCAACTGTTGCAGTCATTATGTGATCACCCTAAAAAAAGAGCTTAAAGTAAGAGCTTAAAGTAGCAGTACTGAGAGAGGGGCTTAGGCTACCCCCTCATGTTAACCCTCATCTCCACAATCTTTTGCTTGGACAGAAGATGTGTGCTTCCACTAAAAATAGAATTTGTATTACACTTTTTGCCTTGTCGGAAAGCTAATGCCCATGCAGTAGGCTCAAGTATGTTATGGTAACCAACAAAAGAAAGATCAAGGCTAATCTATCTATCATGACATTTTATGACGAAGCCAGTATGCATGATATTTATTATGAAAGACATATGTTAAGGGGTTGATTTGTATTACATTCTGCTACAGCCTGTAGGCTGTGATTTCATTCCATAGAATGTTGCAGATTACCCTATTAGGCAAGGGTGTTGATGTTGGTTACTGTCTTTGACAAGCGTTTAAGGTAGAGGACTGTATGAAATCTGCATTTTCTTTTTCGTCATTCAATATTTTTTGCATTTTAATGGACTTTATATTTTTGCTGTGGAATTATGTGCAGTATAACTCTACTAACTAGTGGTAAAGTGCGTGTACGCCCTCTTTAAACATGGTCGATTTGGCATATGCCTAACTGGCATATTTAACTTACCTATAAGTCCGTCTCATATGGTACAAGGTGCACCAAGGGCCTGAAAGTTAAATGTCGCTAGTGGACTGCAACACCTGTTGTGTCATCCACCATAGGAGGAGTGCAAACATTGCTTCAGACCAATCCTGTGTAGCCAAACTGTAGCAGTGTAAATTCAGCAATTTGACCTTTTAAAATAAACACTTTTGACAGGTCAAAACATCCCTTTTAAATATGAATAAGTCACCTCTCTGTAGACATGTTGTGCAAAAGGTAAGGGCACAAAGTATTCAAAAGTAGGACATGTGGAGATTTAATGTTACTACGGCCTTACAATGTCTAGCACCCAAAACCTTTTTTTTCTGTGGAATGCCTTGTCCTATGTAGAAAACCAGAGTGCCGATTAAAATCCTACTACTGTATCTCAGGAATGGTAGCTAGCTAAAAATACAATTAATCTACTGTTTTAATAGTTAGTAAAAATGCAATTCAATGGTGAAGTCCGAATTCTAGTAAATATTAAGGTAAATTAACTTTTAGAAAATTGCCTTTTCCCTGCCTGAAATCCCAGAAAGCTGAATTTGCATTTTCTCTCCCGCATCTGCCAGCCAGTAATTAGCATATGAATAGGTGTGAAATATGTGTTAAGTGTCTCCCAGGTGCAAACCATAGGCTAACCTCAATGGGCAGGGATGACTCTTCTGAACCTTCCAGGATATGAAGGGAGTGGGGCTGTCAGCATCCTTTTTGACATTACATGGTCAAATTCTGCTTGAATGTTAAATACTGCTTGGCGGGTCTGCTGGGTGTGCATATAACACTTTTGGGATCACTTAAAAGAAAGGGAAACACGGTTCCAAAACAATTCTTGTGTATCCAACTTCTGGTTGCAGAAGGACCTGCTTTGTCCCACCACACCTCTGTCTCTGGGTTTTACGTTTTACACTGCAGACTTACTTGAAAGGAAGGGTGCCAGGATGCTAAAACATTTCTTGTGGATCCACTTTCTGGTTGCTGGACAACCCTACTGCTAGTTCTAGGTTTATTGAGGGTGTAGTGAATGCTCCCATCTGAAGTTTAGTGCTACACGTGGGAGGACACTAAGATTACCATAGTATGCTCACCACCCACACCAAAGTTTACTTCTGCCATCTTGAAAATTGCCAACTTGGGTAGGGTTGACCCCGGGAACTTTTACCCTGTTGGTTAAGGCCTGTCCAGCAGTTATTCTCCTGCACTAGCTTGTGCTGTGCATGAATGTGGCAGTGACAGGCACCCACTTCAGAACACTCTTGGACCTGAGGAAGAGCAGAAGAGGCCTGGATCTGCTGCCTATGACCTCAGAGGAGCTCTGGAGGGCTGGACCTCTTTCCTATTGTATCCAGGACAAAGAAGGGGACTCCAATGGTCTAAGGCTGGCCTCCTGTTAAAGATACAAGAACACAACAATCTACAAGAGGCTTTTTGCTGCAGCTGCCCAGCTGATCAACTGATTAATGGCAATTGAACCTGGACAGGACTTTACTTGTGGTCTCTACCTGATATTCTCTGAGTCTCTACCTGCCTCTCCTGAGTTACTGGGGTGCTTAAGAGTGCACTCCTATCATGGACTGGGACTTAAAGGTCTAAAGTTAGAAGGACAAACTTGGTTAGTGTATCCAGCCAATGCTCTATCGTGGCCGGCCTCAAATTATGTCTAGGTCCTGGTCTAATGTGACCATTGACTATCATTCACACATTGTGCTTCTTAACACTATTACTACTTAAAACTTTAAAAAATCATATTTCTGGATCCCTTAATGGATTTTTGCAATTTTACTCTTATTTTGTTTATTAAATGTCACTCTGTTTTTAGATCTCGCTAGAGCCAGCGCATGCGCTGGTCTGGCGAAATATTCAGTAACTGGCTTTTTGAAGTGCTATCAAAAGGCTTTCCACGGCCACCAGCGAGTGGTAACGCGCGTGGGCACGCGCTTATGATAACAGGCACCATCTCGTGGGCACCCTTACACCCGCGATCACTTTCACTTTCGCGGCGCCGTCATCTACCTTTCCTTACCTGCCAATGCTTGTCCTTATTGCCATATGTGGTTCGATCTATTTAACACTGGAAAGCTGCCATATGTGGTTCGATCTATTTAACACTGGAAAGCTGCATATATGTTTTAATAAAACTTCTCTCTCTTCCTCTTCTTTGTTTCTTTTCACTGGCTTCTCTCTGCCGGTACCTTGTTTTTTCCATTCCTCTTCTTGCCTTTACTCTTTCTGCATTTCCTCCTCTCTGCCTTCCACTTATTGCCGTTCTCTTACTCCGCTTCTCCCACTCTGTAACGCCTTCTTCTTCTGCACAGGGTCACTTTGCATTAACACACAAGATTAGACCGTCATATTGCATGCCAATAAACCCCCACCTCCACCCCAGCCCCCACATGGACACAGCAAGCAGAGATTGCACTACCACTGACATTTAGTACCTGCTGTATTTGTTTTCTGTATGTTTTATCTTTTCTGTCTGTTTGCTGTAACTTTCAACTGCTGCTACCACCTTCCCAATACTAGTTACATATGATTGGGAAGCTTTTTTCGCTTTTGGCCATTCAGTATAAGTTGTGTATAAGTGAAAGTTCTGTAAATATTTTCTCAAACAAGAGCCAAAATGATTTGCATTGCGTTGCATGGAGAGCATACATATACCCTCATCTGTGACATCTTTTTTCACATCCTTCTCTGATTAAACAATCGCATTTGTGTCACTTTTGATTCATTAGTTTGTTTTTACCCCAGTCGCTTTTTTTAAGCCATTAGTTTGTTTCACCCACGCACTTTTTTTTTTGGTGATTGGTTCATTTACCCCCGGCGCTTTATTAATACTGAACATTGTCTTTGTCTTGTGTAAACTAGGTGTTTAAACGATGCCTTAAAACACTCGCACTCCTGCACCAGGAAGATCTCTTGCCCAATACAACAGATCTTAACAAACGCCAACGAGTCATTACTAAAAATAAGTGGTTTACGATAAACAACAATTAATAAAAAACAAAATCACTTTACAGAAACACAACTTAGTGACACGTTGGTTTACGCACTGGGAGAAGGATGGAGTGGTTTCGACACAATCACAAGAATATATTTTAGGAGCCACAAGTGGGAGGATTGTTCTAGTGCAAACTAACTCCTAAGAAGAGGACATGCATTTTGAAGTTAACTAATTAAGCACTGCCATCACTAACTCTCTGTCACAAAACAAGTATCGCACACACTATCTCTCAACACTCACTCTGCCACACAATCTCACGCACTTACCCTACCAACCTCTATATCACTAAGTACATTAGTCTAACACTCGCAAAAAATAAGTACAGATTCCACTCTATCTCTAAAATAAATGTCCTCTCACAATCACTTTACCTAACTGACTAACTCACACACTCAGTCAAATGCAATTACTCTAACAAATTATATCAATAAATAACACTCAGCAACTCTCACAAAAAATAATATGACAACTCTCTATCGCTACATTAAACAAGCATTTGGATAGCCAATAGGTCTTGCCTTTGGGACCTTATAAGTGTTTAGCCATGCAATAGTTAGTGTTGCTGCACCAAGGACATTGTGCTGCATAACCAAATACTTATAAGGTCTCAAAAGCAAGACCTATTGGCTATGCCAATGCTTGTTTAACCTGGTTTGGGATTATTATGGTTGTGCATTTTGACTTTATTTCTGTTTTAGTATTTGTTAGACCTTCCATTTTTTGCTGCTGCTTCCTGTATTTTTGCTGTGTGTTGGACTCCATGTTGCCCGTCTAGCTGCTTTGGGCACTTTGCCACTGCTGTTCAGTGCCAAAGTGCAAGTGCTCCCTTTGTAAATTGATGTTATGGATTAGTGATTCCATAATTGTCTTATTTTATTTGCCCAGGGCCTGTAAATCAAATGCTGCTGGTGGGTTTGCAGCACGGAATGTGCCACCCACAGAAGCAGCTTGTATATGTGACTCAGGCCTGCCATTGCAGAGCCTGTGTGCAGTCTGGGACTGCCATGTCGACTTGACAAGTGCACACACTTGCCAGTCCCTAAACCTTCCTTTTTCTACATATTAGTCACCCCTAAGGTAGGCGCAAGGTACACCTGTGGGCAGGGGCATTGTATGTGAAAGGTAGGACATGCCCTGATGTGTGTGGCATGTCCCGATAGTAAATTACTACCAATTTCGTTTTTCACTATTGCAAGGCTTCCAGTTCCCATAGGACAGAATGGGGAGTTTGTTTATAACATCCTATAAACAGTACTGGCCCAAGGAACAAGGTAGAAAAATAAAGTTTAGGGTGCCTGAACTCAGAATGTTAAAGTGCATCTTTTAGTTCAGGTGACTTTTTATTTCTGTGTTTAAAAATGCCACTTTTAGAAAGTAGGTATTTTCTTGCCTAACCGTCCAGTGTGCCTCTGCTAGGTTTGTGTATTGCATGTCTGGCTTTTGGATGACAGGGGCTGGGGGGGGGCTGTGGCTCTAGAAGCCTGATGAATCAGGGCTGGGCTGAATGGACCTGGGCTGCATTTAGAGTAGGGAGGAGATTTCCTTTTCACTGAATGGGCCTGGGCTACCTTCAACAAAGCTTTCTCCACCTCCTGCCAGGAAGCAGCACCATTGAGGACGGAACTGGTTTTGGCTGGGTACAGACACGCTCTACCTTTGGGGAACAAAGGATTTGTGTGTATAAAAAGTAGGGCCCAGAGCCCAGACGTTTAGATCACTTCTGGGAATCAGTAGAAACCTTTGCCAAGGAGAAGGGCTGGAGAAGCTGATGAGGAATACTGCTCCTGTACTGTTTGCTGTCTGGGGTTGGCCTGCAGTGGCTGCTTGTTGCCAAGGAAAGGAGAAAAGGACTTTGCTGTTTGGTTTGTCATCTTGAGGAAGATCTCCACGGGGCTTGAAACTGAGCTTGCCTCCTGTTCTGAAGTCTCAGGGACACAAATACGTCATCCCTTGTGTCTCTCTGCATCTGGAACCGCAGTTTCAGCTGCTACAGAAGGAAATTGCAACACTGAAACCGGCGAGCGATGCCGTAACCTGCACCGATGCCTTGGGCACCGCTCGTGAAGAGCATGACGCACCACCCAACTTGCCCCGTAGGCCCGGCGCTGTGCCGAATCGACTTCGAAGCCGCCATAGAGGCCATTACTGCTGACAAACAGTGTGGAAACTGGTAGAAGTTTGAACTCTTAGCCACACGTGGCGCTTATGGCCCATGAAGGAAGTGTAAGAAAGGACTGACTCGTTTCACTATATAGTACCTGCCAGAATAGGAATCCATACAGGGCCGGACTGGGAACAAAAACCGGCCCTGGCAAAGTGCTCGGCCGGCCCCACCTCCCCACTCCGGGGGTGGGGGGGTGCCGCCGAGGGCTTTGCTAGGGCCGGTTTTCGGCTGATTTTGTTGCAGGGCCGATTTTGCAGCTATGCTGCAAAAACGGCCCTCTAACAAAATCGGCCCCCAGGAGCTCAAACACGGCCCTCACCATTGCGGCGCACCGGGGGATTGCCCGGTGCCCGCTATGGCCAGTCCGGGCCTGAATCCATAACAGAGATTATGGCCCGTAAAGGAAGTGTAAGCTAGGACTGAGACGTTTTACAAAATAGCATCTGCCAGGATTGGCCCACACAACAGAGACTTCCTTGCGGCCCGAGAGGTTGGTTTCCTTACCCTTGTCCTGAGGAGGCCCAGAGGAAATTGGGGGCCAAAACGCATCCGCGTTGACAGTTTTGATGGGAGGAGTCCGTTTTGAATGCAAGAATTATGATTGTGTCTGTTAAAGGCACACTAGATGTATGTATGTTGAGGTGTTGTAACCTTGTATGCAGAGAGGAATACCTCGCAGTGTATTGCCCAGATTAAATGTGTGAACAATGATTATAAGAACAAATTAGTGTGTAACGGTACCTCAGATTAAAGGTAACACTGGTTTTGTTACTTGAGTTTTTGTTGTACAAGTGTTTGTGTTGGAATATGTCTTTCTATATGTAGTTGTATGTATTTTATGTCCAAAATATGAACTTAAAATAATGATCGATTTCTTCAAAGAATGCCTCCGTGGTATGTGTATTTGGTAAATGAGTATTTCATATACTGTAATAGGACTTTGGACTATCAATAAGGAAATTTGAGTTCCTTACGATTAAGTAAAAAAGAGATATTAGTTCCTCCATGCCACTTTTTCTTCCTTGTATGTAGTTTCTTACCCAGGCATAGGAGGGTGATTTGGATAAACCCCGGTGAATGTGTATTTTTGCACCAGAGCCGAGGACACTGTTCGTGACGTTAATGATGCACTGTCCCAACTTGCACCGCAGTCCCGGCTTCAGCGACACCGTGCTTCATCAATACGGAGAGGAGCCTCGACGTGGGTGACTCCCGAATCCATCGACATCGTACCGTCGTAAAGAACCGCCGCCTCGCCACCATTCATGACAGCACCTCCCCAACACAATAAGGAACCAACGTCTCACCTCCACGGCGCTCCTGTAAGGAACAGAGGCATCACCTCACCTAGGGTCATAAGGAACCGACACCGCAGGTGACTGCGAAGCATCACCTCTCCCTCCATGCACCGTCTTTGCTTTCACAATTCCAGGGTACTATTCTTTGTGGGTCTGCTTGACTCTGGGCCCGACGCTGCGGTCGCTGACATTCTTTGGGATTTTCAACTGTCACGACGTTGTAATAACTCCAGGTGGAGTTATCTGTTGCTACACGCTTTACTTGAGTGAATAACCTACTTTTAAGGATATTTTTGATACTGTATTGTGGATTTTTGTTGTTTGATCATGTTTTGAGTTAGATAAAGATTACTTATTTTTCTAAAATGGTGTGGTGTTCATTTGGAGAGTTTTCACTGTGTTACTGTATGTATTAACAAATGCTTTACACACGGCCTCTGAGATAAGCCTGTCTGCTCGTGCCAAGCTACCAAGGGGGTGAGCAGGGGTTATTTTAGGAGTGTATCCCCCTTACCATAACTTGAAGCAAGGGCCCCTATTTAGGACAAAGGTACCTATCTCTGCCAACTAGAGACCCCCATTTCTAACAGTACTTCATAAAAACTTTGCACATAGCCTCAAGTTAAGCCTGTCTGCTCTGTGCCATTGCTACAAGGAGGTTGACCTCAGGTTTACTTAGTGATGTTAATGATTCACCCGACAAGCCTTGTGATTATTCCTTGAGGTGGGTAGTCCGCCAGACCATTTAATAATCCAATTCCTTCAGGGGGGGTACTTACGGGCCTTTTTCACCAGCGGCGGCTCCTTCACTATGGTGGAGGTGTATCACGGAGGGAGAGTGGTGAGCACTGTGATTCAGTGTGCATAATGGTTTGCCCAGTCATCTCAGGATGGCCAAAGCGTTAGGTGCATTGAAGCTCTCTACAAACCCAGCTGCATTGCTTGGATGGAGACAGCAGTCACAGTCTCCCAGTCTCCTTGAGAGCACAAATCAAGGGCACTCAGTCCAATCATGATGCTGCTCACATGATTGAGAGCAACGTCAGGATTGGCTGCAGGAGATTCTGGGAGTCTGTGCTGGCGATGAGGACAAGGAGAAGAGCGGTGATGCAGCAGTTGAGCAGGACGGACAGGTAAGTTATTTTTTTATTTATATTTTGTTGTCATTAGTCTCCCCTCCTCACTCCCTCTCCCCCACCTCGCCACTCAATGTGGACACCAGCAACTACTGCTTTACACAATCATGAAACACCTGAACCTTGCCAGGTCAACTGCACTCACTGTCCAATTGTGGCACACACACTTACAATACTGTGGTGGAAAAAGGAAAATCACTCAGGCATTGCCATTATGGGATCTTTGGACCTTAGAAGGAATAATTCAATATTCTGGCCTACAAAGGGAATATGAACTATCACCTGTAGAGATCTGCCGGTACCAGCAAGTATGCCTGCAGATGGCGATTCCCCGCTGGTAAGACTTCTTTAAATTGTCGGCACTTCACACCTCAAAGCAATATCACTCGTATCAAAAAATAATCAATAATCAGCCAGATTTACTTATTTACTTATGACTACGTTGGAAGGCTGACTTGGGTGTCTAGCTGAGGATAAATGGTCGGAGGCACTAGCGTCTCCCAGAGAGTTGGCCATTAGGGCACTATTTCGACAGGTTCAAGTGAAAATACTCCATAGGGTGTATTTCTCCTGTACTACACAGTTCAAAATGGGTAGACTGACTGATGTAAATTGCCGTAGAGATGTGGCAATGAGGTTACCTTCTTCCATGTCATTTGGGACTGTCCAATAGTCCCGACTTTTTGGGAATCAGTGGTGACATTCATGAAAACTGTACGTGGTAGTGATCAGCAGGTCTCCGCCGAATGGTGCCTTCTTTATGTGTCGGGGGCCACTGACTTAGGTCGCATAGACCTAATTTGATGATTTTAGGTATGATTATTGCTAAGCAAATATAGCTTGACAGAGGGGGTCGGTGACAACGCCGCTTCAGGAAGACTGGAGGAGAGACATGGATTGGTGTGTGGTAGCAGAGAATGTGGTTTATGAGAGTCGTGGTTGCCCAAGGAAGTGGGAGAGAGTCTAGGGCAAATAGGATGTTTATAGAGGAAGCCCTGTGTGCTCCCCCCATAGAGCCTAATGTGGAGACCACCGTTTTTGGAGGGTTTATATTTGCCACATGAAAACCGCAGAGGACTGGGTTAGAATGAGATTGGACTATCAGTGATGACATAATACAAACTGTCCCGCTGTTCAAAGATGGAGCTACTGTGGTGTATCTGCTTATTTCATGCTGGCTGTAAACATTATAAAAAGATGTTGATAAATAAATAATCCAATTCCTTAAAAATACACACTGTGATAATCCCTCTTAATGTTGCATTTTGCTTTGCAAACGGTAATTGTGTACATATTTTTCATTTTATGACTGTATGCCTGATGTTTGCCTTTTGTTCAAGGTTATGCTCAATACAATTGTCCTGAGTTGGCTATGATGACAAGTCAATGATAATAGTTATTGTATTTTTTTCTGTGTTCCATTTCTATTTTTTATGAGTTATGGTGGTGTTTCCTTTCAGTGTTTTCAAAACCTATAAAAATTAATGGTTATCAATTATTACATGTTTTTAATGTCATAAAAGTTCATGGGGGGGGGGTTCAGTGTTTTTCCAGCAAAGAAGTCCTTTTTTATTTCGGTTCTTCTCTCTTTCATTCCTATTTTCTATTCTTCATGCATTCTTTCATGCTTTCCTTCTATTCTTTCCTTGAAATTACTCTGTCTCATCTATTTCCATTATTTTTGTCCCCTCTTCGAGAATGTTATCATCTAGAACTCAAACTCCTCATCCAGGCAAGGCCGTCTCACCTCAGGCCAAAAATGTGCATGACTTAAAATATGTTTCACTCTCATTAATATTTGATAGCAGCTGATAAAAAGTTAATGGTGAAAATGTAGCACATTATAATTCTGCTGTTTTCATTAGTTAAATCACAATGGTTATTTACTTAGGGCATGAAGTATATCTATTGGCGTAATCCAGTATTGGAAGTCAGTGTTAACTCGCCCTGTTTTTCTCTCAAGCTACCAAGAAAAGAATGGAAAATAAATGTATTAATACTGTCTGATATGATTTTTGGTCTTTCTTTATTGTTGTCTTTATACATTCTGGGCCCTGTCAATCAGATATTGTGTTTGTATGGAGGTTCATGTGAGGCCTACTAAGCATTGATTTCTACTACGCATGAGGTCTGTGTTTAATCAAAAGTAGTGCAGGGACTGCTGTGCTCATGTCGGGCATATATGAGAGTTGCACCATCTACATTATTTGGGAAACGTCCTTTACAACGCAACTTTTACCACGCAGTGCCTTTATGACGCAACTTTTACAACGCAAACCATCACAACGCATTGCGCTGGGGGGCGCTCTAGGATAGGGAATACGTTTAATTTACTATCCAACACCTTCCCTAGTGTCCACGGGGACTGGAGTTGGAATAGTAAATTAAACTATTCACTATCCAGCACCCCAAAGCGCTATGCGTTGTAAAGGTTTGCGTTGTAAAGGCATGCGATGTAAAAGCATGCGTTGTAATGTCATATATCCACATTATTTTTGTATGCTGTGCAGCGGTTTCATCCCTTGCACTCTTCTTGTTCATTTTCTATCTTGCGCAGAAAGGACAAGCACTGTTACATATTGTTAGATTTGCCATCTTTGGCGTGGTTTCCCCTGACGTTTTTTGACTCTACCTCTGCTATTTTTTATGCTGTGCTGGATTTCGTTTTTGCTGGCTTAGATGCTTTGGGTACTTTGCCACTGCTGATCAGTGTCAAAGTTCAAGTGCTCCCTGTGTAAATTGTTATTGTAATTGGTTATACCTGATTGGCATAGTCCCCATTTCTAACACATATGTTGCAAATAAATGAAGTACAGAGGTATACAGACAACATCAAGCTGAATCCAGATGAGAGGAACCATGCTTCCCAAAATGGCAGCAACAATGAGTTGGAGTTGTGTCCTGGGTTCCCAAGGACCTTGAAGACCGTCACCAGTACAATTGTGATGGCTTGTCATGGGTCAAAATGTTTGTCATAGAATGAGCTCTCATAAAAGAAATTATTTTAGAGATAGGGGCTGCACATATACGTCTTTAACTCACTGTGTCAAAGCAGTGTAAGTGCAGCAAAATTCAGTGTTTTCCAGCATCCACTGGAAAGCTGATATTCGTTTCAGAGGGATTCTACCTGTTATACTTCTAACTGAAAACCAGAAGCCCTACTAATGGGCTTTCTTGCTTTATCAGGAAAAGGTATGTTTGATGCCACAGGTCTGATCTGTTTTTTATGAAAAGTTACAACAGTGGCAGTAGGACTGTCTTGCTTATCATGAAAACACATGATTAAGCCAATAAGCCCTCATGGGATGATTATTTTTACAGAGTATTAAAACCAGTAGACAGATATTTTGTTACATAGAATTCCGTACATTACCATACGTTACCCATTCTTGCAAACCAAGGAAGTAGAAGGTTTGCACGGTGATAACCTTAATCGACTCCCTTTTGTGGGGGGTGGCTTTATATATTTTGCCAATAACATTGTGTACATATTTGTAATTTGGGACTGTATATCTAAACGCTGCCTTATGGGAAATCTTATGCTCATTGCAGTAGGTTTGGATTGGTTATGGTCACCAGTGCTTAATCTCTAAAAGAATCAGTGCTGCGGTCCAAAGTTTTGCCAAGAAGCTGACGGTCTGTGTAATTGAATGTCGAGGTTGCCAAATACCAAGGTTGTGTTGTTCTGATACCACCTCATGCCTCTTTCAACCAACACCAATACTCCATGCCTCTTTATCTCACTCTTTTAGGTTCTTTTTCATCCCTGCTTTTTTTCTTGGTCACTGTTTTTTAGTTTTTCTCTTACTCCTCCTACCTTTAACAACAGGGATGGGTGGGTGGGCAACTTGCTTCTAGCTGCGACCCGCGGCGCCGGAGGCAAGAGGACAAAGAGGGCTTCTCCCTCATGTTCAGGGTTCTTATCCCTTTCCCTGGGGGTGGGGGCCCGCCTGCGCACCTAGGTGACGCACTAAAAGCCTACCCTACCTTCTCATATTTCCTGTTGGCCCCTCCCACACCCCTGTGCCCTGGCCCAGCCTCTCTTTCGCCCCCTCTCGCACGAAATGCCACTAAAGGCCCCCTCCCCTAGACGCGGGGGGCCTCTCAGTCCTGAGGAGACCCTCAAATTCATTCAAGGGTCGAAACGCCGTCGACATATATACAAGGGAAGACTGTGTTTTTTTTGTAATTATGTTAAAATGTTTAATTCCCTGTGTCTCTAAATCTTACTGAATGTAAAACTGCTGCCTTACGATATAAAGCAACCAATATAACGTGTATCTTTACATTGTACTTCACCCTGACGTTTTTGATTTCGGTTCTGATTTGTCTTTTCATCTGGGGCACATTCACTCTTCCTTTCTCTTTTGAGAAACAATTGTAACTTGTTTTTTTTCTAATAATGTACGTTTAAGAATCGCAGTTGTTCATAAATACTAGCTGTGCTGACATTTTTCTGATACATTTTTGTTCAAGACTACTGTGCATCACTTGTTAGTATAATAGATTTACGCTACGCAGAATATCTGTGACCAAAACCTTTTTGAAAGTGAGTTCCATATGAACGCTTTTTTCAAGCGTAACATTTAAGAGAGAATTTTTTGTGTTTTCTACTTTTATTATTTTAATTATTATGTATATGCTTGTTCAGTGTGTGGTTGGACGATTGTATCAGTGGGTGGATTAATAGTCAGTCACACACGCGCACCTTGCCCTTAGGAGTAAGGATAAAACAGACAGAAACTGTAACCCTGCAAAGACTAACAACTGGAGGAGAGTTTGTGCTCAACCACCCCATAACCCGGACTCCTCTGGAAATGATGTTCTTTGCCGCGCCAAGCTCCCCCAACATTTATAATAGTTTCCAGCGGTAACCACGGGAGTGATAAATTTGATTTGCTTGTAGATACAATTGATATATGTAGAGAATCTCACCCACCGCAAAGAGCGGTGAAGGGTACGGAGGCCAACTCTATTAAATCTGCTGGAATTGGAACATTTGACACAAAAACTGCTATAACCCAAAGTCAAATCATGAATAACACGCCTCGCTGCTCAGCCTCACAAGTGAAATATAGCGGTGTCACACTGCCTTCAACACAGCGGCCCAATCCGAAACCAATTTCTGCTGTGAGCTGGAGTACGAGCGGAGAGGCTCAGAGCCGTGCGGCGGGCCTTTCATTTGTTTGCTTTTTGTTTCTAAACAGAAGAGACTCCGGCACCCAAGCGTGCTGCTTCCATTCCCTGCATGTTTGGGTGTTTGCAAGCGCGGGTGATGTAGTAGCTTCAGGTGTTGACAATTTCATAGGAGAAGGGATTCGTCTAAACTGGGAGCCGGGAAAAGGGAGTAAAACCGGCTTCTCCGTATGCGATCTCAGTTACTTTATTATGCAAAACGGTGGTTTACCCCTTCAATCCTCATGTCCGCGTGAAACCATGTTGAGTATCATCTGCATTACTTTTGAGATTTAATGCACATCGCACTGAAATATGATTCTTATTGGCGAAAACAAAATATACCATTGGCTTTGAATTACTCTAATCTGACAATACAGTTTAGTAAAAACACAAGCATGACTAAAGAAAAATAACAAGCATTTACAATGCAATGGTTTTGCCTTTGTTAAAGTTAGAGCTATTGGCATTGCTCTTGACATTTTTATTTATGTTTTTTTTAACATAAATAAATAGCATTGTCATTTACAATGCCAATAGCTTAATCTCTTGCAAATGACACCCACAAACACCCACAGAGAGCCCCCCCCACACACACCCAGAGCCCCCCCCACACACACACCCACACAGAGCCCCCCACACACACAGCCACACAGAGCCCCCCCACACACACACACCCAGAGCCACACACACACCCAGAGCCACACACACACCCAGATCCACACACACACCCAGATCCACACACACACCCACACACCCAGAGCCACACACACACCCACACACCCAGAGCCACACACACCCAGAGCCACACACACCCACACACCCAGAACAACCAAGGTCAGCCTCTTGTGCTAAAGAAATGGCCAGGAAGGACACAGTTTCAGATTCTCGCGTTTGTAACTCATTTACAGAGGTCCCAGCACTTCTAGACATCTGCGTGCTTCGTGCCATGACTTTAAGTGGCCTTCTGGTTTGAGGTGTAGGGCAACACCCGTAGTCAGACAGTTTTTACCAGTGTTATTAGACAGACCTTCCTAGCAGGCTGAAAGCCCCATTACAGATCTTTGATGGTCATGTTAGCGCTACACCTTGAACCATGAACCGAAGAACACAGATGCATGGCCTGAGGGTGGGAATACAGAGGACGCTGCCTACGACCTTCCAGATAAGGGGCTCTTGCAGAAAAAACATTGATTGGAAGGTCTGTAGGATGGAACTGTACAAATATAGCACATACTTCCCGGAAATGTAAGTGACTCTTCCCCAGCCCTTCAGGAGAAACAAAGGCCTGTACCATACAGTAAACTCGAGATTCCCTGATTAGACATTACTTCTAAGCTGGTGGTTAAGTAGTGTCAGACTCGTATGTATCAGGCATGGGAAAAGACATGCAGCGGGCTTCCTTGAAAGCAACACAATGTGATGTCCTGCACAGTAGTGCAATCCTTTGACACTGAAAGTTATTGTTTGAACCCACCTTTCATATTAAATACGACAGACTATGCCCATTCAGTTTTTGACCTCGCAGCAGTGACCGTTCTCTCGTACTTGCACTTTCACAATAAATGTACAGTAGCCTTTTTGAATATTGCTAATAATGGGCACTGCAGTCCAGAAATAAAGAGACCAGTGCGAAATGGTAGTATGCCCTTACTGAAAGTAATGATTATGTGCATTAAAACCACCGCTATTAGACCTAAACGCACTGGTGTTATAATTATTTCAACCCAAATTAGAATTGGCAACACTTCTCTTATCTTCCTCCACTAACTACCAGGGTACATCATACTTACTCAGAAACATAAAGCATGGATTGGAGATGTCATGATTATACACTCCTTGGCCTCTCCCACTGAGACATCTAACAAGTAATACGAACGGCAACAAAATTATAGCAGTGTACAGTAAAAGGTTGCCCAACAGGGATACATATTTACCCCCAGAGAAAAAAAAATATAGCTGAAATAGGACAGTTACACATAGAAATTGTTCATTTGAAGAAAAAAAATCGTTGCGTCATACGTATTTTAGCCGATGCCTGCATTTGTTTTCACTCGTCGCTCGTGAAATCTGGGCTGGAACTTAATGGAGGATGAAAATCACAATCTCTCCTTTAAACATCTCATCCCTGCAATTCGACAGTACCTAATGCCCTGTAACTCATCTAATATAACTGCAAACATGTACATGATTCCGCATAACCAGCCCCAGTAAAGATCACACCTAACGTCTACAAATGTAATCTGCCAGACAGGAACAGAAGTAGATGCATCAAGTGGTTTCTTTAAGAGCACAAGACTAACCCAAATAACCACTGGAAAAACAAACAAGAATTTACAAGTGGGTAACAAAATGCTGCAGCGGGAGGGGGGGGCGGGAACGGACAGCGGGAGGGGGTAGTGTCAGACTCGTATGTATCAGGCATGGGAAAAGACATGCAGCGGGCTTCCTTGAAAGCAACACAATTTGATGTCCTGCACAGTAGTGCAATCCTTTGACACTGAAAGTTATTGTTTGAACCCACCTTTCATATTAAATACGACAGACTATGCCCATTCAGTTTTTGACCTCGCAGCAGTGACCGTTATCTCGTACTTGCACTTACACATTAAATGTACAGTAGCCTTTTTGAACATACGGCGCGTGCATTTTAAACAACCCGCCAGGCTGCTCCCACATGTCCTGGGAAAGAGCCAGTTATTCTGTGATTGGCTGAGGAGGGGGCAGTTCCCAGGATCGCTATAATGAATGGATGAAAGGGCTTGAAATGATAGGTTGGGGAGGGAGCAAAGTCAGGTTTACTTTAAGATCCGCACCCGCATAAGATCCAGTGGCATACCACGGGCCGTGTCCCTAGTGCAAGCAAAACATTAGCACTTACACTCACCGGGCTCTCAGGCGGATGCTCCTCTCTCTCTTTGGTGGCGGGTGCGGGACACACGGCCGGTGTGTCTCTCCAAACAGCGTGGGGCTCTCCTGCAACTCCGGAGCCCCGCCTGCACTCTCCACCGCCCGGCTCTCCTCTCACTCAGGACGTCCTGCAAGGCAGGGTAGGCTCCCGCCCTCGCTTCCTGTCGGCCATTGTTTTTCACGAAACTCCCCGGCCCCGAGCAGGCAGGCGGGTGCCGGACCAGATTCGGGGGCGTTCCCGGGAATTGGCTTTCGGCTGACGTAGCGTGACGTAGCCAAAAGCCAAAAATTCTCGGGAACGTCCCCGAATCTGGTCCGAGATTGACAGACAGAGCCTTCTCCCAATGGCTAGCCTCCATTTATGGAGCTAGCCAATGAGAGAGTGGGGACGGTCCAGTCCCCACACACAGATATCATTAAGTTTTTCCTAGCGCATGCGTACTTCGTACGCATTGGCTAGGCAAAACCTAAAAAAGGATCAAGATGGTGCAGCGAAGCGGATTGCACGGCACATGGTATGCTCGCAATGAAAGCCTTTTAGAAGAGTTTGCACTTGGGTGCTTGTGTAGAGTATAGTTAAGTAGGCTGTGGCTGGGTTGCTCCAAATAATAATGACCTGCAAGTTAACGGGTATTTCTCAATATATGAAAAACTTGGACCTCTCGAGATGTTGAGGTGGAGTTTCACATAAGTGAGAATGGTGTCAGAACTCAGCTATTTACTCACTCGTCCGGGGGAGTAACATAGGCCCCGCATCCCCTTCGGCGAGGGGGGCCCCCCAGGCTGCAGGGGGCCCCTTCAGCACAGTAATGAGGCCTGAGTGGCTCCGTTTTGAATCCGGAGAGGGGGCCCCTCCGTGTACATTGCAGGGGGGTGGGCCTTAAACTTTTGTTATGCAGCTGCACTCGCCCATCTATAAATTCCACTCAGACTCCCCTAGGCAATCATGACCCTGCCGTCAGCATGACAGCAGCCTTGTGATTGGTCTGAGTACTATGGTTCGGTGCTCAGACAGGGACTGAGAGCGTGTGCATGTTCTCCACCCAAGTTGTATAATACAGCCAGATGGAGAACATGCTAAGTGCACACAACTGTTTGGCCGACCCAAGACAGCCGGCCAAACCGTCATGCGGATTTAGAAAGTGCCAACCAACCGTCCCACAGCTCTGTGGTATGCTCAGCCCTGCCTGCACCTAAAGCCAGGACAGAAAACTAAAATGATAATCATATGGTGTTATCATTTTCGTTTTCCTGTGTGGCGACACTCTTCCTCCTAAGCAGAGGAGCCGCTGCTGCCTGCATGTCACTCATCATTAACTGCACATGTTCTGTGAGCCATGAAAGCTTGTACTAGTGTGCCCTGCTGGATCTGTTCTGCTGGGAATGGAAGTTTGCGCAGGTTGCCTTCTTGAGAGTTGGAAGCTTGCTTTTCTTCTGCCATCCTGTAACAATTCTGTGAGTAACAGGGGCTGGTTCTTTATTAGATCATGGAGGCATTGTTCCCCTGTTTTGTTGTCCCCAGGCCACATATTAAATGTATGATTCAATGTTTTATTTTGTAGCTGCATTGCTTTTATTTAAGCATAGCCGAGTTAGATGCCTTTCTGCATTAGTGAGGGTGGATGGTTCATCTGGGCCTTGGGGTGAAGTGCGCATGTCAGGTTGAATGGGTGCCTTGCTGTGCCCAGCCCAACATGCACCCTTGAACCCTGTCCTATCTGCATGTTAGCAGCCTGTTAGCGTGCTGGGTTCACCTGACTGAGCCAACCCTTGCGCTGATCTCATGGTGTTTACTCACAGAGACAGCAAGGGAGCAGTGTCGAGCTTGACTTAGAAGATGGATCTAAGCCTCACTAGTCATTCACACATGAGGAAGCGGGATGGGAATGGCCGAGCTGTACAACAAAGCATGGTCACAACAAGTGTGGTTCCATTACCAATAGATGCCATGAGGCCGCTCAAGCGTTCTCAGAGAATATTCAGGTAAGCATACTGCTGTTTCCTAAGGAAACAGGATAGTTAAAAAAATAATTGCATTTCTTCTGAACTAATGATGTCAATTGGTGCGCACCACTATTGGGAGAAGTGTCAATATTAGAATAATGACACTCAGGGGCATATTTACAAAAAAATGCCAGAGCTTAGTGTCACACCAATTTGGCAACGCTGCACTCCGACATTTTCTAAATGCAGGGATGCGCTTTATCCAACAAATACAGAGCACCCCTGCATTTCCCCTAGCGCTAAAAAGGGACACCTTCCGGCACATAAACAATCAATAATGGCGATTTTCTGTTTCTATGTGTGCTGCAGCAGCACACATAGAAAGAGCAAAATATGAGGGGAAATTAAAAATGTCTCCTCGTATCACCATTCTATCTGGGGCAGCATCAAAAAGCAATGGGTTTTGCAGTGGAATGCCCACATCAACACCAATTGCCCACCCCTCTGCCACAGCGGACTGCGGCAGCAAGGTACATAATAACAAGGTGGCGTTAAGCCACATTAAGGGGCTTAGCACCACTTTGTAAATTTGTGAAATGGCGCAGCACCACTGGAGCATCAGAAAGAGGGATGCTCCGATGGCTTTGGGGGTTTGTAAATATGCCCCTAAGCCTCCACCGGTTTTTCAATCCCTTGTTGTTTTCTTCTTTGTGAGCCTGAATATCTTAGCACCACGAATCCTCAACATGTTTGCGTTTTAACTTCACAACTGTGTTTAGCGGAGTATAGCACAGCTCAATGGAACATGGTCTATGCATGCCCTGCTGTCAATATTCAAATTCATTATTGCGTGACTTATATATGATGAATTCTCAAGTCTTATGTGAAATACATGAAAACCCAAACAACAGAGCACTCACTTTGTCATTCTTCAGCCATGAATACATCGGTTCAGTGTTTTATTCTAATTTTATGTGCTTGTGTTCCTGCTAGAATTAAAAGGACGAAACAATTCTCCAAGACCTTTCAAGAAGTTGAATAATTTCAAGGCACGTTCAACTTTGTTCTTTCAAGTTTAGGCACTTGTATTTTCTGTGCACACCCTTTTTCTTATGACCCATGATGCTCTAAAATCGCATCCAGTCAAAACATAGAGTAATTAATACTGGGCGGCAGGTGCACACTGTTTTATTAATATGCTGCTTAATTTTTAATTGTGAAGTATTTTAATTTTTTTGCTTGCAACTTACACACTTATTGATAATTCACACGCAGCTTAATTAACGTCTCCTGCTGAATTGCCTCAGTTTTCTTCAATTGTGAGTGGTTAAAACCGTTTTCGAAAGGTTAGCCACTAGTTGTGCACGTATAGCTCACACTTGACTATTTCATGTGAGATTTGTTTGGTGGCGAGCTTCAAAGGCTTCAACGACGTTTATTTTGTCATACAGTAGCAAAGCATACATACGACTTTTCAGTAACATAACTTGCTGTAAAAGAATACATTTCATGAAAGCTAGCACGAGTTTAGCTGCTTTGCTTTCCTGCATGTCCATGCCATGAGCTACTTTTAGTACTGTGTACAGTCTACATAAATGTGTGTGTGCTTAGTAAGAGAAATTAATGTTTGTTTTATTTTCAACTATGAGCAACAGAGATCCTCCATTTATATAGTGCCTCTCAACAAGTTTTGAAATGTTAACAAACAGAACTTGCGTAATGCGAGATGTAGTATCTGCCTTGTTGGTCGGGCATGTGGTGCTAAATTGATATACGAACGTAACTTGTATGGTGAGGGAAACATGGGGGCATATTAGCAAGAACCTTGTTAAAATTATCGCTGTTTTAGTGGCAGGAAACTGCTGCTAAAACGGCGATAATGGGCTTGCTAATATGCGTTATAGAATTCCAATAGAAGCCCAGGTTAGTTGTGCAGGACATATAACCTGGGCTTCTATTGGAATTCTATAATGCATATTAGCAAGCCCATTATCGTCATTTTAGCGGCAGTTTCCGGCCGCTAAAACGGCGATAATTTTAACAAGGTTCTTGCTAATATGCCCCAAAGTGTATTGCAACACTAAAGCATTCCACAAGAACTCTACCCTGTGCCCTTTCCATCAGCACCCTCAGGCCCAGAATGGAAGAGTAGCATGTGCATCAAAGGGAAGGCTGGGATTTGTCCCTGTCCAGCCATGCACGCTTACCTCACAGCTGGATACCTTGGCCCATTTCTCTGCTGTTTACGGATGACAATTCCAGCCCTGGAGCATTCATCACATTTCACGCTTCATCCAGTTTTTAATCTGTTTAAATGTTTCAAGAGTACACATTTATAATTGCTTTAAAACTCTTCTTGCTTTCTCAAATTTGCTTAAAAATATACCATTTGCAACTTATCTTTTTTCAAAATGTTCTTGATTGGAGACCCCCCTCCCAAAATTACTGGGCTGGGCTTACTCACAACGTATTACCTCTTCGTCTGACTTCCTCGCCACAGTAATTACTAATGAGCTCTCTGCTCCCACAGAAACTCCAAGCAAAAGTTATCATACTAGTCTCCCTATCCCTCCAATATGGCCCCCAGTGGCAACCACCAATCACATAAAAGGATACAAGATCCACACCATAACCTGTTTTTTTGTTTCTGCACTACTCCGAGTGCTGTTCGTGTCCCTGTTGGTTCAGGTGAGCTGGGGGTGGCTGTCCTGCTTTAGCGGACTCTTGGGCCCTGTTCCATAAGGGGCGGGGGGATGGTTGTTTTCACATGTGTGTGCTCTCCGTGTTTCCCCCCCCTTATTGACCACTTGTGGCATTCTCCTTTGTCCTGCTATAGCGGACTTCCAGAGTTGCCTTGCCTCTCAGTTCTGTTTTACCCTTCCTTGTGTGGGGGGTGTATCCTGGGTCACTGTGGTGGAGGTCCCGCTGAGTCCTGCTTAGCGCACTCAGCATGTCTGCCTTCCTTTTGCCTCCCGCGGGTCCTGCCATAGCGGACCTTGCCCGCTTGGTGGTTCCCTCGAGGGGCTCTCCCTCGTTGGCTTTTGCCGTGTCCTGCCTTGGCGGACTCGGCATCACTTGCTTCGGTGTTATCTCCGGGGCTACTGCAGCGCTGGTGGGCTCCCTCCTCCCTCATGGGGTCCGCTTTCACGTTCCTTCGGCTGGGCTGACGGGGATCGCATTCATCGGATACACATTGGAGGGCATGGCCTATTCCGTATGAGCGTGGTTAACTGCCTGTTTGTAGGTGTATCCTGGCGGTGACATCATGTTTGTGGGCGTGCCAATGGCTGTCCTGATGTCTTTGTTTTGATTTCCGTGGAATACGGACCCTACTTATGCTGTCATAGTGTCCCAAGAAGGAATATGTTTGGACGCTTCTTTATTGATCGCTTTTTGGTTGCTCCTTATGTCATTCTGGGGTTCTTCTGGCTCCCTGGTCACTGTTCCTTCCATCGCTTTGATTCGGGTGATGCTTGTTACATTGCTGGCTGCTGCTTTACGTGTTGTGGTCTCTGTTCCTCCTTCTTGGTGACCTGGATGTGTGCCTGGTCCTTACTGTGAGTCAGGTGGGGACGGTGATGTGGTACTTGCAGGTCGTTTTCTGCATGGGTATGCTCTTGTGGTGATTCTGCAGCGCGTTCTTGCATTCCAGTATGATCCCGTGTCTGCAGTGGCTGTGGAGGACGCTGTTTGTTTTCTCTGTATGGGCGGGTTGGCCCTGCGTCGTTGCACATCCGCTCCTCTGTCTTCATGATTTTGGAAGAGGACTGGGAGGGTGTGGATATGGTTGGCTTCCCTGGTTTCTGGCCTATAGATATCCTTTGCAAGACTTTGCAGTTTGGTTTTCGATTTCTGTATAGGTGGGTTCCTTTTTGTCTGGCTTCTCCTCTCAGGGTACTGTTATTTTGGAGGGGTGCCTCTCCGGCTGGTCTGGTTTGTAAGATGGTAGATGCGGCGGTGTTGCGCTCTTTTTACGCTGCCGTTGTTTCCGTTAGGGCTGCTGCCTTTTCCCCCTATGCCTGTCATGCCTTGCTGATCCTTTTTAGTCCTAGGCTGAGTTGTTGGTCCAGGGCGATGTCGTTTCACCCTAGGTCGCTCTGATGGGGATGCAGTTGCGTCTGCTTTCTGACATCTCCTTTGTTTTTTGGGGGCGACGGCTTCTAAATGCGGGGTCTTCTGTGGCTGCTTGTGGCCGGTTGTGGCTCCGCTCATGGAAAGGCTGTTGCTGCGCATTACTCGTGATGATCCCATTTTCTGGATTTGCATATAGTCGTACACTCTGCGGAACGTCATACACTGCTGGCGCCATGTAGAGCTGGGCGTTCACACCTTTTCCGGGCTTGTGGGCCTTTGGTGCTGCCCGTCGAGGCCGGGCTCATTTGCCCTTTTGTGACCGGGGTGCTCCTTCCTTGATGAGTCCTGGTTCCCAGCCTCCTCTTCCTCCTCTCCTGCACCCTCCGTCTCTTGACTGCGTGGCTCCTAATGTTGGTACTTTGGGGGGTCGCCTGTCTCTCTTTGTGGTCGACTGATTGCGGACTGAGTCTGCTGATTGGTTTCTTCTGGTGGGTCGGTCAGGTTTTTGTATGGGGTCGTCCAGCCTCCCAGGACTCTTTTTTGGATCACTCCTTCCCCTTGGGACGTGCTGCTGTATGTGGCTCTGTTGGTTGGCGTCTGTTGCCTTGGGGTATGGGGCACTGTTGTTCCGTTGCCCGGGATTCTGTGGGGCCTGGATGTGTCCTCTATTCTCTTCTGGGTGTAGTTGCGTGCATCCGAGGAGCTGTGGCTCAGTGGTGAGTCGTGTGCCTCTGATGGCGCAGGCTCGCAAGGGACGTGGGCTCGATGGGGTCCTCTGGCCGTTCTTGGTCCTGATATGGTTGGATTGGTTTGTTCCCCCTGTCTTATTCAGGGTGGGGTCTTTGCAGGTGTTTTTGCCTCCGATCTTTCAGAGTTTTTCTGATTTCCCTCGGCCGTCTGGTTGATTTTCTCCATATCCCTGTACGTCTGGACTCTCGGATGTTGTCCGCTTCTGTGTTCTGGGCGGTGTTTTACACTATGGGGTGTTGCCCTTTGACCTGTGTTCCTCCCTTCTTGTCTTTGCTGGGGTTTTAGCCCCTCTGCTTGGGCATTTCCGTGGGATGGGGGCTGTGTTCTTCCTTCTCTGGATATTTTGTTGGTTTCTGTTTATTCTTTCTCTTAGACAGAGTTCCGAATCAGGGAGGTTTGCCTGGTCCTGGTGGGTCACGGTATTCTGGTAGATCGGTCGTGACCCTGCCTGGTTCCTTTTCGGGATCTGACTTGCGTCGGAGCTCCTTTCCGGCTCTGTTGAAGTTTGTGCTCTTGCCTCCTGCCCGGATATTGACTCTGGTGTTGGTGCTTCGGTCTCTGTTATCTAGGACTTGCTCTCTTGTGTTCCTTGGGTGTTACCTGTTTAACTTGTGGCTCCTGGAGCTGCTGTCCTTATCCTTGGTGGTTCTTTGGTCTCATCTCCGTATGTTTCCTGTGATGGGCCATCTTTTGTCTGTTTGTCACCCCTGCGGTCTGGTTTCAGACTCGGGGTTCCAGTGTCGGCCAGGGTGAAGGGGTCTCTGTTTTAATGCTTGGACGCCGATCCTCTGTCCAAGGTTGTCCATTTCTGTTTGTTCCCTCACTGGTGTTCGCCTTGCGTACCCGTTAGTTGGACTGGGGGTGCTACTATGGACTTCGCTTCTGTGCTGGGCTGGTGGTTGGTGGCTCAGATGTCTTGCTCCTCCATTACATTGTGATGTGGCCTGTTCCACTTGGTCTCTAGGTGTTTGCTGCCTTGCTGGTGTGTCACCTTGTTTATGTACGGACGGACTGCCGAGTTGTCATGTCCATCATCTGTCATCAGGGGGTTGTCGTGTTCATTCCCTCAATTGTTGTAGTCACCTCCTTGGTCCTTGAGTGGGGTCGTCATTGGCCTCCCTGCCTGCAGTTTCCTTCCCGGGCTGGGTGCTTGTTGTGGCTGCCTGTCTGGGCTGGGTCTTCCCTTCTTGGGGTCTTGCCTCTGACCCGAGTGCTGTTCTGGACATTGCTGTGGTGTTTTGGTTGTCCTGTGGTGGATTTGTTTGCGTCTTCGGATGAGGTCCGTTGTTTCTGAACGATTGTGCGTTTTCAGATGGCTTGGAGGGTGGATGCGCTGTCCTTCCTGTGGCCCTTGGGCCTGTTGTCTGCCTTCCTCTGGTTCCCCTGATTCCGGCGATTGTGCTGTGGTTTGGGTGTGATGGGGCATTAGTGCCTCTGGTGGTTCCAGGTTGGCTTCGTCCCCCGTGGTTTCCTCTGTTGTTGGTGGTGGCGTTGCGTCCGGGTTGGACGTTGCCGTTCCTTTTGCTTCCCTTTCATGGAACCTCTGGTTCCTCTTCCGGTGTTCCGGTCTGTGTTCCTTCTGAGTTGGCTCTTGTGATGTATTCCCTGTTCCTGAATGATTGTTCATTTGGGGTTGAGGGTCTTGTCCTGCTGTGCGGGCGCCCCTCTGCTTTTGTTGTCTTTCACCATGTATTGGGTCCCCTTTGCTGTTTGGTGTCTGCACTATGGTTTGGCTCCTGATCGGGTCCTGGATCTTTTTGGGGGTCGGCGTTGGTTGGGCTTGGCCCTTTTTGCCCTCCGTGTTCGGGGAGGGCTGCCTTTGGAGTTTTTCTCTTGGTCTACCTTTTGTACCTTTGAAGTCTCCTCTTTTCCCATCTCTGGCACTTCTACGCCCTTGTCCTGTGTTGTCTCCTCCCTGAGGGACCTTCCGTGGTGTTGAGTGCATTGCAGGGGGTTCGCTTTGGTTTGTTGCAGTTGGGGGACTTGCTGTTTTTGGCGTACTGAAGGTTTGCGTGCTCTTGCGTGTCCTTCCTTCTTTTGTGCCTGGTTGTGCTCTTTATTTAGTCGGTTGGCGGAGTTGTTGCTTCCTGTTGACTTCTTTGAACATTTTTGGTTATGTAGCATGCTTTGGTGTTTTATTACCTCGCACGGCTGCTTTTTCTGTGGTGGACTATTGTTTGTCATTTTGGCTGCTCTGTTGGGGCCTGTTGTCATCTCTTCCGCTCTGTATCGGTTGATTTTGGCAGCTCTCCTTTTGGTGTCTGTTTCAGTTGGTGGTTCCCTCTTGTCCGATTCGGGGGCGTTCTACTCATTTTGTGGCTGCTCCTTGGACTGCCTTTCCGGTAGTTTCCATGGGTGTTTTACTGGACAGCCACTTGGTCTTCACCTTATGCCTTCTTTGCTCATTTCCGGCTTGAGGTTGGTGCTTCTGTTTGCTTTATTATTATTATTATTATACAAAATTTATAGCGCGCTCAGTTACCCAGGAGCATCCCGGCGCCTCTTTGTTTCCGTATTAAGTGTTTTCTTGAGAGATGTCTCTCTCCCGTTGTTGTCACTGTCGTTTTTTTGTTGTACTGCTGTTAGAACTGGCTATTTCTGGTAGGCCAAGGCTGACGCCAAAGCCAGGCAGAAACCACCATTCTAGTCAGGGCGAGGGAGTCACATGCCAAGATAACCCCTGCTCACCCCCTTGGTAGCTTGGCACGAGCAGTAAGGCTAAACTCGGAGGCAATGTGTAAAGCATTTGCGTCAGCACACAACAGCAACAACATCCTAGGCACACAACAAAAGGAACTCCACACAAGGTTATATTAAAATAACTTTTGTATTGTCAAAACACATCAGATAGAAATCACACATGTACATTGTGCCAACTGGCACGGGCAATATTCATAAGGGATTATTTACAAGACAGGGCCACATAGGCCACTGTCAGAATCAACACTTTTAGAAATAGAAATACTGTCAGAAATTAGAATAAAAGGATATAAAATAACAGTTATAAATCACATCCAGTAACTACTGGTAAAGGTAGGTACACACTACGCAATACTAATAACCATAGGCCTAGATCACGCATGGACACATAACCTCTCTAGTATAAACTATACTAGGCAAAACACAACCACCTAAGAATAAAATACATTTAGGGGTAGAAGCAAGAACACATTACACATGATGCATCAAAAACACATTCAGCGGTGTAGGGAAAAAGGTAAACACATGATGCATAAAACATTCAGAGGTGTAAGGAAAGAAAGAACACATGATGCCTAAAAACATTCAGAGGTGTAAGACAAGGGAAACACATGATGCATAAACCTACACATTCAGTGGTGTGCAGAACAAAGCACATGACGCAATAAAATACATTCAGAGGTGCAGCACAAGAAGACACATGATGCCTAAAACATTCAGAGGTGCAAGGAAAAACCACACAATTGCGCAAAACCTACATAAGCCACCACCTGTGGCAGTCCCTAGGCCAACTGGCCATGTTGGGGCTAGGACGCCCTGTGTCTCAATGTCAGGGGCCTAAACGGTGCAGGTGCCCACTACTTGCTGGGCACCTGGGAACATCCCAAGACCTAAACGGTGCAGCTGCCCACTAATTGCTGGGCAGCTGGGAAATAAAAACTGCGACAGGGCCCTCACTGACCCTTAGGCGCAAACTGCACCCACTGCTGGAGCCACACAGGCTCTGGGCATATCACGTGCCCCAAACGTTGGAGCCACACAGGCTCTGAAACATAACACTTGCAGGCAGGAGGGGGCGGGCACCGGCAATGTGCCCTGGCGCCCCCTCTAACTAAAAATGGCCCCCAGACCGTTCTTAGGGCTCTACAACAACCAAACAACTACTGCCCATCTGTGGAGCCATGGGGCTCTAAAAAGAATTATGCCCCTCGTTGGAGCCTCGGGGCTCCAAGAAATGCCACGGAGCCCCTCAGGGCTCGGAAACCAACAACCATGTCCCCGGGGCCCTCGTGGGCCAAACAAGAATGCGGTGGGCGGCCCACTGCCATCCGGGGCCACCCTGACCCCAGTGCCTCAAACCGACACCGCACGGAGCTTCCCCCGCCGCAGCCCTTCACTCACCGGCCCTGCTGCGGGGAGGCTCCATCGTCACGCCGTCTCTCTGCGGTGTCCTCCCTGCTGCCGGCACTTCTCTGCACTCGGGCCGCGGGCCAGGCCTCTGCCCGCACACAGGGCTCTTCACTCGAGCCCCGGCCATGCTACCTCTCGGCTCCTCTCTTCTCTTGGGGCTCCCTCTCGGGCACGGGAGCCCCGCAGCGGCCGCCGCCATCTTCTCTGCTCCCCTTCGTCCGTCCAACCAGAGCGCGGCTCACGGGGACGAGCCCCCACCAACGGCCCAATCAGCTCGCGGCCTCACAGGGCGAGCCTCCCAGGCCCGCCAATGACAGCGCGGCGCCTCCGGGTCTCCGTCCACGGCTCCGGGCAGGGGGGCAGCGATTTCTCTGGCACCAATTGAGGGGTGGGCACCCTCGAAATCCCATTAAATTGTAGTAGCAAGGTAGGCACTCGCAAAGGGACCCCTGAACGGGAGAATACCCGTGATACTAAAAATAAAGTGCACACGAAGCACTCGAGGCCACACAAAGGGCAGGAGCGCTTCCCACACGGGATAACCACAGCGCTCTGCCAGAAAGTTAAAAGTAAAGCGCTCTCAAGCGCTATAAAGGCATATGCAGCGCTCCCAGCACTAGGACAGCAAACAAAGCGCTTCCAGGCGCTTTAGGCTCTAATAAGCCCTGGCAAAAGCAAGAAAAAGTTCCCAGGAGTCCTGGAGGAGTAAAAGTGGAGCAGAACAGATCCCTGCAAAGAAGAGTCCTCCAGCATCCAGGAAAGTCCATCAGATGTCCAGGGGCTGGGCAGGGCCCAGGGATTCCCCTGGGCCCAAGCAGCAGCACGCCCCTGGCAGATTCAAGTCCAAAAACAAGAACATTTTGGAAGGGGACACAGCCCCTTCTTATACACAGAAAAGTCTTTGAAGTCTTTGTGCAGGCAGTGTGAGAACCAGCTAGAACTGGTTATAGGGAAGTCCTTTCAGTATCAGGGACAGAGGTGACAGTCGCCCAGCGGGGAGGTGGAGCCAGCATTGTGGCAGGCAGGCACAGCCTCATTCACTATCAGGTGCTATCTCCTCCCACTTCCCTGGCAGCAGATGCTGCCTTTCATCCACCGGCTGACTCAGACAACCTCCTGGGGCTCTGCAGCCCCTGTCACCCTCAAACCAGACAGTCAATCCACAAGCAGGCCCAGGCACTCTGGGCCAGGCTCACCAGCCAATCACACGCCAGGCACAAATTACACAAATATGCCAATTTCTCAAAGTGGCACTTCTAGACTAGACACAACCATGCCGCATACACCATTACGCAGCATTCAATCTCACGAGTTCGCACATATCAAACTCGACCCTGCACTCCCCACACATCAGGAACTACCATGGGCATACATATTCCCCATTCATTCCTATGGGAGGGCAGGTCACTCACCACACATACACAGAGAGCACACGCACTTTACACTGTACCACAGTGAAAAAGTGCGCAGAGGCCTAAAATCACCAACACCAGGTTCTAGAAACAGGCTAGGAAAATGCAAAAGGTTTCGGGGTGAACCTGCCAAAAGGGCCAGGTCCAACACAACCCCCTTCCAGCCAAAACGCAGGGTAGACCAATCACTCCACTGATGGGCTTCCTTGCTTTGGGTGACAAAACACGGACGCGGGCCCGCAAGGCAGGGACACCTTCCAGTTTTTCGCCACTCTGAACCTACATGGTTTCCTCCAAACAAGAACTCTCTGACCCAACTAGGATACCCCACTGGTACACACTAGTCATCCACAGGCAGGACCAGGCCCTAGGCCATCCAAATATCACAGGTCCTGTCCAAACCACAGAGTGGGGGGCAGTAACCCCTGGCACACAATAGCCACTCTCCACTCTCCCTCTCAGGGTAGCTACAACTACCACTGATCCAACAACCTAGGGTCCACACCCCCAGGCTGACCAGAGGTCACGGGCAAGAATGCCCCACCCTACCTCTACTTCTGGGCTTCCGCACCCTCACAGGGAAGCACCCACCAGAACACAATTCTCCTACCAGATCAGGACCTCACTCCATCACTGGTCTACCACCTGGGATCTGGAAACGATTTCACTTCAGAGGTGCAAAGCACACAGCACAGTCCCTCTTCAAGCAGGTGGGGGGACAAAGCACACAGCAAAGCCCCCTTTCCTCTACCTTAGTGGAAACAACAAACTGCAGGTGAGCCCCAGATCACACAGCAAGGGCAGCCCCCTCAGTCTCTTCAGCTGATCTACTTTGGCAGAGATTCCTTCTTGCAATAATCACAAAAAGACCTGGTCCTAAAGGCAACTAATCATTATAGAACTGTGAACATCTATGGATTGTCAAAAGATCATTCCAATCACACCTCTGATTGTAGAGATTATTACCATGTTCCAGTCTATTGCCAAGAATAAAAGATAGCCAGTCTCTGATAAACATGTAACCAGACAACACAGTACAAACATCCACTAGAAGGACAACATTTGAAAAAATGTGTGAATAGCTAGATGACACCTCACGGGCGCACCACCAATGGGACCCCTGGTTGGTACTCACCAGGATGGCCCTGTTCTCATCATCGGTGTCAACTAGCTTAACGTAAACGTGTCCGAAACCCAAAGGAAAAGGAGACAGTGAATGGTGGAGTGTACGCAAAAACTTATATATGACAAGGACTAACAACGTTCAACATATAACACATAAACTACTGTGCAACGAGATACAGAAACCTTTTAATCGTATTTTCTTGTTGCCAACAGTAAACATATATACATAAAAAGGAGAGATACGAATATTACCTATCGATTCGCACTCAGCTCACAGCCCACATGTTTCATTGCCTTAGGTATTTATCAGGCAATTTCTTCAGGGCAAACGAGATTTGGGGTGCCACTGCCAGCAATACTGTGCTTTGCGTGCTGGAAGGCAACTTTTGCTTTCATACCGTTACCAATACGGCTATCTAAAATCATGGACCCACTCCCGTTCGGTGAGTGTGGTCTTTCCTCCCTTCTATTAGTATCAGTGGAGAGAATTCGTTCGGCGTCTTCTCGGCACCGGAACCGAGAAGACGCCGAACGAATTCTCTCCACTGATACTAATAGAAGGGAGGAAAGACCACACTCACCGAACGGGAGTGGGTCCATGATTTTAGATAGCCGTATTGGTAACGGTATGAAAGCAAAAGTTGCCTTCCAGCACGCAAAGCACAGTATTGCTGGCAGTGGCACCCCAAATCTCGTTTGCCCTGAAGAAATTGCCTGATAAATACCTAAGGCAATGAAACATGTCGGCTGTGAGCTGAGTGCGAATCGATAGGTAGTATTCGTATCTCTCCTTTTTATGTATATATGTTTACTGTTGGCAACAAGAAAATACGATTAAAAGGTTTCTGTATCTCGTTGCACAGTAGTTTATGTGTTATATGTTGAACGTTGTTAGTCCTTGTCACATATAAGTTTTTGCGTACACTCCACCATTCACTGTCTCCTTTTCCTTTGGGTTTCGGACACGTTTACATTAAGCTAGTTGACACCGATGATGAGAACAGGGCCATCCTGGTGAGTACCAACCAGGGGTCCCATTGGTGGTGCGCCCGTGAGGTGTCATCTAGCTATTCACACATTTTTTCAAATGTTGTCCTTCTAGTGGATGTTCGTACTGTGTTGTCTGGTTACATGTTTATCAGAGACTGGCTATCTTTTATTCTTGGCAATAGACTGGAACATGGTAATAATCTCTACAATCAGAGGTGTGATTGGAATGATCTTTTGACAATCCATAGATGTTCACAGTTCTATAATGATTAGTTGCCTTTAGGACCAGGTCTTTTTGTGATTATTGCTTGACTGAGTGGAGGGCGACCTAGTCCTATATTTCCCTCTTGACTCCTAATAAGTGGAGAGATTCCTTCTTGACCTAGAAGTTTCCCAATCTCCCAACCTAGGATCTAAACCCTCAGGTTGCACCGGGGTCAGAAGTACACTGTCCCTCTGCACCCCCTTCCAGAGTTCTGCACCCTCCACTTAGGAGTGGCACCCCTCAACACCAGGACCACCGGAGTTCTGGTTACAGACACTCCCCGTCCTCTAGACACAGGAAGATCCTCCTCAAATGACCTGTAAGTACAGCCTAGGCCCCTGACCTGGCGCTCCCGGGGGCACCCTCCAGGCCCAGAGACAGGGTTTTGGGCCAACGTGGGACACACCGTCCCACACTCACTCCGCCTCCACTGAGACAGGGCGTGAGCCGCTACACCCCTACCATCCTACTGGGACTTAGCTGGGCTACACATGAACCTCTTCACCTACACAGGATCATCCGATACACAAGCACTACTTTTAGAATTTCTCCCTAATGTCTCTGCAAGACATCTAGCATACCGTCGGAAATCCACCTTCTTATCCAGTGCCTCTGCAGGACCTCCTGCACACCACCAGAGGTACACCTCACGTGCAAGTTCCTTAAAACAAAACTCACACCAACTCCTCCAGTTCAACACAGCACTCATCCACAAACTCCCCCTCCAGACCGGCGAGACAGTTCCTCACTGCCTCTGACTCTCAACCTGTCACCCTCTTACTGAGCACCAGGCACCATACTCTGGGAACTGGGAATGGGAATTCACGCACTGGACACATTTAAGCTGCCACCACTGGATCCTACCATACTGGGGAATCCAGACACACACACTACACTCAGGGGATAACCACCCTCCCAAGCAAGCCATTTCTCCTCCACACTCCCTCTCTTCCATCTACCCACACAGGAACAGGAATAGGGATTGGACACTGGACCCAGCAAGGGATTCCTAATCTATGGGAACCTCCCCCTCTACTGGCGTCCCGCCCTGTCACTTTCTCTCATCTGCCACTAAACATAAAGCGCAGGAACACCTTCTGAAAATGACACTCTTGAGGAAAAACAAAATCACAAACAATAATCCCAAACATGTGACTATCTGAAAAATGCAGAGTTTTGTAATGTAGCCAGCTGTCGCTGTGGCACTGCGCAAACACAAGTCCAAATCCGCACCGCTGACCAACAATGTAAGAACTGGCTATTTCTGGTAGGCTAAGGCTGACGCCAAAGCCAGGCAGCAACCACCATTCTAGTCAGGGCGAGGGAGTCACACGTCAAGATAACCCCTGCTCACCCCCTTGGTAGCTTGGCACGAGCAGTAAGGCTAAACCCGGAGGCAATGTGTAAAGCATTTGCGTCAGCACACAACAGCAACAACATCCTAGGCACACCACCAAAGGAACTCCACACAAGGTTATATTGAAATAACTTTTGTATTGTCAAAACACATCAGATAGAAATCACACATGTACATTGTACCAACTGGCACGGGCAATATTCATAAGGGATTATTTACAAGACAGGGCCACATAGACCACTGTCAGAATCAACACTTTTAGAAATAGAAATACTGTCAGAAATTAGAATAAAAGGATATAAAATAACAGTTATAAATCACATCCAGTAACTACTGGTAAAGGTAGGTACACACTACGCAATACTAATAACCATAGGCCTAGATCACGCATGGACACATAACCTCTCTAGTATAAACTATACTAGGCAAAACACAACCACCTAAGAATAAAATACATTTAGGGGTAGAAGCAAGAACACATTACACATGATGCATCAAAAACACATTCAGCGGTGTAGGGAAAAAGGTAAACACATGATGCATAAAACATTCAGAGGTGTAAGGAAAGAAAGAACACATGATGCATAAAAATACATTCAGAGGTGCAGGGAAAGAAAACACATGATGCCTAAAAACATTCAGAGGTGTAAGACAAGGGAAACACGTGATGCATAAACCTACACATTCAGTGGTGTTCAGAACAAAGCACATGATGCCTAAAACATTCAGAGGTGTAAGGAAAACCACACAATTGCGCAAAACCTACATAAGCCACCACCTGTGGCAGTCCCTAGGCCAACTGGCCTTGTTGGGGCTAGGACGCCCTGTGTCTCAATGTCAGGGGCCTAAACGGTGCAGGTGCCCACTACTTGCTGGGCACCTGGGAACATCCCAAGACCTAAACGGTGCAGCTGCCACTAATTGCTGGGCAGCTGGGAAATAAAAACTGCGACAGGGCCTTCACTGACCCTTAGGCGCAAACTGTACCCACTGCTGGAGCCACACAGGCTCTGGGCATGTCACATGCCCCAAACGTTGGAGCCACACAGGCTCTGAAACATAACACTTGCAGGCAGGAGGGGGCGGGCACCGGCAATGTGCCCCGGCAACCTCTCTAACTAAAAATGGCCCCCAGAGCCTTCTTAGGGCTCTACAACAACCAAACAAATACTGGCCATCGTGGGAGCCACGGGGCTCTAAAAAGAATTATGCCCCTCGTTGGAGCCTCGGGGCTCCAAGAAATGCCACGGAGCCCCTCAGGGCTCAGAAACCAACAACCATGTCCCCGGGGCCCTTGTGGGCCAAACAAGTATGCGGTGGGGCGGCCGACTGCCATCTGGGGCCGCCCTGACTCCAGTGCCTCAAACCGGCACCGCACGGAGCTTCCCCCCCGCAGCCCTTCACTCACCGGCCCTGCTGCGGGGAGGCTCCATCGTCGCGCCGTCTCTCTGCGGCGTCCTCCCTGCTGCCGGCACTTCTCTGCACTCGGGCCGCGGGCCGGGGCTCTGCCCGCACACAGGGCTCTTCACTTGAGCCCCGGCCATGCTACCTCTCGGTTCCTCTCTTCTCTCGGGGCTCCCTCTCGGGCACGGGAGCCCCGCAGCGGCCGCCGCCATCTTCTCTGCTCCCCTTCGTCCATCCAACCAGAGCGCGGCTCACGGGGACGAGCCCCCACCAACGGCCCAATCAGCTCGCGGCCTCACAGGGCGAGCCTCCCACGCCCGCCAATGACAGCGGGGCGCCTCCGGGTCTCCGTCCACGGCACCGGGCAGGGGGGCAGCAATTTCTCTGGCGCCAAATGAGGGGTGGGCACCCTCGAAATCCCATTAAATTCTAGTAGCGAGGTAGGCACTCGCAAAGGGGCCCCTGAACGGGAGAATACCCGTGATACTAAAAATAAAGTGCACACGAAGCACTCGAGGCCACACAAAGGGCAGGAGTGCTTCCCACACGGGATAACCACAGCGCTCTGCCAGAAAGTTAAAAGTAAAGTGCTCTCAAGTGCTATAAAGGCATATGCAGTGCTGCCAGCACTAGGACAGCAAACAAAGCGCTTCCAGGCGCTTTAGGCTCTAATAAGCCCTGGCAAAAGCAAGAAAAAGTTCCCAGGAGTCCTGGAGGAGTAAAAGTGGAGCAAAACAGCTCCCTGCAAAGCTCCCTGCAAAGAAGAGTCCTCCAGCATCCAGGAAAGTCCATCAGATGTCCAGGGGCTGGGCAGGGCCCAGGGATTCCCCTGGGCACAAGCAGCAGCACGCCCCTGGCAGATTCAAGTCCAAAAACAAGAACATTTTGGAAGGGGACACAGCCCCTTCTTATACACAGAAAAGTCTTTGAAGTCTTTGTGCAGGCAGTGTGAGAACCAGCTACAACTGGTTATAGGGAAGTCCTTTCAGTATCAGGGACAGAGGTGACAGTCGCCCAGCGGGGAGGTGGAGCCAGCATTGTGGCAGGCAGGCACAGCCTCATTCACTATCCGGTGCTATCTCCTCCCACTTCCCTGGCAGCAGATGCTGCCTTTCATCCACGGGCTGACTCAGACAATCTCCTGGGGCTCTGCAGCCCCTGTCACCCTCAAACCAGACAGTCAATCCACAAGCAGGCCCAGGCACTCTGGGCCTGGCACTCCAGCCAATCACACGCCAGGCACAAATTACACAAATATGCCAATTTCTCAAAGTGGCACTTCTAGACTAGACACAACCATGCCGCATACACCATTACGCAGCATTCAATCTCACGAGTTCGCACATATCAAACTCAACCCTGCACTCCCCACATATCAGGAACTACCATGGGAATACATATTCCCCATTCATTTCTATGGGAGGGCAGGTCACTCACCACACATACACAGAGAGCACACGTACTTTACACTGTTCCATAGGGAAAAAGTGTGCAGAGGCCTAAAATTACCAACACCAGGTTCTAGAAACAGGCTAGGAAAAAGCAAAAAGTTTCGGGGTGAACCTGCCAAAAGGGCCAGGTCCAACACAACCCCCTTCCAGCCAAAACGCAGGGTAGACCAATCACTCCACTGATGGGCTTCCTTGCTTTGGGTGACAAAACACGGACACGGGCCCGCAAGGCAGGGACACCTTCCAGTTTTTAGCCACTCTGAACCTACATGGTTTCCTCCAAACAAGAACTCTCTGACCCAACAAGGATACCCCACTGGTACACACTAGTCATCCACAGCCAGGACCAGGCCCTAGGCCATCCAAATATCACAGGTCCTGTCCAAACCACAGAGTGGGGGGCAGTAACCCCTGGCACACAATAGCCACTCTCCACTCTCCCTCTCAGGGTAGCTACAACTACCACTGATCCAATAACCTAGGGTCCACACCCCCAGGCTGACCAGAGGTCACGGGCAATAATGCCCCACCCTACCTCTACTTCTGGGCTTCCGCACCCTCACAGGGAAGCACCCACCAGAACACAATTCTCCTACCAGATCAGGACCTCACTCCATCACTGGTCTACCACCTGGGATCTGGAAACTATTTCACTTCAGAGGTACAAATCACACAGCACAGTCCCTCTTCAAGCAGGTGGGGGGACAAAGCACACAGCAAAGCCCCCTATCCTCTACCTTAGTGGAAACAACAAACTGCAGGTGAGCCCCAGATCACACAGCAAGGGCAGCCCCCTCAGTCTCTTCAGCTGCTCTACTTTGGCAGAGATTCCTTCTTGACCTAGAAGTTTCCCAATCTCCCAACCTAGGAACTAAACCCTCAGGTTGCACCGGGGTCAGAAGTACACCGTCCCTCTGCACCCCCTTCCAGAGTTCTGCACCCTCCACTTAGGAGCGGCACCCCTCAACACCAGGACCGCCAGAGTTCTGGTTACAGACACTCCCCGTCCTCTAGACACAGGAAGATCCTCCTCAAATGACCTGTAAGTACAGCCTAGGCCCCCGACCTGGCGCTCCCGGGGGCACCCTCCAGGCCCAGAGACAGGGTTTTGGGCCAACGTGGGACACACCGTCCCAAACTCACTCCGCCTCCACTGAGACAGGGCGTGAGCCCCTACACCCCTACCATCCTACTGGGACTTAGCTGGGCTACACATGAACCTCTTCACCTACACAGGATCATCAGATACACAAGCTACTACTTTTAGAATCACTCCCTAATGTCTCTGCAAGACATCTAGCATACCGTCAGAAATCCACCTTCTTATCCAGTGCCTCTGCAGGACCTCCTGCACACCACCAGAGGTACACCTCACGTGCAAGTTCCTTAAAAAAAACCTCACACCAACTCCTCCAGTTCAACACAGCACTCATCCACACACTCCCCCTCCAGACTGGCGAGACAGTTCATCACTGCCTCTGACTCTCAACCTGTCACCCTCTTACTGAGCACCAGGCACCATACTCTGGGAACTGGGAATGGGAATTCACGCACTGGACACATTTAAGCTGCCACCACTGGATCCTACCATACTGGGGAATCCAGACACACACACTACACTCAGGGGATAACCACCCTCCCAAGCAAGCCATTTCTCCTCCACACTCCCTCTCTTCCATCTACCCACACAGGAACAGGAATAGGGATTGGACACTGGACCCAGCAAGGGATTCCTAATCTATGACAACCTCCCCCTCTACTGGCGTCCCGCCCTGTCACTTTCTCTCATCTGCCACTAAACATAAAGCGCAGGAACACCATCTGAAAATGACACTCTTGAGGAAAAACAAAATAACAAACAATAATCCCAAACATGTGACTATCTGAAAAATGCAGAGTTTTGTAATGTAGCCAGCTGTCGCTGTGGCACTGCGCAAACACAAGTCCAAATCCGCACCGCTGACCAACAATGTTAGAACTGGCTCTTTCTGGTAGGCTAAGGCTGACGCTAAAGCCAGGCAGAAACCACCATTCTAGTCAGGGCGAGGGAGTCACACGCCAAGATAACCCCTGCTCACCCCCTTGGTAGCTTGGCACGAGCAGTAAGGCTAAACCCGGAGGCAATGTGTAAAGCATTTGCGTCAGCACACAACAGCAACAACATCCTAGGTACACCACAAAAGGAACTCCACACAAGGTTATATTAAAATAACTTTTGTATCGTCAAAACACATCAGATAGAAATCACACATGTACATTGTGCCAACTGGCACGGGCAATATTCATAAGGGATTATTTACAAGACAGGGCCACATAGGCCACTGTCAGAATAAACACTTTTAGAAATAGAAATAGTGTCAGAAATTAGAATAAAAGGATATAAAATAACAGTTATAAATCACATCCAGTAACTACTGGTAAAGGTAGGTACACACTACGCAATACTAATAACATAGGCCTAGATCACGCATGGACACATAACCTCTCTAGTATAAACTATACTAGGCAAAACACAACCACCTAAGAATAAAATACCTTTAGGGGTAGAAGCAAGAACACATTACACATGATGCATCAAAAACACATTCAGTGGTGTAGGGAAAAAGGTAAACACATGATGCATAAAACATTCAGAGGTGTAAGGAAAGAAAGAACACATGATGCATAAAAATACATTCAGAGGTGCAGGGAAAGAAAACACATGATGCCTAAAAACATTCAGAGGTGTAAGACAAGGGAAACACATGATGCATAAACCTACACATTCAGTGGTGTTCAGAACAAAGCACATGATGCAATAAAATACATTCAGAGGTGCAGCGCAAGAAGACACATGATGCCTAAAACATTCAGAGGTGTAAGGAAAACCACACAATTGCGCAAAACCTACATAAGCCACCACCTGTGGCAGTCCCTAGGCCAACTGGCCTTGTTGGGGCTAGGACGCCCTGTGTCTCAATGTCAGGGGCCCAAACTGTTCAGGTGCCCACTACTTGCTGGGCACCTGGGAACATCCCAAAAACTGCGACAGGGCCCTCACTGACCCTTAGGCGCAAACTGTACCCACTGCTGGAGCCACACAGGCTCTGGGCATGTCACGTGCCCCAAACGTTGGAGCCACACAGGCTCTGAAACATAACACTTGCAGGCAGGAGGGGGCGGGCACCGGCAATGTGCCCCGGCACCCCCTCTAACTAAAAATGGCCCCCAGAGCCTTCTTAGGGCTCTACAACAACCAAACAACTACTGGCCATCGTGGGAGCCACGGGGCTCTAAAAAGAATTATGCCCCTCGTTGGAGCCAAGGGGCTCCAAGAAATGCCACGGAGCCCCTCAGGGCTCGGAAACCAACAACCATGTCCCTGGGGCCCTCGTGGGCCAAACAAGAATGCGGTGGGGCGGCCAACTGCCATCTGGGGCCGCCCTGACTCCAGTGCCTCAAACCGGCACCGCACGGAGCTTCCCCCCCGCAGCCCTTCACTCACCGGCCCTGCTGCGGGGAGGCTCCTTCGTCGCGCCGTCTCTCTGCGGCGTCCTCCCTGCTGCCGGCACTTCTCTGCACTCGGGCCGCGGGCCGGGGCTCTGCCCGCACACAGTGCTCTTCACTCGAGCCCCGGCCACGCTACCTCTCGGCTCCTCTCTTCTCTCGGGGCTCCCTCTCGGGCACGGGAGCCCCGCAGCGGCCGCCGCCATCTTCTCTGCTCCCCTTCATCCGTCCAACCAGAGCGCGGCTCACGGGGACGAGCCCCCACCAACGGCCCAATCAGCTCGCGGCCTCACAGGGCGAGCCTCCCACGCCCGCCAATGACAGCGCGGCGCCTCCGGGTCTCCGTGCACGGCACCGGGCAGGGGGGCAGCAATTTCTCTGGCGCCAAATGAGGGGTGGGCACCCTCGATATCCCATTAAATTCTAGTAGCGAGGTAGGCACTCGCAAAGGGGCCCCTGAACGGGAGAATACCCGTGATACTAAAAATAAAGTGCACACGAAGCACTCGAGGCCACACAAAGGGCAGGAGCGCTTCCCACACGGGATAACCACAGCGCTCTGCCAGAAAGTTAAAAGTAAAGTGCTCTCAAGTGCTATAAAGGCATATGCAGTGCTGCCAGCACTAGGACAGCAAACAAAGCGCTTCCAGGCGCTTTAGGCTCTAATAAGCCCTGGCAAAAGCAAGAAAAAGTTCCCAGGAGTCCTGGAGGAGTAAAAGTGGAGCAAAACAGCTCCCTGCAAAGCTCCCTGCAAAGAAGAGTCCTCCAGCATCCAGGAAAGTCCATCAGATGTCCAGGGGGTGGGCAGGGCCCAGGGATTCCCCTGGGCACAAGCAGCAGCACGCCCCTGGCAGATTCAAGTCCAAAAACAAGAACATTTTGGAAGGGGACACAGCCCCTTCTTATACACAGAAAAGTCTTTGAAGTCTTTGTGCAGGCAGTGTGAGAACCAGCTAGAACTGGTTATAGGGAAGTCCTTTCAGTATCAGGGACAGAGGTGACAGTCGCCCAGCGGGGAGGTGGAGCCAGCATTGTGGCAGGCAGGCACAGCCTCATTCACTATCAGGTACTATCTCCTCCCACTTCCCTGGCAGCAGATGCTGCCTTTCATCCACGGGCTGACTCAGACAATCTCCTGGGGCTCTGCAGCCCCTGTCACCCTCAAACCAGAGGGTCAATCCACAAGCAGGCCCAGGCACTGTGGGCCAGGCTCACCAGCCAATCACACGCCAGGCACAAATTACACAAATATGCCAATTTCTCAAAGTGGCACTTCTAGACTAGACACAACCATGCCGCATACACCATTACGCAGCATTCAATCTCACGAGTTCGCACATATCAAACTCGACCCTGCACTCCCCACACATCAGGAACTACCATGGGCATACATATTCCCTATTCATTCCTATGGGAGGGCAGGTCACTCACCACACATACACAGAGAGCACACGCACTTTACACTGTACCACAGTGAAAAAGTGCGCAGAGGTCTAAAATCACCAACACCAGGTTCTAGAAACAGGCTAGGAAAAAGCAAAAAGTTTCGGGGTGAACCTGCCAAAAGGGCCAGGTCCAACGCAACCCCCTTCCAGCCAAAACGCAGGGTAGACCAATCACTACACTGATGGGATTCCTTGCTTTGGGCGACAAAACACGGACACGGGCCCGCAAGGCAGGGACACCTTCCAGTTTTTCGCCACTCTGAACCTACATGGTTTCCTCCAAACAAGAACTCTCTGACCCAACTAGGATACCCCACTGGTACACACTAGTCATCCACAGCCAGGACCAGGCCCTAGGCCATCCAAATATCACAGGTCCTGTCCAAACCACAGAGTGGGGGGCAGTAACCCCTGGCACACAATAGCCACTCTCCACTCTACCTCTCAGGGTAGCTACAACTACCACTGATCCTACAACCTAGGGTCCACACCCCCAGGCTGACCAGAGGTCACGGGCAAGAATGCCCCACCCTACCTCTACTTCTGGGCTTCCGCACCCTCACAGGGAAGCACCCACCAGAACACAATTCTCCTACCAGATCAGGACCTCACTCCATCACTGGTCTACCACCTGGGATCTGGAAACTATTTCACTTCAGAGGTACAAAGCACACAGCACAGTCCCTCTTCAAGCAGGTGGGGGGACAAAGCACACAGCAAAGCCCCCTTTCCTCTACCTTAGTGGAAACAACAAACTGCAGGTGAGCCCCAGATCACACAGCAAGGGCAGCCCCCTCAGTCTCTTCAGCTGATCTACTTTGGTAGAGATTCCTTCTTGACCTAGAAGTTTCCCAATCTCCCAACCTAGGATCTAAACCCTCAGGTTGCACCGGGGTCAGAAGTACACCGTCCCTCTGCACCCCCTTCCAGAGTTCTGCACCCTCCACTTAGGAGCGGCACCCCTCAACACCAGGACCGCCGGAGTTCTGGTTACAGACACTCCCCGTCCTCTAGACACAGGAAGATCCTCCTCAAATGACCTGTAAGTACAGCCTAGGCCCCTGACCTGGAGCTCCCGGGGGCACCCTCCAGGCCCAGAGACAGGGTTTCGGGCCAACGTGGGACACACCGTCCCACACTCACTCCGCCTCCACTGAGACAGGGCGTGAGCCCCTACACCCCTACCATCCTACTGGGACTTAGCTGGGCTACACATGAACCTCTTCACCTACACAGGATCATCAGATACACAAGCCACTACTTTTAGAATCACTCCCTAATGTCTCTGCAAGACATCTAGCATACCGTCAGAAATCCACCTTCTTATCCAGTGCCTCTGCAGGACCTCCTGCACACCACCAGAGGTACACCTCACGTGCAAGTTCCTTAAAAAAAACCTCACACCAACTCCTCCAGTTCAACACAGCACTCATCCACACACTCCCCCTCCAGACTGGCGAGACAGTTCCTCACTGCCTCTGACTCTCAACCTGTCACCCTCTTACTGAGCACCAGGCACCATACTCTGGGAACTGGGAATGGGAATTCACGCACTGGACACATTTAAGCTGCCACCACTGGATCCTACCATACTGGGGAATCCAGACACACACACTACACTCAGGGGATAACCACCCTCCCAAGCAAGCCATTTCTCCTCCACACTCCCTCTCTTCCATCTACCCACACAGGAACAGGAATAGGGATTGGACACTGGACCCAGCAAGGGATTCCTAATCTATGGCAACCTCCCCCTCTACTGGCGTCCCGCCCTGTCACTTTCTCTCATCTGCCACTAAACATAAAGCGCAGGAACACCATCTGAAAATGACACTCTTGAGGAAAAACAAAATCACAAACAATAATCCCAAACATGTGACTATCTGAAAAATGCAGAGTTTTGTAATGTAGCCAGCTGTCGCTGTGGCACTGCACAAACACAAGTCCAAATCCGCACCGATGACCAACAATGTTAGAACTGGCTATTTCTGGTAGGCTAAGGCTGAAGCCAAAGCCAGGCAGAAAGTCAAGTCAAGTCAAGTCATAAAATTTATATAGCGCACTACATACCCAGAGGGTTTCAAGGCGCTTAGGAGGGGGAGGAGGATTATTTGTCAAATATCCACGTTTTAAGCTGCTTTCTGAACGCTAGGTGATTCTGGGTGAGGCGAAGGTAAGCGGGGAGTGAGTTCCATGTTTTGGCAGCCAGGTATGAGAAGGATCTGCCTCCCATGGTGGTCTTGTTGATGCGAGGTACAGTGGCGAAGGCTTGGCTGGAAGAGCGAAGTTGGCGGGAGGGGGTGTAGAAGGACAGTCGAGAGTTGAGGCAATCTGGTCCAATGTCGTAGAGTGATTTGTGTGCGTGGGTAAGCAGACGGAAAGTAATCCTCTTATTGACGGGTAGCCAGTGGAGGTCTTTAAGGTGACCAGAGATGTGTTCGTTGCGTGGGATGTCTAATATGAGCCTGGCTGAGGCGTTTTGGATTCGTTGTAGTTTCTTCTGGAGTTTAGCGGTGGTACCTGCGTAGAGGGTGTTTCCATAGTCCAGTCGGCTCGTGACTAGAGCGTGGGTGACCGTTTTCCTTGTTTCGGTGGGGATCCAGCGAAAAGTTTTTTTGAGCATGCGAAGAATGTTAAAGCAGGAAGAGGATACGGCGCTGACTTGTCTGTTCATTGAGAGTGAAGAATCCAGGATGACGCCAAGGTTCTGTGCGTGGTCTGTCGGGATGGGTGCATTTCCGAGGGCTTCCGGCCACCAGGAGTCGTCCCATGCAGAGGGGGATTTACCTAAGATGAGGACTTCTGTTTTGTCTGAGTTCAGTTTCAGGCGGCTTTGTTTCATCCATTCGGCGACTTCTTTCATTCCTTCGTGTAGGTTAGTTTTGGCGGTGCTGGGGTCCTTGGTGAGAGATAGGATCAGTTGAGTGTCATCCGCGTAAGAGATGATGTTGAGGTTGTGTTGGCGGGCGATGGCCGCGAGGGGGCTCATGTATACGTTGAAGAGGGTGGGACTGAGTGAGGATCCTTGTGGTACGCCGCAGATGATTTCAGAGGCCTCGGACTTGAATGGTGGGAGGCGGACTCTCTGGGTTCTTCCGGTGAGGAACGAGGTGATCCATTCCAGTGCCTTTCCTTGGATTCCGATGTTTCTGAGGCGTTGTAAAAGGGTGCTGTGGCAGACTGTGTCGAAGGCTGCAGAGAGGTCGAGGAGGATGAGGGCGACTGTGTCTCCATTGTCCAGTAGAGTTCGAATGTCGTCTGTTGCTGCGATGAGGGCGGTCTCAGTGCTGTGTTTGGCTCGGAAGCCAGATTGTGAGGGGTCGAGTGATTTGTTGGCTTCGAGGAAGGCGGCGAGCTGGTTGTTGACAGCTTTCTCGATGACTTTGGCCGGGAATGGAAGAAGCGAGATGGGGCGGTAGTTTTTGAGTTCGGTGGGGTCTGCTGTTGGTTTTTTCAGAAGGGCGGTGAGTTCAGCGTGTTTCCAGTCTTCTGGGAAGGTAGCGGAATGGAAGGAGCAGTTGATGACGTCTCGGAGGTGCGGAGCTATGACGGAGTCTGCTTTGTTGAAGATGTGGTGAGGGCATGGGTCTGTGGGGGATCCAGAGTGGATGGAATTCATCAGGCGGATGGTGTCCTCAGTGGAGATTGGGTTCCAGGCTATAAGGGTGTTAACAGGGGGAAGATGGTCAGCTGATGGTAGGGTGGGTTGGCTTCCGGGTTGGTTGTCAAAGCTGTTGTGGATGTCAGCAATCTTGTTGTGGAAAAAAGAGGCTAGGGAATCGCAGAGGGTTTGAGAGGGGGTGATGTCGTTGGAGTTGGCCGAGGGGTTGGAAAATTCCTTGACGATGTTGAAAAGTTCCTTGCTGTTGTGGGCGTTGTTGTCAAGTCGATCCTTGAATGCTGTTTTCTTGGCTTTTCGGATCAGTTGGTGGTGAGTACGGATGGCGCTTTTGAAGGCGTCCTTGGTGCTGGTGGATGGGTCTTTTTTCCAGGCCTTTTCAAGGGAGCGGCAGAGTTTCTTGGACTTCTTGAGGTCATCGTTGAACCATGAGGCCTTCTTGATGCCAAGTTTGTGTTGACGTTTTTTCAGTGGTGCTAAGGTGTCGGCGGTGTTGGATAACCATAGGGTGAGGTTGGAGGCGGCTTCGTTGGCGTTAGAAGAGAGGGCTGGGGGGGTTAGAAGGAGCGATGTGGAGATCTGCTCCGTGGTGATTTTGTTCCAGTTTCTTTGTAGAGTTGGTTGGAGGTGGATGATGGGTTTCGGCTTGTTGTAGGTGAAGTGAACGCAGCTGTGGTCAGTCCAGAGGAGATCCGTAGTGTGGCTGAAGGAGACATGGTTGCTGGAGGTGAAGATGGGGTCGAGTGTGTGACCTGCGATGTGGGTGGGGGAGGTGACCAGTTGTTTAAGTCCGAGGTTGGCGAGGTTGTCCGAGAGGGTGGCGGTGTTGCGGTCGTTGATCTTTTCAAGGTGAAAGTTGAGGTCTCCCAGAAGGATGTAATCTTTGGAGGGGAGCGCGTGTGGAGTGATGAAGTCTGTGATGTCTTCACTGAATTTTGCGCGGGGTCCTGGTGGTCTGTAGAGGAGGGTGCCTCGGAGTGTGGTTTTGGGGTCGATGTGGATCTGGAAGTGAAGGTGTTCGGAGTTAGCGAGGTTGGTGTCAGAGCTGGTTGAGATGCGGATTGATTTCTTATGGACGATAGCGATTCCTCCTCCTGTATGGTCGGTGCGGTCTTTGCGTGTGATCTTATAGTCATCAGGGATAGCGATGGCGATGTCAGGGGCGGAGGAAGCGTTCATCCATGTTTCCGTTAGGAAGGCGACGTCAGGAGAGATGGTGTCTAGTAGGTTCCAAAGGTCAATGGCGTGCCTGTGGACCGAGCGGGTGTTGAGAAGGATGCATTCTAGGTGGTTGGGGTCGGGAGGCTGTGTTGTGGTCGTAGCGGAGATGTTGTCGGTGCCGCTGAATTTGCAGGAGTAGCATGAGAAAGGTCCATGGGTGCGTCCAGGAGCGGCTTGGACGCAGTTGGGGGCGCGACCGGGGTTAAGGGCTAGGAGGGTGGCGGCATCGTAGGTGACGCGGGGGGGATGGGTAGCGCGAGGGGCAGGGGGTCTGGCGCTGGGCGCGGTCCAGGCGCGGACGGGCGTAGACAGGCTTACCTTTGGCGCACCTTCGGCGAGGCCGAAGCGCGTGGACGCTGCGCGTGGAACCATTGGCCATAAATGGATGGTGGAGGGGGCGGAGCGTGGGAGGGGCAGCAGGGAGGCGGTAGTGTGGCTGAGGGGCGGGTCAGGGGAGAACAACAACAGCAAAATGGAGGGTCCGAGGGAAGGCAGGCAGGGGTAGCACTGATAACAAAAATGCAGCGAGTTAGCAGTAAGCGCAATTCAAGCCCAAGCGCTGGTGAAATAAACACTATCAACACAGTTACAGAATATAACACAAGCCAATAGTCAAGTCAAAAGCTGAGCGAGGTCGCGTTGCGAGAGGCAGGTAATAACTAAAAGCGCTATGCAGGTAATTACTAAAAGCGCTATGCAGGTAATTACTAAAAGCGCTATGCAGGTGAGGCGCTACAATGTTAGGCAGCGGCAGAATAGTGAACAGTGCGCAGAAAACGATACCAGGGAAGCACAGGAGGAACCTGGTGGAGCGATCGTCCGGAAGCAGGTCCAGGTGGTCACCTGGACCTGCTTTCACCACCATTCTAGTCAGGGCGAGGGAGACACATGCCAAGATAACCCCTGCTCACCCCCTTGGTAGCTTGGCACGAGCAGTAAGGCAAACCCGGAGGCAATGTGTAAAGCATTTGCGTCAGCACACAACAGCAACAACATCCTAGGCACACCACAAAAGGAACTCCACACAAGGTTATATTAAAATAACTTTTGTATTGTCAAAACACATCAGATAGAAATCACACATGTACATTGTGCCAACTGGCACGGGCAATATTCATAAGGGATTATTTACAAGACAGGGCCACATAGGCCACTGTCAGAATCAACACTTTTAGAAATAGATATAATGTCAGAAATTAGAATAAAAGGATATAAAATAACAGTTATAAATCACATCCAGTAACTACTGGTAAAGGTAGGTACACACTACGCAATACTAATAACCATGGGCCTAGATCACGCATGGACACATATCCTCTCTAGTATAAACTATACTAGGGAAAACACAACCACCTAAGAATAAAATACATTTAGGGGTAGAAGCAAGAACACATTACACATGATGCATCAAAAACACATTCAGCGGTGTAGGGAAAAAGGTAAACACATGATGCATACAACATTCAGAGGTGTAAGGAAAGAAAGAACACATGATGCATAAAAATACATTCAGAGGTGCAGGGAAAGAAAACACATGATGCCTAAAAACATTCAAAGGTGTAAGACAAGGGAAACACATGATGCATAAACCTACACATTCAGTGGTGTTCAGAACAAAGCACATGATGCAATAAAATACATTCAGAGGTGCAGCGCAAGAAGACACATGATGCCTAAAACATTCAGAGGTGCAAGGAAAAACCACACAATTGCGCAAAACCTACAGAAGCCACCACCTGTGGCAGTCCCTAGGCCAACTGGCCTTGTTGGGGCTAGGACGCCCTGTGTCTCAATGTCAGGGGCCTAAACAGTGCAGGTGCCCACTACTTGCTGGGCACCTGGGAACATCCCAAGACCTAAACGGTGCAGCTGCCCACTAATTGCTGGGCAGGTGGGAAATAAAAACTGCAACAGGGCCCTCACTGACCCTTAGGCGCAAACTGCACCCACTGCTGGAGCCACATAGGCTCTGGGCATGTCACGTGCCCCAAACGTTGGAGCCACACAGGCTCTGAAACATAACACTTGCAGGCAGGAGGGGGCGGGCACCGGCAGTGTGCCCCGATGCCCCCTCTAACTAAAAATGGCCCCCAGAGCCTTCTTAGGGCTCTACAACAACCAAACAACTACTGGCCATCGTGGGAGCCACGGGGCTCTAAAAAGAATTATGCCCCTCGTTGGAGCCTCGGGGCTCCAAGAAATGCCACAGAGCCCCTCAGGGCTCGGAAACCAACAACCATGTCCCCCGGGCCCTCGTGGGCCAAACAAGAATGCGGTGGGGCGGCCCACTGCCATCCGGGGCTGCCCTGACTCCAGTGCCTCAAACCGGCACCGCACGGAGCTCCCCCCCCCCCACAGCCCTTCACTCACCGGCCCTGCTGCGGGGAGGCTCCATTGTGGCAGGCAGGCACAGCCTCATTCACTATCAGGTGTTATCTCCTCCCACTTCCCTGGCAGCAGATGCTGCCTTTTATCCACGGGCTGACTCAGACAACCTCCTGGGGCTCTGCAGCCCCTGTCACCCTCAAACCAGACAGTCAATCCACAAGCAGGCCCAGGCACTCTGGGCCAGGCTCACCAGCCAATCACACGCCAGGCACAAATTACACAAATATGCCAATTTCTCAAAGTGGCACTTCTAGACTAGACACAACCATACACCATTACGCAGCATTCAATCTCACGAGTTTGCACATATCAAACTCGACCCTGCACTCCCCACACATCAGGACTACCATGGGCATACATATTCCCCATTCATTCCTATGGGAGGGCAGGTCACTAACCACACATACACAGAGAGCACACGCACTTTACACTGTACCACAGTGAAAAAGTGTGCAGAGGCCTAAAATCACCAACACCAGGTTCTAGAAACAGGCTAGGAAAAAGCAAAAAGTTTCGGGGTGAACCTGCCAAAAGGGCCAGGTCCAACAACAGCCTTCTGCGTGTTGGCTGTGTTTCCTATCCATGATGCTGATATTGCTTTGGTATCTGCTCATTAGTAATTACTGTGGCTAGGAAGACGAATGAGGAGGTAATGCCCCAGTTACTTACCAGTAATGTTCATTCCTCTGAGTCCTAGTCTTCCTCGCCACAGTATAGTTTCCCTTCGCTCCCGGCCCTTTGAGGTGGCTTCATGTATACGGCTTTGGTTTGCAGGTCGTGGTGTGGATCTTGTATCCTTTTATGTGATTGGTGGTTGCCACTGGGGCCATATTGGAGGGATAGGGAGACTAGTATGATAACTTTTGCTTGGAGTTTCTGTGGGAGCAGAATGCTCATTAGTAATTACTATGGCGAGGAAGACTAGGACTCGGAGTAATGAAGATTACCAGTAAGTAACCGGTGCAATACTCATCCCCAACTGTTACGCCCACCACTTTGAGATGTCACCAGTCACCGCTGGTGAGTACGGAAAATGCACACTGCTGCTGCCTAATTTTTATATAGCCTGTGTTTGGGAAAACTTGCCCTGCTGGTGCCCTACCTATATCTGTTTTCCCCAGAAGGAAATCTTGTACTATTTCTGATCAAAATGTACCTGTTCTATGAAGAAAGGTTTTTTTTGCTGCTGAAAGAAGGTATCTCCACTGTTTCTGAAGAAAAAAGGATATTTAGAATGCATTCCCATGGCATGTCCTATTAACAGGGACCTTTCCAAAATATTTGATGTAAGGTGGCTCTTGTCTTTAGGACGTTCCTATCCCCAAAGGGGCAATATTTAAACGCCAAAACATATTAGCAAAAAAGAGAAGCAGGGTCTGTTTTACACTCTCTAGTTTATATCTTGTGACAGGGAGACTCCAGAAACAAAATGTTAATACCCGTCTGAGAGTTAAACAAAGGGGGAACATACATTTTGACATAAGGGATTTCACTTCACTAAATCTAGACACTGCACTACTAGGAGAATGCACAGCTAGTGAACTCTAAGATGTTTACCATGCTATTTGTGCAACACAAGCTAGGTAGGAGGCTTTCACCATCCTATATGAATACATGAATAAACAGTAATTCTATTATAGGTTTTGCTCTTTCTTTCATTTGTGGACTGTGTTGTTGTGCTTCTAGTATTTTTATGTGTGCTTACTGAGAGTGTACAACAGTCCTTTAACTCCTCTGATTGCCTCTTTAGAGTGTTAGCTACCAGTGTTGTACCTGTCCAGTATGAGTGAGAGAAGTGTTTGATGTTACTCCTGCTACAGCCATCTGCCTTTTACTTCTTCTTTGCATTCTTCTTTGCATAAGGGAACACTGTGCTGATACTGTCCGTGTTTTATTGTGTTGGGAAAGTTGGCATAAAACTTTCCTCAACACAAAAGAAAAATCAATTTGTATTGCCAAGCTCAGTTTAACCTATTACATGAATGCAAGAGTGAACTGTCACAGAATATGTGAGGAGAGTTTACTTGTGTTTTATGCGTGAAACAAGCAGATTTTGTAAAGGACTAGATTACTTTGTAATATTTTAAAACATACCAGACAAGTGGGCCCATTTAATACATAACACATTTGGCCAGTCCTGGACTGTAGTTAGCATTATGTTGCATTCTGGGGCTTTTAACCCATAAGGAAAGTGTTAAGGCAAAAATACAATCCCCACGCTGTAGTGTGCTGTTGGCTGAAAAGCGAGATATGGCTGATAATTCATAGTCAAACACACTCGAATTATGCGATTTTGCAACTGCATCTTTTACCACATAAGTAAGGATTTGACTAATTTGTCACATAATCCATTGTCTGACACATAATCGGTAGATTTAATCAAATATTTTTGTTTCTAGCTCAAATGGATCCGAAGTTTCTCAAACGTCGTAACATATGCTGTAGCGCAGTTAAAGACCCTTTACACAAGTTGACTTGTCACCTTTCTGTTGATTATTTCTATATTTGTATGTCAAAGTGATGCTAACAAGAGAAAACTTTACCTAGAAAGAGCTAATATGTACAATAGCAAAATAATTAGCTAATAATAACACAAACTGTGCATTACACTACATAATTCGCCTTTTCTTGTAGCATAATTTAGTCGTGCCTGCGGCATAATTTAGTCCTCCACTGCTGCATTATTCCAGCGGCCCAGGTCATAGTGCGCTTGACAGACTTGTGAAATGGGGAATAAAATGTTGTTCTTGCCTTTTTGCCTTTTTCATTAGAGTTTAAACAGCCTAGAGGGTGAGATGGCAGAGATAGCCTTTCAAATGAAAATAGGAACAATCTGATATACCATGTAAAAACGCCAGGAATTCGCTTACTCATGGACAGGGCTTGCTATGCAATCCCAAAGTGCTCTATAAGGTGGTAGTGTGGTCGAGCAGCCTTAGGTTTAACACAGAGGAGTGTAAGACATTTGCAAACACACACAATGATTAATCAATTACTACACGACTCCAGGAGATCCACACTAATTTATAAAAACAGCAAGTATCTTTATATATGTTTAGGCATCGGAGAAAAATTGTTCAGGTAAGTACGTTTTCAGATATACATTATTTTCTCTCTAAAAAGTGGACACAGTACAATAGTGAATTCTGCAATGTTATCCTATGGAAGGAAGAACAAGTTCTGCAAACAGGTACAGTACATCGATTTACAGAACCAATCTCCAAGAGTTAAGGTGAGTGGTGAGCAAGGTCCAAGGCAGCACCAACAGTACACCACCAGCAGTACAAGGGAGGCCGGGTGCAAATCAGCGTCAGGAGCCCAATGCCTTTCAATGGGGATCGGTCTCTGTGAAAAGCAAACTTGGGGGCTAGCTAGGAAGCCAGTTGGGCTAAACCAGCCAGGGGGCTCAGGCCTTGCAATGCTCGGGGATGGGAAAACATCTTTGATTCTCTACTTCAAGCAGCCAGGGGCGACATGTGCAGAGGTGTTTTTAGACATCGTGTTTTTCCTTACTGGAGCAGTCACAGTTGAGTGGACCTGTGTGCAGAGGCTGCTGCTGATGTCAGGGAGTTCTGGAGGGGTAAATCACAATAAACTTGAGCTCTGGAGGGCTGGGGAACCTTGTTGGCACCGTTGGCTCACTTCAGCTCGGGCAAAGGCGACGGGTGCAGTGGCTGCATTAGGTGTCACTGTTTCGCAATTCCCGAGGCCGCAAAGTCTTCTTCTTTGGAGTTCTTTAGAACAGGTCTGCTGTTCCCGGGAGGTTTTGAGTCTTTTCAAAGACAGGCAGTCCTTCCATGTTTCTGGAGTCAACACACCTACTGGATGAGTTGACTTTGGTGCAGTTTTTGATGGGGGCTGCAGACAGGCTGGTGGGGCTGAGGCTAAGTCAGGTACTTGCGTCAGTCTTCTCTTTTTTTGCAGCTCTTAGTGTTCTGTCTCTTCTTAGGTCATCAGGATCTGCTTCTCTGATGCCAGGGACACTCCTAAATACTGAATTTAAGGGCATTAGGGAAATGTAGTAGCCAATGGGATCCTGACTCTTGGGGTCCCTACGCCCCCTTGATGACCGCTTCCTGTGAGAAGTGGGCATAACCCTGTCCCAGAATTCCTAGGTATGACATCACAAAGATGGCTACATCTTAAAATTCAGGTACACCTCGCAGTTAGCCTAACTTAGTAGTGGTACTAGCCTGGGGGTGGCACGCCCACCTGACTAGCTAATTTACCCTCCTTGTCCAGGTACCAAGTGGCCTCTGGATGGGGGTGCTTCCTCTCCTGTCAGAAGAGCCAGATACACATTCCAAAGGCAAAAATCCTCTGTAGCTCTCCAGCCCTTGGAGGCTAATTAGGAGGTTATCCAGTGGGAGGGGGTGTTACACCTATTCCCAGACAGGCTTTTGTTCCTGACCTCATGATAGCAAAAGACTCACACCCTAGGAGGTCAGAAACTTGTCTCAGGTGGCAGGCTGGCAGAATCCAGTCAACAAGCACACTAGAGGCTAGTAGGTTTTTAGGGGGCACCTCCAAGGTGACATGTTGTATTTTCACTTCAACTAGCCTGGTTGATGACGGCTGACTAGCCAGAAACCGGTCTTAGGATGCTCGTTTCCGGTCCAGGGAAGACATTTCTTGGCAGTTCGGGCTGGACTGTTCCCATAAGGCACAGGGTCAGACTGATTTGCATACGGCCATGTCTCAACTGGGGTGGCGGAGTGAGCCAAAGAATGATGATGGATTAAACCCAGATCAGTTGACTGGGGGTGAGTGCTTGCAATGTTCAACACGCCGTCCATCATCCCCTTTGATTTTGCTTTGTTCGCCCTAAGTTGGCAGGGTATGACCAGCCGTGGGTCACTTGCTCACTTTGCCACTAGATTCAAGCTAGCCTGGCTGATGAGGGCTGATTAGCCAGAAACCGGTCCCAGGATGCTTGTTTCCGGTCCAGGGAAGGCATGGCTTGGCAGTTCGGGCTGGACTGTTCCCATGAGGCACAGGGTCAGACTGATATGCATACGGTCATGTGTCGCAGTGATTCTGCTCCTACACAGAACTGTGCATAGAGACCTGGAACCTCAGTGAATTAGTGTGTACCAAAACTCACCTTAGTATCCAATATTCCCTACCAGACTAGCAATCAGTGTCTCATTGGTTCTTCCATACCCCCAATGATTAGACAACCCAGAACATGGACTTAGAACACCTCAGGTAACGTGGAACACATGAACACTCTTTCGTTATACTATCATACCAGTCCAAAATGAGGAGTAAATGAAGACACGTGTAAGTTTGAAATATTTATTTCTAATGCTGTGTTCTCAAGCGCAGTATCTTAGCTAATACAAGCAAACATATTATAAGCGACAAGGTTATCAGCATAATTACTATTCCATAAAATACAAAGGGAGAAAGCATGTTAAAATGCTAAAGGGAAGAAGGCTAAATGGCACCTCAGTCTTACCCTCCCTTGCTAGTATATTATATTATATCTACAGAAGGTCTCTTTGGGTTTACAAGGGCGGCCCCATACCTCTGGTCCTAGTAGAAAGGGATCACATCATTTTCTACACCAGCTCTCTGCATACGAATGCTCTCCAAACTGTGTGTGCATGCTCGGCGCAGTGCATTATTAAACGCGCCAAAATCAGAGGTGGCCACAGCTGCATATGTGTTATGTCTAGGACGTGCGCTGATCAGACCGAACAACAACCACTGTGTTGAAATAACCTTGAAGGCCTCGGCACTCACTGTTCAGACATAGTTTACCAAGCAGGGCTGATACTATAGGAAAACATTATTCTCGTGTGAAGCAAAATATTCTGATATCTTGGCGGCTATAGCACGGATAAGATAAGATAAGGGGCAAATTTGGGAATGCAGAGTTCAAGAACGACAGTCAGAACCAGTCTCGCATTTGCACAAGGGAAAATATTTTTTTTTCTAAAAACCTCATAGTCAGATAATAATTCAAATCCAAATAATGTAGCCATTGGGCATAGCGAAGTCAATAGGTCTGGGCCAGAGAACATTTTTTTTAAGAGGCTTGAAAAAAATAAAAAATATTCGATGTCCAATAAATGACCTCGGTTATGGAAGAGAGAAGCGATGACACATCTCATCCTAACAATGAATATGCAAAATATGCAGCAACAGCCTCCAACAGGAAGTCACTGTTCTCATCCAAAAACATTTCAGCCATCCAATTTAACAAAGGAAAAGAACATACATGTTCCTCAATTACCGGAGCCTCTAGCACCATCAGAGGACAACTCGGTGGGTTTTCAATGAAGCTGTGTGCCAAGAAATCTTGTGCCGCTGAACACATTTGAACGACCCAGAACTCCATGCATCACTGCAAAGGCCATAATCCCTCCGTCAGAACAAAGCAATTCATGAGCAACTAAGGGGCTCATAAGCTGATTATAATCCACATCGGGAGACACCGTATTGCAGAGAAACAAATCCAGGGCCCAGTCGAAATCGCAACTCGGGCAATGAAAGACAGGCTGGACGCATGTAAAGTAGGAAAATCAAAACGATAATCCATAAGCCACACTCAAAGTAGCAAGAGGCAGCGCTCCATAGTACTCAAGCTTTCGGTTGCGAAACAGCACCAGCCGTGACAGCTCTTCTTGAAACACAGGACGTGCATCCATTTTGAATTAAATAAAACAGTAAAAGAACACCTGCAGCTAGAGCCAGCAGAAAGGGAAATCCACCAAATAGGCTGGAAATAATCGAATGAAATAAAGCCGGAAACACACCGAATATAGTTTGAAAAGAAGTTACAAGGCCACTGCTTACAACTTTAAAAAAGTGTGCCAGGCCCATGGTGGAGGATGCATTAAAGATAGTGTGAATTAACTCACCGAAATGCAAGGGCAAATCAGTATTTAATAAAGCATGCACCTCTGTGAGGGTGTTTGCCACGTGAAGGACGAATGTCTCATTAGCAGATGTGAGGGCAACTTCTTTCTGGGACAATAGAGCTCTTATGCGACTCATCTTGTTGAACTCTGCATTATAGGCCGGAATCGTGTGCCAGATGGAAACATCAAGCTTCCCATGCGGGGGAGGATACATTACATTTTTACAGCAAACCACACGTTCACTGACCGTAACTACATAAGCTATTCCCGCTACTAACCCACAACAATCGTCATTATTTAAAAGTAAATAACTCCCGTTTGCCAGTAATGTGAATGTGGGCACGATAGCAGGCACAGGTGTAACTTTCAAAATACAGGTTAAATTCGGCTCATTCTGGTTACAAGAGCCATGTAATTGGATATGTCAACACATCAATTAGTGATCTGGTGTTTCAGTGCAATCTTCACCATTCAACTAAAGTTCCTTACCCTCCCTATGGCATCTATAGGTAAATGGAAGCGACCAAGCTTCATGGAGATAAGCACTTCCAAGAGGTTCATATCTACCAATTGCAAAGTAATTCATATCTATGTTACCCCACTTGCCAAGGTGGTGAGATCCTTTGGTCTTGAGGTATTATCGTATGCCGATGATGCCCAGATCCTGGTATCTATTGCCCAGTCGGCCAGTGACTCTGCGTCCAATTTTAGAGCATGTATGGAGGCAGTCTCCCAGTGGATGGTGCGTAACTTTTTACAACTGAACGGTGAAAAGACCGAAATTATGGTCTTTGGAGGCAGTCAAGAACTGTGGTCAAAAGACTGGTCGCCTTCTTCACTGGGGGACTGCACTCTTCCTACTCTTTCCGCCAGGAACCTTGATGTCCTAATCGACCCCGTTCTCTCATTCGATTCTCAGGTAAACAGAACGGTGTCTACTTGCTCTGCCATCATTAGAACACTGAGGAAGATTGCTCCGTATTTATCTCAGGCAGCCCGGAAACAATCCACTGTTGCCTTAGTTTCATCTAGGCTAGACTATTGTAATGCCCTATATAGTGGCATTAACAAAAGCTCCATCCACCGCCTCCAAATGGTGCAGAATTCCGCGGCCAGGATGGTCTTGAATCTTCCTAGGCTTGCTTCTGTAACCATGGCCAGAAGGGACCTCCACTGGCTTCCGATTTCCTCTCGGATTTCCTTCAAACTCCTTTGTCTAGCCCATGGGGCAATTCATGGCTCAGGCTCAGAGGCTATTAGGTCACTTTTACGCGTCTACACCCCTCAAAGAACTCTCCGCTCGGCATCTAAGAACATGCTCTCGGTTCCTAGATTTTTGAAGGCTAAATGGGGAGGTAGAGCATTTTCCATCTTGGCTCCAAAACTTTGGAACTCCCTCCCTCTGGAGCTCTCCAGCCAGTCTTCTTTGGTGGTTTTTAGGAAGCGCCTGAAGACCTGGATTTTCTCTCAGGCATATTAGCGGCTCCGCCCCTAACGGTATTTTGATTTTGCAGTTGGTAGTTTTGGACTTTTGTGTGTCTGTCTTTGCGCCTTGATGCCCCTTGGGGCTAAGTTCGCACGTTATAAAACGCCTTTCATTCATTCATTCATACACCCCTCGATCTTGAACAGAGGAAACGGGAGAGTTATTAACCTGTGGATAAGCCACGTTGCTGAATTGGCCTCTGCCACAGAAAACGGTAATGGTTCCAACCTCTCAATGTGTAACATAGAAAAGGATGCATCTTCCATTGACAGCAAACGCTGCTTGTCAGTCAAATTAAACGGGGCAAACAATGATGGTGTGTTCATGCAATGCCATGGCACTTTGCCAGCTTTTAAGGTTTGTAAAGTCTATGCAAACTGCATAATGGAACGTAATTGGTTTTGACCATGGTACAAAACAGACACTTCATCCTGCACAATATCAACAACAGACGATACAATATAGTCTAACGTGTAAATGCGGGAGGAAAGTGTATTAATGCTGTTATCTACAACTGCTAGCACTTTCTCTAAATTACCCTGAAATATAGCTCTAATGTGGGTAGCCGCCTCAATCTGGGACGTTTTCCAGACTTCGTTGTAAATAGCATATATCCATCTTTTAGATCTGCCGTTAGCCGGGCCCTTTATAAAATCATTCAGATCAACATCGTCAGTCAGTTTAGATAAATGTAGCTTAACTGACACCAAAGTGGAATGTTTGAGCCAATTCTGACATAATTTGCCTACAGAATAGGTAGTCACAGAATGGCCACTTTCAAAACAGGGATCCACCCTGATCTGCGTAAAGCCATGAGCCAAACCTAGAAAACGATGCAGGCAAGAATCAGCACTTCTGTGCCAGAGCAACCAACCCTTGGGATCAAAACTGGATATGTTAAAGGAAGAATTCGGCAACAGAGTTTTTAACTCTCTGATGGAAAATTTAGTAGCATTATCCCAACCGGAATATTCTTCTAAGTCAGGAAAAGAAGGAGCATTTAATTTTTTAGTAGTAGCCAATCCAAAGCATGTTGTCTGTGAAATTGTAGTATTCAAAAACAACATATGGTTTGGGATGAGGCATGCATGGTGCAGAGCCTCAGTGCCTTGCACTTGCCAGCTTTTAGAACCCCAAACTGATTTAAGGTCAATGGTATCCTTCCACAACTCGTAGCCCCCAACAGCTAACCGGTCTAGAAAGGACTTTGAATACAATAATTTAGTATCGGTAAGTCTAACTTTTGATGTGGACTTTCCAGTCATCTTAAAATAAAAGGCATTGGGATTTGACTGATTAAAATCGGTAAAATAAGTGAACCTTTTCAAAAAGGAAGCAGAACTGCCTTGTATAGGCGCTGGACAATGTTCCCATTGTGTATAATTGGGAGTGTTCCTCCTGGTATTAGCTTTATGCAGGTAGTGATTGCCAAAATGTTGGTAACAATATAAATCACCATAATTAGCAGACTCTAAATACAAATCTTTAGCATCCAAGGCAGCATAATATTTCAAATCAGAAAACAAAGCTTCTACGGCCTGACCATCCCAATCATCAGAACGTATATTTTGTTTAATTACATCCCCCATAGAAACTCTAAGCACATTAGGGACATTTATAACTTCAGTGGGCCCATGGATTTGAAATCGAACAGCATCCCATACAATCCCATCTAAGACAGGCCAAGTAGTTATATTAACAAATGCCAGGTCCCTCTTCAATCGGTGTGATGAGGAATGGGGAGCCAATGTTCCATTGGTATGTCGAATGCATGTTCTCTCCTCGACATAGTGTCCGTTGACAAGTCACAAAAAATACACCATAAAGTCATTTGAAATGAATAGGTAAATTGAAAAAAGCACCAACCAAATATAGGTCCAAGGTGGAATCAAAAAATGTTTTTTAAACAGTGTTGCCAAAACAGAAATTTTTGAAGGGGTCTTCGATGTATGAGGGTCAGTTTCAAATGAAAATCTTGATTATGTAGCCAAACAAGTTTGCAAATCAGGCATCGATATATCAGTGGGGTAAGTGTAGTCAGTTTCATCAAGGTGAGTACCAGGCAGTGAACTCAGTAAAGGACTCAAAACTGCAGGCATCTCGAGGGCAACATCAGGCCTTGGACCAGAAGCCGGGGCCAAAACAGAATTTCTCAGAATCGAGGGACATGAGACTGCCGGTGTCATACTAAGAAGAATTGGCCACTCTGTGTATTTTGACATTGTTAATGGAGATATACCTGTTTTCTTTACGACCTGGAAGTGGTGGTAAAATGACTGTTCTTGTGCCCTTCACTCCAAGCACTGGAAATGGAGCTCGATAAGAGGGACCAAAAATTCTTTCTTGTTTTCGATCTTCTCTCGAACCAGTTCTCTAACTTGGGGTAACCAGCCAACTACCGGAATCTGCAACGCAGCTTCAGATGTGCAGGGCAAATGTTCCTTTGCAAGACTGTCTCTTGTCTTTTGTAGATCCTGTAAAACATTGCAATGTTCATCTACGTCAAAGGAGGCAGCAACAGCCGCCTGGTCTAGACCGTCAAGGTCCGGGACGAACATCTTGATACCAAAGAGCATTTCGTATGGGGTCCGCCCACCCAGAGACCTTCTAGGGAGATTATTAAGAGCACGCTGCATGCTATTGAGGTGGGCCAGCCAGTTCCTGCCAGTGCCTATAACCCTAGCCATCAAAGACTGCTTTAAATCACGGTTCATTTGTTCCACAACACTATTACCCTCAGGTCTGTATGGAGACGAAAACTTGACTTGGACCCCCAACGAAGCCATGGCATCCTTATACGCCTTAGAGGCGAAAGCAGGATCCTGATCCGAATGGAAGGTACCACAGGCAAAAATCCCTACAAAGACACGCAAGTCTCTTATGACAGTTCGCAAATCAGCGCTGCGGTGTGGCCGCACCCACACAAAGCGTGTGCATGAATCAACTGTGACTAAGATGTACTTATATGCAGTATCAGAAGAAAAAGGACTGCAGTGATCTAAGTAAACACATCCAAGTGGTTTATTAGAAATGTACAACTGTGTATGGGGCGGATGCGCAGCAGTGGAAGGTTTAATCTGCTGGCAAATGTCACATTGAAGGACATATTCACGCGTCTGCTTGTACAGTCCCCGCCACCAGAAACGTTGTTGTAACTGAAATACAGTAGCCGAAACCCCCGCAGACGCAACACCTTCATGGGCAGCTGTAATGAGTGTGGGAATTAACCTTTCACCAACGTCCGGTATTTTCACATAAGGAACTTTATCAGGACTTAAGTGGTATGAATATTTTGAAGCGAACCCCTCAGGATATTTACTTCCCCTCTCAGTCGCGGCTATAGCCGCCAAGATATCATCATCAATCTTACTCTTGGAACGTGCAACTGCCGCAACCAAATATGTTGAAACTGCTGATTTTGCGGCCTCATTGGCCAAAGAATTGCCAATCGCCTGAACTCCCACGCGCTGATGACCAAGAGTGTGAATTACATACACGAGTGGCAACTGCTCTTTAAGTTCAGCCACTCAGACCCAGATCATTTTATGTTTTATTGTGCTACTCTTGGAATCACGAAAATCATTCTGAATCCAAAAAAACAGATTTTCATTGTAAGACTGGACACAGTAGTAATAATCACTCACAATAAGAGTCGTCACACTAGGATCAGCGTAGTCCAATGCAAGCATTAGAGCACAAAGCTCTGTCAATTGTGCGGTGCAGTCCCCTAAAGTCTGCGTGTGCACAACCTTGGACTTGAATTCATCATTCACCATGGCACCTACCACAATGGCGCAAGCTGAAACGTATGCGTGCTTAGAACCATGCGCAACTTGCGCTGAACCATCAGTGTAAATGATACAATGGAAATCCTCCAAAGGCTGCATAGTCAATGGCGCAGGGTGAACAAATTCATACTGCAAAAACTCTTGTGACTGTAAGGAGGCATCAAAAGCAAGCGTGGCACCTGGAGATGTCAGGGACGCAGCCCATTGTATCCACCGTGGGTGCAAAGCTTTAGAATTTGGTACACTGGCTTTCGTCACTGCTTCAAGTGCAGGATACGTGGTAACAGCCAACATGCGTTTTCCCTGCGACAGTGCTCGTTCCTTGGGAATCGCCATTTGCACTGCTGTCAAAACTTTTTCCACCGAGGAAAACCGCATATCAGCCGAAGTGTACAAGTGTGACTTGTAAGCAATAGGTACTGTGTCACCCTCATTAAAAGTAAGGTAAGTGAAACCCACCGCCCCAGGGAGGATTCTATTCACGAGGTTGGTGTGGTTATCACAAATCAGTAAGAATTTAGATTCAAGAAGATCAGCCTGCAAAGATTGCAAAATGGCTGAATGTTCTGGCAGCCGTCACGATTTGGTAAAAGTTGGTTGTATCAAAGCATACAAAGGCTTGATACGCTGGGCATATTCGGGTATGTATATACGCCCGAAATTTAAAAATCCCAGCAGGGACTGTAATTTTTTCAGAGTTGTAGGAGCGCGCAGTTGTGCGCATTTCTCAAAGAAGTGAGGAGCCAATCCTCGACCTTCATTGTTGAGCTCGTAGCCCAGAAACAACACTGTGTACTCGGCAATATGAGACTTAGCAAAGTTAAATTTGTAACCGAAGTCCGCAAAGCTACAAATTATGCGGTCAACGCGACACAGATGCGCCCAAAGTTTGTCGTCTGTGAGATAGATGTCATCCACATACGAACACGCATCCGGGTCAACTCTCTCCAAGAGAGTTAAAATGCGGGCGGCAAACACACCTGGACTATTTTGATAGCACATTGCTAGGCGTTTAAACTGGCGTTGTTTACCTCCACAGGTAAAACTGGTCCATTGGGAACTTAGACCATCCAAATTGTGGGCAAAAATACCATTAGATATGTAAAGTGTGGTCTTAAACCATTTACGCACAAGACTATCAACTAGAGCAGAGCCGAGGGTATTCTGTACTGCACAGGTACAGCAATGCAAGTTTAAATGCTGGTAATCCAATACTAAACTATACGAACTGTCAGGTTTGGTCACAGTAAAAAGCGGGTTATTCATCGGTGACACACAAGTTTCAATTACACCCTGATATTCCAATTGTTCAAGGATTTCCGCAACGGAGGCCTTAGCTTCACGTCAGATGGGATATTGAGGTTGAGGCTGTGGCATAGACCGTAAGGGAATCTCGTGGTGTGGGGAAAATGTATCCCAACCACAGTGCGTATGATACAGAGCCGGCGCAAGGGTTTTAGCCCACTCTTCTGCAAAATTCAGTGCATGCTCCTTTGAGACAGTGTGCGTGAAACTAGGGAGGATCACCTCCTCCCCTCTCGGAGCTGCGAGTACAAAAGGTGAGGGCCAGTCAGCCTCCGCTAACAAAATGTCATAGGTAGTTGTAAGATTTTCCCAAAATACCCCTTTTATGGTACGTTGTATGTCACCTTCAATTAAAAGGACAATTTCATAAAGCCTATCAGGGGGAGCTGCTCTGGTATCAGCTGTCTCCACAACAACATATCAGTCAGTCACTGTCACCTTCAGTAGTGGACGCAGGGCCTCTCACACTATGGTAATCTCCGCCGCGCTGTCCAGCAAGGTCAGAGCCCATGTCAGATTCCGAAGCTGCGTTCTCACTATCTGTGGCATATCTCGCTGTTAAAGCAGCAACTTTTTTTTTCTGAAACTGGGGCCTCTTCTGTGAAGAATCGTCCTGCTTGCCTTTTCCGTCTTTCGGGCGGGGCTGGTCGCGAGACTGCGGGCCACCCATACCTCTTCTGCTGCCTCCCCCACCGGACGATGAGGTCGATTTGTCCTGAAAAGAACGAGGAGAGCGTTGATCAGGAACCTGAAATCTATCAGGCTACTTAATCGTACTGCGGACGCACAAGTCATAAACGCGCTTAGTAGAAGCAGGCACTGGTGACGGGGGACGGGACTCCTGTTTCTGTTGTTGTTTACCCTGTTTTTTGTTTTTAGACCAAGGTTGCTTTTTGGTCTTGGGTTGATCGTCATTCTCAGACTTCGACCCTTGGGGTTGCTTTTTTTTCTTTAGTAGAAAAAGGCTTGACACCCAGACTATTACAGCCAATGGTTTTATAAGCAGCCGTGATAATCTTCGGTAACTGTCGGGGTTTATCGGCATCGGGGACCGCGAGCAAAGCTTTAGACACCTGAAAGTTTACCACGTCTCCTTTTATATTAGAAAGGATGAGCTCGGAAACTACTTCAAATGCGCTGCATAGTCTCATTCCCAATTCAACCGCAGCCGCAGGTCCGTGTTCATCCTGAAAACGCTTAATGAACGTAGGAAGGACAGCCATTGACAGAGTGCCAAAGCACCTCGTGTACACTGCCGCAAAAATTCTGCCTCGTGACTCGCAGTCACCGGCGTCTGGTATCAAGTCTTTTGGTGAACTAATTGTAAGAATCCTGTGTTTTTCCACAGGAAATGTGTTAGGGAATACAGCTTCCAGCAGGTCAAATTTCTCGGCAAGCCAGAAAGGCATATCATTCTTAACCTGGGGTCGCTTGCCCATCACAGCATTAACCATCACTGGACTCAGCATCATACCACTAGGTCCGGCTGGAAGCGCCGCAACACCCGGGGCCCCGCCCAGGAGATTGCGGGTAATGTATTGTACCAAGGATCTAATAATCATAATTGCGGTTGTATGTAGGACCCATAGATCAGCAACGGGGACAGCACCCATTTGAGGATGCGGAGTAAATCCTGCCAAAACAGGCCAAGTTGCGCCTGGAATGGACAAAGGACCCAATCTAGTTGTCGCTAATGAGTGGAGAAGGGCGCCAATAAACCAAACTCGATGCTGCCAAGCATTAATTGGAACTTCCTGTGTCCTATAAGGAACTTATTCTGCGGGCACGGCTGAGTGAGTATATGTGTGAAAAACACCAGAATTTGCGTCCACTGCAGGAAAAGTCACCCACGAGTAAAAGATCTCATATGGGTACGCGACTTCCGCACTTATCACCATGATCATCGCCATGCCCTCCAAGGCGACGTTATAAGTCTGCAAATGATTGCGTACCGCAATGCGACTATGCTGCGGTATGTCAACGTCACCCATTCCGACACAGAAATAAAGTGTGACAATACAAAATCAACGTAGCACAACTGGGTAGTAATTCAAACGAAAAACGTTTTCAAGCTTGAATAAACCTATATAACTATAGGTAGGTTTGTCCAACACTACTGTTATCCGGAAACAATAGTGAAGGGGTTAAGGACTGATAGAAGCACTACTCAAGTGTCATGTAATAAGACCACCAACGGTTGGGCTCCATGTCGCAGGGATTCTGCTCCTACACAGAACTGTGCATAGAGACTTGAAACCTCAGTGAATTAGGGTGTACCAAAACTCACCTTAGTATCCAAAATCCCCTACCAGACTAGCAATCAGTGTCTCATTGGTTCTTCCATACCCCCAATGATTAGACAACTCAGAACATGGACTTAGAACACCTCAGGTAACGTGGAACGCATGAACACTCTTTCGTTATACTATCATACCAGTCCAAAATGAGGAGTAAATGAAGACACGTGCAAGTTTGAAATATTTATTTCTAATACCGTGTTCTCAAGCGCAGTATCTTAGCTAATACAAGCAAACATATTATAAGCAACAAGGTGATCAGCATAATTACTATTCCATAAAATGCAAAGGAAGAAAGCATGTTAAAATGCTAAAGGGAAGAAGGCTAAATGGCACCTCAGTCTTACCCTCCCTTGCTAGTATATTATATTAAATCTACAGAAGGTCTCTTTGGGTTACCTCTGGTCCTAGTAGAAAGGGATCACATCATTTTCTACGCCAGCTCTCTGCATGCGAATGTTCTCCAAACTGTGTGTGCATGCTCTGCGCAGTGCATTATTAAACACGCCAAAATCAGAGGTGGCCACAGCTGCATATATGTTATGTCTAGGACGTGCGCTGATCAGACCAAACAACAACCACTGTGTTGAAATAACCTTGAAGACCTCGGCACTCACTGTTCAGACATAACTTACCAAGCAGGGCTGATACTATAGGAAAACATATTATTCTCGTGTGAAGCAAAATATTCTGCTAGACTCTAAACATTTATAATATTGAGTGCCGTGTGCAGAAGCAGCAGAGAGGAAAATGGCGTTTAAACTTCTAATAAGCTCATACTAACTTAACACAGTGTAAAGGCAAAGCCCATCTCCATGACACGTGTCTGAAATGGGGTGGCAGAGTGACCTAAAAAATGATGATGGATTAAACCCAGATCAGTTGACTGGGGGTGAGTGCTTGCAATGTTCAACACTACGTCCATCATCCCCTTTGGTTTTGCCTTGTTCGCCCTAAGTTAGCAGGGTATGCCCAGCCGTGTGTCCCTTGCTCACTTTGCCACTGGATTCAAGCCTAGCCTGGCTGATGACAGCTGATTAGCCAGAAACCAGTTCCAGGATGCTTGTTTTCGGTCCAGGAAAGACATGGCTTAGCAGTTCGGGCTGGACTGTTCCCATGAGGCACAGGGTCAGACTGATTTGCATACGGCTATATCTGAACTGGGGTGGCGGAGTGAGCTAAAGAATGATGATGGATTAAACCCAGATCAGTTACCTGGGCGTGAGTGCTTGCAATGTTCAACACTCCGTCCATCATCGCCTATGGTTTTGCTTAGTAGGTTTTTAGGGGGCACCTCCAAGGTGACATGTTGTATTTTCACTTTTTTCTGCATCAAGACAAGCAATCTGCAATGGCAATCACGCTTGTGCTTGGTGAGGGTTTCCTTAGTGTTGACACAATTTGTGCGGCAGCACTTAGGGATCCTCTCAGGTAGTTCAGGCCTTAGGTACCAGGGTGCCATTTACTAGGGATTTACAGAGAGTGCTAATGGTTTTGCCAATGGGGAAACAATTGGAAAGTTTTGGGAAATAGCTTTGGCACTGGGGGCCTGGTTGGCAGGAACCCAGGTAACTGTCTGTCGAAATCACATCATTTACCAAGCAAAAAGTCGGGGAATCAATGTAAAAAAACAGCACTTTCCTAAAGCCTATGTGTGCGTGTGGCATGTGTACACTCACAACCAGGGTAGATTATTTTAACAAGTTATTTTATCAATGAATGTACTAGAGAATCATTTTATTTCATTATGCAGTCTTTTTCTTCGCTTCATTTTGTAGATTTTTCATTGACTAGGTGTAAAACATCACGTTTTAGGAATACCGTTTTACACAAAGTAAATATCTGAATCCTTCTTTAACATAGATGGACCACAATAACATTTTAACACAATTTATCTCTGTATTATTTCAAAACATCCTTTTTTAAATAGCATACACTGATGTTCAATGTAGATCTCAAAACAAAACCCACAGGAGTTTTGACTGTATATTTTGTCAGGTTAATACATGTCAGCATCTGCAACCGCATCAAGATGTGCAGCAATTTCCATGCTTAGTCTCAAGTTTCACCTTTTTAATAATCCTGTGTGAAATATTATTTATGCCAGGGTAACCGGAGTAATTTTTGTAATTATGCATTACTCTTGTGATGCGTAATTACCAAAATTATGCAATTATGCCAGCTTGAGTAATTTAGAGTCAATTGGGGCAAAAATCCCACTGAAGGAGCAGGGGAACAATGAACTGCATCATTGGGCCTATTTTGAGTAATTGCATTAGAGAGAAATATGCCAGTTAAGCCCACCTCTATTTTTCAAATGTGCACACAAATTTCAATATGCATGCACTAATATTTTTATTGTGTGCAGTTTCATGGTTTAATGTGTATGCGCTATAATGTTTGTGCCTTACAAAGAAACACCTCGATGCTTATGGATAGATGTAGGGATCATATATAGAACAATGCTATATTTATGGTGACAAAATAAAACATTCACAAAACAGCCGCATAATGACAATTAACACAAAGTGTACATTTGATATATGCCATAATCCTCACCAGAGACATGCAGTGTCTCTCCAGGTAAGGGAGGGTTCGTCATCGAAGCAGGGTCACCGAGATCATTCAATGGCAGTGGGGAGAGCAAGACTGAAAATGTGACATAACAGTATCAGAGGCATAATGCAAAATGATGGGCCCCAATCCAGAATGCGATGAGGGGCCCCTGAATATCCCGTATCTCACTGATATTCATTGGTCTTGGGCTCAATGAGGGCCACCTAATAGGTTGGGGGCCTGGGAATGTGACATTACATCTCAAAGTAGTATTTATGAAGTTGATTATGCATGAATAGTCTGTGTGCAAGATGAGACAGAAGTACATGCTGAATAGCTGGTTGTAGACCGCACCAACAATTTTGAAATCAAGGTCCTTGTTATCTAATGTTAGCTTAAGCACAATAATGTTGTTATTTATTCTAAATGTTCATTTTCTTTGATCGTTGCTATTACTTATATAATTATGCAAACGTCAATCTCCCTTGATGATTCTTGAAATCATCACTATCCATATTTCATTGCCTGCATCCCCTTAAACTACAATTGTTTTTGATTTCATCTTCTTACTTATGTCGTCCTCTAACCTCTTCATCGTATTGCTCATCTTGGATCACATATCCTCTAGCTCATAATATTTAAGTTTTCATTTACTTTCACCCATTTCTGATCTCTTCTTCATTCACCCATGATTCAGCTTCACTTTGATAGAAGTTATCTGAAACCTTTTCATCTGCAGAAGAGCACTTATTAAGGAAATTGAACCAATTATCGCAGGGGTTAGTCTAATACTCTGGATATCTCCTCCTGTCTTACCAAACCACTCACTAATCTTTGAAAAACATTTTCCAATCACACCAAACCATGAACTAACTGTTTTCTATGCACCTTGTTCCCCAAGAACCATTATCACCCATGTGATGTTAGTGATATTTAAAATAACATTGTTAATGTGATTATGTTATTGTGTACATACCCTCAACATGCGGAAGACTCCGCCTTCCTCCACCAATAATATATCTAAAGCAAGCCTATTTTTCAAAGCCATTGCTTGCATAGCCAATAGCTCCTTGTTAATAGGTGTTAAGGCACCAGCAATATTAGCAGCCAACTGATCCACATTGGTAGATTTCTTTCCGATCTTCCAGTCATTCAAAGCTACTCCAATGGATGGAATCCTAGCACCAAATATATCTCCTAACATTTAATCAAAGCTGCACTCTTTCTCTTTTCAATGTTATTATCCCTCTCACTGAATTAATCCACATGATAAACAAGGGGGAAAACTAAACCTAAATGGAAGCCATGCACCCAATTAAGAGGGAGTATAAAATTGGCTGTCCTATGACACACATAATAAATCCCGTTGAAAATGGGCTCTTGTGGAGTCAAAATCATATTATTTGAAAATTACTTTCTTCACAGTCTCTCCAACCCACTAATTGTTCTGTTTCCTTCTGTTTCTTTTCACCTACCATACACTTTTGCCCTTTCAAGTCTGGTCAAGACTGAATCTTGGGACAGCTCTTGCATTTCCAAACATCTCTTCCTCTCTTGCTATCTCAATCTGTCTCTCCTCCTTCAACTTTGCACTGGGTCTGTTGTTAGAAATGGGGGGGTCTCTTGTTGGCAGTGGCTTGCACCCTATTCAAGTAAGGACCCTCCCTTCTAGTCAGGATAAAGGAATTAAACACCCAGATAATCCCTGCTCACCCCCTTGGTAGCTTGGCATGAGCAGTTCGGCATTGTGTAAAGTATTTCTACATAACACACACAGGGAAAGCTCTGAAAATGGACACCACACCAGTTTAGAAACATAAAGTATCTTTACTGAAACCAAACAAGACCAAAATGACAAGCATTCAACATACATAGTTCAGGAGCTTCTTGATTTATTTGGCCGCACACTGGTAGTGCATGGACATTTCTCCCGTACAGCAGTGCTGCATCGATTTTGATGATTTCAAGCAGGTATTTTCAGCAGGAATAGCCTTCAAGGGTCCAGAACTGGATTTGGTACCACATGGCAGGCCAGAACTCCAAGCAATGGAGTTCAGGGATGGTGCAGATGAAGTTGTTAATGACCCTGAGACTTCTTAACAGGAGGGAAGCATACACTAGCCCTTGTAGAAACTTCACAAGCAGGATACAAAGCAAAGTCCAGTCTTTTTCCTCTCCAAAATCAGAAGCGGCAACTGCAGGCCAACCCAGCAACGCAACACACAGCAAAGGGGCAGTACTCCTCCTGAAATGAAATGAAACGAAAGGAGGATTTGTAGAGCGCGTGGCTACCCGGGGGCGTCCCATTGCTGGAGAGTAAGCCGAAAGGAAGGGCGAGGTTTAAGGGAATAACCATGTTTTCAGGAGTTTTCGAAAGGAGAGAAGGTTGGCTTCACTGCGTATGGCAAGTGGCAGGGAGTTCCAAAGCTTAGGGGTGATGTAAGAAAAGAGACAGCCGCCTGAGCGTGCCTTCTTATTTCTGGGGGTACAAGCTAAGTGTAGAAGGACAGACCGGAGGTTTATGTTGGCCTTGTATGGTTTTATCATGTCTTTCAGGATGGGTGTGCCCTTGCCATGAGGAATCTTGTGAGAAGTGCACAGAGATTTAAAAATTGATTCTCTCCTGTATTGGTAACCAGTGGAGCGATCTTAGGGTAGGTTTAGCTGAGCACTGGTGCTTTGTGCCTGTCAACAGCCTGGCTGATGAGTTCTGAACGACCTGGAGTTTAGCAATGATGGATTTGGGAGCGCCCAGATACAGGGCATTGCCATAGTCCAGTCTAGAAAGATTGAGGCCCTGGATGAGAAGTTTCCTAGAGTCGGGGGGAGGAGGGGGAGGATTTTGCAGGTTGTTCGAAGGAGACCAAAGCAAACGCCCGCGTTTTTCCTAGCTTGGGTTTTGAAAGTGAGATCATGGTCGAGCCATATTCCCAGACCTTTTATGTCTTCTTTGGGAGTTGGTGTCGGTCCCATGCAGGTGGGCCTCATAGTCTCAGGTGAAAAGTTAGATTGGTTACCTAATATCAGGATCTCTGTTTTCTCACTGTTCAGTTTGAGGTGTGAGTTGGTCATCCAGACGGTGATGTCTTTAAGACAGGAGCATAGGTTTTCGGGGGGTTCGATCCAGTTGATTCAGAGATACGATCAGCTGGGTATCGTCTGCGTAGGTGACTATTTTGATCCCATAGGGGCTGACTATTTTCTCCAGGGGAACATATAAACATTAAAAACTGTAGGGCTCAGGGAGGAGCCCTGGGAATGCCACAGTGCAGTGGGGTAGATTGGGATTGGATGTTGCCCTCAAGGACTTGAAAGGTCCTGTCATGTAGGAAGGATTTCAGCCAAGACAGGGCCGTGCCGGTGACTCCCACTTCCCTGAGCCGATGAACCAAGGTGTGTGGTTCACCGTGTGAAAGGCTGCGCTCAGATCCAGGAGGATCGCAGCTACGGATCCTCCTGAATCGAGAATCTTTCTTGCCTCTTCCACGACTGTTATCAGCGCAGTTTTGGTGCTCTGGCTGGGGCGGAAGCCCGTCTGCGAGACGTGGAGTACGTCACTGGTTTCGAGAAATGCGGAAAGCTGGCGGTTGACAAATTTTTCTGCCACTTTAGTGATCCCAAAGAAATTTTTTGGGTAAATTTACTACGAAGTAAGAAGAAGTAAGTCTGTTTGCACACTCCTCGAGTGCTCTAGAGGTTGTCGTTATCTAAATAGAAGTAAGCTAATTGTTCCCTGCATACTCCTTGCCTTTTAATTAAATAAAACCATTTGAACTACCAAGCACATTGTTTGATATAATCATAAGGCTGTTTTCAACGATAAAGTCTTTACGATATAATTTGAATTCACAAAACATAATGCGTCAACGATCCCCAAAAACATGGGTTATGTGTAAATCAACTAACCCAACTTTTATCACCAAGTTTTTGAGTAACGTATTATTATTAATAGAAACAGCGTAATAAGCAACTTTATGGGATATCAGATACCCATAAATATAGCTTACTCTATTTTGATTATAAAGCTAGAATCATAAATATTCGATAAAGTGCATAAAATAATATACAGCAACTTTTCCCTTCAGGCATTTACTGCGGAAGCTGATAAAAGACGCCATAAAACCGTTGTTTTTATTCCAACAATCAAGGTATGAATTTTGATGGTTTTATCGTGTTCGGACATAAAGACAATGTACAGACTGTTTACCACAGGAGTCTGGCAAAGAAACAAACTTAGCTTTTTTCTCCAATAGGAACGGTCGAACCAAAGGTCCCGTACTAAAATACATATTTGAAGCGATTAGTTGGAGACTCAGGTAAACAATTCAGCACGATATAATATAAACAACAAGACTAGATTCAGAATCGAGGCAAAAATATACATTTCAACAGACTAAAAAAGACAGATAGATGTGATCAACACTGTGTAAAATATGATGTTTTGATATCACACAAGCAAGTTGTTCTTTGTCCTCGAATTGAAATTAGATCATTGATTTTGTGTTATCTGCGATTTACAACTCAAGTAAAATTGTTTGTAAATTAGACATGGTTCTACTGAAATGTGACAAAGAAGAAGTCTTCGATATGCGAATAATCTTACAATCACTGTAGGAGCTATTTTTCAAAGTTCTATCAATGAAATAAGATTAAGATTTGTGATGAATCAACTATAAGGAATATGGATGAATTAATGTATTATTTTTTGCCTAGCACACGGGTTAAGAATTGTAAATATATCTATTTTTAAGATAATAAGGTAACAATATGGTTATTGTATCCTTTACAGGGGGTCATACTTTACAAATAATTGAAAGTCCTGAGGATGGCCTTGAGGATTTGTCAATAATAAGGCCAAAACGTCGACATATCAGTCCACATCTCTCCTTGTTTGTCAGATTAATTTCATACAACGTTATCTTTGGTGACAGTGAACAAGTTTCGTTGTGATATTACTTGTAAGAGTGGACTATAACGCAAGTAGATTTCAAAGAACAACTAATCTATGTCTTATCCACTTGTTTATTGTTGATTTTTTCACTTTTTTAAAGAAATTGTACCCCATGAAATGAAAATTTGATACATAAAAACTTTGTTTCATAAAAACTATTTCCCGTGTAGCATTTTTCTATAGTGAGTTGTCACCACTTTACTGACTAATCAAATGTTGAACTGTATGAGAAACAGGTTTTAATTGTTTTAGGTTGATCCTAAGTTTCTTTCAGTCAAGATTGATCAACCTCCTGTTTCGTAGTAAATTTACCCCAAAAAAATTTCTTTGCTAAAAAAATTCCCTTGTAAGCAATTTTGCCTATACTATATCTTAGCCCAAGCTCGCGAGGGTTTATTGGGTCACCCACTTTCAATATACCTACTTTAGTGATCCCAGGCAGAAGGGAAATGGGGCTGTAGTTACTTCGATCAGTTGGGTACGGGTGGGGCTTTTTTAGGAGTGCCTTGACTATGGCCTTCTCCTAATTGAGGGGAACAATGCCCTGCGCCAGGGAGGAGTTGATCAGTTTTATAATGGGGAGATTGGTAGTGGGTGCAACCAATTTTAATATGTGTAGCGGAGCAGGATCTAGTGCCGAGCCACTTTTGATTGATTGGAAAATGGGAAGGAGAGAATCCTCCAACATTGGGGAAAATGAGTCTAGGCTGGGGCCTTTAGGGTGAGATGCAGAGGGGGGGTTCAGGAAGTGGATCGGAGTTGCTGGGCGGAAGAGCTTTGAGGATATTATGAATTTTGTTGGCGAAGAATTCTGCCAATTCATTGCAGCGATGACTGGAGGGGTCGAGGGGAGGGGGGGTCAGGAGTTTTCAAAAGTTTTTTTACGATACGAAAGGTTTCCCTGGAAGAGCAGGTGGAGGATCTGATTTCTTCCTCAAAGAAGGCAGCCTGGGTAGTTTTGAGGGCCATTTTATAGGCCAAAATAGAATGTCGGTATTCTGTTTTCTTTGAGGTAGCAAATTCTTTCCTCCATGCTCTTTCTGATATCCTACATTGTTTTCTTAGGAGGCGAAGTTCATGAGTGAACCAGGGGGATTTGGTCTTTCTAACTTGTTTCGGGACGAGTCCTCAATCCATGCGGAGAACTTCATTTCTGCCACAGAGGGATCGGGTCGTGCGGGGAGGGAGCAAGTTCCAGATGTTGTCTCCAGTCCTCCAGCGCAAGTTTCGACCAGGGTCGTTCGGGGGCGCTGGGAGTGGGTCTGGGGAGGGGGGTATTGGGGGTGAACCAGCTGAATGGAACTATCAATTGATCTGACCAAGGCACAGGTATCGGCTCTGACACAATAAGTTCAGAGAGAGTCGAAAATATAGGATCAAGGAGGTGTCCTTTGGTATGTGTGGGATGACAGTTCATGAGATGAAGCTGGTATACATCAAGGTCGAGTGCTAGTTCCCTCGCCACTTTGTCTCCAGGATTGTCAAAGTGGAGGTTGAGGTCTCCTAAGATAGTGAAGTTGGGTAGGGTGCTGGCCTGAGAGAGGGCGGTTTCCATAAGTGTTGTACAGAATTGCCCTAATGCTCCCGGGGGCGGTATATAAGAAGCCCAGAGAGAGAACTCAGGGGAGAGAATTGAATAGTGAAAAGAGCATTTTCACAGTCTGAGATGGGGCTGTCAAGAATGCGGCAGGTGAGGTGATTTTTGTATATCATTGCTATTCCGCCCCCCTTGCTATTGGGTCTATCGAGGCGTTGAATCAGGTAGCCCAAGGGCAAGGCCTGAACAGCGTCTGAGTCAGCCTCTGGGGAGAGCCATGTTTCTGTTAAAAACAGAATTCAAGGCAGGAGTCCTGTAGCAGCATGGAGATTTCCACAGCATGCTTAGGCAAGGACCTGCAGTTAAGCAGGGCCATGCGAATTTGATTACATTTAGATTGGCATGGATCCGGAAGGGGAAATCTGTAGGAGCAGTGGGGGGCAACAACTTAGTAGATTCCCAGCGTAGATTGACTGAGCACACTGGGGCTGGGGAGCCTGTCTGAGTTGTAGGAGGACTTCCCTTCACAGCTCTTCAGCTATTCTCATTGGCAGACGTTCCTCTTGATCCATAAGTGTTCTAAAAGTCTGTACTTGTACCCCTTTTGGCCTTTGAAGTAGGCATCGTTCAAAGGATTGTCTTTCTATGCACAAGTTGTCCTGCCTGGTTTTGGCTCCAGTCACACTCCAAGGGGGTGGAGACAGCATTGTGAGAGACAAGGTACAACCCTATTCAGGTGCCGGTGACATCTCCTCCCACCACTCTAGCTCAGGAAGGCCCATCGGTCTGTTGATGGTCCATCAGGAAATGCAAGGCACATCTCAATATCCTTTGCGTGACTATCTAGAGTGAATGCACGAATTGGCCGCTGTCTATCTAAACCATTCTACAAGTAGGCAGAGGCACAGGATACTTAAACAAAAAAAATTCCACTTTCTAAAAGTGGCATTTTCAAACAAACAATTTAAACACCAGCTTTAATAAAAGCCCAAACTCCAAATTTCTAGCTGTTCCCAATTGAAAGTTACACTTGTAAAATGTTACAAGGCAGCTCCAATGATAGCCTATGAGTGAGCTAGTTCTTGCAATACTGAAAAACAAAATTGACAGTATTTCACACTAGTACATGTCCTACCTTTCACATACACTGCACCCTGCCCAAGGGGGTACCTTGGGCCTACCTTAGGGGTGCCTTACATGAGGTAAGAGGAAGCGTTGGGGCCTGGCAAGTGGGAACACTTGCCAGGTTGAAGAAAAAGTCTAAAAATGCCCTCACAGACACTGCAATGGGAGGCATGAGACACGTTTACAAGGATATGCAAGTGGGTGGCACAACCAGTACTGAAGGCCTATTAGTAGCATTTAATTTACAGGCCCTGAGCACACATAGTGCACTTTACTAGGGACTTACCAGTAAATCACATTCGCCAATCATGGTGAAGCAATCTGAATTACAATTTATACAGGGAGCACTTGCACGTTAGCACTGATCAGTAGTGGTAAAGTGCCCAGATTACACAAACCAGCAAAAACGAAGCCCAGCACATAGTAAAAAAATGCAGTAGTTAGAGGCAAAAAGACAGGTGAAACCACTCTTATGATGCCAGGGCTAACACTTGTCTTCTGTTTATTGAACTTTTCCACAAACTCCTTCTTATGTCTATTTAACCTTAATGTAAATTGGTTTCAACATAGTTTGTTCAGTTAATTTGTGCAATGTATGTAATGCATCTAGACATAGTCCACAGTCTTTCCCTTCCAAAATAAGAATGCAAGACTCTAACATTAGGCCGATTAAACATCAGATTTTGGAAGATATAATTCAAAAAAATCCTTTAAATATATATAAAATCTATAAACACACTGCATGACAAGGAGCAGGTGCAGGGAAGAAGATGGCATCACATGCTTTAGGAGCAGATGCAGACAAAAAAAGGAACAAATGTTACAATCATGTACTTCAATGAATTTTGAATACTCATCAAATAAACTAAAGTATACGGTTTCTCCAAAAATGACCTACAAAATAATTTCTGTGCAAAAATGTGTTAACTAATTTTCTTCTTTCATCTATTAAGGCATGAATATGATTTATTTTAGGTGAAGCATGTCCAACTGAAGTGCAAAATCCCACTACTAAGCCAGCTATGAATGTTAATATCAGAACTACCTAAATCAATTGTAAAAGCTTGCTGCAGTATTCTTTCCATTAGCCATGCTTGTTCTACGATAACTTCTATGAAAAAATAAATTCAAAATCCAATGTGGTGCAAAATCAACAAAACCTACGTTTCATCAAACAGATCAGATGTCATTCAGTTCACATTCAATGTCTGAGGAACCTACAGTTTTCAACTCAATACCTAGAAGGAAACCCTAAAATCTTCAACTGAATAAATAAGGTACAAAACAAAACAGACTCTAGCTTGAGATTTCAGTTTGAATCTTAGTTCAATATTTCATCAAACCAGGAAATTAATCAGAAATGATTGTTCCAACTTCAACTATGATTAGTTCATACTAATGGTTGTTCTTTAAAAATGATTGGATAGTCTGTTAAATTGATGACTACTTCATCTGATTGTGCAGTTTGTTGGGCATCAACTTGATATGATCATTCAGAAGATGCACACTTTCTGTTAGGCCCTCTCAGTCTCTTTGGTCTTTTGACTTTCTGTTGTTTATTGCCACTGTCACGTTGTTCTACTTGCTCTGTTTCTTCTTTGATTGTTTTAAGTCTTTTATCTTTCTCGGTTACACTTTCCCTTTTTCTTAAACCTCTTGGAAACATTTCTTCACAAGACTCTCTTCTACATGAAGTACTTATGATGGCTCTGATTCACAGTGTACATTTTCATCTTTACATCTCTTTTCAACCACTGCTGATTACCTATTTTTATTTGCCATAGATTGATGATTGTTTTTAATTTGACCATCTTTGCCCCTCACAGCTAATCGAGACTCTTCAAGGGTTTAGTAGACATGCACCTTTAATCTCAGTCTCTGTTTCTTTCTCGAGATTTAAAACTCATTAGTAATCTCATTCTGATCTTTCCCTTTTAGCTTTAAGGTTTGATCAGACAGGACCTGCTGACACACATCTTCCAGAGACCAGATTATGTTTCTTCTCCTTCAGTATCCACACATCGGGTTGGGGTCTGATTTGATGAATTAGTGACTGATGTCACCAATTCTTCATCAGCTTGTCTTACTTACTTTGTGTGCAACATGTGAATCCACTGTGCCAATCTGGCACATTTTTACAGCAGTATTTGTCACAAAGATCACTTGGTGCTGCCACTTCCAGAAGAGCTCCAGACAGGTCTTACATACATGCTTTTTCACCAGAACCCAGTCTCCAGAGTTGAGGTGGTGGCACTGCTCCTGCCCCACTGGTGTTGTTGCTAAGTATACCTGACGAGAGATACAATGCACCACATCAGTCAGCCCTTTGCAATATTCTGGTCAATAACTGCAATGGAATTTCTTGTAAATTCTTAGAGCTATACAGATTAGCTCCATGATATTATCCTAAAAATGTGGGCCACAGCACAGTTCTAAAGCAACTGGCATGCCAAATCTAGGTATTAACTCTTTCAATAGTACTTTGGCTATGTGAGGCTATCACATCTTCTAGTTGGGTATGCCTCGTCCCACCTGGAGAAAAGATACATTCAGTGCTTAATTTGAGCTGGTGGTTTCTAGTGCTCAACATCGGCACTTAATCATCAAAATTAGCGCTTTTCATGAGCACCAGTTAACGACACATTCATTTACGGGGGCATTAAGTGATTTGCCCAGAATCACAGGATGTTAAGCCAACGCAAGACTCGAACCTTGTTCTCAAGCTCCAAAGTTGGCAGCCCTGGACATTATGCCACATCCGCTCCACCCTTTCATGGTTACTAGTTGGTTCTGTTTTAGGAGGCACTAACAGGAGAAATGAACTTGTGCAAGCTGCCTCCTGACAAGAGCCCAGGCACTTAATTTATTACAAATTAACCACTGAATACACTACTACGAAATTATACCTAAGCCTGTTAAAAACAGGCATCTCCACACAATTTAACTGAATTCGAGCAAATGGGTAGTCAGACTTTCCTATGCAACACATGATCACAAATGTTTTCATGCCAACATTTAACACCTAGCAGGTCATTCATCGCTGAAACAAACTCTCAACCATGGACCGAAAATGGGCATTAAACTAATTTTTTCTAAGGTATGAGTCATCTCATCCCTACTCACATGTATAAGCCCATGAAAGTATCAGATCATTGCGGGCTACTGACTATCCAGTAAAAAATCCATCCATCTTGTCAGGATCCAACAGAAAAAGAATATACACACCCAAATACAAACCCAGGTATTATTAGAACATCTTAAAAATAATACTATTCCGGCAGGACTTCAGGTGAAAAACTATACCAGTAATCTTTGTCTTTAGACAATACACACATAAGTTCACTGGGGTTGGAACTAAATGTTTCAGAGCTTGGATCGCTTTGGGCAATACAAACTGCGCTTAGGATCTATGAGGAGTAACTAAAAGAAATGAAGGCTTTAGAAGAAGAGATAGGAGGGGACACTACTATAACTGATGCAAAATCTTTACTTGAATCTGCGGAGAAGACTATAGGCGAATTTAAGATACACACAACAAACCAAAAAACAACAAAGGTAGCTAGGGATATTAAAAACTTCAACATCGAACAGGTGTATCCGTATATGAAAGAAGATTTCTACAAAAATAGGAACCCCAGTTCATTCAACCTGTAATATAGGCGTCGTTCGAGAAATACATTTATCACTTTCTCCGACACATCATCAGATTCAGATCAAGGTCCCTCCCGGCAATATTAAACACATTTTTAATATCCAAGACCTCAACCTTTTTTAGGCAAAGGATTCAACAGTGGGCAAGGGAATATTGCCGAATGGAGGGGCCTAAATCAGGAACAGACGTTCTTCTGAACCAGAAAGAGAACATTCAGACGGTAACTGAAGTTGCTAATGTGCCCCAAATGAATGAATTAGAACGGATCCCGATCTACAATTTGTTAAAAACCAACTTACAGACACAGAAACAAGTATTTTGCAAAAAGGGCTATCTTTTGTTCCTCTGATGTTGCTGGACCCGGTTGATACCAAAATAGAAGTGTTACAATTCCAGCGTAAAATCAGGTTAAAAACTTTCTTCTCAGAGATCCCTGATTTCCAAAAAGACAATATGAGTGATAATGTGAGTGGTCCAAGATGTAAATCCAGTTTCTGTCCTGAAAGCGCAGCTATGCCTACAGAGATCTTGGCATTTGAATACCAGGTTCTCAGAGAAGTTGATGCCCTTAATGATAAGAAAACATATTTCAAACATAACTGCTCAAGAGATCAATCAGGAGCACTGTCCAAACTGGCACACAATCCCCTAATAGTTATAAAACCAGCTGATAAGGGTGGGGGCATTGTAGTCTGGGACAGTGCGATGTATGATGTAGAGGTTATGAGGCAGTTAGACAATATAATGCACTGTAGACGAATAGTGGACAACCCTACTGGGTGACTTAAGGTGGAGATAAAGAATCTTACGACACAGGCACTAGAATAGGGGTGGATTTGCAAACAAGAATATGAATTCCTTACCTGTACTTCTGAAAAAATGCCCTCAATCTATGTCTTGCCGAAGATTGATAAGAGCTTAGAGAATCCCCCCGGTAGACCTATTATAGCAGCCTGTGACTTAATTTTGGAGCTACTAATCAAATATGTTGGAACCTTTTTAAGAAATTTTGTGGTAAAAACCAGGCCTTTTATAAGGGACTTGATGGACCTACTCACTAAGATAGAAAATGTGTGCTTCAATGCAGAAAAACAGCTATTGGTGTCTTTCGACATCGAAAAGTTATCCACCAACATTCCGCAGGATGAGGCGTTGATTGTGTTGTGAGACACCTTGAACCAAAGACAACATCCTCATTTAGCACCAACAGACTTTGCTACAGCATTTTCCACGTTGTGCCTAAAGAATAATGTCTTTACTTTTAAAGGCAGTTTGTTTTTGCAAACTAAAGGAGTGGCAATGGGGTGTTGCTTTGCACTGGAAATAGCAAACTTAGTGATGGATTACTTTGAGAAGAAGTGGATATATAGTCAAGATATTCCCTTTCAGAGACACATAGTAAAATGGTTCCGCTATATAGATGATATAATGATGGTGTGGGATGGTGATCACGAGGGGCTACAATTGTTTCATCGTTGGCTTAATGCCAGAACACCTGACTTGAAGTTCACAGCAACATACAGCAAAGAAAAGCTGAATGTTTGAGATATTTGGATCAGTAATTATGAGGGCGTATTGGAGGTGAGCTTATATACTAAGCCTACAGACAAACACACACTCTTGCATTTTTCGAGTGGCCATCCTAGGAGTTTGAAGGGGAATTTGCCCTATGGGCAATTTCTCAGAGTTCGTAGAAATTGTACCAACAAGCAGGATTATTTTGATAATGCAGATAAACTTAAAACTAAACCAGTGGAACGAGGTTACCCGACAAAATTTGTCAGAAATGCGCTTAAGACAGCATGGTTTATACCAGGGTAGAATCTATTGGTCCCGAAAATCCGCCCGAGGCAAATCCTCCTATGTGCTTTTCGGCGTACAACAAGATCATACAAAGGAATTGAAGAATGATAAGACATCTTAACATTCCTCAGCCGATGTTTGCTTTTCGAAAAGGCAGAAACATTCGCCAACAAGTAGTAAGAGCGACGAGACCTGGAGAGATGAAAAAAGATTTGGGAAGTATGCTTGGTCTCTCTCCAGTAGTTGGGCATTGTAAATGTCACAATTGTTCTGCATGTCAAACGACAATAAATTCTAAATCTGTCATGATCAATGGTAAAAAAAAAAATCACCAGAGGATCTTTTCAAACTGGAACTCTAAGAACGTAGTGTGCGGCCTTAAGTGCCCTTGTGAATTGCTCTATATAGGACAAACCGCGCAAGCTGTAAAAACATGCATCCTTCAACATAAATCAAGAATAAGATGCAAAGTCCTGGGTGCTCTGCTGGTCCAACACTATCAACAGAAGGACCATAATGAAAATGAGATACAATGGTCTATGTTGCTAATGGTATTGAATACAACAGGAATGAATTTACAGACCATGCTAGAGAGATTAGAAGTGCGCATGATTGAGAAATATAGGACGGCAACACAGGGATTGAATGAACATGAAAAAAGGTGGGAGCTGGTGTAGTCATTGCTGGTGAAGGAGGTACTTGTATTCACATATTGATGGGGGCTTAAATATTTTATTCTCCCACCTATGACGATGCTATGGCTATTAGAAGGATGGATGCAGTGGAATAAATTAGAGCTATGAAGTTGCTGTGCATTGGTACAGAATTCATGTACTAGTTAACTAGGTTTAAGGGAGATCCTTGAGTATTACACCCAGTGGGTCTGACTGTTGTAAATAATCATGTCTGTGTACTTTAAGAATTTCTTTCCAATTGTGTTCGAGGGCCATCACTTTCATATTTTTATTTTTAAACCATTAGCTTGATAATATATTCATTTTTTTCATTTTTTATGGATCACCCTGTTAATTTGGTCTGTTCCTCTGGTGATTGTAGGTCCCGTGGAGCTTCTGGGCACTAGGTATGGGAAATCTAGTTATGATTATGGAATTGCATTCCTTTGATGGCCCGTAGACCCATGGAATTTAGTACCAATGGAGGGACAATAAAGATTTGGAGCTTTGTAGTGTTGATCTGCTTAATAGCGACGATCCCTCAATATGTTTATCTTTACAATGTTTGTTGACACCCCCTGGAAGGGGCATGGGACATCGGAGCACATCCCTGTTATGTCATGGACGTGTGCCTGGATATATGGTAGGACAGAGGACACGCCGAGACAGCCGCGAGGTAGATCCTGTCCGCGTAGGAATGCAAGAAAGTAGATGGCAGCAGCAGACTCCGTACAAAGATCAGCAAGGTGAGAATAGACTTGTGTGGGGGACATCGCTGTCCGTGTGAGTCTACGGTGGTTATATCAGTGACGGTGACCCTGTAATGTGTTCCGGGGACGTAATCAATAGTTTGTAGTTATGGGTGTTTTAGGTTCTTTGTTTTTCTGTCCACAGAATGGATAGTGCCTTATTCTAAGTAGACGCAGGCTACGACTCGAATTCCTCAGAAGCGTACACACTGTAGGAGTGTATTGGTGATATTCAGCCGGGGACAGATCCAAGGTACTTTTGAAAAGTCACCTTGGTGTGGCACAGGGTGTGTATATGTACCCAGCATAAGGCAGGTTGTCGATTGGAGGCATGATTTTATCCCTCTAGGTCCAGACGAGTTGACGAGTCTACACCCAGATACTTAGGGCTGCGATTAGCTCTTTTGTGAGTAGGTTGTTCTGCATTATTGGTACTTTGGGGATCTGTCCTATATAGCATGAGGATATGCTACAGCATGTTACGAGCACTGGTTATATGAAGCATGGCTGATGTATAGAACAAGATGTCTATTGATTGATGAACTCACAGCATGAGGAAGCATGTTTTGTACATTGGATGTATTATCCTTCCGACGGTTTATTTAGTATTTCTTTTGTGGTGGTCACTCTTTAAATTGTGTTTTATTCATTGTACTTGCATGGGATCATGCATGTCAAGTATGTGGCATTAATGGTGATATAGGCAGAGGTTACATGATTGTAATGTTTGTATAATTGTTTTGTAGGTTATGTTTGTGTTGTGTTACCTAAGTCCTGATGAGGCCTGACTCAGTGGGCTGAAATAGTCGACCTGAAGGAGAGGTGGGGTCAATTTAATTGAAATGTGTATATAGGAATTTGACAACACACACTATACAGTGATTGAATAGAGGGGGAGTCTCTCTCTGTTTTTGTTGTATGTGACAAGGATTATCTCTCCTCGGATTGCTTACATATATGTATCTCATTGCAAACGGATTCACATGGATGGGTACGAAAAGGTTTAGGAGTTCTTGGTTAGACCATTGGGTTTTATATGCATAATGTTTTTTATGTGCCAAAATGTATATATAAAAATTACATTTGTAGATATCTATACCAAAATATTGATTGAAGATATGTGAAAGAATTGAGGATGACTTCGTGAGTAAGTAAATTGTCTCCAAGTTGGAATTGGGGACTAGGCTCCCATCAAATATTTTTCATTTTGCTGGAATAACTATTGTGTATTTATCCCCGGACATCAGCTGCTTTTGTGTCTAACTTGTCAGGATCCAGCAGCAGGTGCCAAAAGCAAGGCCTAAAACAGTAAATGTAATCCTTGCTAAAGAACAGCTCAAATCTAAAAGGAGAATCAAATCCAATAATTAGAAGCAAATTGGAGATTGTGGAATTCCAAGATGGCAGCTGGGCACCTTTCCCTAGGCACCACACTAGTGTTTGAAGCACAGGCTTAGACTAGAATGTTCAGTGCACACTGTTTTCAAACTGCGCACTTCACTCAGGAAGTTACCCTGTGAGCAGCCTTTACCTTAGCCCCTGTAGCGATAGTCAGTCTGGAGTAGTGGCATCGATTTTTAGTCTTTGTACTAGTTCTTTGTGTTTTCTCCCATTTTTACAGGAATGCCATTGGTCAATTAGAGACCAGTAGTGTCTCTGTTTTGAGTTTGCCCATTTTTTTAGGAAATTGTGAGAAGCCTCTCTGTAATGCACCGCCTCCTATGAGGAATTACTTTCTCTGCTTCATGCATGGAATTTGAAGCATTCTTCAGAGGCAAACAACTATAAGAAAGAACATTCACAGGAAGTGTTTTCAGGCTGTCACTCTTTCAGAACAAGTCGGTTGAGATAAGAGCTAAGTGATAGTTCTAATTATAATATTTATGATTGAATGCCTTGCAACTAGAGTGAAGAAAAAAATCTTCAGTGTAAATGTTTATTTGGTGACTCTGTGTTAGTTTCTAAAACAAAAGTCAGGAGAATGAATTAATTAAGAATAAAAAAAAACTCTTACCCGAGGAAACGGAGGAGTCCTTGTATCTTTACATGTCTTCGTGGCACACATAAGTAAAACCTGAAAAGAAAAAGAATATATGCAAAGGTTACGAACAATGATAATAGCACATCAATTAGAAAAGTCTTATGAGCAAAAGGTTACTTGAAGGTTGAGTGATGTGCAATTGAAAATAATTTAATAAGATTTTTGCAATAATACACACTCGAAGAGGAGCAATAGCCTTAGGCACTTGGAGTATGTAGCATGAGCATATATAACTGTTTAGTGTTTTCAATTGAGTTAGAGATAAAAGCTAATCAAAGATTAGGAAGGAAGAATATTGTATATTGTGTTTTTTTGCCTTTTCTTACACTCTTGCAAGAAAACACACATCAGCAAACACATAGTGCCAATCAGTACAAAGAATAGAAATGTTCTATACGAGAGAAGGAACAGAAGGAAGTCACGGCTGTCTCTTTGTTTCTACCCATCCCCAATCCCCTTTGGGGCACTCTTGTCCTCCAGTGAATTGGAGGACAGTAAGGTTCTGAGCAGGGCATTGCGAACAGTCTTTATTCTGCTCCTGTGGAAATCATAGTGAAGTGCCCACACGGATCTTTCATCTGAGCAAAAGGGCCAAGGGTTTTGATTTAACATATCTGGGAGGAATCTTTGAAGCGATTCAAAAGGAATTAGTGACAGAGAGGAAAACAAAAGTCTAAGAAAAGAATTAGTGGCATTTTAGGAGAGAAATATCAGATTTAGCTATAAAGGTGAGTAGAATACTTTCAGGAACTAGTTTTAGGTTTCCATCTGAAAAAGTAGAAGGTGCAAGTTCCACCTAAAATCCTGTATCTAGAGTTGTAACAGGGCTTATGCGCAAACACAGAACTGAGCACAGAGACTAAGGCCATCAGTGAATTAGGGTGTGCCAAAACTCACCTTAGTACCCAAAATCCCCTACCAGACTAGCAATCAGTCTCCTATTAGCTCTTCGTCCTATAGCAAAGAAACCAATGATTAGACACCCTAGAACATGCGATTTAGGACAATCTCAGGAATGGTGGGAAGTGAGAACACTCTTTTGTTATACGCTCACACCAGTCCACAACAGGAGTAAAATGAGACACGGTAAGGTTAAAATGTTTATTTTAATGACATGATCTCAAGCGCAGTACTTTAATCAACACCAGCATACATATGGATAATAATAATATGGACAGTATGGTTACAATTCCATAAAATACAAAAGGAGGAATCATGTTACAATGATAGTGCAAACAGGTGATGAAAAACGCCTATTTAAAGCTCCCTCCCTATCTAGAAACTATGAATTATAAAACTATAGAAGGTCTCTTGAGCATTCTTAGGGGGATCCCATTTACCTGTCCGCTCAGTAAGTATAAATTACATCAGGACTGGTTAGTCTCTTTGCATGCCTGGATTCTTCCAAGTGTGTGCAATTTTGGCAGGTGTGCTATGATAAAGACGCCAGAATCCTACTCGGCTTGTTGCTGGCAAATTGTTGTGTCTAGAATGTGTTACACGGACACACCGACACCGACAAACAGGCTCGCACGTTATGATAATCTTGGCGGCTTAGCACTCTCTGTACAGACTGGGGACACGCTGTATGTCTAGAGATGTCGAAAATCAAACCTTTTCTCATGTATAGACCTTTGTGAAAGCTAACTCAGCAAAAATAAAAAGACAAGCAGTGTCGTGTGCAGAAGCAGCAAAAGGAAAAATGGCGTTTGAACTACGAACAAGCCATGCTAACTTAACATGCACTCAGAAAGAGGCCTATAAACCATACGACCCCCCTCCCCCCATGTTCGGGGAACACACAGCACTCAGGGCACACATGATAGAATGCAGAGTTCAAGTTCGAGGAAGACAGAACCAAGTTCAGAAAGTTTGCCAAATCTGATATTTAGGAGTGAAAAAACAAAATATATCAAATTTAGTGAATGTAAAACTCACTTGGCTATGGTGTCGGAAAACCTCTCAGCTATGTAACGAAAAAGCAAGATAAAAATAAAAAATATTCACGACTTTAGCACGTGTCTAGGAAGTAAAAAATAAGTAATACTTCAGTCCAACAACGTGTAAGCACCAAATGTTGCCACTGCTTCCAACAAGAAGTCGTTGTTTTCATCCATGAACATTTCAGCCATCCAATTAAGCAAGGGGAAAGAACATACATGTTCCTCGATTGCCGGAGCCTCTAGCATCATCAGAGGACAACTCTGGCTTACTTCAAGATAACTGCGTTCCACAAAGTCATTGGCCACAGTCCAAATGTTCTAATTGACCAGAACCCCATGTGTCGCTGCGCAGGCCATAATCCCGGTACCAGAACAGTCTATTTCATGAGCAAGTAAGGGACTCATTAGTAGATCAAAATCCAGATCAGGAGACACCGTGTTGTAGAGACACAAATCCAGGGCTAATTTGTGTTTACAATCCAGGCAATAAAAAAAACAGGCTGCACGCAAGTGAAGAAAGAAAACCGGAAGGTTAAACCATACGCTACAATCAGAGTCGCCAAAGGCAGCGCACCATAGTATTCTAGCGTCCGGTCACGCAGGTGGAGCAGGCGGGACTGAACTTCGAGGGGCACATACTGTGCATCTATTTTACAATAGACAAAATAAAAGCAGAATGTCGGCACCCAAAGCCAGGAGCAAGGGGAAACCTCCAAAGACACTCAAAAAAGTCAAATAAAAAAATGCGGGGATCACACCGAATATAGTCTGAAACGAGGTAACAAGGCCAGAGCATACTACTTTAAAAAAATGAGCCAAGCCAGTAGTCGACGAGGCATTCAAGATTGTGTGGATCAAAGCATCCGAAGTGCAAGGGCAGGTCCGTGTTTAATAAGGCATTCACTTCTGTGCATGTATTTGCAACGTGAAGGACGAATGTCTCACGCGCAGACGTAAGGGGAACTTCCTTCTGGGTCAAAAGAGCTCTTATTCTGCTCATCTTGTTGAACTCTGCTTTCAAGGTTGGAATCGAGGGCCAGATGGAAGAATCAAGTCAAGTCAATAGCACTTTATTTCGATTAATAAAAATCATAAAAGCAGTCACAGAAGTACATTAAACAAAAATATTAAAAACATTAAAATATTATCATGATTAATATACAGTATTATGCATATAACATATAAAGATTACACAAAAGCAATTAGTGTTAATAGGTATATCTAAAAATTTAAAATACCAAAATCATTAACAGAGGGATATGATCACTTCTCCAAGTCTCTAAATGCCACTGATGGAAGAATCAAGCCTGCCATATGGAGGAGGGAACAACACATTCTTGCAACAAGTAACACGCTGGGAAACGGTAACAATGTAAGCAATACCGGCGTGTTACCCATTATTTAATAATAAATAACTACCATTAGCAGGCAGTGTGAAAGTAGGTGTAATGGCCGGTACAGGGGTGCCTTTCAAAACACATGCCAAATTGGGTATAAGGACAATACAAGAGCAGTGCAATTGAAGATTTCTGCATGTTAATGAATGGCCTGGTGTAGTGATGCAATCCTCGCCATTTAAAAATTCTTGTTTACCATCCCTCAAACACCTGTAAGTGAATGGGAGGTTCCAAACGTCATGAAGATATGCTCCACCCAGGGGCTCAAATCTGCCTACAGCATAGTGTTTCATGCAATTCTCGATTGAAAAGAGAGAAGGGTAAGGTTATTAACCCGTGGATAAGCCACACAGCCGAATTTGCCTCTGCTACAGAAAAAGGCAATGGTTCTAATTTTTCAATATGCAACAGGGAAAACGTGGCTCTTTCTTTGACATAAATTGCTGTTTTAAAGTCAGATTAAAAGGTAGAAATAACAAGCTCGTGTTCATGTAATCCCAAGGAACGCGACCATTCTTAAGTGTCTGCAAAGTCAAGGCAAACTGCAATACAGAACGCAATTGATTTTGCCCATGATATAACACTGCAAGATCTTCTTGCACAATATCAACCACAGATGACACAATACTATCTAAAGGGCAAATTCGGGAAGAAAGCGTGTTAATGCTATTATCTACCACAACAAGCACTTTTTCGAAATTAGCTGGATATATAGCCCTAAGCCTAGTAGCCGCTTCAATTTGAGACAGTTTCCAAACTTCATTGTAAGCAGCATATATCCATCTTTTCGATCTACCACCTGCAGGGCCTTTTACAAAATCATTTAAATCAACAGCATCAGAGATCTTGGACAAATGTGACTTAACAGATGCTAAGGATGAATGTCTGAGCCAACTCTGGCACAATTTGCCTACAGAATAGGCGGTGACTAAATGGCTAGTCTGGAAACGGGGGTCAGAACCAGAAAGCGGTGCTGGCAGGAATCCACACTTTTTGCCATAGCAACCAGCCCTCAGGCTTAATGCTGGAAACATTAAAAGAGGAATTACTAAACAGTGCCTGAATCTCACTCAGGGGTGTACTGGTAAAATTATTCCAATGGGGGAATTCACCCAAATCTGGAAAGGAAGGAGCATAAATGTTTTTAGAAGTAGCCAATCCAAAGCATGTTGTTTGTGAAATAGTATCATTCAGAAACAACATATGGTTCGGAATGAGACAAGCACGATGCAAAGCCTCAGTGCCTTGGACTTGCCAACTTTTAGAACCCCAGATTAAAGATAAATAGTATCTGTCCACAGTTCAAAGCCCCCAACATCCTATTGGTCAATAAAGGACTTTGAATAAATTAATTTGGTGTGGGTAAGTCTAACCTTGGAAAATGACTCTCCAGTCAACTTAAAATAAAAAGCATTAGGGTTGGATTGATCAAAATCAATAAAATAGGAAAACTTTTTCAGGAATGTTTTCGAACTGCCTTCTACTGGTGCTGGACAATGTTCCCACTATGTGAAATTAACCATGCTTCGGAATGAGCCAGTCTTATGCAGAAAGTGATTGCCAAAATGTTGGTAACAGTACAAATCACCATAATTTGCGGACTCTTAATATAAATCGTCAGCATCGAAGGCAGCATAATATTTCAAATTAGTAAATAAGGCTTCAACCGCCTTAACATCCCAATCATCAGAGTGAATAATATCTTCTGTGGGACTATGAATCTGTAACTTTACAGCATCCCATACAATCCTATCCAAAATGGGCCAAGCAGTTATATTAACAATAGTCTGGTCCCTCTTCATGAAGTGTGAAGAGGAGTGGGGATCCAAAGTTCCATCAATCACTCGAATTGACGTTCTTTCTTCCACATAGTGTCCATTGATAAAACGGAAAAAATATACCACAAATCCTATGGACATGAACATAAAAATAGCAATCAGCACCAGCCAAATGTAAATCCAAGGTGGGATCAAAAACATTTTTTTAAACCAGGTAACAAAATTGAAACTTTTGAGCCAGTGTCAAATGAAAAACGGGATTGATTAGCCACACTAGTTTCCAAATCAGGCATAGACAAGTCAGTTGGATAAGTATATTCAGTGTCATTAAGAGGTACACCAGCAGGTTGATTCACTATAGGATTCGTAAGTGGACTCATTTCAATGGCAACATCAGGTCCGATGGCAAGATCCGGGGCCAAAACAGTGTGTCGCATCATTGCTGGACACGAAACTGCAGGCGTCATACTATACAGTATCGGCCACCCTGTGTGGTTTGACATGGTCAATTGAAATGTACCTGTTCCCCTTTCATCCAGGAAGAGGAGGTAAAATGACTGTTCTTGTACCCTGCACACCAAGCACGGCAACTGGAGCTCGATAGGAAGGACCAAATTCTTTTTTGTTGTCGATCTTCTCGTGGACCAGTTCTCCAACTTGATGTAGCCAGCCGACTACCGGAATCTGCAACGCAGCTTCAGACGTGGAGGGCAAGTGTTCCTTTGCAAGACTATCTCTGGTCTTTTGTAGGTTCTGCAAAACATCAGAATGTTCGTCTACGTCAAAGGATGCGGCTCCCGCCGCCATGTCTAGACCGTCAAGGTCCGGAACAAACATCTTGATGCCAAAGAGCATTTCGTATGGGGTCCGCCCACCCAGAGACCTTCTAGGGAGATTATTAAGTGCACGTTGTACGCTATTCAAGTGGGTGAGCCATTCTCTGCCAGCTCCCAACACCTTCGCTGTCAATGATTGCTTTAAGCCACGGTTCATTCGCTCCACAACACTATTGCCCTCAGGTCTGTAAGGAGATGAAAATTTGACCTGGACCCCCAATGAAGCCATGGCATCCTTGTATGCCTTAGAGGCAAACGCTGGGCCCTGGTCCGAATGGAAGGTCCCACATGCAAAAATTCCCACAAAGACATGAAAATCCCTTACAACTGTTCTGGCATCAGCGCTCCTTTGAGGCCACACCCACACAAAGCGCATGCAAAAGTCAACTGCTACTAAGATGTACTTATATGCAGTATCAGAGGAGGAAGGACCGCAGTGATCCAAATAAACCCACACAAGTGGCTTATTAGATATGTACAACTGAGTTTGGGGAGGCCGTGCAGCAGAAGAAGGCTTAATTTGCTGACAAATGTCACATTGAAGGACAAAATCACGTGTCTGTCTATACAAAGCCTGCTACCAATATCGTTGTTAAAGGAGAGATACAGTAGCTGATACGCCGGCATGCACCGAAGCCATCCCCGCATGGGCTGCTGTAATCAAAGCCTGTCTGCGGTCCGCGTTGAGAATCAGTCTGTCACCAACATCGTTAATTCTCAAATAAGGAACTTTATCGGGACATAAGTGATAAGAGTACTTCGAAGGGAAGCCCTTAGCATAATTACCTCCCTTCTCAGTCGCGGCAATAGCTGCCAAGATGTCATCATCAATCTTACTTTTGGAACGTGTAACCGCTGCCACTGCAAATATTGCATCTGCTGTCTTCGCAGCTTCATCCGCGAGACAGTTGCCAACAGTGTGAACTACTACTTGCTGATGACCTAGAGTATGAATTACAAAAACAAGTGGGAGATGTTCTTTAAGTTCCGCCACTGTAACCCAGATTGTTTTATGTTTTATTGTGCGACCTTTGGAATCACGATAATCATTTTGAGTCCAAAATGGTAGATTGTCATTGAAAGACTACACAGTAGTAGGAATCACTTACAATAAGAGTTGTCACACTGGGGTCGGCGTACTCCAATGCAAGCATCAGAGCACGTAGTTCTGCTAATTGGGCGGTACAGTCCCCTAATGTCCGAGTATGCACGACATCAGACTTGAATTCACCATCCACCATTGCACCAACCACAATTGCACAGGTCGTGGAATACGCATGTCTAGAACCCATAGCCGCTTGGACACTTCCATCAGGGTAAATGATACAACGAAAATCCTCCAGTGGGCGCACAGTCAGAGGAGCAGGATGAATAAACTCATACTGCAAAAACTCCTGAGTCTGCAAAGAGGAATTGAAAACGAAGTTACATCAGGAGCTGTCAAAGATGTAGCCCACTGTATCCACAGATGGTGCAAAGCCTTGGAATTGCCTACACTGGCCTTCATCACTGCCTCTAAGGCAGGATACGGAGTAACAACCACAATGCGTTTTCCCTGCGACAGTGCACGTTCCTTAAGAATTGCCATTTGCACTGCTGTCAAAACTTTTTCCACAGTGGAAAACCGCAATTCAGCCGAAGTGTACAGGTGTGACTTGTAAGCAATAGGAACTGTGTCTCCCTCATTAAAAGTGAGGTACGTGAAACCCACTTCCCCTGGCACGATTCTTATCACCAGGTTCGTGTGATTATCACTAGTCGACAAGAACTTAGATTCAAGTAGGTCAGTCTGCAAAGATTGCAAGACGGCTGAATGTTCAGGCAGCCAGCACGATTTGGAAAAAGTAGGTTGTATCAATGCATAAAGTGATTTGATACGCTGGGCATAATCTGAAATGTATGTTCGTCCAAACTTCAGAAAACCTAGTAAGGATTGCATCTTTTTCAGCATTGTGGGAGCACGCAAAAGTGTGCATCTCTCCAAGAAGTGAGGAGCCAAGCCTCTACCTTCATTGTTGAGCTCATAGCCACGGAACAACACTGTGCATTCTGCAATGTGCGCTCTCGCAAAATTGAATTTATAGCCAAAGTCCGCAAAACTGAAAATTATGTGGTCAATGCGGCACAGATGCGTCCATAACTCTTCGTCTGCGAGATAAATGTCATCCACATACGAACATGCATCTGCGTCGAGCCTCTCAAGCAGAGAGACAATGCGGGCAGCAAAACGCCCGGACTATTCTTGTAGCCCATGGGCAAACTAAGAAATTGACGTTGTTTGCCACCACAAGTGAAACTCGTCCACTGTCCACTAAATGGGTACAAGACAGTTATGGACAAAGAATCCATTGGAAATGTCAAGCGTAGTTTTGAACCTTTTACGCACCAGACTATTCACTAAAGCAGAACTGTGAGTATTCTGCACCGCACACGTACGACAATGTGAGTTTAAGTGGCGGTAATCCAATACCAAACAGTACAAGCCATCCGGCTTGGTCACAGTAAAAAGCGGGTTATTCATTGGACACACAGACGGTTCAATTACAACTTGATATTCCAATTGTTCAAGGATTTCGGCTACAGAGACTTTCGCCTCACACCGTATGGGGTATTGGGGTTGTGGTTGTGGCATCGACCGCAAAGGGATCTCACGTCGAGGGGAAAATTTGTCCCATCCACAATGAGAACGGTACAACGCCGGCGCAAGCGCCTTAGCCTAATCTTCTGCAAACTGCAGCGCCTGTTCCTTCGGCACAGTGTGCTCGAAAGCGGGGAGGATCACCTCCTCCCCTTGTGAAGCGGCCAAGACAAACGGTGGGGGCCAGTCGACCTCTGCCAACAAAATATCATAATTAGTCGACAGATTCTCCCAATAGACCCCTTTTATGGTACGTTCTATGTCACCTTCAATTGCAAGGACTATTTCATAAAGTCTGTCAGGGGGAGCTACTCTAGTGTCTGCTGTTTCAACTACAATGAAGGTGTCAGTCGCTGACATCTTCAGTAGTGGACGCAATGCCTCTCAAAAGATGGTAATCTCTGCCATGCTGTCCAGCAGGGTCAGAGCCCATGTCAGATTCCGAAGCTGTGTTCTCTCTATCTGTGGCATATCTCGCTGTTACAGCAGCAACTTTCTTCTTCTGAAACTGGGGTCTTTGACGCGGTGACTCATCCTGCTTGCCTTTTCTGTCACCCTTATGAGGCTGCTCACGGCTCTGTTGAGCTCCTTGACCTCTGCCGCCACTGCCTCCACCGGTGGTTGTTACCGATATTTTCCTTCAAAGAGCGAGGAGAACGTTGTTCAGGAACCTGAATTCTATCAGGCAACTTAATAGTACTGCGGTCGCGCAAATCATATTTACGCTCAACAGGGGCAGGTGTAGGCGAATCGAGACGGGAACCCTGTTTCTGCTACTGCTACTTCCCCTGTTTTTTGTTCTTATTCCAATTTTGTTTCTGAACTTTCAGGCGGTCATCCTTATCAGATGACCCTTGCTGAGCTTGCTGTTGCTTTTCTTTCTTCGCGAAAGGCTTAACACCTAAACTATTACGGACCACGGTCTTATAAGCCTCCGTAATACTTTTCGGCAACTGATGGGGTTTGTCGGCGTCGGGTACCTCGCGCAAAGCATTAGAGACATGGAAACTTACAGCATCCCCCTTGACATTAGCAAGGACGAGATCATGTACCATATCAAAAGCTCCCATGAGGCGCATTCCCAACTCCACTGCTGCCTCTGGTCCGTGCTCATCCTGAACACGCTTGATCACAGTGGGCAAAACAGTCATTGACGGGGTGCCAAAGCACCTAGTGTAAACTACTGCAAAAATCACCCCCCAAGTTGTAGACTCAGTTACGTCAGGCGCTAAGTCTTTCTGCAATCTCACGGTTAGAATCCTGTGTTTCTCAACAGGACGAGTATTTGGGAACACTGCCTCCAGTTGGTCAAATTTCTCGGCAAGCCAAAAAGGCATTTCTTCCTTGTCTTGGGGATGCTTGCCCATGACCGCATTAACCATGATGGGACTAACCTTGAGTCCACCACCGCCAACTGGATGTGCTGCACCAGCCGGGGCCCCACCCGGGAGGTTGCGAGTAATGTAGTGAACCAGACCCCTGATAACTGCTACCGAAGAGGCACACAGGGGTCGCAGTTGTACGGCTGTCAAAGCACCCGCCTGGGGATGCGGCGTGTAAGCAGCCAACACAGGCCAAGTAGCACCTGGAATGGACACCGGTCCTTGTCTGACCGCTGTAACAACGTGTGGGAGGGCGCCATTAAACCAAACGGCATGCTGCCAAACAGAAATCGGAATTTCTACTGTCCGATATGGAGCGTACACTGCAGGAGCATCAGCGGGGTTATACATGTAAAAAACACCAGAAACAGCATCCACTGCGGGAAATGTAACCCAAGAGTTATACAACTCAAATGGGTACCCCACGTCAGCAGAGACTACAAAAACCACCGCCTGTCCCTCAAGAGAAAACGATGTATTCCTGCAAATGATTATGCACAGCTACACAACTGTGAGCCGGGATATCAACCGCAGCCATATCAAAATAGTAAGAGAGAAGTACAAGACAATACTAGTAGGCACAACTGGGTTGTAATCCAAAGAAGAAACCTTCGAGAATTAACAAGCTTGAAACAACCTATGTAAATATAGGTAGGTTTTTTATCCGTCACTACCGTCAACCGGAAACGATAGTGAGGGGGTAGTAGACTGATAAAACCACTACTCAAGTGTCTCACAATAAGACCACAGTCATTAGCGGCGCCATGTAACAGGGATTCTGTGCAAACACAGAACTGTGCACAGAGACTAAGGCCATCAGTGAATTATGGTGTGCCAAAACTCACCTTAGTACCCAAAATGCCCTACCAGACTAGCAATCAGTGTCACATTAGCTCTTCGTCCTATAGCAAAGAAACCAATGATTAGACAACCTAGAACATGCGACTTAGGACCATCTCAGGAATTATGGGAAGTGAGAACACTCTTTTGTTATACGCTCATACCAGTCCACAACAGGAATAAAATAGAGACACAGTAAGGTTAAAATGTTTATTTTAACAACGTGATCTCAAGCGTAGTATTTTAATCAACATCAGCATACATATGGATAATAATAATGCGGACAGCATGGTTACAATTCCATAAAATACAAAAGGAGGAATCATGTTACAATGATAGTGCAAACAGGTGATGAAAAACGCCTATATATAGCACCCTCCCTATCAAGAAACTATGTATTATAAAACTATAGAAGGTCTCTAGAGCTTTCTTAGGGGTACCCCATTTACCTGTCCGCTCAGTAAGTATAAATTACATCAGGACCGGTTAGTCTCTCTGCATGCCTGGATTCTTCCAAGTGTGTGCAATTCCGGCAAGTGTGCTATGATAAAGGCGCCAGAATCCTACTCTGCTTGCAGCTGCCAAATTGTTGTGTCTAGAATGTGTTACACGGACACGCCGATTAACAGGCTCGCACGTTATGATAACCTTGGTGGCTTAGCACTCACTGTACAGACTGGGGACACGATGTATGACTAGAGATGTCGAAAAGCAAACCTTTTTTCATGTATAGACCTTCGTGAAAGCTAACTCAGCAAAAACAGCCAAGCAGTGTCGTGTGCAGAAGCAGAAAAAAAATGGCGTTTGAACTTCGAACAAGCCATGCTAACATAACATGCACTCTGAAAGAAGCCTATAAACCATAAGACAGAGTTACTACCCAAGTTGTACACTTGTTGTCCCATGTGATACCTATAGTTCCCCCTGAACCCTCTAATGGGGACCCACAGAAGGCTCAAACCTTATTGACCCAATGTTCCCTACACTGTATGTGTCATCCATTGATTTTCTCTGATGCACAAAATAAATGCCTTTATTCAGTCTTCTTTCAGTGGAGATACAGCACCATGGTCTATTTCCAATAGCTTCCAGGAATCACCCAGACTGTACAATTTTGAAGAATTCCAATTATAATTTGTTAGCATTTTTGATAAGAGGAAAGTGTCACAAACTACAGAAAACAAGTTATTGGAGTTGCGGCAAGCAAATAGAGACTTAGTGGCCTACTTAGTGCAGTTTAACCAGCTGGTGGTGGAAACAGAGTGGCCAAAAAAGCAAGAGAGCAGCAGTCTTTTATAGAGGCTTAAAAGATTATTTGAAGGATGCCTTGGCTCAAGTAGCTACCAACCGAAGTCTCTGCACCAGTGGTCCTGGTTTTAAAAATTGATTTTTGTCAAAATGAAAGAAGAGGGGACAGAAAGTGAGACTTTTGTTCCAATGTGCCATGGTTTGATATATTTTGGGCAGAAAATCTAAAGGTCTCAATACCAGCATGGAGTTGAACCTATGCAAATAGGAACTATTCGAGGTCCTTTGTCCATAGAGGAAAAAGGGAAGAGAAAACAAAATAACTGATGTTTGTATTGTGGATCCAGTGGGCATTTTGTAAAAAAATGTCTGAAAAAACGTAAGCAGTTGCAGAAGGAAAACTAGTAGGATGAGTTGGTCTGATGCATACGGATAAAGATACAACTCCAAAGGCCCATCAGTTGGTTGATACTTTACAGTCTTCTGCTTCTCATCTGGTCCTTTCTATGATTCTTAAGTTTTGAGAAATGTCATTGTAAGAAGAATCAGTAATAGTACATTCTGGAGCCACCAGAAACGTTTGGGAGAAAGTAGGATTGAGAGCTATTTGGAAGAACCGGAGTGAAGCAGTTCGAGCAGCTGATGGGACAAATCTTTTATCTGGTCCCTTTATGATACACGCTGATCAAGTAGAACTGATCTCTCGAGACGGGCACCAAGAAGATTGTGTAATTTAATCTGAATGATGCCCCACAGTTTCAACTCATACTAGGGCTACCATGGTTAACCAAGCACAATCTCACAATAGATTAGAGTACCAGAACCACAGTCATGGATTTGGAGTTCTGCAAAGAAAACTGTTTTGGAAAACATGAATTATGTCAAGAAAAAGGTTTACCTACCTTACTATGTGAAGGAGTAGCTTCATTATGTGTAATCCTTACCGATGACATTTCACCAGAATATGAAGATTATTTGAATGCCTTTAACAAGGTGGAAGCAGAGAAGCTCCCACCACACAGAACCTATGATTGTAAGATGAATCTAGAACCTGGTTCAAATCAACCTTGCAGTAGGATCTATGCTCTAAAAGTGAAAGAATACCAGCACTTGAAGAATTATATAAAAAATACTTTGCAAATTGATTTACTTGAGCCTCACAACCTGCCTTTCCCTCACCACTTTTCTTTGTTCCTAAGAAAGAATCAGAGCAAAGAGCATGCATTGCTTATAGAGCCATCAATTGAATCATTTCCCTTTGCCCCTATCTCAGTGTTGTTGGTCCACGTTAAGAGGGAACACGTGTATACCAGAATTAACCTGAGAGAAGCTCATCACCTCATACAAGAGGGAGACAAATGGAAAACACTTTCAGGATGATGTATGGGCTTTTTGAGTATCAGGTGATGCCGTATGAATTGTGTAATGCCACAGTAGCTTTCCAACAATTTATCAATGACGTGTTGAACAAATTCATCAACAAATGTGCCTTAGTCTATATAGATGGCATTCTAATATATTTAAACTCAAAATGGGGCATAGAAAGCATGTGAGAGTAGTTTTGCAGAACTTGAGAGTAAATTGTTTGTGAAGCTAGAGAAGAACTGTGTCTTCAATATTAAGTCTGTGTAATTTTTTGGGTTTGTACTATGTGACTATGGAAGAGCAAGCAATGAAGCTGTCACAGAGTGGAAATCGCCAAGTTCAGTGAAAGAAGTTCAGAGCTTCATAGGCTTTGCAAACTTCTAGCCAAGATTTACCTAGGACTTCTCCCAGAAGATAATTCAACTAACAAGTGTATTGAAAAAAGGAGTTCTTTGCAAATGGTCACAACATGCAGAAAATGCCTTTGAATCAGTCAGTCAGTCAGTCAGTCTTTATTCGATAATTTTTCAATCATAAAAGACACAATACATCATAAAAATGTAATTAAAAGGGTAAGACCCTAAAAACATACAATCTTACAAAATGTAATACTAGCATTATCGAAAGACCCTGGCAATACTCATAAAATAACTTTTAAGAACATTTTCATATAAGACATTCCATCAAGAATCAACAAGCGAGGAACCGCTAGGCAATCTTATTCTAAAATTTTGGTTCCTGAAGCAGGGAGATTTTCCTTTGCAGTGCCCATGCCCAACTAAGAAATTTCGCAATGGCTATAACAATGTTGGGTCGGGTATTTGTTACCAAGATTCGCAAGGCTACCATACCTGATCTCGTACCCAGGTTAGAGCAAAGCGGCTTGAGCCACTTGCGACGGGGCTACAATAAGCCGGACACACAAACAATACATGACTAATCGACTCTTCCTGTGTTGAACAAGAGGGACAAATAGTATCTGGAGCATTGTTCCAATTTGCCGTGAGAGATCTTATCGGAAGGGTGCCCACTCTGAACTGGTGATATAATTTCCTATCACCTGGTTTCGTAATCAGATTCCAGTAGGCCTCTCTTATGTTCCATAAAAATATCTGTAAGCCAGTTGCTGTCCACCACCGACAGGTTCTGTTTTGTGATCATATCCCAGTGAAGAGCTTGATATTAATTTTTACTGGGAAATGAATTCCCTATCGGGTCATCCCACAGGTGTCTTAGCCCCATGTCACACAGATTACGCTTAAGCTTCTGGAGCCATTTGATTTTTGAGGACAAGTCAGCATTCCTGATCCCCATTAGAGACAATTTATAGTTTTCCAATTCAGGAGTGGTCCATGACCTCCTCCAATAAGCTAGGGGTCTAAAACCCGCCACCTCATCGAAGGAAGTACAGCCTAGATCTAGTAGCAGAGGCTTAATAGTGGTGGATTGTGGGAGGGCGGTCATTGATCTCAGAAACTTATTTTGTGCCCTAACTAGGGGTGATAAATGTTTGAACCCCCAAAGTTTGACACCATATATTACAGAAGCTCTCATTTTCCCATTATAGATTGATATAGCTGGCCTCACCGGTTTAGTAGTTGAAAGTTGGTGTCTTTTAATAAGGCACCCGCTAACTGGTAATGCCTTAGGACTAGGACATCTAACTGTGGTGACCAGTTCATCCTCCTACCCAAAGTCACACCTAGGTATGTAAAGGTATCAGTTTGTTCCAAAGGTGCTTTGATCAATTCTACTCTACCTTTAACAGATTTCTGTTTATGCAAGACCATGAACTTTGTTTTGTCAACATTTACTATTAGGTCATGTTCGTTGCAAAAATCAATAAATCTGTCAAGGGCACGTTGCAGAGCCGATTGCGTTTTGGATAAAATTAAAGTATCGTCTACAAACATTAAAATAGGGGTCCTTGAGCCGGCTAGAGTTGGTGCATCGGTTGGAAAATTAGTGTAATAACTGACTACTTAATTAATGGACAGGGAGAATAGAGTAGGGACAAGGAAACACACTTGCCGCACTCCCTTATTAACTGGGAACCGATCAGTCAATTCGCCCCACCTTACCTGAGCATAGTTCGCCTCATGCAGTTTGATAATAAAACCTAAAATTTCTAGAGGCATCCCAGCCTCCTTTAGCAAGGCCCATAACTTGTGGCATGGCACTAAATCGAATGCTGATTTCAAATCAGCAAAGGATGCATAGAGAGTCCCCCCTGCAAGAATCACTGTATTCCAGTATATCATCATAAATCTAAAGAATTGATCTATGGTGCTGATGTGGGGTCTGAAATCCGCTTGGTAGGTAGATAATATGTTCTGATCTATTACCCATTCATTAACCCTGCCTAGCACAAGTCTAGCCACAATTTTCTGTAAAGTGTCAATTAGGCTTATTGGCCTATAATTGCTTGGGCTAGCTCAGTCTCCCTTTTTATATATGGGGATGATTTCAGCCGCACGCCATGTATCTGGAATTGCCGCACCTCTAGCAATGGCATTTATGATAATAAAAATATATTCTGTCCAGTTCTTCCTATCCCATTTATAAATATCGGCCGGGATACAATCCGGGTCGGGGGCCCTCCCTGCTGCAATACCCTCCAGGAAGGGGTTCAAACCCCGAAATGCATTGGGTTGTAAATATAACTGTGTTTTGTATCAATTGATTCGTGAAAAATGTATGATGACAATACAATAATTGTGTACTATTCATGTATAAATTGAATTGAGATATATTTTATTTGTTGATCATGAAATGAATCAAAAAACAAAGAATATGTATTAAAATTGTGTCAATTTGAAAAATTTGAAAAATTTCATTTAGTAAGTGCGCGCTAGAGTCCTGGTGATCTAGTGATCCCAGGCCATATTCATTGTTCTATTGGGGTTCAGCAGGCACCAATCTAGCGCAGCACACGTACCGTGCAAGTGGTTTAGTTTGACAGTAGAGTGCAATACCTCCAACCATTTATGCAATACCCTCCAGGACACTTTCTATCTCCCTTTTGCTGAATGTGATGACCGCCTCACTGATAACCTCAGGGTAAGCTGTTACATTACTGTTTGGGGAGGCAAATTGGGCTTGATAGTGCTCCACCCAAAGTTCTGGAGGTACATTGTTAACTGGTACAGAGTCAGTCACACCACTGCCCCACTTTACTATTTGCCAAAACATGGTCCAGTTCTTCCCGTTGATGGCAATAGATAGGCTCTCCCATCTATCCTCATCAAAGGCCTTCTTAGTCTGCATTTGTACTTTTTAATAATTTGCCCTTGCTATTTTGACCTCATAAGGTGCTCCTATTTTAATTGTGTTCGAGAGATGCTTAAATGCAGCTCCACATGCTTCATTGTACCATTTGGCTGATTTTTTCTTTATAGTGTACTTAAGAGGTTTTCTACTTTTTGTGAACAGGGACTTTATTTTAACAAATAACTCTTCATGAACCTTCAAGAGATCAGAGGGAGAGTTATCCTGGGTATCTCTAGAGCCAAGCCGTATTATGGTTTCTTCAGTTATCGACTTGATCTGCTTTAGAGCACCTTCGTCTGCAGAAACTACTGCCCCTTTCAGCCGACGGAGGTCTTGGGTCATAATTACATCTCCTATATCAGTTTCCAAAGCAGCTTTGGGGTGATCCATACCCTTCCCAATTAAGGTTAATAAAAGAGAGTTATGATCACTTTCCAGTCTGTGGTGAACCCGCATGTCCACAAATCTGGGTCATAGCTCCAAACTGAGAAGGATGTAATCGATTCCACTACCTCTAGACCCATTAGAGAAGGTATTAATACCTTCCATGTCTGAGGGAGATCTCCCGTTAACAGCTCTTAACCCCCCCCAGGGTTAAACTTTTTTGCGCCAATGCCGCCTCAGACCATTTAATGATAGGTGGCAGCGATAAAGACGGTATCCCCCAGTTCTGATCTTCCTCCAAACTAAGGCAATGGTCATCCAGGCCTAAGGGCTCAAAAGTACAGTTTAAATCGCCTGCAATAACCAAGGCATTTAAGCCGGCCTGATCATCTATGAATGCGTCCACGAGGGCTATAGTTGGTGAGGCTTTCCCACCCGCAATCCCTCTCGCATACACATTAAGTAATATAAAATCAGGCTCTCCCTGTGAGCTGATCTTAATGGCAAGAATGTCTGGGCTATCTATTGATAGTTCCTCTATTTGGATCGATGGCTGTTGCTTGACCCATATTAGCAAACCCCCACTAGGTCTCCCCCTGGGATTTGGAATTGCAGCTTTGCCAAACGCCAAGTATCCTGGATGGTAGATCATATCCACTGACAAGGACTCATGGAAGGCAATAATGTCATAGCCTTCAATAAAACTTGACCATTCAGAAGACAGTGTTTTAGTTATTAATCCGGCGATATTCCAAGATATCAGGGATATCTGTGTTTGTTGTATACCATGTGAATTTGTATTAGGTGGTGGGGGCCCAGTATAAACCTGGCAATTATCCTCCATTTGGTGCAGATCTTTTTTAGCGCGATGAAGTGGAGTTGCGCAGCCATCAGGGGTTTCAACCAGATTCAAGGTACGTGAGGGTAGTCAGTCACATAGATCCAAATCAGATAATGGGGCAAATCTCTTAGACAAAGGGACCTCAGTCCAAGGGTAGCCCATTTTTGCCTATCCTTCCTTTGATGTTCCAGCACATTAGGGAGACGGGGACCCGGTTTATAAAAGTACCCTAATGGTAAAATGCACACACTATCGATATGTCCTCCCGACATCCCTCCCAGATTCAACAACAAAACTTTGTTAAGTGTACATCATTAAAATTAACAACTACACAATCGCCGCTCCATTCTTTCCTTGAATTCCCTATCCACGGTGTCCGTCTAGCCATAATCATGTGCTGATCATCACCTTCCTCCCATATCCCAACATCTTTAAGAAGAGTGTTAAACCAATGCAATGCTTGTAATAATAGTTGTTCAGTGGTTTCGATCTGTGCTGCCAGCAAGGGTGGAACGTTCATCAACACAACCACTAGAGGTGCAGCTGCCGGGGGAAGGTTAGAAGCAGTAAGGTTTGATTGCATAGCATTATATTCCAGATCCCTGTTTCCCTGTGGTCCTATGGTTGTACTAGCTTGTCTGTCCAGGGAAAAGTTTTTACAGTTACTGTTTTTAGTAGAAGCTGATGCTGTTGACACTTTGCCGACTCCCGGAGTGCTCATAATTGATTGGGCAAATTCTCCTGATAGATTCCCTATGTGGGTGTCATTTCCATCCGAGAGAATTATTTCCTGGTGTGGTGCAAGGAATGCCTCTGTAGGTGCCCGGGGGCAGTATGTTTCATTGCTTCTGAACACGGGGGCTTAGATGTGGCTGTAACCAGGACTGGGAACTTATTACCCAGAGTGCTGGATATATTCGTAACTACAGATTTTGATTGGGCAGAAAAGTCCTCTAGGGCAGAGAAACCTGTCTTAACCTGAGATTCAGTGGTTATTAGGCGTTCCTCAATTTGGCTCAATCTGTAAGTGATCGGGGTTAATAAGGTAACTAATAGATTTTCCAGTCTTCTCCACATTTCCTCACTTGGGTTCGAGCCGTGGCCACCCAGAGAGGCAACGTTAAAGTCCGGACGGGCAGAATCAATACATCTTGTTCATTGCACTCATCAACCAGCACTAGACTTCAGTTTTTGTTAATCCTTGGCGCTTTGGTGGTCACTGGCCTCTGTGACCCACCTCCCCTCTTCCTTTTAGTTGCAGGGTCAGGGGTCGACTGGATTGTTGTGTTTTCATTTTTATAAATGGATCTGGCCGACGTTCGCGGGGGCACAGTAGGAGCAGGTTTAGCTGCTACTACAGGTGATTTTGCAGCAACCTCCAATGGCCCAGTTGGTCATCATCGATGAACATAGATGTATTAAGGCGGCAGGATGGACTGGGGAGCGAACTGTAGCAATTAAACCTAGGGAGGATCTTTTAGTTTGTTGCGGGTTCAGAGATGAGCGACGTTCTTTTATTGCTATTTCTTTTTTCTAGGACAGATGTGGCCCTTAATATAACTTGATCCAGGGTACCCGCCACGCTACTACCAGTGAGGGCAACTTTCCTCTTCCTTTCACGTTTGGCCATCTTGTTATCAAATGACAAAGCCCACACAATCTCTGTGTTCGCTGTACTCAAGGGTTTAATTAAATGTTTTTTTTCTTATTATTTTATTGAGAGTTCATACACATACAATGAAGGACACAGTAAAAAAAAAAAAAAAAAAAATAAAGAACTTTTCCCCATTATAAATACATAAATACATATATACCATCAATGATAAAAATTTTCTACAGTATTTTACTGATACGGCAGACCCGCTGACCAACCTTCACAAAAGTTCTTAAAAATGGTAAACACACGATATATCTACAATACCCTAGCAGCCATTAGACTCTTGACGCCCTCCAGGCCGCAACTGTAGCACAGATTCGAAGCCCCATTTCCCTTGTCTTAACTCCCTTTAACTCATAAAGTGCTTCCTCTATATTATGGATACCCAGCATCCTACACATCCACATTTGGAAGGTTGGTGCTTCGGTATCTTTCCATGCTGCACTAATTAATATCCTAAGTATTGCTACAGAAATAAAAACTAGAGCTTCAGCCTCTATACACATATTCAATTTCACATCGCACCCGATGATTATCAGAGTTGGGGATAGATTAATTTTAACACCTAGCAGCCCCTCTAAAAACAGCTCTATCTCAGTTTTAATGATATTCAATTTTTCGCATCCAAAGAACATGTGTATAATATCAGCTGGGCCATTCTCACATCTCGGACAATTGCTGTCCACCTTTTTCCCCCAAGAGAATAGTTTCGCCGGTGTGTAATACAAGTTAAATAAAGTTTTATAATGTTGGGCCCTAAGATTCGTGGATCGAAGAAATCTTTTGTCCATCGCTAGGGCCTTATCCAGATCAACTTCCGGATCTCCCAACTTTATGGACCAGGCTGATTCCATCTTAATCATATCGTCCATTGACCCTTCCATGAATATTTTATATATATCCTTAATTCTATGGCCACCCAACTTCAAATACTCCAATAATTCACAACTCTTCGTCAGGGTAATGCGTGGCCTTATTGATTTAATTCCGTTAACAATCTGTAAGTATTTAAACTCTTGACAACCCTGCAACGAGTACCGCTGCTTAAGTTCTTCCAGGGATCTACACTGATCCTTTACCATTATTTGCCCCAACGTGACTATGCCCTGTCTCTGCCAATGCCGCCAGGGTCCATCCCTACTCAAATTTGGGAAGAGTGTTGAATTCCAAAGTGGTGTAAGGTGGTGATATCTGGGTATATCTAGGATTTTTTTTAACTGTTGACCAAATTCGCCATACATCTTCCAACGTTTTATACCCCAGTTTTTTATAATAGTTCTTCTGAGTTCTCCTCAACAACACACCTACTGCTTCGCTACCCAGTGTTAACTGGAAGATTGATGGTATATCATCCTGTCTAAAGGTTGGACCCCCTGGATGAAATAGGATTGCCATATCAGTAAGAAGACATGCCCAATGATAGCTCCTTAGATCTGGAAGCCCCAACCCACCTCTTTCCTGTGGTAGTGACATGTATCTGCTTGACCTCCTTATTTTACCATAATGCCACAGGAAATTCATAAATATGGCTTCAATTTCCTTAATGACCTTCTCTTCAATTTTGAAAGGGATTGCCCTGAATTTATATAAAACCTTGGGAAACATGGTCATTTTGATGACATTAGCTCTACCAATTATCGATAACTGGAGTGAGTCCATCCTTTTTAAATCTTTTCCCATTGAATGCATAAACGGTGAAAAGTTATCCCTAATTATTTTTCCGAGTTCTGCATCTATTATTATACCCAGGTAGACGACAGAGTTTACATATCTAGCATCCTGCTTGGCTACCTTTTTGGAACATAAAACTTGTGTTTTACCCACATTTAATCGATAGCCCGACTAACCACCAAACTGCCCGGTAATATTAACTAGTTCCCTCATAGCTGATACTGGGTCATTAGTGATTACTGCTAGGTCGTCTGCGTATGCGAGAAGTTTCGTCTGGAACCCGTTGGTAACTACCGGACTGATGGTAACACTGTTCATTATTTGGGTAATTAAGGGATCGATATAGCGCAAATAGGATTGGTGAGCATGGGCACCCCTGTCACGTACCCCTTGTTATATTTATCTTCCCAGATCTTTCTCCCATCACCTGGATTATTGCCGTAGGTGTGGAGTCCATTGCCTGAATTGCTTGACAGAATCTTGGGCCAAACGCCCTTTCCTCCAAAACCTTCCATAGAAAGCTCCATCTGACGCGGTCGAATGCCTTTTCCGCATCGAGGAGGATCATTGCGACCTCCTCCCCCCTGGCAGCCCCGATGTCAAATAGGGTAATAGCTCTCCTAATATGGTCGGTAGTACCCCTACCTGGGATAAACCCATGTTGCCAGGGAGAAACCAGGGTCGCAACAATCCTTCCCATGCGAGCGGCCATAATCTTTGCATAGAGCTTATTGTCGCTATTTATCAGGCATATTGGTCTGTAGGAACCAGGATTATTCCTTGGTTTCCCTTTTTTGTGGAAAATCACTATATTAATTTCTTTCCAAGATTCGGGTATTACACCTGTATTCATAACACCCCTAAACAAATCTAGGAGCATCGGAGTTGTTTCATCCCTTAAACTCTTATACATCTCTAGTGGTATAGCATCTGGACCCGCAGCCTTCTCACTGGCCAGATCTTGCAGGGCCTCTGAAACTTCAGACCAAGTAATATCTTGCTCCAAAAAATCTATGTGGGCCTGTTGTAACTTGGTGCCCATATCGAGCCAACTTGTATTTGGAACCTCTGCTTCTGCCTCCTCCTGGTACAATACTTGATAACATTTTCTAAAAGCATCTAGAATTTCACTCGGTTTATCATATGTTTGACCATCATATTCTATTTGTGTCACTGTATTCTTGGAGGCCACCTGCCTGATTCGTAGTGCCAGCGCTCTTCCTGCTTGCTCCCCCGTTTCATATAATCTTGATCTCTGTGACTGATATTCTGCTGCCGCCTTTTTAGCTAGTTGTTTCTGGATCTCTGCTTTTAGAGAATTTACCCTTCCTAGACTTGCAGTGGATTGCCCCCCTAGAATTATATCCTGTCTGTGTTGTGCCTCAGCCTCAATCAATTTACCCATCAAAAGTTCTCTTTCCTGATTAACCCTTTTCCAGGTCCGAGTAGTGTAGCTGATGGTCTCACCTCTTAGTCCTGCCTTGAAACTGTCCCAAACTACACCCCTAGATGCACTGTACCTATTAGCATCAAAGAAGGCCTGGGACCAAACTTTCATATGTTTTAGATAATCCGTATCCGCTAATAGTTTCCTATCAAAGGTCCAGGGCCTAGGGGTTTTTCGTGGTTTGTTAATATCCATAGCTAAAACTAGAGGGTTGTGGTCAGACAGAACTTTTGGGAGTCTGGTTATTTTCACCCTACTTAACTGGTTGGCCGAGATCATAAAATAATCCAATTTCGTATATTTATTAAAAGGGTGCGAGAAGTAAGTGTACCCTGGGTCGCCTGCCTCTAGGTTCCCCCACACATCAGTTAATCCATGTGACTGCATCATTGAGGTTACTGCTCTGTATACCCTCGGCTTTCTACCTGCGTAGGGTCTATCATCCGAGAAATTAGCCCACATAATACTATAGGAGTTGGCCAGTCAATTAATTCATTCTCTAAACGACTGAAGACCTCAGAATCATCTGTGTTAGACCCGTAGACCGAGCATAAAGTAAACCCCAAGTTCATTTCACAGATAGCCCACCTACCCATAGCATCTGCCTTTAGCCCCCCCTAATCCAACCTTACTGATAATAGCCACCCCTCTTATCATAGAAGTCTGGGACGAACAAGACAACATTTCGTACCCCTTTAGATTCAACCAATGTTTTTTCTTCCAGGGTAGGTGGGTCTCCTGTAGACATATTATATCAAGACCCTCAACATTAAGATATTGCTCAAGCCTACCCCTCTTTTTCCAATCATTTAATCCTCCTATATTAAGAGATCCAATCCTGAGCTTAGGCATAACTATATATCAAACGTTGCCATTTCTTCAACCTGTCCAGATAGCTAATAAATAAATAATGGGAATATGTCCTTTGTTTCAAAATTACTCTTACGTTTGTGAACACATTGACGGTACAAACTCTCTTCATTTTAATTTTTTCACCCCCCTCCTCCCCCTCGCCCTCCTCCCTCCGTCCAGCCCACCCCCCTCACCTTTACCCCCACCTCCTTGGCCCCCACACTCTCCCTGGCAAAGCGCGCAGACAATGTCTGTGCATGTGATGGGTGCAGCATAGCAATGGACTCAATAGAACTACTTCCTAGTGTAAACCTCAAGAAAACCCAAATCAATTCACATCTATTTCAACATAGATCAGCACATAACCTATGGCTATTACAGAAAGCACTTCCACCCAATGTATATACCCCTAGTGCATGAACAATTAATTAGAATGCTTCTATTCCTATTGTTTATACAGAATCCAGAAACTCTTGGGCTTTGATCTCTGAAGAGAAGTACATTGTTTTCCGCAAATAGATTACTTTAAGTTGAGCCGGATTTATAAGATAGACCTGGATTTTTTTATCTTGGAAAGGCCTAATTAACTGTCGTAGCCTCCATCGCCGCTCCACCGTAGTATGGCAAAAATCCGGTCTAACGAAGAAGGTGACCCCCTCTCCGGTTCTCCGTGCATCCGGTCTTGCTTTCTCTGCCACAGATTGTCTTAAGATAAAGTTCCCAAAGAATACCAGGATTGCTCTGGGCTTATCGCCTTCTTTCGCGTTCCGGTGGATCCTAAAGGGTGTCCGGTGTGCCCTCTGAATTTCTAGGGCCCAATTCCAGCTACCCAGCTCCGGAAAGGCTTTCTCGAATATGTTCACTATGAAGGCTTTAACATCGCCCCCTTCCCGACCTTCAGGGACGCAAGGACTCTTAGATTGTTCCTCCTGAGTCTATTCTCCAAATCTTCCAGCTTCCACTGGACATCCTGCGCCTGAGCTCCAAATGATTCCACCTTAACCCGGTCCCCCCCATTCACAGTGGCCTTGGATAGCTTTCTGACCACGCTTTTCATTTTCCTCATGGCCGCTTGCGCTTTCAGGCTATCCTGCCTGGTCTCTTCCCGATGTGCAATTATTTCGTGATGAATTGCCTCCAGCATTGCTCGCTGAGTAGCCTCTTGGGTATCCTCGAAATTATGTTCTCGAATCGAATTGCCTTGGAGCAGTGTCGTCGGTGAGTGGTCCCAGGCCAGCTTCGTCTGTTTTTTTGATGGCACCACCATTTTGACCGCCGTAGTAACCAGATCTCCCTCTGGGTCACTCTCTGTTTCTGGGTTACTGACATCTACATCCGAGCTTTGTTCCTCTTCGTCCTCGGACCAATCTGCCTCCTCCGGCACTGAGACAAAGCCCTCGCTTGGAGTCTTCTCCTCCTCCCTTTCTTGCTCTTGATTCAAGTTTATCTGGAGGATATCACTTGGTTGCGCAGTTCCTGGTTGCACCTTATAATGATTTTTTCCCATACTGCTCATAGCCTTCTTAACTGTAGGGCAATTACCGGTGCTGATATCGACCCCTATTACGCTCTTGGTCTTGCTACCATGATCCTCACCCTGATTAACCTCATTGCCACCTGACATGCAAAGTATGCCCAAGTCTTTAGGAGAAACTTGGTCCTGGGCCATGCTTCCAGTCATACACTCAGAGTCACAAGTCATTATTTGGCTTACCATGGTTTCAGGCGGTTTTGTCTCAACCAGTCTCTCAGCCTCTATCTCCGATTCCACATCTGCCTCCCCTCCTGGAGCTCTAGTTTCCTTCTCCTTACCGGCTCTGCTGAACATATCAACAATGCTCAAATTGGCCGTGGCCAACCTGGTCCTGACTGTAGGTGGCCTCATTTCCTTTGTTGACTCCTGCGCTTTCGGTTTCCCCTTTCCGCCCGCTTCAGGTTGAGTATTACCTCCATCCGAATTTATTTTCCCTTCTGTAGCGGGATTAACATTTTCCCCCACTTTCTTTTTGGTAGAAACTTTCCCAACGTTGTTTTGTTTCGGGGGCATCTTGCACCGTCGCCGCTTCTCCCCCGGACCGCACCGCCTTGCAATTACCCAACCCGTGAGCACCGCCTTGATCCTGACAGCAATGTTCACTCTGGTGCCTCTGAGACCACTCCGCCTCCCCGCTCCGCGAGCTCCGCCTGCTTCGCCTGCTGTGACTGGTGCGCTGCTGCTGCTGGAAACCGCTGAGGGACTGCCGGTATACAGATCCGCGGATGCCCGAAGCAGGCCGACCGAGAGCCGGTATATTGTCTCCTTCCGTCCCATTCCGTTTCGTCCGGATTTTCTTTCTTTTCCGGGGGAGGGGGTTTCTGCGAGATCTACACGCCAACCATCATGTCGAGACCAGAGCCCTTGCTAATGCTGCCGCTCAGCCGCTAGTAGCGTCCGCCATCTTGCGGGTTTAATTAAATGTTATACAAGACTAACCTTGCAATGAAGTTGAAGTTAGAAGGGGGACCCGGCCCGGCCTTGTCCGATCTCTGACGCACCCGTGTTCCACACAGCGGTGAGCTGCTGATGTAGCCTGCAGCAAGGAGGCGCAGGTGCGGGGCAGAACCTCCGGGCTTCTTGGGACTTGCAGTCCCTTCTCCAACAGTCAGCGCCCTCCTCTCACGGTGTAGCTTTTCAATTGAGAGGCAGCTATCCCAACCTGCTATTCCACTGCTCAGCACCGGCACCGGGCATCATACATTGCCTCATTGTAATCGCCGCACACAGCCAAGCAGCAGAGCAGCAATTCCTTTTTTTTTTGCCCGGTCAGCTAGAACAAGTTGGCTCGGTTCAGCTCGGTCCAGGTTTCAGGTCAGCGGGGTTGGCGGGGACGGCGCGTGGCCAAGAACAGATGGGGCAGGGCATGGCGTCCTCCACCCAGCACTCCTCACCTGATCCTATCACGATCCTCGCGCTCCCCAGCGGCAGCAGATCTCAGTCCTGCAAAACCGCGACAAGCTGAGACCGGCCGCTACCAGCCGCAATCCACAACTCAAGAAATCCCCAGCAATCTGAGAAACCGGAGAATCCAGCTGCCAACTCCTCTCGCACCTCTTGCTCCACCTGAACACTATGATCCACTTTTACAATGCTCACAATGCTCAGGGGGCTGCTTAAACGGCACTTGCTGTTGACCACTTTGCTTCTGACTAGGTAATCACATAAAAAATATTCGTGATTCCCCTAGCTGCCTTTGAATCTTGGATAAGGATTTTACCACTGCCCCAGTCTTGCTGCATACCCATCACTCTGCACCATTCTACGTAGAAACTAATGCATCTGATTTGGCTATAGGTGGTGTATTATTTCAAAGGCACAATAAGACTGAGCAGTTACATCCAGAGGCATATCATTTACAAAAGCTGATCTCAGCTGAAATATATTATACCATCACTGAGAAAGAATGCATTCAAGGAGTGTAGACACCATATCATGGGAGCCAGACAAAGAGTCACAGTGTATACTGATAATCGAAATTTGAAATTTTTGAAATCAGCAAGAACTTTGACTCTGAGACAACTTTGTTGGCCCTAGTACTTTTCAGATTACAATGTTGTCATCATAAATAGACCTGGAAACAAAAACAGAAAGGCAGATGCTTTATCATAAATAGATACAGAAATAGCTAGGTATTTTATAGTCTCAGAGAATAATTCTAGAGGCGAAGATCATAGGAGCCACTCTAAAATTAACCATAGAAGAGCAAGTCAGCAAGTCCTTGAGTTTAGAAGAAATGAAGGAGTGAGCCGGTCATGATTAAAAAAAAGCAATTTGAGATCATTTGCCATATCAAGATGGAGCCTTTTATGTTCCAATCCAAGCTCACAAAAAAGGCCTTATAAGAGTGTCATGATAGTCCATTAGCAAGCCATAAAGGAAACCTGAAGAAATGAATGAGGCCTCGCAGCGCTTTAGCCAGGACCGTTCTGACAACAGGATAGGGCGCTAATAAGCTTTTGCAAACAGATGAGTTTTTAGTTGTCTCCTGAAAGTCAGCAGATTATTGTTCTCTCTCAGGGCAAGCGGAAGGGAGTTCCACATTCTGGCAGCATTGTGCGAAAATGAGCGACCACCCCAGCGGGCTTTGTTTATTTTGGTCGTAGTGGCCAGGTGCAACACGCTGGATTGTGTGGCTCTAGGAGGAGAATAGGGAATGGCCAAGGGAAACATTATGGATGGGCCTGTCTTGCGAAGGGCCTTCTGAGCCAGGCACATAGATTTGAATTGTATCCTGGCTGCTACCGGAAGCCAGTGTAACTTCCTCAAGGCAGGTCTGGCCGACTGCCATCGAGGGATCTGGAAAAGCAATCGGGCTGCACAGTTTTGGGTAACCTGGAGCTTATGTATTGCGGCCAGAGGGGCTCCAAGATAAAGTGCATTGCCGTAGTCCAGGCGGGAGAGGATCAGAGCCTGAACCATGATTCTCCTCGCCTGGAACGGCAATAACGGGAGGACTTTCCAGAGCATTTTCATAAGTCCGAAGCAAGTAGCAGATGTCTTGGTTGCCTGGACAGTGAAGTCGAGTGATCTGTCTAACCAGACTCCTAGGCTCGTTATCTGGGGGTTGGGGGAGGGGGAAGGACCGAGACAGGGGGGCCAAATGGGAACCAGAATGGTAGGTGAAGGGTTCCCCAACAGCATAACCTCCGTCTTTTCCCCATTTAATCTAAGGCAGGAGAGCTCCATCTATCTGGCGACCGCCTCCAGACAGGTACTCAAAGTGCTAGACAACCCATCAGCATTGTTCAATGATACCACACGCTGAGTGTCGTCTGCATAGGTGACTATACTGTCACCAAATGGATGGACAATCTGTGCGAGGGGCCTCATATAGACATTAAAAAGTGTGGGGCTCAGGGCAGAGCCCTGAGGCACCCCACAACTGAGTGGCTGTTTGGAAGAAACAACTTCTCCTTCAAAAACCTGGAAGAAGCGTTCCTCCAGGAAGGAAGTGAGCCATAACAGAGCCGCGCCCGACACTCCCATGCCACTAAGACGATGTAATAATGTGGCATGGTTAACCGTGTCGAACGCGGTGCTAAGATCTACTAATATAATGGCCGCTTTTCCTCCCTGGTCTAATACGATTCTGGCCTCCTCAGTAACTGCTAATAGGGCTGTCTCCGTCCCATGTTGGGGCGGAAGCCCGTTTGAGAAGCACAGAGCAGATCGTTAGACTCAAGATGTTCCACTAAGATGTTATTAATGTGCTTCTCAAGCAGTTTGCTCATCCATGGCAACAGAGAAATGGGGCGGAAGTTGGCTAAATTATTCTGGTCTAGATGGGTTTTTTTTAAGAGTGCCTTGACCATTGCACATTTCCAGGATTTTGGAACAACACTTGAGGTGATTGAAGAATTTAAAACGTCCAGAATTGCTGGGCGAATTAGCACCATGACCGAGGTAAGGACAGGTGGCGGTGCAGGGTCCTTAGGAGAGCCAGAGGTGACTTTTGGGAATATTTTGTCCAGCACGACTGGATCTAAGAGAGTGAACTTTTCCAGTGTACATGGGGGGAATGTGTTGGGGCTTGCTACTGTTGCAGCCTCCAGGTCAGTTAGGTCATCGGTGAATGAGGAGTAGATGGTCTGGATTTTTTGATAAAAGAAAGATGCTAGGCTATTACAGCGGCCAAATGCCCCATCTAATGGTGTTTGTTCGGGGGGGTGATCAATGACTTTGCTATTCGAAAAATTTCCTTGGGGGCATTGGCGACTAAACTAATTTTAGACTCATAAAACTGTGCTTGGGTTGCCTTAATTTCAGTTTTATAGTGCCTGATAGCGGCTCTATAGTCTGTCTTCCTGCCCTGTGTGCGATCTTGTCTCCAAGACCTTTCCAATTTACGGCATGAAAGCTTCATGTCCCTCAGTCTCGAGGTGTACCAGGGGGCTACTTTTCGCCTTCTTATGCAGTGTAAGGCTTTCTTCGGGAGAACTGAGTCAAGGGTGTTATCAATCCATTTATCAAAGTTGTCACTGGCTATGTCAGGACTGGAGGACTGCGGAAGCTCACGTGCTGCAAGTGAATACCCCCACTCAGTGGAGGGGAGTTTTGACCACTTCCTGCCCAGGTATTTTTTAGGTTCCTGTGCGGAGAGAGGGGACTCTGTGATCCAGGTGATAGGTAACAGATAATGATCAGTCCATGGTAGTGGAATGGGAGGTTCCGTTTTTAACGTATCAATGTTACTGAACACATGGTCCAGGAGATGACCTGGATCGAGTGTGAGGATCGAGTAAAAAGAAGGTTTTGGAGTCCACAAATGAATAAGGATATCTAACATACAACCTATAAGAGTTGTGCTCTGGGAAAATCAGAGATACGGTCCCCTAAAGGTCTATTACAAGCAATGCCAATCCATCCTCATCCATGGCATCCTGTGACCTTAGATTGTAGAGTGGACTTACCTTATAGTCAAGGGTTTGATACCATTTTAGTCTGTGTCCATGCTTTTAGAAAGATGGACCATTTCATTCATTTAAAAGGAATGCCAACAGCAAGGAAACTCACACAACGTTTTAGCCAACACATACTACATGCTGATGGCATTCCAAAGGTAATAATATAATATTGAGGCTCTTGGTTTCTGAACAATTTCTGGAAGATTTTCACCAGTGGATTACACATAGAAACCAAATATTCAACCAGTTGCCATTCAGAAATGGATGGACAGACAGAACAAGCAAACCAAGAACTAGAGCAATACTTGAGATTGTTTATTCCAGACAAGAGGGGACTGGTCAGAGCATTTCCGGGTTGCAGAGTTGACACACAATAATGCAAAGAGTGTGTCTACAAGTTATTTCCCTTTTTATATGACCTATGGTAGACATTCCGAATTCCGTGGTTGACTTCCAGGAAGTCACTATCCCTGCCATGAAAGATGTTGTCCAACATTAGGTATTACTACACGAATTAGCAGTAGAAAATATAACCATGGCCTTGGAGAATTACAAATTCTATGCAGACAAAAAAAGAACCAGAATTGAAGGTTGGAGACAAAGTGTGGCTAAACTCAACAAATCTTAGACTCTTGGATAGTCGAAAGTTCCAACCTCATTTTGTGGGACCATATTGAAATTGAGAAAATCATAAACCCAATAACCTTTTGATTAAAATTGCCTCCGGGTGTCAAAATACATCCTTTATTCCATGTTTCGTTTTTGAGGAAGGTGCCACTGAATTTAAGAATAAAATTGCCACCTAAGCCTTTACAACTTGAAGAAGAGCCAGAGTTTGAATTAAAACAAATTTTGGTCTCTAAAGAAATGATAGGTCAAGTATAATATCTAATCGAGTGGAAAGGGTATGTACCAGAAGAAAGATCCTGGGAGCCGCATATGGATGTACATGTTCCTCATTGACTAGAGCCTTTCATCAGAAATTTCCAACCAAACCTCGTCTAGGAAAATCCTCCTTGCAAGGGGGTACTGTCAGAATCCAGCAGCAGGCCCCAAAAGCAAGGCCTCAAGCAGTAAATGTAATCTTTGCTAAATAACAGTTCAAATCTAAAAGGAGAATCAAATCCAATAATTGGAAGGCAAATTGGAGATTGCAGAATTCCAAGATTGTCTCTAATGTGCCTTTCCGTAGACCCAGTGCTAGTCATTCAAGTGCAGGCTTAGAATAGAATGTACAGTGCACACTCTTTTCAAACTGTACACTTAAGTGAGGATATTCCCCCGTGAGCAGGCTTTACCTGAGCCCTCCATCGTGAAAGTCATTTTAGGGTAGTGGTGTCGCTTTTTAGGTTTCGTGCTTGTTCTTCGTGTTTTCTCCCATTTTTGCAGGAATGCCTTTGGTCAAATAGAGATTAGTAATGTCTCTGTTTTGAGTTTTCCCATTTTTGGAGGAGGCTGTAACTCGCCGCCTCCTGTGAGGAATTTGTGTTGCTGTTTCCATCCTGGAATTTGAAGCATTCTTCAGAGGTAAATGACTTCAAGCTTTTCTGCCCTCAGCACCAGGAACTGTGTGTTTTGTGCTGCAACAGAAGAAAACGCAACCTGACGACATCGACGATGCCGCTGCTGACTCTGTGTACTGACAGCACCGCAGAGGGCACCACTGCAATGCCGCACTGCGACCCTGGTCTCAAAGACAACGCTTGCTGTCACCGAGTCGATGCTCGCACCGCGTCCTGTGAGTACTGCGCTCCGCACCGCCTCTCTTCACGACAACACCTTGGCATCCATTATAAAGCAGCTCCATGCTGAAATCTATGCCGCTGCTGGCCCGAGGTTCCAGGGCACCGCTTGTAAAGTTACATGACACACTGCCCTCATCCCGCATCACAGCCTTAGCCTAGTGACGCCAGCGCCATCAACTCCAGTTCGTCAGCCAACGACAAAGCTTCAGCAACGATGATGACGCTGCTTGCACCGCAACTTGCCAGCACCGCAACGAGCCCAGCATTCACCTCACACCGTGACCCTGTTCTCACCAATGGCGTAATCTGACGCAGCCACAGAGCAGCTGCTTGCACCACGACCTGAGGGCACCGCTCGCTGCACCACTGCACTTCGCACCGCAGCACCCGACGCCTGCCGACGCTAGCGCTCCTGACTTCAACAGAGAGGAGTTTAATATGCAACGAGTGTGACTTCGAGGGCCCCGACGACTCCTACACCGGCCGCCGGAACCAACGCCTGTAAATGCCATTTGGAAGCTCACCCAGAGGTCGCTGACGCCCTGCATTTCTAAAAGGTACTGTTTGCGGGTCTTCCCGACACTGTCGCTGGCCTGCGACGTCACGGTCAGCCAGAACTGTTTGGATTTGTTTGCTTGTGGAAAATGGATATTTTTCGTTATTTATGTCCCATTATACACCCTCTCTTTCACATCCCGAGCTCATCATGATGGTAACTAGAAAACCCGGGCACATAAACATAAGGTTGCACACATCACATTTCTTCCTCTAACTGCAACCACAGATTCCTATGGTCAAGCCGATTCCTAGAAACAAGCCCCTGTTCTAACCACACACTTTTATGGTCAGGCCGATTCCGAGAAATAAGCCCCTGTTTGCCAAGACACGACAACCAATTCCGAGAAACCAGCTCCTGTTTGCATCGACATGACACCAGACATCCTGTCACGACCATTTCTCTCTCTTATCTAAGGAACCAGCCTAGGGTTATTTCTCAACACTCTGCCTCTGCCGTGACTTCCTCACGATTATGACACAGTTACGTCGCTTCTGCCATGACTTCTGTATGATTACAACACAAGTAACTGAAATTTGTTCAAGGGAAGCTCCTTCCTCTTTTCTATGTCCAAGAATGTATAAATACCATGTTTTCATTGATTAAAGTAGAGACTATTCCCGAGCCTCCTTAGGTGACTGAGCTCTCCCTTAACTCGAGTTACTGAATAAAGACCCTGAATTCTAACCACCACGGACTCTGCTATTCATGCTTGACCTTATTGATATTATAGAAATTCCGATCAAGGTAAATTACTAAAATATTTACTACATGCTCACAACGCCGTGATAGCCCGGGACGGAGCTATCGACATCAAGAAACTGTTTTACAAGCATATTTTGATAACTGAAGATTGCATTGTGGATTTTTATCGTTTTTGGTCTTGTCTTAAGTATATGAAAATATTGGATATTTTTCTAAACTGGTGTGATGTCCTTCTCTAGTGCTTACACTGTATTACTGTTGGATATGTGCAAATACTTCATACACTGCCTCTAAGATAAGCCTGACTGCTCGTGCCAAGCTATCGAGTGGATGAGCAGGGGTTATTTTTAGGAGTGCAACTCCCTTACCCTGACCAGGAAGAAGAGTCCCTATTTGGACAAAGGTACCTACCTCTGCCAACTCGAGACCCGCATTTCTAACATTGTATAAGAAAGAATGTTTGTAGGAAGTGTTTTCAGGCTGCAACTCCTTCAGAATAAGATGGATGAGATAAAAGCTAAGTGACAGATCTAAATATAATATTTGTGGTCAAATGCCTCAAAAGTAGAGTAAAGGGAAAAAAACCTTAAGTGTAGATGTTTATTTGGTGACTATGGGTTAGTTTCTAAAACGAAAGTCAGGAGAACGAGTTTATTGAGATGAAAAAAAGGATTCTTGTCTGAGGAGTCTTTATATAATTTCATCTGTTCATGGCACACGCAAGTAAAATGTGAAAAGAAAAGGAGTATATGCAAAGGTTACTAACAATGATAATAGTACATCAATGAGAAAAGACTTATGAGCAAAAGGTTATATGAAGGTTGAGTGATGTGTAATTGAAAAGAACAAATTGACAACAGAATTTAAAAAGATTGTTGCAAGAAAAATATACATTAGAAGAGGAACAATAGACTTAGGCACTAGGGGTCTGTAGCATATATAGCTGTTTAGTGTTTTTAATTGAGCTAGAGATAAAATCTAATGAAATATTAGATAGGAAGTGTATTGTATATTGGTTTTTTTGTTGCAGTTTTCTAGCAAGGAAGCATACATCAGCAAACATGCAGAGCCAACTATCACAGAGAATAGAAAGATAGTAGATGAGAGAAGGAACTGAAGGAAACAAGGTTGTCTCTTCTTTTCTCCCCTTTCCCCTTTCCCCTTTGGGGTACTCTTGTCATGTAGTGAATTGAAGGACGGGGGAGCTCTGAGTAGGGCATTGGGAACCGTCTTCCTACTGCTCCCGTGGAAATCATAGGTAAGAGTTTCTGACCCATTCTTTGTGGGATGGGGGATGGGGCATGGCCAAGCTGCTGACTGTGATGGCTCTGTGAGCCTCGAGCTTCGCCAATATCCCGAGATCCTCCCGCCCCGGGAAACAGTTATGGCAGCAGAGATTACGACGGAGTCGCATGGATGGTGACGGAATCGATTAGCGCCGTTATTTCCCCCTGAAGATCTGCCGCTGGGGACGAATTTTATGACCAGCTGACAAAGACACAACAAGGCCTGCTGGTGTACATGGAGCTGGGAGCTCGCATAGTCTGGCTCCGGTGCACAACGTGATGGAGGAGGGGCTGTGTAGACTAAGGAGTAGGATAATCAAGTAAGGGGGGGATGCAGTGTCAAGGGGGTGAGAGACGGCAGTGGAGGCTTCATACCTCCTCACTTGGATCCCATGAGACCTGCTGGCACTTTCCCAGAGGCCCTATAGAGAGAGGGTGAGCCTAGGATCTGGCCATTGGGCTGGGCTACCGCGGCCATCTCTGGCACCTTACGGTTCCTGCGCTGCCGGGCAGGGGGCTTGCTGTTACATGACTGCCGCCCCCTCCAACCCCCCACTCCTTAACTGGACCTCCATGAAACTGTCATGAGACCAAAGGCACCTCCATTGGCCCCCACAACAGTTCGAATGGGCTACCAATAGACACTGGCACATGAATCAGCTCACTTTCACTGGTACTGCGCTGGGTGCTGTTGACACATCATTCTGGGGTTGTGACCTGGCTCCACGGGCCTGGTCATGGTCCGGGGTGACCCGAAACAACGGAAGTTAACATTAGAGAAGCCCGGCCGTGGCGAAAACCCCCAGGGACCCAGCATGGTGGAGGGAGGCCGCATGCCCGCAGCAGCAGGGATAAAGGCCATGATGGTGGAACTCAGAGCGGGATTCAAATCCCTGGATACTCACTTTGACTCCCTGGATAAGTGCCTGGACACCATGGGCAACAGGCTTCACCAATAGGAGGGGTGCTTCACAACTGCGGAGAGCAGGATCTCAGCCTGGATGATGGCACCGCCAAAACTACTAAAAAGGTTGAATGCTTGGAGAAACTACTTAAAGCGATTGCCATCAAGAATGAGAATTTGGAGGCAAGGGGCAGCACAATCTGTGTAGTGGGTATCCTGGAATCCACCAACACTGGGTGGCTGGACCGGTTATTGGAGACATTGTTATCTGATTTGTTCGGACGCGGCTTTTTTCACCTCCACCTTTGTAGTGGAACGTGCACATCGAACGCTCGGTCCGTGTCCCAACCCTGGCTGCCTCCCGCGACCGCGACCGATAATTGCCTGTTTTCTTAACTTTAAGGACAGGGACACTACGCTTCGAATGGCTCGTGAGGAAGGCCCACTTGAATGGCAGGAGTCGTCTATTTCTATCTACCCAGATTTCACTGCGATGGTACAGGAGGCTAGATGGAAATATGGGGGAGTCAAGGCGAACCTTTTCAAGTTAGGACTACGCTATGGGATGCTCTAACCTGCCCGCTTAAAGGTGCATGTTGATGCACGATCACGCATATTTAACTCTCCGCATGCCACTCAGAAGTTTTGCCTTGCTTTCTCCAAGTCGAGGAGACAGCGGGGGTCCCCCTCTCCACATTGCTCTCTGAATTTCCCAGACTCTGGTGCTAGCACTGACCTTTTCTCGGCCAGCTAGAAGGACATTGTCTCCTTTCCAATGGTTTGCTGTCTTGAGTCCTATTGACAACTCTGTTGATTTCTTTGCTTTTATCTACCCTTCTTCCATGTTTTTTCTGGAATTGTTGCCACCTGCGGCTGCTGCATCTAACCTTCTCAGGTATCATTGATCTGACAGAATCGGAGATCGGGCATGGCATACCCCCCAGTGCGTTTGCACACTTTACGTTTTCACATTGCATTGTATAATGTCTATTACTCTCTCATGTATGATTCTCACAGTTGGGGTATGGGGCTTTCCCCCGAAGTTTGCAGCGGTGGATGGGTGGCGGGTGGGGGGGTTTGGGTTGATTAGAAATGTTTTTGGAATATAGTGCATCTGATTGTGTATATTACGGTACAGCAAACTCTTTTCGGGTCCTTGTGCTTCACTCACCTTCAGTATAGATAATGACTAAGAGGATACAGAAGCGAATATCCCATTGATGTCCTGGAATGTTTGTGGCCTTTATAACAAACATACATGTAAGCAAGTAATTCATTATTTGCAACAGCACCAGGTAGACATCGCTTTCCTGCACCATATCAGAATGTGTTAAAAAATGTAAATGCAAAAAGAACCTGACAGTTCACCTGCAGAAGAATGGAGAAAAATGCTTGGCAGTGAACCGCTAAGCATCTGATGGCATTAGGAAAAGGATTTCAAAAGGATCCTGTGACACAGAACAACATGGGATGACAATTGTATTACTTTTTCTATGGAGCTGTACCATTCTACATTTTTTATTTGCTTTTTGAAGGCCTAGAATTGGGGAATTATAGAGTCTGTCCAATACTTCCTTTAAAATGCCCTGATCTATCATTTGTTCAATCAATGGTCTCAGCCTGGAGTAAAGTTATAATGGGGTGTTTAAGGATGAACTGCATCGGGTTTCCCTTTTTTTTTCAATGGCTCAGCATCTTTTATCAGTTCAATGTCCTGTCTTGTCTGTAAAATCCCAAACTGCCTCCTTCACTGTACTTTTTAAATTAGATGGGGAGACAACTTTTGCCAAAACAGGAAGTAAACAGACATTTAACCCTTGTGATTTCAGTCATCATCTTAATACTGGGTCTAAATTGCCACTCCATCTAGAGTACAAATTGTGCAATTCATCTTGTACAAAAAATCCCTTCCCAATTGATTAAAGGGACTTACTACTGGGTGGCCATTCACTCCACATTCTACGTATGGGCTACTCAGGCCTACCTCTAGGATTGCACCAAGCATGCAATCCTCGTCCCGCCTCAGGCATGGTCAATGTGATTAGTTTGGCACAAGTACAGTTGGACTTTCAAAAGTTGATAAAAACTGTAAATCGTGGAAACCGGTCATCAGTTAATAAAGGGTTATGTTGCTAGTTAGAATTTAGTTGAAAATGAAAACCTGTACTTTGCATGACTTACTGCATCATTGGGGATTCTGACATTCTTGCATGATATGCTCTCTGATTCTGCATGCTCTGCAATTGTGTCAGTCGGGCTGGGGTTGCTGACTGCATCGCCCCATTCTGATACTACAGGGTGGAGGGTGGTGCACAGCGAGTATAGCCCAAATTGGGGACTAAGTTATAAAACGTTATGGGTGCACTCGTGGGTGGTGTTTCCGTCCGGAACATCAGCGATAATCATATATAGTTGTGTATGCATAACCTATGCATTACATCCCCAAGTGAGGCACACCGGGCTCAAACAAGATTCATAAGTAGTTCATCCAAATATAGAAATTTATTGAGACAAAGTTCATGTAGATATTGTTTTCATATCAATCCAATGGTTGTCATATGTATTTTCAAACGAAGAAATGATCAAGATAAACGACTCCGATGCATTTCGGGCAGGAGCCCTTTCTCAAGGAGTGCTGTAAGGAAGACAGGAGGGAGTGAGGATCAGGAAATGGAAGTCAATTGAGTGAACGAATTAAGTGCCGATCAATGGGTGCTGTCTTAAAAAATCAGAAGGGTGTGCATCTATACGTGGACTAAAAAAGATGTGCGCTTAATGGTAACCAAACGTGTGCGGTTAGCGGGGTGGAGCGAACGCTAGTACAAAAAATGGCATAACTTACTTCTCTTCCGTGGTAACGCGGCGCGTTACTTTACAAGTTGTGGGGCATTACAAGAACGCTGCAGAGGAGTGAGCAGGAAACGGGTCATAGAGGCTAAGGTTAAAAAAATAGTAGAAGGACTAAAAAAGTGGATAACTAAAAAAGTGAATCGGCATAGTGGGGGCCATATTGGAGAGGTGAGACGGAACTATTAGAAAAATGTCAGACGAGTGATGGGACGTAAAGAGACAATGTAAAGCAGTACAACAAGTTATAAATAGCAACTATATTCTGTCCGATCATTGAGACCAAAAGGTTTCTGTGTCTGTAAACGGAACATCCATTCCAATTCTCTTTTGAGAAGCAGTTTGTTGTTGTCAAGTCCTTTTCTTTTGATCACAGTTTCCAGGACGATGAATTGTAATTGAGCGATGGTGTGGCGAGATTCAACAAAATGTGTGGCAATGTTAGATTTCTCATTTTTAAGCCGTATATTCGATTTGTGCTCATTCAGGCGTGTCTTGATTTTTCTTTCTGTCTTTCCTATGTATAATTTGCCGCAAGGACATTTCAAAGCATAGATCAAATTTGTGGAGTCGCATGTGGCATTGACGTGAAGTTTGATTGCGTTACCCTTCATAGGGTGGCGGATGATGTTGCCCTTTATGACACAGTTGCAATGATTGCAGTTAAGACAAGGTTGGGTTCCTTTGTAATGTTTGTGGATAGTAGTAGGTTTAGACAATATTTCTTTGATGTTCTTACTTCTGGTGTAGGCGAACAGGGGGGGATTTGCAAACATGTCCCGAAAATCAGGTTCCATTTGGAGAATTGACCAATGTTTCAGTATGATCCTTTTGTAGATCGAGCTTGCTGTAGAATATTTAGAAACAAGAACGATGCGTTGTTGTTCTTTGATAGGTTTTTTGGTGAGAACCTCCTGTCTGCTAATTTGTGCCACTCGGGTTTCTGCCTCATTGAGGATCTGTGTAGGGTAGCGTACGCATGGTTCTTGTTTCTAAATATTCTACAGCAAGCTCGATCTACAAAAGGATCATACTGAAACATTGGTCAATTCTCCAAATGGAACCTGATTTTCGGGACATGTTTGCAAATCCCCCCCTGTTCGCCTACACCAGAAGTAAGAACATCAAAGAAATATTGTCTAAACCTACTACTATCCACAAACATTACAAAGGAACCCAACCTTGTCTTAACTGCAATCATTGCAACTGTGTCATAAAGGGCAACATCATCCGCCACCCTATGAAGGGTAACGCAATCAAACTTCACGTCAATGCCACATGCGACTCCACAAATTTGATCTATGCTTTGAAATGTCCATGCGGCAAATTATACATAGGAAAGACAGAAAGAAAAATCAAGACACGCCTGAATGAGCAAAAATCGAATATACGGCTTAAAAATGAGAAATCTAACATTGCAAAACACATTTTGTTGAATCTCGCCACACCATCGCTCAATCACAATTCATCGTCCTGGAAACTGTGATCAAAAGAGAAGGACTTGACAACAACAAACTGCTTCTCAAAAGAGAATTGGAATGGATGTTCCGTTTACAGACACAGAAACCTTTTGGTCTCAATGATCGGACAGAATATAGTTGCTATTTATAACTTGTTGTACTGCTTTACATTGTCTCTTTATGTCCCATCACTCGTCTGACCTTTTTCTAATAGTTCCGTCTCACCTCTCCAATATGGCCCCCACTATGCCGATTCACTTTTTTAGTTATCCACTTTTTTAGTCCTTCTACTATTTTTTTAACCTTAGCCTCTATGACCCGTTTCCTGCTCACTCCTCTGCAGCGTTCTTGTAATGCCCCACAACTTGTAAAGTAACGCGCCGCGTTACCACGGAAGAGAAGTAAGTTATGCCATTTTTTGTACTAGCGTTCGCTCCACCCCGCTAACCGCACACGTTTGGTTACCATTAAGCGCACATCTTTTTTAGTCCACGTATAGATGCACACCCTTCTGATTTTTTAAGACAGCACCCATTGATCGGCACTTAATTCGTTCACTCAATTGACTTCCATTTCCTGATCCTCACTCCCTCCTGTCTTCCTTACAGCACTCCTTGAGAAAGGGCTCCTGCCCGAAATGCATCGGAGTCGTTTATCTTGATCATTTCTTCGTTTGAAAATACATATGACAACCATTGGATTGATATGAAAACAATATCTACATCAACTTTGTCTCAATAAATTTCTATATTTGGATGAACTACTTATGAATCTTGTTTGAGCCCGGTGTGCCTCACTTGGGGATGTAATGCATAGGTTATGCATACACAACTATATATGATTATCGCTGATGTTCCGGACGGAAACCACCACCCACGAGTGCACCCATAACGTTTTATAACTTAGTCCCCAATTTGGGCTATACTCGCTGTGCACCACCCTCCACCCTGTAGTATCATTACTCCACTCCGCCTTTGGGTGGTCAGCACGCCTTACAATGCAATTTGATGAAATTAGCCGAAGCACTGAAGCTAAAGCACACACTTTAACGTATGATGAAGAAGAATGTCAACGCATATACTCATTGATTGAGGAAGACATCACTCCAGCCCTCACTACCCGTAACAAAGAGCAATGTATAAGACAACTATTATATCTGTCGAAGCGACACATCAACCAGAAACTCCATGCGAGTACTCTACTTAAATATCACCGGGCACTCAGAATCCCTCGCGGATTGCGGATCGCTTTGAAACCCTCCCTTTGTAAAAATTCGAAAACATTTAAAGATAAGTGGGATGGTATACTCAATAAATGCAGCCTGGACCTGATTCTTTTAATTGTCGAAGAACTGTCTGGCATCTTAAAAGAACTAGAACAAGAAATTAAAGAGATTGATAATGAATTAAAAGACATGTTAACACCAGAGGAACTTTCCAGTACATTAGAGGATTTGAAAATAACACTGGATAAACATCAAAAAGAAATAAAAGAGTGAAAAATTAGGAAATTTCGCAGAGACACGCTTGATTACAAGCTAGACGAAGTCTACTCTTGGGCAGATGTCTATGCCCAACGACGACACAATAGACCTACCAGCATGCAGACCGACACCTCATCCTCTGGTAGCGACAACTCAACTAGACCACCTCGAAAAAACACAGCTCAAAGACCCACAAATGACCAAGCAAGCACGTCTACAACGGCACAAGATCAACCTGCTGCGGTTCATTTTTTAGAGTCAGGCACGACAACCATCGAAGACTCAGGAGGAGCCAGAACAAAAGAAAAGGAAACAACCGTTCCAAACACACGGAGCACAGTCACCAAGAAGGATCCCAAACCAAAAAAGACCACCTAGTTATCAACATCTCAAACACCACCATCACTCCACACCAAATAAACTTACTAGAGAAAGGGACGTCTTTTATCCCTACTGCCCACACGAACTTATTGGAACTCGAAGTGAGCACCTTTAAGTTTATAAGGAAACTCAAGCTACGTCATTTTTTTGAAAACGTCTTGCCACCTACCACATCCACTAAACCTGATGAACTCAAAGGCCTGAGACCACCGAGTACATATCAGGCTCCTAGTAGCCATAAGTGTATTGACCTATTTGAGAACTTGGTTCGCAATGATGTGTCTAAAATCAACTTCAACAGAAGTTCCAGGCATCAAAACCATACTAACAAGGATCGTGATACCCTTAAATCTTTGGCTAACAATGAGAATATCAGATGTGTTAAAGCCGACAAGGGCGGAGCATTGGTAATCCTAGACACCACCATGTACACACAACGGCTCCATGAACACATACGAGACGCCACCATCTACATGCAACTTGATAACAACCCCACGAGGGAGTTTCAAAGCATCCTTAAAGACTTGGTCATGAAAGCCCTTCAAAATGGCATCATCCAAGAACGCACTAAAAATTATCTACTGCAGGAACATCCTCGGAGCCCCACCATACACATGAGTCCAAAAATACATAAGGATCTCCATAATCCTCCTTTCAGGCCAATTGTTTCCACCAAAGGATCTATTCACGAATCCACTGGGAAATTTATAGACAGGTATCTGCAACCGATCGTAACTAAAGCTGCCAGTTACATCAAGGACACCACTGAATTTTTGCTGAAATTGGCGAATGTTCAGATTGATGACAACAATCAATACATATTATGTACGGCGGACGTCAACTCCTTATATACATCGATCCCCCATCAGGGAGGCATTGAGGCTGTTGAGCAAGCCCTTCTCAACAGCAACATTGACGAATCCTTGAAATCTTTTCTGATGGAACTTATGGTATATACCCTATACCATAGTTATTTCCAAGTTGACAACGAATGGTACCTTCAGCTATCCGGAATGGCGATGGGAAACTGCGCTGCCCCAACGTATGCGAATATCTACATGGAAAACTTCGAAAAAATGAATATATATGGCAACATCAGCTTTTATGAGAAAATAAAAATGTACACAAGATACATTGACGACTTGTTCATAGTCTGGACGGACTCCAAAGAATCTCTTAATCAGTCTCTCCATGAACTCAATTCTAAGGATGAACGGATTAAACTTACATGGCAGATCAGTGACACCGAGATTACATTTCTTGACGTCAACATCAAAATCACCCAAGATGGCTTCATTACCGACCTTCACAGAAAAGCTACTGATCGCAACAATACATTACATTATAGTAGTTTCCATCAGCCATCACTAAAAAGACACCTGCCATTCTCCCAAATGCTGCGTGTCAAACGCATAGTCTCTGATGAACAAACTAGGAGCGCCCGAACCAAAGAAATGCACAACCGCTTCTTAGATAGAGGCTACCCTACACAGATACTCAATGAGGCAGAAACCCGAGTGGCACAAATTACCAGACAGGAGGTTCTCACCAAAAAACCTATCAAAGAACAACAACGCATCGTTCTTGTTTCTAAATATTCTACAGCAAGCTCGATCTACAAAAGGATCATACTGAAACATTGGTCAATTCTCCAAATGGAACCTGATTTTCGGGACATGTTTGCAAATCCCCCCCTGTTCGCCTACACCAGAAGTAAGAACATCAAAGAAATATTGTCTAAACCTACTACTATCCACAAACATTACAAAGGAACCCAACCTTGTCTTAACTGCAATCATTGCAACTGTGTCATAAAGGGCAACATCATCCGCCACCCTATGAAGGGTAACGCAATCAAACTTCACGTCAATGCCACATGCGACTCTACAAATTTTATCTATGCTTTGAAATGTCCTTGCGGCAAATTATACATAGGAAAGACAGAAAGAAAAATCAAGACACGCCTGAATGAGCACCAATCGAATATACGGCTTAAAAATGAGAAATCTAACATTGCCACACATTTTGTTGAATCTCGCCACACCATCGCTCAATTACAATTCATCGTCCTGGAAACTGTGATCAAAAGAGAAGGACTTGACAACAACAAACTGCTTCTCAAAAGAGAATTGGAATGGATGTTCCGTTTACAGACACAGAAACCTTTTGGTCTCAATGATCGGACAGAATATAGTTGCTATTTATAACTTGTTGTACTGCTTTACATTGTCTCTTTACGTCCCATCACTCGTCTGACCTTTTTCTAATAGTTCCGTCTCACCTCTCCAATATGGCCCCCACTATGCCGATTCAGTTTTTTAGTTATCCACTTTTTAAGTCCTTCTACTATTTTTTTAACCTTAGCCTCTATGACCCGTTTCCTGCTCACTCCTCTGCAGCGTTCTTGTAATGCCCCACAACTTGTAAAGTAACGCGCCGCGTTACCACGGAAGAGAAGTAAGTTATGCCATTTTTTGTACTAGTGTTCGCTCCACCCCGCTAACCGCACACGTTTGGTTACCATTAAGCGCACATCTTTTTTAGTCCACGTATAGATGCACACCCTTCTGATTTTTTAAGACAGCACCCATTGATCGGCACTTAATTCGTTCACTCAATTGACTTCCATTTCCTGATCCTCACTCCCTCCTGTCTTCCTTACAGCACTCCTTGAGAAAGGGCTCCTGCCCGAAATGCATCGGAGTCGTTTATCTTGATCATTTCTTCGTTTGAAAATACATATGACAACCATTGGATTGATATGAAAACAATATCTACATCAACTTTGTCTCAATAAATTTCTATATTTGGATGAACTACTTATGAATCTTGTTTGAGCCCGGTGTGCCTCACTTGGGGATGTAATGCATAGGTTATGCATACACAACTATATATGATTATCGCTGATGTTCCGGACGGAAACCACCACCCACGAGTGCACCCATAACGTTTTATAACTTAGTCCCCAATTTGGGCTATACTCGCTGTGCACCACCCTCCACCCTGTAGTATCATTACTCCACTCCGCCTTTGGGTGGTCAGCACGCCTTACAATGCAATTTGATGAAATTAGCCGAAGCACTGAAGCTAAAGCACATACTTTAACGTATGATGAAGAAGAATGTCAACGCATATACTCATTGATTGAGGAAGACATCACTCCAGCCCTCACTACCCGTAACAAAGAGCAATGTATAAGACAACTATTATATCTGTCGAAGCGACACATCAACCAGAAACTCCATGCGAGTACTCTACTTAAATATCACCGGGCACTCAGAATCCCTCGCGGATTGCGGATCGCTTTGAAACCCTCCCTTTGTAAAAATTCGAAAACATTTAAAGATAAGTGGGATGGTATACTCAATAAATGCAGCCTGGACCTGATTCTTTTAATTGTCGAAGAACTGTCTGGCATCTTAAAAGAACTAGAACAAGAAATTAAAGAGATTGATAATGAATTAAAAGACATGTTAACACCAGAGGAACTTTCCAGTACATTAGAGGATTTGAAAATAACACTGGATAAACATCAAAAAGAAATAAAAGAGTGAAAAATTAGGAAATTTCGCAGAGACACGCTTGATTACAAGCTAGACGAAGTCTACTCTTGGGCAGATGTCTATGCCCAACGACGACACAATAGACCTACCAGCATGCAGACCGACACCTCATCCTCTGGTAGCGACAACTCAACTAGACCACCTCGAAAAAACACAGCTCAAAGACCCACAAATGACCAAGCAAGCACGTCTACAACGGCACAAGATCAACCTGCTGCGGTTCATTTTTTAGAGTCAGGCACGACAACCATCGAAGACTCAGGAGGAGCCAGAACAAAAGAAAAGGAAACAACCGTTCCAAACACACGGAGCACAGTCACCAAGAAGGATCCCAAACCAAAAAAGACCACCTAGTTATCAACATCTCAAACACCACCATCACTCCACACCAAATAAACTTACTAGAGAAAGGGACGTCTTTTATCCCTACTGCCCACACAAACTTATTGGAACTCGAAGTGAGCACCTTTAAGTTTATAAGGAAACTCAAGCTACGTCATTTTTTTGAAAACGTCTTGCCACCTACCACATCCACTAAACCTGATGAACTCAAAGGCCTGAGACCACCGAGTACATATCAGGCTCCTAGTAGCCATAAGTGTATTGACCTATTTGAGAACTTGGTTCGCAATGATGTGTCTAAAATCAACTTCAACAGAAGTTCCAGGCATCAAAACCATACTAACAAGGATCGTGATACCCTTAAATCTTTGGCTAACAATGAGAATATCAGATGTGTTAAAGCCGACAAGGGCGGAGCATTGGTAATCCTAGACACCACCATGTACACACAACGGCTCCATGAACACATACGAGACGCCACCATCTACATGCAACTTGATAACAACCCCACGAGGGAGTTTCAAAGCATCCTTAAAGACTTGGTCATGAAAGCCCTTCAAAATGGCATCATCCAAGAACGCACTAAAAATTATCTACTGCAGGAACATCCTCGGAGCCCCACCATACACATGAGTCCAAAAATACATAAGGATCTCCATAATCCTCCTTTCAGGCCAATTGTTTCCACCAAAGGATCTATTCACGAATCCACTGGGAAATTTATAGACAGGTATCTGCAACCGATCGTAACTAAAGCTGCCAGTTACATCAAGGACACCACTGAATTTTTGCTGAAATTGGCGAATGTTCAGATTGATGACAACAATCAATACATATTATGTACGGCGGACGTCAACTCCTTATATACATCGATCCCCCATCAGGGAGGCATTGAGGCTGTTGAGCAAGCCCTTCTCAACAGCAACATTGACGAATCCTTGAAATCTTTTCTGATGGAACTTATGGTATATACCCTATACCATAGTTATTTCCAAGTTGACAACGAATGGTACCTTCAGCTATCCGGAATGGCGATGGGAAACTGCGCTGCCCCAACGTATGCGAATATCTACATGGAAAACTTCGAAAAAATGAATATATATGGCAACATCAGCTTTTATGAGAAAATAAAAATGTACACAAGATACATTGACGACTTGTTCATAGTCTGGACGGACTCCAAAGAATCTCTTAATCAGTCTCTCCATGAACTCAATTCTAAGGATGAACGGATTAAACTTACATGGCAGATCAGTGACACCGAGATTACATTTCTTGACGTCAACATCAAAATCACCCAAGATGGCTTCATTACCGACCTTCACAGAAAAGCTACTGATCGCAACAATACATTACATTATAGTAGTTTCCATCAGCCATCACTAAAAAGACACCTGCCATTCTCCCAAATGCTGCGTGTCAAACGCATAGTCTCTGATGAACAAACTAGGAGCGCCCGAACCAAAGAAATGCACAACCGCTTCTTAGATAGAGGCTACCCTACACAGATCCTCAATGAGGCAGAAACCCGAGTGGCACAAATTACCAGACAGGAGGTTCTCACCAAAAAACCTATCAAAGAACAACAACGCATCGTTCTTGTTTCTAAATATTCTACAGCAAGCTCGATCTACAAAAGGATCATACTGAAACATTGGTCAATTCTCCAAATGGAACCTGATTTTCGGGACATGTTTGCAAATCCCCCCCTGTTCGCCTACACCAGAAGTAAGAACATCAAAGAAATATTGTCTAAACCTACTACTATCCACAAACATTACAAAGGAACCCAACCTTGTCTTAACTGCAATCATTGCAACTGTGTCATAAAGGGCAACATCATCCGCCACCCTATGAAGGGTAACGCAATCAAACTTCACGTCAATGCCACATGCGACTCTACAAATTTTATCTATGCTTTGAAATGTCCTTGCGGCAAATTATACATAGGAAAGACAGAAAGAAAAATCAAGACACGCCTGAATGAGCACCAATCGAATATACGGCTTAAAAATGAGAAATCTAACATTGCCACACATTTTGTTGAATCTCGCCACACCATCGCTCAATTACAATTCATCGTCCTGGAAACTGTGATCAAAAGAGAAGGACTTGACAACAACAAACTGCTTCTCAAAAGAGAATTGGAATGGATGTTCCGTTTACAGACACAGAAACCTTTTGGTCTCAATGATCGGACAGAATATAGTTGCTATTTATAACTTGTTGTACTGCTTTACATTGTCTCTTTACGTCCCATCACTCGTCTGACCTTTTTCTAATAGTTCCGTCTCACCTCTCCAATATGGCCCCCACTATGCCGATTCAGTTTTTTAGTTATCCACTTTTTAAGTCCTTCTACTATTTTTTTAACCTTAGCCTCTATGACCCGTTTCCTGCTCACTCCTCTGCAGCGTTCTTGTAATGCCCCACAACTTGTAAAGTAACGCGCCGCGTTACCACGGAAGAGAAGTAAGTTATGCCATTTTTTGTACTAGCGTTCGCTCCACCCCGCTAACCGCACACGTTTGGTTACCATTAAGCGCACATCTTTTTTAGTCCACGTATAGATGCACACCCTTCTGATTTTTTAAGACAGCACCCTTTGATCGGCACTTAATTCGTTCACTCAATTGACTTCCATTTCCTGATCCTCACTCCCTCCTGTCTTCCTTACAGCACTCCTTGAGAAAGGGCTCCTGCCCGAAATGCATCGGAGTCGTTTATCTTGATCATTTCTTCGTTTGAAAATACATATGACAACCATTGGATTGATATGAAAACAATATCTACATGAACTTTGTCTCAATAAATTTCTATATTTGGATGAACTACTTATGAATCTTGTTTGAGCCCGGTGTGCCTCACTTGGGGATGTAATGCATAGGTTATGCATACACAACTATATATGATTATCGCTGATGTTCCGGACGGAAACCCCCACCCACGAGTGCACCCATAACGTTTTATAACTTAGTCCCCAATTTGGGCTATACTCGCTGTGCACCACCCTCCACCCTGTAGTATCATTACTCCACTCCGCCTTTGGGTGGTCAGCACGCCTTACAATGCAATTTGATGAAATTAGCCGAAGCACTGAAGCTAAAGCACACACTTTAACGTATGATGAAGAAGAATGTCAACGCATATACTCATTGATTGAGGAAGACATCACTCCAGCCCTCACTACCCGTAACAAAGAGCAATGTATAAGACAACTATTATATCTGTCGAAGCGACACATCAACCAGAAACTCCATGCGAGTACTCTACTTAAATATCACCGGGCACTCAGAATCCCTCGCGGATTGCGGATCGCTTTGAAACCCTCCCTTTGTAAAAATTCGAAAACATTTAAAGATAAGTGGGATGGTATACTCAATAAATGCAGCCTGGACCTGATTCTTTTAATTGTCGAAGAACTGTCTGGCATCTTAAAAGAACTAGAACAAGAAATTAAAGAGATTGATAATGAATTAAAAGACATGTTAACATCAGAGGAACTTTCCAGTACATTAGAGGATTTGAAAATAACACTGGATAAACATCAAAAAGAAATAAATGAGTGAAAAATTTGGAAATTTCGCAGAGACACGCTTGATTACAAGCTAGACGAAGTCTACTCTTGGGCAGATGTCTATGCCCAACGACGACACAATAGACCTACCAGCATGCAGACCGACACCTCATCCTCTGGTAGCGACAACTCAACTAGACCACCTCGAAAAAACACAGCTCAAAGACCCACAAATGACCAAGCAAGCACGTCTACAACGGCACAAGATCAACCTGCTGCGGTTCATTTTTTAGAGTCAGGCACGACAACCATCGAAGACTCAGGAGGAGCCAGAACAAAAGAAAAGGAAACAACCGTTCCAAACACACGGAGCACAGTCACCAAGAAGGATCCCAAACCAAAAAAGACCACCTAGTTATCAACATCTCAAACACCACCATCACTCCACACCAAATAAACTTACTAGAGAAAGGGACGTCTTTTATCCCTACTGCCCACACGAACTTATTGGAACTCGAAGTGAGCACCTTTAAGTTTATAAGGAAACTCAAGCTACGTCATTTTTTTGAAAACGTCTTGCCACCTACCACATCCACTAAACCTGATGAACTCAAAGGCCTGAGACCACCGAGTACATATCAGGCTCCTAGTAGCCATAAGTGTATTGACCTATTTGAGAACTTGGTTCGCAATGATGTGTCTAAAATCAACTTCAACAGAAGTTCCAGGCATCAAAACCATACTAACAAGGATCGTGATACCCTTAAATCTTTGGCTAACAATGAGAATATCAGATGTGTTAAAGCCGACAAGGGCGGAGCATTGGTAATCCTAGACACCACCATGTACACACAACGGCTCCATGAACACATACGAGACGCCACCATCTACATGCAACTTGATAACAACCCCACGAGGGAGTTTCAAAGCATCCTTAAAGACTTGGTCATGAAAGCCCTTCAAAATGGCATCATCCAAGAACGCACTAAAAATTATCTACTGCAGGAACATCCTCGGAGCCCCACCATACACATGAGTCCAAAAATACATAAGGATCTCCATAATCCTCCTTTCAGGCCAATTGTTTCCACCAAAGGATCTATTCAGGAATCCACTGGGAAATTTATAGACAGGTATCTGCAACCGATCGTAACTAAAGCTGCCAGTTACATCAAGGACACCACTGAATTTTTGCTGAAATTGGCGAATGTTCAGATTGATGACAACAATCAATACATATTATGTACGGCGGACGTCAACTCCTTATATACATCGATCCCCCATCAGGGAGGCATTGAGGCTGTTGAGCAAGCCCTTCTCAACAGCAACATTGACGAATCCTTGAAATCTTTTCTTATGGAACTTATGGTATATACCCTATACCATAGTTATTTCCAAGTTGACAACGAATGGTACCTTCAGCTATCCGGAATGGCGATGGGAAACTGCGCTGCCCCAACGTATGCGAATATCTACATGGAAAACTTCGAAAAAATGAATATATATGGCAACATCAGCTTTTATGAGAAAATAAAAATGTACACAAGATACATTGACGACTTGTTCATAGTCTGGACGGACTCCAAAGAATCTCTTAATCAGTCTCTCCATGAACCCAATTCTAAGGATGAACGGATTAAACTTACATGGCAGATCAGTGACACCGAGATTACATTTCTTGACGTCAACATCAAAATCACCCAAGATGGCTTCATTACCGACCTTCACAGAAAAGCTACTGATCGCAACAATACATTACATTATAGTAGTTTCCATCAGCCATCACTAAAAAGACACCTGCCATTCTCCCAAATGCTGCGTGTCAAACGCATAGTCTCTGATGAACAAACTAGGAGCGCCCGAACCAAAGAAATGCACAACCGCTTCTTAGATAGAGGCTACCCTACACAGATCCTCAATGAGGCAGAAACCCGAGTGGCACAAATTACCAGACAGGAGGTTCTCACCAAAAAACCTATCAAAGAACAACAACGCATCGTTCTTGTTTCTAAATATTCTACAGCAAGCTCGATCTACAAAAGGATCATACTGAAACATTGGTCAATTCTCCAAATGGAACCTGATTTTCGGGACATGTTTGCAAATCCCCCCCTGTTCGCCTACACCAGAAGTAAGAACATCAAAGAAATATTGTCTAAACCTACTACTATCCACAAACATTACAAAGGAACCCAACCTTGTCTTAACTGCAATCATTGCAACTGTGTCATAAAGGGCAACATCATCCGCCACCCTATGAAGTGTAACGCAATCAAACTTCACGTCAATGCCACATGCGACTCTACAAATTTGATCTATGCTTTGAAATGTCCTTGCGACAAATTATACATAGGAAAGACAGAAAGAAAAATCAAGACACGCCTGAATGAGCACAAATCGAATATACGGCTTAAAAATGAGAAATCTAACATTGCCACACATTTTGTTGAATCTCGCCACACCATCGCTCAATTACAATTCATCGTCCTGGAAACTGTGATCAAAAGAGAAGGACTTGACAACAACAAACTGCTTCTCAAAAGAGAATTGGAATGGATGTTCCGTTTACAGACACAGAAACCTTTTGGTCTCAATGATCGGACAGAATATAGTTGCTATTTATAACTTGTTGTACTGCTTTACATTGTCTCTTTACGTCCCATCACTCGTCTGACCTTTTTCTAATAGTTCCGTCTCACCTCTCCAATATGGCCCCCACTATGCCGATTCACTTTTTTAGTTATCCACTTTTTTAGTCCTTCTACTATTTTTTTAACCTTAGCCTCTATGACCCGTTTCCTGCTCACTCCTCTGCAGCGTTCTTGTAATGCCCCACAACTTGTAAAGTAACGCGCCGCATTACCACGGAAGAGAAGTAAGTTGTGCCATTTTTTTGTACTAGCGTTCGCTCCACCCCGCTAACCGCACACGTTTGGTTACCATTAAGCGCACATCTTTTTTAGTCCACGTATAGATGCACACCCTTCTGATTTTTTAAGACAGCACCCATTGATCGGCACTTAATTCGTTCACTCAATTGACTTCCATTTCCTGATCCTCACTCCCTCCTGTCTTCCTTACAGCACTCCTTGAGAAAGGGCTCCTGCCCGAAATGCATCGGAGTCGTTTATCTTGATCATTTCTTCGTTTGAAAATGCATATGACAACCATTGGATTGATATGAAAACAATATCTACATGAACTTTGTCTCAATAAATTTCTATATTTGGATGAACTACTTATGAATCTTGTTTGAGCCCGGTGTGCCTCACTTGGGGATGTAATGCATAGGTTATGCATACACAACTATATATGATTATCGCTGATGTTCCGGACGGAAACCCCCACCCACGAGTGCACCCATAACGTTTTATAACTTAGTCCCCAATTTGGGCTATACTCGCTGTGCACCACCCTCCACCCTGTAGTATCATTACTCCACTCCGCCTTTGGGTGGTCAGCACGCCTTACAATGCAATTTGATGAAATTAGCCGAAGCACTGAAGCTAAAGCACACACTTTAACGTATGATGAAGAAGAATGTCAACGCATATACTCATTGATTGAGGAAGACATCACTCCAGCCCTCACTACCCGTAACAAAGAGCAATGTATAAGACAACTATTATATCTGTCGAAGCGACACATCAACCAGAAACTCCATGCGAGTACTCTACTTAAATATCACCGGGCACTCAGAATCCCTCGCGGATTGCGGATCGCTTTGAAACCCTCCCTTTGTAAAAATTCGAAAACATTTAAAGATAAGTGGGATGGTATACTCAATAAATGCAGCCTGGACCTGATTCTTTTAATTGTCGAAGAACTGTCTGGCATCTTAAAAGAACTAGAACAAGAAATTAAAGAGATTGATAATGAATTAAAAGACATGTTAACATCAGAGGAACTTTCCAGTACATTAGAGGATTTGAAAATAACACTGGATAAACATCAAAAAGAAATAAATGAGTGAAAAATTTGGAAATTTCGCAGAGACACGCTTGATTACAAGCTAGACGAAGTCTACTCTTGGGCAGATGTCTATGCCCAACGACGACACAATAGACCTACCAGCATGCAGACCGACACCTCATCCTCTGGTAGCGACAACTCAACTAGACCACCTCGAAAAAACACAGCTCAAAGACCCACAAATGACCAAGCAAGCACGTCTACAACGGCACAAGATCAACCTGCTGCGGTTCATTTTTTAGAGTCAGGCACGACAACCATCGAAGACTCAGGAGGAGCCAGAACAAAAGAAAAGGAAACAACCGTTCCAAACACACGGAGCACAGTCACCAAGAAGGATCCCAAACCAAAAAAGACCACCTAGTTATCAACATCTCAAACACCACCATCACTCCACACCAAATAAACTTACTAGAGAAAGGGACGTCTTTTATCCCTACTGCCCACACGAACTTATTGGAACTCGAAGTGAGCACCTTTAAGTTTATAAGGAAACTCAAGCTACGTCATTTTTTTGAAAACGTCTTGCCACCTACCACATCCACTAAACCTGATGAACTCAAAGGCCTGAGACCACCGAGTACATATCAGGCTCCTAGTAGCCATAAGTGTATTGACCTATTTGAGAACTTGGTTCGCAATGATGTGTCTAAAATCAACTTCAACAGAAGTTCCAGGCATCAAAACCATACTAACAAGGATCGTGATACCCTTAAATCTTTGGCTAACAATGAGAATATCAGATGTGTTAAAGCCGACAAGGGCGGAGCATTGGTAATCCTAGACACCACCATGTACACACAACGGCTCCATGAACACATACGAGACGCCACCATCTACATGCAACTTGATAACAACCCCACGAGGGAGTTTCAAAGCATCCTTAAAGACTTGGTCATGAAAGCCCTTCAAAATGGCATCATCCAAGAACGCACTAAAAATTATCTACTGCAGGAACATCCTCGGAGCCCCACCATACACATGAGTCCAAAAATACATAAGGATCTCCATAATCCTCCTTTCAGGCCAATTGTTTCCACCAAAGGATCTATTCAGGAATCCACTGGGAAATTTATAGACAGGTATCTGCAACCGATCGTAACTAAAGCTGCCAGTTACATCAAGGACACCACTGAATTTTTGCTGAAATTGGCGAATGTTCAGATTGATGACAACAATCAATACATATTATGTACGGCGGACGTCAACTCCTTATATACATCGATCCCCCATCAGGGAGGCATTGAGGCTGTTGAGCAAGCCCTTCTCAACAGCAACATTGACGAATCCTTGAAATCTTTTCTTATGGAACTTATGGTATATACCCTATACCATAGTTATTTCCAAGTTGACAACGAATGGTACCTTCAGCTATCCGGAATGGCGATGGGAAACTGCGCTGCCCCAACGTATGCGAATATCTACATGGAAAACTTCGAAAAAATGAATATATATGGCAACATCAGCTTTTATGAGAAAATAAAAATGTACACAAGATACATTGACGACTTGTTCATAGTCTGGACGGACTCCAAAGAATCTCTTAATCAGTCTCTCCATGAACCCAATTCTAAGGATGAACGGATTAAACTTACATGGCAGATCAGTGACACCGAGATTACATTTCTTGACGTCAACATCAAAATCACCCAAGATGGCTTCATTACCGACCTTCACAGAAAAGCTACTGATCGCAACAATACATTACATTATAGTAGTTTCCATCAGCCATCACTAAAAAGACACCTGCCATTCTCCCAAATGCTGCGTGTCAAACGCATAGTCTCTGATGAACAAACTAGGAGCGCCCGAACCAAAGAAATGCACAACCGCTTCTTAGATAGAGGCTACCCTACACAGATCCTCAATGAGGCAGAAACCCGAGTGGCACAAATTACCAGACAGGAGGTTCTCACCAAAAAACCTATCAAAGAACAACAACGCATCGTTCTTGTTTCTAAATATTCTACAGCAAGCTCGATCTACAAAAGGATCATACTGAAACATTGGTCAATTCTCCAAATGGAACCTGATTTTCGGGACATGTTTGCAAATCCCCCCCTGTTCGCCTACACCAGAAGTAAGAACATCAAAGAAATATTGTCTAAACCTACTACTATCCACAAACATTACAAAGGAACCCAACCTTGTCTTAACTGCAATCATTGCAACTGTGTCATAAAGGGCAACATCATCCGCCACCCTATGAAGTGTAACGCAATCAAACTTCACGTCAATGCCACATGCGACTCTACAAATTTGATCTATGCTTTGAAATGTCCTTGCGACAAATTATACATAGGAAAGACAGAAAGAAAAATCAAGACACGCCTGAATGAGCACAAATCGAATATACGGCTTAAAAATGAGAAATCTAACATTGCCACACATTTTGTTGAATCTCGCCACACCATCGCTCAATTACAATTCATCGTCCTGGAAACTGTGATCAAAAGAGAAGGACTTGACAACAACAAACTGCTTCTCAAAAGAGAATTGGAATGGATGTTCCGTTTACAGACACAGAAACCTTTTGGTCTCAATGATCGGACAGAATATAGTTGCTATTTATAACTTGTTGTACTGCTTTACATTGTCTCTTTACGTCCCATCACTCGTCTGACCTTTTTCTAATAGTTCCGTCTCACCTCTCCAATATGGCCCCCACTATGCCGATTCACTTTTTTAGTTATCCACTTTTTTAGTCCTTCTACTATTTTTTTAACCTTAGCCTCTATGACCCGTTTCCTGCTCACTCCTCTGCAGCGTTCTTGTAATGCCCCACAACTTGTAAAGTAACGCGCCGCATTACCACGGAAGAGAAGTAAGTTGTGCCATTTTTTTGTACTAGCGTTCGCTCCACCCCGCTAACCGCACACGTTTGGTTACCATTAAGCGCACATCTTTTTTAGTCCACGTATAGATGCACACCCTTCTGATTTTTTAAGACAGCACCCATTGATCGGCACTTAATTCGTTCACTCAATTGACTTCCATTTCCTGATCCTCACTCCCTCCTGTCTTCCTTACAGCACTCCTTGAGAAAGGGCTCCTGCCCAAAATGCATCAGAGTCGTTTATCTTGATCATTTCTTCGTTTGAAAATACATATGACAACCATTGGATTGATATGAAAACAATATCTACATGAACTTTGTCTCAATAAATTTCTATATTTGGATGAACTACTTATGAATCTTGTTTCAGCCCGGTGTGCCTCACTTGGGGATGTAATGCATAGGTTATGCATACACAACTATATATGATTATCGCCCCATTCTGAGACATCACATTCATGTTCTGAAACTGAGAATGCACCAGAGCTTCCTCCAGTATTCTGTTAAAATCCAGTTTCTAATCTCATTTCCGATGTCTAATCTTGTTTCAGTAATGGCATGATGTGCTCTTTTTCTGGGCGCAAATGCTCACATTCACATTAGAATTATTAACAAAACCTCTACCTCCATGAGGGAGGAGATTTCCTGTTTGCTAAGACAACCTTGAACACCAACTAGTTGCACACTCTTATTTGCTACTGACTCTGGAATAGAATCAAAACCAGAGTCTGACACAAAATAACCTATCTACCCACTCCTCTGAGCCATGCGCATCTGCACCAATATGTACTTCTTTGATCTTTCTATGCTCTGCACCACATGAGTCACTGTAATACTTTACGTACTTGATTATTTTTTTATGGACTTTGTCTGCATCTCATTCTGCTGTGTTTAAGAACTGAGTTCTGGGCATAAACCAGGCACAAACAATGTAACAAATCCAGCCAGGTTGTCTTGAGCTGGGTCTTCAATTATACTGCCCTATCTATAGATCTGCATTGGCCTATAATAATAGGCGTGTACTGAATCTTGGTTCTTACATTGCCCTCATAATTTTAAACCAATTCACCTTTCCTTGGGCAACCTTCAAATTTAAATGCTCAATTGTTACTCTGAATTTGTTTATCACTTCTGGAGATATACTATTATTTAGCCAGTTCATAATCTCTTTACATTCCATCTGCAGGCTTTTGGGAACCACAATCTCAAACAGGATCACTTCTTTAGAAACAGTAACAAGTCTCTCTATTTCTGTATGCCACTTATCAGGCTCTTCCCTAAGCTTTTGCAAATTCTTTGTAAATGAAGGATGATCTGATTTACTCCAAGGTGCATGCACATACATTTCTCCAAGTACTTCTTACACAGGGAACCTCATGATCACTCCAGTATCAGGCTTATTTGCACTTGTTTCCATCACTTGCTGCCTTTTTCTCTTTCACCATGACCTTTTATTTCCTTGTCCACTTTTCCTGGAATTTCTTTAACTTTTGTCATCCTCAAATGCAATTCACTAATTCTTTAATGTGCACTCTTAAACTTGGCAATCTCATCTCCTTTATTTCTTCATCATCCATTACCTTTCTGAAATTTGTTAGCAAATCTTTCCTCTTATTCAGGCAAATCTTCTACTATTCTCCAAATCAAAATTGCATTTCCTAAGATTAAGACCTGTCAGCCTTACAATGGACTGCCCCCAAACATTTTGCCTATTCCCCTTCTGCTTGCTGAAAATCGTAACCAGTGCTAAAGTGCTTGTGTTCACTCCTTAAAACATGGTAAAATTGGCCTGCAGCTACTTGGCACATTTTATTTACATATAAGTTCCTAGCAATGTGCTATAGTATGTACTTAGGGTCTCTTAAATGAAATGGTACTAGTTGGACTAAAACACTTGTTCTGCCATCCTCTCAAGTAGCTTTATAAAGCATATCTCAGTCCTGCCATTGCAGCCTGTGTGCAGTTTAAACCTCTCTTTTTAATACATAGAAGTCACCCCAGAGTAGGTCCTAGTCAGCCCATAGGGCAGGGTGCAGTATATTTAATAAGTTGGATATGTACTTTTAAGTTTTACATGTCCTGGTTGAAAAAAATGCCTAATTTCGTTTTTCCCTACTGCAAGGCATTCCTTTCCCATAGGATAACATTGAAGTTACCTTATTACATTTTTATAATTGTAATTTCCAAATGGGAACAGGTAACCAGTTCATGTTTAGTGTATCTTTACATTCTCAGACATTTCTCCTCGATATTTCTTCTAAGCTCGTCAGGAAGCTGAGTTGAGGCCCAAACTACCTCATGTATCCAAACCGCGTTCCATTGTGGTTAGCCATAACTTTCAACTTTGCTCCAGTCTGATGCAACTAGATGGCAGTGGTTGCCGCTTTGACCTCTTAGGTGCTATTTTTTACTAAAAACGTAAAAAATTAAGAACTTTGATTTTTCTGATTAGCTTTTTGTCATTTTGGTTGTAAAATAATTTATTATATATATATATATATATATATATATATATATATATATATATATATATATATATATATATATATATATATATATATATATATATATATATATACATATATATATATATATATATATTCTTCCCTATTTTTCTAATATGGTGTGGAGTTTTTCGTGCATTGTGTTTCCACTTTATTACTGTTTGTGTGCTGCATAAATACCTTACACATTGCCTCTTTGTAAGGCTGACTGATGTTGTACCAAGCTACCAGATGGTTAAGCACAGTTTAATTGAGTGACTTTTTGTGGTTCGTCCTGACATGTATTGTTGTTACTGAGAGGGGTTCAACCCCCCAAATCAAAAACACAATTTCCAGCACAAAGCATACTCATCCTGCACACATTTTCATGACACCAAAGACTCAAACTACAAATCCCACAATGCACAATAATACACTCTCAATTAGGGGTGGGCGGACATCTTCGTTCCGCCCACGGAATGGCGATTTGCCCCTTCTGCCTTTCACAATGAAGGCGGAAAACCGAGGCAAATCTCCGCACACTTGGTTGTGTAACGGAAGTTGGCCGCCCGCCTCCTACCCGCAGTATTAAATTACATTAAAAAGCCTAAAATAAGATTTAAATAAAACTTACCTTACCGCGGGCGCATCCTTGTCCATCGCGCCTTCTTCTTGGAACTGCATATGTGCGGGAGCCTACGCATGCGCATTCCTGGCGAGGAATGCGCATGCATCTTAAGGATTTTGTTACTTTTCAACTGGACCTGAGCAACACATTTCAATGCAAATTACAAAACAGTGAAGCTCATTAGGCTTTACAATGCAAATTAGACAAGAATGAAAATGAACCTGCAAAGGTTTATTAAAGTTTAAAGCTTTACAGTGGGCAAATTAAATGGTTAGGATCAGTCAGTCAATTAAATTAAAGAGATAGCATGTAGCTCAGGATACTGTGCCAATAATAAAATAGCAACAAAAGTATAGTTCAGCTCAAATAAAATGAGTCATACTTTGGAGGTCAGATCGACATAGTGGCATCTCCTAAAGACCAGAGGAGAGTGATCCCAACACCCTCATCAAGGAGCTTTCTTGACAAAGCAAAATAAATTATAGTCCTACAAACAATACATTTTTGCATCAGTCACACAATTAAAATCAATCAGGTGAAAGAAAAAAGACTTTCGGAAATCACATTATTCAGCACTATCCCATAGATTTACGGAATGCAGTTCACATCCCTGGTGACTCTCAGACACATAAATTGTTAATACAAGTGTTGGTACTTAACATACAGGAAAAGGATCTCATGAGTAACCACCATGGTCTGAATAGGTGAGGCCTTGGGAACATTCACTCTCCATGAAACAGTATGCTACAGAATTGTAAAGAAAAGCAACATCATTCCGAAGCGGGGAAAATGAAATTACATCACAAAGCAATCTTTACAAAATTGCTTCTATGTGAATAGTCTGTATGCAGGGTGAGACAGGGACATACAAAAATAACATGCTGAAAAGATGGTTGCAGACAGCAGTAACCATTACGAGACCTACATTACTTAATATTAGCATAAGCGCAATTCCTTCAACATAAAGTCTTTATTTCATTAACATGATAATTATATTTTATCATTGTTAATTCTATTATACATATAAATATGAAATCCTCTTTCAATACCACGCATAATTAAAGCTACTGTATAACACTGATGTCTGAAGAAAAATATATTTTTAAAAAAGGCACTAAAATGTGCACTATTTTTTTGATGTATTCACTGCATATAAATGAAAATGCCATCACTCATCATTAAGAGAGCCAATGTCTGAAGCTGGTCTATGCTGTATATTGTTGTTAGTTGAGGCAGTATATATGAGTGACAATGGATCAATTGGTATGCAGGTCCTTACCCTGTGGTCTTTATCCAGTAGTTTGTTACAATGCAATCAAGCACCACATACGTACATACAGTGAGGCCCCTTTTTGTTACTTTCCCTGCAGTACTTTGCCACATGTGTAAGTATTTTTTTTCTTCTAAATGACATAAACAATATGTAATTTAAAAGAAGGACATTTAAACCTTAAGGATGGGTAAGGGTAATGGAGGGCAGAGGTAAATGAAAGCAAAGTGTTTTTAAAGTTTAGGGTTGGATAGATTGAAGGGGTGGAAGGGGATATTTATGGGTCAGGCAAGGGTTGAGATAAAGAATGATAAGTGTTTTTTTAGGGTTCAGGGGTGGGTAGACATAAAGAGAAGGAAGGGTGTTTAGGGCTCAAGGACAAGTAGAGGAAGATGTCTTGAGGTAAGGGTATTTAGGGTGAAGGGGCAGGCATAAGTAAAAAGAGATAAGAGTTTTTGGGGGTTTTAGGGTAGAAGTAAAGGGCAGTAAGGGTGTTTGAGGATTCCAAGGTGAGTAGGGGTAAAGGGAGGTAAGAGGAGGTTATTGGTTTTAAAAAAGGGTGTTTTGGGGGTTGTTCTCGAAAAACGAGAAAGGAAAAAAGGATTTCCCCCAAAAAATAAACAATATTATATATATATATAATCACAAAAAAACAAAGGTTACAGGGACGTTATAGTTAGGCTCACATTTCACTCTATAACTTACGTCACCCCAATGTACTACTTATGTCCTCACATATTACATCACTCATGACATCAATGATGACACTTGAAATTACATCATTGATGACATTTCAAATGACAACACTCTTGGTTTCAACTTTATGCATAAGGTTTATATTGGATGGACCGGGATGTGGAGATTACGAGTGAGAGAATGGTCCACTTGTACAGAGGCAGGCATTTGGCGGTATTGGAGCTATTGAGTTGACAGAACACAGGTTTTAGGAGGTCCTTGAACAAGAATCCGTATGGATCACGTATATGTGTATATGAACATTGCTTTGTTACATTACTTATTGGTTTATTTTGTATGTGGATAATGATTATTCCTTATTTACTAACACTCCCTTGAGAGAATGTTCAATAAGCCCACTGGGGCCCACAAGGCATTGACACTATTTGAATACATGCTTTATTGGTTACCTTTGCTACGCTTCCTTGTAACAGTAGTTGTCCACTTGGCCATGATTGCATCCGCTTCACTGAATGAGATTTATTATTATTTATTTTTTGCCTTGGGGCGTATTATTCTGATAAGTTACTTTTGTTGACACATTGAGTTCCATTATAGACACTGGAGGGCTGCACAATAATGTTGGGTGATTCCCAAAATGATAGAATGCAAGCACAATTTAAAGACTCTGATCACAAATACGGCACAGTGGACGTTACATGAGAAGGTGTCGACTGGAGGCAGATCTGATTCTTACCTCTTCCTCTTACTTTCCACTAATTTCATGTTTGGATGTTAATTATCGGGTGGGGTATTGGAATGATGACTATGCCAATATGGCCCAGATCGATCGAAAATTTATTATAGTTAAGGAATATTTGTGATCTTTATCGGTACAATATATGTTTTATGCAGTAGCATGTGACAATCCCCTTGCAATTTGCCCTTCTTTTATGTTGTTATCAAGATGACGAATAATTTCCTTTTTTAACCAGTCACGTGAATGAGGCTGCCCACCCTAGACCAAGGTGACTTGATGGCCAAAACGCATTGGCATTGTATGCTTTCCTACATGCGATAGGAATTAATGACTTCAACTCATGAGCAAGGCCCGGGTGTAGGCACTCCCATCCTGGGCTCCTTCCTCTGGCCGCGCTACACTGCCAAAGGCCCAGGATGGGGGTCCTGGGGACTGGATCCTGAGCCCTTGGACCTGGGTCCTTGGCATTGGGTCCCAGGACCTGGGTCCTGGGTCCCGGGTCCTGGGCGGGAACTGGGTCTTGGTGCCTGGGTCTTGGGGCCTGGGTGCTGGGATGTAGGTTCTGGGTCCTGGGCCTTTGTCCTGGGCCATCTGGTCCCGAACGTTGCCTATGCATTAAGGTGCCCGTGGGCCCCGGGCCAGGAGGTCATGTGCATTTTTGCCTTCGTCCCCTTTGTCACTTGGTGAGCACAGATTACAAGAAAGAGGGTCAGGGTACCATGGACACTCTTGTGGTCAGGTGGTTCTCAGCCAGTGACCAAATGGCCCATGTCCAAGGGCCCGATGGGCCCTGCGATTGGGTGCCCCTCATCATGGGCTCCGTACTCCAGCCTGCCATGTGGCAGAGCACCCAGGACCGGGTCCCATGGCCCTGGGGCAGCCTCACCTGCGCAGCAGGGTCCAGGAGCTCCGACCAGGCCCTGAGAAGAGACCCCCCTGCTGGGCCCTGTCATGGGCCCACCGCATGTCCAAGCACACAGGATAGGGTCCTGGGGAGGCTTTTTCTGCATGGCCTGGTCCAGGAGCTCCGACCTGGCCCCGCGGTGGGCCGTCCCGCCCTGGGCTCTGTACTCTGGCTTGCCGCACCATCAAGGGACTGGAAAGGGGGTCCTTCAGACCCGGGCAGGCTTCACATGCTTGGCTGGGTTCGGAAGCTCCGACCAGGGCCAAGCCAGGTCCTGGGATGGGGACCCCCATTCTGCCACTAGCTGCATGTCTAAGCACCCGGGATGGGGCCCCAGGGTGGCCTCCCCTTTGCAGCACCCATCAGACCTCAGGGCAGGCTCACCCACCCTGGGCTCTGTCCTCCAGCCTGTAGCACTGCCAAGAGCCTGGGCAGGGTTCCCCTGCTTGGCTGTGTAGAGAAGCTCTGACTGGGGCCACAGCGCTGTACCCTGGGTTGGTGGGCCCCCTGTCCTGCAGCCCGCTATATTTACAAGTATCCTGGGTGGGGTCACAAGTGGACTGAGGGGGCCTTCCCTGTGCCCCCAGGTCCCGGAGCTCTATCCACCGGCCTGTGGCACAGCTAAGGTCCTGGGTGGAGGGTCCAATTGTCCTGGGGAGGCTTCACCTGCTTGGTTGAGTTTAGAAGCTCTGACCAGGGAATTGGTGGACTCTGATGTGGGGGTCCTGCAGACTGCTGCTTGTCCAAGCACCAGGGATGGGGCCCTGAAGAGGCCTTCCCTGCGTGATTTAGTCCAGGACCTCCAACTGGGCCCCGTCCTGGGCCACACCGGGGCCCAGGGTTGACTGTCGTGAACTGGGCTCCAGCCTGCCACACTGCCACGATCCGAGGACGGGGTCTAGCTTGGCTGGGTTTAGAAGCTACGAGCAGGGGTTGGAGACCCCCATCCTGGGTCCTGTACTGAGGAATGTCACTTGTCCAATCAGACATGATTGGGTCCCGGGGGGCCTGGTGAGGCCTCTGTTGCAAGCCCAAGTCCAGGAGTTCCAACTGGGTCCCGGGTCCCACTGAGCCCTCCTGCCCAGGGCTCCATCCTCCAGCCTGCTGCACCACCATGGTCCCAGGACAAATGTCCCCTACCCCGATGGACAAATGTACATTGGGGTAGGGGATGCTTCCCCTGCTTGGCTGGGCTCAGAAGCTATGACCGAGTCTCCGGCAGGCTCTGAGGTAGAAGGCCACCGTGCTGAGGTCCACCATATATCCAATCACAAGGGATGGGGTCCTTAAAGCCCGGGGAGGCCTTCCCTGTGTACCTGTTTCAAGGAGGCCTGACTGGACCCTGGGGTGAGCCCTCTCACCCTGGGTCTCCATCCTATGGCTTGCCACACCACCAAATGTCTATTGGGCCTAGGTAGGCTATCCCTTTGTGGACGAATCCAGGAGCTCCAATTGGGCCCGGTGTCCTGCTGGACCTCGGGTTGAACCCTCTCACCCTGGACTCTGTCCTCTGACCTACTGCATTGCCAAGGTCCTTGGCTGTGGATCCATCAGGCCAAGAGAGGCTTCCCCTGCTTGGCTGGGTTGAGAAGCTCTGACTGGGGCCCCATGGGCCCTTGGGTGGGGAGTGCCCATCCTGGGCTATGTCCTGCAGCCTCCTAGATGTCCAAGCACCCAGTATGGGGTCCCTCGTAGGCATACCCTTTGCGCCTGGGTCCAGGATCTTTGACCGTGCCCTGGGGTTCTCCTGCCCTGAACTCAATCTTCCCGCCTGCCACATTGCCAAGAGCCTGGGATCGGGTCCATTGAAGCCAGGGACGCTTCCCCAGCTATGCTGGGTTCAGAAGCTCTGACTGGGGCCCCGGTGGGCTCTGGGGTGGGGCACCTTGTCCTGGGCCGCCGTGTGTCCAAGCACCTGAGATGAGGTCACGGGGAGGCCTACCCAGCACACCAGGGTCCAAGAGCTCTGACCAGGCCCAGCCAAGTCATCAGGCTCCATTCTCTGGCATGCCGCACTATCAAGGGCCCAGGAGGGGTTCCATTGGGCCCACGTGGCCTCCTTCACTTTACCTGCATGCTAAGTTTCCTGCGGGCCTGAGTCGGGACTCCATGAGTGCCACCCTTGCAGCCCCATGCATGAGGCCCTGATGGGACTCCAAGCACCTGGGCCGCAGCTGGGCGTCTGGATGAGGGATAATTTGCTTCCTTAAGCTCAGCCAGGGTACCAAGTGGCTAGGCACCTTTGCTCCCCTCTGTCACTTAGTGCCCAGAGATTACAAGAAAGGGTGGTGTTTTTCCTCTGGATTACTAGGGACAGGGTACTCTGGACCCCCTTGAGGTCCAGCAGTTCTCAGCCCTTCCTCATTGGGCTGCCTGCCTCCCAGTCATGCCCGATGGTCCTTTCCTCTGAGCCTTCCTTCACCGAGAGCCAGCAGGGACATCCCAGCTGCCATGGAAGTCTTGATGAAGTTGATTTTCTGCCTCTAGCCCAACAGGGCCTTAGGTGGCTTAAAGCATTGTTGGAAGTGGTCCCCTCTGTCACTCAGTGCACACAGATTAAAGAAAGGGTGGACACCTTCCTTCAGATTAATAGGGACAGGGTACTCTGGATCCCCTTGTGGTGCAGCAGTTTTAGCCAGGTGGCACCAGGGTCTGGGCTGGCATGGCCGGTCTCCCATGAGCCCAGGTCCACACTTGTCTCCCAGCTCTGCCCAATGGTCATTTCCTCTCAGCCTGCCTTCCCCAGGAGCAGGCAAGGAGTTGAAGCTGACATCCCGGTGCAGGGCCACCTTTCCCGGGTAGTTCCAGACAGAGCTGTATACTCTGATTGATTGGGCATGCTTGGTCTTTTGAGGGATGCACTGCTTGGCCATCCTTGGTGCTTGTTTCAAGGGTCATGAAGCCAGAATCTCTGTTGTTTTGGAAGCTCTGATGAGGACTCATTTGCTTCCTCAATCCCAGGCAGGGCTCCAGGAGGCTGGGTGTCTTGTCGCCAGTAGTCCCCTCTGTCACTCGGTGCCAGTGGTCTCCTTTCTCACTCGATGCAAACGGATTACAAAAAAGGGTGGTAGCCTTCCTCTGGATTACTTGGGACAGGGTACTCTGGATCCTCTTGTGTTTCATCAGTTCTAAGCAGGGTGCTGGCTGGGCTGGCCTGCCTGGTCCCCCCAGGGCCTGGGTCCCCATCGGCCTCCCAGCCCTGCTTGATGGACCTTTTCTCATAGCTTGCCTTCCCCGAGAGCATGTAGAGATGTGAAGTCAACATCCCACTGTAAGGTGGCCTACCTGGCGAGTGTTCGGCCAGTCCTGGATACTCTGATTGATTAAGCATGCTTGGTCTGTTTTGGGAGCCTCCGCTGTTGTTTAAAGCAAAGAGCTTCCACCCTGCCAGGGATCATCTGAATTGAGGGTCTGCCATTAGTGTAGACCCTACACAGCAAAGCAGCCTTGGCAGCTTGTGCCCCGCCAGTGGTCTGGCCAGAGTGGAAGGGGGACAGGTGGTGCCAGCTCCCTAATGCTGCCTGCGGTCCGGGCCCCTGTGCACCACTCCATCACCCCCTACAACCAACGCATTTCAGAAGCAGTTCAGAATGACCAATCCATGGGGTGTCACCACCGCCCAGCGTGACCAGGTTCAGAAGCTGTGGCTGGGTTCTGGAGCAGACGCTCTCGCCCTCTGCCCTGTCCTCCACATGCCTCAAAAAACATAACAATTTTACTAGACCTGCAGTTCCAGTAACTTGAGTAAACGCCATATCTTGTACCCATTTCAGAAATTCATAGTTTCCTTGATAACTATTTTTCACATGTTATATTTTACTAAATGAAGTTCTGTATACCTGCTGCACTATGAAAAACCATTGTAAAGTGCAGCTCAGGCTTTGGGTTCCTCGAGTTCTTGGAGAACCTACAAACCCTATAAATCCCCACAACCAGAAGGTACTACAAAAGTTAAAATAGTATACTTTCTGTATTACTAATTAGTAATAATTTTTTTAACATAGATTATGTGAGTGGCTCTGTGACTGTTTGTATCTGTGGGTGAGTGGGTGTCTGAGTGGCTATACGAATGTGTGAGTGGGTGTGTGACTGGGTATATGGGTGTATGCGTGAGTGTGTGAGTAGATGTGTGGGTAACTTATTGGCTGTATGAGCGGCTGTATTGGTGAGTGAGTAGGTGTGTCAGTGTCTGTATTGGTGAGTGAGTGAGTGGCAATGTGAGTGGCTGTATGGGTAATTGAGTAGGTGTGTAAGTGACTGTATTATTGAGTGAGTGGATGTCTTAATTGATGTATGAATGAGTGACTGGCTGTGGAAGTGGCTGTATGGGTGAGTAACTGGCTGTTTAAATAGGTGTTTGATTAAGTGAGTTGGTGTGTGAGTGTCTGTATTGTAGAGTAAGTGTCTGTGTGAATGGATGTATGGGTGAGTGAATGGATGTATGAGCGCTTGTATGGATGTGTGAATGGGTATGTAAGCGGTTATGTGGGTGTGTGAGTGAGTGTATGATTGCTTGCATGGGGGAGTGAGTGGCTGTGTTGAGAGGCTGTATGGGTAAGTGACTGGCTGTATGAAGGGCTATATGAGTGAGAGTGGGTATGTGAGTGCCTCTATAGAGGAATGAGTGGTTGTGTGGTGAGTACTTGTATGGGTCTGTAAATAGGTATGTGAGTGGTTGTGTGGGTGTATGAATGGGTGTATGAGAGGTTATGTAGGTGTGCGAGTGGGTGTGTAAGTGCTTCTGTGGATGATGTAATTTGAGATGTCATCAGTTATGTCATCAGCGATGTCACTGACCATGTCACGAATGATGTAATATGTGAGATCATAAGCAGTGCATTCTGGGGCATAAGTTATAGTTAGCTCAGGTATATGAATTTCTCTAAATATGTATGAGCGAAATCTGAAAATAACTATAACATCCCGGTAAACTTTTTATTTTATTGAATTTCTAAGGATTAAAACAAATTCTATTTCCTAACTATAATGTCCCTGTAACTTTAGTTTTTTTAGTGAATCTCAACGGTTTTTTAAATTTAATTTGCTAACTGTAACCTTTGGGAGTGTGTTTTAGTGGCTGTATAGGTAGGTTAGTGGGTGTATGAGTCTCTGAGTGGGTGTGCGAGTGGTTGTTTGAGTCTCAGAGCGGGTCTGTGAGTGGGTCTGTAAGTGTCTGAGTGGGTCTGGGAATGGATGTGTGAATCTCTGAGTGGGTCTGTGAGTGGTAACTAGGCCTAGGTATAAAATTCCACTTCACTCATGGATTTTGATGAATTCTGCAAACCTACATTCTGCAGAGAATGTTGAGATATCGATAAAGTCCGTACTCTACAATAGGGTGGATTTCTTTTGTTATAAGTGAGCGCAATCGAGCAAGAGCGACCACTTTTGCAACTTGTAGTGTGCCAGGAGGCCTGAGCCCCTTGCAGAGTGGTTGAGAAAGGGGAGGGCCTCCGACGATGTCTCAGCAAATTAGCTATGGAGGACTTATTTGTGGCAACAAAAGACATTTTTGCCACCAACAACCCTCATCAGACAAGGGGACTTCATCCCCCAACCAGTTGTGCTCTATGAGGACCCTGTACAGAGTTGTTGATAAAGGGGGTGGGTTTCCAGCAATGTCTCAAGCAATATTTCTGTGGGGGATTTAGTTGTTGTAACAATAGGGGTTCTTGGCCCCCATTGGCCCTCAGCAGTCAAGTGGACTTCATCCCCCAACTAGTACTACGCCCGGAGGCCCCTGTGCAGAGTGGTTGAGAAAGGGGCAGTGATGTCCTCAGCGACGTCCTTTGAGATGTCATCAGTGATGTAATATGTGAGGTCATAAGCAGTTTATTGCATGGGGTGTAAGTTAATTATTAGCTCAGGCAACTATAACTGCTGAATTCCACTGGTTTTGTATGAGTGAAGTATAACTATAATGTCCATATAACCCTTGGTTCTTTCAGTGAATTTCTAAGTTTTTTTTAATGCGAATTCATAACTATAAAGTCTCCGCAACCAATGGATTTTTCACTGAATTTCAAAGGTTTTTCAAATTGCATTTCTAAAGTATTATGTTCTTCTAATGTTTACTTTTGTAGTTAATTTGTAGGGTTTTTTAATACTAAGTGTATCACAAATAATTTTTAATTTTTTTATTAATTACATTTTTTATACTATAGATACATTTTTTTACAAATAAACTTTTTATACATTTTAAATATAAAATCACATATGCACACATGTAGATGTGTATAAGAAAGCTTTACAGAATGTGCACTGGTATATAACCATTAGCTGTAAAATTTGGTATGCATTGACCAAAGTGAGCAGTCTCGCAAACCAATTGTGAAGTATTAATGCAATGAAAAATCCACAAGTGATATATCAACATTTTGGATATTTTTTTTTGATGATGGTTATATTTCACTCTCCTTTCCAGAATGAAAAGTGCAGTAAACACGATAGTCACTAATCCTTGGCCCTTGAGTGGTAAGACAAAAGGTTTTCCATTGCATCATTTGAGCATAAGTGAATGTATTCCTGCCTTACAACATACTTTCTTATCTAACCTTGCTATCACAAGCTGCTTTTAGAGGCTGACACTATAGATACTTGGCAAGAACTATGCCTACTGTGAAGTGCTGTAGGTTTGCAGAAGTCTGGAACTGCTATGGGAAGAACATTCATGCAGGGCCTATGTCTGCAGATTTGAGGCCTGCATAAAATGTCTTCTGCAGTCCTGCTTGGCCCTCCCCCAAGTTCACACACAAACGATATCATATTTGAAGCACTTTTCAATAATGAATCTTTTTCCTGGCCTGTGGTATTACTGCTGTCTAAATCTTGACCTACCCATGTAGATTAGATAGTAATTTAACATGATTTCCTCAACAGGATTTGTTAGGGTAAGCGTGAAAGCTCTTTTTTCTTACTAGGTTATCTTTTTTATTCTTATTTTGGGGTGTACTGCTTCTTGGTTCCACACACAAGTCCCCTGCGGGAGCTGTTACAAGCCTTGCTGCTCTAACTGTGGGTGATAATGTATGGAACCCAAGTTTCTAGGATGTCAAGAACAGTGAAACTGTGCAAAACAGGTATTGTAAATATCAAGTTATTGCAAACACCATGTTCCCTCCCCGTGGAACTCCAAAAACAGGATGCATCAGCTCATGGATCATGAAGAGAAACTTATCTTTTAACAAGGCTATTGATTTACACTGCAAACAATCAGGTTAATGAAGTCCACTAGCTCCATTAGGCTCAAGTGAACCCACCTTCTGACAATACACTGCAATTAACATAAAGCAATTAATCTGCCTTGTCCCACATATAATTAGGCAATAAATAAAACAGTCATTAGCCAGAGACTAAGAGAAAGGTGGGAAGGTGGATTCAAACTTGGGGAAGTTTTCTCCAGTATCCTTGTGATTTGGAACATCATCATCAATCATCACCATTGTTGTTACCGTCAACCTCATCATCATACTGTGAAATGCTGCGATCAACATAAGGCCAGTTATTAAATATTCATCTCATTGCAACTGCTATGCATCAAAAATGGAACAATATAACAAAGATGTCATATTCATAGAACTACAGCATCACCCACTTGACCATTGCAGGATCACCACGACACAGCGCAACAGTCCTCACCCTTGCATTCCGCAGAGTTAACAAAATCACAGAACCCAGCTGGAATGCCGCCCTCACTGCCAACAGACCCCACACTACCTTTAGACAGACGTCCAAACCTTCTCTGACTGGATCACTAAACGAAAAATGCCAAAACCAGAGGAACCATCAAACACGCCAGCTGGTTCACCCCTGAACTCTGGGCCCTCAAAAGTGAACGCAAACAACTAGAGAGATGATGGTGCTCCAACAAGACCCACTCAAACCACACAACCTCCAAAGTACCCTCATCAAGTACCACCACCACTTCAAGAAAACCAAAAATGATGCTCTGACCATCTGCATAGAGACAAGCACTAACTACATGGAAGAACTCTTCAACATCATCAAAGAATTCTTTGGCCCTTCCATCACTGAGACCACGATCGGCCCCACCCAGGTCCTGTGCAACTCCCTGGCAGACAACTTACACAGCAAGATATCAGACATCTACACCACTCCGACCAGCAGCCATCCAACCTCAACCACTTCTTAACTCTCACAACTCCCGTAGTAGGCCTGGGTGTGAAATTCTGTTCCCCTCACAGAATTTTTAATCCTCTCCACTCCGCTGAGTTTTCTCCTCACTCATGCTCATCAGCGTTAAGTTGGCTAGCGTAAGCGAGGAACATCTTACTATAGACCACCTCAAGGCGAGATTTCTCAATGGGGCGGTTGCGAATGGCCACTTACGCTCGTGTTAAGAAAACTTCCGGTTGAGTTGAGAATGCTGCAGCATGAGTAGAACTTCTACTCGAGTGGCAAAAAGAAGCAGTTCCCTCTTGCGTTGCACATGGTGCTGTTTGCGCTGATTTTCCAGTGCAGAAAATAAACCGCCGCTAAAAATCAATGCAATCGGCGTGACCTAATGCATCCTGCAGCATGTGGAACTCCGCATAGCCTGGTGGAGTTTTTTGGTCACTTTACAGAGTTCCGAGTAGCAGAAATCCATGAACTCTGCCCAAGCCTATCCCACAGCCACCTCACCAACTGAACCACCCTCACCATGACCATCACCACAGCAATCATGACCTCCATTCACTCTGGAGCTCCGACTGACCTCTGCCCCCACCACTTCTTCAACCTAGGACAGAAGGAAATCGGTAATACACTCACCACCCTTCTCAACTCCTCCATCACCACTGCCATGTCCCCCAATGCCTGGAAAAACACTGAGGTGAACCCCCCCCCCAACAGCCCTCCACCAACCCCAGCGAGCTCAAGACCTACCAGTCTATTGCACTGCTCCCTTTCCGTCCAAGGTCCTTGAAAAAGCCTCAGTGGACGTTGTTCTTTCTCCTACCCTATCTCGCCGTCAAGTCCTGGAATGATCTTCCCCTCCATCTTTGAACATCCTCCCCTCTAGCCTACTTCAGGAGGGAACTAAAGACCTTGCTCTTCAACTAAGGTTCACTGCACCCCAACTCCTGGAGAACCCTCGGAGTGATAAGTTGCGCTCTACAAATACTGATTGGTTGATAGAAGTGGTTAAAATAAAGACACTAACCTTATGAGAAAAGAATACAGTTCCTCATAAGGGGCATGCTTATTTCTGGCAGCAGTTGTGTCAAATCATGGGTACGACATCCAGAAGCCTGCGTAGTGGGGTGGTATACTGCTAGAATATTGAGTTTTACAAATTGTGCTACAAAAACTTTGCAGACAGAATATTTGCAATCCAAAACCTTAAGGGTAAGTATTTACTGGTATAGATGTACTATTCCTAATTAACTTATACTGTTGGACCTGGCCCTTTTTGCAGGGTTATCCCCAAACCTTTTGTCTTCCTCCTGTATTTTTTCTGACCTGTTTTTGTTGGCTTTAGGTCTCTGGGCACTTTAACACTGCCTTTCAGTGCTAAATTGCATATGCTCTCTCCTTTAAACTTGGTATGATTGGCCTGTTGGGCATATTTAATTTACCTTTAATTCCCTTATACAGTCGTAACCCATATACCCAGGGCTGGAAAATGAAATGCTACTAATGGACCTGCAGCGCTGCTTGCCCCACCCACAGAAGTAGCCTTTCAAACCTGTCTTAGGCCTGACGCTGCAGGGCTTGCTTACTGCCACAGTGACTTAGCATGTGAAGCTACTTGCAAAGCCTGAAACTCCCTTTTTAGTACATGTAGGTCACCCCTAAGGTGGGCCCTAGATAGACCAATGGGCAGGGTGCTGTGTAGGTAACAAGTAGCACATGCACCTTCATTGTGTGGCATGTCCTGGTAGTGACAAACAGCCTATTTGGTTTCTCACTGCTGTGAGGCCCGCTCCTCTCATAGATGTGTATGGGGAATTCCCTGATATATTTTCCAGTGGTAATTACTGTTCTGAAAGAAGCAGCGTTACCATGTTTGGTATGTTTGAAACAGTGGTAATAAATCCTGCTCATTGGTGTAAGTGGATTTTTCATTAATATTGGAGAAATGCTACTTTTAGGATGTTCAAAAGGAACAAATGCTAGATGGAATAATGAACAATGCAAATATTCACAGCCAGTCACAAAGATCTGGGTTTAATCCATCGTTCTTTTGTTCACCACACCACCCCAATTTGGACCCAGCCATATGCAAATTAGTCTTGACCCTGTTCCTCGTGGGAACAGTCCAGCCCGAGCTGCCAAGCCAGGTCCTTCCTGGATCAGATACAAGCATCCTGGGACTAGTCTTGAGGAATCACCCCATATCAGCCAGGCTAGCTTGAATCATGTGGCACAGTGAGTATGGGACCCACGTCTGGGCAAACCCATCCCACTTAAGGCAACAAATGCAAATGGAACAACTGAGGGACGGAAAGCAGAACAATGCAAACATTCACCATCCGTCACAAAGATCTGTGTGTAATCCTTTCTTCTTTTGCTCACCATGCCACCCCAGTTTAGACCCAGCCATATGCAAATCAGTCTTGACCCTGTTGTTCATGGGAACTTTCGAGCCCAAACTGACAAGCCAGGTCCTCCGTGGGCTGTAAACAAGCATCCTGAGACTGGTTTCGAGGCATCACCCCTCATCAGCCAGGCTAGTTTGAATCCAGTGGCGCAGTGTGCATGGGACCCATGTCTGGGCATACCCTTCCCACTTAGGACGACAAAGGCAAAAGGAATAAATGATGGACAAAATGCTGACCAATGCAAACATTCACCGCCAGTCACAAAGATCTGGGTTTGATCCATTGTTCTCCTGCTCACCACGCCACCACAGTTTGGACCAGCCATATTATGCAAATCAATCTTGACCCTGTTCCTCATGGGAACAGTCCAGCCCGAAGTGCCAAGCCAGGTCCTCCTTGGACCGTAAACAAGCATCCGGGGACAGGTTCCAGGGCAACACTCCTCATCAGCCAGGCTAGCTTGAATCCAGTGGTTCAGTGAGCATGGGACCCACGCCTGGGCATACCTTTCCCACTAAGGCTGACAAATGCAATAGCAACAAATGAAGAATGGAATTCTGAACAGTGCAAACATTGACTGCCAGTCACAAAGATCTGGGTTTAATCCATCATTCTTTTGCTTACTACCAAGAAAGCGGGCATTTCGAAGTGCTTATGACAAGCAGCGGCCCATGCAGGTAAGAGCGGTGGGGCCGGGTGTGGGAGGGATTTCAGCAGACGATTACAACGGAAAATGAATTATTTATTTTGGTTTCCTTTGTGGTCATCTTTCGAATCCCCCCCAACCCGGCCCCACCGCTCTTACCTGTACTGGCTGCTCCTGCTTATGACTCTTTGTGCTTTGTAGCCTGACACCAATCCACGTCTGGGGTAGAGTGACAGCTGGGCTTGTGCATATTTTCCAGACAGCCATCACACACGAATGGTTTGGTGTAACAAGGTTGTATCTGCATATTGAATGGTCTTTCTGGGCTGGGAGAGAGGGAGGTGTGGCACACTTACATTTGTATAAGCTGGGACCTACCCTCACACAAAGGGCTCGTTTACCCCCTACTGATGTAAGTAGGGGGTAAGCGAGGGGGGTGTTGAGCACTTCTAAGGTTTCTTTTGAAGTTACCTGCACATCAAAGACATTTTGAGTATAAGTACAGGCGCTCGGACCCATTGTTTTTAGACAGTGTGTGGGACTTGTAACCAGATGCCTCTGGCTCTACGTACTGTACAAGGATGAATTGCTGTGCTGCTAGGAAAACCACCACTTGGACTGTGCTTTGTTGTGCTGACATACTTTCTTGCTGGGCTACTAGAGAGACTGCCACTGTGCTAAGGAAACAAGTGTGCTGGCCTGTTGCCTGGCTGACTGCTCTTTGTGCCCCCAGTGCTCTCCAGGGACAGGTGGGGTTGCCCCTCCCTGCTTAGTTGAGGATCACACAAGGATCCCAGGACAACACTGCTTGTTGCCTGATAGTAGCGTGTGTTCTAATTCAGCGCACGCACAGCGCTGAACTCGGCCCAGCACACCTTGTGATGACTTCTTTTTTCCCAGCTTCATTTTGTAGTGCAGGCACGTATGATTGATCATGCTTTGAGCTAGACATCACATGCTCTGCAAATCCTGTGCTCTCTCTCGAGGTCTCCTGAAACTGCCCCCCTCGATGCCTTGTGCTGGTTCCAAAGGCCACAGCTGAGCTAAAGAGGAGGCCCTCAGTACGCATTGTCAGGACGACCAGGATTCCCCTTGACGACGCGCCAGCCCCACATGGAGCAGATCAACTTAATCTCTGAAGCTTCTGCGTGGTCCAGAGCTGCATCGTGCTGGCAGAAGAGGAGGCCCCACTTGTGAGGTTCACACCAATCACCCAGGATGCTGTGCCTTGGAGACAGAGGGAAGTCTTTCATATCGAGTTGCCCCTGGGGTGTCACACTGCGATCACGGATTGACTCCATGTGCAGCGCTATTGTTTTGGCATGAGGAGCTAAGTCAAGCCCCAAGGGAGTTGTGAGGCCATCCCTCACCTCCTTCATAGGCAGCAGCCTTTGACTCCATGGCATACGGGGGACCATGTGAGGTCCCCCAGTGAATCCCACAGTGGGTACTTACCCTCCTTAGTTTTGGTCATAACTTTGGGGGCACTGTATGTGCCTCCAAAGGTGGATTGAGACCTCATTAGATGACCCCCATTTAAAGGATTGATGTACTGGTGACCAGTAAAGTTACTGGATTAACTGTGGTAGTTGTGCACAGGCTTCTGCACACCCATGGTTGGCCTGCATTACTGTATTATATGTAACAGACATGCATGTGTTTGAGTGCACTAGGTGTTCATGTCCTACAATGATGATTGGTGATTCGGGTATTTCTTTCCTTACCCTAAGTGCTGCATTTCATGCACTAAGGTTATGATGTGTGTTGTTTTTGCCTTGCACTGTCAGGATAACTTGTATTATTTCAGGATGTAAATTGTATGCACAATGATGGTGTTTTCATTACGTGTGCAACATATACGTCTTGATCTTGTTGCACTAACTGTGATGTTATGACAATTGCCCAGTTGGCAAAGTGATATTGGTTTATGTGGTTTTGGTCTATCTTTATATGTAATACAGAAAGATACTTTCATATAATATTGTGCGAAATCTATTTTGTGGTGTATTTATTGTGCCACTAGAGTGTGTGTTGGGCAAATGCTTCATGCATTGTCTCTGTGATAAGCCTGACTGCTCATGCCAAGCTATTAAGGGGGTGAGCAGGGGTTATCTTGGGTGTGTAACTCCCTTACCCTGAATAGAGGGGTAGGTTCTGCCTTGCTTAGGTGCAACCAGAAACCCCTATTCTAACATCTATGTACTTTTGCAATGTATGTATCTTCAAGATAGAGAGATGTGAAGCTTAGAATTGTAAATCTATACTTACATAGATGCACTTACCTTCATGATATGTGGTTGTCAATAAGCTGGCTCCGATAATTTTGTAGCACAATAATTTGTGCTTGCTATTCTGACACACTATCTGCTAGATATCTGAGAAACCAAGACTTCCGTAACTGTGAGGATGGCCGGATAATTGGGGAATATGATGAGACTATGAGTGATAAAGGAAATAGCCTTGTAAATGTATTGGGGAGTGCTTGCAGTAAAAATCAAAGCCTCATCTGAAGGCAGAGCTGAACATAAAGGTTGGGTGTTTGTTCTTAGAGCCAGGTTATTCATGGCAAAATAATGTTTGTTTAAAAGTAGTGTTAGTCCTTCATGCAGTATACTAGTACTGTGCAACTTCCTACACCTCTTTCTATTCTCTATCATCATATTAACCATTCTGCAAGAGGATATCCTGGAACATCTGACATGATGTTGACTCGTTTCAAACTCTTTTGGATTTTCTGAGGCATCAACCTGCTGATTATCATTTAGCCCAATCCCCCAATGACATTTATGTCACAAACAATATTAGCATGGTTTGAAGTAGTTCATGGTATAGTTGGATTAAGTCACATGGTGGGAATCTGGTCTTAAGTCAAACATTCATAACGTCAAAAATGTGTTGGCCCATGCTTTTTGTCTGGCTGGTCCTCAGGTGCAATTTCATCTGTGTTTCAAATTTTCCACTTTTCAAAACACAGCAATCCTATATTGTATTTAGAGACTAAAACAGTAATTATATCTTTCTGTAACTTCTCACTGACAAGACATCTGGAACAACATGTTCCTCTACAACCTCTGCATCTGGTAAAAAAGTAGATGCATGTTAATTGCCTGCTTGTGAGAGGTGTGTGAAGCTAGTAAATCACAGGTCACATGTTGGTGGGTTGCCAGCCTTTCATCATTGCTCCCTACCAATAAATTCATAACACAACACAACACAAAACAACACAACATAACATAAGACTTGTTTTTGTAAAGCTGTGAGGCTTTCTTACTCCTGACATGCTGCTTTGGGTATTGCCACTGCAGATGACCAAAATCAGCCATTCAGTGGCATAAACTGACGACTGCAATGGGGCAACCTGGAAGGAACCCCAAAACACTAACTAGAGCTGACTTAAGTTGTTAAAGAGCCCCCTGAACTTGAAACTGTCTTGGTGACTGCTGGGCATGAGGGGATCAACATGACAGCCATGTGTGATGATTTGTTGAGGAGCAGTACACACACTCTGCAGCCTGGAGGAAGCACTGGAGGGCTGCTTTGAGTCCCTGTGCCCTCTGTAACCTGCAAATGCTGGAAGCATCTGGATTATTTAGGGACACCCTTCACAAAAGATGAGTGAAAAGTGAGTGGAGAGTGTGAGGGCTCTGGCATCACTAGTAAGTGGTCCACAACCAGTGAGACCCATGCGGGGTCATGGCTGCTGCACAGCAATTCACTTCCCTCGTGCCAAGTGCAGAGGGAGCATGATTGAAGGACTGCTGCATCCCTGCACTTGACAAAACAAAAGTGAGCAACAAGTATTGGGGCATACCAGAACACCCTCCAGTATGAGCATTGGCCCAGGACAGATAGTCAAAGCTAACAGCAAAAAATAACCCTGGACCAAACATCAATGAGCTGAAAAGAACTACAAACTCATGCTTTTAATTGAAATGTTGGGTACATAGACCTCTGAATGACAAGGGCGCTGTCCACCCCCACACCTAAGTCACTGGAGACTAGCCCTGCATGAACAAATACTAACTACTGGGCCCTCATTCAGGAATGGAGGAGTTATTCCAGCCTACATATTCTTCCAGCATCTCACAGCATTAACATCCCTGAGGTGACCCCACCCATGAATGAGGCTGAAGCAGTGTTAAGTTCACTCAGGCCATGGGGGGCATATGTCCACCGGGACCATCCATAATCAAAGGGCCTGATCAGTACTTTTGCTCCATGCTGTTCACCGAAATGAACCTATGTGAGTGGCTGTATAGGGCAATAGGTCTGTTTGAGCAGCTTTCTGGGTGAGTGTATGGCTGCATGAGTGGCTGTGGGGGTGAGTGACTGGTTGTATGAGTGGCTGTATGGGTGAGTTAATGGTTGTGTGAGTGGCTGTATGAGTGAGTGAGTGGGTATGTGAGTAATGGTATGGGTCTGTGAATAGATAATTGAGTGGTTGTGTGTATGTGTGAGTGAGCATACAAGAGGTGTGTGCTGGTGTGAGTGGGTGAATTAGTGATTCTGTGAAAAATGTCATCAGTTATGTCGTTTGAGACATCACCAGTGATGTCACTGACCATGTGCTGAGTGATGTAATATGTGAAGTCACCAGTACTGCACTGCGGTAGTGTTAAGTTATAGTTAGCTCAGGTAACTATAACTGTTGAATTACTATGGTTTTGTATGAGCGAAATATTATTTATATATATACATCTTTATATATATCTATATTCACTGAAAAAACCATAGGTTAGAGACCATATATAGTTAGGAATTAGCATTTACAAAACCTTGAAAATTCACTGAAAAAACCATAGGTTATAGACCATATATAGTTAGGGATTAGTATTTAAAAAACCTTTTTTTACTCGCACAAAACCATTGAAATTCCATATATAGTTAGTTGCGCTAACTATATATCGCGCACCCGCAATCCACTGCTGATGATGTCACATATTACATCATTCATGACATGGTCAGTGACATCACTGATGACATCACGGATGACAACCCAAATGACATCACTGATGACATCACTGATGACATCACTGATGACATCATCCAGTGACTGTGTGTTTCTGTAAAGTTTAAATATGTTTGATATATTGAAGAATGAGTGGATGTATAAGTGTCTGGATGAAGGATTTAGTAGGTGCGTGACTGACTGTATGAGTGAGTGAATAAATGTGTCGTACTAAATGCATGGGTTAGTGACTAAACTGTCTGAATGTGTGCATCAGTATGTCTGTTGTGATGTAAACTGCTGCATGTGTTGATCATTAGCTATACGAGAGGCTATATGTGTTATTGATTGGTTGCCCAAGTATTTGTATGGGAGATTAAGTTTGTGTGGGGGTGGCTGGGAGGTGTGTGACTCTGTGCATAGATGTGTGAGCAGTTGATTCAGTAGGTGTATGAGTTCAAGAGTGCATGTGGAAACAGCTACATGGGCGGTTGACTGTGTGCATGAGTGTATTGATGAGTGAATGGATATCTCAATGCTACATGTCATAGTAAGTACATATGTAAAACACAGTACATGTGAGAGTTGGCATATATAAATAACTGTGCATGAGAGCCACTGAATGTGTGAGTGGCTGTATGGATCATTGTGAACTTGTATCAGGGATTGTATAAGACAGTAAATATGTGTTAGAATATGTTTCAATAAGTAAGGTGTATATAACTGTATAGTTGAGGAAATGGAGGTGTGATTGATTCAGTGCGTGACTGACTAGGTGTGTGAGTAACTCCATGGATGAGTGATAATCTGTGAGTGTCTGTTTACTATGAATGTATCTAAGGTTATATTAGAGTCGGAAGAGGTTGATCGTATTATCACATGATTGATGTCATCAGTGATGTCATCAGTGATGTCATTTGGGTTGTCATCAGTGATGTCATCAGTGATGTCACTGACCATGTCATGAATGATGTAATATGTGACATCATCAGCAGTGGATTGCGGGTGCGCGATATATAGTTAGCGCAACTAACTATATATGGAATTTCAATGGTTTTGTGCGAGTAAAAAAAGGTTTTTTAAATGCTAATCCCTAACTATATATGGTCTATAACCTATGGTTTTTTCAGTGAATTTTCAAGGTTTTGTAAATGCTAATTCCTAACTATATATGGTCTCTAACCTATGGTTTTTTCAGTGAATTTCAATGTTTTTTTTAATAGCAAATATGAAAAGCTGTAAAATGTATTCTTCTTGTAAAGGAAAAATATATTTTATATATTTTTGTATTATATTTTTTTTAATTTAATTTATATTATAATTTAAATTATTTTTTATTTTTCCAGCCGGTACGCGAACCGGTAAACGTCCCGTTAGTGCAAGTACCACGTTAGAAAGCCACATCGTGACGCGTCGCGTAATCACAACGTATCGCGTTACTGCGTAATGCGCCTTATGACACCCTTCGTTAGCGCACCCGGAAGCGCTCTGGAACGCGAACCAAGGCGCGAAACGCAGAGCCCCGGAAACGATCCGAGGCGCGGCGCAGAGCGCGTAACAACAGGTCATGTGACTAGTTCATAAAACTTTTCATTGGTTCATTTTACTTGTAGTTTCCTAATGATGGAACGTTTGATCATATGACGTAAAATAATCACTTTTCATTGGTTTACAACATTTTTTTTTCCCAAATGATGAAAGTCCCACTTTTTTTCTTCACTCCGACTTTCATTTTTATGAGAGAAAGACCTGTTTTTGCGTGCTTACTCATGGCATCTGTAGTAGCTGCAGCTGATGGCTCCCCACCACCTCCACCACCACCAAAGAAGAGAGGTCGAACTGGCCAGGTCATCTTCCAACAAGAGGAGGAAGAAGAGGAAGACGAGGAACAGGAGCAAGGGACAAGGGGGTTTTTGAAAGAAATGCCAAGGACGTCCCATGTTAAAGTCAATTTTATTTGGCAATTTTTTTCTTTGCCTTCACATGAAAAGAAAGTAAATGCCAGATACGTTACCTGCCTGATCTGCCACGAACAACTCTCCAGAGGGACCGAAAAAAAATATAGTTATGGTAATTATACCATGCATCGACACATGGAGAGGTGGCACCCGCTTAATTATAGTGCTGCACAAATGAGAGATTTGGTGGACAACCCCACGACCTGCCAGTACATCCACCAATGAAGTGGCACTGACAGCATCAGAGGCAAGGGAAACGGTCCCAAATATTCAGAAGAACTTTGGAAAAATTAAAATGACATGTTTAGATTGTGGCAAATTAATTTCATGTGGACAGATGAGTGTTACTCTAATAAATACAGCATATGAACATCATCAATGTTCAAAACGTCCCCAAAACTAAATTTTCTTTTTTTTGGGTTGCTCCTGTTAAGCCCTTTGTACTGAATCATTTTTGTTTCCCCCCCCCCTCCAAAAAAACACAAAAAAAATATAAAACAACAAAAAATAAAAAAAAAGTTCTTTTCAGAACTACCTCCCCTTTATTAAAAAAATTGCTAGAATGTTTAGCACTCTGGCAACCTCTATTTCTTTTGGTTCGCTTCCCCGTTCGCTCCCCGGTACGCGAACCGGGAGCGAACCCAAAAAATAAAAAAAATAAAAAAGAAGAGTAAGTATAAGGGAAGTAAACAGAGAGTAATGTTAAAAGAAAGACAGCTATAGGGAGTAAACCAGAGATACTGTTTAATAGATTTATTTACCGAAGAAAAAATGGAAGAGGGTATAATTGTGAAAAACAAAATAGATAAGGAAGTGAAAGAAAAAAAAGAGAGTAGAAGAATAACAAAGAAGAGTTTCTTAGAGAATATGAGTGAATGTTCAAAATGAGATTAAAACATGTGGAATAACAGAGAGAAAAAACAGAAAGCAGAAAAGAAGAAGTAACAGAAAAAGAATAATTGAAACAGCAAAGAAATGTAAATAACATAGGGCCATATTATCAACATAGGCAATAAAAGTTTTGCAGCTTTTATCGGCAGAAAACTGCCGCTAAAACCACTTTTGCCACAGTTTTCTGCCGATAAAAACAGCAATAATTTTATTGGCTGTGTTCATAATATGCCCCTTAGTGTGCTTCAACTACACAGAAAAAGCATAATGAACAAGTAGTGAAAGAGTGATCAGTCAAAGACACTAAGAGTAATAGAGATGGAGTGAGTGAACAAGAGTGAGGAACTATGAGAAGAGAGGGACTGAGAAAAGGAGTGGAAGGAGTAGAGTAAGTAGGTAATAGAAAAAGGAATGAGGGAAGTAGCAAAGGCACGAAACTGAGGGTTAAAGAAATGAAGCTGTGGAACTAATAGTAGGTGAATGTGATAGAAATGTAACGAAAAGAGTACACAACATTTACCTTATAATTGTCGTTAACTTACTCACTTGTTATTTTTATACTTTCAATCTGTGAAAGAGATAACAAACATTTGAAAAATATTACAACATTTATTTAAAAATTAGAAAAGAGAAGGGAAAAGATTGAAGGACAAACAGTTTTTCAACAACTTTGACACTTACAGAAACTTCTGCTTCTCCAGGCCCCCTACACAGTCCTAAAGATATACATTTTAAACTAACAGTATCTTGATGCAGATGAAGTGAGGCCTATCTTGGAACATGGTGCATCTTTTGCACTGCTGTTGTCTCACAAAAGTGACGCAATGGCAGCGCAAAAGAGGTGCACAATCATCATAAAACTGTTCCTAACATTTTAAATGATTGTTTCATGATGGCAATAAGGTGTGTCCTATCCAGACGTTTGTTTCAGGTGAGGCCTACTCAGGGTTGCAGATCAAATTTAGACTTGTTGAAGAGTACAGAGGAGATAATACATGTGCAGGCCAACCAGTAAAGTTCAGACTTCCTCTGTTTCCCTGGACAGGCCTAAACTTCATCTGCACAATGTGATTCGTAATGTTAAGAAACACAGGTAATGTATTTGAAAAACGTGCAATTTCTTTTGCTCATTTCACAATCACATCACTTTTGTTTCCTTTGGTTAGGTATCTCATTGTGCAGATGTAGTCCAGCATATGAAAGAGTACGCACTGCATGCAACAACTTTGACACTTACTGAAGCCTCAGCTTCTCCATACCCCCTACACAGTCCTAATTATATACATTTTAAACTGACGGTATCTTGCTGGAAATGAACTGAGGCCTATCTTGCAACATGGTGCATCTTTTACACAAAAGTGACGGAACAGCGGCGTAAAAGAGGCACACAGCCTTCGTAAAACTGCCCTTAACATTTTAAATAATTGTTTCTAGATGCTGATAAGGTGTAACCTATCCACAGATTTGTTTCAGGTAAGTCCTACTCAGGGTTGCAGATGAAATTTGGGATTGTTGAAGAGTATAGAGGATGTAATACATGTGCAGGCCTACTAACGAAGTGAGTCATATCCACTGCACTCTTGAACAAATGTCAGACCTCCTCTGTCTCCTGGAACAGGCTTAAACCTCATCTACACAATGTGATGTGTAATGTTAGGAAACACAGGTAATGTAATTGAAAAACGTGTAATTGTTTTTGCTCATTCCACAATCACATCACCTGTGTTTCCTTTGCTTAGGTATCTCATTGTGGAAATGTAGTCTATCATATGAAAGACTACGTAGAATGTGAGTACTGTATGCAACAACTTTGACACTTACAGAAGCCTCACCTTCTCCATGCCTCCTACACAGTTCTACATGTACATCATAAATACAAACAGTACAGAATTAATTATACATGTTAAATGGTTTATTTTTGCTGTTCTCAGAATTTATCAAATTTCACTAAAAACAGTGACTTGAAGGTATTCATCATATAACAGCGGGAAAAAAAAACCACAATCAAAATGATTGTGTTTAAAAAACCCATATAACATAACCAATCAGAAATCAGAACTCCTGAAAAGTAACTTACTTTCCATGACGTCGAAGGATGTCCTATGAACAGCTTACACTCGGTTGTGCTGTTTTTATTTTCAGCCCGCCACTTTCTGAAAGAAAACCTCCATCGTTTTGAAAAATATGTTACATACAATAAATGACTTCTCGCTCTCTACCACACGTTTCCACAAGGCCAAATCATGTAAGAGCCATTTATAACTCTTGGAATTCTTGTAAGCAAATCCCGTCATTTTGTATTTCCGCAACTTTCAGAAAGAAAACGTTCAAGATCACTTTCACAATCCTGGACTAGTAATATCTTACCCTTCTTGCTCACTCATGTTCTACATTTCCTATGACACTGATACTGCTTACTATGAAGCAGACTTACACTACCTCTATGACTACTACAATTATTTAATTCTCTACATCACTTTTAATCACAAAGCAATATAAAACAGTAGACAGCATTGCAGACTTACATTCCCTCTACTCCATGTTTTGATTGACTGCTTGAATTAGCTTATAAAAAGAAACAGTTTTTCTGAACTCATTCAAAGTGCAGTTATTTTTCCATGACGTCAAGTGTTATGGTAAGAACTTATGTCTCTGTACTACACTTATCCTCAAGGCCAAATCGTGTAGGAGCCATCAGAACCTCTTGAAATTCCTCGGAGCACATCCCGAGATTCTTTCCCTAAAATTTTGGTTTTAAAAACACCAGGTAAGAATTTTTAAGGTCATACGGCAATTTTTTTTTGAAAGTTAAAACAGAATCGTTGCAGAATGACCAGCCGTTTCTAGATTTTAAATAAGCTTTGTAATGTCCTGATGTTATTGAAGGACCGTCATGATATATAATTGCTGCAGTTACAAAAGTCCTTCCTGATATTGACAACTGCGAAGCTACAAAATTTTTAATTAAAGTTGTCAATTTTGTTCCATCAGCCCTACATCGTTGGAACATTAAAATGACATACTGGCCATATGTTCGTATAATTAATGTTGACATCATTTCAGATTTACATTGGCTACACTCCATGTTGTGATCAGCTGCTTTTACTAGCTTATTAAAGGACACTGATTTACTGTCTGGCAAAGTTAAATATATAAATCTTTCTGAGTCTACACTAGTAGTACTTGATACCCTACAGTTCTCGCAGTCATGCTGCCATTGATAAGAAAGCCCAAACAGGTGATCTACATCTACACCTTCAGCATGCAATACATCAAGCATATACATTAAAAACTCCTGACAATCTTGCTGAATATTTTGAGAGAATTGTGTTTGACCTGAACATCTGTCTAACAGATTTCGAATTTCAGACACACTTTCTATTTTTGTTCTATCAGTGCTACATTTCTCTAACACAGAATTTAACAAACTGCAAAATCTATGATCCGAATTGACCACAATCTCTTCTTTTACATTTTCTAGAGAAAACAAAACATTAACCACTACATTAGCATAGCAGTTGACACCAGAACTGTTTTCAAATTGAAAACCAACAACATCTTCAACAGAATCCTTTTTGTTTCTGGTTATAATTTCAGGTTCATCAACTTTTCGTCTTTTTGGTACAACCTCCCTAGTATTGGTCACATTTCTTCGTTTCCGGCCTACCACACGTTTCTCAAACAAAGGATATTGAGGCAAATGTGGCGCATACTCTCTTCTTAACCTATTGTATTCCTTAACACAATCTAGATCCGCACAAATGTTTGTGACATCACACTCAATCAAGTACAATCCCGATAAAGTTCTAACTCGTGACAATGCCACATATGCCATACCCTCCTTGAACACAAAACTGCCAATATTCCCCAATGCACTGTCTACACTTAAACCTTGTGATTTATGGATTGTCACCGCATATGCCAAGCAAACAGGAAACTGCTTACGGCGAACATATAAGTCTTTTACAAGCAAAAATCTAGCAGAACAACGACCAATTAGCTGTACTTCCTCAATGCCATCAAATTTAATTTTTAATAATTCAATCCCATCTCTATTTCTGTATTTCACAAAATCAACAACATTACCCATTGATCCATTTACCAGACCTCTTTCAACATGTAAATTCCTTCTTAAAATTATACGGCAATTTAAGCACACATTCAGAGTCTTTTCAAAACCTGCAGTTTTAGATATAGTCTTCTCTAATGAATCCAATTTTGTTTTCAAATTCTCAGACAAAATAATTGTTGATCCCATATGCTCTACTCTGTCAATAGCTTCCAGTTTCACAATCTCTTGGTTTTCTAAATACAACATTTTGTTGTTGAAGATGCCACATTCTGCAAGAGTTGGCATCAAACATATTCCAGATTTCTTCTCAGTAATTTTCTGAAAAATATTCTCAGGCACAACGTCTTGTTCTGGATATAAATTTGACAGTAATCGTGCATGTAAAGCTTGTTTCCCATGCTCGGTCACTTTTCCAATTCTAACATCTTGTAGAATATTCTTGTAAACTTCATCCTTCGCCTGACGCATATTTTCATGCAGTTCAGCATAATTGAAGTTTAACCATATATTGACGTTGCCAATGCTCCCTAGGCACTTCCTGATATCTTCATGCGTGAGCATTTTGAACACAGGTTGTCCTTTCACTGGTGTCAGCTGCAGAAGATCTCCGAAAACAATGATGTGTTTGCCACCAAATAACACATCATACTCTGTTTTAAGAACTTCTTGCATTCTCAAATGCACAAAGGCAAGCATGACATTGGAAACCATGCTTACTTCGTCAATGATAAGAAGTTTCATTTTCCTCAAGACTCTTGAAACTTCACAACAAGCATCTCCAGATAACTTGTGGTATTGTAATTTGTTATCATGCTCCACTGGCAGCATTAGTAGACGATGCAAAGTAATACCTTTAATGTTATGTGCTGCCAGTCCAGTTGAAGCGGTGACAACACAAGACAGCGATGACTCAGTCCTTTCCTTCAAATAACATGAAATTGCTTTAATGAGGAAACTCTTTCCAGTTCCCGCTTCTCCACTCACGTACAGTCGGACAGGCTTCAACGATGTACATGAGCACTCTTTCTTCTCATGACTTAATCCATGATCAATTTGCTTGGTAACTTCGTCATATATTTTCCTCTGCTCAACGTTGAGTTGTCTTTCCAAGTCTTCTAAGTTAACCGCATCCTCCTGAGCATGTGCCATGGCTCTTTCCACTTCATTCATGGCAGTGGCAGCTTCATTTTCGACAACAGGTCCTCCTAGTGGATCCTGACTCAATGAAACAGAACTCGGACTGTCCTGAGAACTGTCTCTGGCAATCTCGGCTGCAATCGTTGCTTCCTGCTCGATTTCCGCATTCAACATTTGTACATATTTGGGAAAAGCAGGACATTCTATGGTCTCCTTGGCGGCAGTGAAAGAGTCTTCATAACAGAGGAAATCTCCAAGCAGTTCCTCTTCTGCACGCCAAGGCTTGAAAAGTTGCAAAAGTGCTAAATAGAAAAACTCCTTTTTTTCAGGAGATTCGCCACTCAATTTTCGATGGTTTACCAAGTGGCATTTTCTTTGCTTGACCAGACATCCCTCACTTCCAATTACAGCATACACTCCTTTATCAATATCTTCTTTGATGTTCCTCTTGAATATGTAATTTTGTAGAACCTCATACAGACAAACATTCTCGAGGTGACTGCTTCGATTTGGATAATATGTATCCAACATGTTGGTCTTCAAAATGTCGGTACTGTTTGGCTCCTTTTCCGCCAAATACTCAATTTCCCGCACAGGTTTCAGAACTCGATTATGCGTTGCAGCAAGACCAAGACTCGCCCAAACGATACTCCTAGATTTGGCATAGAGACTTGCTGAAGACAACCGGTCAGAACATTCGTAAGCTCCGATTTCTCGATGCGACAACATCTTCAGACTGAAACTGTACAACTTCTTACTGAGGCTCTTTTCATGGGAAATGTCCACCCACATATCCTTCAATTCTGTCTTTTCTTTTTTGGTGATGTAAGATGTCACATACCGAGCCACAGCCATACAGTTATCAGCCACAAACTGTATATCCATGTTAGCATTCCACATGGACAAAATCACTGGGTTGTAGTCGTTGATGTACTTGGACTCTTCGTTCCTCTTCAAATTGTATGTGTTTTTAGGTGATTTCTTCATCACATTATGTCGCAGCGAAGACATCAAACTGTTCACTCTTCCTTTAGAAATCACCGGTCGTGGAAAGGCGAAACGACATTTGGTGTAGAACTTGTCCTTGTTTCTGAATTTACGACGACAGTACTTTCCGCAACGATGGCTTTGGAAGCGTAGAACTTGTTCTCTTAGGCTTTTGTCCTCCTTTGCGTTTGGAACAGCACATGTAGAATACTGTTCTATGAAACTCATCACTAAGTCTTCTGGATCCGTTCCAAATTTAGGTGCATCCTTGATCCACAGCAGCATATGTATATGAGGAGCACCTCTTGCTTGGTACTCCTTTCTCCAGAAGAAATCCAACACCTCTCCAAGAGGTGGATTCTTCTTATTCATGATGAAAGATATCATAGCTTCAAATCTATGATTGAAGTACCTGCATACATTGACTGGATCCAAAGAGCACAGTTCTCCAGGTGTCTTGAATTCGATGTGTTCGATGTTTCCATTTGCCTCTCGTAGAAATTCAAGTAAGTCTTCCCACCCATACTCGGCACAGCTCAGAGTGAGGAACCATGTGGGAGTTCCTAAGTTCCTCAGCATACATTTTAAATCACCATGACGACGGTACCAGTACTCATTAGTACCACGCTGACACGCCATGAGATTAATCAGGTGAAAATCCAAAATACTGTCTTGGACATTGACTTTATCCATAAAGTCACTTGCCGAGATGTTTTGCATCTGTATACCACTTTTCAAGATGTGGTTCACTGCATATGACAGTCCAGACAGATCGCTTTCAAACAGGAGATGAAACAAATAGGGAATGCATTGTCGAAACCTAGCATCTTCCGCATACAATCGTAAAGTCCGGTATTCAGAAGCAGGAATTTGATGAGGTCGCTCATTATATCTTCCTCCTTGACCTGTTGGAAATAGCTGTGGGAAACACTGAGCTTCCAAACTTTCCTCCCAGACACTAATGGGACTCCCTTTGGCTTGTTTCATTTGAAACAACTCAATAGCATTCCCCATGACTTCCTTGGAATGCAAAGGATGAACACTATAATGTTCATATATTTCTTCACTTTTAGAGGATTCTACTTTCTCAATTTGACCAGCACACACATCGCTATCCTCTTCCTCACTTACTTCCTCTTCTGCAACATATACATTCTTATAGTACTTATTATTTTTTTTCAAATACAATGTTGCCTTTTTGACTTTCCTAACATCCACTAAATCTTGCCATATTTTTTTATTCTTTGTCGGAACCCCATTAACTAAGATAACCAGAGGTTCCTCTTCCACTTTTTCTACTCCAATTGTGTTAATGTTTTTCTTCAAATCTAGAGGCAAATAAACAACTCTTCCCTTTAATCCTCTCTGTAAATCAGATGGAGGCAATTTCCCTGTCTTTGGCTCCATTCTTACAATAGCCTGAAAGGGATGGATACTTTGAATCAAAATAGATTCATAAGTATTTAAATCCTTCAATTCAGAAGGAATCTCAACCAATTCCAGATTATTATGAACCGCTCTAGCAGGCATCTGGTTTTGATTTAATTTGTTACAACAATAAGTACACACACGTTGATCCGATCCCAAATCAAAACAATTTTCTACCATCAAGTATGTAGCGAAATCCTTCCATTCACTATTATTTTCCCTTTCACTTCTTGCATATAAATCCACTAACTTAGTCTGATTCTTATAATAAGTGCGTCGAAAACACACACAAGTGAAATTAGGCCTCTAACTTGATTTCACCTGAAATGTGGCAATTTCCTTCTGAAAATTATCTGTACTGGAAACCTGTACACTATCTTCCACATTACCCTCTTCTTCTGGGTCAATTTCAACATTCTCCTCTTTACTTCCAAAGTAACAAAACTCAATTTCTTCACACATATTCTTCACATCTATTTCAGAACCATGCAAAAGAGCAGCGCATAATTGTTTAAGCATAACTGCTGGACTCTTAGCATAATACAACATTCTAACTAATTTCCTCACTTTATTATGATGCACTGCTAGCATCCTGAAATGATGAAAAACACTCTGGCATACTCTCCTGGAAAGACAAGCCAGTGAATGACCATGCAAACCTGTCACTTCTCTCACTCTGCAAGGATCTAATTCTTGCAACAACTTCATTTTCTGCTTCAAACTTTTCTTATTAAATGTCCGTACAAAATCACAAAGCAAATTGATGGAATCCTGTCGCACACTGCAAATACTACTACACTTCCAGGTGTACACAGGTCCCTTAGGACGTCTTCCTAAAACCTCATTACCTAACATCTCTTCTGCCTCTGTTGTCACAAGTTTTTCTTTTTCAACTGGACAACCATCTTTCACCTCATAAGCTCGACCGCTGGTGTCAACTGCATGCACCAAATCATTATCCTGGAAATAACTCTCCTCATTGAAAAATGCCTCACAACTTGAACTATGCATCCATTCTCCGGAAAAAACTTCACAAAAATTACTACGATTAACTATTCTCTTCCATCTACTATTTCTTTTGAAATCATAAATTGCCTTGTTTAGCTTCCTAATACTATTGATTATCAAAATAAATAACTTTCGTTTAATTTCAAATGCCTGATCAATAACTTTCTCAATTTTTTTTTTCTCTTATAAAAAACCACTTTCTGTTGACCTTTCTTAATATTTTTTAACAAATTGCCAATTATCCTGTTGCGGAACATTCGTTTACGAATGTCCCTAAACTGTTGTTTCCTTCTACTATCATGCACAGAGTTATCTCTTGCTCTAGCAGTAACATTTTTGATTGGCCTTTCCTTTCCGTTTAAATTGCTTCTCTTTTTCTGGACAAAAACATTTTCTGTAGTACTACTTTTTTTCTAGAAATGTTTCTTATGAATGTTTTCGTGGTCTTACCCGGTGCTTTCTTGGTGACTTGACGATTTTTTATGGTAGAGGACTGCTGCAGTAAATGATGGACCTGCTGTCTTTGACGTTTTGTAGCCTTTCTCATTCTATCCTTAGTTGGCATTCTCAAAATTTGAAATGATCTGCAGTTGAATCTGTGGTAAAATATAATAAAAAATGTTATTAACCACTATTACCAAACAGTAAATCAATAACAGTCATCAAAAACTTAACCCACTACTTAACATTTTTACATATAATATTTTTTAGTGCTTTGGCAAATTTAGAATACAGAAATAGCAGAAAAGAAATGGAATTCTTCTTCATTTTACCTGTCCTGTTTTATATGTGAATCTGATCTAATTTTATGAGCATATTTTAATATTTTATTGAAGACACTACACATAACCTGTTTTTGAAGGTGTGTTTAATTTAAAATTAAACAGTTTACATTTTTACTTTTCATTTATTGTAAATTTTTAAAATAAATGTTTATAGTTCCATAGGCTCAAGCAGGTCAGCTTCCCACCCTATCTCATACAATTCTGACAAATCGGCATCCTCATCATATTCTTCATCATCCTCAAGATTTAAATCATCCAAGGGATCTACTTCCACTGACGTTTCAATTACAATTTCAATGATGAGGTCGAGATCAACTGATTGCTGATTGTCACTCATGTTGATGTTGCCATTATCTTTAAAGAAAGAGAACAACAATGAGATGTTGCAGAGTAAGAGACAAATCTCAGAGATTATAATAGTAAATTTGTTTAACAAGAGTAACATTTTGCAGCTATTATTTAGCCATGTCCAGCGATGCTGAGGAGGTGAGGCCTATGTCCAAGTTTTCAATGAACAGGACTCATCTCTTCTTAACCTTGGATAAGCCTCACCGACTCTGTGTCCCCTGCTCATACTTAAATGTACAGGGGCAGATTTATGCTAAGTGGTGCATCCCCACGGATGCACCAGTTAATGTGCACCGCTGCTCTGCCACCCATAGTGTGCCACATTTACAATGTGGAGCACCATTGAGCAAAAACAGCACAGATGCGTCACGCATCTGTGCCGCAAAAGCAGCACATTCCAGGAATCACATCATACGCGCAACATGTCTACTGCAATACACAGGAGGAAGCCTCACATTGCATGGTGCATCACTTCTTATGCCTGTTTCAAACAGGCGTAAGGATTTGATTCAGCAATGCTATAAAGCTGACTCAGTGAAATCTTCTAAATTTCACTGTGTTCGTTTTACAGGGCTTTCATGCAAAATAATGCATACCTTGCAACAAAACACTTATATAAAAACTGACGCAGGTTTCATGTGGCACAGGACTTTACAACATGACACATCTGCCTAGAAGCATCAAGTTGTAAATATGTCACCACATAGCAAATCTTTTGCACCGCCGCTGTGTCACAAAAGTGACGCACAGTGACGCAAAAGAGACATACACCTATCATAAATCTGTCCCTAACATTTTAAATGATTGATTCAAGATTACGATAAAGTGTGGCCTATCCAGAGGTTTGTTTCAGGTGAGGCCTATTCAGAGTTGCAGATGAAATTTACGCTTGTTGAAGAGTACAGAAGAGATAATACATGTGAAGGCCTACCAATAAAGTAAGTCATATCCACTTCACTCTTGAACAAAGGCCAAACCTTTTCTGTGTCCATGGACAGACCTAAACTTCATCTGCACAATGTCATTCGTAAACTTAGGAAACACAGGTGATGTAATTGAAAAATGTGGAGTTTCTTTTCCTCATTTCACAATCACATCACCTGTGTTTCCTTTGCTTAGGTATCTCATAGTGCAGATGGATTCTAGCATATCAAAGACTACACATAAGTTGAGCAGTGTATACAACAAATTTGACATTCACAGAAGATTCAGCTTCTTATCTTGTTGGAGATGAAATGAGGCCTGTCTTGCAACATGGTGCATCTTTTCCATCACTGCTGCATCGGTTTCATGTGGCACGGGACTTTACAGCATGACACATCTGCCTAGATGCATCAATTTTTAAATATGTCGCCACATAGCAAATCTTTTGCACCGCCGCTGCGTCACAAAAGTGACGCACAGTGACGCAAAAGAGTCATACACCTATCATAAATCAGTCCCTAACATGTTAAATGATTGATTCAGGATGACATTAAGGTGTGGCCTATCCAGAGGTTTGTTTAAGGTAAGGCCTACTCAGGGTTGCAGATTAAATTTACGCTTGTTGAAGAGTATAGAGGAGATAATACATGTGAAGACCTACCAATGAAGTAAGTCATGTCCACTTCACTCTTGAACAAAGGCCAGACCTCTTCTGTGTCCGTGGACAGACCTAAACCTCATCTGCACAATGTCATTCGTAAACTTAGGAAACACAGGTGATGTAATTGAAAAATGTGGAGTTTCTTTTCCTCATTTCACAATCACATCACCTGTGTTTCCTTTGCTTAGGTATCTCATACTGCACATGGACTCTAGCATATCAAAGAGTACACATAAGTTGAGCAGTGTATACAACAATTTTGACATTTACAAAAGATTCAGCTTCTTATCTTGTTGCAGATCAAATGAGGCCTGTCTTGCAACATGGTGCACCTTTTGCATCACTGCTGCATCGGTTTCATGTGGCACGGGACTTTACAGCATGACACATCTGCCTAGATGCATCAAGTTGTAAATATGTCGCCACATAGCAAATCTTTTGCACCGCCGCTGCATCACAAAAATGACGCACAGTGATGCAAAAGAGGCATACATGGCTATGTAAGTTAAATAATCAAAATCTAAATTTGCCAAGCACACATGGGTGTGTATTTACAAGGACCTTCCACCACGAGGAAATGTCTTTAATTAAAAAGGGAGAAATAACATCAAAGGGACTCAAATGCCTTTTAAATGTACCCCAAGCAACCTATGAAACTCTAGCAGTACATATCAAGAAACTTAAATGACTTCAATAAACATTTTTAAACACATCAAGTAAAGCAATTATTCAAATACATTCAAGGCGAAATGACTTAAAATGGCCTAAGACACATGAAAGCGTTTTTTTAAGGTCATTGCACCATTTTTGGGTCACTTTTAACATGGCTATGATAGTCAAAGAATTAAAATCTAAATTTGCCAAGCACAGATGGGGGCGTATTTACAAGGACCTTGCACCACGGGGAAAGGTCTTTAATTAAAATGAGAAAAATAACATCAGAGAGACTCAAATGCCTTTTAAATATACCCCAAGCAACCTATGAAACTCTAGCACTACATATCAAGTAAACTAATTGATTTCAAAAATCGTTTTTAAACACGTCATCTAAATCAATTATATACCTACATTCAAGGGGAAATGACTTAAAATGGCCTAAGACACATGAACGCGTTTTTTTAAGGCCCTTGCACCATTTCTGGGTCACTTTTAACATGGCTATGTTAGTCAAAGAATTAAAATCTAAATTTGCCAAGCACAGATGGGGGCATATTTACAAGGACCTTGCTCCACGGGGAAAGGTCTTAAATTAAAATGGGAAAAATAACATCAGAGAGACTCAAATGCCTTATAAATATGCCCCAAGCAACCTATGAAGCTCTAGCAGTACATATCAAGAAACCTAATATTTTTCAAAAAACGATTTTAAACACATCATATAAATCAATTATATACCTACATTCAAGGGGAAATGACTTAAAATGGCCTAAGACACATGAAAGCATTTTTTTAAGGCCCTTGCACCATTTCTGGGTCGCTTTTAACATGGCTATGTTAGTCAAAGAATTAAAATCTAAATTTGTCAAGCACAGATGGGGGCATATTTACAAGGACCTTGCTCCACGGGGAAAGGTCTTAAAATAAAATGGGAAAAATAACATCAGAGAGACTCAAATGCCTTATAAATATGCCCCAAACAACCTATGAAGCTCTAGCAGTACATATCAAGAAACCTAATATTTTTCAAAAAACGATTTTAAACACATCATATAAATCAATTATATACCTACATTCATCGGGAAATGACTTACAATGCCCTAAGACACATGAAAGCGTTTTTTTAAGGGTCACTTTTAACATGGCTATGTAACTCAAAGAAACAAAATCTATTTGTAAAACACTTGACACAAAGCAACATTTTAAATACAGAACTTTCTTCATAATTTTCTCCCTAAAGCATACTATTGTCTATCTAAATTAAATGAATCTTTTCTCACCTTAGCAAATACTTTATGAATTTCAAAACAGTCTCAGAAACACACCAATTTGTCTTCAGCAGAGCAAAAGGTATGCACTCCAGAGTCTGCAGCTATCAAAAGCACAGAAATGCTGTAATTCTTCACACATATCTCTCATGTCACCCAATCAAAACTCTTCCCTCACATTTTTCAAATCAACACCCTTCCCCCCTCTGCCCTTTCTGCCTTTTTTGCATAGCAACCACCTCCTGAAAGACCTCTGATGTTTGCAAGTTCACACAACAATGTTTCAATTGAACTCTGAACTCTCAATGCACCTGCATATCCAGTGCAATCTTTCATAAAATGATTTTTTCTTGACCATTCAAATTACATCTTTCAAAGAACTCATCCATGCACCCTAACTTTCTGTTTTCAGCAATCAAAATCCACCAATCACTGCTACTGCTTCCTTAACACAGAAACTCCACAGTTTTTTTCATTTTAAACTCTTATTTTTCCAACTGCCATTTCATTGCCACACTTCATCTGACTGCAGCAGAACCTTCTCTCACCATGTTTTCTGTCTGGATTGTTGGACATAGTTACATCTATTGGGCTCAGAGGTATGCTGATAACAGAAATTTACCTAACCTCAATTTACAAGATGTGAAAATTAAGTGGTTTGGCCACAGAGGATTAAAATGTCACCAATTGATACCATTGGTGAAAACCTTTATGCATTTGCCTAAACCTGACCTGTTAATTTTGCACTGTGGAGGTAATGACTTGGGCACTTTGACTGGTGTAGGTCTGGAAATGCTTTTAAAGGACACCTTTGAGCAATTGATGGCACTATTTCCTCAAACTGCCTTGGTATATTCAAATATATGCCAAAGACAGAAATGGAGGTGGTCGAACCAATTTTGTCCACAAATTGAGAAATCGAGGAAGCATGTAAACAAATCTGTTTCAGCTTACATGAGAGACCATGGAATGGGCTCCATGTACAACAATAACTTGCGTTACTACATGCAAGATATCTACAGAGGAGATGGAGTTCACTTCTCAGATGAAGGGAACAGAGTTTTCATTCTGAATTTAAGACTGTGCATTGGTATCTACTTATAAGTACCTAAATGTACCATAAACCCAAAAGCTCTTCTCAGAGCTACCCTACATCTGATCACTCACAATTATTATTTTACTCTAACTTTTTTCACTAATTTTCTACAAAGTACGCTCCCCGGAGCGCTACCCGGTACGCGAACCGGAAGCTAACCGCGCAAATTATTTTAAAAAAATGGTTTTTTTTCCGCGCGAAATTTTTAAAAAAAATGTTTTTTTTTCGCACATATGGGCCTCCTCAGCCACCCTCAGAAAACCTAGGGTGTCAAGATACGTCTACCGTACCCCCTTCTACCCATTCTGAACATTATTTGCCCTCCATCTTGTATTTTAATTCGACCGAAACACAAAATGGTGGACTCCCGTAACGCTGCAGGTTCGCGTACCGGGGGCGCTCACCGGGAAGCGCTCCATTAAAAAAGGTGGGAAAGTAATTTACAGAAGAAACCCTGGAGACACTTTCACCAAATATAGATTTGATCATACTACATACCAATCCCTACCATTTTCACAAATTTGGTTGGAATTCCATTTAGCCATTTAGCCTGTAGACCTCTCTAAATACCCTGAGGTAAATTACTTCACAAAACACATCTGAAGTGTTGGAATTGACAACCAATTAAAATGTTACTTTCATTTTCTATTTTTTTTTACCTGACATTTGATTGGTTATGTACCTGAATATATATATGAAGGAAGAGAAGGAAACATAGCCATTTTGACTACTACTTCCTGGTGTACATTTCAATAGGATTTTCACTAATACCTTCAACTTCTTTTTAAAGGTAAGTTGTTATTTTAAAAACTGAAGTATATTGTGCACTTTAAGTTAATATGGTAAACTTTTTCTGATAGTTATATACTATCCCTCTGTAGTAGTTATAGATTTAGATAGACTTCTCTGTTATAGTTATGGATGGAGTTAGGCTTGTCTTTTATAATTATGAATTTACTTACGTTAAATCACATACACTTTTTTATATTCCTACTTCCACTCTGATACTATACACTGCCCAAAGATAAATTCACTGTTAAAAACTGCCTATCTAAAATTAATCCCAACAGTGCCCTATCTCTACTAATATATATTTGTTTTATGCAAATTTCAGGCAAAATGGAAGGCGAACAGAAAGTATCATTTGAAATTGTCCTTGCAGAGACCAACGAAGAAATCATTGATCCAAATGATATTGAATTTATGGATGAAACTTGGGACCAAGAACTACTGCAATGTGTGCAATCAGTAGATGTCCTCCTTTGAAAATGAGGACATTTTACACACTCAAACATTACAAGCTATGTTCAATGAAAATAACGACATTTCAGACAGTGAAATGGTAGACATTTTATTAAATTTTGAAACACAATGACAATAATAAATAATTGTTTAAAAAAAAAAAAAAAAAAAAAAATCAACAAAACAAACAATCAATTAACATACAATATTTAAAAATTCTATCATTCTTTTTTCCTAATAGTACGCTCCCCGGGCCACTTCCCGGTTCGCAGTTTTTTTTTTGCCCCATGGGGCCCTTTTAAAGCCTCCACATCAAACCTAGGGGATCAGGTAGGATCTACTATGCCCCCTTATGGTCATTTCCCCCTTTGTTTTGGCCTCCTCTTGTCTCTCGATCCTACCGAGAGACAAGATGGCGGCAGGTCCGGACTGTTTAGAATGTTGACAGACACCGGAGAACCAATCAGCTTCGCTTTGCGAAGTTCCGTTACGCGTCAAGTACGCGAACCGGAGCGCTACCCGGGACGCTGTCACAGATATATATCTTTTTTTGAACGTTAATTTCTCAAAATCCACTGGAGCACATATATTGAGACCTAGCAAAGGCACATCGGGCTAACAGTCCCTACAATTTTGCCAAGTTTCGTGCAAATCCATTCAGCCGTTCGGGCTAAAAGTGAGGCCAACCGCCCTATAGAAATTAACATGGGAAAAATGCGTTTTGGGACCCCCCTTTTTTCTCGGCCCCCCCTTGACGAACCCCCCCCAAATTTTCAGGGGCTGCTCAGAAACAAAATGTTCCATTTTCCTGAAAATGTCAGCCAATTCCGTCCACAAACGCCAAAGTTATTAGACATAGAATTTTCAAAAATCCCATAGAGAAAAAATCCTAACTATATATACCTACTGGCGACCGCCAGTAGGTAATATATATCTATATATATATCTATCTATCTATATATATATATATATATATATATATATATATATATATATATATATAGATAGATAGATAGATATATTTATATATATATGTATATTACCTACTGGCGGTCGCCAGTAGGTAGGTATAGTTAGGGCCTATTATGCTTTGGAAATCTGCAATATTCTATTCCCAATATCTTTGGCACCGATTAATGAATCTTTGCGAAATTTTCAAAACTTTTGGCCAGTTCTGGTCTGTTCCTATCCTGAAAGTTTTGGGGTGATACGTCAAGTGGGGGCCGAGAAAAAAGGGGGTCCCAAAACGTGTTTTCCCCATGCAATTCCCATAGGATCTTTAGCCACAGCTACAACCCGAACGGAATTACACCAAATTTGGCAAAGAGGTAGCCCTCAGATCAGACTTGTGCCTTTTGCCTACATGGTGTCAATCTGTTCAGTAGTTCCAGACAAAATTACAGTTACAGTCATTTATATATCTATGGGTGCGGTGTATCCGCGGAGTGTGCGAGGATTGTCATCGTACCATAAGCGCACCCTTCCGAGCACGCACTGAATGCTAATTGGCTGTCAAGTGGTTGTCAACATTCGAAACCAGGAACTGTTGGTAGCCATTTTGTGCCTCGGTAGAAGCGAGGCTGAGGAAGTCAGTGAAATATGTGTGCAAAACGGAGAAAGGGGGCAGGCTAGAAATAATTTTACCCTCTAGACCTGTTTGGGGGTCCCGGAAGGACCCCCAGGGCCCACATTTTTTTTTTTTAAACTCGGCAGGTGTGTGCAGGGTGCGTAGACTCTGCTGTAAAATAAATAAAATAAAACTGAGATAATTAGCCCCCGGGGTGGGTAAATAACGGGGGCAAAATTATTAAATTGTATGGGGGGCCCTTATAATTAGCCCCCGGGAGGGTAAATACCGGAGGCAAAATTATTACATTTTATGGGTGGCCCAGAGGGGCCCCCCAGCCCCAGGGATCATCACCCCAGCTGGTAAAAAAAAAATGGTGGGGGGGAGGGGTCTAAGGTCCCCACAGCCGCAGGGACCACCATCCCTCGGAGCTTTATGTATTGTGGGAGAGGTACTGCGTGGCCCCCTCCTGAAAAACTCGAGGGCCCCGTTACCCACCGGGGCTACAAAAAAAATGGTTGGGGGGTGCAAGGTCTCCAAAGCCTCAGGGACCACCACTCCCTGGGGCTTTATGTATTGTGGAAGGGCCAGTTCCTGCAGTGACCCGGGGTGTGCATCCAGCTCTCCCATAGCGAGGAAATGTGTTCTATCTTTCAAAATGTAAATGAGTTTGCTTTTCCACATGGGGAGCTGCATGTTAGTAGCTCCCTATGTGGAAAAGCATCCGGCTCCCAAACGCGTAGAAGTTGTGCACCAAATGCGTTGGAGTCATGCACCCTACAGATTATGAGTCGTGCACCAGGGAGCCGCACTGAGCGCTGCGCTGGGTGCGTAACTTTTAATATTACCGTAAAAAGTAGCCCCTATGAGTAATTTCTAATATCCCCCGGGATCCTATCCCCCGGGTCTTATAAAAAAGGTTGGGGATCGTGGGGGGAGCCACAATGTCCCCACGGTCCAGCCGGCTCCTCGCGTCCTCCGGGAGACGGTATTGCTTTTCTGCATGTGGAGATTCTAACTTGCATGTGGAAAAACAATCTGGTTTGGATTTTGAAGGTGATAACCGATTTCACTGCTGTGTCTTTCAAAATCCAAAGTAAGTTTGGGATGGGAGGGCGGGAGCTGTGAGACTCCTGCCCTCTCATAGCAAACAACAGTGTCCTGGGGGTAGGCACCCCAGGAGAGTGCAGGAGCTGGCCCTGGGGCGTGGTGGTCCCCAGGTCCCTCAAGGGGGTGGGCTTGGAGCCTCCCACAACTATTTGTTTTATAACCCCGGGGGGGTGGCTCTCAGTCTTGTATAGGAAACAGCAATGTTGAGAAAATCTTCCGGTAAGATCACAAAGGATTTTGAAGTCTACTTTCTGTGTTTTTGTTGTACTTTGCAGCCGTTAAAGCAACAACAATTTTAACTCTGTCTTTGTAAATATGCCACTAAGTTTTGTAATGTTGACAATCTCGTCTTCCATTTAAATAGGCACGAAGTATTTATTGAAGTTCATTGTGAATCTTGAAACAACACTGTCTAATTGTGAGCGCTGCGCTGGGTGCGTAACTTTTAATTTTACCGTAAAAAGTAGCCCCTATCAGTAATTTCTAATATCCCCGGGGACCCTATCCCCCGGGTCTTATAAAAAAGGTTGGGGACCGTGGGGGGAGCCACAATGTCCCCACGGTCCCGCCGGCTCCTCGCGTCCTTCGGGAGACGGTATTGCTTTTCTGCATGTGGAGATTCTAACTTGCATGTGGAAAAACAATCTGGTTTGGATTTTGAAAGTTATAACCGATTTCACTGCTGTGTCTTTCAAAATCCAAAGTAAGTTTGGGATGGGAGGGCGGGAGCTGTGAGACTCCTGCCCTCTTATAGCAAACAACAGTGTCCTGGGGGTAGGCACCCCAGGAGAGTGCAGGAGCCGGCCCTGGGGCGTGGTGGTCCCCAGGGCCCTCAAGGGCTCCAGGCTGAGGGCCACGCAGTCTGCCTCCCACAATACACAAAATCCCGGGGGTGGTGTTTCCCGGGGCTTGAGGGGTGTCGTTGAGGTCCCTACACTTCTAATTTTGCAGGGGGTGGGCTTGGAGCCTCCCACAACTATTTGTTTTATAGCCCCGGGGGGGGTGGCTCTCAGTCTTGTATAGGAAACAGCAATGTTGAGAAAATCTTCCGGTAAGATCACAAAGGATTTTGAAGTCTATTTTTTGTGTTTTTGTTGTACTTTGCAGCCGTTAAAGCGACGACAATTTTAACTCTGTCTTTGTAAATATGCCGCTAAGTTTTGTAATGTTGACAATCTCGTCTTCCATTTAAATAGGCACGAAGTATTTATTGAAGTTCATTGTGAATCTTGAAACAACACTGTCTAATTGTGATCGATAAAGAATTGAATGAGTTGTGTACTTGTTTTGTTTGTAATATGGATAGGAGCAGGTTTACAAGTTCATTGCGTTACTACTGCATTACTTTTAAGATGGGAAAAGTGACGCGAAAGTGGTGCAAGAGTGTTGTGAATCTGGTTTGGATTTCGAAAGAGAGAGCAGGGTGCATCTCTAGGGTAAGTGCATGTTAGTGTAGGGGTAAAAATTACTATTCTAACTCCAGGAGGGTGCATCTGAAGGGTATGTGTTGGATACTGTATGAGTAACAATTACTATTGCAAATCTAGGGGGTTGCATCTGTGGGGTATTTGTTAGATAGTGTATGAGTAACAATTACTATGAAAAAGAAAGGCGTTAAAGGAGAAGGAGACACGCACTTTCACGGTGAACCTGGAAGAAGAAAAAGTGACGAGAGATGATTTCCGACATGTTTAGGCTTGAGAGCCTGGTTAATCATTAAATGGGGTCTGGCAGATCAGTGCGTACTTATTCTGCAAGAAGCCTTTTGGGGTCTTTCGAAAGCAAGTCATCTTTAATAATTGCCTCTCGCTGCATGTCTCTCGCTAGGTCATCTGACTTGCTCATATGTTAAAAACAGAAACTTTCTACACCTCTTTTTCATTGGTTGTGAAGCATTGTAAGAAGAAGTATTACCGGCCAATCCCTTTCCTTGCGCAGATTTTGAAAAACATTTGATTGGCTGTTGTGTGGTTAACTCTAACTTCCTGATCCTAATGATGATTGGCTTGTTTTTTCTATGTGACGTTACGATACCCTCACCATGTATGTGGCCCATTTTGTGACTCACTTTATTTTACAATGCGTTTCAAGCCCTTCTTGATAATATGCCCCCAGTTGTGGTAGGGTGTTTTTAATTTAAACTGTCTACTGTGCTTACGAGTTTGTTGACTGTGAAGGTATTTAAAAATATTATTCTATTTTCTATTCTATCATAATTGTGCTGACTTTTCTCCTTTAGCATGGAGTACTTTGTCCTTTCATTAAATGTGTAATTCTTCAAACCATCCTTGAAAGAAAATGCACAAGTTTAAAAAATAATTTTATTGAGTCTTTTATATTCATCACATGGGTGAAATGCAAAATCTTTTTTTCATTCACTGGTATCACGCGTTGGACCACATTTATTTTATTTTATCATAAGCACTTATTCCTTATGTTTACATTATATAAGTGTTGCCCCATCATTTTTATTTAGCTGTTTGGGCTTTTTTTACTCTCAGATAAAGTAGAATAGAAGTGCTACAACAAACACTCCCTCACCACTTCATCTTTCTTTTTTTATGTACATTTCATTTCTATATTACATTTAACAATCATTTTTAAAAATGGAAAGAATTATTAACATTTGAAGCCACAATTATATCATTTTTTTCCACAAATATGTTTGTGAAGATAATCCTCCTGTTCTTCACGAGTAAAAATTGGTGAAAGCACTACTCAATATAAATACTTTAACCCATTTTCACTCTAGAAGATAAAGAGTATTCTCTTTTATTCCAAAGTATTCAGTTTTTTCGTCAATAGTTTATTTATACTACATTTTTCAATCATTAGGAAATACTTGCATACTAAAAAAATATTGTTTATTATGTTTTGAAATCCTCTGTTGAAAGTCATCCAACTCCAGTTGAAGGATCATAAAGTTATATATAAATTAAAATATACATTAACAATATGATCCCTCTGTGGAAATGAAAGATAAATTCAAGATGATGGCATCGCTCCTAATTATTACTTTGCACGTAGTAATTCCTTAATTAACTTACATTTCTTGTAATGGTTGTTTCGTCAAATTGTTATTATATTCCATTTAAACTTAATCATACCACTTTCTATAATCATTTAAAATATTTTGCTTTCTTTTTAAAAAATATCAAACATATACCCGTTCAGATAATTTACCTCTATTCGATAGTCCCTTCCTCTGTTGAAATTCATCCAACTCCTCTGGAAGGAAGCTAATGTTTAATGTATTTTTAAATATACATTAACAATATGTTCCCTCTGAGGAAATGAAAGATATTCTCAAGATGCTTTCGCAGCCCTGAATCATTTCCTTGCTCATAGTTTCATCGCCCGTATTGATTCTCTGAAACAAAACCAATTATTCCACGGGTGTGGTTTATATACTTTTTGGTTACTTAACACTCTATGGGATCAATTTATTGCTCCTCCCACTTTTAAGTCACGTTTTTCAGTTGACAGGTGTTCTCATTTCCACTGTTTTAGTATGTCACGTTTTTATGTAAACGTGCCTCTTTCAATACTTTTTAACTTTCGTACAGTTTCTAAAATGCTTTATTTAAATTAGTTTTTCTTATTAAAGCATTTCTATAGGTTACTCTTTTTTTAATACGAGTATTAACATTCTTTCCCCTTTTTTTTCTGACTTATCGTTCTAGTAACTTCTCTTTTTTTGTAAAACTTTTTTTTATTATTCTTCATTACCCTAAACCCCTATTTTCCCTGCATCCCGTGCCAGAGATACTTTCTATTAAACTTTGAGTATTCTAATTTATATCTGACTCTTAATTTATTTAATTCCATTACTCCGAGTTTTAATACATTTATTTTGTCTTATATTTTTAATCCTTCTTTATACACTGCAAGGGATACTGTTATTTGTCTAGAATCACACTATGAATCAGTGTTCATTTGGCAAAATTGAGAGAGAATGATATGGTTGGTTGATGTGCTTGCAGTTACATAAGTATATGTACTCTTGCAGTAAGCCAGGCTGTAGGGTATGCAGTGCTTCAAACTACTATGCATTATGCATGTAGTGGTGTAACCACTTTCACACTTGTGCTTCAGGCCTACAATTCCCCAGTCACTATCTTTATACTCCAGCAAACACAGTGACACTGCTGTTGCAATTTCAAAATGAGTCTTTCAATACCATGTAGAAATTCATTCACTAAAGTAAACGTCAACCAATTAAAAATTCACCCAGTGCCTTTACTTCTATTAATGTAATCATTCAGACAGTAAGCATGTACTCATGCTGTGAGCCAGGCTTTAGGGAATGGAGTGATTCAAAGTGCTATGTATTATGCATGTAGTGGTGTAATAACCTTCAAATTTGTGCTTCAGGACTACAATTCCCCACTCACTATACATACCAGGGGTCTCCAACTAGTAGCTCTGGAGCAACTGGTAGCTCACCAGCACCCTGAAAGTAGCTCTCAGAGGTGAAGCCAAACCAAGCCAATCTCAGAGATTCTGTGTATATTAAAGAAGGTTGTACTGCTCACTTCACTACCCTTAAGAGTTACAGACAGCCAAACCAACGGCAGGGGCTGTTGATAACACTCAAACACACACTTTGGTGGCATATCAATTAATCAATTAGGGATGTATAGAGCGCAGTACTCACCTGTGAGGGTTTCTAGGCTCTGAGGGAGTATGTGGGGGGGATTTGTGCAGCTTTGGTGATTCGAAATGCCAGGTCTTATGGCTGTTCCTGAATGCTTTTAGTGTGGGGGTTCATCTGATGCTGAAGGGGAGTTCATTCCAGGTCTTGGCCATGATGGTAGGAGAAGGGTGTGCCTCCTGTCTGGTTCGGTGGATACAGAGGATTTCGGCCTAGGCCTGGTCAGCAGAGTGGAGGTTTCATTTGGGGGTGTAGAAGGAGATTGAGGTATTTGAGTCCGGTGTTGTGGAGGGCTTTATAGATGTGTGTGAGCAGCTTGAAGGTCACTCTTTTTTCGACGGCGAGCAAGGGGAGTGCTCATTTATGCTGGGTAATGTGGTCTTGTCATGGGATGCTGAGGATGAGTCTGACTGCGGTGTTCTGGACAGTCTGAAGTTTATGGAGTAGATATTTGTTGATTCCGGCATTGCGGGCGTTCCCGTAGTCCAGCCTGCTGGTGATGAGTGCTTGAGTGATGGTCTTCCTTGATTCGGAGGGTGGGTCTATTTGAAGGTCTTGCTGAGTATGTGGCAGGTGTTGAAGCATGTCGTAGCCGCAGTGTTGGCCTATTGGTCTGTCATATGAAACATGTTTATCCACTTTAAATCTAAGTTGGGGAGACTTACTGCTGTGGTAATACCATTTGTGGCACACTGCATGTGATGATTTGAATTTTACTTGATTAGAAGAATAATTCCACCGGGTGGTTGGCCCTGATATATCATACACAATTTTGTCCTGTGATTGGACTAGAATGAAAATAGTCACTCGCAGGGGTTGTCTGGCTACAGGGAAATGGTAAATGTTAGCTTATGTCAACAAACCCACTACATTTTTTTGTGTAAGAGTGATTTGTAGACCTGGGGAAGCCAGTGGAAGGACCACATCTTTTGATATATGGGAATAATGTTGTTCATTCTTCTTATGATCCTTTTGTATCTAATTTATTTATTTATTTATTCACACCATGCACCTTTTGAAGTAATCCTTGTCTCCCATTTGGAATTACTCATAGAGATTTTTTATACTAATATCTTTCTTCTTTCCTTTTTAAAAATATGCAACTGTTTTTTGTATGCAATCTTTTAAATTATTCTGTATGTATTGTGTTGTACATTCTAGGTCATATTGACCAAAATAAAGTTGTTTGAACTTGCATTTAATATTGATAAATGTTTTCCTAGCATTCTGCTGATAACTTCACCTGGAATTTATTGGTGGTTACTACTGATAATTGTGCCTAGGGTGGTCATAGTGTAATGTTAATACATACCCCCAGCAGAACCCCACACTTCACAAGCAACCCTACACTACCCTAAACCCTAAAACACTAACCCCAGCATGAACTTCTATACTACATAAACACCACTGCGCTACTTAAAACCCTAAAACACTACCTCCTACAATAGACGAACACCACTGCACTATCCTAAACCTTAAAATACTACCCTCAACACGACCCCCTACACTACACAAACACCAGTGGACTATCCTAAACACTAAATCTACCACCAACATGACCCCCTACTCTACACAAAGACCGATGCACTACCTAGGAGAATTATTTTCACTTCTGCTCATTTTTTCTCTTTCAATATATGCTACAATGCACAGCATACATTGTAGGAGAAAAATGCCTTCACTGATTGTTTTGTGCAGGAAGGTGTCTTCCTGCACAAAAACAAACTCCACACAACACAGATATTCTTACACCACGGTGCAAGGGTGCCAGTATCACCACATGCCTGCAGTTTAAGCAGCAGTGTAGAGGGAAGGACAGACTTCCAACATATTTATGTATATATGTTGCATCTCTGTGCTTCGGAAGTAGCTCAGCACGCTATAGCTAAAGAGCTTACAGTGTCATGCTACAGCACTTCCTTCTGCAGTTATAGATTCACCATATATGACAAATGCATTCTTTAGTCAATTATACAGCATGCATTCATTTATGTAAACTTTCACACACTAGCATATACATTTAGCTCCAGAGTAGTTAGCTCTGAAAATAAATTTATTTTTTGTTTATTGTACTTTTATATATTTTTTTATTTTTAGAACGTTATTTGTTTTTTTTTAAAGAAAAAAAGTCAACAGGACAAACAAAACCATGAACTTTGAGGGAATAAAGAAAACTAGTATTGATGGTTATAAATTGCTCTGCTAACTAGGTCTACTGATTTCTCCCCATAACAAATTAAACAATTGCACTTCACACAGTGCATTCTAACTTTCCCAAATTGTGGACGTATTTGTGGTGGCGATGTTGAAGGTGATTCCCCAGGGGTATTTGGTATTGCCGGTGGTGGAGGTACATTTTGGCGCAGTCTTCAACAGTCTTCAACATTCTTCGTGAGCATAGTTGACATGATGCATGGATTGGAGGTGCTTGCGCATACTAGCAGTGCCACAGTAGTATTTCTTGTTTGGATCTCCTCTGGACAGTACTGCAAATGTTGCATGTTACTTTGGTGGGATTACATTTTTTTTGCCCTTCTTGAAAAGTAAACAATTTCCATACGATGGATGTGTATCTTTTGGGAAAGTGAGGTTCTGGTAGAAATTGTTCAGTAACAAAATGATCAGAATCAGTTGATTGTTGCAGTGGTGTAGCCCTTTTTGATTCCAAAAAAGAAGTTCAGGTTTCCAATGAACAAAAAGTGACCTTCTTTTCAGGATAGGTCTTCTCGTATGGAAGATCTCAGAAGAGTAATTGAAATGGGTGGGGTTCTTCAATAGTTAGAACAGTAAGGGGGTCATTAGTATGACGGGCGGACTTTGTCCGCCCGCCATCCTGTCGGTATGCGGGACCACCCACCATAAGGGCGGGGGTCCCGGGGGTGGTATTAGGATGTGCCCGCCACAGTGGTGGGGGCATCCTGCATGTTAAGCACTGTGGCGGGCGGTGCTCTCAGCACCGCCCGCCACAATGCTTAAAAAGCACTTTTACATTTGCATAATCAAAGCGGCAGGCACCCCCCTACTCTCCTTCACTCTGGGGGCCCGCAGGGGGCCCCCAGAGTGAAGTCCGCCTGCCTTTCCGTGGCGGCATTGACAAATGCCCATGATAATATGACTGGCGGTGTCTGATAGACACCGCCACCATATTATTCATTTTCCGCCCCGGCCGCAAGGCGACCGGGGCGGAAAAGCTGCGGACGGTCTTTCCATCCGCCGAGGTCCCCCCCCGCCATAATAATATGGCAGGGGGGAAAATGTGAGTGGATGGCGGGCGGATTGCCCCCGCTAGGGTGGCGGTGGCCACCGCCAGCCTGGCGGAGACAATCTGCCCGCCATCATAATGGGCCCCTAAGTGTTTTAAACCAATGAAATCTCTTTTTATTTTGGTCACATGGGATCCGCGTTGGGTGCGTACAAGCAGCACGCATCTAGCGCGACTTCTCAAAATTGCATTTAAAAGTTATATAAGTTTATTAAAACTAAAAGAATATATTCCCCATAATATTTATATTAAATACACACATATATATATATATATGTATATATATGCATATATATATATATTACCTACTGGCGGTCGCCAGTAGGTATATATAGTTAGGATTTTTTCTCTATGGGTTTTTTGAAAATTCTATGTCTAATAACTTTGGCGTTTGTGGACGGAATTGGCTGAAATTTTCAGGAAAATGGCACATTTTGTTTCTGAGCAGCCCTTGAAAATTTGGGGGGGTTCGTCAAGGGGGGGCCGAGAAAAAAGGGGGGTCCCAAAACGTGTTTTTAACATTGAGTTTTCCATAGGGCGGTTGGCCTCACTTTTAGCCCGAACGGCTGAATGGATTTGCACGAAACTTGGCAAAATTGTAGGGACTGGTAGCCCGATGTGCCTTTTGTAGGTCTCAATATATGTGCTCCAGTGGATTTTGAGAAATTAACGTTTAAAAAAAGATATATATCTGTAACAGCGGACCGGGCAGCGCACTGGTTCGCGGACTTTTCGCGCAACGGAGCTTTGTGAAGCGAAGCTGATTGGTTCTCCGGCGTCTGTCAACATTCCAAACAGTCCGTAGCGGCCGCCATCTTGTCTCTCGGTAGGATCGAGAGACAAGAGGAGGCCGAAGCGAAGGGGCAAATGACCATAAGGGGGCATAGTACATTGTCGCTCACCCCCTAGGTTTGATGTGGAGGTTTTAAAAGGGCCCCGCGGGGCAAAAAAAAATAAAAATAATAATAATCGAACAGGTGAATGGATTTGCACGAAACTTGGCAAAATTGTAGGGACTGGTAGCCCGATGTGCCTTTGCTAGATCTCAATATATGTGCTCCAGTGGATTTTGAGAAATTAACGTTCAAAAAAAGGTATATATCTGTAACAGCGCACCGCTTCGCGTACTTTTCGCGTTACGGAGCTTTGCGAAGCGAAGCTGATTGGCTCTCCGGTGTCTGTAAACATTCCAAACAGTCCGTAGCGGCCGCCATCTTGTCTCTCGGTAGGATCGAACAGCTGAATGGATTTGCACGAAACTTGGCAAAATTGTAGGGACTGGTAGCCCGATGTGCCTTTGCTAGGTCTCAATATATGTGCTTCAGTGCATTTTGAGAAATTAACGTTCAGAAACAAGATATATATCTGTAACAGCGCTCCGCTTCGCGGAGATAAAATTATATGTGTATTACCTAGCTGTTGCTAACACCAGTTAGCGACGGCTAGTAGAAGATAGCGACCATCTTGGGCCCCACTTTGCATGTGAGTGATATTTATCACTAATGACATGCAAAGTGGGCATGCAAGATGTTAGCGACTGGAAACAGTCGCTAACATCGCTATCTCCTATTATCAACTTTTGGAAATATTCGAGATAAGGGCGAATATCTCTAAAAGCTACCACCTGCCCTGAGCAGTTCTTAGCCATGTTATCCAATGGGAGGTGGATAACATGGCTAAGAGCATTAGCTCGGTAATGCATGAATATCGCTGAGTTTTCAGCGATATTAATGCATTGCGGTCGTTTTTTATCGTATTTCCGATAAACCTTGATAATAGCAAGGTTTATCTGCGATAATTTCTGACGGTAAAAAAATCGTTGCTAAGCATCGTTAGGGATAAATATCGCTTAACTTTGGTAATATGCCCCAACGTCTGTTAACGTTCGATTCGAAGGAAATCAGGAAGTGTTGAAAAACATTGTCTGCGCCATCTTGTCTTTTTTCAAATGCCACACTTTTGTCGTGCACGGCAGCCATTTTAGATGCCTTGACCAGACCCACTCTGTGCACGCTGTCGATCCTTAGCATGGCTCCCCACCCTCGCAAACATCTCCCCCAGGCAGTGGTCACCCCCGCTCTCTGTCTTATGCATGGGTAATAAACCTCCCCCATCTGCGCTGCTGTTCCCTGAGAATCACACCCTGTGCCCGCCCGACACCTCCCTTTCGCCCTATTCACTACCGCACCCTCTGACACTCCTTTTCCTCTGTGTCCGATTGTCCAGGCTGGTCCTAGGGTATCAGCTAGCCCTGCAGATGTAGTTTATGGCCACAGCTGTAAAGAATCACCCCTCTTCAAAGGAGTTATAGTAGATCAAGGCCCACACTCGATGAGATTCGTCACAGCAGAAGCGTTGCTATTATCTGAAAACCATCCTGTATTGTGATTGGGGAGGGGACCGAGCCTGAAGCGGAAGATTCCAGGGATGACTGTTTGTACATCAAAGTTTTTACAATTATGTGTCACATTAAAAATATATAGCACTCCGACAAAGTAGTAAGATTATAAAACTTTAATAATTTATAAATATATACAAGAAAACAAAAATAGTAATAACATATAAACATTTTTAGGGAAAAACAACGAAGTAGCGGTCGGCTGTGCGAATAGTCCCAACGCAGCACAACGTCCAGATTTCCGGCGTGGGGCGTCGCGGGGGGTGGGTCATCAGTAGCAAACTGTTGTGCGAATAGTTCCAAGGCAGCAGAACGCGTTGAAATCTAGATGACACGAAAGTGATGTCTAGTAAGTTGCCACCCAGCAAATAACGGCATGGGGCGTCGCGGGGGGTGGGTCATCAGTAGCAAACTGTTGCGCGAATAGTTCCAAGGCAGCAGAACGATGGCACCAAGGTGATGTCCAGTAAGTTGCCGCACTGGTTTTGGTATCCTACAATGCTGCTCCGAATAACGGCGTGGAGCGCCCCGGGGGAGGCGGCGTGAACGGGCCTCTCCAGGTGGAGTGTCATCTGTTGTAGTGGGGCGCCCCTTTACCGTTTCAGTTGCCATTCCGTCCGTTTTTGGTCCACTGTGTCAAAAGCCGCAATTCAGCTGAGTTGCGCCCACTCTTGCGGTGCAGCGATAGGCGGCTGTCACAGGACTCTCAAAATGGCGGCAGGCTGTTTCCTTTTTGGGCCTGGTCCACTGAAATGGCCCTGGGACACCTTGGAAATCGGACGCTTGTCTGCTAGGTCTTGGACCTCATTCTCGAAAGCGTCCCCTCCGCCTTGAGAATTCATCAAAAGTTTTGGGGGCTCCGACTCCTGCAGGCTTCTGGTGGGGAGCGGCTGCCATGATTGCTCGCGGAATGACCACGACTGAGCTACGAGATGGTGGTGCTTTCATGCTGACGCCAGCTTCAGTCTGAAACATCCAGAAACAAGGTGGGGCTTTCATCGTTTGGGGAAAAGTTTTCATCCTATGAAAAGTGTTGTTTTTAGGTCACATGATCAAGCCTTCCATCATTAGGAAACCAAAAGTAAAATGAACCAATGAAAAGTTTTATAAACAAGTCACATGACCTGTTATGCGGCATAGGGTATAAAATGCGGAGAAAATACGTTGGCACGTGAGGCGGCGTCAGTAGCGGACCGATGTGCGAATAGGCCGAAGGCAACACAACGCGCCAAGATCTGGATGGCACCGAGGTGGTGTCCAGCAAGTTGCAGCACTGGTGTGGCCATCCTACAATGCTGAAAGTCGGCGTGGGGCGCCCCGTTGGCCTGTGAGTTTGCGTCAGTAGCGGACCGATGTGCGAATAGGCCGAAGGCAGCACAACGCGCCAAGATCCGGATGGCACCGAGGTGGTGTCTAGTAAGTTGTCGCACTGGTGTGGCCATCCAACAATGCTGAAAGTCGGCGTGGGGCGCCCCGTTGGCCTGTGAGTTTGCGTCAGTAGCGGACCGATGTGCGAATAGGCCGAAGGCAGCACAACGCGCCAAGATCCGGATGGCACCGAGGTGGTGTCTAGTAAGTTGCCGCACTGGTGTGGCCATCCTACAATGCTGAAAGTCGGCGTGGGGCGCCCCGTTGGCCTGTGAGATGGTGTCAGTAGCGGACTGATGTGTGAATGGGGCCAAAGGAAGCGCAACAATATTTTCTACTATATTTTCAGAGTAGAAGACACCACAAGGCGCTGAGATGCCAAGATCCGGATGGCACCGAGGTGATGTGTAAGTTGCGGACGGATGTGCGAATGGGGCCAAAGGCAGCTCAACAATATTTTCTGAAGAGAATACACCACAAGGCGCTGAGATGCCAAGATCCGGATGGCACCGAGGTGATGTCTAAGTTGCGGACCGATGTGCGAATGGGGCCAAAGGTAGCGTAACAAGATTTTCTGTATGGAAGATACCACTAGGCGTTGAGATGCCAAGATTCGGATGGCACCGAGGTGATGTCTAGGAAGTTGTGCCACTGGTGTGGCCATCGTACAATGGTAAAAGTCGGCGTGGGGCGCCCTATTGGCCTGTGAGATGGTGTCAGTAGCGGACTGATGTGCGAATGGGGCCAAAGGCAGCGCAACAATATTTTCTGACTGACACCACAAGGCGCTGAGATGCCAAGATCCGGATGGCATCGAGGTGATGTCTAAGTTGCGGACTGATGTGCGAATGGGGCCAAAGGCAGCGTAACAATATTTTCTGTATGGAAGATACCACTAGGCGTTGAGATGCCAAGATTCGGATGGCACCGAGGTGATGTCTAGCAAGTTGTTGTGGTCATCCTACAATGCTGAAACTCGGCGTGGGTCACCCCATTAGCCTGTGAGATGGCGTCAGTAGCGGACCGATGTGCGAATAGGCCGAAGGCAGCACAACGCGCCAAGATCCGGATGTCACCGTGGTGGTTTCATAGTTGAGAGGCACTTCATCTGCAGTGGGGCGCCGAGATCCGGATGGCACCGAGGTGATGTCTAGCAAGTTGCTGTACTTGTGTGGTCATCCTACAATGCTGAAACTCGGCGTGGGTCGCCCCATTAGCCTGTGAGATAGCTGTTCTTTGGATTTGGGCCTGGTCCACTAAAATGGCCCTGGGACACCTAAGAACTCGAACGCTCGATTTTTTTTCCCTTTCCTGTACATGCAAAAAAAGGTAAATGCCCGGTATGTTACACGCTTCATCTGCCACGATGAACTCTCCAGAGGAACCGAAAAAATATATAGTTGTGGTAACTATACCATGCATCGTCATATGGAGAGGTGGCACCAATTAATTATAGTGCTGCATAAAAGAGAGATTTGGAGGAGAACCCCTGACCTGCTAGTACATTCATCAAAGAAGTGGCACTGAGAGCTTCAGAGGCAAGGGAAACGGTCCCAAATATTTAGAAGAACTTTGGAAAGATTAAAATGACATGTTTAGATTGTGGTAAATTAATTTCATGTGGGCAGATGAGTGTTACTCTAATAAATACAGCATATGAACATCATCATAGTCGATGGTTGGTAGAGACATTTTGACTATATCCTGGACCTGCCCGTCCTCGCCCAAAATGGCGCCGGAATAAATGGGACTCGTAACTCCTTGTTGTGTACTGGTTGCAGAACCTTGAAATCACGAGATACGTATGCAGTTTTGAAGCACATGGCGGGCGGGGACGAGAATTGATTGAATATTTCGACATCCCTATTGATATTAAGTTCTGATGTGTTATTGATTACTGTACTGTTGAAAATTCGAATTAACGTCACCCATGGTACTTGCCCGCAAATGTATATCTAGATAATTTTATTGTAACTGGCCCTGTCGTATTTTAATTATAAAATGTACGTCCACCGATTCCGTAACTGTTAGACACCTTAGTTTTTGCAACCTAATGGCCCGCCCGTTACGTTCCTCTACAGTGTAAATGTCTATTCATCATATACGATTACAGTTTGCTCTGTGGCAGGCCCACGTGGTTATAGGCTCGTATTTGTATAATGAAATTTTCACAATAAAGGTTTTTAAAAGAAAACATGGTAGTAGTGTATACATTGGTAAAGTTTTTAATAATAGTCACTGTTTTAGAATCATTAAAAGGCAAGTGAAATAAAGCAGACCAATTACATGAAGGGTAAAAGGTATAATACGAAGGAACGCAGTAAAGATAAATGGTCAAGGGCTGTTGTGTTTTCTATTCCTGCAACATAAAGTGATCGATAAGAATCTCATATTCAGGCGTATCGGCGACTAAGACAGCAGGTCGACCCTGTTTTGCTCAACGGCTCCGTCATAGAACGAAGAAACGCTCTTTTTCTCGAAAAAAGAATATATTTTACTTGCAGGACAGTTGTAAAATTTCCGGGAAAGTACATTAGCCTGGAACATTATAACATATATTTAAGAGAAAATAATGTTCGGAAGTAATTAAAAGCGTAATTTTTAGGTGATATGACCAAGGCTTTCATCATTAGAATAAGAAAAGTAAAATGAACCAATGAAAAGTTTTATTAACAAGTCACATGACTTGTTATGCTTACGTTACGCGCTGCGCGCCCCGGATGACTTCCGGATGCGCTAACGCGGCGCGTCATATGACGCATTACGCGACAACGCAGGTCCAGAATATAGTCAAAATGTCTCCACCAACCAGCGGTCGAAACACAACCCCTTTCAGCAGGCTAAATAGTTCTGTTAAATGACAACAGAAAGGACAGGCAACAAGAACCATCAGTCAAAGAGGGGAGGGCTAGTTCTTCTCTACCGGGTTACATTGGGGCGCTACCGGAACTGATCGAATTGGTAGTCTACAGTGTTTCTGGATGTTTCAGACCGAAGCTGGGGTTAGCATGAGAGCAGCACCATTTCGTAGCTCCGTTGTGGCCATTCCGCAACCAATCATGGCAGCCGCTCTTTATCGTTATTTTGGGCGGGGTGGGTGGCGGAGCCGAGCTGTTTTGCAGCCATCATTGTGTGGAGTTCAGTTCATCTCACTAGTTTTGTATTTGTCATGAGGGGTTGTTCCTAATGTTTCTATTTTAGCGAGGTCAAAAAGAGATCCCATTAGTGGCCTACTGATTTTGCTCGATTCCTTTTCTTTTTTTTTACACGATTTTTCGTTATCTGCAAAGACTAAACAGAGTATTGCGACTCTGTGTTTGTTTGTAAATAGAGAATGAACCAAAGAGAACTAATTCTAAAACAGTAAATACTTGGATAACAATCAATCAAATGGAGAGAGAAGCAGGCACGACGGATTACAACGGGGGCAAAGGCCTGCGTTAACTACCTTTCACTATCTGCAAAGAGAGAGTACTCCTAATAGAAATGAGGGGGGGGGGGCACCATTCAAAGCAGATCAGTGTGCATAAACACGAAAATGTTTTCACTTACCACGTACTTGACATTCGACAGCTTATGATATTTGCTATTAAAAAACCATTGAAATTCACTGAAAAAACCATAGGTTATAGACCATATATAGTTAGGAATTAGCATTTACAAAACCTTGAAAATTCACTGAAAAAACCATAGGTTATACACCATATATAGTTAGGAATTAGCATTTAAAAAACCTTATTTTACTCACACAAAACCATTGAAATTCCATATATAGTTAGTTGCACTAACTATATATCGCGCACCCGCAATCCACTGCTGATCATGTCACATATTACATCATTCATGACATGGTCAGTGACATCACTGATGACATCACTGATGACATCTCAAATGACATCACTGATGAGATCACTGATGACATCTCATTTGACATCAATGACCACATCACTGATGATATCATTCATGTGACAATACAATGCATCTCCTCACGTTTTAATATAACCTCTGTTTCACCCAGTGTTAAATACAGAGTATAATTTTTGAAACCATTGACACACCAATACTAGTTACTACATACGTACTCACTGATTCCTACGTCTACACACACATTCACTCATTCACCCATACAATCATTCATACATACAATCACTCATCTTTACAACACTATCATATGCACTCATACACCTATACAGACACTTACACTCTGCCACTCATCCATGGAGTTACTCACACACCTAGTCAGTCCTGTAAAGAATCAATCACACTTCCATTTTCTTGTCTATACAGTTAAACATAGAGCACCTTACATTTTCAAACATATACTAACACATACTTACTTTCTTATACAATCATTGATACAAGTACACATTGATCTGCACAGAGTCACACACCTCCCAGCCAGCCACACACACACTCAGTCTCCTATACAAATACTTGGACAATCAATCAATAACCCATATAGTTAATCATATAGCTACTGATCAAACATGCAGCAGTTTACAGAACAACAGACATAATGATGCACAAATTAAGACAGTTTACTCACTAACCCATGCACTCAGTGAGACACATTTAATCACTCACTCATACATTCAGTCATGCACCTACTAAATCCTTCGTCCAGACACTTATACATCTACTCATTCTTCAATATGTAAAACATATTTAAACTTTACAGAAACACACAGTCACTGGATGATGTCATCAGTGATCTCATCAGTGATGTCATTTGAGATGTCATCAGTGATGTCATCAGTGATGTCACTGACCATGTCATGAATGATGTAATATGTGACATGATCAGCAGTGGATTGCGGGTGCGCGATATATAGTTAGTGCAACTAACTATATATGGAATTTCAATGGTTTTGTGTGAGTAAAATAAGGTTTTTTAAATGCTAATTCCTAACTATATATGGTGTATAACCTATGGTTTTTTCAGTGAATTTTCAAGGTTTTGTAAATGCTAATTCCTAACTATATATGGTCTATAACCTATGGTTTTTTCAGTGAATATATATATATATATATCTATATATATATATATATATATATATATATATAGATATATATATATATATATAGATATAGATATATATATATATATATATAAATATATGTGAGAAATCCTTCCACAAGAAAAGGCAGGAGCCCAGAGGGGAACAGGTAGGAAAAGCTTTATTCCTTCAAATACAGCTCCAGTGGCGGCGAATGCATTTCGGCGTTTCGCCTTCCTCAGCGCCCAACACCGGAATAGTCATTACAGCTAGTTGTTCCCATTGCTTCTGAAATAGTTGGTGTAGGTCAGCTCCTCCCCCAAACATATGTCTGTCACCTGTTGCAGCCTGCTCATGATTGTCGGACCACAACTCCCAAGATGCTCTATTTTGTCTGCAACTCGGGTCGGTGAAAAATAGGGAGAGAGTTCAGAAATGATGAAGTCTTTACAGCGGAACCCACAGAAGCAGGACACGATGACACACTAGACTGTCCTGAACTCGTAAAGCCTCTCCTCTGGCCCCCTCGTACCATCACAGCCACTGAACAGGAAGTCATGTGAGCAGGGGCTAAATGCGTGCAGCAAGATGCCCTGAGAGAAGTGCGATACTTCAACTGCTCGAGTCCTCCTGTGCCAGGGGCGGGTACCGGACACATTCCATCACATATAAATATATACCGCGCCTGCTCCCAAACGAAGAAAAAAAAAAGGCACAACACACCTCTGGGATCTTGAGAGAGACTCTTTAATGGTGGTAAATAGCGCGGTGCTGGCAGTCCATGAAACACGTTGGCAGACGCGTTTCAGCCTTCTTTGGCTTTCCTCAGTGCCGGATTTCACGGGCTACTCGCTCCTTCAGGGTGTCTGACAGGGTACAGGTGATGTAGAGTCCGTCCCTGGTTATGTAATGTTACACCCCTCCTCCAATTTAAGGTGTACTCTCCTCACGCATTCCCTCTCCTGAGCAGATGCATGCTGGTCTCTGCAGTCCATTGGGGCTCTATGCAGTGATAGATGCACTCCAAACATACAGTGATGCTCCAAACAATATGGACATGGGCCACACGCCAGCTCAAGTGCTCCGAAGAGTTAAAGATGTTCTCATAGATCCCTTATACCAGGCAATCAATATTGCCGCCTCTCTCCCCTTGCAGCAATTAATACCTTGTGGTGAGTGAGACTGCTGGGGGGGCTCCGTGTATTGCAGGAAATGCCGATTACCAAAAGTGTGCTGGTTTTCTAGACGGTGCTCCAAACCGAGAGGGGGTGTCGTCAGTCAGCGCCCAGCTTGCTGACACAACATAGAAACAGCGCCTGCTCCCAAACGAAGAAAAAAGGCACGACACACCTCTGGGATCTTGAGAGAGACTCTTTAATGGTGGTAAATAGCGCGGTGCTGGCAGTCCATGAAACACGTTGGCAGACGCGTTTCAGCCTTCTTTGGCTTTCCTCAGTGCCAGATTTCACGGGCTACTCGCTCCTTCAGGGTGTATATCTATATATATAAATCTTTTTTTAGATCGAAAAATTTCGCGGAAGTCGTGCGACCACCGCGTTGAACACGTACATGACGTCATGCGGAAACGTGTACGCGCGGTGTGGCGTGATACGCATATGTTGCGTATGCACTTGAAGTCACGTACGGGTCGCATAGCAATCGTTACCCTACGCGCATCCCACAGAACAATTGTAAAATGGCGTCTACGTTCTGCACAGCAATCGAGAGAGGTGCGCTTTGGGTGCGGGACTGCTCAAAAAATGGTATAAAAAAGAAAACACAAAATATTATAACAATATTTTAAAAAATATAAATATATATATATATTACATTTTTTTTTAAATATATATATTAAAAATGTTTAATGTAATCTAAAAAATAAGATATCTAAAAATAAATATATTTAAAATAAATTTGTAAATCAGTATCAAAGAAATAAATATAACAATTTAAAATTGTTATTAAATAAATGTTTCAAAATCACTGAAAAAACCTTGGGTTTCAGGCAGGTTATACTTTCGAATTATCTTTTAAAAAACCATTGAAATTCACTGAAAAAAACATAGGTTTCAAGCAGGTTATAGTTACGAATTATCATTTAAAAAACCTTAGAAATTCTCGAAAAAAAACCCACATAGGGGCCCAATAGGATTGCACGCGGATTGCCCCCGCCAGGCTGGTGGTAGCCACCGCCAGCCTGGCGGGGGCAATCCGCCCGCCATCCGCACCTAAATTCCCCCCCGTCATATTAGGATGGCGGGGGGGACCGCGGTGGACAGAAAGACCGTCCGCCGCTTTTCCGCCCCGGTCGCCTTGCAACAGGGGCAGAAAAGGTTTAATATGGTGGCGGTGTCTATTAGACACCGCAAGCCATATTAGCATTGCCCAAAACCGATGCATGCGGTCTTCACTTCGGGGGCCCCCTGCGGGCCCCCGGAATGAAGGACAGGTGGGGGTGCACAAGGGGGGTACCTGTGGTAACCCCCTGCATTTGCATTAACAAAGCGGCAGGCACCGCGCGATGCCTGCCACTTTGTTAATGCAAATGCATATGTGCAATTTTGCATTGAGGCGGCGGTGCTTAGAGCACCGCCCGCCACAATGCTAAACATGCATGATGCGTCCGCCACAGTGGCGGGCGCATCTTAATCCCACCCACCGGACCCCCGCCCTTATGGCGGGCGGTCCCAAACACCGATAGGATGATGGGCGGACTAAGTCCGCCCGCCATCCTAATGACCCCCATAGATTTTAAGGGTGTTATAGTTAGCTGGACATTTCACTCATACAAAACCATTGAAATTCCTCCGTTATAGTTAGTTGTTCTAACTGTAACTCTCCCGTCCGCAATCCACTGGTGATGATGTCACATATTACATCATTCATGACATGGTCAGTGACATCACTGCACGAGAGTTACAGTTAGTACAAATAACTATAATGGTTTTTTCAGTGAATATATATATATATATATATATATATATATATATATATATTATATATGTATATATATAGATAGATAGATAGATAGAGAGATAGTTAGTTAGATAGATAGATAGATGGAGAGAGAGATAGATAGATAGATAGATAGATAGATAGATAGATAGATAGATAGATAGATAGATAGATAGATAGATAGATAGATAGATAGATAGATAGATAGATAGATAGATAGATAGATAGATAGATAGATAGATAGATAGATAGATAGATAGATAGATAGATAGATAGATAGATAGATAGATAGATAGATAGATAGATAGATAGATAGATAGATAGATATGCTGATATTATTATAATGATTATAATGGTCACAATTACCAACATGGGGTTCCTGTCATGAGCTAAGAATATATGTTAAATTATATGCAAAATTGAAGCATTTAAGCGGACAAAGGGAACAATACAATGTCATATTTTTTCTATGTCTATGGCGAAGTTAACTGCACTAGCACTTTAAAAAGCGGTAACACTGTCGGAGCTATGTCATGAGATCAGAGCTGTTGATCGACCGAAACACGTCATGGCGGACTATCTGGTGGAAATAAACGGAGAAATTTGCACTAATCATTGGGTCCATGCTTGTTTTTCTGGAAGATTATCCGGAGTGGATGGGAGTTACCTTATATATATATGACCTATGTCATGCTAGTGGTTTTAAACCTAAATCAATTTTTCTCCCCCAGATAACTAATGATGCAATTGATGTCTTTGAAAAAGGAGTCATAAAAGAGCTAGACAGAGTGCGTAGAAAAAAACATTTTGAGAGGCATAATCTCAGTAAAGATAATTTTAAAGCTATACAATCCATTAGGAAAGACACTTATAAAGTAGTTAAGAAATCAGATAAAGGGGGAAATGTAGTTGTAATGTCAAGAGCAATGTATCTGAAAGAGGGTCATCGTCAACTTAATGACGGGGACAACTACGACATTACTACTAGAGCCAAGTATGAACAGGCCAATGCAAAATATCAGGAACAATTGGGAGAGTGGAGGGAGCAGGGGTTGTTGGAATGGGAGGAATTTCTCAAATGTAGGTACCCCAAACTCCCCGCACTCTATTAACTTCCCAAACTACATAAGAATGAAACTAATCCCCCTGGTAGGTCTATCGTATCTTCGAGAGGAAGCTGTCTCGAAAATACTTCATGATACGTTGATTTCTACTTGCAACCACTAGTCCAGGGATTACCGTCCTTCATAAAAGACACCTGTGACTTTCTTAGAGTGATTGATCAGAATGAATGGGATGATCAATATCTATTGATGTGCCTCGACGTGACAAATCTCTATACCGGTTTCCCCATGAGGCAGGGATAAAGGCTTCGCCATTTCCTTCTAAATCGATCAATTTCATATCTGTTTCATACAGAGATGATTATTGACATGATGTACCAATGCCTTACTCAAAACGTCTTTGTCTTTGACAAGGTGCTTTATCGCCAGATCCTCAGAACCGCAATAGGGACCTGCTTCGCTCCCAGCTTTGCAGGTCTTTACCTAGGCTGGTGGGAGGAGCAGGTCACCACCGCATTACCCATGTATCAAGAAAATGTTGTTACATGGGTGAGATATATTGACGACATTTTCTGTGTCTGGAGGGGCACTGTTGAACATGCTAATCAGTTTGTGGATTTACTTAACAACAGCACTTTGAATCTTAAATTCAGCAGTAGGATTGAGAAAGAATCAATTGAATTTTTGGATCTTAAAGTGGTAGTCGCAGGGAAACGTCTGGAGAGTTATCTATTCAGAAAAGATACCACAGGCAACAGTTTGTTGCACACCGAAAGTTGTCATGCCACTAATTTGATATGCAGCATTCCTCTTCGTGAGTTGCTGCAAGCCAAGAGGAATTGCGGAAACACTCAGGGATATGAATTAGAAAAAGTTCTAATGACCAAACGCTTCCTTGAAAGAGACTACACTCAGATGGATATCACCAAAGCAATTGTAGAGGCTGATAAAAGAGATAGAAGTGATCTTTTGAAAGTCAAAACGGCTGAGCATACTTTTAATCTCTCAGAGACGAAGATTAGGTTCATCACTACCTATTCCAACCAGGCATATGAAGTCAGAGAATGTCTTAACAGATTCTGGAGAGTACTTAAAACAGACAAAGACCTCTCGACAGTAGTGGAATATTTTCCACAGGTAACATATAGAAAGGCTGAATCATTGAGTGACATCATATGTCAAGTACTGTAACCCCCATCTCTAAACAAGAGGCCAACCCAGTGCGGGGCTTTTACATGTGTAACAAGTGTAAAGCCTGCAAATACAGCAGGAATTGCAAACAGGTGAAACTCCAACTGCAAATCTTTTGTGATAACTGAACATGTCTTTTGTAATACGGATTATGCTGTGTATGTCCTTAGGTGTCCATGCGACAAAATACTATATTGGCAGCACAATGCATCCTGCCAAAAAGAGAATTCTGGAACACCTAAGGGCAATCACAAAAGATGATAAGCAATATCCAATAGCAAGACATTTCAAAGAATCACACAAACAAAACGCAAGCCTCCTTTCCTTTTCTGTTCTAGATACTATTCCAGTCAGAGAGAGGGGAGGTAATAGAGCCCTTGAACTAAGACTCCTTGAGTCTAGAAGGATAATAGAATATCAGACAGTGCAGCCGTCAGGGCATAATTGTCTACACTGTATTGATTAGAAGTAAATGAGGATGCCTGGTAATCACGAGGGGAACAATAAAGTTCAGTGAAGAATAAATCTTACAGTCTTCCGCCTATTCTCGCTACATGTTCTACTTTATGGTGATGTACTCGTTTATCATTTCAAGACGATTGACAATTTCTGGTTGCACCATTGAATTTGTAATTAGATTATTCACATGAGCATAATGGAATATTATGTTTAACTTTACAATGGTGCAGCTCTGTTGAGTCTGTTTTCACTGTTTTTACTTTTGTCACCAATCACATGATGTTTATTTAAATCACAACTACAAACGACCTCATTACTCGTGGACAAGGAAACGGTTTCTGAAAGGCGTTGAGTGCTGTTGCCAATAAATTATAATTTCAGCATCTGGGTGCCGTGGCTCTTTGTTCTGTGAGATTGGAATGGAGTAACTGTGGATGTTATCCGTGATGTCATGAGTGATGTCACTGACCATGTCATGAGTGATGTAATATGTGACATCATCAGCAGTGGATTGCGGGCGTGCGAGTTATAGTTAGCAGAGCTAACTATAAGGGGGGAATTTCAATGGTTTTGTATGAGTGAAATGTCCAGCTAAATATAACATGTGTGAAACCTATGGTTTTTTCAGTGAATTTCTAAGGTTTTTTAAATGCTAATTCCTAACTATAACGTGGCAGAAACCTATGTTTTTTTCAGTGAATTTGCAAGGTTTTTTTAATGCTAATTCCTAACTATAACGTGCTAAAACCTATGGTTTTTTCAGTGAATTTTATAGGTTTTGTAAATGCCAATTTTTAAATGTATTAATTGTTATACTTATTTTTTTGATACTAGTTACTACATTTTTATAAGACTTATTTTTAGATATTTTATTTTTTAAATTACATTACATATTTTTAACGAAAAATATTTTTTTTAAAATTCAAATCTGTTTTTTTATTTTATATATTTTTTTAAATATATGAAAACTAATTTCTATATTTTTTAGCATTTTCTTGTGGTAAACATAGAGTACGCGTACCGTCCTCTCACGCTGCTCGCAACTGTAATCATACTGTACGCGTACCCGCGCATACATCACAGATAGTTTAAAGCACTCCATTCCCTAAAGCCTGCCTCACTACATGAGTACATGCTTACTGAGTGAATGTTTACATTAATATATGTAAAGACACTGAGTGAATTCTTAATTGCTTCACTTTTACTTTACTGAATGAATTACAAAAAAGGGAAGTTACTACAAAAATAAGTTTAAAAAAAAGGGGAATGGATGTTAATACTCGTATTAAAAAAAGTAACCTATAGAAATGCTTTAATCAGAAAAACGAGTTTAAATTAAGCATTATAGAAATTAAACAAAAGTTAAAAAGTATGGAAAGAAGCACGTTTACATAAACACGTGACGCACTAAAACTGTGGAAATGAGAACACCTGTCAACTGAAAAACATGACTTAAAAGTGGGAGGAGCAATAAATTGATCCCATAGACTGTTAAGTAACCAAAAAGTATATAAACCACACCCGTGGGATAAATAGTTTAGTTTCAGAGAATCAATATGGGCGAAGAAACTACGAGCAAGGTAATGATTCGGGACTGCAGAAGCATCTAGACAATATCTTTCATTTCCTCAGAGGGAACATATTGTTAATGTATATTTAAAAATACATAAAACATTATGGGCCCGATTCAGGTAAATCTCATTTACGGACTCTAGAATACCGAATTTTACCGATTCTGTATTCTACATTCGGTAAATGAGATTTAGGTGAAAATTCGGTAATTTTTATTGAATCGATGTGATTCGGTAATTACCGAATCGGTAATTGCCATTGATTCCTATGGGCCTTGAGGCCCATAGGAATCAATGTCAATTACCGAATCTGTAAATACCGATTCGGTAAAATTAACGAATTGTCAAGGGGGACAGGGTGCACCCCTGATTCTGGCTTGTGTGCCAAGTGACACACATACATGCCCTTAGGGTTTTTTTTTCAGTGAATTCGCAAGGTTTTTTGAATGCTAATTCAATTACCGAATCTGTAAATACCGATTTGGTAAAATTAACGAATTGTCAAGGGGGACAGGGTGCACCCCTGATTCTGGCTTGTGTGCCAAGTGACACACATACATGCCCTTAGGGTTTTTTTTTCAGTGAATTTGCAAGGTTTTTTGAATGCTAATTCCTAACTATAACGTGCTAAAAATGTTTTTTTCAGTGAATTTTATAGGTTTTGTAAATGCCTTAGGGCATGTATGTGTGGGACATGGCACAGGTGTACATGCACAGATGTGCATGTATACAGGAATTCGTTATTTACCATGAAATAGTATTTCATGGTAAATAACAAATTCTTAAGGGCCTGTGGCACTGTTTTCAGTGCCACCTACATCTAGATTTACAGATTTACCGAATCGGTAATTTTACCGAATCGGTAAATTTACCGAATCGGTAAATTTAAGGCCCCCTACATTTCAAAAGCCAAATACCGGTCGGTAATGGCCAAAATCGACCGTTACCGACCGGTATTTGGTGTCCTACATCGGGCCCTATATCCCCTTCAGAGGAGTTGGATGCATTTCGATGGAGGAAGGAAAGAATATCGAAGAGAGGTAAATTATCTTAATGGGTATATGTTTTATATATTTAAGCAAGAAAACAAAAATATTTAAATGATTATAGAATGTGATATGATTACGTTTCAATAGAATATAATAACGAGTTCAGTAAAGAACCATTACAAGAAATATAGGTTATTTAAGGAATTACTACGTGCAAAGTAATGATTAGAAGCGATGTCATAATTTTCAATTTATCTTTCATTTCCACAGAGGGATCATATTGTTAATGTATATTTTAATTTATATAACACTTTATGATCCTTCAACTGGAGTTGGATGACTTACAACCGAGAATTTGTTTTTTTAGTATGTAAGTATTTCTTAATGATTGAAAAATATAGTATAAATAAGGTTTCGAGAAAATACTTAGCAATAAAGGAGAATACTCTTTAACTTCTGGAGTGAAAATGGGCTACAAGTATTTATAATGAGTATTGCTTTTAGTAATTTACACTTGTGAAGAACAAGATGATTATCTTTGCAAACACTTTTTTTCAACAAAATAATATAATTGTGTTTTCAAATGTTAATGTGAATATTAATTCTTTCAATTTTTAAAAATGATTGTAAAATGTAATAATGACATAAAATGTACATAAATAAAAAGATGAAGTAGTGAGGGAGTGTTTGTCGTAGCACTTCTATTCTACTTTATCTGAAAGTAAAAAAAGCCCAAACATTAAAAAAAAGATGATGGGGCAACACTTATATAATGTAAACTTAAGAAATGAGGGCTTATGATAAAATAAAATAAATGTGGTCCAACGCGTGATCCCAATGAATGAAAAAAAGATTTGCATTTCACCCATATGATGACGATAAACAACTCAATAAATATATTTTAATATTAAAAATATAAAACTTGTGCACATTTTTAAATACCTTTACAGTCAACAAACTCGTAAGCAGAGTACACAGTTTAAGTTAAAAACAGCCTACCACAACTAGTTGTGAAATAAAGTGCATCCGAAAATGGGATACATACATGGTGAATGTATCGTAACGTCACATAGAAAAAAAAGCCAATCAAAATTAGTATTAGGAAGGTAGACGTAACCACACAACAGCCAATCAAATGTTTTTCAAAATCTGCGCAAGGAAAGGGATTGGTCGTTAATACGTCTTCCTACAATGCTTCACAATCAATCAAAAAAAGGTGTTGAAAGTTTCTGTTTTTAACATACGAGCAAATCAGATAACCTTGCAAGTACACGCAGCGAGAGCCAATTATTAAAGATGACTTGCTTTCGCAAGACCCCAAAAGACTTCTTCCAGAATAAGTACGCACTTCACTGCCAGACCCCATTTAATGATTATCCAGGCTCTCAAGCCTAAACATGTCACAAATGATCTCTCATCACTTTCTCTTCTTTTTTGGTGTATTGTGTGAGGCGTGACCCGATGCCTAGAAGCCACTGGAGACTGCCACAGGGCCAGCTCCTGCAGTGTCCCGGAGAGGCGCGGCCCCTCCCAACATTTAAAAGCCCCGGAGGGTAGTGGTAAATTATTCGAGGCTGAATTTGTTAGTACAGCCCACTCTGCTTACGCTACCAGGAAAACACAACAACACTACATGGCCCAGATTTCCATTGTACTGATTTCTTAGTTCCATGTCTAGTTGTCAGATCGGCATACACAGTCCCTCATGGCTGGTTTACACTCACACCACACCCATCCAACGCATCCGTCACTACACACGTGACCCTTCCTATAAAAAAGACGGCGGCGCACGTGCTGTACGCCATTTTAGAGTTGCTCCCATCGCAAGCGCTGTGATGGCCTGTCCTGGTGGTTCGCACGCTTCATGTAGGCCCAAACTACCGAACAAGTGGGCCCACTACCACATGCATGGCCTCTTTGGTCACTGAGTTAGTGGTACCCGAAGCACTGAGCAGGTGAATAACCTGCAATGATGATGATGGGAGCACGAGTATGTCATTAGCCATAGAGATATCAAGACTCGGCACCATACATGAGACTCCTTTGTGGAAGATCGAGACTACATAATGCAGAAGGTGTCCTGACCACAAAAAAGTGAGCAATGAGGCCTGGGTACGCATCAGAGGGAGTCGAAGAACTGTAGCAGACTGGATACAAAAAAGCGACGCAGCGATTTAGAAAAACGCAGTCCTATATAGTGTATCAAATTACATGTATATATTTTTTTCCAATAGCAGGAACGTTTTTATAATCGCTCAAACGTCCGGAATATAAACTATACAAATAGTTATTTTATATGTGGGAAGGAACGTGTGTGAAAGGGCGATGTCATTCAACTCCACATTAAGATATTAACAATTACCAATCATAACATCTTTCTTTTCCTATCTATTAGATATAGAGCTTCAGGGTGCATTATGTCCAGGCACGTAGTGAAAAACACACTGGTGACAGAAAGTCGAGCTGCGAATATTCTTTGCAGTCACTCTCTCACTTCCTCTCTCCTTTGATAAAAGAATTACACACAATGATAACTTCTTTTTTATCTTACAGGTAGTGTTTCACAAATTGGCGTCCCCCCCCCCCAACACCTATAAAACTCACTGTTCGAGGACTCTGCGATGATGTCTGGCCATCGTAACAACTTCTGAGAAAGCTACTTCGACACATAGTGCACCCTTTTTGAATCAGGCCAATGGCACAAGGTGAGCAAAGAAGCTTGTTTCCGAAACAACGACCAGTCATCAGTGAAAGGAGAAAGTGGGACTATACTATTACTAACTCTTTATACTATCTTTCAGATCACTGAACTGGAGGGTGCACTATGAACCAGCATATGCTTGGACACACAACGGAGGCAAAAGGTGAGCTACGAGTATTTCCTCCAGTATTAACTGCTCCATCTATAACTTTCTCTCTCGCACCTTTTAATGTTGTTTATTTCTCTCTTTCTCACTTTCTCTCACATCATTTATATTTCTCTTTTAAAGTTATGGACGCTGCTGTCCACTCTGCCGTGCACAACCGTAGCTAAGTACAAGTAGTGAACTCTGTTGGCCACAGTGAAGCCTGCTTCGACACATAGTGCACCCTCTTTGAATCACGCCAATGGCACTAGGTGAGCAAAGAAGCTTGTTTCCGAAACAATAACAAGTAATCTGTGAAAGGAGAGAGAGGGTAGTGTCCAGCACATTAACTGCGTAGAAATATACAATTACCTCTGTGCAGTGAGAATAGATAGGTTACAGCAGCATGACGAACAGATCTACAAGCTTCTTGCACCACTTTTGTGTCACTTTTAACATGGGAAACAAAGTGCAAGGAGCTTGCAAATCTGCCTCTGACCTCAAGAAAAACACTCACCTCCAGACTCTGCGAGTCAATGAGGTGCAACAATATAGGTACGCAGCGGCAGGTCTACAAGAAAGTGCTGCAGCGTGGCACCGTAAGCTCTTAGGCTGCACCACGTTGCAGCACTTTCAGAGCGTAGGAATGTGACATATTTACAAGAATTCATGCAACAAGATGGCATCCAAAAAGAAGAAAAAGAAGGAGGGAACGGGAGTGGGACAGTGGAGGTCTCCATTCCTCCTAGGGGGGTAGGGAGGGAGGATGGTGTAGGGGGTGAAGCAGGGGAAAAAGGAGAGTTCATAGTAAAAGTCTCAATGGTAGTACTATGGCGAAAAATGCACAAAAGGAGAGTTATCTTATTGATGCATTATTTTTTCTTAATAGTGTTTCTGGTATCGAGCACTGCACTTTAAGACATGTACATGCACTTTAATGAATGTTGGCATAATTTACTATACTGCTCTAAGATGTGCGCGACATGCGCTTTGATGGTTTCTGCGCATTTTGATAATGATAAACTGCGTGTTTTTGCACTTTAATGCTAGTTTTGCACAATTACCATGGGCTTAGGCCGGTCGAGGTTGATGCAATACTGTACTGTAAACATACTTTATATAGCTGCTTCAGAACTACGTTATGTGCACAGTAATGTTGTGTTTGCACATTTGCTATATTGTCTTTATTGGATGTTTTTTATTCGCGTATTTTGCACATTCAAATGTGGTATGGCTAACAGAACATGCAAAAGTCAATTACTATGCTGTTTATATTATTGTAGCGTTATTGGGAACCGTACCATGCTTAGTTTGCACATTATGCGTTTATCACACATTATGCGCTTTAGAAATAGCCAACTACGATGCTGTTTGTATCACTGTAGCATTATTGGGAATTATGCCATGCTTAGTTTGCACATTTTGCATCTATTGCACTCGTTGCACTTTAGAAATTTCTGTTCTGTAGAAAGAGTCCGAAAACCAAAATGGTGAGAAATAAGTTGACATTCCTGGCTTTAAATGCGAATGGGTTGAATAACAGTCGTAAGAAAAATGCTATAGAGAGGTGGCTAAAAATTCTCTGCCCTGAGGTGATCTTTCTACAAGAGTCTTATCAGACTCCGAAAAATTCTTAAAGAATTGGTTGGGTTATAGTTTCTCGTCTGTATGAGGGATGGCCCAGAGGGGTGTGAGTATTCTTATAGGAAAACATGTCCAGTTTCAAATTGAAGGCTCGCATTCAGATTTGAGCGGAAGATGGGCATTTGTTTCTGGGAAAATAAATCAGGTAAGCATAGTACTTGCCACAATATATGCACCAGTTTAGATGATCCACTGCCTATTTTGCAACTAAAGCAAGCACTGACAGACATACCAGGTCAAATAATATGTGGGGGGATTTTAATTTTTTACAAAATCCAATAATTGATTCAACCAGAAAAGACCGGCGCCAAAATAAACCACAAGTTGCCATTGCCCTACAGAGCTGCAAAACAGATTTAGACAGCTTGGTTGGCTGGCACTCTCAAAATCCATCTAAATGTGAATACTCTTGCCATTCTGCAAAATATGACTCAGCATCCAGGCTGGACTTCTTTTTAATCTCACATGGCCTTGAAATTAGCAGATACGAGCATTTAGCAAATGCATTCTCAGACCATGCACTAATTAAGATGGAAATAATTATAGGCAATTTGGAAAAGGAGGAATCTAAAAGATGGTACTTCAATAAACTAAATCTTGCAGAACCGCAATAGTGCATAGAAATTGAGGATGAGTTAAGGGTCTTCTTTAATCTCAATAGAGGCTCGGACATAATTAATGTTGTATGGGATGCCTTTAAGGCTACATTAAGAAGCCTAATTACCTCCAAAGAAATACCAAAACAGAAGGCTTAAAGGGAGTAGAGAGCAGCTCTACAGTCTACTTTGGCCCATACAAATCAAGAGCATTATAGAAATAGGACCCTAGCTACTAAACAAAATGTATTGAATGCTAAAAAGAAAATGAGGGAATTCTATTATGAACTAGGAGATGCAGCTAGCAGTCTATACTTGCAGAAGCTCTATGAAGAGAGTGAGTACACAGGGAGACTGCTAGCCTGGCAAGCCAAAGAAAACCAGGTTCGCAATAGAATTTACTGCTTATATGATACAGCAACCAAAATTCATATGAAGACCCCATCATCGATAGGAGAGATGGTTTTTAATCATTATAAGGAGATTTATCAGGCCACTGGCCAGGTTACGATGGAAACAATTCACGAGTTTTTACAGGAATTACAAATTTCAAAATTAGGAAATGATTATAAAGAGCTGCTCCTCGCTGAATTCACAAAAGAAGAGCTAGACGTGGTTATAAGCTCCTTACCTAATGGTAAAGCCACCGGGGAAGATGGTATCCCAGGGGAATTTTTCAAAGTATTTTCTGGAATTCTGAGCCCCGAGTTTTTAACACTGGCTAATTATTTATTACAAGGAGGGACACCGCCGGAATCTTTTCGCACTGCAGTAGTAGTCAGTATTCTAATAAAAGAAAAAGATAAAGAAAATGTAAATTCATATAGGCCAATAAGCCTATTAAATACTGACTATTAAATTTTCACCAAACTGCTTGCAAATAGATTAAATAAGATGGTACGATCACTCATCAGGGCAGACCAGTGTGGTATTATAGCAGGGAGACAGCTCCACACTAATACAGTTTTTTTACTGGAAGCCTTGGACTTTTTTAGTGTTAACAAAGTAGAGGCACAGATTTGGTTTTTAGATGCCGAAAAGGCTTTCGATCTTGTCTCGTGGAACTGCCTCTTTGCAATCTTGGAGAGTTTTGATTTCCCGAATGAATTTGTATTTTTATTGAAACAAATTGATACACATTCTCAGGCGCAGATTTTAATTAACTCAGTAAACGTAGGGACTTGTCAAATAAACAGAGGCACTCGGCAAGGCTGTCCCCTCTCCCAGATTTTATTCGCTTTATTTATTGAACCGCTGGCAATTGCAATTAGGGAGAAAAGAGCTCAAACGGTACCAGAGTTAGGAATGACTAACATAAAACTTTATGCCGCGATATCGTCTTATTTGTTTAATACAAAGTTAGCCAGCCAGTCAGAAATTTTGAAAGTATTCTTGAACTTCCAAAAAATTGGTGGTTATAAAATAAATAAGACCAAAATGGAAATTATACTGTGCAACTGCACTGTAGACACTTTATTAACTGAGTTTAGGCAGACCTATAATACTTGCCCCAAGAGATATTTAGGACTTTATATAACTGAAAAAAATGGAGGATCTGTATCTATTAAACTATATTCCACTTCTAAAAAGAGTGAGTTCCCAGTTAACACGATGGAATCAACTCCCATTGTCAATAATGGGACGTGCCGCTCTAATTCGAATGTCCATTCTTCCGCTTTTTAACTTCCTTTTTAGTGCAGCTCCAGTGCAATCCAGGCTTCCTTTTTTAAGCAGATAGGTGGTATGTTCTCTTCTTTTCTATGGGCAAACAAGACACCGAGGTTGGCACTTAGCACTTTAAACTCTCCGGTCACGGAGGGTGGATTGTTTCTTCCAAATATTAGACATTTGCACATCACAGTTTCAGGTTTATTTTTTTAGACGCTCAAGAGGCAGATAATTTTTTTATGAAAAAGATCTTAAGAGAACTCAATATTATTGACCCAACATGAGTGACCAAGTACCCTAAGAAAGTACGATATAAGACCCTACAATGGCTATTCAAACAAAAAGCCCAGCTCCTGAAATATTATGACATACTAAGAATTAACAGCTCAACTAGACTTCCGAATTTACACACAGGAGAGATAGGTATCCTGGATAAAAATACACTGAGACGTTGGAAAGAAAATTGATATGATAAAATCCAGGATTTCATTGTGGGGAATAGTTGGAAAACTTGGGAAGAAATCGAAGTGGGACTCCAACACTCTAATATAATTTTAAAATGGTCTTTTATTAGACTTAACGCTACATTGGCAGAATTAGATATGGGTAATTTATTGTAGAAAACTTGTATAAGTGAAGCCTTAAATGGCCCCATACAGCGGAAGATTAGTACTTGGATAAAATCTTTTAATGAGAACAAACCGTCCCCACTGTATGAAAAGATCAGGGATAGATGGAAGAAAAGAGAAGACATAGAGATTAATAAATCAACTTGGGATAAATTAAATAAATATAATAAAGCTATATTCCGATGAGCAAATTTTAAACGGATGCAATTCTACTCGAAATGGCTGATTTATAGAACACCCTCTTTTCTCCATAACATATACCCCCAAGTAGAAGATAAGTGCTTCCGATGTGAGGAGAAGGGCAACTGGAAACACATTATATGGGAATGCTCCAAAATACGGAATTTATGGGAGGAGATTGAGAAATATCTCAGTAAACAATAGATCCCCAAATCTCACTTAATCAATCTTTTGCAGTTTTAGGCTGCTCCTCTGTTGCCTCTCCCCACGATGAAAGATTATTTATTGCAGCCCTAGTAGCAAAATCCTTAATCCTGCAACTGTGGAAAACAGATAAAGTACACACCCTTAATACATGGAGATTAAAATTATCTAAGATACAAGGGATGGAAAAGAAATATGCTTTAAGATCAGGAGCAGTGAGAAAATATGAGAAATATTGGAGTGTGTTTGAATGTTAGTTCTTCTGGCATTACTTTCTACTTTATCAAGATAAGATCTGGATCATAATTGTCGGTGGGTCTAGTATGCTCTTAGGAATTTATGTATTTATGTATGTATGTATTTGATTAAGAAATTTCTTGCACTTTAATGAGTTTAACTCAACACTTCTCTTTTCTTCACTTTTTTTTCCACTTTATCTTCTCATCAAAAGGACTAGCGACCCCAGTATTGTGATTGATCGTTAGATTCCCTGGGGTTTCTCCCTGTATTTTATACAAATAAGATTTTGAACATAGCACATTGCACTTTAAGGGAATTATCTTTTTTTCCTTGATCAGGAACTGTGATTGCACTATGGAGTATTTGTAGTTCGCTATGTATGCATTTTGTATAGCTGGAATTCTATATGAGACTTATATGTATTTTGTATTTTATATTTGTGTCAATGAACTCTCAATAAAAAAAAGAATATGTCGCATTCCAGTGCTCTCCCCTCCGCTGGCGCACAAACAGCTGCCATGTGCCGGTGCAGGCACCCTTGCACCATGGTGCAAGGATGTCTGCGCCAAGGTGTGATTATTTTTGTGCAGGAAGGGGCACCTTCCTGCACAAAAACAATCACTTAAGGCTTTTTCCTCTTTCAATGCGTGCGTAGAATGCAGCTCGCATTGAAAGAGGAAAAAACGAGAAGACATGAAAACATTTCTCCTCGTTGCGCCTTGCTACGCCACCTCTAGGGTGGCGTAGCATTCAGATGTATCTCCAGATTTACGATTTCTCGTAAATCTGGAGATGTGTCTTGTTCCATGGGTGTTGCGTTGGAACACCCACAGCAACACCCATGAAACGCCCCTTCACCGCAAAGTGCTGCGTGTGAAGGGGCCATATTTACAAGGAGAGGAAAAGTCACGCAGGGTGGCTTTTCCTCTCCTTGTAAATATGGAGCAGTCCCCTGCGTCACCAGTACGTCACAAAAAGTGACGTACTGTTGGCGCAGAGGGCTTGTAAATCTGCCCTGCAATATTGGGAACTCACCGCTATGCAGTGGGAATGTATGTGATATACTACTTTGGAAGAAAAACAGCGCACAGACACCTCCTTACAGTGGAAGTTGAAAAAATACATGATCCTGAGTACACAAACAAATAAAGCGAAAAAATACCTGTGCAGTTGTATGTACTATGCTAATACTAACTCTATATACTATTTTTCAGTTCACTAAACTGGAGGGTGCATTTTGGACCAGCACATGCTTGGACACACAACGGAGGCAAAAGGTGAACTACGAGTATTTTCTCCAGTATTTACTGCTCCATCTATAACTTTCTCTCTCCCACGTTTTAATGTTGTTTTTTCTCTCTTTCTCTTTCTCACTCTCTCTCACATCGTTTCTCTTTCTCTTTTAAAGTTATGGACGCTGCTGTCCACTCTGCCATGTACAACCTTAGCTGAGTACAAGTTGTGAACTCTGTTGGCCACAGTGTAGCCTACTTCGATATGTAGTGCACCCTCTTTGAATCACGCCAATGGCACTAGGTGAGCAAAGAAGCAAAGTTATCTGTGAATGGAGAGAGTAGGTAGTGTGCAGCACCTTCACTGCTTAGAAATATACAATTACCTCCAAGCACTGAGAATAGATAGGCTACAACAGTCTGAGGAACAGATCTTTAAGCTTCTTGCACCACTTTTGTGTCACTTTTAACATGGGAAAATTGGTGCAAGGAGCTTGTAAATCTGCCTCTAACTTCCCAACAAAAACACTCACCTCCGGACTCTGCGAGTCAATGGGGTGCAACACCGTAGCTACGCAATATTGAGAACACACCGCTATGCAGTGGGAGTGCATGGGATATACTACTTTGGAAGATAAACAGCGCACAGACACCTCCTTACAGTGGAACTTGTTGTAATATATCCTGAGTGTACAAAAAAATAAAGCAAAAATATACCTGTGCAGTTTATGGACAATTCTAATACTAGCTATTTATACTATCTTTCAGATCACTAAACTGGAGGGTGCACTATGAAGCAACACATCCGTGGACACACAACGGAGGCAAAAGGTGAGCTATGAGCATTTTCTCCAGTATTAACTGCTCCATCTATTACTTTCTCTCTCCCATGTTTTAATGTAGTTTTTTCTCTCTTTCTCTTTCTTACTCTCTCTCACATCGTTTCTCTTTCTCTTTTAAAATAATGGACGCTGCTGTCCACTCTGCCGTGTAGAACCAAAGCTGAACTCAAGTGGTGAATTCTGCTGGTCACAGTGTTTACACAAGGTAAGCAGAGCGGCCTAGATATACAATGCCTCCAATTAAATGCATTAGAAATAAGAGCTTGTTTACAAACCCCTTGCACCACTTTTGCGTCACTTTCAACATTGGAAAAGTAACACAAAACTGTTGCAAGAGTCTTGTAAATAAGCCCTAAAGAATATTGTCCGACATAATGACTTAATCTCTCACCTAATTCTGTATTATCTCTGAATCATTTTAAAGACCTGTTAATCTGTAAAGTAAAACTGACGCAGTAGGCACTTCCATACAGACACCGCTTGAACGCGGGCCTATAACACAAGTGAAATGTACCAGGCACACTGCACACATAAAAAGAAGAAAATATCATCAAGTGTTACCTTGACTTGTACTGTTTGACCTCATTTAGTCACATCGATCTAATTTTAAACACTAATTTTCTTTTTTGTTTTGCAGATTACCTACCGTACGTCTATTGGAGTCCACATCACATTTTGTTTGTTATATTGTTTTATTAAAGTTATGTTTCTAGTTCTTTATTGTATTATCTTTAAATTACGTTTCCAGTTATTTATTGTTGTTTTAATAAAAGTTAATTTTAAAAAAAGTATATGCGTCTTTTTTTTGGGGGGGTAGCGATCCCCAATACAAATGATATTTATAATTTGAAGTATAATTCTGAGGCTAACTCTTTACCAGATCTTTACCAGAGTCTGTAGCTACGACTAACGCTTCCAATTAGAAAAGTTTTAAAACTCCACAACAGTAACTGTTTTCAATTACCAACATAGTGTGGTGAACTTCTAACCTCTGTGCTCACATAAGTGTTCCATAAACTGTTACCATGGTAACAGGCAGAAAGCCATTTGGGGGTAGAGTTGAAAGGTATTAGCTGTACAAAAACCGTTATATTTACCCTGGATCCTCTACAAAACAGAAAGGAAAGCAAAGTAAAACAAAACACTGTGTACCAGATATACAACCCCCTTGCGCTACTTACACGTCCAAGGCCCACCCCTACAAAATTAAAAGTGTGTGGGCCTTAATGACGCCCCTCAAACTCCGGGAACAACCACCCCCGGGGATTTCTGTATTGTGTGATGGGGGCTGCGTGGCCATCCGCCTGGTGCCCTCGAGAGCCCTGGAGTCCGCCACGACCAGAGCCGGATCCTCAAGTGTCCCGAAGTGCCTACTCTCGGGACACTGCTGTTTGCTATGAGAAGGTGGAAGTCTTCGGGCTCCCGCCCTCCCATAGCAAACTTGGGGCCATATTATCAAGAAAGGGCGATACATTATCACCGCTTTTATTGGCAGGAAACTGCCGCTAAAGCGGCGATAATGGGCTTCATAATATGCCCTTATGAATTCCAATAGAAGTCCAGGTTCTGGTGTTAACCTGGTCTTCTATGGAAATTCACAAGGGCATATTATCAAGCCCATTATCGCCGCTTTAGCGGCAGTTTCCTGCCGATAAAAGCGGCGATAATATATCGCCCTTTCTTGATAATATGGCCCTTAGTTTGCATTTTGTAAGACAGAGCAGTGAAATCTGTTCTTACTTTCAAAATCCAAATAAGATTGCATTTCCACATGCAAGTTAGCATCTCCCCATGTGTAAAAGCAATGCCGGCTCCCGAAGAACGTGGAAAGCTGGCCGGCCGGACTGTGGGGGCATAGTGGCTCCTCTCACGGTCCCCAACATTTTTTTATAAGACCCGGGGGATACGATCCCCAGGAATATTAGAAAGTTCTGATAGGGGCTATTTTTTAACAGAAAAAGTAAAAGTTGCGCACCCAGCTCAGTGCGGCCCCTGTTGTGCACGCCCTGGATGCACGACTTATAATCTGTAGAAGGCGCGACTGCAGCACCTTTGGTGCACAACTTCTACGCGTTTGGGAGTTGCCATTACTTTTCCACAGCAGGAACTACTAACATGCAGCTCCCCATCTGCAAAAGCAATCTGATTTAAATTTTGAAAGAGAAAAAATATTTCCTTGCTATGGGACGGCAGGATGGGCACCCCGGGACACTGCAGGAGACGGCCCTTGGGGGTGGCGGTCCCCAGGGCCATCTTGGGATCCAGGAGGGGGGCCACTGTGGCCCCCCAACACTTTCAAGAAGCCCCGGCGGTCTCCGGGACTGGGGGGGTCTCAGAGCCCCCCTCAATTAATATTTTAAAGCCCCGGGGGTGGTGGTCCCCGGGGCTCGGGGAGCCTAAGAGCCCCCCACACATATACATTTACATTTACTGCATGGGGGCCGTGAGCCCCCCCGCACATATATTTTTAAAAAAGCCCCCAGACGCTAATTAGCACTAAAGCGGGCTCCGTTTTTTTCACACGATACGCGTATCCCACGCCCATCCCGCGATCCTTGTGGGACCCCGTGAGCAGGCCTAGGGGGTCAGGGTGTACCTTCCCTGTCCCTTTTGCATCTTTTGCGCACTTGTTTTTCAGTTTTCCTGTGCCTCGGCTCTACCGAGACACAAGATGGCTGCCAACACTTCCTGGTGTGTTGACAGACAGTTGACAGCCAATTAGCATGCAGCTCCTGCTCGTAAGGGTACGCGTATAATCCTCAGACGGTACTTCGTCCATAGACATATCTATTATTTTACTTTTGATTATCTCTGGAACTACTGCACGAATTTACACCATTTAACAAAAAGCGTCATCTGCGAACCAAACTCTACCTTTTTGCCAAATTTGGTGTAATTCCGTTCAGCAGTTCGGGCTGTAGCCCGTCTTAAAGGTCCCTATGGAAAATTGCATGGGGAAAACATGTTTTGGGACCCCCTTTTTTCTCGGCTCCCGTTTCACGAATCACCCCCAAACTTTCAGGGAAGGACCGGAGTGGAACAGGCCATCTTCTTGAAAAATTTCACAAAGATTCGTTGACCGGCGTCAAATTTATTCCAAATAGAATGTTGCGGATTTCCTGTGGAAACTAGGTCCTAACTATAACTACCTAATGGCGACCGCCAGTAGGTAATATATATATTGGTGGACTCATTTCTTTAAAAAGTGAAGTGGTGACATTTTGTCTCATTGAAGCAACACATGAGCATTTACTAGTGATATCATCTGTGTCCATAGGCATTTAAAATACTGCATTCATGCTGATATTAGTGCAAGATCTCAACGAAATAGTATTCTTTCTTTGTTTATGCCTGCATTTGGTGGGAAGGGCTTTAAATACCTGTACACTTTTGGCGCCAATTAGATTGAGAAAGCCTTCTGGGAAGGTGAAAAGTGTCTCTCTGAGCTCGGGGTCGAGGGAGACCCATGCAAATAAATGAGCCGTATCCTGACAGCTCCGTGTACGTGCCTTCTTCTTTGGGAGCAGGATTGGTATTCATATATATATATATATATATATATATATATATATATATTACCTACTGGCGGTCGCCAGTAGGTATATATAGTTAGGATTTTTTCTCTATGGGATTTTTGAAAATTCTATGTCTAATAACTTTGGCGTTTGTGGACGGAATTGGCTGAAATTCTCAGGAAAATGGCACATTTTGTTCCTGAGCAGCCCTTGAAAATTTGGGGGGGGTTCGTCAAGGGGGGGCCGAGAAAAAAGGGGGGTCCCAAAACGTGTTTTTAACATTGAGTTTTCCATAGGGCGGTTGGCCTCACTTTTAGCCCGAACGGCTGAATGGATTTGCACGAAACTTGGCAAAATTGTAGGGACTGGTAGCCCGATGTGCCTTTGCTAGGTCTCAATATATGTGCTTCAGTGGATTTTGAGAAATTAACGTTCAAAAAAAGATATATATCTGTAACAGCGGACCGGGCAGCGCTCCGGTTCGCGGACTTTTCGCGGTACGGAGCTTTGTGAAGCGAATCTGATTGGTTCTCCGGCGTCTGTGAACATTCCAAACAGTCCGTAGCGGCCGCCATCTTGTCTCTCGGTAGGATCGAGAGACAAGAGGAGGCCAAAGCGAAGGGGCAAATGACCATAAGGGGGCATAGTAGATCCTCGCTGACCCCCTAGGTTTGATGTGGAGGTTTTAAAAGGGCCCCGCGGGGCAAAAAAAAAATAAAAAATAATAATAATCGAACGGCTGAATGGATTTGCACGAAACTTGGTAAAATATTAGGGACTGGTAGCCCGATGTGCCTTTGCTAGGTCTCAATATATGTGCTCCAGTGGATTTTGAGAAATTAACGTTCAAAAAAGATATATATCTGTAACAGCGCTCCGCTTCGCGTAACGGAGGTTTGCGAAGCTGATTGGTTCTCCGGCGTCTGTAAACATTGCAAACAGTCCGTAGCGGCCGCCATCTTGTCTCTCGGTAGGATCGAGAGACAAGAGGAGGCCAAAGCGAAGGGGCAAATGACCATAAGGGGACATAGTAGATCCTCCTTGACCTCTTAGGTTTGATGTGGAGGTTTTAAAAGGGCCCGCGGGGCAAAAAAAATAATAATAATAATAATCGAACGGCTGAATGGATTTGCACGAAACTTGGCAAAATTGTAGGGACTGGTAGCTCGATGTGCCTTTGCTAGGTCTCAATGTATGTGCTTCAGTGGATTTTGAGAAATTAACGTTCAAAAACAAGATATATATCTGTAACAGCGCTCCGCTTCGCGGAGATAAAATTATCTCTGTATTACCTAGCTGTTGCTAACACCAGTTAGCGACGGCTAGTAGGAGATAGCGACCATCTTGGGCCCCACTTTGCATGTGAGTGATATTTATCACTAATGACATGCAAAGTGGGCGTGCCAAGATGTTAGCGACTGGAAACAGTCGCTAACATCGCTATCTCCTATTACCAACTTTTGGAAATATTCGCGATAAGCGCGAATATCTCCAAAAGCTACCACCTGCCCTGAGCAGTTCTTAGCCATGTTATCCAATGGGAGGTGGATAACATGGCTAAGAGCATTAGCTCGGTAATGCATGAATATCGCTGAGTTTTCAGCGATATTAATGCATTGCGGTCGTTTTTTATCGTATTTGCGATAAACCTTGATAATAGCAAGGTTTATCTGCGATAATTTCTGAAGATGCTTAGCGGTAAAAAATTAGTTGCTAAGCATCGTTAGGGATAAATATCGCTTAACTTTGGTAATATGCCCCAACGTCTGTTAACGTTCGATTCGAAGGAAATCAGGAAGTGTTGAAAAACATTGTCTGCGCCATCTTGCCTTTTTTCAAATGCCACACTTTTGTCGTGCACGGCAGTCATTTTAGATGCCTTGACCAGACCCACTCTCTGCACGCTGTCGATCCTTAGCATGGCTCCCCACCCTCGCAAGCATCTCCCCCAGGCAGTGGTCACCCCCGCTCTCTGTCTTATGCATGGGTAATAAACAACCCCCCATCTGCGCTGCTCTTCCCTGAGAATCACACCCTGTGCCCGCCCGACACCTCCCTTTCGCCCTATTCACTACCGCACCCTCTGACACTCCTTTTCCTCTGTGTCCGATTGTCCAGGCCGGTCCTAGGGTATCAGCTAGCCCTGCAGATGTAGTTTATGGCCCCAGCTGTAAAGAATCACCCCTCTTCAAAGGAGTTATAGTAGATCAAGGCCCACACTCGATGAGATCCGTCACAGCAGACGCGTTCCTATTATCTGAAAACCATCCTGTATTGTGATTGGGGAGGGGACCGAGCCTGAAGCGGAAGATTCCAGGGATGACTCTTTGTACATCAAAGTTTTTACAATTATGTGTCACATTAAAAATATATAGCACTCCAACAAAGTAGTAAGATTATAAAACTTTAATAACTTATAAATATATACAAGAAAACAAAAACAGTAATAACATATAAACATTTTTAGGGAAAAACAACGAAGTAGCGGTCGGCTGTGCGAATAGTCCCAACGCAGCACAACGTCCAGATTTCACTGATTTCGGAATCCGGCGTGGGGCGTCGCGGGGGGTGGGTCATCAGTAGCAAACTGTTGTGCGAATAGTTCCAAGGCAGCAGAACGATGGCACCAAGGTGATGTCCAGTAAGTTGCCGCACTGGTTTTGGTATCCTACAATGCTGCTCCGAATAACGGCGTGGGGCGCCCCGGGGGAGGCGGCGTGAACGGGCCTCTCCAGGTGGAGTCTCGTCTGTTGTAGTGGGGCGCCCCTTTACCGTTTCAGTTGCCATTCCGTCCGCTTTTGGTCCACTGTGTCAAAAGCCGCAATTCAGCTGAGTTGCGCCCACTCTTGCGGTGCAGCGATAGGCGGCTGTCACAGGACTCTCAAAATGGCGGCAGGCTGTTTCCTTTTTGGGCCTGGTCCACTGAAATGGCCCTGGGACACCTTGGAAATCGGACGCTTGTCTGCTAGGTCTTGGACCCCATTCTCGAAAGCGTCCCCTCCGCCTTGAGGATTCATCAAAAGTTTTGGGGGCCACCGACTCCTGCAGGCTTCTGGTGGGGAGCGGCTGCCATGATTGCTCGCGGAATGACTACGACGGAGCCACGAGATGGTGGTGCTTTCATGGTGACGGCAGCTTCAGTCTGAAACATCCAGAAACAAGGTGGGGCTTTCATCGTTTGGGGAAAAAAAAAGTTTTCATCCAATGAAAAGTGTTGTTTTTAGGTCATATGATCAAGCCTTCCATCATTAGGAAACCAAAAGTAAAATGAACCAATGAAAAGTTTTATAAACAAGTCACATGACCTGTTATGCGGCATAGGGTATAATATGCGGAGAAAATACGTTGGCACGTGAGGCGGCGTCAGTAGCGGACCGATGTGCGAATAGGCCGAAGGCAACACAACGCGCCAAGATCCGGATGGCACCGAGGTGGTGTCCAGCAAGTTGCAGCACTGGTGTGGCCATCCTACAATGCTGAAAGTCGGCGTGGGGCGCCCTGTTGGCCTGTGAGTTCGCGTCAGTAGCGGACCGATGTGCGAATAGGCCGAAGGCAGCACAACGCGCCAAGATCCGGATGGCACCGAGGTGGTGTCTAGCAAGTTGTCGCACTGGTGTGGCCATCCTACAATGTTGAAAGTCGGCGTGGGGCGCCCCGTTGGCCTGTGAGATGGCGTCAGTAGCGGACCGATGTGCGAATGGGGCCAAAGGCAGCGCAACAATATTTTCTGACTAGAAGACACCACAAGGCGCTGAGATGCCAAGATCCGGATGGCACCGAGGTGGTGTCTAGCAAGTTGCCGCACTGGTGTGGCCATCCTACAATGTTGAAAGTCGGCGTGGGGCGCCCCGTTGGCCTGTGAGATGGCGTCAGTAGCGGACCGATGTGCGAATGGGGCCAAAGGCAGCGCAACAATATTTTCTGAATAGAAGACACCACAAGGCGCTGAGATGCCAAGATCCGGATGGCACCGAGGTGGTGTCTAGTAAGGTGCACTGGTGTGGCTATCCTACAATGCTGAAAGTCGGCGTGGGGCGCCCTGTTGGCCTGTGAGATGGTGTCAGTAGCGGACCGATGTGCGAATGGGGCCAAAGGCAGCGCAACAATATTTTCTGTATGGAAGATACCACTAGGCGTTGAGATGCGAAGATCCGGATGGCACCGAGGTGATGTCTAGCAAGTTGCTGTACTGGTGTGGTCATCCTACAATGCTGAAACTCGGCGTGGGGCGCCCCATTAGCCTGTGAGATGGCGTCAGTAGCGGACCGATGTGCGAATGGGGCCAAAGGCAGCGCAACAATATTTTCTGAAGAGAAGACACCAAAAGGCGCTGAGATTCCAAGATCCGGATGGCACCGAGGTGGTGTCTAGCAAGCTATGCAGCTGAGTTGCGTGCGCACTTGCGGCGAATAGGTCGAAGGCAGCACAACAATGTTTTCTGAATAGAAGACACCACAAGGCGCTGAGATTCGGTTACCACCGAGGTGATGTCTAGCAAGTTGCCGCACTGGTGTGGCCATCCTACAATACTGCTCCGAATAACGGCGTCATGAATGATGGGTCATGAATGATGTAATATGTGACATCATCAGCAGTGGATTGCGGGTGCGCGATATATAGTTAGTGAAACTAACTATATATGGAATTTCAATGGTTTTGTGTGAGTAAAATAAGGTTTTTTAAATGCTAATTCCTAACTATATATGGTCTATAACCTATGGTTTTTTCAGTGAATATATATATATATATATATATATATATATATATATATATATATATATATATATATATATATATAGAGAGAGAGGAGTTACGGAGAAATAAAAACAACTAGAAACAGAGCTAGTTACAGTCGGGTGTGCGAAAGCTACAAACACACTCGTCTTAAAGGTGCATAACAGTATTCCAGCATTTCAAGACGCTGTAATGGCGGAAGCAGCGGACATACTTCGTGATCGTGAGGCAATTGCTGACGCATTGTTCTCTAATCTACCTGAAAATATAGCAAGCAAAGAAAGTGGCGATGCAGGCGCATTTGACAAGCAAGTAAACATGAAAACTTTATTAAAAAAATTGGAAAAATTACAGAGAACAGAACTGACTAAATGGTGGGAAAGTAAATCCCTACAAAAGTACAAAGAAGCCGGAAGAGTTCCCAGGGGACTGAGGGTGTTAATTGTATTTGTATTTGTATGTGGATTTATAGAGCGCGATTGATGCCCGGGGGCGTCCAAGCGCTAGAGGACCGACAGAGTTTTAAGGCACAGGAGGGGGGGTTGCCAAAGAATTACTGTGGGGAGTTGAACAGAAGTGTCTTGAGCTGTTTCCGGAATGAGGTGAGATTGGAGTTAGCTCTCAGGTGGAGAGGAAGGGCGTTCCACAGCTTGGCAGCGTTATGGGCGAAGGTCCTACCACCTGATCTGGCTCTTTTTATTCTGGGTGCACTGGCCATAAAGGTCTGGTTTGAGCGGAGGTTTCTGCTTGGATGGTAGTGAGAGATTAGGTCGCGGGTGATTATGGGGCCCGTGTCCCAGAAGGCCTAGTGGGTGATGCACAAGGCTTTAAAGTGGATTCTTTGGCGGACTGGCAGCCAGTGTACACTGTTCAGGCTGGCTCTGACAGATGCGCGACGTGGGAGCTGGAGCAGTGTCCGGGCTGCACAGTTCTGTACTCTTTGAAGTCTCCGTAGAGTATAGTCTGGTGCAGCGAGGTACAGGACGTTATTGAAATCCAGGCGGGACTGGATCAGACCCTGGATGGCCACCTGTTTAGCCTCCATAGGTAAAAGATGAAGAACTTTTTTGAGCATCCTAAGAAGGCCGAAACAGATGGCCGAGAGTTTGGTAGCTTGTGTATCAAATGACAGGGATCTGTCCAGCCGTACCCCAAGACTCCTGATGTTGTCCTTAGGTGCTGGGGGGGTGCCCAGGCTGGGTGGCCACAGGGAGTTGAAGGAGCTTGGGTTCGTGGGGCCTAGAAGCATAAGCTCCGTCTTGTCCCTGTTTAGCTTGAGTGATGAAGAGGACATCCAGCTCTTTACCTCCTCAAGGCACCTACAGAGTCCTCCGCTCATGGGCATGTTGGTCTCCTGCGCCAGTGAGACCACCAGCTGGGTGTCGTCCGCATAGGAGATGATCTTAACTCCATACGGACGAACAACCTCAGCCAGTGGCCTCATATAAATGTTGAATAGCGCCGGGCTTAAAGAGGAGCCGTGTGGGACCCCGCATCTTAGTGGTCTGCTGGTGGACACTGATTCACCGTCGAATACCTGAAAGGATCTGTCTTTCAGGAAGGACTCGAACCATAGCCATGCCTTGTGCTTAACGCCAACATTAGACAGACGGGTCTGCAAGGTGTCATGGCTGACCGTGTCAAAGGCCGCGCTAAGGTCAAGGAGGATCACTGCCACTGATCCTCCTTGGTCCAGGATTTTTCTGGATTCCTCGGTGACCATGAGGAGGGTGGTCTCGGTTCCGTGCTTGGGTCGGAAGCCTGTCTGGGTGGGATCTAACAGTTGGTTGGTTTCTAGGAAGGTGACCAGATGGCTATTGATGTATTTCTCCAAAACTTTGCTCAGCCAGGGAAGTAGGGAGATTGGCCGATAATTGCTGAAGTCTAGTGGGTCTAGGCTGGGTTTCTTCAGCAGGGCTTGAACCATGGCCCGTTTCCATCCAGGCGGGACCGTGCCGGATGAGATAGAGGCATTCAAGAGGTCCATTATGATGGGCAAGGTAACCTGAGATGCCGACATTATAATGTCTGGTGGAGCCGGGTCGTTAGGGGAGCCAGATTTGACTTTCCGGGCTACGGATTCCAGGGACACCAGATCTAGGGGTGGGAAGTGATCCAGTGTCGAAGGAGGCTGTGGGGAGGGGTGTGTCAGGACTGTGTTAGTCAAGGCTGGGACGGGGGCGGCCAAGGGGGGGAAGGAGGCATAGATTTTGTCAACTTTTTGATGGAAAAAGGCTGCTACCTTGTTGCAGTGTTCTGAGGATTTGGTTTCAGGCAGGCTGGGTGGTAGCTTAGTGAGATGCTTTACTATTTGGAAGATCTCCCTTGGTTTTGATTTGGCTGAAATGATTTTGTTAGAGAAGTATGCAGCTTGAGTGGTTTTGATTTCTTCTTTGTACTCTTTAAGTAGCGTTCGGTATTGTTTTTTTTCCATTGGAGCAAAGGCCAGACGCCATTTCCTTTCAGCTTTCCTGCATAGGCGTTTCTTTGCCCTAAGGGCCTCTGAGTACCAGGGTGCAGTTTTGTGGGAGCGTTTCAGAGTGGTTTTTCTTTTGGGGAGAATGTTGTCAAGGGATTGGGTGATCAAGTCTTCATATGTCTGGTTAGCTAAGCAGGGATCCTTGTCAAGAAGAGGAGAGTTGCTGGCGAGATTGGTCATCCATTTATCAACTGGAAGGCGGGACCAGGCTCTGGCTATTCGAACTGTGGGTTTGATGGTTGGGGCTTTGGATGTGGTCCAGGTGAAGGGGATTAGTGAGTGGTCAGTCCATGGAAGGGGGATTGGTGGACTTGATGCCAGATCTGCACAATTGCTGAACACTGGGTCCAGCAGATGGCCCTTGACATGAGTGGGGGACCTGACGATTTGGGTTAGCTGCAGCGCTGCTAAGTCATTTGTCAGCATGGTTGCCGTGTGATCGGTTGGGGAGTCAAAGTGACAATTGAGATCACCTAGCAGGGTGATGTTCGAGGAAGTGCTGACGCGTTCAGCCACAATCGAAGCGAGGAGATTGTGGAATTGCTTGGGAGGACCTGGGGGCGGTAGATTAGAGTTCCTGTGAAGCAGATGTTAGGGGAGAGTTTGAGGCTGAAGGCTAAGCTCTCGCAGTCAGGAATGGTTTACGGGATTACTCGACAGAGGAATTGGTTTTTATAAATAATTGCTAAGCCTCCTCCTCTACCCTCAGGGCGGTCCAGCCGAATGATTTGGTAGCCGGGAGGGAGGGCTGTGACGACCGCAGGGTCCGAGTCTGTAGCCAGCCATGTTTCTGTCAGGAAAACAATGTCTGGCAGACGTTCTTCCAGCAACAGTGCAAATTCTGCCCTGTGTTTGGGCAGGGATCTGCAGTTGAGCAGGAACATGCGGTACTCGTGTGTTTGATCTGGGGCCGGCTTAGGTTTGAGCGTAGATTGACAGGAGGGACAAGTAAATGGAATGTTTTCTGCGTGAAACTGGGGCTGATAGCAATCTCTGCCGTGGGGTCTTAATCCCAGAAGGGTTTCTGCGCTGTAATGCTTGAGTTTTGTGGCCTGGGATGAAGGGGGGTGGCCCTAGGTCCGGTCTCGGCACGGACGAGCACAGACGAGCTTGCCTTATGCGCGCCTTCGGCGCGCAATCGTCGCGCCCGCTGCGCTCGTCCGCTGCGCCTCCGGTACATGCACATGTTTTGTAGGGAGGGGACAGGTCGGGCGTGGCCTTGAGTGGGCGTGTCCCAATCAGGGCAAGGGGAGATTAGAAGGCGGAAAAAGCGGCGATTTCGCCCTTAACCAGCGCTCGTTTTCAGCGTGGAAGGGTGCCTGTACACAGAGGTTATGTCCCAGGAGGGGTGAGTGAATTAAAATCCAAGTGGCAAAAAATAAAAAAATTTATGTTTAAAACAGTGATTCTTCTGTCTCCTACTACTCCCGGCTGCGCCTCAGGAGGGTCCAAGTTATCTAACTTGCTAGTAATTCAGCGCGTTTTTATAGCTTGAGATGAGGGACGTGGCCTTGAGTGGGCGTGTCCCAATCAGGGCGAGGGGAGATTAGAAGGCGGGAAAAGCGGCGATTTCGCCCTTAACCAGCGCCCGTTTTCAGCGTGGAAGGGTGCCTGTACACAGAGGTTATGTCCCAGGAGGGGTGAGTGAGTTAAAATCCAAGTGGCAAAAAATAAAAAATTTTAAGTTTAAAACAGTGATTCTTCTGTCTCCTACTACTCCCGGCTGCGCCTCAGGAGGGTCCAAGTTATCTAACTTGCTAGTAGTTCAGCGCGTTTTTATAGCTTGAGATGAGGGGCGTGGCCTTGAGTGGGCGTGTCCCAATCAGGGCGAGGGGAGATTAGAAGGCGGGAAAAGCGGCGATTTCGCCCTTAACCAGCGCTCGTTTTCAGCGTGGAAGGGTGCCTGTACACAGAGGTTATGTCCCAGGAGGGGTGAGTGAATTAAAATCCAAGTGGCAAAAAATACAATTTTTTAAGTTTAAAACAGTGATTCTTCTGTCTCCTACTACTCCCGGCTGCACCTCAGGAGGGTCCATGTTATCTAACGTGCTAGTAGTTCAGCGCGTTTTTATAGCTTGGGATGAGGGGCGTGGCCTTGAGTGGGCGTGTCCCAATCAGGGCGAGGGGAGATTAGAAGACGGGAAAAGCGGCGATTTCGCCCTTAACCAGCGCTCGTTTTCAGCGTGCAAGTGTGCCTGTACACAGAGGTTATGTCCCAGGAGGGGTGAGTGAATTAAAATCCAAGTGGCAAAAAATAAAATTGCTCCATCTTTCGAAAACCCCAACCCTTTAATGCTGCAGGAATGGGCCACCAATAATTTGGATGCATCCATAAATATGGTATGCATCCTCATAAAATATGCTTACATCGATAGAGCAGAGGTTGTAAAACAGATTGAAGAGGTCAACCTAGAATTAAATAACATGGAACAACAAGACAGCATTAAAAAAAAAAGAAAATATTAAAAAACGACTGGAGAAACATGAAAATACAATTAAGGAGCGTAAAGTTTTTAAATTCTCCAGGGATAAAAGAGACTATGAGACTGGGAGAATTCTTACATTTTCTAAAAAATTTGAAAGCGTAAAAAGGAAAGCAATGATGCCTAGAACAACGGACATAATAACATCAACACATGATATCAGCAATCTGACTGACACGGAGGCAAGCTCTTCAGTCAGTAGTGTGGAATCAGATGATGGCAGTTTGATGAGTGAAGGGACTGGCCAGTCCTCCAGCTTTACTCCATCCGAAGAATTGGGGTTTATGATCGAAGATCAGAGACAAACCCTAAGACCCAGGATACCAGGGAAAATAAAAAAATCAAACGTAACAACCGCCGTCATCAAAGGCGCAAATGCAAGAGGCAACTGGCGAGGGAAAAGAGGGAAAGGGAAATCCCAACCGGATCAGTAAATGCAGAAAGTAAAGCTGGAAATAACACTGTAATTAATCTGACCAACCTCGACCTTGACATGGCAGAAATACAGCTGTTATCATTAGGTCTCTCTTTTTGTCCAAAATCCGGTTTCAAGTATGTACAATCAAGAATAGATGTTTTTCAATTCATACGTAAACTCAAATTGGTCAAATTTCACAAATTGAACAAAGCAAACAAAACAGCAGTAGCTATTACAACTGATAATCAACCAAGGGTGAAATTTCAAGTATTGGATGTGCCAAGACTGAGAGAGGCACACTCATTAGCTGGTTTGACTGGGGACAATGATGAAAACACACAACAAGAACTGGGTGGAATGGGCATTCCAAGCACTTGTGCGTCTATTAGTCCGTTCAAGCCGTCATCAACTTTTATTCCAGTCATGCCACGTGATGCTATTGACATTTTTAGTGATTGTGTCATAGAGGATTTGAAAAAATTGAACAGAGTTGTTGCAAACAAGAAACATAACAGGAGCTACAGAGAACAACAATATACTAAACTCATGAAAAAGATCAATGAGAAAGGCATTATTGTCAAGAATGCTGACAAAGGGGGTAATATTGTTTTATGGCCCCGAGATGCTTACATGGAAGAAGCTGGTAGACATTTAAACGATGAATCATGTTACAAAAAGGTCTCATTTAATGAGTTACGTATAATTAAAGATCTGGTGTTCAAAGAACTTGCCCAGTGGAAAAGAGAGGGTTTGATCAGTAAGGAAGAATTCAACTTTCTAAAGACCAATCATCCCATTACCCCGACCTTGTATTTTATACCTAAGGTTCAAACGCAGATCAACCCTGTACCTGGATGTCCAATCATATCTGCACAGGGAGGACTACTAGAACCTATGTCTAAATATGTGGATTTTTTTATCAGGGGATATGTGGAAACCCTCCCTTCATATATTAAGGACACTGGCCATTTTTTAGAAAAGCTCAATCATGACCAGGGTTTAAAAGCTACTAAATGGTATCTCTCATATAGGGATATCAAGTTTTATGAACATAACAAGATGCTATTAAACATGATTAACATTTGTCTTAAAAACAACTATTTTCTATTTAACTCTATGGTATATGAACAACTCCGGGGCGTGGCGATGGGGGCATGTTTTTCCCCCAGTTTTGCATGTTTACATGTAGGTTGGTGGGAAGAACATGTCCTTCGCCATGTCCTGGAAAAAGAATTCACTGACAATGTCATTGCATGGCGGCGTTTCATTGATGATGTCTGTGTGATTTGGCAGGGCTCTGTCGAATCAGCACACAGGTTCACTGACATCATCAATGACAACAATTTGAACCTGAAATTTACTGCGAACATTAATAAGGAGAAGGTCGAGTTTCTAGATGTAGAGATCTACATTCTCAACGATGTCAACAACACCATACTACATAGGAAGGAAACTGAGGGGAACTCGATCCTCCATGCAAGCAGTACCCACCCCAGGCACCTTGTCAAGAGCATCCCCTATGGGGAATTCTTGCGTATTAAGAGAATTTGTAGCAGTACAGAGGATCTGACTATCTGTCTCGATTAGGCGGCACAGAGATTTTTAGCAAGGGGATACAGTATGGCAGACTTGAAGATGGCTTTATCCAAATTAGACAGCTCTGAAAACACGGACATTACTAATGACAACCATGCATCTAGTTTTAGAGTACAGGATGAGACGGTTGAAACTGGGAAGGCACCTATCAGACTTATAACAGCATATAATTATCAACATAATAAGGTCAGACAAATCATAACTAAAAACTGGCCTATTTTAAAGTCTGACATAACAATTGCACCGGAAATGGAGGACTTTCCTAGTATAACTTTCAGACGAGCACCCTCTATGAGGGATTCTCTAGATAGATCATGTCCTGAAGTTCAAAAGAAAGATAATTGGTTGTCTAATAGAACTGGCTTTGTAAAATGTAACTCGTGCAGAGCATGCAAATTTGGTATTAACAAAAGAGAAATACAAGATGCTTTCTCCTTAGAGCCTTTTAAATTAAAAGGATTTTTTACATGTAAAACTGAGTTTGCCGTATATATACTGGAATGTACTTGCCAACTGAAATATATAGGCAGTACAAAATTACCAGTTTTTAATCGCATTTTACAACACCCCCGTGCGATTGTTAATTCTGACCCCAGCTACCCCGTGGCTCGGCATTTTAAATTTGGACATCAAAATAATCTCAAGGATTTAACTTATTTTGTGATTGATGCCATACCCAAATCAATAAGAGGGGGGGACAGAGAAAGGAGATTACGTCATCTGGAAAGTCAATACATAGTACAGTTTGACACTAAAATACCGAATGGCCTTAATACAGGAGAGGACTTGGAGGAGTCGCCGATGGTGGAGCTCCACGCCTCCACGTAGCACCTGGGAACGGTGCTCCTAGCTCCCCCCCCCTCCTCGAGGTTGATGATGGCGAAAGGCTGCTGGCATCTCAGCAGCTTCTGCTCTGGCTGCGGCTCTGTTTCCTGGATGGCTGCCTAGGATCAACGTGAGGAATAGTGTGAGCGGTTCCCGTCTTGCACGCTCGCTTTCCTTTGGGCAGCGCTTCAGCAGAATGTGAAAAACGGCAGCATCGAGGGAAAGACTTCTGGCATTAATAGGCTTTGGCGTGCTTTTCTATTGTTTGTTTCTCCCACGGCAGAGAGAGCAAAGTGTATCACGGAGGATAACAGGTTCTTCCTGATATCGACCTCAAGGTTACCCGGTTACAGGCAGTTATCACGCATAAGGAGTTAAAAGAATTTATCGCTCGCAGTTCAGGTTCCTTTTCAAGCATGAAGAGATAATAAAGCTATCAAACCAACGCGTGAAGGGTGCAACGGCTGCTGTGCAGACGGCTACTACGGTTGCGTAGAAGCAAAAGGATTTAAAAAACACTTAAGGCTCCCTTTCTTTTTTCCTTTCCAGTTTAACGTGTGAAAGGAGTGACGGCTGTGGAAAAGTACATGTCATCGCCAGAGTCATCTGGATTTGAGCTTTGTTTTTGCATCGTGGGCTTAAAGGACTTCCAGCCTGCAATTGCATTTGTTGTCCGGTAAGCCCCCCCAATACTAATTGGGTCTTACAACCTATATAATTGTTGTGTGTAATATGGGCAAACTTTTAACTGCTCGAGGTAAGGCGTGGGCTTGGCGACAGCAGGCTGAGGAGGCAGCTGCTAAATTAGCGGAGAAAGGGGACTCCAGGGAAGAAAATTCGGTACACTCCTCGGAAAGCTCAGAAGAGCTGGAGGAATCTCCGACAGAACGTTCTGTTACATCCAGCCCAGGAATTAATTTTGGGAAAACGGAAACTGCGAAATTTAACACTGGAGAGGTGCCGCCTAATCAATTCACTCATTACGATTTGAATATGGAAAATAAGGCTAAGACACCCGGACCCCTCCAGCCCTCCAAACAATTCCCACTGTTTGATAAGAAATTAACTATGTCTCCTCCTAATACTCTGATCCCTTTGCCTCTCAATCAACTTCCATATTTGCCAGCTGACACTGTGCCTTTAGATAATTCAAAGACGAAATTGGCATCTAATACTATTTCTGTAAGCACCCTCTCACATGGAATAAAAGGCACAGTTACAACAGATCAAACAACGGAAGAATCAGCGAGCACAGTCTGTACTTCGGTAGTACAGGATGCAAATTCTGGAAATGAGGTGGATCCTTTTAGCCCTATTCTAGATATGGACACCGAGACAGTGGGTGAAATGAAGATGTCCGTTAAAGACATGTTAAATTTAATTTTAGACGAGATAAGGGAGGTGAAGAGGTCTCAAAAAACGAAACTGGCCTCTATACATCAGAGACTGGATAAAATTGAACAACTTGTATCCACTCTTCCTGCCCGTCTATTAGAAGCTGAGGAGAGAATCTCTAATTTGGAGGACCAAATGACAGAGGCCAAAAAGGAGGCTAAAAACGTATTTAAGATAACAAGGGGAATGGAGATTAAACTTGATGATATAGGAAATTACAATCGAAGATCGAATATTCGAGTAGTGGGGGTTCCAGAAGGAATTGAGGGATCTGATATGCTTCTCTGGGTCACATCATTCCTTCAGTTGGGCGTGATTCCCAAATTTAAAGGTGATTTAACCATCACCAGAGCCCATCGGGTTCGGGCCCACCCACTCCCAAATTCCACCCTACCTCGTACCATTTTGCGGATGTTAGGATTAAAGAACAAATCCTTTCGAAAGCCATTAAACAGAGGCAGTTTCCTGTAAATGCAATGCTGAAATGTCGAATTTGTTCTGACATGTCAGCCGCTGCGGCTAGACGAAGGAAGGAGTTCGTAATGATTTTACACCTATTTAAGGCTAAGGGGGCTCAGGCTATGATAGCTTAGCAGTCGAAGCTTAGAGTCTTGATTAAAGGCACATTCTATATGCTGTCTGATGTTGAGGAAGCTCAGGAGCTGCTTAAAGAGATGGAAGATGGTTAGATAGGCTGGGAAATTCATCTTTCTATCCTTGCTTATCATCATCATGTTTTTTCTTTTAGTCTGGGGGGAGGAGAATTAAGGAGGGCGGCTGAAGGGGTGTAATAACACTACACCTCAATGTTAAGGGATAGAGCTTTGTGGCTAGCATGGGGGAGGGAAAGCAGAGTAGGAGAAGAGCCACAAGCTTGGGGGGGTCAAGGGGTCGGATCAACGGGTGTTGGGGGTAAAAAGAATAAAAAATGAAGTCCTTGATGTTATAAATTTCTCTTTTGTTAGGCACAGAGGACAAAGAATTGGTTTTTCTTCTGGCAGATACAGAATGAGGGGATTTATTTTTGCTTGGTCTAAGGGGGAATAAAAGCTGTTTGTTTGTTAAAGTTAAATGTCTTCTAGAACTGGGTTGAAAATTGTTTCTTTTATTGTGAATGGCCTAAACTACAAGTAGAAAATGCGTGCAATAGAAACATGGATTATGACTGAGAATCCTGCAGTAATATTGTTACAGGAAATCCATATTCCAATCTCAAAAGTTGAAGATTTCACTATGTTTAAAGCTTGGGCCTCATATCGCGGTTTTTCTTTATTTACCGAGTCTCAGGAGAGGCATTGCACTTTTTTAAAATAAAAATCTGCACACTGAAATTATACAAACAGAGGAGGGAGGCCAAGGCCGCTGGTGTTGGGTCACATGTAAACTGAAAAACAGACAAATACCTCTAACTTTTGTTAGCTTGTATGCTCCTCTAAATGATAATTCTCTGATTTATGAAGACCTGTTTCAGTCTTTAATAATGGTTGGAGGGGATATTGTTATCGGAGGTGATTTCAACATTCTTATGAATTTAAATTTAGACTCCACTACTGATATAAAAAAACAGTCTAAACCTAAATCATTTAGATCTATTATTAACAATGTGAGGACACTGAATCTCTGTGATCCATGGCGGGTACAGAATCCCTTAAAAAAAGAGTTTACTTGCTGGTCGGGAAGATTTAATTCATCCTCTCGTATTGATTTTTTTTCTACAAAATTACATTTTTTGTGTCAGAAGATTTTACATAATGGCTTTTCCGACCATGCTATGTTAATTATTGAGTTCTTTTTGGGGAGAGTAAGAGAACTTCTAAACAATGGGTTTTTAATAAGACATATCTGTTAGATAAATCATGGGTAACATCACTTAAATTAGAGATAGGAGAATTTATTGCACGCAATATTGGTACTGCTCCTCTTCATGTCGTTTTGGACTCCTTGAAGGCTTTTATTCGGGGGGTTATTATAGGAAAAGATGCAATGGAATCTTCCATTACTAGGAATATGAAGAATTTGCTGCAGCAAAAAATACAGGCATTAATTCAACAAAGATATTATAATCCATCTGCTAGCGTACAGAATCAATTAAATGCTGCTAAATGGGAGCTTAGTGCGTATTATTTTGTAAAAAGTGAGGAGATTTTCTGCAGGCAATCACAAAAAATCTATGAACATAGTAACTTTACTGGAAATTTTTTAGCTTGGCAGATTAAAGAACAAGCTGCGGCTAATACGATTCACTCCTTAAAATCCCCAATTACTCACACGGAAACTTCAGACTCCGGGGAGATAGGGTCAATAATGCTCTCTCGTTATGAAAATATTTATAGCACGTTTTATAACACAGATTAACAAAGGCTAAATGACTTTTTAGATAAATATCCTCTTCCAATTCTTTCTCAAATAGACCAACAGGCATCGGCAATTCCATTTTCTAGGGAAGAAATAGAACTGGTGGTAAAAAGTCTTCCCCACGGGAAGGCATGTGGTCTGGATGGACTCCCTGCTGAGTTCTTCCTGGTTTTTTTTAGTTCTCTTTCGCAACTTTTTCTGTTACTATTAAATTCTATGCTGGAGGGAGGCCCAATCCCAGCTTCCTTTCAAGATGGAACGGTGGTCAGTTTTCTGAAGAGGGGGAAGGAACCTAAAGATCCTAACTCTTATAGGCCAATCACATTGTTGAATTCTGATTATAAAATTGCTACAAAATTACTTTCAATTCGTTTTAATAATGTTGCCACAGAATTGATTCATCCAGATCAGAATGGATTTATTGCAGGTCGACAATTTATCACTAATACACATTATTTGATTGAAGCTTTAGATTATTTTGAAACTCGAGAGATTCCTGCTTTAGTTCTACTTTTGGATGCGGAAAAAGCTTTTGATTTAGTGGTTTGGGAGACACTGTTTTTTATTTTACAGCGTTTTGGGATTCCAACACAAATTATTAATTTAATTCAGAATCTATATAGGGGCGCAAAAGCTAATATTATTGTTAATGCAGTTATTGTGGGTTTGATTGTAGCTCAGCGAGGTACAAGGCAAGGTTGCCCATTGTCACCTGCCCTTTTTGCTTTCTTTATCGAGCCACTAGCTGTTGCAATTCGGAACTGCGTATATATTTCTCCTCCTATAACCTCTATGCCCCAGATTAAATTATATGCGGACGATATAATGTTACTGATTAAACCTGAAATGCAATCTCAAACACAGTCCCTTTTCATCTTCGAAGAATTTGAGGCTCTTGGGGGATATCGAATCAATAAAAAGAAAACTGAGATCTTAGTTTGTGGTGGTATAGACCCCGAACATCATCCCGACATACACAGTTGTACTAATAATAGACTGAAGAGATATTTGGGGGTCTTTTTTTCTCCCTCAGTAAGAGATTTATACTCATGGAATTTCGATCCTCTTATTCAAAAGGTCCGCAACATGTTTACACGTTGGAATGTATTGCCATTATACATTTTGGGCAGGGTTGCTCTGATTAAAATGTCAGTCCTTCCCCTATTTAACTTTCTGTTTTCTACGATTTCTTGTTGTTTGCCTAGCTCTTTCTTCTCAAAAGTTGAGTCCTTATTTTCAGCTTTTGTTTGGGCAAAAAAGACCCCCCGAATTGCAATCAATACACTGTATGAAGATACGGAACAAGGAGGTCTTGCGTTACCAAATCTTAAAGATTACTATAACGCATACTTCGCACAGTATTTGTCAAGATTTAAACGACCAGTCAATGGCAAGACATTATTTATAATTTTTTTCTTCGATCTCATTTGTCAAGAGACTAAAATCCCCTCCCCGCTGCAGGTTCTCAAATCACCCAAATTTGTGCGTTACAAGGTCCTGATTTGTTTTTTTTTTTTAAATGTGGCGCCATGCTTAAAAGATATTCACTCTCTCTCTTGAATCTAACAATTTCACTAAGTAGCGTTTTTTCCTTCATAGACATCAACATTGGGTCTGAAACTGTTGCTAACTAGGGTAGAGCAGGGTTTTCAACGTTGTTAAATTTTGTGAAAAATGGATCATGGCTCACTTTGAATGAGATGGCAAGTTTAATCCAGGGGAATTTTCTGTTGATGGGCTTGTATAAATTGATTCATAAATCCCTGGGACAAATTGATTTAGCACAGATCAGTCAATCTTCTCAGTTGACTAATGATATTTTCGTGTACACATGCTCTAAGAACCCCGGAGAGTGGAGACGCTGCTTAGCGCAAAGTAGGGAGGGAGACCCAAGCTCTAAAGCAATTAGAAAATGGCAGAAACACGAAAATTCTGAGTTGACCCTATGTCACGGCTCCAGATGCTTTGCAGAGGCAGAACAGACGCTAATCCCATTCGCCCACTAATCGGTGTCGCTGCTATAAGCTACTGAACCAACCAGGGGGAAAAGAGGAAGTGGATTGAGAGAAGAGACACTCCGTCTGCTGAGGCACCCCGGTCAGATTCTGGAATCTTCTATTCAGTTTCTTCTGACTGATTACTTGGGTGTCTAATGCACAAAAGCGGGGTAGAGGTATGAGAACAACAACATACCAGTATACTCCTTAATGCTATACTCTAAATGGTACTTATCCTACCAGCTATCTTCGGAGCCTTCGCCTCTCTTCTATGTTTGATTTTTAAGACGTGGAAGTTCTGTCTAGAAAGGAAACACTACATTACTAAAACTATCTATATAGCAAGTCCTTCCTTATTAATTAAGTTACTCCTCTTGTACCTTTAAGACTTCCAAGCGCTGCCTTAATTGTTTCTTATGTCACCTGGTCCAGTGATACTCAGGAACTATTTACAGAAGTAGTCTTGGCACAAGGAATCCTTCAGATGCGCGCAAAAAGGAAGAAGGAAGGAGCAGGGGGGGGAAGGGTAGAACAAGGAAGAGCGCAATGAAGGGAAAAGTCGCCTTAGGCCAAAAGGTTATTTTGCTAATGCTGCAGTTGGAGTCTTACTGTGCTCTCTGCTGACGTTTATTCTCGTAGCTCCGCTCCGTGGTTCAAACCCGCTCTAGATACTGATTTCTGCCTCAAAAGTCAAGTGCGTGGTAGTCCTGGGCTCTGACTGACTTGCACTGCTGGACGCTGACTAACTTGGTCGAGGAAAAGACGAACTCTAGCTCTCCAACACTCTTAGAGTTAGAAGAATTCCACTGACAGGCTAAACCCAATTCTCACATGGGAGAAGCCACGGAAAAGAAAACTCGGACTGCTCTGAGGGAACTCTGGATAACCGCATTCTCCCTCTATGATTATAAGCGCGGAGAAACGGTCTTTAGCTGCTTTCTCTCAGGAAGGTTCGTTGAAGTGCGCAGCTTGAATGGCTCGCATTCCACACGAACACTAGACCGCGAAGGTGCGCCACCTTAACCAGCACACTGTCCGGAATGGCAGCCATCTTGGGGAGGTGACATTACTGTTTGCAGTAATGCCAAATATTGACTGTATTGGGTTTCACAATTACTCGTGCGCGCTTGCGCCCTACGGAGCTGCAAGCCATAGCAATGATGTGTTTCCTGACAGTACCCCCTCTCAAAGACCGATTTATCGGTCCTGGCTTGAATGGTTTCTGGGCATGAAATCTTTTTAACAAAAGTGGGGCATGAATATTATCTATTGGTTCCCAGGACCTGTCTTCTGGACCATACCCCTTCCAATCCACTAAATAGTGCAATTTTCCTTTTCTAATTTTAGAATCAAGGACCTCCTTCACTTCATACTCTGGATGACCTGAAACATCAAGGGGATCGGGTGGTTTAGCCAATCGCATCTGAGGGGCAAACTTCTCCAAAAGGGAGACATGAAAAACTGGATGGTTACCTATTCTAGCCGGTAACTTCAATCTTACTGTGACTGGGTCTAAAATCTTTTCAATGGAATAAGGTCCCACAAACCTGGGTTGAAATTTCCTATTCCCTTTCAAATGCAAATTCTTTGAGGATAACCAAACCTGATCTCCCACCCGATACTGTGGTGCTGGTTTCCTATGCCTATCTGCACATTTTTTGTAGGCCTGCTTTGCTTTGATTAGATTGGTCTCAGCAGACTTATGAAGTGAAGCAATATCTTTCATTAAAGCCCCTACTGCTGAAATTTCAAGGTCTTCATTAATCAGAAAAGAGTTAGGATGACGACCAAAATTCAAATAGAACGGAGAATAACCAGTGGAAGCACTTTTTGCATTGTTACATACAAATTCCGCCATCCATAGCATGTCTGACCAATCTCCTCCTCGATCAATAAGGAACAAGCTCAGATACTGCTCCAGCTCCTGATTGATGCGCTCCATCTGACCATCCGCTTCAGGATGACAGCTGGTAGTCAGTCTACTCTCCACTCCCAACCCTTTCAAAAAGGCCTTCAAAAAATGCGAAACAAATTGTGAACCCCTATCCGATACCACCACCTTAGGGATTCCATGAATCTTTACTATGTGTTGCTGATGTATCCTCCTGTCACTATCTTGAGCCACCCAATCTTGAATTTCTTCCATGGACAAACTCTTCACAACTTCTTCTTGAAAATTGTCAAGGGAGACAGCGCAAATAATCTTAGATTCAGGAATTATTGGTTGAAGTTCTACTGAATGTTCACATTCATGAGTATTGAGGCGAGATAGAGCATCAGCCTTACCATTCTTGGGGCCAGGACGATAGGTGATAACAAAATCAAAATCTGCAAAATACAAAGATCAACGTAACTGTCTGGGAGTCAAGGTTTTTGCTGTCTTTAAAAATTGCAGGTTTTTATGGTCGGAGTACACAGTGACAGTATGTTTAGCACCCAACAGATAATGTCTCCAATATTGAAAAGAGTATTTTACCGCGAGAAGTTCCTTCTCTGCAATAGTATAATTCAGCTCAGCTGGACTTAACTATCGAGCGCGGTACGCCACTGGATGCAGCTGTCCAGTACTCCGGTGTCTTTGAGAAAGCACCCCTCCTATCGCCTGATCGGAGGCATCCGCCTCTACGTAAAAAGGTTCTGAGGGATCAGCATGTAATAAAATTGGGGCTGAGATAAACTTTTCCTTCAAATTGCGAAAGGCTTGCTCAGCTTCCGTTGTCCATTCAAACTTCACCCCTTTCTTGAGTAACTGGGTGATAGGTACGATGAGTTGAGAGAATCCCTGACTGAAGCGCCAATAGAAATTAGCAAAACCCAAGAATCTCTGAATTTCCTTGACATCTTGAGGAGATGGCCAATTCTCGACCGCTCATACTTTTCCTGGATCCATGACAACACCTTGCGCAGAGAGTACAAACCCCAAGAACTCCACCTTGGTTGCACTGAAGACACATTTTTCCAGCTTTACAAACAATCGATGGGTTTGCAACCGTTCTAACACCCTTCGTACATGTTCCGAATGATCTTGAGGGTTCTTGGAGTATATCAAGATGTCATCTAAATAAATAATAGCAATCTTGTCAATTAAATCTCCCATGACATCATTGACGAAGTGTTGAAATACTGCTGGGGCATTGCAAAGTCCAAAGGGCATTACTCCATATTCAAAGAGGCCAAACTTGGTTCGAAAGGCGGTCTTCCATTCATGACCCTCTTTCATGCGGATGAGATGGTATGCTCCTCGCAAATCCAGTTTAGTGAAAAACTGAGCCTCCTTAATTTGGTCTAATAAGACCGAAATCAATGGTAGAGGGTAACGATTTTTTATGGTCACCTAATTTAATGTGCGATAATCGATACAAGTTCTTAAATTCCCCTCCTTCTTAGGTATGAAAAACAAAGGAGAGGATACTGGTGACTGTGATGGTCTAATAAATCCGTTTGCAAGGTAACGGTCTAGGTACTCCTTCAAATGTTTGTTCTCTGCCTCGGTTAATGCATAGATCCGACGGCTCCGGGCTCTAACTCGATGGCGCAATCATATGAACGATGAGGTGGCAAATGCTCTGCTTCTTGTTCGCTGAAAAGTGCCTCAAATTCCTGATATTCAATAGGAATGTCAACTGAATTGATGACTCCTATGGATTGACCACCAAATGAAAGTAAACTTGCTTGCGATGGATCCGCTAAACTTTCATGATTCCGATAGCAATGTTCCTGACAGTAGTGAGACTGCATCTTTACAGTCCGATTCTCCCAATCAATAGTTGGATTGTGTGTCGACAACCACGGTAATCCTAAAATGAACTGAAATTGAGGAGCATCTATGAGGTGAAATTGTAGAACTTCTCGATGGCCATCAGATTGGGTTAACTCCAAACATTCTGTATGACTTGTGATTGGACCGGACGACAAATTTGTCCTGTACACAGCTCGTACTGGTTCTTTCTTTTCTTTTCGAATCGCTCGAATTTTCATTCTCTGAGCATACTTAATGTCACAAAAGTTGCCCGTGGCCCCAGAATCCAACATAATGGCAACACTTTGAAACTCATATTCTCTGAACCTCAATGTCATATAAAGAATGGCATGTGGTGACATGGACGGTAAGGTATTCATAATCAAATGAACTTCGGGAGTCGTCTTATCTTCATTTACCACCAGAGCGACTCCGTCTACTGATGGCTGTTGTCGTTTCCCTTCATGGGAGTCTTGGGGCGCTTAATGCATTCTTTCAGAAAATGACCCGAACCCCCGCAATACAAGCATAGCTTTTTCAAACATCGTTTCTCCTTTTCTTCTTTGTTCAAAGGTCCTCGAACCGCTCCAATCTGCATGGGCTCAAAATCATTATTTCCTTTTCCGCTCTCAGTCTTCATTCAATCAAAACGGGGAAAGTTCATTTTCCAATCCTTCTTCTTTACTCCTTTGCGTTCAGAATTGCTGAAATCTAACTCCAACACTAAAGCCACTAAAGTAGAAAGTTCTTTTGGACGATTGGGTATTTGTGCCAGAGTGTCTTTGAGATCATCACGCAATCCTCTGTAGAAAAGGGCCGCTCTCTTCGCTTCCGGCCAGTCGGTTTCTATAATCAATTTGTTAAACTGTGTTAAGTACGTTAGTAAGTCTTTGGATCCTTGGCGCAACTCTAGCAGCTCATTGTCGGTAGCCTGGGAAACTCTTCTCCTTTCAAAAATTCTAAGAAACTCCCTCTTGAATATAGCAAAATCATAAAAGAAGGGGTCATCTCTAGTCACTAGGGGCATTGCCCAGTTAGCTGCATCCCCTCCCAAATAGGACATAACAAAAGCTACCTTAGACTGAGCATCTGGAAATAGAGTTGGACGACACATAAAATGTAAAGAGCATTGGGTCAAAAATAACTGGGCCTTTTGTGGATCTCCCTGAAATCTTTCTGGGGCTGCTAAAGGAATAAGTGGGGAAACCGAATGAATTACCTGCGCCACTGTCTTTGGATCTGTACTGGGAACTGTGGTATTGGCAGTGGAAGCACTAGCTGCTGGATTCCCCATAGCTAACCCATCTACCTTTTGGGCTAAGACTCTGGACTCCTGTCGTGACGCCACTAATTCTTGTTTTAAAATGTTATTTTCCTCTCGGACTGCACCTATTTCTCGTTGGATTCCTACCAACATTTCCCCTAAGGCTTTTAGGTTGAATCCCTCTGCCATTCTGCCCGGGCAAAGCAAATTCTTGGGCACTTCAATCTGTCACGGCTCCAGACGCTTTGCAGAGGCAGAACAGATGCTAATCCCATTCGCCCGCTAATCGGTGTCGCAGCTATAAGCTACTGAACCAACCAGGGGGATAAGGGGAAGTGGATTGAGAGAAGAGACACTCCGTCTGCTGAGGCACTCCGGTCAGATTCTGGAATCTTCTATTCAGTTTCTTCTGACTGATTACTTGGGTGTCTAATGCACAAAAGAGGTGTAGGGGTTTGAGAACAACAACATACCAGTATACTCCTCAATGCTATACTCTAAATGGTACTTATCCTACCAGCTATCTTCGGAGCCTTCGCCTCTCTTCTATGTTTGATTTTTAAGACGTGGAAGTTCTGTCTAGAAAGGAAACACTACATTACTAAAACAATCTATATAGCAAGTGATTCCTTATTAATTAAGTTACTCCTCTTGTACCTTTAAGACTTCCAAGCGCTGTCTTAATTGTTTCTTATGTCACCTGGTCCAGTGATACTCAGGAACTATTTACAGAAGTAGTCTTGGCACAAGGAATCCTTCAGATGCGCGCAAAAAGGAAGAAGGAAGGAGCAGGGGGGGGGAGGATAGAACAAGGAACAGCGCAATGAAGGGAAAAGTCGCCTTAGGCCAAAAGGTTATTTTGCTAACACTGCAGTTGGAGTCTTAATGTGCTCTCTGCTGACGTTTATTCTCGTTGCTCCGCTCCGTGGTTTAAAACAGCTCTAGATAATGAGCTCTGCCTCAAAAGTCAAGTGCGTGGTAGTCCTGGGCTCTGACTGACTTGCACTGCTGGACGCTGACTAACTTGGTCAAGGAAAAGACGAACTCTAGCTCTCCAACACTCTTAGAGTTAGAAGAATTCCGCTGACAGGCTAAACCCAATTCTCACATGGGAGAAGCCACGGAAGAGAAAACTCAGACTGCTCTGAGGGAACTCTGGATAACCGCATTCTCCCGCTATGATTATAAGCGCGGAGAAACGGTCTTTAGCTGCTTTCTCTCAGGAAGGTTCGTTGAAGTGCGCAGCTTGAATGGCTCGCATTCCACACGAACACTAGACCGCGAAGGTGCGCCACCTTAACCAGCACACTGTCCGGAACGGCAGCCATCTTGGGGAGGTGACATTACTGTTTGCAGTAATGCCAAATATTGACTGTATTGGGTTTCACAATTACTCGTGCGCGCTTGCGCCCTACGGAGCTGCCAGCCATAGCAATGATGTGTCTCCTGACAGTACCCTCTCTCAAAGACCGATTTATCGGTCCTGGCTTGAATGGTTTCTGGGCATGAAATCTTTTTAACAAAAGTGGGGCATGAATATTATCTATTGGTTCCCAGGACCTGTCTTCTGGACCATACCCCTTCCAATCCACTAAATAGTGCAATTTTCCTTTTCTAATTTTAGAATCAAGGACCTCCTTCACCTCATACTCTGGATGACCTGAAACATCAAGGGGATCGGGTGGTTTAGCCAATCGCATCTGAGGGGCAAACTTCTCCAAAAGGGAGACATGAAAAACTGGGTGGATACCTATTCTAGCCGGTAACTTCAATCTTACTGTGACTGTGCCTAAAATCTTTTCAATGGAATAAGGTCCCACAAACCTGGGTTGAAATTTCCTATTCCCTTTCAAATGCAAATTCTTTGAGGATAACCAAACCTGATCTCCCACCCGATACTGTGGTGCTGGTTTCCTATGCCTATCTGCACATTTTTTGTAGGCCTGCTTTGCTTTGATTAGATTGGTCTCAGCAGACTTATGAAGTGAAGCAATATCTTTCATTAAAGCCCCTACTGCTGGAACTTCAAGGTTTTCATTAATCAGAAAAGAGTTAGGATGACGACCAAAATTCAAATAGAACGGAGAATAACCAGTGGAAGCACTTTTTGCATTGTTATATGCAAATTCCGCCATCCATAGCATGTCTGACCAATCTCCTCCTCGATCAATAAGGAACAAGCGCAGATTCTGCTCCAGCTCCTGATTGATGCGCTCCGTCTGACCATCCGCTTCAGGATGATAGCTGGTAGTCAGTCTACTCTCCACTCCCAACCCTTTCAAAAAGGCCTTCCAAAAATGTGAAACAAATTGGGAACCCCTATCCGATACCACCACCTTAGGGATTCCATGAATCTTTACTATGTGTTCGCCAAGGACCCTCGCTAACTCTGGGGCTGTAGGAGAACCCTTTAATGGAATGAAATGACTCATCTTAGTGAAGGTATCAACAATAACCAAGATAGTGTCATAACCTTTACTCACTGGAAGTGCAACAATCAAATCCATAGAAATGGTATGCCAAGGGTGAGTTGGAGTGGGAAGAGGTTGCAATAACCCTTGTGGAGCCTGTCTACAAGGTTTACTTCGTGCACATAGCTCACAAGATTGAACATATTTTTTGACATGAGAAGATAAGCCAGGCCACCAGAAATAACGCTGCACCAAATCCATGGTCTTTGTGATTCAACACCTTGCGCAGAGAGTACAAACCCCAAGAACCCCACCTTGATTGCACTAAAGACACATTTTCCCAGCTTTACAAACAATTGATGGGTTTGCAACCGTTCTAACACCCTTCGTACATGTTCCGAATGATCTTGAGGGTTCTTGGAGTATATCAAGATGTCATCTAAATAAATAATAGCAATCTTGTCAATTAAATCTCCCATGACATCATGGATGAAGTGTTGAAATACTGCTGGGGCATTGCAAAGTCCAAAGGGCATTACTCCATATTCAAAGAGGCCAAACTTGGTTCGAAAGGCGGTCTTCCATTCATGAACCTCTTTCATGCGGATGAGATGGTATGCTCCTCGCAAATCCAGTTTAGTGAAAATCTGAGCCTCCTTAATTTGGTCTAATAAGACCGAAATCAATGGTAGAGGGTAACGATTTTTTATGGTCACCTGATTTAATGCGCGATAATCGATACAAGTTCTTAAATTCCCCTCCTTCTTAGGTATGAAAAACAAAGGAGAGGATACTGGTGACTGTGATGGTCTAATATATCCATTTGCAAGGTAACAGTCTAGGTACGCCTTCAAATGTTTGTTCTCTGCCTCGGTTAATGCATAGATCTGACGGCTCCGGGCTCTAACTCGATGGCGCAATCATATGAACGATGAGGTGGCAAATGCTCTGCTTCTTGTTCGCTGAAAACTGCCTCAATTTCCTGATATTCAATAGGAATGTCAACTGAATTGATGACTCCTATGGATTGACCACCAAATGAAAGTAAACTTGCTTGCGATGGATCCGCTAAACTTTCATGATTCCGATAGCAATGTTCCTGACAGTTGTGAGACTGCATCTTTACAGTCCGATTCTCCCAATCAATAGTTGGATTGTGTGTCGACAACCACGGTAATCCTAAAATGAACTGAAATTGAGGAGCATTTATGAGGTTAAATTGTAGAACTTCTCGATGGCCATCAGATTGGGTTGACTCCAAACATTCTGTATGACTTGTGATTGGACCGGACGACAAATTTGTCCTGTACACAGCTCGTACTGGTTCTTTCTTTTCTTTTCGAATCGCTTGAATTTCCATTCTCTGAGCATACTTAATGTCACAAAAGTTGCCCGTGGCCCCAGAATCCAACATAATGGCAACACTTTGAAACTCATATTCTCTGAACCTCAATGTCATATAAAGAATGGCATGTGGTGACATGGACTGTAAGGTATTCATAATCAAATGAACTTCGGGAGTCGTCTTATCTTCCTTTACCACCAGAGCGACTCCGTCTACTGATGGCTGTTGTCGTTTCCCTTCATGGGACTCTTGGGGCGCTTAATGCATTCTTTCACAAAATGACCCGAACCCCCGCAATACAAGCATAGCTTTTTCAAACGTCGTTGCTCCTTTTCTTGGAACAAGGAATCCTTCAGATGCGCGCAAAAAGGAAGAAGGAAGGAGCAGGGGGGGAGGGTAGAACAAGGAAAAGTGCAATGAAGGGAAAAGTCGCCTTAGGCCAAAAGGTTATTTTGCTAACGCTGCAGTTGGAGTCTTACTGTGCTCTATGCTGACGTTTATTCTTGTTGCTCTGCTCCGTGGTTCAAAACCGCTCTAGATACTGAGCTCTGCCTCAAAAGTCAAGTGCATGGTAGTCCTGGGCTCTGACTGACTTGCACTGCTGGACGCTGACTAACTTGGTCAAGGAAAAGATGAACTCTAGCTCTCCAACACTCTTAGAGTTAGAAGAATTCCGCTGACAGGCTAAACCCAATTCTCACATGGTAGAAGCCACGGAAAAGAAAACTCGGACTGCTCTGAGGGAACTCTGGATAACCGCTTTCTCCCGCTATGATTATAAGCGCGAAGAAACGGTCTTTAGCTGCTTTCTCTCAGGAAGGTTCATTGAAGTGCGCAACTTGAATGGCTCGCATTCCACACGAACACTAGACCGCGAAGGTGCGCCACCTTAACCAGCACACTGTCCGGAACGGCAGCCATCTGGGGGAGGTGACATTACTGTTTGCAGTAATGCCAAATATTGACTGTATTGGGTTTCACAATTACTCGTGCACGCTTGCGCCCTACGGAGCTGCAAGCCATAGCAATGATGTGTCTCCTGACACCCTTAATACTTTGGAAAACTATAATTACATTTAATTTCAGTGTTTTGAGAGGCGCCAATTGGCGAAGAATGCTTTTCTTTAGTAAATGGTTCTTATATCGCACTCCAGCGGTTATTTCTAAAATGTATCTTAACACTCCATCTACCTGTTTTAGATGTAGACAACAGGGTCTTGCTAACTGGTCTCATATAATGGTTCACTGTTCTAAAATTAGGATATTCTGGCAGGAAATTTTTGCCTGGCTTCAAATTTATTTAAAGATTGTTGTTCCCTGTTATGTTAACTTAATATTATATGGTTTTGATCCAGAACTTAAATTGTCTGAATCGCTAGCTAAACTTCTCTATATCGTAATCACAGTGGCAAGATCACTGTTACTTCAGTATTGGAGGTCAGAAACGGTTCCTACTGCAGATGAGTGGTTTCAAAAAATTAAAAGAGTCAGGAAAAGTGAATATGTTTATGCACAAAGGATCGGGGGGTTGAGAAAATGTTCAAAAATATGGGAATCATATTTTGATTAGTGGATATGTTTGTCAGTAGATTAAGACTAATACGTTTTTTATTGGATGCCTGCATTAATATTAGTTTCATTATATGGGTTATGTTAGAGTGTTAAAGCCTTATTATCTATTGTGTATCATTTGTTATGATGTAGAATGTCAAGTACTTCAATAAAAAAAAAATACAGGAGAGGACTTATATAACTTTTTATGAATAATATACTTTTTTATATAAGAAACCTATTTATGTATTTATAGTCATTCTCTATTCCTCTCTAGAGTTCTCTGTGCTGCTATTTACATAAGAAACGTTAATGACAATTAATTATCTGATGATTAAATTATGAAAAATGACTTTTTAATTGAGCGGGGAGTTTTATGCAGGCTTTTTTAGCTTCTTTATGCTGGATTTTAACTGGTTTTACTGGTTGCCTGGTTTTTCTAGTTTTTATCCGGTGTCTATGGGTGGAGAAGCTGCATTTTGCTGTTTGCACAATTTCATATAATCACGTTTTTACGTGTTATATATTACTTATCACTTTTTGGAGTATTATGAATTGTTTACAGATCTTATTGCACTTTTTTCTGCATATGTCACTTTATAAGCATCTTGCACTTTAATGAATATGTACAATAATGACAGACATTGTGGCTAAACTAAACCATTTATTATTGACATACATAAATTCATTTGATAGGTGCAGTTTGTACTATACTACCAATAGATAAATATATGGTTACTTTCTGTTTATTTATTAATTGTTTTGCACAAAATCTGGGGGTTTTAACACTATGATAATTCAATGTAATTTCATCATTGATAACATGCCATCAGCTTTGAAAAAGGAGACTACAGACGTATAGGTAAATTTAACTATAAAAACAGACCAAATGGGCACTTGCCCAGTATATCCAATCTGTAATAATTTCAGTAATGTGTTTATTTGAAAACAGCTTGTTATTTATAACATCATATGTGGAGGTTTGTTTAAAAGGCATTTTTAGTCTGTTTACCATATTTATGCTAAAATGGGAGGAGCATGTTGCATGATGAAATGTATATAATCACTTAAGGGTTCACGACATGTCATGTGATCAAGACCAGGTTCCCCGGTCGAAACGCGTCATATCTGCTTTTGGAGGAATAAAGCACTGAAATATTTACTTCACCGTCTGTGGTCCATTTCCTGATTAGTGCCTGTGGGAGAGAGAGAGGTGCTACGCAGTCGGGAGCTGTGTGTTCATATATATATATATATTTATATATATATGCTGCAGCTGCTGCTGTTTCGTCGCTTCAATGTCGAGAAAGAAGGAGCATGGACCACAATTCTGCACTTTTAATTCTTCTTTATTTTCTTAGGGTAAGTCACCCGTTACGCGTTTCAACTCCGTAGAGCCTTGATCACATTAAATATATATATATATATATATATATATATATATATAACATATATATATATATATATAACATATATATATATATATATATATATATATATATATATATAACATATATATATTACCTACTGGCGGTCGCCAGTATGTATATATAGTTAGGATTTTTTCTCTATGGGATTTTTGAAAATTCTATGTCTAATAACTTTGCCGTTTGTGGACGGAATTGGCTGAAATTTTCAGGAAAATGGCACATTTTGTTTCTGAGCAGCCTTTGAAAATTTGGGGGGGGGTTCGTCAAGGGGGGGCCGAGAAAAAAGGGGGGTCCCAAAACGCGTTTTTCCCATGTTAATTTCCATAGGGCGGTTGGCCTCACTTTTAGCCCGAACGGCTGAATGGATTTGCACGAAACTTGGCAAAATTGTAGGGACTGGTAGCCCGATGTGCCTTTTGTAGGTCTCAATATATGTGCTCCAGTGGATTTTGAGAAATTAACGTTTAAAAAAAGATATATATCTGTAACAGCGGACCGGGCAGCGCACTGGTTCGCGGACTTTTCGCGCAACGGAGCTTTGTGAAGCGAAGCTGATTGGTTCTCCGGCGTCTGTCAACATTCCAAACAGTCCGTAGCGGCCGCCATCTTGTCTCTCGGTAGGATCGAGAGACAAGAGGAGGTCAAAACAAAGGGGGAAATAACTATAAGGGGGCATAGTAGATCCTCGCTGACCCCCTAGGTTTGATGTGGAGGTTTTAAAAGGGCCCCGCGGGGCAAAAAAAAAAATAATAATAATAATCGAACGGCTGAATGGATTTGCACGAAACTTGGCAAAATTGTAGGGACTGGTAGCCCGATGTGCCTTTGCTAGGTCTCAATATATGTGCTCCAGTGGATTTTGAGAAATTAACGTTCAAAAAAAGATATATATCTGTAACAGCGCTCCGCTTCGCGTACTTTTCGCGTTACGGAGGTTTGCGAAGCTGATTGGTTTTTCGGCGTCTGTAAACATTCCAAACAGTCCGTAGCGGCCGCCATCTTGTCTCTCGGTAGGATCGAGAGACAAGAGGAGGCCAAAGCGAAGGGGCAAATGACCATAAGGGGGCATAGTAGATCGTCCCTGACCCCCTAGGTTTGATGTGGAGGCTTTGAAAGGTTCTCGCAGGGCAAAAAAATATATACCGTTTTTTTAGTTTTTTGCGTGGAGTGCGCTCGGTTCGCGAACCGGGAAGCGTTCTGGGGAGCGTACTTTCTTGAAAATTAGTGAAAAAAGTTAGAGTACAATAATAATTGTGAGTGATCAGATGTAGGGTAGCTCTGAGAAGAGCTTTTGGGTTTATGGTACATTTAGGTACTTATAAGTAGGTACCAATGCACATTCTTAAATTCAGAGTGAAAACTCTGTTGCCCTCATCTGAGAAGTGAACTCCATCTCCTCTGTAGATATCTTGCATGTAGTAACGCAAGTTATTGTTGTAGAGGGAGCCCATTCCATGGTCTCTCATGTAAGCTGAAACAGATTTGTTTACATGCTTCCTCGACTTCTCAATTTGTGGACGAAATTGGTTTGACCACCTCCATTTCTGTCTTTGGCATATATTTGAATATACCAAGGCAGTCTGAGGAAAAAGTGCCATCAATTGCTCAAAGGTGTCCTTTAAAAGCATTTCCAGACCTACCCCAGTCAAAGTGCCCAAATCATTACCTCCACAGTGCACAATTAACAGGTCAGGTTTTGGCAAATGCATAAAGGTTTTCACCAATGGTATCAATTGGTGACATTTTAATCCTCTGTGGCCAAACCACTTAATTTCCACATCTTGTAAATTGAGGTTAGGTAAATTCCTGTTTTCAGCGTACCTTTGAGCCCAATAGATGTAGCTATGTCCAACAATCCAGACAGAAAACATGGCGAGAGAAGGTTCTCCTGCAGTCAGATGAAGTGTGGCAATGAAATGGCAGTTGAAAAAATGAGAGTGTAAAATGAAAAAAACTGAGGAGTTTCTGTATTAATGAAGCAGTAAGAGTGATTGGTGGATTTTGATTGCTGAAAACAGAAAGTTAGTGTGCCTGGATGAGTTCGTTGAAAGATGTATTTTGAGTGGCGAAGAAAAAATCATTAAATGAAAGAATGCTCTGGATATGCAGGTGCACTGAGAGTTCAGAGTTCAATTGCAACATTGTTGTGTGAGAGGTCTTGCAAGAGGTGGTTGCTATGCAGAAAAAGCAGAGAGGGGGCAGAGGGGGGGAAGGGTTTTGCTTTTGAAAAAAAGTGAGGGAAGAGTTTTGATTGGGTGACATGAGAGATATGTGTGAGGAATTACAGCATTTCTGTGCTTTTGATAGCTGCAGACTCTGGAGTGCATACCTTTTGCTCTGCTGAAGACAAATTGGTGTGTTTCTGAGACTGTTTTGAAACTCAAAGTATTTGCTAAGGTGAGAAAAAATTTCTTTAATTTAGATAGAAAATAGTGTGCTTTAAGGAGAAAATTATGAAGAAAGTTGTGTTTTTCAAATGTTGCTTTGTCTCAAGTGTTTCACAAATAGATTTTGTTTCTTTGAGAAATTGTAATTGGAGAAAATGTGAAGTATTAGTACTGACAGGGCTTTTATGTGCATAGGAGCTGTGGAGTGTTTTCAAATTATGACTTGTAAATCGTTTTTGAGAAAAAGCAATGGTTTTAATATTGATGAGAAGGACATAATGGTGTCTGCTTCTTTATAAGGTAATTGAGAGTCTCTGATGTTATTTTTCCCATTTCAATGTAAGAAGTTTGTCTGTGGAGCAAATTGCTTGTAAATATGCTCCCACCTGTGCATGGCAAATTTAGATTTTGAATGTTTCCGTTACATAGGCATGTTAAAGGTGACTGAAACATGCTGCAAAGGCAATCAAAAAATGCTTTTATGTGTCTTAAGGACATTTTAAGTCATTTCCCCATGTGCAGTGTTTTCAAATTATGAGTTGAAAATCGTTTTTGAGGTAAAGGAATGTTTTCAAAATTTATGTGCGCCATATGACCCCAAATTTCTTTTTCAGGGGTGCAGCAGGGTGTTCTTGAGACACCCCTGCACCGTCGGAAAAATTCGTAATTTGCGATGAGGTAATTGCTAATCGCAAATTGCACCTTCATTCCTATGGGCCTCCTGCTGCATGGAAATGAATGGGTAATCTTGCTGAAATGCAAAGTCGAATCTGTATTTAAAAGGGTCTGCACCTCTGTACGGGTGTTGGCTATGTGAAGCACGAAAGTTTCACGGGCCGAACTCAAGGCCACCTCTCTCTGAGACAAAAGAGCTCTTATTCTTGCCATGCCGTTGAAATGTGCTCCCAAGGTTGGTATTTGTGGCCAGATTGAAAACTCCCTATGTTCATGTGTGGGAGGAAATAGAACATTTCTGCAGCAAATAACCCGTTCATTTACTGTTACGATAAAATGAATACTTTTAATTAACCCAGAACAATCTTCATTATTGAGCATCAAATAACTACCATTTTCCAAGAACTTGAACGTGGGGATGATAGCAGGAACTGGTGTGCCTTGCAACACGCAAGCCATATTTGGTCGGTGTTTGTTGCATGAACCGTGTAACTGTATGTGCCTACACATTAGTGAATGATCTGGCGTCTCAGTGCATTCCTCTCCATTCAGATAAAGTTCTTGATCATCTTTGAAAATCTGTATGTGTATGGAAGCGACCAGACTTGATGAAGAAAACCACTACCTAAAGGTTAATAACGACCTATTGGTATATATTTCATACAATTTGAAAACTTATATAAAGCAAAAGGCAGCGTTATTAAACCGTGGATAAGGCACGTTGCCAAAGCAGTCAACCTTTTGGATTTATACTGGAAATGTTAAAGGAAGAATTACGGAGTAGGGCCTGTAAATCTTTAATAGACAACGAGTAAAATTACTCCAACCATCGTATTCCTCTAACTCCGGGATAGTAGGGGTGTTTAATTTTTTAGAAGTAGCCAATCCAAAGCATTTGGTCTGGGAAATTGTTTCATTCACAAACAACATATGTTTTGGGATGAGACATGCACGGTGGAAAGCCTCAGTGCCTTGTACCTGCCAGGTTCGTGAACCCCAAACTGATGTAGATCCTGGATATTTTTACTCTGTATTACGTTAGCATGGTCTCATTACTGGTTTAAACGCCATTTTTCCTTTTTTGTAACTTCTGCACACGACACTTAGTTGTTGCTTTAGCTTTCAGCCTACCTGCGTCAAGATCTATGCCTGCTTCAAGCAGGCGCAGGGTTTTGATGTAGCTTTGTCCTATCTGATTGTAAATGCGGCACACCGTGGGTGGCAGAGCAGCGGTGCACGTTAACTGGTGCATCCCTGGGGATGTGCTAGTTAATATAAATCTGCCCCTTTACATTTAATTATGTGCAGGGGACACAGAGTAGGTGAGGTTTATCCAAGGTTAAGAAGAGATGAGTCCTGTTCAGTGAAAAATTGGAGATAGGCTTCAGTATATTATATACTTAAGTAGTGTGTTAAGTTTTTGATGACTGTTATTAATTTACTGTTGGGTAATAGTGGTTAATAACATTTTTTATTATATTTTACCACAGATTCAACTGCAGATTATTTCAAGATTTTAGGATGCCTAGCAAAGAAAGAGTAAGAAAGGCTGGAAAACGTCAAAGACAGCAGGAGCATGGAATATTGCAGCAGTCCTCTAACAAAAAGATTTGTCAAGTCACCAAGAAAGCACCGGGTAAGAGTCGAAAAACAGTCATAAGAAATATGTGTAGTAAAAAAAATATTACTACAGAAAATGTTTCACTCCAGAAAAGGAGAATGAATTCAAATGGTAAGGAAAGGCCAATGAGAAATGTTACTGCTAGAGTAAGAGATAACTCTATGCATGAAAGTAGAAGGAAACAACAGTTTAGGGATATTCGTAAACGAATGTTCCGCAACAGGATAATTGGGAATTTGTTAAAAAATATTAAGAAAGGTCAGCAGAAAGTGGTTTTTTATAAGAGAAAAAAAATAGTTGAGAAAGTTATTGATCAGGCATTTGAAATTAAACGTAAGTTATTTATTTTGACAATCAATAGAATTAGGAAGCTAAACAAGGTAATTTATGATTTCAAAAGAAATAGTAGATGGAAGAGAATAGTTAATCGTAGTAATTTTTGTGAAGTTTTTTCTGGAGAATGGATGCATAGTTCAAGCTCTGAGGCATTTTTTAATGAGGAGAGTTATTTCCAGGATAATGATTTGGTGCATGCAGTTGACACCAGTGGTCGAGCTTATGAAGTGAAAGATGGTTGTCCAGTTGAAAAAGAAAAACTTGTGAGAACAGAGATAGAAGAGGTGTTAGGTAATGAGGTTTTAGGGAGACGTCCTAAGGGTCCTGTGTACACCTGGAAGTGTAGTAGTATTTGCAGTGTACGACAGGATTCCATCAATTTGCTTTGTGATTTTATACGGTCATTTAGTAAGAAAAGTTTGAAGCAGAAAATGAAGTTGTTGCAAGAATTAGATCCTTGCAGAGTGAGAGAAGTGATAGGTTTGCATGGTCATTCACTGGCTTGTCTTTCCAGGAGAGTATGCCAGAGTGTTTTTCATCATTTCAGGATGCTAGCAGTGCATCATAATAAAGTGAGGAAATTAGTTAGAATGTTGTATTATGCTAAGAGTCCAGCAATTATGCTTAAACAATTATGCGCTGCTCTTTTGCATGGTTCTGAAATAGATGTGAAGAATATATGTGAAGAAATTGAGTTTTGTTACTTTGGAAGTAAAGAGGAGAATGTTGAAATTGACCAAGAAGAAGAGAGTAATGTGGAAGATAGTGTACAGGTTTCCAGTACAGATAATTTCCAGAGGGAAATTGCGACGTTTGAGGTGAAATCAAGTGAGAGGCCAAATTTCACTTGTGTGTGTTGTCGACGCACTTATTATAAGAATCAGACTAAGTTAGTGGATTTATATGGAAAAAGTGAAAGGGAAAATAATAGTGAATGGAAGGATTTTACAACATACTTGATGGTAGAAAATTGTTTTGATTTGGGATTGGATCAACGTGTGTGTACTTATTGTTGTAACAAATTAAATCAAAACCAGATGCCTGCTAGAGCAGTTCATAATAATCTGGAATTGGTTGAAATTCCTTCTGAATTGAAGGATTTAAATACTTATGAATCTATTTTGATTCAAAGTATCCATCCCTTTCAGGCTATTGTAAGAATGGAGCCAAAGACAGGGAAATTGCCTCCATCAGATTTACAGAGAGGATTAAAGGGAAGAGTTGTTTATTTGCCTCTAGATTTGAAGAAAAACATTAACACAATTGGAGTAGAAAAAGTGGAAGAGGAACCTCTGGTTATCTTAGTTAATGGGGTTCCGACAAAGAATAAGAAAATATGGCAAGATTTAGTAGATGTTAGGAAAGTCAAAAGGGCAACATTGTATTTGAAAAAATATAATAAATACAATAAAAATGTATATGTTGCAGAAGAGGAAGTAAGTGAGGAAGAGGATAGCGATTTGTGTGCTGGTCAAATTGAGAAAGTAGAACCCTCTACTAGTGAAGAAATATATGAACATTATAGTGTTCATCCTTTGCATTCCAAGGAAGTCATGGGGAATGCTATTGAGTTGTTTCAAATGAAACAAGCGAAAGGGAGTCCCATTAGTGTTTGGGAGGAAAGTTTGGAAGCTCGGTGTTTCCCACAGCTTTTTCCAACAGGTCAGGGAGGAAGATATGATGAGCGACCTCATCAAATTCCTGCTTCTGAATACCGGACTTTGCGATTGTATGCAGGAGATCCTAGGTTTCGACAATGCATTCCTTATTTGTTTCATCTCCTGTTTGAAAGCGATCTGTCTGGACTGTCATATGCAGTGAACCACATCTTGAAAAGTGGTATACACATGCAAAACATCTCGGCAAGTGACTTTATGGATAAAGTCAATGTCCAAGACAGTATTTTGGATTCTCACCTGATTAATCTCATGGCGTGTCAGCGTGGTACTAATGAGTACTGGTACCGTCGTCATGGTGATTTAAAATGTATGCTGAGGAACTTAGGAACTCCCACATGGTTCCTCACTTTGAGCTGTGCTGAGTATGGCTGGGAAGACTTACTTGAATTTCTACGAGAGGCAAATGCTAACGTAGAAAACATCGAATTCAAGACACCCGGAGAACTGTGCTCTTTGGATCCAGTCAATGTATGTAGGTACTTCAATCATAGATTTGAAGGTATGATGTCTTTCATCATGAATAAGAAGAATCCACCTCTTGGAGAGGTGTTGGATTTCTTCTGGAGGAAGGAGTACCAAGCAAGAGGTGCTCCTCATATACATATGTTGCTGTGGATCAAGGATGCACCTAAATTTGGAACGGATGCAGACGACTCAGTGATGAGTTTCATAGAACAGTATTCTACGTGTGCTGTTCCAAACGCAAAGGAGAAAAAAAGCCTAAGAGAAAAAGTTCTACGTTTCCAAAGCCATCGATGTGGAAAGTACTGTCGTCGTAAATTCCGGAACAAAGACAAGTTCTACACCAAATGTCGTTTCGGCTTTCCACGATCGGTGATTTCTAAAGGAAGAGTGAACAGTTTGATGTCTTCGCTGCGACATAATGTGATGAAGAAATCACCTAAAAACACATACAATTTGAAGAGGAACGAAGAGTCTAAGTACATCAACGACTACAACCCGGTGATTTTGTCCATGTGGAATGCTAACATGGATATACAGTTTGTGGCTGATAACTGTATGGCTGTGGCTAGGTATGTGACATCTTACATCACCAAAAAAGAGAAGACAGAATTGAAGGATATGTGGGAGGACATTTGCCATGAAAAGAGCCTCAGCAAGAAGTTGTACAGTTTCAGTCTGAAGATGTTGTCGCATCGAGAAATCGGAGCTTACGAATGTTCTGACCGGTTGTCTTCAGCAAGTCTCTATGCCAAGTCCAGGAGTATCGTTTGGGCGAGTGTTGGTCTTGCTGCAACGCGTAATCGAGTTCTGAAACCTGTGCGGGAAATTGAGTATTTGGCGGAAAAGGAGCCAAACAGTACCGACATTTTGAAGAGCAACATGTTGGATACATATTATCCAAATCGAAGCAGTCACCTCGAGAATGTTTGTCTGTATGAGGTTCTGCAAAATTACATATTCAAGAGGAACATCAAAGAAGATACTGAGAAAGGAGTGTATGCTGTAATAGGAAGTGAGGGATGTCTGGTCAAGCAAAGAAAATGCCACTTGATAAACCATCGAAAATTGAGTGGCGAATCTCCTGAAAAAAAGGAGTTTTTCTATTTAGCACTTTTGCAACTTTTTAATCCTTGGCGTGCAGAAGAGGAACTGCTTGGAGATTTCCTCTGTTACGAAGACTCTTTCAATGCTGCCAAGGAGACCATAGAATGTCCTGCTTTTCCCAAATATGTAGAAATGTTGAATGTGGAAATTGAGCAGGAAGCAACGATTGCAGCCGAGATTGCCAGAGACAGTTCTCAGGACAGTCAGAGTTCTGCTTCATTGAGTCAGGATCCACTAGGAGGACCTCTTATCGAAAATGAAGCTGCCACTGCTATGAATGAAGTGGAAAGAGCCATGGCACATGCTCAGGAGGATGCGGTTAACTTAGAAGAGTTGGAAAGACAACTCAACGTTGAGCAGAGGAAAATATATGACGAACTTACCATGCAAATTGATCATGGATTAAGTCATGACAAGAAAGAGTGCTCATGTACGTCGTTGAAGCCTGTCCGACTGTACGTGAGTGGAGAAGCGGGAACTGGAAAAAGTTTCCTTATTAAAGCAATTTCATGTTATTTGCAGGAAAGGACAGAGTCATCGCTGTCTTGTGTTGTCACCGCTCCAACTGGACTGGCAGCACATAACATTAAAGGGATTACTTTACATCGTTTACTGATGCTGCCAGTGGAGCATGACAACAAATTAGAATATCACAAGCTATCTGGAGATGCTTGTTTTGAAGTTTCAAGAGTCTTGAGGAAAATGAAACTTCTTATCATTGACGAAGTAAGCATGGTTTCCAATGTCATGCTTGCCTTTGTGCATTTGAGAATGCAAGAAGTTCTCAAAACAGAGTATGATGTGTTATTTGGTGGCAAACACATCATTGTTTTTGGAGATCTTCTGCAGCTGACACCAGTGAAAGGGCAACCTGTGTTCAAAATGCTCACGCATGAAGATACCAGGAAGTGCTTAGGGAGTATTGGCAACGTCAATATATGGTTAAACTTCAATTATGCTGAACTGCATGAAAATATGCGTCAGGCAAAGGATGAAGTTTACAAGACTATTCTACAAGATGTTAGAATTGGAAAAGTGACCGAGCATGGGAAAGAAGCTTTACATGCACGATTACTGACAAATTTATATCCAGACGAAGATGTTGTGCCTGAGAATATTTTTCAGAAAGTTACTGAGAAAAAATCTGGAATATGTTTGATGCCAACTCTTGCAGAATGTGCCAAATTCAACAACAAAATGTTGCATTTAGAAAAGCAAGAGATTGTGAAATTGGAAGCTATTGACAGAGTAGAGCATATGGGATCAACAATTATTTTGTCTGAGAATCTGAAAACAAAATTGGATTCATTAGAGAAGAGTATATCTAAAACTGCGGGTTTTGAAAAGACTCTGAATGTGTGCTTGAACTGCCGTATAATTTTAAGAAGGAATTTACATGTTGAAAGAGGTCTGGTAAATGGATCAATGGGTAATGTTGTTGATTTTGTGAAATACAGAAATAGAGATGGAATTGAATTTTTAAAAATTAAATTTGATGGCATTGAGGAAGTACAGCTAATTGCTCGTTGTTCTGCTAGATTTTTGCTTGTAAAAGACTTATATGTTCGTCGTAAGCAGTTTCCTGTTTGCTTGGCATATGCGGTGACAATCCATAAATCGCAAGGTTTAAGTGTAGACTGTGCATTGGTGAATATTGGCAGTTCTGTGTTCAAGGAGGGTATGGCATATGTGGCATTGTCACGAGTTAGGACTTTATCGGGATTGTACTTGATTGAGTGTGATGTCACAAACATTTGTGCGGATCTAGATTGTGTTAAGGAATACAATAGGTTGAGAAGAGAGTATGCGCCACATTTGCCTCAGTATCCTTTGTTTGAGAAACGTGTGGTAGGCCGGAAACGAAGAAATGTGACCAATACTGGGGAGGTTGTAGCAAAAAGACGAAAAGTTGATGAACCTGAAATTATAAGCAGAAACAAAAAGGATTCTGTTGAAGATGTTGTTGGTTTTCAATTTGAAAACAGTTCTGGTGTCAACTGCTATGCTAATGTAGTGGTTAATGTTGTCTTTTCTCTAGAAACTTTAAAAGAACAGATTGTGGTCAATTCGGATCAAAGATTTTGCAGTTTGTTAAATTCTGTGTTAGAGAAATGTAGCACTGATAGAACAAACATAGAAAGTGTGTCTGAAATTCGAAATCTGTTAGACAGATGTTCAGGCCAAACACAATTCTCTCAAAATAGTCAGCAAGATTGTCAGGAGTTTTTAATGTATATGCTTGATGTATTGCATGATGAAGGTGTAGATGTAGATCACCTGTTTGGGCTTTCTTATCAATGGCAGCATGACTGCGAGAACTGTAGGGTATCAGCTACTACTAGTGTAGACTCAGAAAGATTTATATATTTAACTTTGCCAGACAGTAAATCAGTCTCTTTTAATAAGCTAGTAAAAGCAGCTGATCACAACATGGAGTGTAGCCAATGTAAATCTGAAATGATGTCCACATTATTTATACGAACATATGGCCAGTATGTCATTTTAATGTTCCAACGATGTAGGCCTGATGGAACAAAATTGACAACTTTAATTAAAAAGTTTGTGGCTTCACAGTTGTCAATATCAGGAAGGACTTTTGTAACTGTAGCAATTATATATCATGATGGTCCTTCAATAACATCAGGACATTATACAGCTTATTTAAAGTGTAGAAATGGCTGGTCATTCTGCAATGATTCTGTTTTAATTTTCAAAAAAAAATTGCCATATGACCTTAAAAACTCTTACCTGGTGTTTTTAAAACCAAAATTTTAGGGAAAGAATCTCGGGATGTGCTCTGAGGAATTTCAAGAAGTTCTCATGGCTCCTACACTATTTGGCCTTGACGATAAGTGTAGTACAGAGACATAACTTTTTACCATAACACTGGACGTTATTGAGAAATACGTGCACTTTGAATGAGTTCAGAAAAACTATTTCTTTTTATAAGCTAATTGAAGCAGCGAATCAAAACATGGAGTAGAGGGAATGTAAGTCTGCAATGCTGTCTACTGTTTTACATTGCTTTGTGATTAAAAGTGATGTAGAGAATTAAATAATTGTACTAGTCATAAAGGTAGTGTAAGTCTGCTTCATAGTAAGCAGTATCAGTGTGATAGGAAATGTAGAACATGATTGAGCAAGAAGGGGAAGATATTACTAGTCCAGGATTGTGTAAATGATCTTCAACATTTTAATTCTGAAAGTTGCGGAAATGCGAAAAGACGGGATTGGCTTACAAGAAATCCAAGAGTTATACATGGCTCTGACACGATTTGGCCTTGTGGAATCGTGTGGTAGAGAGCGAGAAGTCATTTATTGTATGTAACATGTTTTTGAAAACGATGGAGGTTTTCTTTCAGAAAGTGGCGGGTTGAAAGTAATAACAGCACAACAGAGTGTAAGCTGTTCATAGGACATCCTTGGCCGTCATGGAAAGTAAGTTAACTTTAAGGAGTTCTGAATTCTGATTTGTAATGTATGGGTTTTTTAAACACAATCATTTTGATTGTGTTTTTTTTCCCCCGCTGTTATATGATGAATACCTTCAAGTCACTGTTTTAGTGAAATTTGATACATTCTGAGAACAGCAAAAATAAACCATTTAACATGTATAATTAATTCTGTTCTGTTTGCATTTATGATGTACATGTAGAACTGTGTAGGAGGCATGGAGAAGGTGAGGCTTCTGTCAGTGTCAAAGTTGTTGCATACAGTGCTCATATTCTACGTAGTCTTTTATATTTCATTACTTTCACTGTTTCTGACAGATCTAAAAAAAATTTTTTTAAAAGAACAGTAAGTATAAGGGAAGGAAACAGACAGTTATGTTAAAAGAAACACAGCTATAGGGAATAAACTAGGGATACTGTTACCCGCAATCCTCTGCTGATGATGTCACTGAGCATGTCATGAATGATGTAATATGTGACATCATCAGCAGTGGATTACGGGTAATAGTATCTCTAGTTTACTCCCCTATAGCTGTCTTTCTTTTAACATAACTGTCTGTTTCCTTCCCTTATACTTACTGTTCTTTTTTTTAAAAAAATTTTTTTGGTTCGCTTCCGGTTCGCGTACCGGGGAGCGAACTGGGAAGCGAACTAAGAGAAATAGAGGTTGGCACAGTTGCAAATATTGTACCAATTTTTTTATAACGGGGAGGTAGTTCTGAAAAGAACTTTTTTTTAAATTGTTTTTGTTGTTTTATATTTTTTTTATTATTTTTCTGAACATTTTTTTACTTTTTTTGAATTTTTCTGAACAGTTTTATATTTTTTTTGTTTTTTTTTCGGAGGGGGCAACGAAAACGATTCATTGTAAAGGGCTCAACAGGAGGAAGAAAACAAAAAAAAGAATTTATTGTTTGGGGAGTTTCGGACAAACATGAGCATGATTGTTAATAGCTCTGTTGATCAGAGTGATGCTACTTTCTGCGTAGCAAATGATTCCACTGCAATGTACGCAGACTTGTTTTACTTCACGAAATCTCGTTTGTATATTTGGCACCATCTCCCTGCCCTCTGGTCCCGTTACTTCCGGTACAACAGATCTTCTGGCCATAATAGGGAGATTATCTAGGTCGTCCTGTTCCTCTTCTTCCTCTTGTTGCTGAATTATAACTTTAGCAGGTGGTCCACTCTTCCTTGGATGTGGTGGAGGTGGTGGGGAAGCACCAGCTGAAGCTAGTAAAGAAGCCATTGCTCACTGGTAACAAAGGGTCTTTCTCTCACAATGATGAAAGTCAGAGTGAGGAAAGAAGGAGGGATTTTCACCATTTGGGAAAAAAAATAGTTCTCAACCAATGAAAAGTGTTCATTTTAGATCATATGACCTAGTCTTACATCATTAGGAAACCGAAAGTGAAATGAACCAATGAAAAGTGTTATTACCAAGTCACATGACCTGCTGTGTTTACGTTACGCGCTTTGCAGGGCCTCCCGGTTTGCTTTCAGAAACCTGTGCTTTGCGACTCGGTAAGCGTACGAGTTCGCTAACGTAGCACGTCATATGACGTATCACGCGACAACGCGAAACGTCATGCGGACGGGAGGCGTCACGATGTTGTTTTCTAACGCGGCAGTTGCGGTAAAGAAACGTTTACCGGCTCGCGGTCTATTTCGCGGCATCAAGGTCAGCTAACGGGAAGCTTCCCGATTCGCGAAGCGGGAACGAAGAAAAAAAAATATTTAAAAAAAAAATTATTCATAAACATATAAAATATATTTTTGGATTTAAAGAAGAATACATTTTACAGCTACAGATATTAGCTGTTAAAAAACCAATGAAATTCACTGAAAAAACCATAGGTTATAGACCATATATAGTTAGGAATTAGCATTTACAAAACCTTGAAAATTCACTGAAAAAACCATAGGTTATAGACCATATATAGTTAGGAACTAGCATTTAAAAAACCTTATTTTACTCACACAAAACCATTGAAATTCCATATATAGTTAGTTGCACTAACTATATATCGCGCACCCGCAATCCACTGCTGATCATGTCACATATTACATCATTCATGACATGGTCAGTGACATCACTGATGACATCACTGATGACATCTCATTTGACATCAATGACCACATCACTGATGATATCATTCATGTGACAATACAATGCATCTCCTCACGTTTTAATATAACCTCTGTTTCACCCAGTGTTAAATACAGAGTATAATTTTTGAAACCATTGACACACCAATACTAGTTACTACATACGTACTCACTGATTCCTACGTCTACACACACATTCACTCATTCACCCATACAATCATTCATACATACAATCACTCATCTTTACAACACTATCATATGCACTCATACACCTATACAGACACTTACACTCTGCCACTCATCCATGGAGTTACTCACACACCTAGTCAGTCCTGTAAAGAATCAATCACACTTCCATTTTCTTGTCTATACAGTTAAACATAGAGCACCTTACATTTTCAAACATATACTAACACATACTTACTTTCTTATACAATCATTGATACAAGTACACATTGATCTGCACAGAGTCACACACCTCCCAGCCAGCCACACACACACTCAGTCTCCTATACAAATACTTGGACAATCAATCAATAACCCATATAGTTAATCATATAGCTACTGATCAACACATGCAGCAGTTTACAGAACAACAGACATAATGATGCACAAATTAAGACAGTTTAGTCACTAACCCATGCACTCAGTGAGACACATTTAATCACTCACTCATACATTCAGTCATGCACCTACTAAATCCTTCGTCCAGACACTTATACATCTACTCATTCTTCAATATGTAAAACATATTTAAACTTTACAGAAACACACAGTCACTGGATGATGTCATCAGTGATCTCATCAGTGATGTCATTTGAGATGTCATCAGTGATGTCATCAGTGATGTCACTGACCATGTCATGAATGATGTAATATGTGACATGATCAGCAGTGGATTGCGGGTGCGCGATATATAGTTAGTGCAACTAACTATATATGGAATTTCAATGGTTTTGTGTGAGTAAAATAAGGTTTTTTAAATGCTAGTTCCTAACTATATATGGTCTATAACCTATGGTTTTTTCAGTGAATTTTCAAGGTTTTGTAAATGCTAATTCCTAACTATATATGGTCTATAACCTATGGTTTTTTCAGTGAATATATATATATAGACCCGTGACCAAGGTGCGGCTGCACCGAAACGCGTCGGGTGTTGTTTGGCATTCCGTGTGTGAATAAATAACACGCTAAAAAGGACCTGGGCTCGAGTCAACTTTGTGATTTATAAGTTGTTTCTCTAATATATATATATATATATATACCAAGCACAGTTCTCCTGTTCTGGAGCCCCCAACCCTACAGGGCGGCCTCAGGAAATGGGCACGGAGCAGCCCATGAAAACACCACCGTGTAAAACAACAAACTGAGGCCCAATACTGGAAGCGTGATTTAATTCAAAATTCAGCAATGTCAGCTTTCATTTTCCCAACGTTTCGGCGTGACTGCCTTGATCACGGGTGAAAGTCAAACAAAATTGTGCGCAGGTGCGTGCTTTTAAAAGGGCAAAGTCACATGACTGGAACAAGCAACTACAATCCCCATAGTGCATTATTAAGTATTTTCAAAGTATCGCTCGTAAAGTTCTTGAGTACAATACCAGTTTAAGAAGTTTTTCTTCCTTCATCAATGCACTGTTAACAAAGTGGGAAATCCTTTGGAACACAGTCAGGTGCATTGCCACGCTGCCGCGATGGTAACACTTTAAATGTGAATTGAATCAAGGTTCTGCTCTCAGCACGATCATAGCAGGCTGTTCTCCTGCCAGACTCCCTTCCTCACGCAGGTCCATTTTCGCTGTAGTTATCTACTGTGGCGGTCGCCAGTAGATAGTTATAGTTAGGACTCAGAGCGGATTTCAGCCAAAAACACTTTTTTAAAAAGCACGGACTCCCATGCTTTGTTATTATTTAGACTCCGGTGACCCAAGTCCTGGGGGCATGCAATATTGTAATTGCGGGGGCCCAGTAAGGACCACCACCCCCGGGGCTTTCCTTAAATATTTGCCTGGGGCACACGGCCACCAGCAGCTCGGGGACCGCCATCCCCTGGGGCTTGTTTTTAATAATGTGTGGGAGGTCTCCAAGGCCCCCCCAAGCCCCGGGGATTGCCAGCCCCAGGGCTTTTTCTAAAATATTTGCGGCGGGCACATGGCTCCCCGCAGCCCCGTGGACCACCACCCCCGGGGCTTTTTTTAATTACATTTTTTTAAAGAACGTGTGTGAGGGAGCTGGAGCCCCCTAACGCCCCGGGGACCGCCACCTGCCAGGGCCAGCGGCTGCAGTGTCCCGGGGACACTGATGTTTGCAATGACAGGGCAACTTCTTCGCTTCATTGAAGCGAGAGCAGGGCAGTGAAGCAAAGCAGAATTGCTTTTCCACAAGGGGAGTTCCACAAGGGGAGCTGCATGTCAGCAGCTCTCCATGTGGAAAAGCAATACCGGCTCCTGCAGGACGCGGCGAGTCGGCGGGACCGTGGGGGCATTGGGGCTCCCCCACGGTCCCCAACGGATAGGGCCTGTCCTGGGGGATGGGGTCCCCGGGTCTAGTAGTGGCCCGAGAGGGAGGCCACGCGGCCCCCTCTTCAATTTTTTTTTTTAAATGTAAATAAAGGCCGGCCACACCCCCCCTCCATAAAAAAACAAAAAAAATGAGGCCATGCTCCGGGGATAGGGTCCTTGGGGCCAGAATTGGCCACGGGGGGGGCCCACGCGACCCACTTCCTGTTCATATATATATATTTTTTTTAAAAAGGGGTCAGGCCCTGTGGGATAGCGTCGACAGGGCCCAAAAAAAGGAAAAAGAAGGGGGCCACACAGCCCACCTTCTAAAAAAAATTAATTAAAAAAACACTGTGATCGTGCTGGGGGCCATGCCCCCTCCCAGCAACACTCTGCAAACGCGCCCTGTGGCATGTTTTAAGGGGCCTAATATGATTGCGGATTTCCCGCATCCTCCGGGCCGGCGGAAGCCACCGCCAGCCCGGAGGATGCGGGAAAACCGCAACGCAGCCCAGAAAGACCCACCGCCATATTAGGATGGCGGTGGGTCTTGCATTTAGTCTGCAGCTTTTCCGCCGCGGTCGCCTTCCGACCGCGGCGGAAAAGCTTTAACATGGCTGGCGGTGTCTATCAGACACCGCCAGCCATATTATGATGGTGTAAAATGTATGCTTTTCCGCAGCGGCTTTTCCGCCGTGGAAAAGCATATGGACCTTCACTTCAGGGGCCCGTTGCGGGCCCCCTGGGTGAAGGAGGGGTGGGGGGTGCACATGGGGGGTACCTATGGTACCCCCCTGCATTTGCGTGAACAAAGCAGCAGGCACCGCGCGGTGCCTGCCGCTTTGTGCACGCAAATGCGGTGCATGCATTTTTAACATTGCGGCGGGTGCAGCTTGAAGCTGCACCTGCCGCAATGTTAAAGATAGAGGATGTGACCGCCACCCTGGCGGTCACATCTTAATCTGCACGGAGGGAACGGCGCAGCCCATGCGGACGTTCCCTCCTACTCTGGGGTCGCGGACGGACTCAAGTCCGTCCGTGATCCTAATCGACCCCTAAGTTAGGGAATTGATTCCCCTTCAATCCTGAGGGCCCCTGGGGTCAACTGCCCACCAGGTACCTCCAGTAAGCGCCACAGGGCTGGGTTGCAGAGAGGTGGTCCAGGCCATGCCTCTTTTTACACCTCTCTGCAACGCAGCTCTGTGGCACTTACTGGAGGTAACTGGTGGGCTAGCAGGTTTCAAGGGGACTTAATCAACCAACTTAAAAGACGCCACAGGGCTTACTGGAGGTAAAAGGTAGGTGACCACTCAGCCCTCCACAGGGCTTGGTCGCCCCACTCACTGCTGCCGCTCCTGCCTGCCTTTGCCGCCTCCTGCCTGCAGATTCCTTCGCTCGCTGCCCGCTGCTCCTGGGAATTTCCCGCTGCTCCTGGGAATTTCCCGCTGCCCGCTGCTTCTTGGAATTTCCCGCCGCTGCCTCCCTGCGGCCCCGCCCCCCTGTGATTCCATTCGCCGCCCCGCTCCCGCCACCCAGCTGCTCCTCCCTCCCGGCTCCTTACTTATGATGCCCCCAGAGCGACCGTGCAGCGGACGTGCGCAGCGGGAGCGCCGATTGAGCGCCGAAGGTGCGCCAAAGGTAAGCCCGTCTGCGCCCGTCCACGCCTGGCCCGCGCCCAGCGCCAGGACCCCTAGCCCTCCCCGCTGAGGCAAGACGACCCGACTGACCTATGATGCCGCCACTCTCAACGCACTCAATGCCGGCCGGACCCACGCCTGCTGCCGTGCCACCCCAAGACGCACCCACGGACCCTTCACCTGCTGCACCTGCAAGTTCACCTGCCTCCGAACCTGCCTCGCACCCGCCAAAACAAACACCAGCAGCAACCACCTCAAGTGCATCCTGATCAACACCCGCTCCGTCCACAGACACGCCGTGGAACTCTGGAACCTCCTCGACGCTACATCACCGGACGTCGCCTTCCTCACGGAAACCTGGATGAACGCCTCCTCAGCACCCGACATCGCCATCGCCATCCCGGACGGGTACAAGATCATCAGGAGGGACCGCATCAACCAGACCGGAGGTGGCATCGCCATCGTCCACAGGAACACCATCCGCATCACGACCGACGCCAACGACTCCTTCGCCGCAGCCGAACATCTCCACTTCCAGATTCACACCGACCCTAAGACGACCCTCAGAGGCACCCTCGTCTACAGACCCCCGGGACCACGCACACAATTCAGCGAAGACATCACAGACTTCATCAGCCCGCACGCCCTCCCCTCCACCGACTACATCCTCCTCGGGGACCTCAACTTCCACCAGGAGAACAAGAAGGACCGCAACACCACCACCCTGCTGGAAAACCTCGCCAACCTCGGACTCAAGCAACTGGTCAACACCCCCACCCACTACGCCGGCCACACGCTTGATCCCGTCTTCTCTTCCAGCAAGTACATCACCTTCAGCCACGCCACCGGACTCCACTGGACCGACCACAGCTGCGTCCACTTCAGCTTCAAAAGATCCACGACCCACCACCACCCGCAACAGGTACCTCACAGGAATTGGAGCAAGATCACCGCAGACCAGCTCACCACCTCCCTCAGCCAGAGCCCACCCGCCAACACAACCGACCCCAACGAAGCAGCCCGCAACTTCACACAGTGGCTGACCGCCTGCGCCGATGACCTCGCGCCACTAAAGAACCCTCCCAGCAGACCCAGAAGCAAGAAGGCATCCTGGTTTACCGACGACCTCAAGGACTCCAAGTAGACCTGCCGCACCCTCGAGAAAGCCTGGCTCCTCGACCGGACCACCGACAACATGACCGCCCTCAAACACGCTACCCGCAAGCACCACCAGCTCATCCGCACCACCAAGAAGAAATCCCTGAAGGAACGACTGGACAACGCCCACGACAGCAAAGAGCTCTTCACTATCGTCAAGGAGTTCTCCAACCCCAGCACCGGCACCAACGACATCACTCCGTCACATGACCTCTGCGACTCCCTCGCCTCGTTCTTCCACCGCAAGATCGCCGACATCCACAACAGCTTCGGCGCCCCACCCACGCACCCAACCGTCGAACCAATGCCCCCACCGCCACCCTTCGCACCTGGACCACGGTGACCACCGAAGACACAGCCCGCACGATGAACACCATCCACTCCGGATCACCGACCGACCCCTGCCCACACCACGTCTTCAACAAGGCTGACTCCACCATCGCACCCCAACTCCGGAACATCATCAACGCCTACTTCAACACCGCCACCTTCCCGGAGAGCTGGAAGCACGCCGAGATCAGCGCCCTCCTGAAGAAACCTACAGCGGACCCCACCGATCTCAAAAACTTCCGCCCCATCTCGCTCCTTCCTTTTCCTGCTAAAGTCATCGAGAAGATCGTCAACAGACAGCTGACCGCCTTCCTCGAGACAAACGGATCCCTCGACCCCTCGCAGTCCGGCTTCAGAGCCAACCACAGCACTGAGACCGCCCTCATCGCAGCCACCGACGACATCCGGACACTGCTCGACAAGGGGGAAACAGTGGCCCTCATCCTCCTGGACCTCTCCGCTGCGTTCGACACGGTCTGCCACCGCACCCTAGTCCAGCGCCTCAGCAACATCGGTATCCAAGAGAAGGCACTGGAGGGGATCATCTCGTTCCTCGCCGGAAGAACACAAAGAGTCCGCCTCCCCCCGTTTCGCTCCGAGGCCACCAAAGTCATCTGCGGCGTCCCACAAGGATCTTCACTCAGCCCCACCCTCTTCAACATCTACATGAAACCTCTCGCAGCCATCGCACGCCAGCACAACCTCAACATCATCTCTTACGCCGACGACACCCAGCTGATCCTCTCCCTCACCAGAGACCCCGACACCGCCAGAACCTGCCTACACGAAGGGATGAAAGACGTCGCCGAGTGGATGAAGGACAGCCGCCTGAAACTGAACTCGGACAAGACGGAAGTCCTCATCCTGGGATCTTTGCCCTCCGCCTGGGACGACTCCTGGTGGCCCCCAGCCCTGGGCACCACGGACTACGGAAACGCCCTCTATGCCGGAACCACAGCCAAGCTACAGAAAAGACTCCAGCGCATCCAGAACGCCTCCGCCCGACTCATCCTGGATGTCCCCCGACGCAGCCACATCTCCAGCCACCTGAGGAACCTGCACTGGCTCCCCGTCGACAAGAGGATCATGTTCTGGCTCCTCACCCACGCACACAAGTCTCTCCACGACCTGGGCCCCAAGTACCTCAACGACCGCCTGACCTTCTATACGCCCACCCGCCAGCTACGGTCCACCAGCCTCGCCCTTGCAGCCGTACCACGCATCCGAAGAGCCACCGCCGGAGGAAGATCCTTCTCTTACCTGGCTGCCAAGACTTGGAACTCCCTCCCCATCCACCTTCGGCTGACCCAGGACCATCTCGCCTTCAGGAAACAACTCAAGACCTGGCTGTTCGAGCAGTAGCATACCCCTCCCCCCATGCGCCTTGAGACCCTCCCGGGTGAGTAGTGCGCTATACAAATGGCATGATTGATTGATTGATTGATTGATAGTTGCCCCCTAGAGGACCCCCCCAGCAGTGAAGGGGACTTCAATCCCCATCCAAGAGTCTGCCTGGGAGCAAGTTTGTAGAGTGGTGGGAAAAGAGGGCATGACCTGGTAGGAGGCCTTACCAATGCTGCTGTGTGGGACTGACTGGAGATAATAGTTTGGGAAGTTGGCCCCCAAGGATGTCTTTGGGGGCCAACTATCCCTCTTGTTACGTCCATTAAGTCCCACACAGTGGGATTGCTAAGACGTCTTTGGAGGCCATGGCCCCCTTTCTCTACTACTCTGCAAACATGCCTCGTGGCAGACTACGGGATGGGGGATGAAGTCCAATTTAGTCCTGAGGGAGTTTCGGGGCCAAGAATCCCTCCTGGTACCTCTTGTAAGTCCTACACAGTAGAATTCCTGAGCGATGGTTGGACGCCCAGCACCCTTTCTCCACCACTCTGGAAACGCGACTACTAATTAAAGTAGCATATTTCTGCACCTCTGACTTAGAGGTAGTTTTAATCCCCCTGCCCTATTATGTACTAGGGACTTACAGAGGAGGTCATGCTAATCACAGAGGTACCCCAACGCATAGTGTTCCCTACTGTATGTAGGTGTTTTTACTGTATTCTAAGTGTCTTTTAGCACAGCACTGGCTCTAGGCCTGGTTAGTCAGAGTCAGTTACCACCAGTACCCATCTGAAAAAGTTGTGGGCACAGGATGATTTTGCAACAAGGCCTCTTTCTGCTCCTCTGGTGGTTCTTTCTGCACATCTCTTCTTCTTCCGGCACTTTTCTTCGTCTTTCTGGACTTCTGTTGCCTCTTTCTTCACATGCCCTACCTTTGTAGGCATAGTTAGAAATTAGCATTTAAAAAACCTTTGAAATTCACTGAAAAAAATCATATGTTTCAGCGACTCATATAAAACCATAGAAATTCGGCTGTTATAGTTAGTAGACCTAACTATAACTCGCGCCCCGGCAATGCACTGCTGATGACGTCACATATTACATCACTCATGACATGCTCAGTGACTTCACTGATGACATCTCAAATGACACCACTGATGATATCCCTGATGACATCATCCACGTGATCATCTGATGCACCTTCTAATACCCTAATAAAACCTTGTGTTGACAGACAGTTGACAGCCAATTAGCATGCAGCTCCTGCTCGTAAGGGTACGCGTATAATCCTCAGACGGTACTTCGTCCATAGACATATCTATTATTTTACTTTTGATTATCTCTGGAACTACTGCACGAATTTACACCATTTAACAAAAAGCGTCATCTGCGAACCAAACTCTACCTTTTTGCCAAATTTGGTGTAATTCCGTTCAGCAGTTCGGGCTGTAGCCCGTCTTAAAGGTCCCTATGGAAAATTGCATGGGGAAAACATGTTTTGGGACCCCCTTTTTTCTCGGCTCCCGTTTCACGAATCACCCCCAAACTTTCAGGGAAGGACCGGAGTGGAACAGGCCATCTTCTTGAAAAATTTCACAAAGATTCGTTGACCGGCGTCAAATTTATTCCAAATAGAATGTTGCGGATTTCCTGTGGAAACTAGGTCCTAACTATAACTACCTAATGGCGACCGCCAGTAGGTAATATATATATTGGTGGACTCATTTCTTTAAAAAGTGAAGTGGTGACATTTTGTCTCATTGAAGCAACACATGAGCATTTACTAGTGATATCATCTGTGTCCATAGGCATTTAAAATACTGCATTCATGCTGATATTAGTGCAAGATCTCAACGAAATAGTATTCTTTCTTTGTTTATGCCTGCATTTGGTGGGAAGGGCTTTAAATACCTGTACACTTTTGGCGCCAATTAGATTGAGAAAGCCTTCTGGGAAGGTGAAAAGTGTCTCTCTGAGCTCGGGGTCGAGGGAGACCCATGCAAATAAATGAGCCGTATCCTGACAGCTCCGTGTACGTGCCTTCTTCTTTGGGAGCAGGATTGGTATTCATATATATATATATATATATATATATATATATATATATATATATATTACCTACTGGCGGTCGCCAGTAGGTATATATAGTTAGGATTTTTTCTCTATGGGATTTTTGAAAATTCTATGTCTAATAACTTTGGCGTTTGTGGACGGAATTGGCTGAAATTTTCAGGAAAATGGCACATTTTGTTCCTGAGCAGCCCTTGAAAATTTGGGGGGGGTTCGTCAAGGGGGGGGCCGAGAAAAAAAAGGGGGGTCCCAAAACGTGTTTTTAACATTGAGTTTTCCATAGGGCGGTTGGCCTCACTTTTAGCCCGAACGGCTGAATGGATTTGCACGAAACTTGGATTTTGAGAAATTAACGTTCAAAAAAAGATATATATCTGTAACAGCGGACCGGGCAGCGCTCCGGTTCGCGGACTTTTCGCGGTACGGAGCTTTGTGAAGCGAAGCTGATTGGTTCTCCGGCGTCTGTGAACATTCCAAACAGTCCGTAGCGGCCGCCATCTTGTCTCTCGGTAGGATCGAGAGACAAGAGGAGGCCAAAGCGAAGGGGCAAATGACCATAAGGGGGCATAGTAGATCCTCCTTGACCTCTTAGGTTTGATGTGGAGGTTTTAAAAGGGCCCGCGGGGCAAAAAAAATAATAATAATAATAATCGAACGGCTGAATGGATTTGCACGAAACTTGGCAAAATTGTAGGGACTGGTAGCTCGATGTGCCTTTGCTAGGTCTCAATGTATGTGCTTCAGTGGATTTTGAGAAATTAACGTTCAAAAACAAGATATATATCTGTAACAGCGCTCCGCTTCGCGGAGATAAAATTATCTCTGTATTACCTAGCTGTTGCTAACACCAGTTAGCGACGGCTAGTAGGAGATAGCGACCATCTTGGGCCCCACTTTGCATGTGAGTGATATTTATCACTAATGACATGCAAAGTGGGCGTGCCAAGATGTTAGCGACTGGAAACAGTCGCTAACATCGCTATCTCCTATTACCAACTTTTGGAAATATTCGCGATAAGCGCGAATATCTCCAAAAGCTACCACCTGCCCTGAGCAGTTCTTAGCCATGTTATCCAATGGGAGGTGGATAACATGGCTAAGAGCATTAGCTCGGTAATGCATGAATATCGCTGAGTTTTCAGCGATATTAATGCATTGCGGTCGTTTTTTATCGTATTTGCGATAAACCTTGATAATAGCAAGGTTTATCCGCGATAATTTCTGAAGATGCTTAGCGGTAAAAAATTAGTTGCTAAGCATCGTTAGGGATAAATATCGCTTAACTTTGGTAATATGCCCCAACGTCTGTTAACGTTCGATTCGAAGGAAATCAGGAAGTGTTGAAAAACATTGTCTGCGCCATCTTGCCTTTTTTCAAATGCCACACTTTTGTCGTGCACGGCAGTCATTTTAGATGCCTTGACCAGACCCACTCTCTGCACGCTGTCGATCCTTAGCATGGCTCCCCACCCTCGCAAGCATCTCCCCCAGGCAGTGGTCACCCCCGCTCTCTGTCTTATGCATGGGTAATAAACAACCCCCCATCTGCGCTCCTCTTCCCTGAGAATCACACCCTGTGCCCGCCCGACACCTCCCTTTCGCCCTATTCACTACCGCACCCTCTGACACTCCTTTTCCTCTGTGTCCGATTGTCCAGGCCGGTCCTAGGGTATCAGCTAGCCCTGCAGATGTAGTTTATGGCCCCAGCTGTAAAGAATCACCCCTCTTCAAAGGAGTTATAGTAGATCAAGGCCCACACTCGATGAGATCCGTCACAGCAGACGCGTTCCTATTATCTGAAAACCATCCTGTATTGTGATTGGGGAGGGGACCGAGCCTGAAGCGGAAGATTCCAGGGATGACTCTTTGTACATCAAAGTTTTTACAATTATGTGTCACATTAAAAATATATAGCACTCCAACAAAGTAGTAAGATTATAAAACTTTAATAACTTATAAATATATACAAGAAAACAAAAACAGTAATAACATATAAACATTTTTAGGGAAAAACAACGAAGTAGCGGTCGGCTGTGCGAATAGTCCCAACGCAGCACAACGTCCAGATTTCACTGATTTCGGAATCCGGCGTGGGGCGTCGCGGGGGGTGGGTCATCAGTAGCAAACTGTTGTGCGAATAGTTCCAAGGCAGCAGAACGATGGCACCAAGGTGATGTCCAGTAAGTTGCCGCACTGGTTTTGGTATCCTACAATGCTGCTCCGAATAACGGCGTGGGGCGCCCCGGGGGAGGCGGCGTGAACGGGCCTCTCCAGGTGGAGTCTCGTCTGTTGTAGTGGGGCGCCCCTTTACCGTTTCAGTTGCCATTCCGTCCGCTTTTGGTCCACTGTGTCAAAAGCCGCAATTCAGCTGAGTTGCGCCCACTCTTGCGGTGCAGCGATAGGCGGCTGTCACAGGACTCTCAAAATGGCGGCAGGCTGTTTCCTTTTTGGGCCTGGTCCACTGAAATGGCCCTGGGACACCTTGGAAATCGGACGCTTGTCTGCTAGGTCTTGGACCCCATTCTCGAAAGCGTCCCCTCCGCCTTGAGGATTCATCAAAAGTTTTGGGGGCCACCGACTCCTGCAGGCTTCTGGTGGGGAGCGGCTGCCATGATTGCTCGCGGAATGACTACGACGGAGCCACGAGATGGTGGTGCTTTCATGGTGACGCCAGCTTCAGTCTGAAACATCCAGAAACAAGGTGGGGCTTTCATCGTTTGGGAAAAAAAAAAGTTGTCATCCAATGAAAAGTGTTGTTTTTAGGTCATATGATCAAGCCTTCCATCATTAGGAAACCAAAAGTAAAATGAACCAATGAAAAGTTTTATAAACAAGTCACATGACCTGTTATGCGGCATAGGGTATAATATGCGGAGAAAATACGTTGGCACGTGAGGCGGCGTCAGTAGCGGACCGATGTGCGAATAGGCCGAAGGCAACACAACGCGCCAAGATCCGGATGGCACCGAGGTGGTGTCCAGCAAGTTGCAGCACTGGTGTGGCCATCCTACAATGCTGAAAGTCGGCGTGGGGCACCCTGTTGGCCTGTGAGTTCGCGTCAGTAGCGGACCGATGTGCGAATAGGCCGAAGGCAGCACAACGCGCCAAGATCCGGATGGCACCGAGGTGGTGTCTAGCAAGTTGTCGCACTGGTGTGGCCATCCTACAATGTTGAAAGTCGGCGTGGGGCGCCCCGTTGGCCTGTGAGATGGCGTCAGTAGCGGACCGATGTGCGAATGGGGCCAAAGGCAGCGCAACAATATTTTCTGACTAGAAGACACCACAAGGCGCTGAGATGCCAAGATCCGGATGGCACCGAGGTGGTGTCTAGCAAGTTGCCGCACTGGTGTGGCCATCCTACAATGTTGAAAGTCGGCGTGGGGCGCCCCGTTGGCCTGTGAGATGGCGTCAGTAGCGGACCGATGTGCGAATGGGGCCAAAGGCAGCGCAACAATATTTTCTGAATAGAAGACACCACAAGGCGCTGAGATGCCAAGATCCGGATGGCACCGAGGTGGTGTCTAGTAAGGTGCACTGGTGTGGCTATCCTACAATGCTGAAAGTCGGCGTGGGGCGCCCTGTTGGCCTGTGAGATGGTGTCAGTAGCGGACCGATGTGCGAATGGGGCCAAAGGCAGCGCAACAATATTTTCTGTATGGAAGATACCACTAGGCGTTGAGATGCGAAGATCCGGATGGCACCGAGGTGATGTCTAGCAAGTTGCTGTACTGGTGTGGTCATCCTACAATGCTGAAACTCGGCGTGGGGCGCCCCATTAGCCTGTGAGATGGCGTCAGTAGCGGACCGATGTGCGAATGGGGCCAAAGGCAGCGCAACAATATTTTCTGAAGAGAAGACACCAAAAGGCGCTGAGATTCCAAGATCCGGATGGCACCGAGGTGGTGTCTAGCAAGCTATGCAGCTGAGTTGCGTGCGCACTTGCGGCGAATAGGTCGAAGGCAGCACAACAATGTTTTCTGAATAGAAGACACCACAAGGCGCTGAGATTCGGTTACCACCGAGGTGATGTCTAGCAAGTTGCCGCACTGGTGTGGCCATCCTACAATACTGCTCCGAATAACGGCGTCATGAATGATGGGTCATGAATGATGTAATATGTGACATCATCAGCAGTGGATTGCGGGTGCGCGATATATAGTTAGTGAAACTAACTATATATGGAATTTCAATGGTTTTGTGTGAGTAAAATAAGGTTTTTTAAATGCTAATTCCTAACTATATATGGTCTATAACCTATGGTTTTTTCAGTGAATATATATATATATATATATATATATATATATATATATATATATATATATATATATATATATATATATATATATAGAGAGAGGAGTTACGGAGAAATAAAAACAACTAGAAACAGAGCTAGTTACAGTCGGGTGTGCGAAAGCTACAAACACACTCGTCTTAAAGGTGCATAACAGTATTCCAGCATTTCAAGACGCTGTAATGGCGGAAGCAGCGGACATACTTCGTGATCGTGAGGCAATTGCTGACGCATTGTTCTCTAATCTACCTGAAAATATAGCAAGCAAAGAAAGTGGCGATGCAGGCGCATTTGACAAGCAAGTAAACATGAAAACTTTATTAAAAAAATTGGAAAAATTACAGAGAACAGAACTGACTAAATGGTGGGAAAGTACATCCCTACAAAAGTACAAAGAAGCCGGAAGAGTTCCCAGGGGACTGAGGGTGTTAATTGTATTTGTATTTGTTTGTGGATTTATAGAGCGCGATTGATGCCCGGGGGCGTCCAAGCGCTAGAGGACCGACAGAGTTTTAAGGCACAGGAGGGGGGGTTGCCAAAGAATTACTGTGGGGAGTTGAACAGAAGTGTCTTGAGCTGTTTCCGGAATGAGGTGAGATTGGAGTTAGCTCTCAGGTGGAGAGGAAGGGCGTTCCACAGCTTGGCAGCGTTATGGGCGAAGGTCCTACCACCTGATCTGGCTCTTTTTATTCTGGGTGCACTGGCCATAAAGGTCTGGTTTGAGCGGAGGTTTCTGCTTGGATGGTAGTGAGAGATTAGGTCGCGGGTGATTATGGGGCCCGTGTCCCAGAAGGCCTAGTGGGTGATGCACAAGGCTTTAAAGTGGATTCTTTGGCGGACTGGCAGCCAGTGTACACTGTTCAGGCTGGCTCTGACAGATGCGCGACGTGGGAGCTGGAGCAGTGTCCGGGCTGCACAGTTCTGTACTCTTTGAAGTCTCCGTAGAGTATAGTCTGGTGCAGCGAGGTACAGGACGTTATTGAAATCCAGGCGGGACTGGATCAGACCCTGGATGGCCACCTGTTTAGCCTCCATAGGTAAAAGATGAAGAACTTTTTTGAGCATCCTAAGAAGGCCGAAACAGATGGCCGAGAGTTTGGTAGCTTGTGTATCAAATGACAGGGATCTGTCCAGCCGTACCCCAAGACTCCTGATGTTGTCCTTAGGTGCTGGGGGGGTGCCCAGGCTGGGTGGCCACAGGGAGTTGAAGGAGCTTGGGTTCGTGGGGCCTAGAAGCATAAGCTCCGTCTTGTCCCTGTTTAGCTTGAGTGATGAAGAGGACATCCAGCTCTTTACCTCCTCAAGGCACCTACAGAGTCCTCCGCTCATGGGCATGTTGGTCTCCTGCGCCAGTGAGACCACCAGCTGGGTGTCGTCCGCATAGGAGATGATCTTAACTCCATACGGACGAACAACCTCAGCCAGTGGCCTCATATAAATGTTGAATAGCGCCGGGCTTAAAGAGGAGCCGTGTGGGACCCCGCATCTTAGTGGTCTGCTGGTGGACACTGATTCACCGTCGAATACCTGAAAGGATCTGTCTTTCAGGAAGGACTCGAACCATAGCCATGCCTTGTGCTTAACGCCAACATTAGACAGACGGGTCTGCAAGGTGTCATGGCTGACCGTGTCAAAGGCCGCGCTAAGGTCAAGGAGGATCACTGCCACTGATCCTCCTTGGTCCAGGATTTTTCTGGATTCCTCGGTGACCATGAGGAGGGTGGTCTCGGTTCCGTGCTTGGGTCGGAAGCCTGTCTGGGTGGGATCTAACAGTTGGTTGGTTTCTAGGAAGGTGACCAGATGGCTATTGATGTATTTCTCCAAAACTTTGCTCAGCCAGGGAAGTAGGGAGATTGGCCGATAATTGCTGAAGTCTAGTGGGTCTAGGCTGGGTTTCTTCAGCAGGGCTTGAACCATGGCCCGTTTCCATCCAGGCGGGACCGTGCCGGATGAGATAGAGGCATTCAAGAGGTCCATTATGATGGGCAAGGTAACCTGAGATGCCGACATTATAATGTCTGGTGGAGCCGGGTCGTTAGGGGAGCCAGATTTGACTTTCCGGGCTACGGATTCCAGGGACACCAGATCTAGGGGTGGGAAGTGATCCAGTGTCGAAGGAGGCTGTGGGGAGGGGTGTGTCAGGACTGTGTTAGTCAAGGCTGGGACGGGGGCGGCCAAGGGGGGGAAGGAGGCATAGATTTTGTCAACTTTTTGATGGAAAAAGGCTGCTACCTTGTTGCAGTGTTCTGAGGATTTGGTTTCAGGCAGGCTGGGTGGTAGCTTAGTGAGATGCTTTACTATTTGGAAGATCTCCCTTGGTTTTGATTTGGCTGAAATGATTTTGTTAGAGAAGTATGCAGCTTGAGTGGTTTTGATTTCTTCTTTGTACTCTTTAAGTAGCGTTCGGTATTGTTTTTTTTCCATTGGAGCAAAGGCCAGACGCCATTTCCTTTCAGCTTTCCTGCATAGGCGTTTCTTTGCCCTAAGGGCCTCTGAGTACCAGGGTGCAGTTTTGTGGAAGCGTTTCAGAGTGGTTTTTCTTTTGGGGAGAATGTTGTCAAGGGATTGGGTGATCAAGTCTTCATATGTCTGGTTAGCTAAGCAGGGATCCTTGTCAAGAAGAGGAGAGTTGCTGGCGAGATTGGTCATCCATTTATCAACTGGAAGGCGGGACCAGGCTCTGGCTATTCGAACTGTGGGTTTGATGGTTGGGGCTTTGGATGTGGTCCAGGTGAAGGGGATTAGTGAGTGGTCAGTCCATGGAAGGGGGATTGGTGGACTTGATGCCAGATCTGCACAATTGCTGAACACTGGGTCCAGCAGATGGCCCTTGACATGAGTGGGGGACCTGACGATTTGGGTTAGCTGCAGCGCTGCTAAGTCATTTGTCAGCATGGTTGCCGTGTGATCGGTTGGGGAGTCAAAGTGACAATTGAGATCACCTAGCAGGGTGATGTTCGAGGAAGTGCTGACGCGTTCAGCCACAATCGAAGCGAGGAGATTGTGGAATTGCTTGGGAGGACCTGGGGGCGGTAGATTAGAGTTCCTGTGAAGCAGATGTTAGGGGAGAGTTTGAGGCTGAAGGCTAAGCTCTCGCAGTCAGGAATGGTTTACGGGATTACTCGACAGAGGAATTGGTTTTTATAAATAATTGCTAAGCCTCCTCCTCTACCCTCAGGGCGGTCCAGCCGAATGATTTGGTAGCCGGGAGGGAGGGCTGTGACGACCGCAGGGTCCGAGTCTGTAGCCAGCCATGTTTCTGTCAGGAAAACAATGTCTGGCAGACGTTCTTCCAGCAACAGTGCAAATTCTGCCCTGTGTTTGGGCAGGGATCTGCAGTTGAGCAGGAACATGCGGTACTCGTGTGTTTGGTCTGGGGCCGGCTTAGGTTTGAGCGTAGATTGACAGGAGGGACAAGTAAATGGAATGTTTTCTGCGTGAAACTGGGGCTGATAGCAATCTCTGCCGTGGGGTCTTAATCCCAGAAGGGTTTCTGCGCTGTAATGCTTGAGTTTTGTGGCCTGGGATGAAGGGGGGTGGCCCTAGGTCCGGTCTCGGCACGGACGAGCACAGACGAGCTTGCCTTATGCGCGCCTTCGGCGCGCAATCGTCGCGCCCGCTGCGCTCGTCCGCTGCGCCTCCGGTACATGCACATGTTTTGTAGGGAGGGGACAGGTCGGGCGTGGCCTTGAGTGGGCGTGTCCCAATCAGGGCAAGGGGAGATTAGAAGGCGGAAAAAGCGGCGATTTCGCCCTTAACCAGCGCTCGTTTTCAGCGTGGAAGGGTGCCTGTACACAGAGGTTATGTCCCAGGAGGGGTGAGTGAATTAAAATCCAAGTGGCAAAAAATAAAAAAATTTATGTTTAAAACAGTGATTCTTCTGTCTCCTACTACTCCCGGCTGCGCCTCAGGAGGGTCCAAGTTATCTAACTTGCTAGTAATTCAGCGCGTTTTTATAGCTTGAGATGAGGGACGTGGCCTTGAGTGGGCGTGTCCCAATCAGGGCGAGGGGAGATTAGAAGGCGGGAAAAGCGGCGATTTCGCCCTTAACCAGCGCCCGTTTTCAGCGTGGAAGGGTGCCTGTACACAGAGGTTATGTCCCAGGAGGGGTGAGTGAGTTAAAATCCAAGTGGCAAAAAATAAAAAATTTTAAGTTTAAAACAGTGATTCTTCTGTCTCCTACTACTCCCGGCTGCGCCTCAGGAGGGTCCAAGTTATCTAACTTGCTAGTAGTTCAGCGCGTTTTTATAGCTTGAGATGAGGGGCGTGGCCTTGAGTGGGCGTGTCCCAATCAGGGCGAGGGGAGATTAGAAGGCGGGAAAAGCGGCGATTTCGCCCTTAACCAGCGCTCGTTTTCAGCGTGGAAGGGTGCCTGTACACAGAGGTTATGTCCCAGGAGGGGTGAGTGAATTAAAATCCAAGTGGGAAAAAATACAATTTTTTAAGTTTAAAACAGTGATTCTTCTGTCTCCTACTACTCCCGGCTGCACCTCAGGAGGGTCCATGTTATCTAACGTGCTAGTAGTTCAGCGCGTTTTTATAGCTTGGGATGAGGGGCGTGGCCTTGAGTGGGCGTGTCCCAATCAGGGCGAGGGGAGATTAGAAGACGGGAAAAGCGGCGATTTCGCCCTTAACCAGCGCTCGTTTTCAGCGTGCAAGTGTGCCTGTACACAGAGGTTATGTCCCAGGAGGGGTGAGTGAATTAAAATCCAAGTGGCAAAAAATACAATTGCTCCATCTTTCGAAAACCCCAACCCTTTAATGCTGCAGGAATGGGCCACCAATAATTTGGATGCATCCATAAATATGGTATGCATCCTCATAAAATATGCTTACATCGATAGAGCAGAGGTTGTAAAACAGATTGAAGAGGTCAACCTAGAATTAAATAACATGGAACAACAAGACAGCATTAAAAAAAAAAGAAAATATTAAAAAACGACTGGAGAAACATGAAAATACAATTAAGGAGCGTAAAGTTTTTAAATTCTCCAGGGATAAAAGAGACTATGAGACTGGGAGAATTCTTACATTTTCTAAAAAATTTGAAAGCGTAAAAAGGAAAGCAATGATGCCTAGAACAACGGACATAATAACATCAACACATGATATCAGCAATCTGACTGACACGGAGGCAAGCTCTTCAGTCAGTAGTGTGGAATCAGATGATGGCAGTTTGATGAGTGAAGGGACTGGCCAGTCCTCCAGCTTTACTCCATCCGAAGAATTGGGGTTTATGATCGAAGATCAGAGACAAACCCTAAGACCCAGGATACCAGGGAAAATAAAAAAATCAAACGTAACAACCGCCGTCATCAAAGGCGCAAATGCAAGAGGCAACTGGCGAGGGAAAAGAGGGAAAGGGAAATCCCAACCGGATCAGTAAATGCAGAAAGTAAAGCTGGAAATAACACTGTAATTAATCTGACCAACCTCGACCTTGACATGGCAGAAATACAGCTGTTATCATTAGGTCTCTCTTTTTGTCCAAAATCCGGTTTCAAGTATGTACAATCAAGAATAGATGTTTTTCAATTCATACGTAAACTCAAATTGGTCAAATTTCACAAATTGAACAAAGCAAACAAAACAGCAGTAGCTATTACAACTGATAATCAACCAAGGGTGAAATTTCAAGTATTGGATGTGCCAAGACTGAGAGAGGCACACTCATTAGCTGGTTTGACTGGGGACAATGATGAAAACACACAACAAGAACTGGGTGGAATGGGCATTCCAAGCACTTGTGCGTCTATTAGTCCGTTCAAGCCGTCATCAACTTTTATTCCAGTCATGCCACGTGATGCTATTGACATTTTTAGTGATTGTGTCATAGAGGATTTGAAAAAATTGAACAGAGTTGTTGCAAACAAGAAACATAACAGGAGCTACAGAGAACAACAATATACTAAACTCATGAAAAAGATCAATGAGAAAGGCATTATTGTCAAGAATGCTGACAAAGGGGGTAATATTGTTTTATGGCCCCGAGATGCTTACATGGAAGAAGCTGGTAGACATTTAAACGATGAATCATGTTACAAAAAGGTCTCATTTAATGAGTTACGTATAATTAAAGATCTGGTGTTCAAAGAACTTGCCCAGTGGAAAAGAGAGGGTTTGATCAGTAAGGAAGAATTCAACTTTCTAAAGACCAATCATCCCATTACCCCGACCTTGTATTTTATACCTAAGGTTCAAACGCAGATCAACCCTGTACCTGGATGTCCAATCATATCTGCACAGGGAGGACTACTAGAACCTATGTCTAAATATGTGGATTTTTTTATCAGGGGATATGTGGAAACCCTCCCTTCATATATTAAGGACACTGGCCATTTTTTAGAAAAGCTCAGAACAATCACAAGAAGTAAAAATTATTGTTTTATTGTTATGGACATATGTGCGCTATATACTAGCATTAATCATGACCAGGGTTTAAAAGCTACTAAATGGTATCTCTCATATAGGGATATCAAGTTTTATGAACATAACAAGATGCTATTAAACATGATTAACATTTGTCTTAAAAACAACTATTTTCTATTTAACTCTATGGTATATGAACAACTCCGGGGCGTGGCGATGGGGGCATGTTTTTCCCCCAGTTTTGCATGTTTACATGTAGGTTGGTGGGAAGAACATGTCCTTCGCCATGTCCTGGAAAAAGAATTCACTGACAATGTCATTGCATGGCGGCGTTTCATTGATGATGTCTGTGTGATTTGGCAGGGCTCTGTCGAATCAGCACACAGGTTCACTGACATCATCAATGACAACAATTTGAACCTGAAATTTACTGCGAACATTAATAAGGAGAAGGTCGAGTTTCTAGATGTAGAGATCTACATTCTCAACGATGTCAACAACACCATACTACATAGGAAGGAAACTGAGGGGAACTCGATCCTCCATGCAAGCAGTACCCACCCCAGGCACCTTGTCAAGAGCATCCCCTATGGGGAATTCTTGCGTATTAAGAGAATTTGTAGCAGTACAGAGGATCTGACTATCTGTCTCGATTAGGCGGCACAGAGATTTTTAGCAAGGGGATACAGTATGGCAGACTTGAAGATGGCTTTATCCAAATTAGACAGCTCTGAAAACACGGACATTACTAATGACAACCATGCATCTAGTTTTAGAGTACAGGATGAGACGGTTGAAACTGGGAAGGCACCTATCAGACTTATAACAGCATATAATTATCAACATAATAAGGTCAGACAAATCATAACTAAAAACTGGCCTATTTTAAAGTCTGACATAACAATTGCACCGGAAATTGAGGACTTTCCTAGTATAACTTTCAGACGAGCACCCTCTATGAGGGATTCTCTAGATAGATCATGTCCTGAAGTTCAAAAGAAAGATAATTGGTTGTCTAATAGAACTGGCTTTGTAAAATGTAACTCGTGCAGAGCATGCAAATTTGGTATTAACAAAAGAGAAATACAAGATGCTTTCTCCTTAGAGCCTTTTAAATTAAAAGGATTTTTTACATGTAAAACTGAGTTTGCCGTATATATACTGGAATGTACTTGCCAACTGAAATATATAGGCAGTACAAAATTACCAGTTTTTAATCGCATTTTACAACACCCCCGTGCGATTGTTAATTCTGACCCCAGCTACCCCGTGGCTCGGCATTTTAAATTTGGACATCAAAATAATCTCAAGGATTTAACTTATTTTGTGATTGATGCCATACCCAAATCAATAAGAGGGGGGGACAGAGAAAGGAGATTACGTCAGCTGGAAAGTCAATACATAGTACAGTTTGACACTAAAATACCGAATGGCCTTAATACAGGAGAGGACTTGGAGGAGTCGCCGATGGTGGAGCTCCACGCCTCCACGTAGCACCTGGGAACGGTGCTCCTAGCTCCCCCCCCCCTCCTCGAGGTTGATGATGGCGAAAGGCTGCTGGCATCTCAGCAGCTTCTGCTCTGGCTGCGGCTCTGTTTCCTGGATGGCTGCCTAGGATCAACGTGAGGAATAGTGTGAGCGGTTCCCGTCTTGCACGCTCGCTTTCCTTCGGGCAGCGCTTCAGCAGAATGTGAAAAACGGCAGCATCGAGGGAAAGACTTCTGGCATTAATAGGCTTTGGCGTGCTTTTCTATTGTTTGTTTCTCCCACGGCAGAGAGAGCAAAGTGTATCACGGAGGATAACAGGTTCTTCCTGATATCGACCTCAAGGTTACCCGGTTACAGGCAGTTATCACGCATAAGGAGTTAAAAGAATTTATCGCTCGCAGTTCGGGTTCCTTTTCAAGCATGAAGAGATAATAAAGCTATCAAACCAACGCGTGAAGGGTGCAACGGCTGCTGTGCAGACGGCTACTACGGTTGCGTAGAAGCAAAAGGATTTAAAAAACACTTAAGGCTCCCTTTCTTTTTTCCTTTCCAGTTTAACGTGTGAAAGGAGTGACGGCTGTGGAAAAGTACATGTCATCGCCAGAGTCATCTGGATTTGAGCTTTGTTTTTGCATCGTGGGCTTAAAGGACTTCCAGCCTGCAATTGCATTTGTTGTCCGGTAAGCCCCCCCAATACTAATTGGGTCTTACAACCTATATAATTGTTGTGTGTAATATGGGCAAACTTTTAACTGCTCGAGGTAAGGCGTGGGCTTGGCGACAGCAGGCTGAGGAGGCAGCTGCTAAATTAGCGGAGAAAGGGGACTCCAGGGAAGAAAATTCGGTACACTCCTCGGAAAGCTCAGAAGAGCTGGAGGAATCTCCGACAGAACGTTCTGTTACATCCAGCCCAGGAATTAATTTTGGGAAAACGGAAACTGCGAAATTTAACACTGGAGAGGTGCCGCCTAATCAATTCACTCATTACGATTTGAATATGGAAAATAAGGCTAAGACACCCGGACCCCTCCAGCCCTCCAAACAATTCCCACTGTTTGATAAGAAATTAACTATGTCTCCTCCTAATACTCTGATCCCTTTGCCTCTCAATCAACTTCCATATTTGCCAGCTGACACTGTGCCTTTAGATAATTCAAAGACGAAATTGGCATCTAATACTATTTCTGTAAGCACCCTCTCACATGGAATAAAAGGCACAGTTACAACAGATCAAACAACGGAAGAATCAGCGAGCACAGTCTGTACTTCGGTAGTACAGGATGCAAATTCTGGAAATGAGGTGGATCCTTTTAGCCCTATTCTAGATATGGACACCGAGACAGTGGGTGAAATGAAGATGTCCGTTAAAGACATGTTAAATTTAATTTTAGACGAGATAAGGGAGGTGAAGAGGTCTCAAAAAACGAAACTGGCCTCTATACATCAGAGACTGGATAAAATTGAACAACTTGTATCCACTCTTCCTGCCCGTCTATTAGAAGCTGAGGAGAGAATCTCTAATTTGGAGGACCAAATGACAGAGGCCAAAAAGGAGGCTAAAAACGTATTTAAGATAACAAGGGGAATGGAGATTAAACTTGATGATATAGGAAATTACAATCGAAGATCGAATATTCGAGTAGTGGGGGTTCCAGAAGGAATTGAGGGATCTGATATGCTTCTCTGGGTCACATCATTCCTTCAGTTGGGCGTGATTCCCAAATTTAAAGGTGATTTAACCTCACCAGAGCCCATCGGGTTCCGGCCCACCCACTCCCAAATTCCACCCTACCTCGTACCATTTTGCGGATGTTAGGATTAAAGAACAAATCCTTTCGAAAGCCATTAAACAGAGGCAGTTTCCTGTAAATGCAATGCTGAAATGTCGAATTTGTTCCGACATGTCAGCCGCTGCGGCTAGACGAAGGAAGGAGTTCGTAATGATTTTACACCTATTTAAGGCTAAGGGGGCTCAGGCTATGATAGCTTAGCAGTCGAAGCTTAGAGTCTTGATTAAAGGCACATTCTATATGCTGTCTGATGTTGAGGAAGCTCAGGAGCTGCTTAAAGAGATGGAAGATGGTTAGATAGGCTGGGAAATTCATCTTTCTATCCTTGCTTATCATCATCATGTTTTTTCTTTTAGTCTGGGGGAGGAGAATTAAGGAGGGCGGCTGAAGGGGTGTAATAACACTACACCTCAATGTTAAGGGATAGAGCTTTGTGGCTAGCGTGGGGGAGGGAAAGCAGAGTAGGAGAAGAGCCACAAGCTTGGGGGGGTCAAGGGGTCGGATCAACGGGTGTTGGGGGTAAAAAGAATAAAAAATGAAGTCCTTGATGTTATAAATTTCTCTTTTGTTAGGCACAGAGGACAAAGAATTGGTTTTTCTTCTGGCAGATACAGAATGAGGGGATTTATTTTTGCTTGGTCTAAGGGGGAATAAAAGCTGTTTGTTTGTTAAAGTTAAATGTCTTCTAGAACTGGGTTGAAAATTGTTTCTTTTATTGTGAATGGCCTAAACTACAAGTAGAAAATGCGTGCAATAGAAACATGGATTATGACTGAGAATCCTGCAGTAATATTGTTACAGGAAATCCATATTCCAATCTCAAAAGTTGAAGATTTCACTATGTTTAAAGCTTGGGCCTCATATCGCGGTTTTTCTTTATTTACCGAGTCTCAGGAGAGGCATTGCACTTTTTTAAAATAAAAATCTGCACACTGAAATTATACAAACAGAGGAGGGAGGCCAAGGCCGCTGGTGTTGGGTCACATGTAAACTGAAAAACAGACAAATACCTCTAACTTTTGTTAGCTTGTATGCTCCTCTAAATGATAATTCTCTGATTTATGAAGACCTGTTTCAGTCTTTAATAATGGTTGGAGGGGATATTGTTATCGGAGGTGATTTCAACATTCTTATGAATTTAAATTTAGACTCCACTACTGATATAAAAAAACAGTCTAAACCTAAATCATTTAGATCTATTATTAACAATGTGAGGACACTGAATCTCTGTGATCCATGGCGGGTACAGAATCCCTTAAAAAAAGAGTTTACTTGCTGGTCGGGAAGATTTAATTCATCCTCTCGTATTGATTTTTTTTCTACAAAATTACATTTTTTGTGTCAGAAGATTTTACATAATGGCTTTTCCGACCATGCTATGTTAATTATTGAGTTCTTTTTGGGGAGAGTAAGAGAACTTCTAAACAATGGGTTTTTAATAAGACATATCTGTTAGATAAATCATGGGTAACATCACTTAAATTAGAGATAGGAGAATTTATTGCACGCAATATTGGTACTGCTCCTCTTCATGTCGTTTGGGACTCCTTGAAGGCTTTTATTCGGGGGGTTATTATAGGAAAAGATGCAATGGAATCTTCCATTACTAGGAATATGAAGAATTTGCTGCAGCAAAAAATACAGGCATTAATTCAACAAAGATATTATAATCCATCTGCTAGCGTACAGAATCAATTAAATGCTGCTAAATGGGAGCTTAGTGCGTATTATTTTGTAAAAAGTGAGGAGATTTTCTGCAGGCAATCACAAAAAATCTATGAACATAGTAACTTTACTGGAAATTTTTTAGCTTGGCAGATTAAAGAACAAGCTGCGGCTAATACGATTCACTCCTTAAAATCCCCAATTACTCACACGGAAACTTCAGACTCCGGGGAGATAGGGTCAATAATGCTCTCTCGTTATGAAAATATTTATAGCACGTTTTATAACACAGATTAACAAAGGCTAAATGACTTTTTAGATAAATATCCTCTTCCAATTCTTTCTCAAATAGACCAACAGGCATCGGCAATTCCATTTTCTAGGGAAGAAATAGAACTGGTGGTAAAAAGTCTTCCCCACGGGAAGGCATGTGGTCTGGATGGACTCCCTGCTGAGTTCTTCCTGGTTTTTTTTAGTTCTCTTTCGCAACTTTTTCTGTTACTATTAAATTCTATGCTGGAGGGAGGCCCAATCCCAGCTTCCTTTCAAGATGGAACGGTGGTCAGTTTTCTGAAGAGGGGGAAGGAACCTAAAGATCCTAACTCTTATAGGCCAATCACATTGTTGAATTCTGATTATAAAATTGCTACAAAATTACTTTCAATTCGTTTTAATAATGTTGCCACAGAATTGATTCATCCAGATCAGAATGGATTTATTGCAGGTCGACAATTTATCACTAATACACATTATTTGATTGAAGCTTTAGATTATTTTGAAACTCGAGAGATTCCTGCTTTAGTTCTACTTTTGGATGCGGAAAAAGCTTTTGATTTAGTGGTTTGGGAGACACTGTTTTTTATTTTACAGCGTTTTGGGATTCCAACACAAATTATTAATTTAATTCAGAATCTATATAGGGGCGCAAAAGCTAATATTATTGTTAATGCAGTTATTGTGGGTTTGATTGTAGCTCAGCGAGGTACAAGGCAAGGTTGCCCATTGTCACCTGCCCTTTTTGCTTTCTTTATCGAGCCACTAGCTGTTGCAATTCGGAACTGCGTATATATTTCTCCTCCTATAACCTCTATGCCCCAGATTAAATTATATGCGGACGATATAATGTTACTGATTAAACCTGAAATGCAATCTCAAACACAGTCCCTTTTCATCTTCGAAGAATTTGAGGCTCTTGGGGGATATCGAATCAATAAAAAGAAAACTGAGATCTTAGTTTGTGGTGGTATAGACCCCGAACATCATCCCGACATACACAGTTGTACTAATAATAGACTGAAGAGATATTTGGGGGTCTTTTTTTCTCCCTCAGTAAGAGATTTATACTCATGGAATTTTGATCCTCTTATTCAAAAGGTCCGCAACATGTTTACACGTTGGAATGTATTGCCATTATACATTTTGGGCAGGGTTGCTCTGATTAAAATGTCAGTCCTTCCCCTATTTAACTTTCTGTTTTCTACGATTTCTTGTTGTTTGCCTAGCTCTTTCTTCTCAAAAGTTGAGTCCTTATTTTCAGCTTTTGTTTGGGCAAAAAAGACCCCCCGAATTGCAATCAATACACTGTATGAAGATACGGAACAAGGAGGTCTTGCGTTACCAAATCTTAAAGATTACTATAACGCATACTTCGCACAGTATTTGTCAAGATTTAAACGACCAGTCAATGGCAAGACATTATTTATAATTTTTTTCTTCGATCTCATTTGTCAAGAGACTAAAATCCCCTCCCCGCTGCAGGTTCTCAAATCACCCAAATTTGTGCGTTACAAGGTCCTGATTTTTTTTTTTTTTTTTAAATGTGGCGCCATGCTTAAAAGATATTCACTCTCTCTCTTGAATCTAACAATTTCACTAAGTAGCGTTTTTTCCTTCATAGACATCAACATTGGGTCTGAAACTGTTGCTAACTAGGGTAGAGCAGGGTTTTCAACGTTGTTAAATTTTGTGAAAAATGGATCATGGCTCACTTTGAATGAGATGGCAAGTTTAATCCAGGGGAATTTTCTGTTGATGGGCTTGTATAAATTGATTCATAAATCCCTGGGACAAATTGATTTAGCACAGATCAGTCAATCTTCTCAGTTGACTAATGATATTTTCGTGTACACATGCTCTAAGAACCCCGGAGAGTGGAGACGCTGCTTAGCGCAAAGTAGGGAGGGAGACCCAAGCTCTAAAGCAATTAGAAAATGGCAGAAACACGAAAATTCTGAGTTGACCCTATGTCACGGCTCCAGATGCTTTGCAGAGGCAGAACAGACGCTAATCCCATTCGCCCACTAATCGGTGTCGCTGCTATAAGCTACTGAACCAACCAGGGGGAAAAGAGGAAGTGGATTGAGAGAAGAGACACTCCGTCTGCTGAGGCACCCCGGTCAGATTCTGGAATCTTCTATTCAGTTTCTTCTGACTGATTACTTGGGTGTCTAATGCACAAAAGCGGGGTAGAGGTATGAGAACAACAACATACCAGTATACTCCTTAATGCTATACTCTAAATGGTACTTATCCTACCAGCTATCTTCGGAGCCTTCGCCTCTCTTCTATGTTTGATTTTTAAGACGTGGAAGTTCTGTCTAGAAAGGAAACACTACATTACTAAAACTATCTATATAGCAAGTCCTTCCTTATTAATTAAGTTACTCCTCTTGTACCTTTAAGACTTCCAAGCGCTGCCTTAATTGTTTCTTATGTCACCTGGTCCAGTGATACTCAGGAACTATTTACAGAAGTAGTCTTGGCACAAGGAATCCTTCAGATGCGCGCAAAAAGGAAGAAGGAAGGAGCAGGGGGGGGAAGGGTAGAACAAGGAAGAGCGCAATGAAGGGAAAAGTCGCCTTAGGCCAAAAGGTTATTTTGCTAACGCTGCAGTTGGAGTCTTACTGTGCTCTCTGCTGACGTTTATTCTCGTAGCTCCGCTCCGTGGTTCAAACCCGCTCTAGATACTGATTTCTGCCTCAAAAGTCAAGTGCGTGGTAGTCCTGGGCTCTGACTGACTTGCACTGCTGGACGCTGACTAACTTGGTCGAGGAAAAGACGAACTCTAGCTCTCCAACACTCTTAGAGTTAGAAGAATTCCCCTGACAGGCTAAACCCAATTCTCACATGGGAGAAGCCACGGAAAAGAAAACTCGGACTGCTCTGAGGGAACTCTGGATAACCGCATTCTCCCGCTATGATTATAAGCGCGGAGAAACGGTCTTTAGCTGCTTTCTCTCAGGAAGGTTCGTTGAAGTGCGCAGCTTGAATGGCTCGCATTCCACACGAACACTAGACCGCGAAGGTGCGCCACCTTAACCAGCACACTGTCCGGAATGGCAGCCATCTTGGGGAGGTGACATTACTGTTTGCAGTAATGCCAAATATTGACTGTATTGGGTTTCACAATTACTCGTGCGCGCTTGCGCCCTACGGAGCTGCAAGCCATAGCAATGATGTGTTTCCTGACAGTACCCCCTCTCAAAGACCGATTTATCGGTCCTGGCTTGAATGGTTTCTGGGCATGAAATCTTTTTAACAAAAGTGGGGCATGAATATTATCTATTGGTTCCCAGGACCTGTCTTCTGGACCATACCCCTTCCAATCCACTAAATAGTGCAATTTTCCTTTTCTAATTTTAGAATCAAGGACCTCCTTCACTTCATACTCTGGATGACCTGAAACATCAAGGGGATCGGGTGGTTTAGCCAATCGCATCTGAGGGGCAAACTTCTCCAAAAGGGAGACATGAAAAACTGGGTGGTTACCTATTCTAGCCGGTAACTTCAATCTTACTGTGACTGGGTCTAAAATCTTTTCAATGGAATAAGGTCCCACAAACCTGGGTTGAAATTTCCTATTCCCTTTCAAATGCAAATTCTTTGAGGATAACCAAACCTGATCTCCCACCCGATACTGTGGTGCTGGTTTCCTATGCCTATCTGCACATTTTTTGTAGGCCTGCTTTGCTTTGATTAGATTGGTCTCAGCAGACTTATGAAGTGAAGCAATATCTTTCATTAAAGCCCCTACTGCTGAAACTTCAAGGTCTTCATTAATCAGAAAAGAGTTAGGATGACGACCAAAATTCAAATAGAACGGAGAATAACCAGTGGAAGCACTTTTTGCATTGTTACATACAAATTCCGCCATCGATAGCATGTCTGACCAATCTCCTCCTCGATCAATAAGGAACAAGCTCAGATACTGCTCCAGCTCCTGATTGATGCGCTCCATCTGACCATCCGCTTCAGGATGACAGCTGGTAGTCAGTCTACTCTCCACTCCCAACCCTTTCAAAAAGGCCTTCAAAAAATGCGAAACAAATTGTGAACCCCTATCCGATACCACCACCTTAGGGATTCCATGAATCTTTACTATGTGTTGCTGATGTATCCTCCTGTCACTATCTTGAGCCACCCAATCTTGAATTTCTTCCATGGACAAACTCTTCACAACTTCTTCTTGAAAATTGTCAAGGGAGACAGCGCAAATAATCTTAGATTCAGGAATTATTGGTTGAAGTTCTACTGAATGTTCACATTCATGAGTATTGAGGCGAGATAGAGCATCAGCCTTACCATTCTTGGGGCCAGGACGATAGGTGATAACAAAATCAAAATCTGCAAAATACAAAGATCAACGTAACTGTCTGGGAGTCAAGGTTTTTGCTGTCTTTAAAAATTGCAGGTTTTTATGGTCGGAGTACACAGTGACAGTATGTTTAGCACCCAACAGATAATGTCTCCAATATTGAAAAGAGTATTTTACCGCGAGAAGTTCCTTCTCTGCAATAGTATAATTCAGCTCAGCTGGACTTAACTATCGAGCGCGGTACGCCACTGGATGCAGCTGTCCAGTACTCCGGTGTCTTTGAGAAAGCACCCCTCCTATCGCCTGATCGGAGGCATCCGCCTCTACGTAAAAAGGTTCTGAGGGATCAGCATGTAATAAAATTGGGGCTGAGATAAACTTTTCCTTCAAATTGCGAAAGGCTTGCTCAGCTTCCGTTGTCCATTCAAACTTCACCCCTTTCTTGAGTAACTGGGTGATAGGTACGATGAGTTGAGAGAATCCCTGACTGAAGCGCCAATAGAAATTAGCAAAACCCAAGAATCTCTGAATTTCCTTGACATCTTGAGGAGATGGCCAATTCTCGACCGCTCATACTTTTCCTGGATCCATGACAACACCTTGCGCAGAGAGTACAAACCCCAAGAACTCCACCTTGGTTGCACTGAAGACACATTTTTCCAGCTTTACAAACAATCGATGGGTTTGCAACCGTTCTAACACCCTTCGTACATGTTCCGAATGATCTTGAGGGTTCTTGGAGTATATCAAGATGTCATCTAAATAAATAATAGCAATCTTGTCAATTAAATCTCCCATGACATCATTGATGAAGTGTTGAAATACTGCTGGGGCATTGCAAAGTCCAAAGGGCATTACTCCATATTCAAAGAGGCCAAACTTGGTTCGAAAGGCGGTCTTCCATTCATGACCCTCTTTCATGCGGATGAGATGGTATGCTCCTCGCAAATCCAGTTTAGTGAAAAACTGAGCCTCCTTAATTTGGTCTAATAAGACCGAAATCAATGGTAGAGGGTAACGATTTTTTATGGTCACCTAATTTAATGTGCGATAATCGATACAAGTTCTTAAATTCCCCTCCTTCTTAGGTATGAAAAACAAAGGAGAGGATACTGGTGACTGTGATGGTCTAATAAATCCGTTTGCAAGGTAACGGTCTAGGTACTCCTTCAAATGTTTGTTCTCTGCCTCGGTTAATGCATAGATCCGACGGCTCCGGGCTCTAACTCGATGGCGCAATCATATGAACGATGAGGTGGCAAATGCTCTGCTTCTTGTTCGCTGAAAAGTGCCTCAAATTCCTGATATTCAATAGGAATGTCAACTGAATTGATGACTCCTATGGATTGACCACCAAATGAAAGTAAACTTGCTTGCGATGGATCCGCTAAACTTTCATGATTCCGATAGCAATGTTCCTGACAGTAGTGAGACTGCATCTTTACAGTCCGATTCTCCCAATCAATAGTTGGATTGTGTGTCGACAACCACGGTAATCCTAAAATGAACTGAAATTGAGGAGCATCTATGAGGTGAAATTGTAGAACTTCTCGATGGCCATCAGATTGGGTTAACTCCAAACATTCTGTATGACTTGTGATTGGACCGGACGACAAATTTGTCCTGTACACAGCTCGTACTGGTTCTTTCTTTTCTTTTCGAATCGCTCGAATTTTCATTCTCTGAGCATACTTAATGTCACAAAAGTTGCCCGTGGCCCCAGAATCCAACATAATGGCAACACTTTGAAACTCATATTCTCTGAACCTCAATGTCATATAAAGAATGGCATGTGGTGACATGGACGGTAAGGTATTCATAATCAAATGAACTTCGGGAGTCGTCTTATCTTCATTTACCACCAGAGCGACTCCGTCTACTGATGGCTGTTGTCGTTTCCCTTCATGGGAGTCTTGGGGCGCTTAATGCATTCTTTCAGAAAATGACCCGAACCCCCGCAATACAAGCATAGCTTTTTCAAACATCGTTTCTCCTTTTCTTCTTTGTTCAAAGGTCCTCGAACCGCTCCAATCTGCATGGGCTCAAAATCATTATTTCCTTTTCCGCTCTCAGTCTTCATTCGATCAAAACGGGGAAAGTTCATTTTCCAATCCTTCTTCTTTACTCCTTTGCGTTCAGAATTGCTGAAATCTAACTCCAACACTAAAGCCACTAAAGTAGAAAGTTCTTTTGGACGATTGGGTATTTGTGCCAGAGTGTCTTTGAGATCATCACGCAATCCTCTGTAGAAAAGGGCCGCTCTCTTCGCTTCCGGCCAGTCGGTTTCTATAATCAATTTGTTAAACTGTGTTAAGTACGTTAGTAAGTCTTTGGATCCTTGGCGCAACTCTAGCAGCTCATTGTCGGTAGCCTGGGAAACTCTTCTCCTGTCAAAAATTCTAAGAAACTCCCTCTTGAATATAGCAAAATCATAAAAGAAGGGGTCATCTCTAGTCACTAGGGGCATTGCCCAGTTAGCTGCATCCCCTCCCAAATAGGACATAACAAAAGCTACCTTAGACTGAGCATCTGGAAATAGAGTTGGACGACACATAAAATGTAAAGAGCATTGGGTCAAAAATAACTGGGCCTTTTGTGGATCTCCCTGAAATCTTTCTGGGGCTGCTAAAGGAATAAGTGGGGAAACCGAATGAATTACCTGCGCCACTGTCTTTGGATCTGTACTGGGAACTGTGGTATTGGCAGTGGAAGCACTAGCTGCTGGATTCCCCATAGCTAACCCATCTACCTTTTGGGCTAAGACTCTGGACTCCTGTCGTGACGCCACTAATTCTTGTTTTAAAATGTTATTTTCCTCTCGGACTGCACCTATTTCTCGTTGGATTCCTACCAACATTTCCCCTAAGGCTTTTAGGTTGAATCCCTCTGCCATTCTGCCCGGGCAAAGCAAATTCTTGGGCACTTCAATCTGTCACGGCTCCAGACGCTTTGCAGAGGCAGAACAGATGCTAATCCCATTCGCCCGCTAATCGGTGTCGCAGCTATAAGCTACTGAACCAACCAGGGGGATAAGGGGAAGTGGATTGAGAGAAGAGACACTCCGTCTGCTGAGGCACTCCGGTCAGATTCTGGAATCTTCTATTCAGTTTCTTCTGACTGATTACTTGGGTGTCTAATGCACAAAAGAGGGGTAGGGGTTTGAGAACAACAACATACCAGTATACTCCTCAATGCTATACTCTAAATGGTACTTATCCTACCAGCTATCTTCGGAGCCTTCGCCTCTCTTCTATGTTTGATTTTTAAGACGTGGAAGTTCTGTCTAGAAAGGAAACACTACATTACTAAAACAATCTATATAGCAAGTGATTCCTTATTAATTAAGTTACTCCTCTTGTACCTTTAAGACTTCCAAGCGCTGTCTTAATTGTTTCTTATGTCACCTGGTCCAGTGATACTCAGGAACTATTTACAGAAGTAGTCTTGGCACAAGGAATCCTTCAGATGCGCGCAAAAAGGAAGAAGGAAGGAGCAGGGGGGGGGAGGATAGAACAAGGAACAGCGCAATGAAGGGAAAAGTCGCCTTAGGCCAAAAGGTTATTTTGCTAACACTGCAGTTGGAGTCTTAATGTGCTCTCTGCTGACGTTTATTCTCGTTGCTCCGCTCCGTGGTTTAAAACAGCTCTAGATAATGAGCTCTGCCTCAAAAGTCAAGTGCGTGGTAGTCCTGGGCTCTGACTGACTTGCACTGCTGGACGCTGACTAACTTGGTCAAGGAAAAGACGAACTCTAGCTCTCCAACACTCTTAGAGTTAGAAGAATTCCGCTGACAGGCTAAACCCAATTCTCACATGGGAGAAGCCACGGAAGAGAAAACTCAGACTGCTCTGAGGGAACTCTGGATAACCGCATTCTCCCGCTATGATTATAAGCGCGGAGAAACGGTCTTTAGCTGCTTTCTCTCAGGAAGGTTCGTTGAAGTGCGCAGTTTGAATGGCTCGCATTCCACACGAACACTAGACCGCGAAGGTGCGCCACCTTAACCAGCACACTGTCCGGAACGGCAGCCATCTTGGGGAGGTGACATTACTGTTTGCAGTAATGCCAAATATTGACTGTATTGGGTTTCACAATTACTCGTGCGCGCTTGCGCCCTACGGAGCTGCAAGCCATAGCAATGATGTGTCTCCTGACAGTACCCCCTCTCAAAGACCGATTTATCGGTCCTGGCTTGAATGGTTTCTGGGCATGAAATCTTTTTAACAAAAGTGGGGCATGAATATTATCTATTGGTTCCCAGGACCTGTCTTCTGGACCATACCCCTTCCAATCCACTAAATAGTGCAATTTTCCTTTTCTAATTTTAGAATCAAGGACCTCCTTCACCTCATACTCTGGATGACCTGAAACATCAAGGGGATCGGGTGGTTTAGCCAATCGCATCTGAGGGGCAAACTTCTCCAAAAGGGAGACATGAAAAACTGGGTGGATACCTATTCTAGCCGGTAACTTCAATCTTACTGTGACTGTGCCTAAAATCTTTTCAATGGAATAAGGTCCCACAAACCTGGGTTGAAATTTCCTATTCCCTTTCAAATGCAAATTCTTTGAGGATAACCAAACCTGATCTCCCACCCGATACTGTGGTGCTGGTTTCCTATGCCTATCTGCACATTTTTTGTAGGCCTGCTTTGCTTTGATTAGATTGGTCTCAGCAGACTTATGAAGTGAAGCAATATCTTTCATTAAAGCCCCTACTGCTGGAACTTCAAGGTTTTCATTAATCAGAAAAGAGTTAGGATGACGACCAAAATTCAAATAGAACGGAGAATAACCAGTGGAAGCACTTTTTGCATTGTTATATGCAAATTCCGCCATCCATAGCATGTCTGACCAATCTCCTCCTCGATCAATAAGGAACAAGCGCAGATTCTGCTCCAGCTCCTGATTGATGCGCTCCGTCTGACCATCCGCTTCAGGATGATAGCTGGTAGTCAGTCTACTCTCCACTCCCAACCCTTTCAAAAAGGCCTTCCAAAAATGTGAAACAAATTGGGAACCCCTATCCGATACCACCACCTTAGGGATTCCATGAATCTTTACTATGTGTTCGCCAAGGACCCTCGCTAACTCTGGGGCTGTAGGAGAACCCTTTAATGGAATGAAATGACTCATCTTAGTGAAGGTATCAACAATAACCAAGATAGTGTCATAACCTTTACTCACTGGAAGTGCAACAATCAAATCCATAGAAATGGTATGCCAAGGGTGAGTTGGAGTGGGAAGAGGTTGCAATAACCCTTGTGGAGCCTGTCTACAAGGTTTACTTCGTGCACATAGCTCACAAGATTGAACATATTTTTTGACATGAGAAGATAAGCCAGGCCACCAGAAATAACGCTGCACCAAATCCATGGTCTTTGTGATTCAACACCTTGCGCAGAGAGTACAAACCCCAAGAACCCCACCTTGATTGCACTGAAGACACATTTTCCCAGCTTTACAAACAATTGATGGGTTTGCAACCGTTCTAACACCCTTCGTACATGTTCCGAATGATCTTGAGGGTTCTTGGAGTATATCAAGATGTCATCTAAATAAATAATAGCAATCTTGTCAATTAAATCTCCCATGACATCATGGATGAAGTGTTGAAATACTGCTGGGGCATTGCAAAGTCCAAAGGGCATTACTCCATATTCAAAGAGGCCAAACTTGGTTCGAAAGGCGGTCTTCCATTCATGAACCTCTTTCATGCGGATGAGATGGTATGCTCCTCGCAAATCCAGTTTAGTGAAAATCTGAGCCTCCTTAATTTGGTCTAATAAGACCGAAATCAATGGTAGAGGGTAACGATTTTTTATGGTCACCTGATTTAATGCGCGATAATCGATACAAGTTCTTAAATTCCCCTCCTTCTTAGGTATGAAAAACAAAGGAGAGGATACTGGTGACTGTGATGGTCTAATATATCCATTTGCAAGGTAACAGTCTAGGTACGCCTTCAAATGTTTGTTCTCTGCCTCGGTTAATGCATAGATCTGACGGCTCCGGGCTCTAACTCGATGGCGCAATCATATGAACGATGAGGTGGCAAATGCTCTGCTTCTTGTTCGCTGAAAACTGCCTCAATTTCCTGATATTCAATAGGAATGTCAACTGAATTGATGACTCCTATGGATTGACCACCAAATGAAAGTAAACTTGCTTGCGATGGATCCGCTAAACTTTCATGATTCCGATAGCAATGTTCCTGACAGTTGTGAGACTGCATCTTTACAGTCCGATTCTCCCAATCAATAGTTGGATTGTGTGTCGACAACCACGGTAATCCTAAAATGAACTGAAATTGAGGAGCATCTATGAGGTTAAATTGTAGAACTTCTCGATGGCCATCAGATTGGGTTGACTCCAAACATTCTGTATGACTTGTGATTGGACCGGACGACAAATTTGTCCTGTACACAGCTCGTACTGGTTCTTTCTTTTCTTTTCGAATCGCTCAAATTTCCATTCTCTGAGCATACTTAATGTCACAAAAGTTGCCCGTGGCCCCAGAATCCAACATAATGGCAACACTTTGAAACTCATATTCTCTGAACCTCAATGTCATATAAAGAATGGCATGTGGTGACATGGACTGTAAGGTATTCATAATCAAATGAACTTCGGGAGTCGTCTTATCTTCCTTTACCACCAGAGCGACTCCGTCTACTGATGGCTGTTGTCGTTTCCCTTCATGGGACTCTTGGGGCGCTTAATGCATTCTTTCACAAAATGACCCGAACCCCCGCAATACAAGCATAGCTTTTTCAAACGTCGTTGCTCCTTTTCTTGGAACAAGGAATCCTTCAGATGCGCGCAAAAAGGAAGAAGGAAGGAGCAGGGGGGGAGGGTAGAACAAGGAAAAGCGCAATGAAGGGAAAAGTCACCTTAGGCCAAAAGGTTATTTTGCTAACGCTGCAGTTGGAGTCTTACTGTGCTCTCTGCTGACGTTTATTCTTGTTGCTCCGCTCCGTGGTTCAAAACCGCTCTAGATACTGAGCTCTGCCTCAAAAGTCAAGTGCATGGTAGTCCTGGGCTCTGACTGACTTGCACTGCTGGACGCTGACTAACTTGGTCAAGGAAAAGATGAACTCTAGCTCTCCAACACTCTTAGAGTTAGAAGAATTCCGCTGACAGGCTAAACCCAATTCTCACATGGTAGAAGCCACGGAAAAGAAAACTCGGACTGCTCTGAGGGAACTCTGGATAACCGCTTTCTCCCGCTATGATTATAAGCGCGAAGAAACGGTCTTTAGCTGCTTTCTCTCAGGAAGGTTCATTGAAGTGCGCAACTTGAATGGCTCGCATTCCACACGAACACTAGACCGCGAAGGTGCGCCACCTTAACCAGCACACTGTCCGGAACGGCAGCCATCTGGGGGAGGTGACATTACTGTTTGCAGTAATGCCAAATATTGACTGTATTGGGTTTCACAATTACTCGTGCACGCTTGCGCCCTACGGAGCTGCAAGCCATAGCAATGATGTGTCTCCTGACACCCTTAATACTTTGGAAAACTATAATTACATTTAATTTCAGTGTTTTGAGAGGCGCCAATTGGCGAAGAATGCTTTTCTTTAGTAAATGGTTCTTATATCGCACTCCAGCGGTTATTTCTAAAATGTATCTTAACACTCCATCTACCTGTTTTAGATGTAGACAACAGGGTCTTGCTAACTGGTCTCATATAATGGTTCACTGTTCTAAAATTAGGATATTCTGGCAGGAAATTTTTGCCTGGCTTCAAATTTATTTAAAGATTGTTGTTCCCTGTTATGTTAACTTAATATTATATGGTTTTGATCCAGAACTTAAATTGTCTGAATCGCTAGCTAAACTTCTCTATATCGTAATCACAGTGGCAAGATCACTGTTACTTCAGTATTGGAGGTCAGAAACGGTTCCTACTGCAGATGAGTGGTTTCAAAAAATTAAAAGAGTCAGGAAAAGTGAATATGTTTATGCACAAAGGATCGGGGGGTTGAGAAAATGTTCAAAAATATGGGAATCATATTTTGATTAGTGGATATGTTTGTCAGTAGATTAAGACTAATACGTTTTTTATTGGATGCCTGCATTAATATTAGTTTCATTATATGGGTTATGTTAGAGTGTTAAAGCCTTATTATCTATTGTGTATCATTTGTTATGATGTAGAATGTCAAGTACTTCAATAAAAAAAAAATACAGGAGAGGACTTATATAACTTTTTATGAATAATATACTTTTTTATATAAGAAACCTATTTATGTATTTATAGTCATTCTCTATTCCTCTCTAGAGTTCTCTGTGCTGCTATTTACATAAGAAACGTTAATGACAATTAATTATCTGATGATTAAATTATGAAAAATGACTTTTTAATTGAGCGGGGAGTTTTATGCAGGCTTTTTTAGCTTCTTTATGCTGGATTTTAACTGGTTTTACTGGTTGCCTGGTTTTTCTAGTTTTTATCCGGTGTCTATGGGTGGAGAAGCTGCATTTTGCTGTTTGCACAATTTCATATAATCACGTTTTTACGTGTTATATATTACTTATCACTTTTTGGAGTATTATGAATTGTTTACAGATCTTATTGCACTTTTTTCTGCATATGTCACTTTATAAGCATCTTGCACTTTAATGAATATGTACAATAATGACAGACATTGTGGCTAAACTAAACCATTTATTATTGACATACATAAATTCATTTGATAGGTGCAGTTTGTACTATACTACCAATAGATAAATATATGGTTACTTTCTGTTTATTTATTAATTGTTTTGCACAAAATCTGGGGGTTTTAACACTATGATAATTCAATGTAATTTCATCATTGATAACATGCCATCAGCTTTGAAAAAGGAGACTACAGACGTATAGGTAAATTTAACTATAAAAACAGACCAAATGGGCACTTGCCCAGTATATCCAATCTGTAATAATTTCAGTAATGTGTTTATTTGAAAACAGCTTGTTATTTATAACATCATATGTGGAGGTTTGTTTAAAAGGCATTTTTAGTCTGTTTACCATATTTATGCTAAAATGGGAGGAGCATGTTGCATGATGAAATGTATATAATCACTTAAGGGTTCACGACATGTCACGTGATCAAGACCAGGTTCCCCGGTCGAAACGCGTCATATCTGCTTTTGGAGGAATAAAGCACTGAAATATTTACTTCACCGTCTGTGGTCCATTTCCTGATTAGTGCCTGTGGGAGAGAGAGAGGTGCTACGCAGTCGGGAGCTGTGTGTTCATATATATATATATATTTATATATATATGCTGCAGCTGCTGCTGTTTCGTCGCTTCAATGTCGAGAAAGAAGGAGCATGGACCACAATTCTGCACTTTTAATTCTTCTTTATTTTCTTAGGGTAAGTCACCCGTTACGCGTTTCAACTCCGTAGAGCCTTGATCACATTAAATATATATATATATATATATATATATATAACATATATATATATATATATATAACATATATATATATATATATATATGAGGGAAATTGTCGCATAGAACTGCAAACAGCAAGCCAAACAAGCAGTTCGAATATTCAGCAACAAGGAGCCGACCCAAAAGGTGCTGGTGAAAGGTGTCTTTATTTCGTAAAAGCCAGCGCTGCCGCCATGACGCGTTTCGCCTCCAGGGAGGCTTGATCACATATATATATATATATATATATTCACTGAAAAAACCATAGGTTATAGACCATATATAGTTAGGAATTAGCATTTACTAAACCTTATTTTACTCACACAAAACCATTGAAATTCCATATATAGTTAGTTGCACTAACTATATATCGCGCACCCGCAATCCACTGCTGATGATGTCACATATTACATCATTCATGACATGGTCAGTGACATCACTGATGACATCTCAAATGACATCACTGATGACATCACTGATGACATCTCAAATGACATCACTGATGACATCATGACACACCAATACCAGTTACTACATACGCACTCACTGATTCCTACGTCTACACACACATTCACTCATTCACCCATACAATAACTCATACATACAGTCACTTATTATTACAACACTATCATATGCACTCATACACCTATGCAGACAGTCACACACTGCCACTCATCCATGGAGTTACTCACACACCAAGTCAGTCCTGTAAAGAATCAATCACACTTCCATTTCTTCATCTATACAGTTAAACACAGAACACCATACTTCAGTGACATCACTGATGACATCACTAATGACATCTGAAATGACATCACTGATGACATCTCAAATGACATCACTGATGACATCATGACACACCAATACCAGTTACTACATACGCACTCACTGATTCGTACGTCTACACACACATTCACTCATTCACCCATACAATTACTCATACATACAGTCAGTTATTATTAGAACACTATCATATGCACTCATACACCTAGTCAGTCCTGTGAAGAATCAATCACACTTCGATTTCCTCATCTATAGTTAAACACAGAACACCATACTTTTCACACATATACTAACACATACTTACTCTCTTATACAATCACTGATACAAGTACACATTGATATGCACAGAGTCACACACCTCCCAGCCAGCCACACACACACTCAGTCTTCCATACATCCAGTCATTCTTCAATATGTAAAACGTATTTAAACTTTACAAAAACACACAGACACTAGATGATGTCATCAGTGATGTCATTTGAGATGTCATCAGTGATGTCATCAGTGATGTCACTGACCATGTCATGAATGATGTAATATGTGACATCATCAGCAGTGGATTGCGGGTGCGCGATATATAGTTAGTGCAACTAACTATATATGGAATTTCAATGGTTTTGTGTGAGTAAAATAAGGTTTAGTAAATGCTAATTCCTAACTATATATGGTCTATAACCTATGGTTTTTTCAGTGAATTTTCAAGGTTTTGTAAATGCTAATTCCTAACTATATATGGTCTATAACCTATGGTTTTTTCAGTGAATTTCATTGGTTTTTTAACAGCTAATATCTGTAGCTGTAAAATTTATTCTTCTTTAAATCCAAAAATATATTTTATATGTTTATGAATAATTATTTTTTTAAATATTTTTTTTTCTTCGTTCCCGCTTCGCGAATCGGGAACCTTACAGTAAAAAAATGTTCAGAAAAATAAAATAAAAAGTTCTTTTCAGAACTACCTCCCCGTTATTAAAAAATTGGTACAATATTTGGAACTGTGCCAACCTCTATTTCTCTTAGTTCGCTTCCTAGTTCGCTCGCTGGTACGCGAACTGGAAGCGAACCAAAAACAGTAAGTATAAGGGAAGGAAACACACACTTATGTTAAAAGAAAGACAGCTATAGGGGAGTAAACTAGAGATACTATTACCCATAATCCACTACTGATGATGTCACATATTACATCATTCATGACATGCTCAGTGACATCATCAGCAGAGGATTGCGGGTTTTTTGGCAACATGCCTTATCGACGGTTTAATAACGCTGCCTTTTGCTTTATATAAGTTTTCAAATTGTATGAAATATATACCAATAGGTCTTTATGAACCTTTAGGTAGTGCTTTTGTTCATGAGGTCTGGTCGCTTCCATACACATACAGATGTTTCAAAGATGATCAAGAAGTTTATCTGAATGGAGAGGAATGCACTGAGACGCCAGATCATTCACTAATGTGTAGGCACATACAGTTACACGATTCATGCAACAAACAGCGACCAAATATGGCTTGCGTGATGCAAGGCACGCCAGTTCCTGCTATCATCCCCACGTTCAAGTTGTTGGAAAATGGTAGTTATTTGATGCTCAATAATGAAGATTGTTCTGAGTTAATTAAAAGTATTCCTTTTATCGTAACAGTAAGTGAACGGGTTATTTGCTGCAGAAATGTTCTATTTCCTCCCACACATGAACATAGGGAGTTTTCAATCTGGCCACAAATACCAACCTTGGGACACGTTTCAACAGCATGACAAGAATAAGAGCTCTTTTGTCTCAGAGAGAGGTGGCCTTGAGTTCGGCCCGTGAAACTTTCGTACTTCACATAGCGAACACCCGTACACAGGTTTGCCTTTCAATTTCAGCAACATGTTTCCGACTATCTTTAACGCATCCTCCACAAAATCCCTGGCACACTTTTTTAAAGTTGTTACCAGTGGTCTCGTGACTTCATTTGAGAAAATCTTTGGAGTCATCCCTACTCCCTTTCATTCCATTTTCTCCACTCTGGTTCGTGGATTGCATTTTTACTTGCATTACCAGCGGACGCTCTTGTACTTTTTTACATTTTTAAATATGGATGTCCCTCCTATGCAACCTCCGACCCTGCAGCTGCTGACACTGTTCCGCAATCGCATGCTAGAATATTATGGCACAATGCCGTTGGCGATATTAAGCACGGCATATGGATTATCTTTTCGGTTCTCCTACTTCACCTGTGTCCAGCCTGTATTTCACTGCCTGACCTGTGATTTCGATTGGGCCATTGATTTGTGTCTCTGCGGACCGGTTTCTCCTGACGTCGACTTTAATCAGCTGATGACTCCTATCATTACTCACGAGTTGATTTGTCCTGGCGAAAGGATTATGGCTGTGGCATTGATGCATGGACTACTTGGTCCCTGGAATTTACTGGCGGCAGCACAGTCTTTCTTGGAACACAGCTTTCTTGAAAACCCACCGAGCTGTCCTCTGATGGTGATAGAGGATCCGGTGCTGGGAGAGCACGTATGTTCTTTTCCGCTTTTAAATTGGATGGCTGAACTGTTTTCGGATGAAGACGGTGACTTCCTGTTGGAGGCTGTTGCAGCTTATTTTGCATACACAGTTATGTCATAGACCTTTTTCATGTTTCATATGCTGAGTACTAGCATTTCATTGACAATTCATTGACTTAATTGTCAAGTTTTTATTATTTACCTTGCCTATTGGCTTAAGACTCGATAAAGTACTTGGCTGTTTTATTTTTCTTTAGCATTGAATTTTCCTAGTTTTTAATGCTTTACCTTGCGGACCGTCCACATATAAACTTGCAATCTGCTCTCATGAGATGGCACTTCTATTATCTTATTCAGTTCGTTTCCGGATCATGAGGAGGTGTCATCTAGGTCCTGGATATCTTTACACCGTGTTAAGTTAGCATGGGCTCATTACCGGTTTAAACGCCATTTTTCCTTTTTTGCAACTTCTGCACACGACATTTAGTTGTTGCTTTAGCTTTCCACCTAGTAGTTCATCGTGGTTTACATGAGAATAATATGTTATTGCTCTACTATCTGCTTTGCTTGTTAAACTATATCTGTACAGCGAGTGCTAAAGTTTCAAGAACAACACGATACAGAATTGTTATGAGGTCTGATCTCCACGACTTCATACTCATAACATAAGTGCAACTTCTGCCAATTCTGGGCATGAGGCGGGTTTTATATTGCTTTGCCGAACACACATACACAACAGTTGATGCGGTTCACATGAAGAGAGAGCTGGTGTATGCTGATGTGATTCCTTCAAATCTAAGACACTAAAGTATGGGCACGCCCTAAACCAACACAAAGAGACCTTCTTAGCAAATAATATAATATGTGTATTAGGGAGGGTGAGATATAAGCAGCCGCGGGCCGTGGAGGGAGTTACGGTGAGGCAGGGAGGCGGGGAGGGGGAGAAGCAGGGTGGAGCCCTCTCTACCTTGCCCCTCCCCCTCCCCGCCTCCCTGCCCCACCGTAACTCCCTCCACGGCCCGCGGCTGCTTATAAGTGTTGCTAACTCTTATTCATTTACAGCATGTTAACATACTGTCACCATTCGCTTTTTATGTACTAGTAACTATGCTGGTAATTTTGCTACTGATAATATGTGTACTTGTATTCTCCACCCTGCTTCTCCCCCTCCCCGCCTCCATGCCTCACCGTAACTCCCTCCACGGCCCGCGGCTGCTTATAAGTGTTGCTAACTCTTATTCATTTACAGCATGTTAACATACTATCACCATTCACTTTTTATGTACTAGTAACTATGCTGGTAATTTTGCTACTGATAATATGTGTACTTTTATTATCTAAGGTACTACGCCTGAGAAGACGGCATTAGTAAATAAACATTTCAAATACACATGTGTTCTTCTTAACTCCATGTTCTGGTTTCTAAGAAATATATAACGACCGACTGTTCATGAGTTCCACGTATCCTGAGGTACTATAAGTTCATATTCTGGATTGTCTAAACATTGAGAGTTTGTTATATCCAATGTGACACTGTACCTAGCTTGCTAAATAGTTTTTGATTACTAACGTGAGTTTTGGGACACCCTAATTCGCCGAGGTTCCAATCCTCTGTCCACAGTTCTGTGTGAGAACAGAAACCCTGCGACAGGGGCACCCCCGACCCTTGCTGGAGCTTCATCACACTTGCGATACAACTCCAGCAATGCGCCACCTTTACGGCACAGATACATCACGCATCTGTGCTGTTTTTGCCCCGTGATGCGCCGCATTGTAAATGCAGCACACCATAGGTGACGGAACAGCGGCACAGAATGACTAACACATCCCTGGTGATGCGCCAGTCATCATAAATCTATCCCTATGCTTCTTATCTTGTTAGAGATGAACCGCCATATGTATCATCAAAGTTATTTGCATTTCCTAAATAGCGAACTTTAAGGAATAAATAGCGATTCTTTACCATTCCTAGTTTGCGATGAGCTATTTGCTAATTAGCCGAATGTAGCCCAATGAAGCCCAATGTAGCCCAATGTAGCCCAAAGATGGCCGCCAGACACACAAAAAAACAAATGTAGCCCAAATATCAGCCAGATGTAGCCCAACTATAGCCCAGTGACAGAATGACCAATCAGCTTCGCAAACCTCCGTTACGCGAAGCGGAGCGCTGTTACAGATATATATCTTTTTTTGAACGTTAATTTCTCAAAATCCACTGGAGCACATATATTGAGACCTAGCAAAGGCACATCGGGCTACCAGTCCCTAATATTTTGCCAAGTTTCGTGCAAATCCATTCAGCCGTTCAATTATTATTTTTATTATTTTTTTTTGCCCCGCGGGGCCCTTTTAAAACCTCCACATCAAACCTAGGGGGTCAGCGAGGATCTACTATGCCCCCTTATAGTTATTTCCCCCTTTGTTTTGACCTCCTCTTGTCTCTCGATCCTACCGAGAGACAAGATGGCGGCCGCTACGGACTGTTTGGAATGTTGACAGACGCCGGAGAACCAATCAGCTTCGCTTCACAAAGCTCCGTTGCGCGAAAAGTCCGCGAACCAGAGCGCTAACCGGTCCGCTGTTACAGATATATATCTTTTTTTAAACGTTAATTTCTCAAAATCCACTGGAGCACATATATTGAGACCTACAAAAGGCACATCGGGCTACCAGTCCCTACAATTTTGCCAAGTTTCGTGCAAATCCATTCAGCCGTTCGGGCTAAAAGTGAGGCCAACCGCCCTATGGAAAACTCAATGTTAAAAACACGTTTTGGGACCCCCCTTTTTTCTCGGCCCCCCCTTGACGAACCCCCCCCAAATTTTCAAGGGCTGCTCAGAAACAAAATGTGCCATTTTCCTGAAAATTTCAGCCAATTCCGTCCACAAACGCCAAAGTTATTAGACATAGAATTTTCAAAAAACCCATAGAGAAAAAATCCTAACTATATATACCTACTGGCGACCGCCAGTAGGTAATATATATATATATATATATATATATATATATATATATATACCAAGCACAGTTCTCCTGTTCTGGAGCCCCCAACCCTACAGGGCGGCCTCAGGAAATGGGCACGGAGCAGCCCATGAAAACACCACCGTGTAAAACAACAAACTGAGGCCCAATACTGGAAGCGTGATTTAATTCAAAATTCAGCAATGTCAGCTTTCATTTTCCCAACGTTTCGGCGTGACTGCCTTGATCACGGGTGAAAGTCAAACAAAATTGTGCGCAGGTGCGTGCTTTTAAAAGGGCAAAGTCACATGACTGGAACAAGCAACTACAATCCCCATAGTGCATTATTAAGTATTTTCAAAGTATCGCTCGTAAAGTTCTTGAGTACAATACCAGTTTAAGAAGTTTTTCTTCCTTCATCAATGCACTGTTAACAAAGTGGGAAATCCTTTGGAACACAGTCAGGTGCATTGCCACGCTGCCGCGATGGTAACACTTTAAATGTGAATTGAATCAAGGTTCTGCTCTCAGCACGATCATAGCAGGCTGTTCTCCTGCCAGACTCCCTTCCTCACGCAGGTCCATTTTCGCTGTAGTTATCTACTGTGGCGGTCGCCAGTAGATAGTTATAGTTAGGACTCAGAGCGGATTTCAGCCAAAAACACTTTTTTAAAAAGCACGGACTCCCATGCTTTGTTATTATTTAGACTCCGGTGACCCAAGTCCTGGGGGCATGCAATATTGTAATTGCGGGGGCCCAGTAAGGACCACCACCCCCGGGGCTTTCCTTAAATATTTGCCTGGGGCACACGGCCACCAGCAGCTCGGGGACCGCCATCCCCTGGGGCTTGTTTTTAATAATGTGTGGGAGGTCTCCAAGGCCCCCCCAAGCCCCGGGGATTGCCAGCCCCAGGGCTTTTTCTAAAATATTTGCGGCGGGCACATGGCTCCCCGCAGCCCCGTGGACCACCACCCCCGGGGCTTTTTTTAATTACATTTTTTTAAAGAACGTGTGTGAGGGAGCTGGAGCCCCCTAACGCCCCGGGGACCGCCACCTGCCAGGGCCAGCGGCTGCAGTGTCCCGGGGACACTGATGTTTGCAATGACAGGGCAACTTCTTCGCTTCATTGAAGCGAGAGCAGGGCAGTGAAGCAAAGCAGAATTGCTTTTCCACAAGGGGAGTTCCACAAGGGGAGCTGCATGTCAGCAGCTCTCCATGTGGAAAAGCAATACCGGCTCCTGCAGGACGCGGCGAGTCGGCGGGACCGTGGGGGCATTGGGGCTCCCCCACGGTCCCCAACGGATAGGGCCTGTCCTGGGGGATGGGGTCCCCGGGTCTAGTAGTGGCCCGAGAGGGAGGCCACGCGGCCCCCTCTTCAATTTTTTTTTTTAAATGTAAATAAAGGCCGGCCACACCCCCCCTCCATAAAAAAACAAAAAAAATGAGGCCATGCTCCGGGGATAGGGTCCTTGGGGCCAGAATTGGCCACGGGGGGGGGCCCACGCGACCCACTTCCTGTTCATATATATATATTTTTTTTAAAAAGGGGTCAGGCCCTGTGGGATAGCGTCGACAGGGCCCAAAAAAAGGAAAAAGAAGGGGGCCACACAGCCCACCTTCTAAAAAAAATTAATTAAAAAAACACTGTGATCGTGCTGGGGGCCACGCCCCCTCCCAGCAACACTCTGCAAACGCGCCCTGTGGCATGTTTTAAGGGGCCTAATATGATTGCGGATTTCCCGCATCCTCCGGGCCGGCGGAAGCCACCGCCAGCCCGGAGGATGCGGGAAAACCGCAACGCAGCCCAGAAAGACCCACCGCCATATTAGGATGGCGGTGGGTCTTGCATTTAGTCTGCAGCTTTTCCGCCGCGGTCGCCTTCCGACCGCGGCGGAAAAGCTTTAACATGGCTGGCGGTGTCTATCAGACACCGCCAGCCATATTATGATGGTGTAAAATGTATGCTTTTCCGCAGCGGCTTTTCCGCCGTGGAAAAGCATATGGACCTTCACTTCAGGGGCCCGTTGCGGGCCCCCTGGGTGAAGGAGGGGTGGGGGGTGCACATGGGGGGTACCTATGGTACCCCCCTGCATTTGCGTGAACAAAGCAGCAGGCACCGCGCGGTGCCTGCCGCTTTGTGCACGCAAATGCGGTGCATGCATTTTTAACATTGCGGCGGGTGCAGCTTGAAGCTGCACCTGCCGCAATGTTAAAAATAGAGGATGTGACCGCCACCCTGGCGGTCACATCTTAATCTGCACGGAGGGAACGGCGCAGCCCATGCGGACGTTCCCTCCTACTCTGGGGTCGCGGACGGACTCAAGTCCGTCCGTGATCCTAATCGACCCCTAAGTTAGGGAATTGATTCCCCTTCAATCCTGAGGGCCCCTGGGGTCAACTGCCCACCAGGTACCTCCAGTAAGCGCCACAGGGCTGGGTTGCAGAGAGGTGGTCCAGGCCATGCCTCTTTTTACACCTCTCTGCAACGCAGCTCTGTGGCACTTACTGGAGGTAACTGGTGGGCTAGCAGGTTTCAAGGGGACTTAATCAACCAACTTAAAAGACGCCACAGGGCTTACTGGAGGTAAAAGGTAGGTGACCACTCAGCCCTCCACAGGGCTTGGTCGCCCCACTCACTGCTGCCGCTCCTGCCTGCCTTTGCCGCCTCCTGCCTGCAGATTCCTTCGCTCGCTGCCCGCTGCTCCTGGGAATTTCCCGCTGCTCCTGGGAATTTCCCGCTGCCCGCTGCTTCTTGGAATTTCCCGCCGCTGCCTCCCTGCGGCCCCGCCCCCCTGTGATTCCATTCGCCGCCCCGCTCCCGCCACCCAGCTGCTCCTCCCTCCCGGCTCCTTACTTATGATGCCCCCAGAGCGACCGTGCAGCGGACGTGCGCAGCGGGAGCGCCGATTGAGCGCCGAAGGTGCGCCAAAGGTAAGCCCGTCTGCGCCCGTCCACGCCTGGCCCGCGCCCAGCGCCAGGACCCCTAGCCCTCCCCGCTGAGGCAAGACGACCCGACTGACCTATGATGCCGCCACTCTCAACGCACTCAATGCCGGCCGGACCCACGCCTGCTGCCGTGCCACCCCGAGACGCACCCACGGACCCTTCACCTGCTGCACCTGCAAGTTCACCTGCCTCCGAACCTGCCTCGCACCCGCCAAAACAAACACCAGCAGCAACCACCTCAAGTGCATCCTGATCAACACCCGCTCCGTCCACAGACACGCCGTGGAACTCTGGAACCTCCTCGACGCTACATCACCGGACGTCGCCTTCCTCACGGAAACCTGGATGAACGCCTCCTCAGCACCCGACATCGCCATCGCCATCCCGGACGGGTACAAGATCATCAGGAGGGACCGCATCAACCAGACCGGAGGTGGCATCGCCATCGTCCACAGGAACACCATCCGCATCACGACCGACGCCAACGACTCCTTCGCCGCAGCCGAACATCTCCACTTCCAGATTCACACCGACCCTAAGACGACCCTCAGAGGCACCCTCGTCTACAGACCCCCGGGACCACGCACACAATTCAGCGAAGACATCACAGACTTCATCAGCCCGCACGCCCTCCCCTCCACCGACTACATCCTCCTCGGGGACCTCAACTTCCACCAGGAGAACAAGAAGGACCGCAACACCACCACCCTGCTGGAAAACCTCGCCAACCTCGGACTCAAGCAACTGGTCAACACCCCCACCCACTACGCCGGCCACACGCTTGATCCCGTCTTCTCTTCCAGCAAGTACATCACCTTCAGCCACGCCACCGGACTCCACTGGACCGACCACAGCTGCGTCCACTTCAGCTTCAAAAGATCCACGACCCACCACCACCCGCAACAGGTACCTCACAGGAATTGGAGCAAGATCACCGCAGACCAGCTCACCACCTCCCTCAGCCAGAGCCCACCCGCCAACACAACCGACCCCAACGAAGCAGCCCGCAACTTCACACAGTGGCTGACCGCCTGCGCCGATGACCTCGCGCCACTAAAGAACCCTCCCAGCAGACCCAGAAGCAAGAAGGCATCCTGGTTTACCGACGACCTCAAGGACTCCAAGTAGACCTGCCGCACCCTCGAGAAAGCCTGGCTCCTCGACCGGACCACCGACAACATGACCGCCCTCAAACACGCTACCCGCAAGCACCACCAGCTCATCCGCACCACCAAGAAGAAATCCCTGAAGGAACGACTGGACAACGCCCACGACAGCAAAGAGCTCTTCACTATCGTCAAGGAGTTCTCCAACCCCAGCACCGGCACCAACGACATCACTCCGTCACATGACCTCTGCGACTCCCTCGCCTCGTTCTTCCACCGCAAGATCGCCGACATCCACAACAGCTTCGGCGCCCCACCCACGCACCCAACCGTCGAACCAATGCCCCCACCGCCACCCTTCGCACCTGGACCACGGTGACCACCGAAGACACAGCCCGCACGATGAACACCATCCACTCCGGATCACCGACCGACCCCTGCCCACACCACGTCTTCAACAAGGCTGACTCCACCATCGCACCCCAACTCCGGAACATCATCAACGCCTACTTCAACACCGCCACCTTCCCGGAGAGCTGGAAGCACGCCGAGATCAGCGCCCTCCTGAAGAAACCTACAGCGGACCCCACCGATCTCAAAAACTTCCGCCCCATCTCGCTCCTTCCTTTTCCTGCTAAAGTCATCGAGAAGATCGTCAACAGACAGCTGACCACCTTCCTCGAGACAAACGGATCCCTCGACCCCTCGCAGTCCGGCTTCAGAGCCAACCACAGCACTGAGACCGCCCTCATCGCAGCCACCGACGACATCCGGACACTGCTTGACAAGGGGGAAACAGTGGCCCTCATCCTCCTGGACCTCTCCGCTGCGTTCGACACGGTCTGCCACCGCACCCTAGTCCAGCGCCTCAGCAACATCGGTATCCAAGAGAAGGCACTGGAGGGGATCATCTCGTTCCTCGCCGGAAGAACACAAAGAGTCCGCCTCCCCCCGTTTCGCTCCGAGGCCACCAAAGTCATCTGCGGCGTCCCACAAGGATCTTCACTCAGCCCCACCCTCTTCAACATCTACATGAAACCTCTCGCAGCCATCGCACGCCAGCACAACCTCAACATCATCTCTTACGCCGACGACACCCAGCTGATCCTCTCCCTCACCAGAGACCCCGACACCGCCAGAACCTGCCTACACGAAGGGATGAAAGACGTCGCCGAGTGGATGAAGGACAGCCGCCTGAAACTGAACTCGGACAAGACGGAAGTCCTCATCCTGGGATCTTTGCCCTCCGCCTGGGACGACTCCTGGTGGCCCCCAGCCCTGGGCACCACGGACTACGGAAACGCCCTCTATGCCGGAACCACAGCCAAGCTACAGAAAAGACTCCAGCGCATCCAGAACGCCTCCGCCCGACTCATCCTGGATATCCCCCGACGCAGCCACATCTCCAGCCACCTGAGGAACCTGCACTGGCTCCCCGTCGACAAGAGGATCATGTTCTGGCTCCTCACCCACGCACACAAGTCTCTCCACGACCTGGGCCCCAAGTACCTCAACGACCGCCTGACCTTCTATACGCCCACCCGCCAGCTACGGTCCACCAGCCTCGCCCTTGCAGCCGTACCACGCATCCGAAGAGCCACCGCCGGAGGAAGATCCTTCTCTTACCTGGCTGCCAAGACTTGGAACTCCCTCCCCATCCACCTTCGGCTGACCCAGGACCATCTCGCCTTCAGGAAACAACTCAAGACCTGGCTGTTCGAGCAGTAGCATACCCCTCCCCCCATGCGCCTTGAGACCCTCCCGGGTGAGTAGTGCGCTATACAAATGGCATGATTGATTGATTGATTGATTGATAGTTGCCCCCTAGAGGACCCCCCCAGCAGTGAAGGGGACTTCAATCCCCATCCAAGAGTCTGCCTGGGAGCAAGTTTGTAGAGTGGTGGGAAAAGAGGGCATGACCTGGTAGGAGGCCTTACCAATGCTGCTGTGTGGGACTGACTGGAGATAATAGTTTGGGAAGTTGGCCCCCAAGGATGTCTTTGGGGGCCAACTATCCCTCTTGTTACGTCCATTAAGTCCCACACAGTGGGATTGCTAAGACGTCTTTGGAGGCCATGGCCCCCTTTCTCTACTACTCTGCAAACATGCCTCGTGGCAGACTACGGGATGGGGGATGAAGTCCAATTTAGTCCTGAGGGAGTTTCGGGGCCAAGAATCCCTCCTGGTACCTCTTGTAAGTCCTACACAGTAGAATTCCTGAGCGATGGTTGGACGCCCAGCACCCTTTCTCCACCACTCTGGAAACGCGACTACTAATTAAAGTAGCATATTTCTGCACCTCTGACTTAGAGGTAGTTTTAATCCCCCTGCCCTATTATGTACTAGGGCCTTACAGAGGAGGTCATGCTAATCACAGAGGTACCCCAACGCATAGTGTTCCCTACTGTATGTAGGTGTTTTTACTGTATTCTAAGTGTCTTTTAGCACAGCACTGGCTCTAGGCCTGGTTAGTCAGAGTCAGTTACCACCAGTACCCATCTGAAAAAGTTGTGGGCACAGGATGATTTTGCAACAAGGCCTCTTTCTGCTCCTCTGGTGGTTCTTTCTGCACATCTCTTCTTCTTCCGGCACTTTTCTTCGTCTTTCTGGACTTCTGTTGCCTCTTTCTTCACATGCCCTACCTTTGTAGGCATAGTTAGAAATTAGCATTTAAAAAACCTTTGAAATTCACTGAAAAAAATCATATGTTTCAGCGACTCATATAAAACCATAGAAATTCGGCTGTTATAGTTAGTAGACCTAACTATAACTCGCGCCCCGGCAATGCACTGCTGATGACGTCACATATTACATCACTCATGACATGCTCAGTGACTTCACTGATGACATCTCAAATGACACCACTGATGATATCCCTGATGACATCATCCACGTGATCATCTGATGCACCTTCTAATACCCTAATAAAACCTTTCATACATCCACTCTAAAATACAGACCACCAATATCAAAACCATAGACAGACCAATAGCAGTTAGTACAGACCTGCTCAGTAATTCATACAACTACACACACATCCACCCACTAACCCATACAGTAACTCATAAACACAGTCATTCATCTATACAGCCACTTATTTATCCACTCATAAACCCATATAGATACTCACACACTGCCACTCATCCAAAGAGTTACTCATACATATGGTCAGTCATGCGACAAAACTATCACACACCCATTTCCTTACTTATACAGTCAGACACACACCACCACACTTATTTATACAGATACTAACACATACTTAGCATGAGTTCGTACCTTGCTTCACAGCCATATTAGTTGCTTTTTCCACACGACTGTAAATGCATTGCTTCTCGTCAACACTTCTGTTTTCGCTGCTTCGCATGGGAACTGTCTGCCTTTCACTATTTCTGCTGTGCACTGACTTCTCGTCTATACGCCGTATTCAAAAGCAGAAAATAACATTGCTGGTTATTCAGCTCTGGCCCGTCCCATGTACATATAGACATAACATGAAACAAACATCCGCTTCTGAGATTTGGAGTGCTTTTAATGTTGCACAGGATGCAAATGGCACACACTTAGAGAACAATCTTTCCTGAGAAAGAGCTGCGATTGTCCGGAGATTTAAATTCTATCATATAAGACTTGAGGTAGAGGGTTCCGCTGTCCAAGCCCAGAGCTCTTCAACTGATATAATAAACATGGCTTGTAGCACAAGGAGGGCGGTAAGCGCTATTTGGCTTAATCCACTGACATTATAATATACTTTCCCCATTCGTACTTTATGCAATTATAACTATGCTGATTATATTGTTTACATGCTTTTCTTTGCTTACCCTAGCACGTGTACTACTATTTTATAGAGCTCATTAGTTGAAATAAACATTTTAAACTATACAAAATCTCTAGTTACTCACATTGTGAACAGGTATCAGTGTTTAAGCGAAAGACTGTCTTGTTCCCACAAATTCTGAGATAACATCAGTTGCATTGTTCTAGGATATCTAATCATTGGTAGCTCCGCTGCAGTACGGAAAACGAATGACATACTATAGCTAGCCGGATAGGGGTTTCTGTGCACTGAGGCGTGTTTTTCGTACACAATGCTGAATATTTCCCTCTTAGCCAGTTACTAATTTTCATTCGAACATTGTTCATATAAATTTAAACAATCATCTAAAACCAACATTGACACATATGATCCTCTCATTGTCATTTTTATTTTATCAGAACTTTCTTCTCTTTTTTCATTTACTTTGTATTCTTTATAAGAGCATGTTGTACATAGTTAATCTCAATTTTGCATGATGATAAATACATTTCTATTGATCAGCAATTATTCAGATAAAAAATGACATAAAGGAGCATAACAGAAAATCAGAAAAAAACACACAATACCCCTAGTTTGAATTTAATAAATACAACCATACTACAGTCACTCAAACTCATCCACTTTCACACTAGCCACATACATCCAGTATCTGTACACAGCTGAGTATAATGTATGACAAAAAGAACCCCTGCCACGAAAAGAACCACAGTACAAAGCATGAGGCTCAACACAGGGTCGACATATGTTTCGGTGGAGTTGAGATAATAGGACCACCTTGCTCAGGACCTTTCCAGATACCCACATCAAACTTTCAGTTACCAGGGGACAAAAAATATAAGGCAATAATTGTTCAAGATACAAATTTAGAAAATGTCATCTAGGGTTCCACAACTGGAGTCCTTCCGGATCCCCAGTTGGAAGTAAGTCTGTACTCTAGTAATTTTATCGTTGTTACACACAAGGTATTATCTTTAAATTATCAATTTGGAGAAGCCATCTCATGTAACTAGTGACAGGCAAACGTACAGGTAGATGTCCTCAAAGCGTGGGACAATCTCTTATCGATGATTTTTTGTCTTGAGTATAATAATTGTTGTAATAATTAAGTGCTTTCTAAAATTTCCCTTTAGGTAACTTCACAGGTTCCTCCGTGTCGGCTGCCCGATGACACCATCGGTCGGCCGAAGACAAAATATATTTTTAGATAAATTGTACTCAAGACAAAAAATCATTGTGTGCTCGAAACGTGTCTGTTTGTTGCCCATAATTAAACACTTTTTCCCAGTAAACTGGATCGGTGTGGCTCTTACTTGGATGAACTGGAAGAGATGACCATTGGATATATATTTATATATATATATATTCACTGAAAAAACCATAGGTTATAGACCATATATAGTTAGGAATTAGCATTTACAAAACCTTGAAAATTCACTGAAAAAACCATAGGTTATAGACCATATATAGTTAGGAATTAGCATTTACAAAACCTTGAAAATTCACTGAAAAAACCATAGGTTATAGACCATATATAGTTAGGAATTAGCATTTAAAAAACCTTATTTTACTCACACAAAACCATTGAAATTCCATATATAGTTAGTTGTACTAACTATATATCGCGCACCCGCAATCCACTGCTGATCATGTCACATATTACATCATTCATGACATGGTCAGTGACATCACTGATGACATCACTGATGACATCTCAAATGACATCACTGATGACATCACTGATGACATCTCAAATGACATCACTGATGACATCAGTGAGGACATCTCAAATGACATCACTGATGACATCTCAAATGACATCACTGATGACATCACTGATGACATCTCATTTGACATTACTGATCACATCACTGATGACATCATTCATGTGATAATACGATGAACCTCTTCAGACTCTAATATAACCTTAGATACAATCAGTGTAAACAGACACTCATAGACTGTCACTCATCCATGGAGTTACTCAGACACTTAGTCAGTCATACAAAGAATCAATCACACCTCCATTTCCTCAACTATACAGTTATACACACCTTACTTATTCAAACATATACTAAAACATATTTACTCACTTATACAATCCTGGATACAAGTTCACAATGATCCATACAGCCACTCACACATTCACTGGCTCTTATGCACAGTTATTTATATATGTCAACTCTCACATGTACTGTATTTTACATATGTACTTACTTTAACATGTAGCACTGAGATATCCATTCACTCACCAATACACTCATGCACACAGTCAACTTCCCATACAGCTGTTTCCACATGCACTTCTGAACCCATACATCTAGTCAATCAACTGCTCACACATCTATGCAGAGAGTCATACACCTCCCAGCCACCCACACACACACTCAGTCTCCCATACAAATGCTTGGGCAACCAATCAATAACCCATATAGTTAATCATATAGCTACTGATCAACACATGCAGCAGTTTACAGAACAACAGACATAATGATGCACAAATTAAGACAGTTTAGTCACTAACCCATGCACTCAGTGAGACACATTTAATCAGTCACTCATACAGTCAGTCATGCCCCTACTAAATCCTTCATCCAGACACTTATACATCCACTCAAGACATATTTTAACTTTACAGAAAAATACAGTCACTGGATGTTGTCATCAGTGATGTCATCAGTGATGTCATTTGAGATGTCATCAGTGATGTCATCAGTGATGTCATTTGAGATGTCATCAGTGATGTCATCAGTGATGTCATTTGAGATGTCATCAGTGATGTCATCAGTGATGTCACTGACCATGTCATGAATGATGTAATATGTGACATGATCAGCAGTGGATTGCGGGTGCGCGATATATAGTTAGTACAACTAACTATATATGGAATTTCAATGGTTTTGTGTGAGTAAAATAAGGTTTTTTAAATGCTAATTCCTAACTATATATGGTCTATAACCTATGGTTTTTTCAGTGAATTTTCAAGGTTTTGTAAATGCTAATTCCTAACTATATATGGTCTATAACCTATGGTTTTTTCAGTGAATTTTCAAGGTTTTGTAAATGCTAATTCCTAACTATATATGGTCTATAACCTATGGTTCTTTCAGTGAATTTCATTGGTTTTTTAAAAGCTAATATCTATAGCTGTAAAATGTATTCTTCTTTAAATCCAAAAATATATTTTATATGTTTATTAATAATTTTTTTTAAAATATTTTTTTTGTTTCGCTCCCGGTTCGCGAACCGGGAAGCTTCCCGTTAGCTCATCTTGATGCCGCGACCCAGTCCGCGAACCGGTAAACGTTCCGTTAGCGCAACTGCCGCGTTAGAAATCAACATCGTGACGCGTCGCGGAAGCGCGATGTATCACGTTGTCGCGTAATGCGTCTTATGACGCGCTGCGTTAGCGCACCCGGAAGTGCTCCGGTACGCGAACCGAGGCGCGAAGCGCAGCGACCCGGAAGCGATCCGGGGCGCGTTCCGCAGCGCGTAACATAAGCGTGAGAGGTCATGTGACTTGTTAATAAAACTTTTCATTGGTTCATTTAACTTTTGGTTTCATAATCATGTAAGGCTAGGTCAGGTGACCTAAAAATAACACTTTTCATTGGTTTAGAACTATTGTTTTTCCCAAATGATGAAAACCCCTCCTTCTTTCCTCACTCTGACTTTCATCTTTGTGAGAGGAAGACCTTATTTCATACTAGAGCAATGGCTTCAATGGTAGCTTCAGTTGGTGGACCCCCACCACCACCACCACCTCCTCATGGGAAGAGAGGACCACCTCCCCAGGTCATCACCAACACAGAGGAGGAAGAGGAAGAAATAGAGGAAGAGGAGAGAGAAGGACCACAGTTCTTGGAAGAGGTGCCCCGGGTTTCCCATAGGAAAGCCAGTTTCATTTGGCAGTTTTTTTCAATGCCTCCAGGCCAGAAGAAAGTGAATGCGAGGTATGTCACCTGCCTCATTTGCAAAGAAAAATTATCAAGAGGGACTGATAAAAAGCATAGTTATGGGAACTATACTATGCATAGGCACATGAGCAGGTGGCATCCACTCAATTACAGCCGGGCGGAAATACGAGACATGGAACAGAACCCAACAGCAACTCCTGTGGCCAGGTCAACTTCGTTGATTTCTTTGACAGCAGCAGAGGCACGGGAAACCGTGCCAAACATCCAGGATAATTTTGGGCATATGAAGTTTACTTGTCTGCACTGTGGTGCATTGATATCATGTGGCAACATGAGTATCAATTCAATAAACCTAGCTTACAACAATCATAATTGCCCTAACCGCCCCACACAGTAATTTTTTTTTTGCTCCTGTTGAGCCCTTTTCAATGCCTGTTTTTTGTTGTTCCCCCCCCCAAAAAACCAAAAAAAATATAAAATTGTTCAAAAAATACAAAAAAAAAAATGTTCAAAAAATAAAAATAAAATATAAAACAACAAAAACATTAAAAAAAAGTTCTTTTCAGAACTACCTCCCCTTTCAAAAAAAATTGCTAGAATGTTTAGCACTCTAGCAAGCTCTATTTCTTTTAGTTCGCTCCCAGTTCGCTTCCCGGTTCGCGAACCGGGAGCGAACCCAAAAAATTTTTTACAAAAAAAAAAGAAGAGTAAGTATAAGGAAAGTAAACAGAGAGTGATGTTAAAAGAAAGACAGCTATAGGGAGTAAACCAGAGATACTGTTTAATAGATATATTTACCGAAGAAAAGACGGAAGAGGGTATAATTGTGGAAAACAAAATAGATAAGGAAGTGAAAGAAAAAAAAGAGAGTAGAACAATAACAAAGAAGAGTTTCTTGGAGAATGTGAGTGAATGTTCAAAATAAGATTAAAACATGGGGAATAACAGAGAGAAAAAATAGAAAACAGAAATCAAAAAATAACAGAAAAAGATTAATTGAAACAGCAAAGAAATGTAAATAACATAGAGCCATATCATCAACATAGGCAATAAAAGTTTTGCAGCTTTTATCGGCAGAAATATGTCACCAAAGCCGCTTTTGCAGCAGAAAACTGCCGCTAAGACCACTTTTGCACCAGTTTTCTGCCAATAAAAACAGCAATAATTTTATTGGCTGTGTTCATAATATGCCCCTTAGTGTGCTTCAACTACACAGAGAAAGCATTATGAACAAGTAGTGAAAAAGTGATCAGTCAAAGACACTAAGAGTAATAGAGACGGAGTGAGTGAACAAGAGTGAGGAACTATGAGAAGAGAGGGACTGAGAAAAGGAGTGGAAGGAGTTGAGTAAGTAGGTAAAAGAGAAAAGAATGAGGAAAGTAGCAAAGGCAGGAAACTGAGGGTTAAAGAAATAAAGCTGTGGAACTAATAGTAGGTGAATGTGATAGAAATGTAACGAAAAGAATACAAAACATTCACCTTATAATTGTCGTTAAATTACTCACTTTTTGTTTTTATACTTTCAATCTGTGAAAGAGAGAACAGACATTTGAAAAATATTAAAACATGTATTTAAAAATTACAAAAGACAAGGGGAAAGATTGAAGGACAAACAGTTTTTCAACAACTTTGACACTGACAGAAGCTTCTGCTTCTCCAGGCCCCCTACACAGTCCTAAAGATATACATTTTAAACTAACAGTATCTTGATGCAGATGAAGTGAGGCCTATCTTAAAACATGGTGCATCTTTTGCACTGCTGTTGTCTCAGAAAAGTGTTGCAAGACACTAACATTTTAAATGATTGCTTCAGGATGCCAATAAGATGTGTCCTATCCAGAGGTTTGTTTGAGGTGAGACCTACTCAGGGTTCCAAATGAAATTTCGAGTTGTTTGAAGAGAACAGAGGACATAATACATGTGGAGGCCTACCAACGAAGTGATTAATGTCCACTGCACTCTTGAACAAATGTCAGACCTCCTCTGTCTCCAGGAACAGGCCTAAACCTCATCTACACAATGTGGTGTGTAATGTTAGGAAACACAGGTAATATAATTGAAAAACATGGAAATGTTTTTGCTCATTCCACAATCATATGACCTGTGTTTCCTTTGCTTAGGTATCTCATTGTGGAAATGTAGTCTATCATATGAAAGACTACGTAGAATATGAGCACTGTATGCAAGAACTTTGACACTTACAGAAGCCTCTCCTTCTCCATCCCTCCTACACAGTTCTAAATGTACATCATAAATGGAAACAGTACAGAATTAATTATACATGTTAAATGGTTTATTTTTGCTGTTCTCAGAATGTATCAAATTTCACTAAAAACAGTGACTTGAAGGTATTCATCATATAACAGCGGGGGAAAAAAACACAATCAAAATGATTGTGTTTAAAAAACCCATACAACATAACAAATCAGAATTCATAACTCCTTAAAGTTAACTTACTTTCCATGACGTCAAAGGATGTCCTATGAACAGCTTACATTCTGTTGTGCTGTTATTACTTTCAGCCCGCCACTTTCTGAAAGAAAACCTCCATCGTTTTGAAAAACATGTTACATACAATAAATGACTTCTTGCTCTCTACCACAAGTTTCCACAAGGCCAAATCTTGTCAGAGCCATTTATAACTCTTGGATTTCTTGTAAGCCAATCCCGTCATTTGGCATTTCCGCAACTTTCAGAATTAAAATGTTGAAGATCATTTTCACAATCCTGGACTAGTAATATCTTCCCCTTCTTCCTCAGTCATGTTCTACATTTCCTATGACACTGATACTGCTTACTATGAAGCAGACTTACACTACCTCTATGACTACTACAATTATTTAATTCTCTACATCACTTTTAATCACAAAGCAATGTAAAACAGTAGACAGCATTGCAGACTTACATTCCCTCTACTCTATGTTTTGATTGGCTGCTTCAATTAGCTTATAAAAAGAAATAGTTTTTCTGAACTCATTCAAAGTGCACTTATTTCTCCATGACGTCCAGTCTTATGGTTAGAAGTTATGTCTCTGAACTACACTTATCCTCAAGGCCAAATCATGTAGGAGCCATTAGAACTTCTTGAAATTCCTCAGAGCACATCCCGAGATTCTTTCCCTAAAATTTTGATTTTAAAAACACCAGGTAAGAGTTTTTAAGGTCATACGGCAATTTTTTTTTGAAAATTAAAACAGAATCATTGCAGAATGACCAGCCATTTCTAGACTTTAAATAAGCTGTGTAATGTCCTGATGTTATTGAAGGACCGTCATGATATATAATTGCTGCAGTTACAAAAGTCCTTCCTGATATTGACAACTGCGAAGCCACAACATTTTTAATTAAAGTTGTCAATTTTGTTCCATCAGGCCTACATCGTTGGAACATTAAAATGACATACTGGCCATATGTTTGTATAAATAATGTGGACATCATTTCAGATTTACATTGGCTACACTCCATGTTGTGATCAGCTGCTTTTACTAGCTTATTAAAGGAGACTGATTTACTGTCTGGCAAAGTTAAATTTATAAATCTTTCTGAGTCTACACTAGTAGTACTTGATACCATACAGTTCTCGCAGTCATGCTGCCATTGATAAGAAAGCCCAAACAGCTGATCTACATCTACACCTTCAGCATGCAATACATCAAGGATATACATTAAAAACTCCTGACAATCTTGCTGAATATTTTGAGAGAATTGTGTTTGGCCTGAACATCTGTCTAACAGATTTCGAATTTCAGACACACTTTCTATGTTTGTTCTATCAGTGCTACATTTTTCTAAGACAGAATTTAACAAACTGCAAAATCTTTGATCAGAATTGACCACAATCTCTTCTTTTACATTTTCTAGAGAAAACAAAACATTAACCACTACATTAGCATAGCAGTTGACACCAGAACTGTTTTCAAATTGAAAACCAACAACATCTTCAACAGAATCCTTTTTGTTTCTGCTTATAATTTCAGGTTCATCGACTTTTCGTCTTTTTGCTACAACCTCCCTAGTATTGGTCACATTTCTTCGTTTCCGGCCTACCACACGTTTCTCAAACAAAGGATATTGAGGCAAATGTGGCGCATACTCTCTTCTTAACCTATTGTATTCCTTAACACAATCTAGATCCGCACAAATGTTTGTGACATCACACTCAATCAAGTACAATCCCGATAAAGTTCTAACTCGTGACAATGCCACATATGCCATACCCTCCTTGAACACAGAACTGCCAATATTCACCAATGCACTGTCTACACTTAAACCTTGCGATTTATGGATTGTCACCGCATATGCCAAGCAAACAGGAAACTGCTTATGGCGAACATATAAGTCTTTTACAAGCAAAAATCTAGCAGAACAACGACCAATTAGCTGTACTTCCTCAATGCCATCAAATTTAATTTTTAAAAATTCAATTCCATCTCTATTTCTGTATTTCACAAAATCAACAACTTTACCCATTGATCCATTTACCAGACCTCTTTCAACATGTAAATTCCTTCTTAAAATTATACGGCAGTTCAAGCACACATTCAGAGTCTTTTCAAAACCTGCAGTTTTAGATATACTCTTCTCTAATGAATCCAATTTTGTTTTCAGATTCTCAGACAAAATAATTGTTGATCCCATATGCTCTACTCTGTCAATAGCTTCCAGTTTCACAATCTCTTGCTTTTCTAAATGCAACATTTTGTTGTTGAATTTGGCACATTCTGCAAGAGTTGGCATCAAACATATTCCAGATTTCTTCTCAGTAATTTTCTGAAAAATATTCTCAGGCACAACATCTTGTTCTGGATATAAATTTGACAGTAATCGTGCATGTAAAGCTTCTTTCCCATGCTCGGTCACTTTTCCAATTCTAACATCTTGTAGAATAGTCTTGTAAACTTCATCCTTCGCCTGACGCATATTTTCATGCAGTTCAGCATAATTGAAGTTTAACCATATATTGACGTTGCCAATGCTGCCTAGGCACTTCCTGGTATCTTCATGCGTGAGCATTTTGAACACAGGTTGCCCTTTCACTGGTGTCAGCTGCAGAAGATCTCCGAAAACAATGATGTGTTTGCCACCAAATAACACATCATACTCTGTTTTGAGAACTTCTTGCATTCTCAAATGCACAAAGGCAAGCATGACATTGGAAACCATGCTTACTTCGTCAATGATAAGAAGTTTCATTTTCCTCAAGATTCTTGAAACTTCAAAACAAGCATCTCCAGATAGCTTGTGATATTGTAATTTGTTGTCATGCTCCACTGGCAGCATCAGTAAACGATGTAAAGTAATCCCTTTAATGTTATGTGCTGCCAGTCCAGTTGGAGCGGTGACAACACAAGACAGCGATGACTCTGTCCTTTCCTGCAAATAACATGAAATTACTTTAATAAGGAAACTTTTTCCAGTTCCCGCTTCTCCACTCACGTACAGTCGGACAGGCTTCAACGACGTACATGAGCACTCTTTCTTGTCATGACTTAATCCATGATCAATTTGCATGGTAACTTCGTCATATATTTTCCTCTGCTCAACGTTGAGTTGTCTTTCCAACTCTTCTAAGTTAACCGCATCCTCCTGAGCATGTGCCATGGCTCTTTCCACTTCATTCATAGCAGTGGCAGCTTCATTTTCGATAACAGGTCCTCCTAGTGGATCCTGACTCAATGAAGCAGAACTCTGACTGTCCTGAGAACTGTCTCTGGCAATCTCGGCTGCAATCATTGCTTCCTGCTCAATTTCCGCATTCAACATTTCTAGATATTTGGGAAAAGCAGGACATTCTATGGTCTCCTTGGCGGCATTGAAAGAGTCTTCGTAACAGAGAAAATCTCCAAGCAGTTCCTCTTCTGCACGCCAAGGCTTGAAAAGTTGCAAAAGTGCTAAATAGAAAAACTCCTTTTTTTCAGGAGATTCGCCACTCAATTTTCGATGGTTTACCAAGTGGCATTTTCTTTGCTTGACCAGACATCCCTCACTTCCTATTACAGCATACACTCCTTTCTCAGTATCTTCTTTGATGTTCCTCTTGAATATGTAATTTTGAAGAACCTCATATAAACAAACATTCTCGAGGTGAATGCTTCGATTTGGATAATATGTATCCAACATGTTGGTCTTCAAAATGTCGGTACTGTTTGGCTCCTTTTCCGCCAAATACTCAATTTCCCGCACAGGTTTGAGAACTCGATTACGCGTTGCAGCAAGACCAAGACTCGCCCAAATGATACTCCTGGACTTGGCATAGAGACTTGCTGAAGACAACCGGTCAGAACATTCGTACGCTCCAATTTCTCGATGCGACAACATCTTCAGACTGAAACTGTACAACTTCTTGCTGAGGCTCTTTTCATGGGAAATGTCCTCCCACATATCCTTCAATTCTGTCTTCTCTTTTTTGGTGATGTAAGACGTCACATACCGAGCCACAGCCATACAGTTATCAGCCACAAATTGTATATCCATGTTAGCATTCCACATGGACAAAATCACCGGGTTGTAGTCGTTGATGTACTTGGACTCTTCGTTCCTCTTCAAATTGTATGTGTTTTTAGGTGATTTCTTCATCACATTATGTCGCAGCGAAGACATCAAACTGTTTACTCTTCCTTTAGAAATCACCGGTCGTGGAAAGCCGAAACGACATTTGGTGTAGAACTTGTCCTTGTTTCGGAATTTACGACGACAGTACTTTCCACATCGATGGCTTTGGAAACGCAGAACTTTTTCTCTTAGGCTTTTCTTCTCCTTTGCGTTTGGAACAGCACACGTAGAATACTCTTGTATAAAACTCATCACTGAGTCTTCTGGATCCGTTCCAAATTTAGGTGTATCCTTGATCCACAGCAACATATGTATGTGAGGAGCACCTCTTGCTTGGTACTCCTTTCTCCAGAGGAAATCCAACACCTCTCCAAGAGGTGGATTCTTCTTATTCATGATGAAAGACATCATAGCTTCAAATCTATGATTGAAGTACCTACATACATTGACTGGATCCAAAGAGCACAGTTCTCCGGGTGTCTTGAATTCGATGTTTTCTACGTTAGCATTTGCCTCTCGTAGAAATTCAAGTAAGTCTTCCCTGCCATACTCGGCACAGCTCAGAGTGAGGAACCATGTGGGAGTTCCTAAGTTCCTCAGCATACATTTTAAATCACCATGACGACGGTACCAGTACTCATTAGTACCACACTGACACGCCATGAGATTAATCAGGTGAGAATCCAAAATACTGTCTTGGACATTGACTTTATCCATAAAGTCACTTGCCGAGATGTTTTGCATGTGTATACCACTTTTCAAGATGTGGTTCACTGCATATTACAGTCCAGACAGATCGCTTTCAAACAGGAGATGAAACAAATAGGGAATGCATTGTCGAAACCTAGCATCTCCTGCATACAATCGCAAAGTCCGGTATTCAGAAGCAGGAATTTGATGAGGTCGCTCATCATATCTTCCTCCCTGACCTGTTGGAAAAAGCTGTGGGAAACACCGAGCTTCCAAACTTTCCTCCCAAACACTAATGGGACTCCCTTTGGCTTGTTTCATTTGAAACAACTCAATAGCATTCCCCATGACTTCCTTGGAATGCAAAGGATGAACACTATAATGTTCATATATTTCTTCACTAGTACAGGGTTCTACTTTCTCAATTTGACCAGCACACAAATCGCTATCCTCTTCCTCACTTACTTCCTCTTCTGCAACATATACATTCTTATAGTATTTTTTTTTTTTTTTCAAATACAATGTTGCCTTTTTAACTTTCCTAACATCCACTAAATCTTGCCATATTTTCTTATTCTTTGTCGGAACCCCATTAACTAAGATAACCAGAGGTTCCTCTTCCACTTTTTCTACTCCAATTGTGTTAATGTTTTTCTTCAAATCTAGAGGCAAATAAACAACTCTTCCCTTTAATCCTCTCTGTAAATCTGATGGAGGCAATTTCCCTGTCTTTGGCTCCATTCTTACAATAGCCTGAAAGGGATGGATACTTTGAATCAAAATAGATTCATAAGTATTTAAATCCTTCAATTCAGAAGGAATCTCAACCAATTCCAGATTATTATGAACTGCTCTAGCAGGCATCTGGTTTTGATTTAATTTGCAACAACAATAAGTACACACACGTTGATCCAATCCCAAATCAAAACAATTTTCTGCCATCAAGTATGTTGCGAAATCCTTCCATTCACTATTATTTTCCCTTTCACTTTTTGCATATAAATCCACTAACTTAGTCTGATTCTTATAATAAGTGCGTCGACAACACACACAAGTGAAATTTGGCCTCTCACTTGATTTGACCTGAAACGTCGCAATTTCCCTCTGGAAATTATCTGTACTGGAAACCTGTACACTATCTTCCACATTACCCGCTTCTTCTTGGTCAATTTCAACATTCTCCTCTTTACTTCCAAAGTAACAAAACTCAATTTCTTCACATATATTCTTCACATCTATTTCAGAACCATGCAAAAGAGCAGCGCATAATTGTTTAAGCATAATTGCTGGACTCTTAGCATAATACAACATTCTAACTAATTTCCTCACTTTATTATGATGCACTGCTAGCATCCTGAAATGATGAAAAACACTCTGGCATACTCTCCTGGAAAGACAAGCCAGTGAATGACCATGCAAACCTGTCACTTCTCTCACTCTGCAAGGATCTAATTCTTGCAACAACCTCATTTTCTGCTTCAAACTTTTCTTATTAAATGACCGTACAAAATCACAAAGCAAATTGATGGAATCCTGTCGCACACTGCAAATACTACTACACTTCCAGGTGTACACAGGACCCTTAGCACGTCTTCCTAAAACCTCATTACCTAACACCTCTTCTGCCTCTGTTGTCACAAGTTTTTCTTTTTCAACTTGACAACCATCTTTCACTTCATAAGCACGACCACTGGTGTCAACTGCATGCACCAAATCATTATCCTGGAAATAACTCTCCTCATTAAAAAATGCCTCACAGCTTGAACTATGCATCCATTCTCCAGAAAAAACTTCACAAAAATTACTACGATTAACTATTCTCTTCCATCTACTATTTCTTTTGAAATCATAAATTGCCTTGTTTAGCTTCCTAATTCTATTGATTATCAAAATAAATAACTTACGTTTAATTTCAAATGCCTGATCAATAACTTTCTCAACTTTTTTTTTTCTCTTATAAAAAAGCACTTTCTGTTGACCTTTCTTAATATTTTTTAACAAATTGCCAATTATCCTGTTGCGGAACATTCGTTTACGAATGACCCTAAACTGTTGTTTCCTTCTACTATCATGCACAGAGTTATCTCTTGCTCTAGCAGTAACATTTTTGATTGGCCTTTCCTTTCCGTTTGAATTGTTTCTCTTTTTCTGGACTGAAACATTTTCTGTAGTAATATTTTTTTTACTACAAATATTTCTTATGAATGTTTTTGTACTCTTACCCGGTGCTTTCTTGGTGACTTGACGATTTTTTTTTGTAGAGGACTGCTGCTGTAAATGATGGACCTGCTGTCTTTGACGTTTTGTAGCCTTTCTCATTCTCTCCTTAGTTGGCATTCTCAAAATTTGAAATTATCTGCAGTTGAATCTGTGGTAAAATATAATAAAAAATGTTATTAACCACTATTACCAAACAGTAAATCAATAACAGTCAACAAAAACTTAACACACTACTTATCATTTTTACATATAATATTTTTTAGTGCTTTGGCAAATTTAGAATACAGAAATAGCAGAAAAGAAATGGAATTCTTCTTCATTTACCTGTCCTGTTTTATATGTGAATCTGATCTAATTTTATGAGCATATTTTAATATTTTATTGAAGACACTACACATAACCTGTTTTTGAAGGTGTGTTTAATTTAAAATTAAACAGTTTACATTTTTACTTTTCATTTATTGTAAATTTTAAAAATAAATGTTTATAGTTCCATAGGCTCAAGCAGGTCAGCTTCCCACCCTATGTCATATAATTCGGACAAATCTGCATCCTCATCACCTTCTTCATCCTCAGGATTTAAATCATCCAAGGGATCAACATCCACTGATGTTTCAATTACGAGTTCAATGATGAGGTCGAAATCAACTGATTGCTGATTGTCGCTCATGTTGATGTTGTCTTTATCTTTAAAGAAAGATAACAACAATGAGATGTTGCAGAGTAAGAGACAAATCTCAGAGATTATAATAGTAAAATTGTTTAACAAGAGTAACATTTTGCAGCTATTATTTAGCCATGTCCAGCGATGCTGAGCAGGTGAAGCCTATGTCTATTTTTTCAGTGAACAGGACTCATCTCTTCATAACCTTGGATAAGCCTCACCGACTCTGTGTCCCCTGCACATACTTAAATGTAAAGGGGCAGATTTATGTTAAATGGCACATCCCCAGGCATGCACCAGTTAACGTGCACCACTGCTCTGCCACCCATGGTGTGCCGCATTTACAATCAGATAGGAAAAAGCTGCGTCAAAACCCTGCGCCTGCTTTAAGCAGGCATAGGTCTTGACACAACATTGTGGAGATGGGGCACCCCTGAGCCTTGATGGAGCTGCATCGCACTTGCGATACAACTCCAGCAATGCGCCACCTTTACGGCACAGATGCGTCACGCATCTGTGCCATTTTTGCCCCATGCTGCGCCGCATTGTAAATGCAGCACACCATGGGTGGCGGAACAGTGGCGCAGGATGACTGGCACATCCCTGGTGATGCGCCAGTCATCATAAATCTATCCCTAAGCTTCTTATCTTGTTAGAGATGAACCGCCATATGTATCATCAAACTATTTTGCATTTCCTAAATAGCGAATTTTAAGGGATAAATAGCGATTCTTTACCATTCCTAATTTGCGATGAGCAAATTGCTAATTGCAAATTACCCGTTCATTTCCATGGGCCAGGAGGCCCATAGGAATGAAGGTGCAATTTGCGATTAGCAATTAGCTCATCACAAATTAGGAATTTTTCCAAAGGTGCAGGGGTGTCTCAAGAACACCCTGCTGCACCCCTGAAAAAGAAATTTGGGGGCATATGGCGCACATACATGCCCTAAGGGCATGTATGGGCGTCATATGGCACCTTTTGTTTTTTGGAAAAAAAGCTTTTTGAAAAGAATTCGCAAATTACCACCAACTAGAAGTTGGTGGTAGTTTGCAAATCCTTAATGGCATTTTTTGCATATTTTTTGTTTGATACATTGCATTTAAGGAATCGCAAAATTTGCAAATCCTTCAGTGCATTCGCAAAATAAGTAATAGCAAATTTTGCTATTCCTTATTTTGCATCAAACTTGTTTGATACATACCATTTGTCTAATTAGCATTCGCAAAGGCCGAAATTCGCAGAATTTTGACCTTTCCGAATGGTAATTAGCTTGATACATATGGCCCCAAGTGAGGCCTGTCTTGCAACATGGTGCATCTTTTGCATCACTGCTGCATCGGTTTCATGTGGCACGTTTTTTTTACACCATGACACATCTGCCTAAATGCATCAATTTGTAATGTTGTCGCCTCATAGCAAATCTTTTGCACCACCGCTGCATCACAAAAGTGACGCACAGTGGCGCAAAAGAGGCATACACCTATCATAAATCTGTCCCTAGCATTTTAAATGATTAATTCAGGATGACGATAAGGTGTGGCCTATCCAGAGGTTTGTTTAAGGTGAGGCCTACTCAGGATTGCAGATTAAAGTTACGCTTGATGAAGAATACAGAGGAGATAATACATGTAAAGGCCTACCAATGAAGTAAGTAATGTCCACTTCATTGCGCCAGTCATCATAAATGTATCCCTAAGCTTCTTATCTTGTTACAGATGAACCGCCATATGTATCATCAAACTATTTTGCATTTCCTAAATAGCGAATTTTAAGGAATAAATAGCGATTCTTTACCATTCCTAATTTGCAATGAGCAAATTGCTAATTGCAAATTACCCATTCATTTGCATGGGCCAGGAGGCCCATAGGAATGAAGGTGCAATTTGCGATTAGCAATTAGCTCATCGCAAATTAGGAATTTTTCCAAGGGTGCAGGGGTGTCTCAAGAACACCCTGCTGCACCCCTGAAAAAGAAATTTGGGGGCATATGGCGCACATACATGCCCTAAGGGCATGTATGGGCGTCATATGTCACCTTTTGTTTTTTGGAAAAAAAGCTTTTTGAAAAGAATTCGCAAATTACCACCAACTAGAAGTTGGTGGTAATTTGCAAATCCTTAATGGCATTTTTTGCATATTTTTTGTTTGATACATTGCATTTAAGGAATCGCAAAATTTGCAAATCCTTCCATGCAATCGCAAAATAAGGAATAGCAAATTTTGAATTAATGACATTTTAAGTCATTTCCCCATGTACAGTGTTTTCAAATTATGATTTGAAAATCGTTTTTAGGGAAAAGGAATGGTTTGTAAATTTATGACAAGGACATAATGGTGTATGCTTCTTTATAAGGCATTTCAGTGTCTCTGATGTCATTTTTCCCATATTACATTAAAAGACCTTTCCCCGTTGTGGAAAATGATATTTTGCCTGACCAAATAATGTCCACTACATATACCCTATGTTACATTCATGTGCATGTCACCCATGCATATTTCTCGTAGTGGCCTGAATCACTAGGCCTCTGCAGACATGTCCTGCAAGTCAAGTCATCAAAGTCTCCCAAACGTTAAGCTAAAATAAAGGCCCATGTATTTTGCATTCTGCATTGTGCATTTTAAATAAATATCGTACTGAGCCCTTTATTTTATTGTGGTTGAACCACTTTCTGAACTTCTGCCAAGACAGTGTTATGAATAACCATTATCTGTTTTGCTGTACAGAGTGGCATCCTTGCCCGGTGAGGAAATGTAAACAGAACCCGTTCGCGACAGATAAGGCCTAGCTCTCTGTCTCAGCCCCCATGCAATGAACGGAGAAATATATGCTTTTTCTTTATTTCTAGCGATGAACCTTTGTTTCAGATAAAACATCCCCTGACTCCAGACATCAGTTGTACCAGACGTGCTCAAGTCGCCCTGACACAAGAGATTACTCTGCTAAGCCAAAAGTCAGCTTCATCCCATTTACACGTCATTTGCACCCCATGCTCAAAGTTGCACAATTAGGGCAGAGTTCCAGCTGGTCATGCAAACACCTCCCCTAAGTACCCACCCACCTATGACATCTACCTATCATCTACCTATGACTCATCAAGTGTACGCCCACATGCTCTTATCTAATTTTCTGTCTTGCGCCTGCTCCTATGTACAAGGAGAAAATTGTATATATGCTGTTCATTGTTATTGAATGTTAGATTACTCTTCCTGAACCTCAGTGGTGATGGAACATATTCTCCCTTTGACTCAAGTTATTGGAATAAAGCCCAATTTAACTTGGACACCACGGATCCTGTCTCTCATTTGATGCATGATATTTGGTTAATGCCTAGAAATTCTGCCAGGGTAATATTTTATTTACCACACCGTGGAGCACATTCCTTGTAAATATGCTCCCACCTGTGCATGGTAAATTTAGATTTTGACTGTTTGAGTTACATAGCCATGTTAAAAGTGACCCAAAAAAGTTGCAAAGGCTTAAAAAAAACACTTTCATGTGTCTTAAGGACATTTTAAGTCATTTCCCCGTGGGCAGTGTTTTGTAAGTGGCGCAAAAGAGGCATACACCTATCATAAATCTGTCCCTAGCATTTTAAATGATTAATTCAGGATGACGATAAGGTGTGGCCTACCCAGAGGTTTGTTTAAGGTGAGGCCTACTCAGGATTGCAGATTAAAGTTACGCTTGATGAAGAATACAGAGGAGATAATACATGTAAAGGCCTACCAATGAAGTAAGTAATGTCCACTTCATTGCGCCAGTCATCATAAATGTATCCCTAAGCTTCTTATCTTGTTACAGATGAACCGCCATATGTATCATCAAACTATTTTGCATTTCCTAAATAGCGAATTTTAAGGAATAAATAGCGATCCTTTACCATTCCTAATTTGCAATGAGCAAATTGCTAATTGCAAATTACCCATTCATTTCCATGGGCCAGGAGGCCCATAGGAATGAAGGTGCAATTTGCGATTAGCAATTAGCTCATCGCAAATTAGGAATTTTTCCAAGGGTGCAGGGGTGTCTCAAGAACACCCTGCTGCACCCCTCAAAAAGAAATTTGGGGGCATATGGCGCACATACATGCCCTAAGGGCATGTATGGGCGTCATATGTCACCTTTTGTTTTTTGGAAAAAAAGCTTTTTGAAAAGAATTCGCAAATTACCACCAACTAGAAGTTGGTGGTAATTTGCAAATCCTTAATGGCATTTTTTGCATATTTTTTGTTTGATACATTGCATTTAAGGAATCGCAAAATTTGCAAATCCTTCCATGCAATCGCAAAATAAGGAATAGCAAATTTTGAATTAATGACATTTTAAGTCATTTCCCCATGTACAGTGTTTTCAAATTATGATTTGAAAATCGTTTTTAGGGAAAAGGAATGGTTTGTAAATTTATGACAAGGACATAATGGTGTATGCTTCTTTATAAGGCATTTCAGTGTCTCTGATGTCATTTTTCCCATATTACATTAAAAGACCTTTCCCCGTTGTGGAAAATGATATTTTGCCTGACCAAATAATGTCCACTACATATACCCTATGTTACATTCATGTGCATGTCACCCATGCATATTTCTCGTAGTGGCCTGAATCACTAGGCCTCTGCAGACATGTCCTGCAAGTCAAGTCATCAAAGTCTCCCAAACGTTAAGCTAAAATAAAGGCCCATGTATTTTGCATTCTGCATTGTGCATTTTAAATAAATATCGTACTGAGCCCTTTATTTTATTGTGGTTGAACCACTTTCTGAACTTCTGCCAAGACAGTGTTATGAATAACCATTATCTGTTTTGCTGTACAGAGTGGCATCCTTGCCCGGTGAGGAAATGTAAACAGAACCCGTTCGCGACAGATAAGGCCTAGCTCTCTGTCTCAGCCCCCATGCAATGAACGGAGAAATATATGCTTTTTCTTTATTTCTAGCGATGAACCTTTGTTTCAGATAAAACATCCCCTGACTCCAGACATCAGTTGTACCAGACGTGCTCAAGTCGCCCTGACACAAGAGATTACTCTGCTAAGCCAAAAGTCAGCTTCATCCCATTTACACGTCATTTGCACCCCATGCTCAAAGTTGCACAATTAGGGCAGAGTTCCAGCTGGTCATGCAAACACCTCCCCTAAGTACCCACCCACCTATGACATCTACCTATCATCTACCTATGACTCATCAAGTGTACGCCCACATGCTCTTATCTCATTTTCTGTCTTGCGCCTGCTCCTATGTACAAGGAGAAAATTGTATATATGCTGTTCATTGTTATTGAATGTTAGATTACTCTTCCTGAACCTCAGTGGTGATGGAACATATTCTCCCTTTGACTCAAGTTATTGGAATAAAGCCCATTTTAACTTGGACACCACGGATCCTGTCTCTCATTTGATGCATGATATTTGGTTAATGCCTAGAAATTCTGCCAGGGTAATATTTTATTTACCACACCGTGGAGCACATTCCTTGTAAATATGCTCCCACCTGTGCATGGTAAATTTAGATTTTGACTGTTTGAGTTACATAGCCATGTTAAAAGTGACCCAAAAAAGTTGCAAAGGCTTAAAAAAAACACTTTCATGTGTCTTAAGGACATTTTAAGTCATTTCCCCGTGGGCAGTGTTTTGTAAGTGGCGCAAAAGAGGCATACACCTATCATAAATCTGTCCCTAGCATTTTAAATGATTAATTCAGGATGACGATAAGGTGTGGCCTACCCAGAGGTTTGTTTAAGGTGAGGCCTACTCAGGATTGCAGATTAAAGTTACGCTTGATGAAGAATACAGAGGAGATAATACATGTAAAGGCCTACCAATGAAGTAAGTAATGTCCACTTCATTGCGCCAGTCATCATAAATGTATCCCTAAGCTTCTTATCTTGTTACAGATGAACCGCCATATGTATCATCAAACTATTTTGCATTTCCTAAATAGCGAATTTTAAGGAATAAATAGCGATTCTTTACCATTCCTAATTTGCAATGAGCAAATTGCTAATTGCAAATTACCCATTCATTTCCATGGGCCAGGAGGCCCATAGGAATGAAGGTGCAATTTGCGATTAGCAATTAGCTCATCGCAAATTAGGAATTTTTCCAAGGGTGCAGGGGTGTCTCAAGAACACCCTGCTGCACCCCTCAAAAAGAAATTTGGGGGCATATGGCGCACATACATGCCCTAAGGGCATGTATGGGCGTCATATGGCACCTTTTGTTTTTGGAAAAAAAGCTTTTTGAAAAGAATTCGCAAATTACCACCAACTAGAAGTTGGTGGTAATTTGCAAATCCTTAATGGCATTTTTTGCATATTTTTTGTTTGATACATTGCATTTAAGAAATCACAAAATTTGCAAATCCTTCAGTGCAATCGCAAAATAAAGAATAGCAAATTTTGCTATTCCTTATTTTGCATCAAACTTGTTTGATACATACCATTTGTCTAATTAGCATTCGCAAAGGCCAAAATTCACAGAACTTCGACCTTTGCAAATGCTAATTAGCTTCATACATATGGCCCCAAGTGAGGCCTGTCTTGCAACATGGTGCATCTTTTGCATCACTGCTGCATCAGTTTCATGTGGCACGGTGTTTTTTACACCATGACACATCTGCCTAAATGCATCAATTTGTAATTTTGTCGCCTCATAGCAAATCTTTTGCACCGCCGCTGCATCACAAAAGTGACGCACAGTGGCGAAAAGAGGCATACACCTATCATAAATCTGTCCCTTGCATTTTAAATGATTAATTCAGGATGACGATAAGGTGTGCCCTATCCAGAGGTTTGTTTAAGGTGAGGCCTACTCAGGATTGCAGATGAAAGTTACGCTTGAAGAAGAATACAGAGGAGATAATACATGTAAAGCTCTACCAATGAAGTAAGTGATGTCCACTTCATTGCGCCAGTCATCATAAATGTATCCCTAAGCTTCTTATCTTGTTAGAGATGAACCGCCATATGTATCATCAAACTATTTTGCATTTCCAAAATAGCGAATTTTAAGGAATAAATAGCGATTCTTTACCATTCCTAATTTGCAATGAGCAAATTGCTAATTGCAAATTACCCATTCATTTCCATGGGCCAGGAGGCCCATAGGAATGAAGGTGCAATTTGCGATTAGCAATTAGCTCATCGCAAATTAGGAATTTTTCCAAAGGTGCAGGGGTGTCTCAAGAACACCCTGCTGCACCCCTGAAAAAGAAATTTGGGGGCATATGGCTCACATAAATTTTAACAACATTCCTTTACGTCAAAAACGATTTTCAAGTCATAATTTGAAAACACTGCACCCGGGGGGAAATGACTTAAAATGTCCTTAAGACACATGAAAGTGTTTTTTTAAAGCCTTTGCAAGTGTTTGGGTCACTTTTAACATGGCTATGTAACTCAAACAGTCAAAATCTAAATTTACCATGCACAGGTGGGACCATATTTACAAGGAATGTGCCCCACGGGGAAAAGTCTTTTAATGTAATATGGGAAAAATGACATCAGAGACACTGAAATGCCTTATAAAGAAGCATACACCATTATATCCTTGTCATAAATTTACAAACCATTCCTTTTCCCCAAAAACGATTTTCAAATCATAATTTGAAAACACTGCACATAGGGAAATGACTTAAAATGTCCTTAAGACACATGAAAGCGTTTTTTGATTGCCTTTCCAGCATGGTTGGGTCACTTTTAACATAGCTATGTAACACAAACATTCAAAATCTAAATTTGCCATGCACAGGTGGGAGCATATTTACAAGGAATGTGCCCCACGGGGAAAGGTCTTTTAATGTAATATGGGAAAAATGACATCAGAGACACTGAAATGCCTTATAAAGAAGCATACACCATTATATCCTTGTCAAAAATTTACAAACCATTCCTTTTCCCCAAAAACGATTTTCAAATCATAATTTGAAAACACTGCACATAGGGAAATGACTTAAAATGTCCTTAAGACACATAAAAGCGTTTTTTGATTGCCTTTGCAGCATGGTTGGGTCACTTTTAACATAGCTATGTAACACAATCATTCAAAATCTAAATTTGCCATGCACAGGTGGGAGCATATTTACAAGCAATATGCTCCACAGAGAAAGGTCTTACATTAAAATGAGAAAAATAACATCAGAGACACTCAATTGCCTTATAATGAAGCATACACCATTATGTCCTTGTCATAAATATTATAACCATTCATTTTCCTCAAAAACGATTTTCAAATCATAATTTGAAAAGACTCCACAGCTCCTATGCACAATAACACCCTGTCAGTACTAATACTTCACATTTTCTCCAATTACATTTTCTCAAAGAAACAAAATCTATTTGTAAAACACTTGAGACAAAGCAACATTTGAAGAACACAACTTTCTTCATAATTTTCTCCTTAAAGCACACTATTCTCTATCTAAATTAAAGAAATCTTTTCTCACCTTAGCAAATACTTTGAGTTTCAAAACAGTCTCAGAAACACACCAATTTGTCTTCAGCAGAGCAAATGGTATGCACTCCAGAGTCTGCAGCTATCAAAAGCACAGAAATGCTGTAATTCTTCACACATATCTCTCATGTCACCCAATCAAAACTCTTCCCTCACTTTTTTTCAAATGAAAACCCTTCCCCCCTCTGCCATTTCATGCCTTTTCTGCATGGCAACCACCTCTTGGAAGACTTCTGGTGTTTGAAAGTTCACACAACAATGTTGCAATTGAACTCTGAACTCTCAGTGCACCTCATATCCAGTGCATTCTTTCATTTAATGATTTTTTCTTGACCACTCAAAATACATCTTTCAAACAACTCATCCATGCACCCTAACTTTCTGTTTTCAGCAATCAAAATCCACCAATCACTGTTACTGCTTCATTAACACAGAAACTCCACAGTTTTTTTCATTTTAAACTCTTATTTTTTCAACTGCCATTTCATTGCCACACTTCATCTGACTGCAGGAGAACCTTCTCTCACCATGTTTTCTGTCTGGATTGTTGGACATAGTTACATCTATTGGGCTCAGAGGTATGCTGAGAACAGGAATTTACCTAACCTCAATTTACAAGATGTGGAAATTAAGTGGTTCGGCCACAGAGGATTAAAATGTCACCAATTGATACCATTGGTGAAAACCTTTATGCATTTGCCAAAACCTGACCTGTTAATTGTGCACTGTGGAGGTAATGATTTGGGCACTTTGACTGGGGTAGGTCTGGAAATGCTTTTAAAGGACACCTTTGAGCAATTGATGGCACTTTTTCCTCAGACTGCCTTGGTATATTCAAATATATGCCAAAGACAGAAATGGAGGTGGTCAAACCAATTTTGTCCACAAATTGAGAAGTCGAGGAAGCATGTAAACAAATCTGTTTCAGCTTACATGAGAGACCATGGAATGGGCTCCCTGTACAACAATAACTTGCGTTACTACATGCAAGATATCTACAGAGGAGATGGAGTTCACTTCTCAGATGAGGGCAACAGAATTTTCATTCTGAATTTAAGACTGTGCATTGGTACCTACTTATAAGTACCTAAATGTACCATAAACCCAAAAGCTCTTCTCAGAGCTACCCTACATCTGATCACTCACAATTATTATTTTACTCTAACTTTTTTCACTAATTTTCAACAAAGTACGCTCCCTGGGGCGCTTCCCGGTACGCGAACCGGGAGCTAACCTCGCTAAATTTTTTAAATTTTTTAAATTTTTCTCGCACATATGGGCCTCCTCAGCCACCCTCAGAAAACCTAGGGGGTCAAGATAAGTCTACCCTGCCCCCTTCTACCCATTCTGAACATTATTTGCCCTCCATCTTGTATCTTAATTCGACCGAAACACAAAATGGTGGACTCCCGTAACGCTTAAGGTTCGCGAACCGGGGCGCTCACCAGTTCGCGTACCGGGTCGCTCCCTGGGAAGCGCACCATCAAAAAAGGTGGGAAAGTAGTTTACAGAAAAGCGACTGGAGACACTTTCACCAAATATAGATTAGCTCATACTACATACCAATGCCTACCATTTTCACAAATTTGATTGAAATTCCATTTAACTATTTAGCCTGTAGACCTCTCTAAATACCCTGAGGTAAATTACTTCACAAAACACATCTGAAGTGTTGGAATTGACAACCAATTAAAATGTTACTTTCATTTTCTACTTTTTTTACCTGACATTTGATTGGCTATGTACCTGAATATATATAAAGGAAGAGAGAGAAACACAGCCATTTTGACTACTACTTCCTGAACTACATTGCAAGATCATTTTCACTCACAACTTAAACTTCTTTTTAGAAGGTGAGATATTATTTTATAAATTTGAAAACATTTTCAGATAGTTATATACTATCCCTCTGTAAGAGTTAGACATTGAGAAAGGCTTCTTTATTATAATCATGAATTGATTTAGGTTTCTGTGGTATAATTATGAATTTACTTAGGCTTCTTCACAGGCACTTTTTAATAGTACTACTTCACGCCTGAAACCATACAGTGCCCATAAATTACTTCTCTGTTATAAACTCACAAGTACCTGTCTGAACTTAAACCCAACAGTGCCCTATCTCTACTGATATATTTATTTTTTATGCAAATTACAGCAATAAAATGGAAGGTGAGCAGAATGTTTCCTTCGAAATTGTTCTGGAGAACAACACAGAAAAAGATATTGAGGACAATGATGACTCAGATTTCATGGATGAATCACGGGACCATGAATTAGTTCAATGTGTAGAATCTGTGGATCATTTACTTCATTATGATGACGGTCAAATGTGGAAACTTATGTTCACTCAACAAGAGGACATATCGGACAGTCAAATGCTAGACGTTCTATTAAATTTTGAAAAACAATCCGAAAAATAAAATTGTATGTAATATTAAAAAATTGTTTGAGTCTTTAATCATTTTTATATGTAATTCATAAACTAGTTAAATGTTAGAAATGTTATTACATTTTGAAACACAATCACAATAATAAATAATTGCTTAAAAAATAAAAAAATTAAAAAATAATCAACAAAACCAACAATCAATTAACATACAGTATTTGAAAAGTCTATCATTCTTTTTTCCTTATAGTACGCTGCCCAGAACGCTTCCCGGTTCGCGAACCGGGCGCTACCCACGCAAAAAAAAAAAAAAAAATATTTTAATTTTTTTGCCCCGCGGGGCCCTTTTAAAGCCTCCACATTAAACCTAGGGGGTCAGGGAGGATCTACTATGCCCCCTTATGGTCATTTCCCCCTTTTATTTTGGCCTCCTCTTGTCTCTCGATCCTACCGAGAGACAAGATGGCGGCCGCTCCGGACTGTTTAGAATGTTGACAGACACCGGAGAGCCAATCAGCTTCGCTTCGCGAAGTTCCGTTACGCGTAAAGTCCGCGAACCGGAGCGCTGCCCAGAGCGCGCTTACAGATATATATCTTTTTTTAAACGTTAATTTCTCAAAATCCACTGAAGCACATATATTGAGACCTAGCAAAGGCACATCGGGCTACCAGTCCCTACAATTTTGCCAAGTTTCGTGGAAATCCATTCAGCCGTTCGGGCTAAAAGTGAGGCCAACCGCCCTATGGAAAACTCAATGTTAAAAACACGTTTTGGGACCCCCCTTTTTTCTCGGCCCCCCCTTGACCAACCCCCCCCAAATTTCCAGGGGCTGCTCAGAAACAAAATGTTCCATTTTCCAGAAAATTTCAGCCAATTCCGTCCACAAACGCCAAAGTTATTAGACATAGAATTTTCAAAAATCCCATAGAGAAAAAATCCTAACTATATATACCTACTGGCGACCGCCAGTAGGTAATATATATAATATATATATATATATATATATATATATATATATATATATATATATATATATATTATATATATTACTCTCCGACTTGAAAAACGGCAGCGCCTCTGCCTATTTTCCCAGCGCGCAAACAACAATGATCGTCCGGAGTCAGGCTTGTCAAATCGCTTCTTTTATTTTGTCATTAAAGTGCAGGGTGCAGGAATCATCAAACAGACGCGTTTCGGGCGCGGACGCCCTTGCTCACTGTCAGCGAGAAACTGGACATGGTAACCATTAAATAACAAACACTAATGTTCAAAAAGCGCGCCAGTGCATTCACAGTAATTAACATAGACAGAGGACTGATGGCTTAAAACCTGATAATAGGTAACGTCCATAGCGGCCATTTGTAAATGGTGAAACATATATTATTCAATCATATATGTACAAATACTATAACAATCCTAGTGGTAATCACATAAGTGCAAATAGTATTATATTCATTCAATGTTAATGTAAACATAAGACACATGTGCAAATGCGCAAATTAATGTGCAAATAGGCACATTTGTAAAGTGCCACGTGCAAATGCGTAATGCCTGAACAGACATGATTTGTATGTTTAAATACAATTTATATAAAAGTGCAAAGTGCCATGTAAACTTTATAACTGTGCAAATACGCAATTTAAAATGCTATCACATTACTGGTAGATATTACTTCAACCATATATAATCATACAAATCTTATTTGACGTTTTGATGTTTTACTGGGCCGACTATGCATTCTATAACACTGTTACAAAGCTATCTCATATCCATGTTTAATCTCATGTAATCTATGATATTTGATACATGCATCTGTAAGTTCTATAGATTAAAGATGCAATATTGTGCTCGGGGGACTAGCGCACAACTTGTCATGGTTAATTACATGTCCATTAAATAAACAAAATTGTAAACATAAAATAACGGTGGGGAAGGAGTGTGACTGGGTATAAACCATGATGGTGCCAAATGAAACTTAACTAAATTTAATTTTAATTAAACGTGTACCAGTGCTAATGTCACATATAAAATTGAAAAGAATTCTTGTCTTGCTCTAAAATAATAAGCGACTAAATGGTACTATACTACTGCCTCATATAAGGTCTAGTGTTGAGGCAGAAGGAGAAAAGATTGTGTATAACTGATAAGGGTATTACAGGAAGTTACTGAGTTCTTCACCCATATTGAGCCCCCCCGGGCTCTTACTGTTCAGCCGAACAATATATTTAGATTCCAAACGTCTAAGTTGTTTTTCATAGTCTCCCCCTCTTTTAGAGGTTCTCACTGCATCAATCACATAGTACTTTAAATGTGATAAATTTCTATTGTGATGTAAGTGGAAATGCCGAGCAACAGGGTAACTTTGGTCATTATTTGTTATTGCTCTTAGGTGTTGTAAAATGCGTTGGTGCACAGGTAATTTTGTGCTCCCAACGTACCGTAACTCACATGTGCAAGTGAGAACATACACTGCCAGCTCAGTTCTGCAAGTGAAATGTGCCCTGATGTTAATGGGTTTTGGATCAAAGGGGGTGACATATGTCCTTGTGTTGATGCCAAAATTACAAGCGCGGCAAGATATGCACTTGTAAAAGCCCTTACGTGGCGAAAGCCAATCATCGTTTTTTGGCATCTCTGGACTGCTTGAAACCAACTCATTCCGCATGCTAAAAGCACGCCTGTAAGTGACAGTTGGTTTGGGGGGTAAGATTTCTCTTAACACTGGATCTGTGAGGACAACTGGCCATTGTTTCCTAATAAGGCTGGAGATTTGGCGGGCCTGACGGCTGTATCCTGTTATTAGCCTGACACCAGTATTGGTTTCTTCCATCTTATGTGTGTCTGTTAGTAATTTGACTTGGGGAGAAGTTTTAAGCAGCTCTAGTCTGTTTTGGTTGTTGGCTCTAGTCATGGCTGAATCCAACATGTTCTTGCTGTAACCTCTCGCTTCTAGTCTTAGTTTAGCCTCAGATTGGTTTTTATCCCTGAGCTCTGCCGTACTGCAGGCTCGATGAATCCTGAGGAACTCTCCATAGGGAATGGCCCTAATGGTGTGTTTAGGGTGGAAACTTTCAGCATGTAAGATGGAGTTACCTGCTGTTTCTTTTCTGAATAGACTAGTTGTTATCTTGTTGTCTATAATTTCCACCATAACATCGAGGAAACTGATTCTCGTGGCATTTATGTCTGATGTAAACACAAGGTTACAGTCATTGCCATTGATCGCATGCACAAAATTCTGAGCTTCTTCTCTGTTTCCCCTCCAGATCACGAATACATCATCTATATACCTCATATACATGACTATATTCCTCGACCATACATCAGAGTGTTGTACCCTGAGGACATGCTCCTCCCACCAGCCAACGTGGAGCCCCGCGTAGCTGGGAGAGAAGCATGCCCCCATGGCCACCCCCCTTAGTTGCTTGTATACCCGATTGTCAAAGAGGAATACATTATTGTGCAAGCAACGTTCAATCATGGTCAAAAGCATGGCATTATGTTTGTGTAATTCTATTGGTCTCTTGTCCAAATAAAATGTCACTGCTCTTAATCCGTCAGTGTGGGAGATGCTTGTATATAGTGTAGATATATCCATGGTCATGAGTAAAAGGTCAGCCGACCAGTCGCAATTTTCAAGTGCTCGCAGGAATTCGGTAGAGTCACGTATGTATGAGGGTAATGAAGTGACAAAGTCCTGCAAATAGAAATCAATGAATTTTGATGTGTTTTCAAAGAGGCTGTTAATCGCGGAAACTATGGGTCTCCCCGGAGTTGGTGTAATGCCTTTGTGGACCTTTGGGATGAAGTACATGTTTGGTAAAATTGGGAAATCTTTCTGTAAAAATTTCGCTTCATCTTTAGTAAGTAGGCCCTCATGCCTCCACTCATTAAGTTCTTTGTGGTATAGTTGTTGTATCACCTTGGTAGCTTTGAGATCAATGGTAATATAACAAGAAGTGTCATTAAGATGTTTGTATGCTTCTTCCATATATTGTTTTTTCCCCAAAGGACCACATTGCCCCCTTTGTCTGATTGGTTAATAATCACAGTCTCATTCGTTTTGAGTTTCTTCATGAGATTATTGTAAGGGCGCATTCTGATATTCATAGATCTTTGTGTTTTTCTTACCTTGGTCTGCAGTTGTTTCAGGCCACTGGTAATCAACTCTGCATAAGTATCTATTGAGTCCTTGGGCATGTTGGGAATAAATGTTGATGGCAACCTAAATGCACTTGTCGGTGTTGATCCCAAATTTATATCCTCTTCTATCGCAACCTCTTGGGTGTTAAGTTCCAAAGAGTCTTCACGACGTAGATGATGCATCGTTTTATATATATATATATCCTACTGGCAGTTGCCAGTAGGTAGTTGTCGTTTGGACCAAAGTTTCCATTGGAATTTGATTTTTGTTTTTTCAATAACTTTGGCGCTGCATGAGAAATCTTCACGAGATTTTTTTTAAAAAACGTCCCCTTTCTGGTTCAGCTGCTTTTTCAAAGTTTCGGGGTGATCCATTAAGCAGGGGCTGAGAAAAAGAGGGACCCCAAAACACGTTTTCCCCATGTTAGGTCTATGGGGATTTTCCATTATTTGTACACGACTACAGCCTGAACCTTTGAAAGGAATAACACCAAATTTGGCAGAAAGCTAGATGTTGGTTTAGAAAGCGTGTTTTTTTGTGATTTGATGTAAACCCATTCAGTAGTTTCAGAGATATTTAGGTTTAAAAAATAGAGATATCTGAGAGCCCAACATCCTACTGAAACCCAGCTGAAATTTGATTGGCTGGAAACACTTCAAAAAGGAAGTGTTGGCAGGTATCTTGGGACTTGGCTGAACAATTCTTTTTTTTTAAAAGAGAGGGGGTCGGGGTAGAAATACCCTGACCCCCAGGGCCAAAACAAATATTTTTTTTAACAATTCTGGGCCGAAAACAACAAACAGATGAAGTGTGGTCTGCTGCACTTCGTTATTAAATTTGCCCTTGGGTGGGCCTGGACTGAGGGCAGTGTGCAAATAAAGGAGGGAGAGTGTTTGAGCCCCCCTCCTTTGGCTTATTATGCCCTAAGTACCACCACACCCCGGGGGGTTCATTTAAATTGTAGAGTGGGGTTTTCACCCACAGAGCCCCACGTGCCCTGGAGACCGTCACCACCCTGGGGCAAAAGAAAACATTAATGTGGGGGGCATGCCCCGTCGCAGCCACGGGAACCACCACCTCCCCTTGGCTACATTGACTTAATAGTGCTGGGCTTTGCCTCATGCCAACCCCACACCCCAGGGACTGCCACCTCCCCTAGAAAAAAGAAATTTAAATAGAGGGCTGCACAGCCCCGCAACCCTGGGGACCACCTCGGGGCTAAATTAACATTGGAGGGTAGGCCGGCTCCTGCAATGTCCCGGGGTGCCCATCCCTGGGACAATGCTGTTGGTATGGCTTGGCAGACAATAGCAACACTTGTCTGCTCCTAGTGAGGAGGAGCAGAAAATGCTCTTGCTTACTAGAAGTGGAGCCGAATTGCTTTACGACAAATGGACCTGCATGTTAGCAGTTCCCTCTATCCAAAAGCACTGCCAGCTCCCACATGATGTGGGGAGCCGGCAGGGACCATGGGGTCCATCAGGCTTTTCCCACAGTCCCTAACAGTTAGAAAGAGGGTGCCCTGTGAGAGACTGGGGCACTCATTAGAGAGGACAGGCCCCAAGGGATGGATCCTGGGCCAAAATATAAAAGGGGCAGGCCCCAGGGAATGGGGTCCTTGGCAAGTAACTAGAGGCCTCGCCCCCTTTACCACCACTCTGCAAATGCACCTGCTGGTGCAGTGGGTTTGGAGAACAAAGTCACCGTGAATGCCAAGGGTCTTTGGCGGCCAACAAGCCTTCCTAATAATTCCAGTAAGTTCCAGACAGTAGGATTGCTGAGAGTACTTGGAGGCCACACCCTTTTATCCACCACTCTGCAAACGTGCTGCCTTGTGTGCTGCTGGTTGGAAAAAGAATTCCACTTTACTTCTGAGGGCCTCAGGACTATAATGAACTTCTTTCCCGTATCAGTAGCGCACCAGGAGGTGCAATTGCAGAGCTGTGAAGAAAGCGGGCGTAGCTTCTGAAGACCTGTCAGCAATCCAGCTGTGTGGGTCTTACTGGAGTTAACAGGAGGTGTATTTGGCCCCCAAGGACTATTCAGAGCCAAGGGGGACTTCATCTCCCAATTAGTAGTGCACCAGGAGGCGCATTTGCAGAGTGATGGAGAAAGGGGGCATGGCCAATGAAAACATCTCAGCAAACCCAGTGGTCGAAGGGGAGAGGATTAGGGGAACTGTGGGAGCAGACTGCGGAAATAACCCGGGGATCGGGCCAGTGGGCGGAGTCAGAGGTGTGGCCAGAAAGAGCAAAACCTCCTAATTTTTTGTATTTGTCTGGCATTTCACTAACCAGTTACAGCTTATTACGTTATTTAATTCAACCAATGGATACGCACGTTTGAGGTTTAATATGAGTTATTCACATTAAAATAAAAATGCATTCACAAAGTGTGATACGTTTCCAATCACATAATATCCCAAATATGCTTAAAAGTGGAATCACAAGCCATTTGTCTACGAGTCATGCAGTTTCTGTCATCAGCACTATTCCTCCTTTTTCTCACAAGAGCAGTTCAAACATGAATGGCAAAATATCTTAGTTTGCAAATGTTTCCACATAATTATTGCTCTGCATTATTTGCCACATATTACATCATCTGCTGCATAATCTGATGATTTTAACAACAAAAATTATTTGTAGCTCAAACAGATCAAACGTTTCCAAAAAATGTGACTCGTGGTGCTGCAAGGGGAAGGACCCTTTGCAAAGATAGGCTGGTCACCCTTCTCTCTTCTACATTTGTACATTACACTGGTATGAATGAGGCAAAATCTTTGTGTTAGTGTGTGTAAAAATGTCAAAATAATAAAGGGGCCTATTAGGACGGCGGACGGACTTTCGTCGGCCCGCCACCCTAGCGGTGCTGGGACCGCCACCAGTGGTGTGGCGGTCCCACACCAGCAATTAGGATGCCACCGCCACCGTGGCGGTGGCATCCCCATCCACAACATTGTGGCGGGCGGTACACACAGCACTGCCCGCCACAATGCTGTGGCTACACCTTGTGAATTTGCATGCACAACGTGGCAGGCATTGCGCGGTGCCTGCCATGTTGTGCATGCAAATGCAGGGGGGTACCGGTCGACCGGTGGAAAACCGGCGGACGGTCTTTCCATCTTTCCATCCGCCGGGGTCCCCCACCATACTAATGTGGCGGGGGAAATGGGAATGCGGGCGGAGGAAAATCTCGAGCAGATCACCATGCCATGCAGGCGGTGGCGATCCGCCCAACATACTAATAGACCCCAAAGTATCAGAAAATTTACAGCATTTCGCTGCAGCCTTTATTTGGTGAATAATTTAGCCAACACTGCAATATAATTTTGGCCTCCATTGCTGAATAATTCTAGTGGCCCCAAAACGGGCAGCACATGTTAAATGTGCTTGTGCATGAAGCAAAGAGACCATAAGGTTTGCAAACTTAGGGCCATATTTACAAAGATTTCATGAAGCGTGGCGATAGCCTTCTTGGCTTATCTCCATGCTCCGCCACTTCTGAAATGTAGGGCTGCACTGTAACAGTTCAATCGCCGGTGGCAGATCAGCCCAGCACCATGTGACTCTGAGCAATAGCTTGCTTAATCTTCCCCAGGGCCCCCAGCGCCTTGACACCCTTGGGTAATTGTTTACGCTCTACAAATACTGGACATTTACTTTGTGCAGCATACATAGAAGTTGCAACTCGTCATTTCAAAAATGATTGTTTATGTGCAGGAAGGGGCACCTTCCTGAACATAAACAGTCGTGCATGGATTGTGTTTTGCTGGTTTTATGTGCTCTGCAAAATGCAGCACCCATTAAAAAAGCAAAAACGAGGAGGAAGACAGCATTTCTCCTCATTGCGCCCTGTTAAAACCAGATATTCCCTGGTCTTAATTTTGGTGCTGCCCCATATTTACGCCACTCTTGAAAATATGGGTCAGTGACAAAATCAATGGGTGTTATGGTAGAATGCCCACAGCAACACCCATTGCCCACTCTTTTTACACTAGACATAGTGTGAAAGGGTGCCTTATTTAAAAGCCAGCGTTAAGCCATGTTAAGTGGCTTAACACTGCCTTGCAAATAAGGTAAAGCCCATATTGCCACCACAAGGTCAAAAAAAGTGACTTTCTGGTGGCGATAGGGCCTTGTAAGCATGCCTCTTAGTTTGGTGTGTGTGCAAATCCTGCATTGCCGATCCCTGGTGAGTTGCACTACTACTGCTGAAACAAGGCCAATGGAGGTACCAATGGGTGAGGCATACTGGTCTAAAAGGTCCTGAGACCTCATTGTCAGAGTAGTTGTTGCTCTACGGTGTGCTGCTTCGTAGGCCTGCCCGCAAGACTAAAGATGAAGTTCGGTATCGATTGTGGTGGACAGGTCTTCAAGGTTAACTCACACTTGCAACTGCTAGGGCCAACCTGCTGGTGCTAAGACACAAGGGCTTCTAAGTACTAGCGGGCCTTCTAAGGTCCAGCATGGGAATGTGCTCCCTTAGAAGAGTGGTTTGGTGGACTGGTCATGAAGGCTGAACCTGGTTCCCCAGTCCCTAATTCTGCAGCTCTGGTCATAGTGCCACATCCTCTCCCCCACTGAACACCATAAGGTCCCCTGACAGAAATTCACCCTGCCTTCAGCTACAACCCAATTGTGCCCCGCTATAAACATCTGGATGTGGCTCAATACAAATTATGTACTAGACAAGATTATACGATGCCTGAAAAATAAAGTAACAGCATTATGGAAAAAGAAACTCCTAGGAAATGCAAGATTAAGTAAAGCATGTGTAATGTAAACAGGAACAACATGGCCACCTTAACGCTCAGTCAGAAATCAATTAGTGTTTTTTCCTGAAAAGTTAAGAACATGACTACAGGGCCTGGAAGGGACCCCTTTCAACGTACATTGCTTATTTACTTACAAAATGGAAGAGGTATAATTGAAAGAGACCACATCCCTGAACACAGAGCCGCCTTACACATTTTATAAACCAAAATAAGGAAATCAGCTGTTAAGGATCACACCACCCATCAACCAGGTATTGCAGTACCTCCAGGAACAGTGAAGATAGAATCAAGGAGCACACTAATATCTAAAGCAATTAAAATGTAGAACATAATATTTTTAATCATGGCAGTAATGAAACATATGTAGACGGGGGTCTTAATAGTTCATGAATTCAGTTATGTTGCTTTTATTTTCACAGTTAGAAGAATGAATACATGCATCAGCCCAGCCAATGCGTTTCATCCGTAAAAGGACTTCATCAGGGTTAAAATATAACGTGGTATCAATACCAATGGAGCAGGCCTTCCGATGGAGAATAGTTATATTTCATGTTGTGAATCCTCCATGTAACGTGCTATCAATGACCCAAATTAAAACCTCGGTTCTTCGGTTGAGATAAGAACATCCAAGAATGGAGTGATTCTTTATTGATAAATAGATGCAGTTGGATCTTATCAGAAAAAATTCTTCTTGATTAATATATAATCGCTAGGATTCCCCATAACGTAAAGAAGGTAAGGTCTCTTGAGCAAATATCCTCAGTCTTCTTGCCAGTCGTCTATCTGGAGGACCTCCAGGAACAGTGCACTTCCTCGCCCAAGGAAAACAATGATGTTAAAACAAAAGAAGAGAAAACAAAGGTAGCTCTTTACTGCCAAACTCTGTAAAGTGGTGCTAAGGAATTTGGGTGTTATTACAACAAATCTGTCCTCTTTGCGACCACTCTGTCTTGCTTTATTTTATTAATTATTTATTTTTCATACATCAAACCTTTTTTTTCTCTTTGTCCCGTGGCTGCCATTAGGTATAGAAAAATGTCAGAAAAAGACAACATTTCCAGAAAAAGTTTCTTCTTTTTTGGATTAATTTCTCAAGGGGACAAGTGAAGGAAAGTAGAGAAAAGAAAGGGTAAGAACCATTTCTTGAGGTCACAGCTTTCAGCAACTGAGGAGGAGTGAGACAGAGACAGAAAGAGAGGGAATAGGAGAAAGAAAGAGGGGGCAGCTGCCAGTGTCAAAGCAGGAGAAGTTTACTCTGTCCTTGTCTTCTCCTGGCAAAAGAAGTAAAAGACAGAGTCCTTTTCCTTCTCTACCTACCCCGCCAATCCACGAACAGCCACAAATGGCCAAACCTTATCTAAAGGCCTCTGCTATTTCTTCAATCCTGGGACACATTTATAATATGAAAAAAGAAGGGGAATGGATTATGGTAAATGTAAAAAGTAGGGGGATACAGTGCACTGCCAATTCCATCTACTTTGACCACTGGTTGGCCCCCAAAGACCGCCTGGAGCCAAGGGGACTTCATATCCCAACAAGTAGTGCAAAATGGTGGAGAAAGGGGACGTGACATCCGGCAACCTCTCCGCAATCCAGCTATGTGGGAATTACTTGAGGTAACAGGAGAGGCAGCTGGGCTCCAAAAACGTCCTGGGGGCCAACTACCCCCCTGTTACCTTCAGTAAGTCTAACACAGTGGGATTGCTAAGAGGTCTTCGGAGGCAATGCCCTCTTTCTCCACCACTCTGCAAACACATCTCCTGGCACACTACTGATTGGGGAATGAAGGCCTCTTGGATGGTGAGGGTCCTTGGGTGCCAAGAAGCCCTCCTGGTACTTTCTGTAAGTCCTACCCAGCTGAATTTGTGAGAGCTGGTCAAAGGTGCTGCACCCTTTCTCTACCACTCTGAAAACACCATTAGTACTGAAAAAACCATAGACATTCACAGAAGAAAACAAAGGTTACGGGGACCTTATAGTTAGTATTAGCATTTAAAAAGCTTACAAATTCGCTGAAAAAAACAAAGGTTGTATGGACTTTATAATTAAAAAATTGAATAAAAAAAAATTGAAATCCACTGAAAAACCAAAGGTTACAGGGACGTTATAGTTAGGCTCAAGTTTCACTCGTACAAAACCGGTGAAATTCATGAGTTATAGACTATAGTTAGCTGAGCGAATTAAAATGTGCACCCCTGCAATGCACTGCTTATGACCTCACACATTTCATAATTCATGACATGGTCAATGACATCACTGATGACATCTCAAATGACATCACTGATGACATCATCCACAAAATAATTAACACACCCATGCGCACCCCAATAGAACCTTTCACACCCGCTCCCACACAACCATTCACAAACTCATTCACAGATCCATGCCGGTACTTGCACACCCACTCACTTATTCATAGATCCACACACAGATCCACTCACTCACTCATGCAGCCACTCATGCACCCACTCACTAATACAGCCACTGACATAGTCACTCACACAGCCACATATTCACTCATCCATACAGTCATTGACACAAGCACACACTCACTCACACAGCCACTCTCACATTCACTCACTCACTCACCCATACACTCACTCTTATGCCCCATCACTCACCTATACTGTCTTTCACATACTCAGTTACTCACCCATAAACCAATGACACATACACGCACTCATCCACACAGCCATACACACTCACTCACCCATACAGCCCATCACACACATACTCACTAAATCATACAGCCACAGACTCACCCACTCACTCATCCATACAGGCAGTCACACCGCCCTCACCCACCCACACAGACACTCCTACAGGTACTCAGACAGCCAATCACCCATAAAGCCACTCACATACCCACTCATACACCCATACAGCCACTTAGACACCAACTCCAACTGGCATACTGATACAAACATTCACACAACCAGTCACTCACCAATACATTCCCTGAGACACCTAATCACTCACTTATACATTCAGCCACGCATCCACTGATTCATCCACACAGGCACTCATACAACCACTGATTCATCAACAGACCTTGGTGTGGGTATATATTTAACACTCATAAACCTTTTTATAACACTCACATTCACGGGATGATGTAATCAGTGATGTCATTTGAGATGTCGCGGGGGCGGGAGTTATGGTTTGCTCAGCCAAATATAACTGCTGATTTTCACTTGTTTTGTACGAGTGAAACCTGAGTCCAACTATAACATCCCTATTTTTTTTGTGGGAATATATATATATATACGAAAAACGGATTTCCTGTGTTTTACCCCCCGAATGTTTACACCAAATCCCAGAGGGGCACAGAAAGGCAGCACTTGCAGCAGCAAGCTCAAGACAAGTCGTAGTTGTTCAAGCGTTCATCATTTCGTTTTTATTTTTTGTTATTTTCTCCATATATGCTCCATTAAAGTGCAAAGTGCATCAGGAAACAAACAGACAACCCTTTTTTTTTGTTCAAGCGTTCATCATTTCGTTTTTATTTTTTGTTATTTTCTCCATTAAAGTGCAAAGTGCCAAGTGCTTCAGGAAACAAACAAACAACCTACGCGTTTCGGCCAGAGGCCTTCGTCCGGGTCTCATGATTACAGGTACAGGGTGATTGTAAAGAGGTTGGTTTGACCGGCCCTCAATTACAAAAAAACAGTGTGTCCCAAGTTAAAAGCATGTTTTAAAGGACCAGGATTTCATTATTTAATTTAAGTAGTAAACAATAGCCATTAAAAATGTGTACTTGTGTCTCGAAGACCAGGTTTATAAGACTTGATCCCGCAAGCTTAAGGTTGTGAAGTACCTAAGACTAAGACACTATTTTTTCATCAGATACATAGAAAAGTTAATCTTGGGGAGACAGTTTCAAGGTGGTGAAGTACCTTATGTATAAATTACCCTGCAACCCTGTGTTTTCATAACTAGTAGTTCATCAAGATGTCAATATTTGGGAAATATATATATAAAATATATAAACAGATATAAATATAATTTATGAGGTAAGGCTATAACAATGGTAAAGTACCTCAAATATACATGCCAGTAGGAGCCTATTTTTATCCAATTTACAGTTATTCACAGGCTCAATATTAAATAGGTCAAGATGTGCAAAAATGCGAGCCCACATGTAAAATTTTAGAGTGCAAAATCGCAAACTTGCTAAGTCTCGGAAAAGTACCTGATTATATTTTGACCTTGAAATGCTCTCTTCACATTCCTCAGTTAGACAAATCCCTATTACCTCATGATAAACACAATATTATCTGCAGGTTTTCACAATTAGACAGATTCTGAAACAACTAGGACCCTCATCTATGTTCTTGATGTTACTTATTATGATTATGATAAAGACCTAGAGTTATATTCATTTCCTTAACGTGGAACCAAATTGTCTTCTCAGTGTGCAAATTTTGGCTAAAAATCAACTCATTTTGAAAATTCAACCAAAGTATATACAATAGGAAAAGTCTAAGATTGATTTTTGTTAAGTCCATTCGTACTGTATACTAAGTTTACAAGAGATAGATGGTGATTACCTGTCAGAATGTATATTTACAGAAAATTGTGCAATTCTGCATCTGCATTAAGTCCCCATAAGTATATGGTGATTGCCAGTAGGCATTTATAGTTAGGACCAAAGTTTCCATAGGAAAAGCAGTTTTTGTTTTGCCAATAACTTTGGTGCTGATGGACAAATCTTCACAAACTTTTCACAGGTCTTTCCTTTTTTGGTTCAGCTGCTGTGTTGAAAGTTGTAGGGTGATCTGTCAAGTGAGGACCGAGAAAAAAAGAAAATGCATTTTGCCTCATGTTACGTCAATGGGGATTTTTCATTGTTTGAACACGACTACAGCCTGATCCGCTGAACAGAACTACACCAAATTAGGAAAAAAGATAGACGTTGGTCCCGAAAGCATGCTGCACGTGATTTGGTGTAAATCTGTTATGTAGTTTTTGAGATATTTAACTTTAAGAAATATACATATCTGGGGACACAAGTCCTTGCAGTGGAATTGTGAAATCTACTAAAATTTGATTGGCTGCTAACACTTCAACCAGGAAGTGTTGACAGCCATCTCGGGAGTCAGATTGAAGCCAAGCCCCTCAAAAAAGGTAAAAAATAAAGAAAAGGGTGCAGGTTAGAAATACCCTGACCCTCCAAATAAGGTATGGGGTACCCACAGGGAATCCACTGGGGTTTAAAAGCATTTATTTTAATTTTGCAGGAATCTGTGGGTGGATCTGCAAAGCCACAGCAAAATTTTAAAACAGGCTTGACGGCTCCCGTACATCTTTTATATGAAGCCCCAGGGTGGGCCATATCCAGGGGCATATTAAAATAAAGGAGGGGCATGTGGGGCCCCCCTCCAAGAGTTCAATCTAACCCCTGGGACCACTACCTCCATGGGGATTTTAATTTAAATTATGCGGGGTTGCCCGCACGGTCTCTCAGGGGCTCCTTTAATTATTAAATGAGGGGGCCTCTCTGAATCCCCAAGCTCCGGAAACCACTACCTCCCCAGGGCTTTACAAGTTAAAATACATGGGGCTGTGCAGACCCCCTCTCAATCACAGAGGCCACAACCTCCCAAGGGATTTCACTTTTATTAATGGGGGGCCGCACGATCCACCCAGACCTGTGCGCACCCACTTCCCAGGAGACAAAACAGAGCATAAATGCAGGGGTGGGCCACACTGATCCCAACAGCCCCAGGTACTGCCATCTCCCCAGGTCTAAATGTAATATTAATGTGTGGGGCTCTGGCCCACCTGGTTGCCCTCGGGACTGCCACCTCCCTGGGGCAAATGATAAAAATTAAATAGGAGGGCCACACAGCCCCGCAGCCCTGGAAACCACCGAGTCCACCGGGCTTCTTTAATTATTAAATGGGGGGCCTCTCGGGGGCTTTACAAGTGAAAATGTGGTGGCGCGCTCAAGCCCATCACAGCTCCGGGAGCCACAACCTCCATGGGGGTTTTACTTTTATTAAAGGGGGCTGCGCAAACCCCCCAGACCATTGAACAGCCACCTTCCTGGGGCAAAACATGACATAATGTGGTGGGGGCATGCCCCCCGCAGCCACAGGACTGTCACCTCTCTGGGGCAAATGGTAACATTTTTAATTTTTTTTTATTTGTTTATTGCAATTTCAAAGGTAAAAGAAACAAGATACAACAAAACAGAAAAAGTTGGCAAATTACAAGCATCAATCAGCACATTCATGAGAGTGGTTACATCTATCAAAGTCAGCAGTTTCGTAAGAATAGTTACATCTTTCAGGATATCAAGGGGGCAGTTACATAATGATATCAGCAAAAAGAAATGACAAAGATCCACGCAATGTAGGCTGGTTTATTGACAAAATCAAGCCGACCACCGTGACTAGTACCCAACGCCCCAACCTCGCTGAGAAAGCAGCTCAAACTAAGGAGGTGTCACAGCGTTCATCGCAGCCATCCTGTTAGGCATGTCAGTGCTGTCGTAACAGTCAACCCCAGTCTTCCCCTCCTCACAATTTTGCATGTCTCCATCATTTGCACCATCCCTGTCTTGTGCACTTGACATTAACGTACCATCTAGTATTAGGAACCAGAAGTTCTTAGGTCTATTCTTCGGGGCATCAGATCACTATATAATTCAGTTTGAGTACAGCAGAATATTAATTCTCTCTTCCATAAATTAGGGGAAGGGGGAGGCAAATGGCAAAAATTAAAGTGGGAAGCCCCGAGACCACCTAATTCCTGGGGCACTATCCTGTAATGAGGGGGACCACGCTGTCCCCCTCCTGGAGCCATACACTGCCCTTGGGACCACCACCCCGTAGGGCCAGCACCAGCAATGTCCCAGAGTGCCCACCTTAGGACATTGCTGTTTGCTTTGGCTAGGCAGGACCATTAGCACTCCTGCCAAGACATAGCAAACTCTGCTCTGCTTCGAGTAAGCAAGAGCTTGTAAAATGCTCTTGCTTAGTCAAAGCAGAGGAGAGTTGCTTTTGGACAGAGGGAGCTGCATGTTTCGCAGCTCCCTCTGTCCAAAAGGAATGCTGGCTCCCGAAGGAGGCGGGTAGCCGGCAGGGACCACAGGGGCATTGAGTCTCCACTGCGGTCCCCAACAGATGAGAATGGGTGCCCCGGGTGGGACCAGGGCATCCACATTAGAGGCCTGGCCCCAGGGGTTGGGGTCCCCAGGGTTGAAATTAGCCCAGGATGGAGGCTGCATGGCCTCCCTCACTTAAAAAAACCTAAATAAATTAAAAAGGGGCAGACTCTGGTGGATAAAGTCCCGGGAGGGAGGGGACTGCATGGCTCCTCCCACATTAGTTAACAGAAATAGTTGAAAAAATTAAAGGCGAGGCCCCGGGGATTGGGTTCCCGGGCACAGAAATTGGCCAGGGGAGGGAGGCTGCATGGTTCCCCCTCCCCTTTTTGTAAAGGACTGGCCCTGGGGAATGTTGTCCCGGGAGCCAAAATGGGGCCAGGGAAGGGGGGCTACGCATCCCCCTTTCCTAAAATAAAAAGACACACATTTCTTTTAAAAAGCCTGGCAACTTGCCAGAGGCCCACCATCTTTCTGCACCTCTCTGCAAATGTGACTCCTGGCACGCTGCTGATTGGGGGATGAAGTCCCCTTGCCTCCAGAGGGTCCTTGGAGGCCACGCCCCCTTTCTCCACCACTCTGCAAATGCACCTTCTGGTGCACTACTGGTTGAGCAATGATTTCCACTTTACCCCTAAGGGCCTGACTAAAGTGGACTTCGACAGTGAAGTGGCATTGAGTGTAGTTGCTTACAGTGGCGTAGCACAGAGTGGAGTACATAGAGTGGAGTGGCACACAGTGGAGCGGAGTAGGCAGGAGTGCAAAGACTGAATTGATGTAGAGTAGAGTGGTGCAGAGTGGAATAGTGTGTAGTGGAATGTTGTAGAGTGGAGTGGGGTAGAGTGGTTTAGAGAAGAGTGTAGCGGTGTGTAGTGTTATAAAGTGAAGTGACATACAGTGGAGTGCTTTAGTGAGGTGTGGCGTTGAGCGTAATAGCATAGACTGTAGGGGCATACAGTGGAGTAGCATAGAGTGGAGTAGTGTAGGATGGAATAGGGTTGAGTGTACTGGTATACAGTGGAGTTGCATAGAGTGAAGTAGCAGAAACAAGAATACTGTAGAGTGGACTGGTGTAGGTTGGATGGCGTACAGTGGCATAGCATAGAGTGGAGTAGTGTAGAGTGGTGTGGCATACATTGAAGTAGCATAGACTGGGGTGGCGTAGAATGAAGTGTTGCACAGTGTAATAAAGTACAATGGCGTGTAGTAACTTGGGAGTGATGTATAGTGTATTGGTGAACTGTGGGGTGGTGTAGAGTGGAATGATGTGGAGTGGCAAAAAATGGAGTGGGCTAGAGTGGAGTGGCCAACTTGTGCCCTAAGGGAACTAAATCTCACACCCTTATCATGCACTGCCAATTACCCCACATATTACATCACTCATTATATCTACTATGATATAATTGATAAAATCACTGTAGCATTTGCAGTGAAATTATTAATACGAAAACTGTGCATGGCTCTGGCAAAAGTTATAGTTACCTTAGGGCAGGAGTTATAGTTACTTGAGATAACTATAACTTCTGGATTTCACTGATTTTGTGTGTGTAAAATCTCAACCTATCTATGACGTTCCTGAAACCTTTGCTATTTTCAGTGAATTTCTACATTTTTTTAATTCTATTTCCTAACTATGACTTCCGTGTAACCTTTGTTTTTTTCAGTGAATATATGTATATATATATATATATGATTTTACTTACTTTTCATATACTTACCATGCATGTTAAAGGTATGTGCATGGTAAACACATATGTTGAAATGTCATACATTTGTGAAGGGGCAGGTCATTCCAGGCTTTAGGAGTGAGATAGGAGAAGACACAATCACTGGTTCTGGTTCCGCATATGCAAAAGTTGTGTGAGTAGGAGTCTATTGAACGTAGGTGTCTGGTAGGTTTGTGGAAGCTGATGACATTTTCGAGGTATGCAGTGCTTGTGTTGTGTAAGGCTTTAAGGTGTGTGTGAAAAGTTTGAAAAGTGCTCTTTTCAGATAGGAAGCCAGTGGGCTCCATTCAGGTGTGAGCTTGTCTGTATTTAAAGACAATCTACAAAGCCAGCCTGACTTTAAAATGACAGCAGGCACTCAGCATTGCACACGTGCAAAGTGCAGGAAATCTGCTGGGCCTCTAAGCTTCCATGACCAATTGCATATTAGGAACTTATAGGTTCTGTTGATATCAGTTGTGAGAACTTAGTTTTAAAGACAGACTGCAAGGCAGGACAGCCTTTAGAAGCACAACAAGCACACAGCAGCGCACACATGTAAGTGCAGGAAATCTGCTGGGCCTCTATATTTGTATGCCCTATTATATTCTAGGGACGTATAGGTAGTTTGCTCCCCCTGACCCTATTATCTATATAAGGACTTATATGATCTGTCATTGCCAATTGTAAGTGCACCCTATTACATGTGCCTTTTTACACATAGCACTGGCTCTGGGCCCGGTTAGTAGAGCCCAGGGTTCTGTTAAAGTCAGTTAACACCAGTATCATTCAGCAAAATAAAATGTGTGTGAGCAGGGAAAAACTTTCTAACACTATGCTAAGGTTCTCGGCATGGGTTGTAGGAAGGGGGTTGTGTCAAGGTTTAGCAGGCTACCAAGTGAAGTCCCACAGCAAGGTGTGTCTGCCAAAGATCACAATGTCTGTCTTGTCAGTGTTTAGCTTTAGGCAATTGTTTTTCATCAATTCAGTGAATTCAGTTATGCAGGGGGAAAAGTTGGCTCAGTTTTTCAGTGTTTTGTCGATGAGGGAGAGTATGAGATGGGTGTTCTTGGTATATAATAAAACATTGATTCTGTGGGTTTGGATGATACTGGTGAGAGAGGACATGTAGGTATTGAACAGGATTGAGCTAAACAATAATCCTTGTGGGACTTCGCAGATGAGGTTAAAGGCAACGAGCAGAAAGGGGCCAGGCTGACTGACTGGCACTGTCAGGAAGGAGCATATCCAGTGAACTACAGGGCCTTGGATGGTGGCTTTGTGGATCATCAGATGAGGATAGAGTGAGGGATGGGGTCGAAAGCCACAGAAAGGTCCAGAAAGATGAGGGCTGAGGTGTCTCTTCTGTCAATAATAATTCAGATATCGTCTGTGGCGGAGATGAGGAGAATTTCCATGACAAGGTTGGGTCCAAATCAAGATTGAGTGGTGCTGAGGGGATGGTTTTTATTGAGGTGTGCGGCATCTTCTCCAGGACTTTAGAAGGGTAGAGAAACGAAGAGATTGGTCAGTAGTTGGCTGGTGTTGTTGGGTCTGCTAAGGATTTCTTGAGGATGGGGAGTACTGTGCCATGTTTCCCGGGATCTAGGTAGGTGAATGTGGGGAGGAAAGTGTCCAGGGTTGGGGTTAGTGCATTGGAGTCCAGCTCTTGGCTGTAGTGATAGTCAGGGCAGAGGTCCAAGGGAACTCCAGAATGGATAGACTCCATAGCTGCTGTGGCTTTTTTTGTGGAGATGAAGGACCAGGCAGTTTGTGGCTTCTTGTATGTTGGTTGAGACAGGCAGGAGTGCTGCAAGGGCTGATGGACTTGGTTGGGGTTTGAAGTTGCCATAGATGCTGGTGATCTTGTTACTGAAAAAAAGGGATAGCTCTGTGCCCTGAGAGAGGGTGATGCAGATGGATCTGGCTATTGGGGATGTGTAATCTTGCACAATGAGGTTGATTACTTTTGTGCTGTTGGTGCTGCCTTCAATTTGGTCTGTGAATGCAGAAGCATGGTAGTGTCTAAGGTCAGATCTGTAAGTGCCCCTGTTTGTACTGTCCTGTCTAAACCTCTATCTATGCTCAAGTTGCCTGCAGTGGCACCTGGACATCCTAAACCTCTCTGTCTACCACCTTGTCTTGTGCTTTGATTTTCGAGGTTTTTTTGGATTTAAGGGGGGGCCAAGACATCTGCACAGACAGCAATCCTGGTGTTGATATTGGAGATAGAGTCAGGGAGGCTGTTGCTGTGCTAAGACCAGGATGCCTCTGAGACTGTGTTTCAGTCTTGACGTGAGGGTTTGGAGGTATTATTTCTATAGTGGTGTGGGTATGTAACGTTTACAATGAAATTTTTACAACGCACTACCATTACAACGCAGGCATTACCACGCATACAATTACAACGCATTGCGCTGGGGGGCGCTCTAGGATAGGGAATAAGTTTAATTTTCTATCCAACACCTTCCCTAGTGTCCACGGGGACTGGAGTTGGAATAGAAAATTATACTTACCACTATCCAGCACCTCTAAGCGCTATGCGTTGTAATGGTATGCGTGGTAAAAACCGCGTTGTAAAGGTATGCGTGGTAAAAGTATGCCTTGTAACGTCATACATCCGTGGTGTGGGATGGGAATGATGCAGCTGATGAAGATGTGGTGACCAGGTGATTGGTGTGGGCTTGTCTACAGTGATGTCACTGAAGCTGTTGAATATGTAGTCCAGCATTTTACCAGTGGCATATGTGGACACTTTTATATATTGGGAGAGGCCGAGGTTGTACAGTTTCTTGAGCAGCAAGGTCAAGATGGAATCAATGTAGTCTAGAATCAGGTTTACCATAAAATTGTGACCATACTGGCAAACTTAGTGTGTGGTCCTGGGTGCAGTGGTATGTTAGAAATTGGATTTCTGGTCGGCTAGGGCATGCACCTAAGCCATTCAGAAACCACCATTCTGGCCAGGGCAAGGGAGTTACACGCTGAAGATAACCCCTGCTCACCCTCTTGGTAGCTTGGCACGAACAGTCAGGCTTATCCCAGAGGCAATGTGTAAAACGTTTGCGCAACACACACTGCAGCAACACACTAGACACACCACAAAAGAAACTCCACACAAGGTTATATAAAAAATAGTCTATGTATTATCATAAATGCGGGATGGGCTGCCGATTTCTCTCCAGCACCTCGGGGGAATCCCTACACCAGGATTCCCTCTAAATCCTCACGCAGTACAGCGCTGCAGGCCACCCACGCTCCTCCCATCCTGGGAGAAGATATAGCACTCATGAAGAGCTCAATCCACAGTTTCAGGGGCAAAAGACTGGGCAGGCCATCTCACAGGGCCCTCCAGCAGGGAGGCAGTCCCTTGTGGCAGTTCCTCCTGGCGCTCAGCAGCAGCAAGTGCCCAAGTAGCACACGCACCAGTACTTATACTTCATTTTCCTTTGTTCTGCCCTGGCACAGGGCTGGGGGCCCAGTACCACCTGGTTCGGGGGGGAATTGGGGCACTTTGTTTACAGGACTCCTCTTCCCCTTTGTCAAGTGGGGGCTCGGTCATCAGACACACCACAGGGGGGCAGAGCCAGCATTCACCTAGGCCGGCACAGACCTATTCAGGGTCAGAGGACTACTCCTCCCACTACTCCAAATGCAGATCTCCTATTCAGCCTAGCGCTGACTCACCCTGTCCTCCCAGGAGCCACACACACCTCACCAGCCCATGTCATTCCAGAGCCAGACATGCAATACACATCAGGCAGGCAGACACGTAGCACAAAGAAATGCCAACTTCTAAAATTGGCATTTCTAAAATAGTGATAATAAATCTGCGCACAACATTGAGCAGCATTTATTATTACTATTCCAAACATACCAAACTTGACAACGCCGCTCCTCTCATATAAGGAATTACCACTGAAACACTTATCCGGGAATCCCCAATGCATCCTATGGGAGGGCAGCCTCGCAGCAGTGAGAAACCCAAATGGCTGTTTGTCACTGCCAGGACATGTCATGCACTTAAGGTACATGTCCTAACTTTTACCTACAATGCACCCTGCCCATAGGGCTAGCTAGAGCCTATCTTAACGGTGACTGATGGGAAACACCAATGACATCGATGGAAATACATCGCGGTGCTATTGCACCGTGAGGTTTACATCGCATTATCGTTGGCATCGCAGCATTTTACTGCGCATACTACAACGGACCGATGGCATTAACATCGCATGCAATTACAACGCATGCGCTGTTAAAATGACATTACTACGCATAAAAAAAGGAACAGTACTTTAAAATGGGAAATGAACTTTATTAATTGATTATCGTCAAATTTTAATTAACACGGAAAAGAAATGTATAAAAAAAGGAACGGTACTGAACTGTTTAAATGGATGTTCGTCGAATTTTAATTAAAACGGAAAAGAAATGAACTTTATAATGGATTTGGAACGGTACTGAACTGTTTAAATGGATGTTCGTTGAATTTTAATTAAAACGGAAAAGAAATGAACTTGATAATGGATTTCCGCAGGATTTTAATTAAAACGGAAAATGTTACAGATGGTGGGTGGATGGATGGGTGTGCATGGATGGGTGTATGGATGGATGCATGGATGGGTGTATGGATGGATGCATGGATGGGTGGATGGATGGGTGGATGGATGGGTGGATGGATGGGTGTGCATGGATGGGTTTATGGATGGATGCATGGATGGGTGTATGGATGGGTGCATGGATGGGTGTATGGATGGATGCATTGAGTCGGATGGATGGATGCATGGATGCCTGTAAGGATGGATGCATGGATGGGTGGATGGGTGGATGCATGGGTGTATGCATGGGTGGGTGGATGCATGGATGGGTGTATGGATGGGATGCATGGATGGGTGGATGGATGGATGGGTGTGCATGGATGGGTGTATGGATGGATGCATGGATGGATGGGTGGATGTATGGGTGTATAAATATGATAATTTCAACATGCATTGTGAAATTACCCTTGACCCATGTGGAGATTAAGACACATGTGTTTTAGGAAACTGGCAAATTTGCAAGTAAGCTGGAGCCTCCAAACTGCAATGTGACTGGTGTACGTCAGCCAGCCTCAGGCTTTTTTAGGACGGAGCCTGTCATGACCTCATAAGACTCGGCAGTATCGTAGGGATTTGTCTCAGTCAATTACTTGTCTGGTAGGAATCATTTGGGTTCGTTTAGTCACCTGCTGGGCTGCCATAGACCAAGAAACTGAGACAACTGTAATTTATCAGCAGACGGTCCTAGCAATCAGGAAGGGTGAGTACCTGTCAGGCAAACGTAGACTTGGGCTGGCCATATATGCTGACAAGAGACAGTTACCAATTCGGCCCCCCGGCCTGGGTGGAATTATACGTTTCATAGAGAGCTACTTTCCTTCAAAATGCCCATTAGGCCAAAAGAACTGTACTGAGAAAGTCTGCAGTTAGATGGTTGTATGCCTGACTGGGCCTGCAAAATGTGGTTGGACAGTAACCATTTCGGCATTAAAGGCCTGGGAGGGCTGGCAGTGCTGGGTAAGAGTCAGCCAGGTTGTTAATTACCTCTTGGGCTGCAGGCCCACCTGTTAGGCATTTGTATGCCTGGGTGAGACAGTTGGGTTGGTATAGAATCAGGCACCTGTCAGACTCTGCTAGGCATGTGCTGGGCAGTAAAGCTGTGCTACAGTCAGAATCGTGGCAGATTCTGGCCTATGGCTCCAGAATCGGTCTTTTATCTAGTTCTTGTTTACGTGTTGGTCACGTAGACAAGCTTCTGCAAAGCGTTTGTATTCCAGTGACTGGTGGCGGTAGTGTTCGAATGGAGTCAGCAACATGTTTATCTCTCAGAGACCTGCGTGAGACAGAAGGGTTGGGCTGAAGTCAATTACCTGTCTGTGAGAGTTCTTATTATGGGCAGCCACCTGTTAGGTGACAGGGAGAGGTAATAGGGGTGCTAGAGAACCAACCACACTCAGGCTCAGCATTCACAGAGGACTCACTCTGTCCGGACCCCACCTACCTGCCTTATGAAGGCCCTTTACTCGCTGGGGAATCTCCCTGTTGCCCCACAGACTGGCCTACCACAAGAGTTAAAAAAGAAAAACCTGGAGCCCAAGGGGGGAAGCAATACCAAAGGCGCATAAGGCTTGGTTTGTCCCAGGATGAGCCCGCGCGCACTTGAGCTACAGAGTACCTTTGATGTACACCACTGCAGTAATTAGAATTATTAGGAATTCACGCTGAAACAGCACAATAGCATTAGACGTGCTCCCCTTAGCTCTGTCTCTTTTCGTTGACTCGCTCGGCATGCATGCAGGTTTCGAGCCTCGCTTTCGAGAACTTTTTATGGAGGCAATCCGTCACCACTGTGTGGCCTCAAACGTCGCGTTGTCATGTCGCGCGATGTTAAATCGGCGATGTGACACGCGATCCATTTAAATTGCCGCATTTGCGGCACAACTGCTTGCGATGACATAATGGCCGGTGAGACGGCCGATGCAATGTAATGCCCGCGATTTGAAGTGTCGCGATGACATTGACATCCCACGCCAAAAGAGTGACGGGCACTTGCTATGGCCGCCTCCGGTCTCTTAAACCCATTCTTGGGTTTTTTGAACCTCCCATGCATCAGACAATTGTCCAAGCTATGGTTTTATCCCATTTGGACTATTGCAATGCTCTCATGCTTGGTTCCAATTTGACAGTCACTAACAGACTGCAAAGGGCTCAGAATGCCGCTGCTCGCACTCTGTTCGGACTGCCAAAACGTTGCCATACTTCCCAGGTTCTGCATAGGTTGCATTGGCTGCCTGTTAAACAACGCATACAATTCAAAACCCTCTGTCTCACTCATAAAATGCTCTATCGCCTTGGCCCCCAAATCCTACAGGGCCTCTGTTCCTTCTATGTTCCATCGCGGGCTCTCCGCTCTGTTGACCTCTCTCTGGCATGTACTATCAAGATTCGGAGGTGCAGAGCTGGCGGCCGGTCATTCAGGTATCTCGCTCCAAAACTCTGGAATTCCATTCCCTTAAGCATACGCACTATCTCTAACCATCTTCTCTTCCGAAAACACATCAAAACCTGGTTGTTTTCTTCTGTTTAGGATTCCCTGGTGATTTGGCACTTACACCTCCATTTGGCCACACTATAATTAGGTATGTCCGCAAGTGCTGGGACGCCTTGTTGCTGGGGTAGCCATGCGCGATATAAATAAACATAACATAACATAACATAACATCGACGGATCGTCATACAACTGTGATGGATATGCAGTAAAATGGGGGTAACAGATGTGGCACACACTTTAGGTGTCACGTCACAGTGCAAGCACAGGCCCTGCAATGGCAGAGGTCTGAGATAGATTTGAAAGGCTACTTTGGTGAGTGGAGCATTCAGCGCTGCAAGCCCACCAGTAGCATTTAATTTACTGGCCCTGGGTATCTGAGATACCACTTTACAAGGGACTGACAGGTAAATTAAATATGCCAAACAGCTGTAGACCAATCTTACCATGTTTAACATAGAGAGCACACACACTTTACACTGGACAGCAGAGTCCTAAAACCACCAACACCATGTCAGAAAAAAGGCTAGGTGGAAGGCAAAAAGTTCAGGGATAACCCTGCAAAAAGGGGCAAGTCCAACATGGTAGATGATGGTGCCACTCATAGTGTAGTTGGCAGTTATGTAGAGGTTGAAAGACAAGTGCTTCATGTTGCAGGGTAGTTTCTGACATGGTGGTGGTGCAGCGGATGGTTTCCTTGAACATGATATGATTCTTCTTCTAGGTTTGAATTGTCTGTTGTGTTTGGTGACCTTGTTGCTGGGTGGGATCTCTGTGGTGATTCTGGCCTGAAATAGGGTTTAGCCAGGTCAACATCTGGAAGAGCAGGTCCAGTGAGTGGTTGTGAAGCAGGTCCCAGATTTTGGTTGCATGTTTGGTGAGAGAATTGGTATTGAGGAATATGCAGGACAGGGAGGAGAGTGGTGTTGTGTGTGTCTGGTGTGTGCAGTTGAGAGAGTGGGATAGGTGAGTGCTGGTGGTGTGGGTGTGGTAGCAGGGGTGTGGGAGGATGCAAGTAAACTTGCAGATCACACAGGAGAATGCCTCTTTGGCATGCGTCATTTAAAAAACACAGGGATGCGGCGTATTTACAACCATGGTGCAAGGGGGCATGTGTTGCAGGGATGATTGTGTTTGTGCAGGAAGGGACACCTTCCTGCACAGAATAAAAAATTAATGAAATTTTTCTCCTTTTATGCATGCTGCGTATTTTATGTGTGCTGCGTAATGCTACACACATAGAAATAGCAAAAAACAAAGAGAAATAATAGTATTTTTATCTTGTTTGCCCACTTTTACACCTCCCCTGGAAAGGCGTTAATTTTCGGCCCTGCCTCAGATTTACGAATCCTGGTATATCTGGAGCAGTGTCAAAAAGCCATGGGTGTTGTGTTGGAACAACCACAGCAACACCCATGACACGCCCCTTTGATGCAGAGTGCTGTGTGAAAGAGGGCCATGTTTACAAGGCTGCGTAAAGCCACACAAAGTGGCTTTGCGTGACCTTGTAAATTTGGGCCAGCACACAGCGCCAACGGAGCGTCAAAAAAAGTGACGCTCTAGTGGCATAGCAGCTTGTAAATATGCCCCCATGTGAGTTGGCAGGCCTGGTAAAGCCAGGTTTAGAGGCTGCTGCTTCTGCCTACCCCCTAGCGACATCCATAACTGGTGTACGTCTGCTGCCACGTCGCCCTATCCTCAATCACCGTGCAACTCGCACAGCCATGATGGATTTTATATCACAGATCTCATGCACGAAAGCAGAGTCTGTGAACCCCCGGTGAGAATTACATCCTGACCGCACAAAAGGACCATTTTTGATCCTGGCTTGATATCCCACAATGCAATGCGATAATCAGGACTGGACAATTATCCCACTCCAAAGACTGCCCACCTGCGCACTGCACATCGACCTCTGGGATTAGCTATTAGCTTCTGCGCGCAGAGGTTTATCCCTTTAATCCACTCATTTACAACGGTGCTTAAAAACAGATTACTGGATTTACTCAGCAGCTGGATTTCATGGAGACTAATGAGACCCTGCGGCGGGCTCCATAAACGCTCCATTGTTTCTCTGAAATCATTTTATTGGCATTACAGGATAAAGATGGGGAGCATGTTAATTCAACGTCTGTATTTTTCGCACTTCACCTCTGAAGACCGCTGCACGGCATATGACGCGCACCCACAACATTGAGGCCTAAATGAGTGTCCAAAAGAAATCACCGAACCCCTTATTAACCATTATTAACCTTTACAGGTCATACAGCAACAAGCAGAAATGTTTTGATGTTCGAATCAATACTTAGAGCAGAGGCGAGTAACAAGAGCAAAAGGCACTGCACTCCTGAACAAAGCCAGGGCACGGCGTCCCCTTAGGATAACTGCAATCCGGGGATTCGAGTTTTAAAGTGCTTCCCTGTAAACCCAGTGCTGGAACAAAATATCTACTCCTAATACTTAAACCAGACATAAGTGTGAAATCACAACCACCACAGTCTTACTGGATCCCATCACCATGCACCAAAAGGGCCCGCACGTGACACTGAGTTGTGGTTCTGGCTGGGGCGTAGTAGAAGGCACTAGCCTTGAAGTGTGCAAGGTCATTGGATGAGACTTCACATACAGATATGCAGGGCAGGGCTTAAGTTGCCACTTGGCACTACCGATTCTTCCTGCACCATGGAGGTACAGAGGGAGAATGTTAACAATTTCTCTTACAGGGTCCTTGTTTCTTCCAGTTGAGCATACCTTCTCCTTCCGCATTACCTATTCGTCCGTTTTACCGCCCCATTCTTTACTCATGAGCAGTTTGCCTGCTCCACTGAAACTATTACCTATCTGAGGTAAAAAATATGACGCCGCCTACTCAGCTTGCATAAAGGGGGAAGGAAGCACGTCATGCAATAGGTCTCGCATTTATGAGAGTTTGAGCTATTGGCTTTGTAAATGACAATACCTTTTATTTATGTGCTGTTTTTAAAAAAAAGATCAGTAAAAGGCATTGTCATTTACAATGCCAATAGCTTAAACTGTCGCAAGTGCGAGACCTATTGCATATGGTTGCCATAAAAAATGTAATATCGTTAGAAGAGAGCTGTACTAAAGCTATTTAAGAAAATAGTGCTTGGAGGCTGTAATTAAAGCCTACCGAGCAACAACACTTGTAACAGGGGCGGTCACCATGAGAGGTTACAAAATGAGACAAGGCGGTACTAACGAGGGACTACTAAGCCTTTTTTTTTTATTTCAAAGGATTTTATTGTTATAAATACACAATGGAAGATACAGAATATAAATAAAGTGATACATTTGAGAGCAAACAAACAGACCATCAGAAGATGAACTCCAAAAATAATTCATATGAAATGCATCCATATAAATAAATAGAAGTATTCTGCCAGAAAATAAAAAATATGCATTCATGAAGACCAATCAATGTAGCTTATATGCAAACCATCTACAAATGTATCACTATCAGCTGACATAGTCAGAAGAAAAAAGAAGCAGAAAAAGAAAGAAGAAAGGCGAGAATAAGAGGGAGCAGATGGAAAAAAGAGGATACAGAGAAGAGAGAGGGGAAAAAGGAAAGAAGGATTTTCCCATGAATAAACCTTAAAAGTAATGAGTAAAACCGAACAAACAAGACGCCAATCAACCAGACACACGAAAGGGATATTGGTCAACCAACCCCTGTGATGACAAATCCATGTAATTGTCCAGAGCGGTCCAAACTCCACTAGCAATCGATGGAGAGAGATGAGCTTGATCGACCGAAGTATGAGCACTGCGTAGGAAGGAAACCCAAGCCCACCAAGTATGATACGAAACAGAGGAGAAGGATTTCCAGTCCATAAGAATAACTTTCACAGCAACGGTCAATAGAAGATCTAATAGTTGTAGCTCTAAAGGCTCCAAGGGGAGAGGAGAAGGAGCCGCAAGAGGGCCCAATAATATCAATGGGAGAGAAAGCTGGAATTTAATATAAAAAATGAGCATAATATGTTTATGAATGAGGTCCCAAAAGGGTTGAAGTAGAGAGCATTCAAAAAACATATGTGAAAAATCTCCTGGCGATAAGCCACAACTCCAGCATAGATTATTTTCTTTAAGATTGAGCGAATGTAAGCGCACAGGCGTCCAGTGAAGAAGATTAATAGAGAAAAATTTAGATTGCATTAACGATGGGGCGATTTTATTGCGAAGAGAAAGTTTACCAATCATCTGCCATGTATCTGAAGAAATATGGTCAATGAGCTTATGTTCAAAATGCCGTAACCATTTATGTTGAGCAACCGTATGAGGGGAAGATGAAGACGTAGACAAAAATTTATAAATTTTTGATGCTATATGACCAGATTTCAACCAAATTTGAAACAGAGTAATCGTGGAGGAATTAGGATGAAGACGTACTTTAGCAAGTGCCACCTTAATTTTAAGAAAAGTATAAAAATCTAAATTAGTTAAGGAGAATTGTTGAGCTAGAGATGAAAAAGGTAGAGGTTCATCATTAGGACCATAAAGATGTTTAACCAACGATATCCCTTTAGCCGCCCAGTAGGAAATCAAGGAAGGATCAATATTAATTTTAATTTTAGAGTTCCGCCAAATAGACGACCATCTAGATTTATGAAGTGGAAGCGCCACCAACTTGTCCACCTTTCGAACCGCAGACAAAGTGTCTAAAATAATAGAACGGGAAAAAGGAATAGATAGGGTAGACGCAGTGCAAAAAGATGCAGTCGGTAATGGAGAAGCCAACTCCTGCTCTATGAACAACCAGGAAGGTACATGGCTCACGGGACAGGAAAACCAAAGAGCACCTTGGGAAGCCAAAAAGGCCGTTTGGTATTTATCCCAATCAGGCAGATTAACCCCTCCCATATCATAAGGCTTCCGTAAAAATTTATAAGCAATTCTCGCTCGTTTATCATTCCATAAAAATTTAGACGTCAAAACGTCCACTTCATGAAAAAAGGAATCTGAAAGTTTCACCGGAAGCATAGAGGATACAAAGTTAACAATAGGTGTAATCATCATTTTAAGAGTCTGAAGACGACCCCACCAAGAAATGTGTTTCGGTGACCAAGTATCTAAAAGGCGGCGAATTTTAAGAATAGTCTGGTTTTCATTATAGGTAACTGTGTCATATAAAGTAGAACAGAAATAAATACCCAAGTATTTTAAGTGTTTAGACTGCCATTTGAAGCCCGCAGAACCCATATGTGTGGGGAAGCAATAGGCATTCAAGGGAAACAACTCAGTTTTCTCTTTATTTAAGGTGTATCCAGAAACCTTTGAGAAAAGGGCAATCGTATCCGAGATAGCAGGTATAGCCACGGCAATATCGTCTGAAAAAATAAGGACGTCATCTGCGTATGCCGCAGTTTTAATGCAGTGAGGACCAAACGAAAAACCTTTAATATCCGGATTCAGCTCAATCAATCTAAGGAGAGGGTCAATGGATAACAAAAATAAAAGAGGGGATAAGGGACATCCCTGTCTGGTGCCCTGACGAAGATTAAAAAAAGAAGACGTAGCACCATTAACTCGTATATTAGCTCTGGGCTGGGCGTATAAGGACATAACCATGTTAATAAAGGAGTCACCAAGATTATGTGCATATAAGACAGCCCTCAGAAATGGCCAAGAAACCTTATCAAAGGCCTTTTCAGCATCAAGCGCCAAGGCCGCAGCTGGGAGAGTAGAACGTTTGGCAGCTCCCAGAATGTGACAGAATGTGCGAATATTGTCACGTGCAAGACGGTGTTTCACAAAACCGGTTTGAGAGGAATGTACCAACGTAGGAATGAAGGATTCTAATCTCTTGGCCAAAATTTTAGCAAAGATCTTAGCTTCCATATTGAAAAGGGAAATGGGGCGAACATTTTTGGGATCTGAATGGTCTTTTCCTTCTTTAGGGATCACCACAATCGTAGCATCCGCCGCAGTACCAGAGACAGATCCATTCTGAATAAAAGCATCAAACACAGACTGAAGCTTGGGAACAATCACAGGAAGAAAGGTTTTATAAAATAGAATAGGGTAACCATCAGGCCCTGGAGCTTTCCCTGAACGAATAGCCTTAATTGCGGAGGTAATTTCATCAGTAGTAATAGGGCCACCCAAAAGAGTAGTATCTTCCCGAGAAACCGATTTCATAGGAACAGATTTTAAGAACTCTTGACATTGTTCAAATGAGGCCTGATCAGAAGGTGAGTACAGGTTATTGTAAAAATCACGAAAAACCTCAAGAATTTCCCCGGTCTGAAATTTTTTAACACCAAGATGATCAGTAATAGAAGAGATTTGGGAAGACTTAAAGGAAGAATCTTGGTATTTCAACGTAGCTGCGAGCATCTTTCCAGCTCTATTTTTTAACAATAACCTTTTGGATTTCTGAGCTTGAACCCCAATATAAGCTGTCTTAGTAACTATAGTGTTGTATTTGTATTTTAGGAGCTTAATTGACTGTAGGCAAGATGTATCTTTAGAGTTACGAAAGGAAGATTCCAGATTTTTAATGTCGGTGGCGAGATCCGCAAGTTCCTTTTTAACATCAGCATTCCTTTTAGACATACATTTAATAGCCTGACCTCGGAAAGTACATTTGAACGAGTCCCAGAGAACAATCGGGGAGGAAACAGATCCTTCATTCTCCGGAAAAAAAGTGTCAATCGCGCTAGAAAATTCATCAACCTGGGTAGTGTCATATAAAAGTTCTGTGTTTAACCTCCAAGACCTAGCTTTCGATTTGGGAGCAAAGGACAAGAGAGTAAAAGTAACCGCGGCATGATCAGAAATCAGAATAGGATGAATAATCGGAGAGCAGGAAGCAGGAACAAGGGAAGAATGAACTAGTAAGTAATCAATACGAGAAAAGATAGAGTGAGGTGAAGAAAAGAAGGAAAAATCACTACCAGTAGGATTATGAAGGCGCCCTATGTCTTGCAGATGAGAGAGGGAGCACATATTAAGAAGTTGTTTATGGGATTTTGGAGGACGAAATTGAAAAGCTGAATTCCTATCAAGAATGGGATCCATTACCAAATTAAAGTCTCCCCCAACAACAAGGTTACCAAAGTGAGGCGTGTCATTACATTTTTTGGCCACTGATTTCCAAAAGGCCGGATCATCCTTATTAGGGGCGTAGATGTTCATTACATAAAGATCAGAAGAACCATCAGTCAATTTAGTTAACAACCAACGACCTTCAGAATCGTGATCAGAAGAAACTATAGACAATCCTGAATTTCTGGAAACCAAAGTGATAACACCATTTCTTTTGCCACACGCATCAGAACAAGCAACATCTGAAACCCACTTTTTCTTCAAGAATAATGCTTCTTTGGTAGATACTTTTGTTTCCTGAAATAGGACTAAGTCTGAGGAGAGAGATTTGCAATAATCTAAGATCTTGGAACGTTTCACAGGATGATTTAAGCCCTTAACATTAAGGGACAACACATTCAAACCAGGCATCGACTAGTATAAAAATCAATAACATAGGCTATAAATAATAGACAGAAAACAACCCACAGGAAGACAAACATCCAATCATCCAACAACAATGTCCAAAAGGGAAAAACCATTGGGGAAATCCGAAAAGAGAAAAGAGAAAAGGAAGAAGAAGAAAGAAGAAAGAGAAGAGCCAGCAGAGGGGGTCTGAAAAAGACCAAATTCATACTAGGGGGAACGTGGGATGACAAGCAGGGGAGCCGTCATAAGGAGCAAATAAAATAGATATCAGCAGTCTACAACCCCACTGTGTATCAGGACGAAGTATAGATAATATGGAAGAGAGAAAACATGACTATGGAATAAAGTTAAGTAGAGGATTATAAACATATCAATATGAAAAACTATGAGAACAACCTGCGTAGAACATGCAAGTATCAATATAATGAATAGGTATAAAGGCATGTTAAGAGCAAATAAAACATTTCCAGAAGAAGCAATATACCTATCAGGGAACAATACATAGATGGATATATAGCCTATAAGCAACATGAAAAAAGCGAGAGGAAAACAATAAATCAATCAATTGACGTAAAATATGTAAGGCAGATGATGTGTAGAGTAGAAATTCATGGAAGAGTATGGCAAACATAACTGAATATACAGTAAAATATTAGAGAGCTGTAACCTGCCCTATTGACATAATCATTAGATCTAATAAAAATTATATAATAAGGAAAGAAATAAGCATTCAATGAATGAACAAGCAGGAAATAAATAAGTGAATCAGATAATTATTAGAAGCATAACACTAGATACATAGTTGAAAGAATAAGTATCAGTGTAGCAATACCTGTAAAAATCCATAAGACAGTACAAAAAAGCAATAAATGATGGAAGAAACAAAATACATGACAGCAGAAAGCACAGAAGAGTTTAGCAATCAAACTCATATGAGATGTAGCAAAGGAAAAAAAAAAGGCCAAATATAAAAATGAAGACAAAGAAATAACATGGAGACTGTAGAGAAGGAATGAACCGAAGCATAAATGGAGATAAGAAAGAAAAAGAAAGCTGAAATAAACGAATGATAACAAAAAAGAAAGGAAAACATAGAAGCACTAACAGGACAGACAAATTGAAAGGCGGCCTAGAAAAATAGTCAGGACTACAAAAAGAAGCAGAAAGGCATAGAGAGAGTACACCAAGACATTGACACCATATAGACTAAAGAGGAAGGGGAACAGGAAAGAAAAAACAAAGAAAAAGAAGACGAGCCACACCACCGTATTAAATTAAAACATCGTATAAAAACTCAGTGACTAAACAAAAAGAACAATATTCGTGTACGTTAACATCACTACTCCAAGGGAAGAGATAAACCAAACAGCTCTTAGAAAGAACAAACACAATATGTGGGCATATACTGTCACAAGTACAAGAGCGTCAGATGTAAACGAAGCCTCAGTTACAGATTCGTCTGCAACAAGAGAAAGGGCAGGTACAAAACTAACAACCACAATAGAAACAATATAGAAAGCAAGTAACCCTCAGAAAAGTAGAGAGAATAGTGAGGAAATAACTCAAACGTGTAACAAATAAAACCGAAGAAAAGGAAGAAGAGTAGAGAGAATGAAGGAGGAAAACATAACGCACATTTAATTGCCAACGTTAAACAGAAAACAACAGAACACATCAGAGCACAGAAAAACAGTAAGAACGGAGGACTATCATGCCACCACCCAGATCCAAAAAGACAAACTTAAGAGATCTGAGAGAGAACAAACGCATATCTGGCACGGACATCCATCTCAAGTGCCGGAAGTACTAGAAGTACGCGAAGCGTCCATTTGAAGCTCCATCTGAAGCTCCATTTGATTGTCCAAGAAAGAGGCCAGGTCAGCAGGCTCATCGAAAATTCTAGAACGGCCTTTGAAGGTAATTCGAAACTTTGAAGGACCAGAGAAGGAAAAGGGGATATTCATCTCAGATAAACGCTTCCGTAGGTTTAGAAAACCTTGCCTTCTTATCACTGTGTCTCTGGCAAAGTCTTGGGAAATGGAAATACGATGGCCATTCCAGGAAACATTCTTAACCTTCCTCATGTGCGCCAAAATTTGCTCCGTATGCTGATGACGCAGTGGCTTAAAAATTATAGCCCTCGGTTGTGAGGCCGATTTGGATCGGAAGGTGGGGACACGATGTGCCCTCTCTATCTCAAAATCTCTTTGGAAAGAAATTTGCAATGTAGCAGGAAGCCAATTGGATAGAAAATCAATCATAGAGAGAGCCTCTTTCTCAACTTCCTCAGGAAGGCCAAAAATGCGTAGATTGGATCTACGATTGCGATCCTCTTGCTCAGTGAGGTCTCTCCTCAATGCCGTCATTGAACGCTCTATTTGCCCCAGAGATCTAGAATGTTTCTGCACAACATCTTCTGCACCACTAATACGTGTCTCTGTGGCGGAGACCCGAAGGGAGAGAGCCTTAAAGTCATTCCTGATGGCAGACACCTCAACTTGCAGCATATCCGTGTTTGTTTTGGTGGACTGAGCAATGTCATGAACATCATTCAAGCGCGTCAAAATAGTCTCTAGCGTGGACGCAGTGTCCTTCTGAGGAGACTCAGGCGTGGGAGATGGTTGTTTCAATCTCATTAAAGAGGTTTTAGTATCTTTGGCATTGGAGGGCAAGCCCATATTCTCAGCCATAAAAGTAAAGTCCCAAAAAGCGACAAAGTAACAAACACTGCAGGTATCCAAGAACAGCAAAAGATTAAGGTGAGTGGGAGGGAGCCCACGTCACTCGAAGAAATTCTCAGCCAAAAACAATAATAAAGCGCCTCCACAACCACCAGGGCAGAGCAAAATATACTGCCAAATACATGCGAGGAAAAAGACAGGATATAGCAGCACTCCTCCAAAGTAAGCCACTGCATAATAAAATAAAGCGCTGTCAAAATGCACTATTCAAAAGGTAAAAAAATCACTGACCAGATGAGAAACAACGTAAAAGTCACGAAAGGAGTGATGAATAACCAACCAGAGTCTGTTCCGACGTATTCCTGTCAAATGTGTGACAAGCGTGCTGCCAGCTGAGGAGAAATTCCGATCTCCGTCACAGGAATGCAAGATGGCGGCCACCCGTCAGAAGTGCCGAGCAGTGTAAACAGCCGGAGAAAACAGCATTCCACCAGCTGTCAAGGACGGAGATAAATTGTAAGGAAAACACGACGTGTTCCTGCAGGCATAGACGTCTCTCTTAGGGTGTGGGGTTTCTGTAATCAGCTGAAAAAGCTCCGACAGACCCTGTTCATCACGGAGCTCAAGCGCAGACCGCCATGTCACCGCGGCGCGCAAGCCACGCCCCCGGGACTACTAAGCCTTTTGACCAAGAACAGCCACAGTTTACAGTGGACAATCACAAGCTAATGAAAATGTGGATGGAGCTTCAAGTCCCTACCTTAATACAGCATGCCTTGCAGATGTACATCCTTAGGTGTATGAGGCAGTGACAAATCGGCTTTCAATGGATTCAAAAGTTACCGAGTGGCTTTCACAGTGCTTGTAATAAGAAGTGATTAGATAGGGCAAGACAGCTCGGCAGGAATACCATAGGCTTACAGGATGCCCATAAGGAAAGATTTATCCTTGGCCCTGCACTCAGTTACAAAATGACCATGTACCCATTTCTAAACCTGTAGAAACCAGGAGGAAACACTTGGAGGTTGTATTTAAGAATATAAATCCCATCTACTAGGCCTCTGGCTCATTGTGCGGTCCTGTGAAGATTGCTTTATGCTTTCCATCCAAATGGAAAAGCAGCCTGCATCTCTGATGGAATTCAATGTGAAAATAAACAAGAAAAAAGCCACCAAAACAGTTTTTTGCAGAGTTTTATAGAGCGCCAACTTTACCCGAAACGGGTATCAGAGCGCGTTTACATATCACCAGTTATGTTACATGAGGACACACATTCATTTTCGTTAGGCACAGTGAGATCAGGCCCGGACTGGTCGTTGCGGGCACCAGGCAATCCCCCGGTGCGCTGCAAGGGTGGGGGCCGGTTTGGGCCCTGGGGGCTGTTTTTGTTACAGGGCCGTTTGTGCAGCATAGCTGCAAAATCGGCCCTGTAACAAAATCGAACCAAAACCGGCCCCGGCAACGAGGTCGGTCGCATCCCCCAGGGGGCCGGACGAGCACTTTGACGGGGCCGGTTTTGGTTCTCAGTCCGGCCCTGAGTGAGATTAAATGATTTGCTCAGAATCACAGGCGTTGTTACCGAGACTCGAGCCCAGATCCCCAGGTCCGAGGCCAAGCTCCCTAGCCGTTAGGCCAACTCTTCTCCTCTCCCCAATTTAATTTAGTAATGAGCTCATGGTTCGTTCACAGACAAAAACAGCATTGTAGAAAGAAACCTTCAGCTTATTGTACAAAAAATCTCACTCGCTCAGCTTTAAAAGCTGTGCTGCAGTCGTGGATGGTAAACAATGTCGTTTTTTCTGGTTTCTTTTACTGAACTTCGTGCTTGTGACAGGTGACAGACTAAGAAAGCCCTGAATGGGTACTTCAAACACAAAGCATGTACTGCAGCAACAATGTGAGTATTCTGATGTGCTCTGGTGTGTCTTTCTGCTCTGAAGAAAGCACAGCCGCGGCAAGCGAGGTTAGGTAATGGCAGCAGAGCGGTCAACCCCTCACAGGGCTAGGCAAGGCTGCAGGCTTGGACCACCTCAGGCAGCCTAGGCTGGGAAACCATTTCCTCTTGTAAGTTCTTTAAATGGGACATGCCGCCTATTGCAGATTGCAGGGTTGGCTAAAACTTTATTTTGTCACCACTGATAACAGGCTGCATGAATCGGCCTGAAAAACTGTGTGCTTGTTCTAGGGACACCGCAGGCCACAGCCGTGTACCAGCTGTAGGGGACCGACTCTTCACACACGGCCTTACAGCATGTACAGGTTCACCAGAGCGCAGCATGAAAGAAGGGACACGGCACACAGTATTACTTGTTCGAGCCAGAAGTCCCGAGCGACCCGTCTCATTTATTTATACCTTTTGGCCACGCCTGGCCAAAGAGTGAAACATTGTGTGTGGGTGCTTCCGGGGCTTTACCTAGCCCCTGGTGGACAACTAGACCGTTACACCAGCTACACTAACGAGGGACAAGAGGAAGATGCAAAGACAGAGCACAGAAGGGAGGGGTGAAAAACAAGAGTGAGGGAAGGGAAGAGCATGTGAAGTGTACACAAGAGAGTAAGGGGAGAGAGGAGATGGATGAAGAGACTGACCGAATGAAATGAAAAGGGCACTTATGCAGAGAGGTGGGGGGTGGGTGACCTAGCTCCATGCCATCATGGACACTGATTCCAGTCCTGGATTTTTTGAACAGCAAATCATTGCTACCTGGTATGTCAGTCAAATTAATTCAATGAAAGCAAACCAAGACTACAAAACCCATAATGCACTAGGCTGGCACTTAAATACCTAGGATTGTAACATGTGTCCGTAATAACATGGAGCGAGGTGTTCACAACCCAGATGAAGATGCATGTGAGAGGCAGATAGAGGAGGGAGGAAGAGACCGAGGATGGAGACAAAGGAATACAGCAAGAGGAGGAAAACAGAAGAGAAAAGTGAGGGAACAAGAACGACAGAGTGGAGCTAAGCACAGCGATGTAGATGAATGAGAGAATCAAGTAGACGGAAGGGAAGGACAACAATATGATATAAGGAGATAAAGGAGAAGGAAGAACGCCTACAGAAAAGCGAGAGAATACGAGGGCCCAACTAGGAAGAAGGTGGAGAGCGTTGAAAGATGAAGACAAATTGGAAGCAGAGGGTCAGGGGCAGAAGAGAAAGGCATCCGGGAGGAGATCCCAAGTCATAGCATAAGGAAATATATCTTTATCTGAAAGTTTTAACAGGACCTGTGGGTGAGCTTCTACAAAGGCGTGATGGAGAAAGAAATAGACAATACGCAAGATAGCAAGCCCTATGGAAGCAGAGAAAAAAAAAAGGTCTAACAGAGTGCAGTCTCTGCTCGATTTTGCCAAAAACAAAGCAGGACTTAAAAAAGAATTGTAACAAAACAAATTACTACAATAATCTTTCCAATTTTTTAACTCCAACCTGCTTTGCACAGTAAGAAACTATGGTGTGGAACACCGCAACAGAGAGATGGATTTTAGGGGGGCAGGAGGGGGGGGGGGTGACACAAGACAGTCCTGTCTACTTCATACCATGAATCTACCCTCAATATGGTATATACCATCTATTTAATCTATGCATGAACCATGCCTTCCGTCCCCCCAACATTGATTACTGTATTCCATCTCCACCCCATAAAATGCCCCCACCCATCCCTTCAAAGAATCATGCATCCTACCCACCCCACCAAGTATGGTGCAACAGAGCACTGCCCTCCACAGATAATACACCCTATTAGCTCGCTCCAATTAGAGTAGACCAAACCCATTCCACATTAGATGCTTTGTCTCCTACGTTGAAAAGTTCCACACTTTCCTGGTAAAGAGCCCTTCCTTCCCCCAAAAGTAACCAGTCTCCGGCATAACAACTAAAGAAAACAACAGAAGGAGAAGGGTGGAAGTTACAGGAAAAATAAATACTCGTCAGGGATTGTAAGCGCTTTATAAATGTAATTACAATACACTACTGCTTGTTAAAGATGAGCGGGAGGCGTTGGCAGCGTGCACCACCTGGACCGCTCTCCGAGGCAGCAAACCCTCCCCACTCCTCCGACCTCGCGCCGCTGCAAAGTTTACCTCCATTTTCCTTCCCCTCATTTGTCTGTAAACCATAAAGAGAAATGGCCTCCGTCTCGCGGCGGCGGCCCGGCACTTTGATGTATTGCAGTAATAAAAAGCCCATTTTCAGGAGGCTTGATTCCCGGGGGTGGGAGGCAGTCAGGGGTATGAGCGAGGGCATTACATGCACCACCGGGGCTGCTGGGTGCTGTTTGGGGAGTGGAGGAGGCTATTGTGTGAGACTTGTGTCGAGTAGGGCTTGCTTCAGGGACAGGCTGCTAGAAAGTTGTTAGTGTGCTGGCGGACACAAAGCACTACTGACTTCATAGGAGTTAAAAGGGTTTGAGGGAAGGGGAGAGACTTAAGAAGAGGGTGAGAGTGAACTGTCATAGGTGAAAGAGAGAAGGAGGGAGAGCGGGCAGAGAGATGCGTGTGTGTGAAGAAAATAAGTGGGGGAGCAAGACAGACGAGGGGGGCCTAGTCAGAACAAGAGCAGCAGAGAGAGAAAATGAACTGTGGAGAAGAGAATGTGACAAAGGTTGCTCTGAAAAATATCGAGTGGAGAGAAGAGTCTGTCAGCTGCTAGAGAGGCTAAACCAGCACAAGCGCGTGCCTCACGCGGCAGCAGGGGGAGGAGGGCCTGCGCAATAGGTCTAGGGTTTGGGATCAGTTATTTTCATCGCAAAATTGGAATACTTTCTAAATAACATAAACGCGCATGAGATAGGCGAAGAGGAGTTGCCAATGAGAAGGCCCGGACAATGGAAGGGGGACGGGGTAGAGAAGGTGAAAACAACAGGGCTCGCCTCGCTGTTAAATATCAACGTGTCTGGGCACACGCAGGAGAATGAACGCCAGGGAAGACGGCAAAAGAAAGGAGCTATAGTGATTTATGACTGCAGGCAGAGTGGCGGCAATAGGAGAGTCTCCAGTTACAGACGTAGGCTACAGATGGCACATTGCACTTCAATTAAAGGAAGTGCAAGCAGAGCGGATGGAAACTGTACTTAGGCGCCGCTGCTTCGGGACTACACGGAAGAAACTCTACCATCAACAGCCAACAGAAAGCACGAAAACAACGGCAGTGGCCCAAGTAAACCAATCACAAGCAGAAGAGCAAATTAGAGGAAGTTTCAGCCAACATTCAGATTACTTCAGGTCTCACTGAGACAGCTCATGCGCTGCATGCGCTGCCAAGGCGAGACCTAAAAAGGGCTGAGGTATTGCAACCTACAAGGACAAAACTCGAAAAAAACGGAAATGACGTTACCTTTTATTTTAAATGCCAAATCCCTTGCATTCATTCTAGACATTTTCTTTCAAGAACCTCTGTCTTTGAAACTCTGCAAGAATTCTTAGACTAGACTTCAAACTTAAAATCCTGGTACACCACTACTCTGGCCCTACTTCGGGCCATGCAGCCTACCTCCTTCTCCCTACAGGGAGAGGGAAAGGTAGGTGGGGGTCTTCTCACCCATAGCACAATCCAAACAGTGGAATAAGAACCTTGATTGCAGTCATCCCCCACTTCCTGGCTGCCTCTCATCACTCCCCTCTACCACTCTACAATGACCATGTTTGGTAGGGTAGACATATCCCTGTTGTCTAGAATCAGAGAGGCCTAGTTAACCCCCCCCCCCGCTTCCACAGTGATTAACAATTTCTTGTTAAATAGTTTTTATTAAGAGAATGAACACAGAGTAAAAACTATTACATAACTCAGAGGATATATATATATCAGGAGATAAATATAAGTTAATACAATCTGTTAGAAATAAGATTAATAAGCACATAGCATAACTATTATAATAGAGCATAATAATATACGAAGAGAAAAGTAATGAGGATGAAAAATCATAACCTCACAATAAAGTAATGTGTTCTAGAAGGAAAAAGGAAAAGAGTATGTTATATGTATTTTTTTTATTTTTTATTAAAAAAAAGGGAGAGAGGAAAGAAAAGAGAGGAGAGAAGTGAAGAAAGAGAGGAAAAAGAGGGAACGTTTCCAATTCCTTATGACCCAATTCCCAGTGCTTCTCTTATATATATAACCTTATCCATATCTACTAACACTCAGAGTAAATCTCCTACCGAATTAGCTTGGGAACAGGACTTATCTCAATCGCTTTCTGTTCCTCAATGGGACCAAGTGTGGCAAAAGATTTTCAAAACTTCTAAAGCTGCTAACATTACACAATCCTTATTCTTTATTTATAACAGAGTTGTAATTACTCCCCTGTTTTTACACAAAAATGATCATTCTATACCACCAGCTTGTTGGTCCTGTCTTTCCTCTGAAGGTACATTGACACATTTACTGTACTATTGTCCTAAGGTATATAATTTTTGGAAAGCTATATGGTCAAAATGTATGCTGATTTTCTCCTGTGATGTTCCATTTGCTATTCACAATATATTTGTAGGTACTTCATCCCCTGATTTTGACCAACTTCCTTCAAAAACTATTTTACTTGACCTTTTTATTGCTGTTGCTTTTAAAGTTAAATTAACATGTTGGAAAGACAAATCTAAACTACCCTTTTTATTTTGGTGGAATTTAATTTGTGATGAACATAGAATTGCTTCTGTCTCTCATTCTTCCATTCATCTAAAGATTAAATCAGATTTATTATGGTTACCCTTTACTACATTTCTGTCCTCGCACTCATCTTTTCTATAATACCCATTTTTAATCTATTCGTGATTAACAATTTCTGTCCACCTTGCAACACGTGTGTACTTTCTCCTTTGGTGCAGCTTATATTTGTAAGGTGTCACACACAGAGCTTGGGACCAGTCAAAACAACTCTCATCTAGTCTTAGCCGCCATGAAGTTGGAGGGGGTACCGGGCCAGCCACAGACTCTGAAGCTGCTGATGCTCCGGAAAACAGGGACACCTTGACCTGGAAGGACTAGTTCAGAAAGTGATGTTAGCCTAGAAATATTAACATTGCACTGATTCAGAAGTGAAAATATGTTGAAAGAACTTAATACGGAGGTAACCAGTCCTGGAAGTCTACCTGATCAATGCATGGTAAAGCTGCAGAAAGTGGAAATCCACCTTGGAAGGAGTAAATTATAGGGATCAAATGAAGTAGATGCCCTCTTGGTAAATGATAGCGGCTTGGTTGAACAAATGCCTTAGTCATTGGAAGCTGATGTCCTCCCAAGGTCCTGAATTCTATGGCTAGTAGAAGTGGTAACCAGTACTTAATGAATGCATTCAATTGAAGGTGTTGAATTGTTGGAATTTGACACACTCTGTTAGGTAGTACCCCATCACCCTCACTGACCTCACCTATTTCTTTTTATCATCCTTTAAGACAATCATCCAGAATTTTTATTCAGACTGTTTGAAAGTGAAACCTCACATTGGTATTACACATCTTCCAAAGTTAACCATCCAGGATGACAAGTGGGTTGGGGTGTTATCGCTTCCACTTGAGTGAGGAATGTAATATCCTTTTATTTGGCAGATTTTTTCTGGTCAAACTCTCCTAGCCACTTACAAGCCATCCTGAAAAATGCATCCAATATTTTGTTATAAAAGCCATTTTATTCCCTAGACCCCACTCCAGAGCACCTTCCAATCAGAAAGCTAGAGCCAAGTGCAAGGTAGTGAATTTGATCACTCTCCACACAATTCCTTTTAAACTTACTGATAAATTCACCCCACTCTTATGAAGACATTTACTTGGTGTAAACTTTTCAAATAAGAAATCAGACATTCTTCATTTCGAGACTTGGAACTCAAGATACATTGACCATCTGTTAGTCCACCTTACGCCAGCTACTACCTTCAATATACCACGCCTGTGAACATCGCTAAAACTTCTAAGGTTTCATCATCAAATGTTGACACTTGGGTGAGGATCTCAAAAGAAGCACTTATACTACACTTTGACTGTCCATCCCCATCAAGACGTTGACCTCTTCCCCCTGCTCCTACCTAAAGCACTCTGATAATAAGGTATGGTGGCTTGCAGCATTTTACAAAAACCCAAAATAAAAATAAAGAAATCAGGGATAAGACAAGAAACAAAAATACTTAATTTTGAGCAGCACTTCAAACCACGATTCATCAGCTACGTCCTACCTCGTGCTTTAGCTGCACACACAAATATTTCCCACCAGTGACCTGTTGGAACCCTGCCTGTGTCTCTGAATTACTGTCCTCAACTATGAAGGCAGGGTCGGATTGGGACGGTTGGGATAGCGGGCAGTCGTGCATTGGGGGCGCAGAGCCGGTGCATCAGGGTCACCTGTGGGCCATTTATTTAGGGCCTCAGAATACCGGCCTACAGAGCCTTACAGTCTTGAAGCCCCCTCCGCCCACCCCCACCAGGCCCCTGTAAGGAGTCTTCATGTCAGCCAGACCCCTCACACAGCCCGGCTAGGAGCTGGATGTTGCTTTGGTCCTTGGGCAATTTTCACCTTGGCCCCCCATGTGTCAGACACGGCCCAGCAGTAGTGTTTTTCCCCTGACACCTCCCCACCGGGCCAACACATTCTGCCCATAGTGGGCAGGGGAGCGGGGAGGATTCTGAAGCCTTGATGGTGGACAGGTGTTATCATCTCGGCTCCAGTGTCTTTTATGCCTTAGAGGTGGGTAAAAGATAAAAGAGAAATAAAAAAGAGAAAAGCAAATCAAACAGATTTCCATCAACTGCCTCACAAGGCCAGTGTCATCATTTGGATATCCTTCTTTTCTCACCATTCAATCTCTTTAGCCAACAAGAGATGATATGGTGTGAATATCGGTTTGGTCCATGTGACCTTTGTATGAAAAGACACAGAAGAAGACTGAAGTAACCTATAGTGTTACTGAATCTACCGATGTATCTAAAGGATATCTCCTCAATTGTGTGATGGAAAATAATAAATATGTAAAGTGCAGTGCAAGTAACGTGGTGATCTAAAAAGGATAAGTGAGAGAAAAACCTTTTATTCTAACAACTTTCACAAACCTAATAAAAGAATTGCAGAAACAACATTAACCAAATATGTCGATGCTTATAAAAAGTGGTCGACTAGTTTCAGCCTTCACCGACCTGTAGCCCAGGCTTTCTTCAGGACGTCTGTTGATATTAAGCTACTGCATACGTGATAACACACAAATAACCCGGTGTAGTTATGTGCTCGTCATATTACCTGCATATAGGCAGAGTGATCGTCACACCTGTCCTATATGAGGTATCAGCCCCACCTCACCCGGTAAACACTCAGGTGTGTGAGACCCCGCCCTGTCCGTCGGTGCCTCGGGCTCTACCTTGGTGTATGGAAGACCAAGGTGGTTTTATTAGGTTTGTGAGAGTTGTTAGAATAAAAGGTTTTTCTCTCACTTATCCTTTTTAGATTACCACGTTACTTGCACTGCACTTTACATATTTATTATTTTCCATCACAGAATTGAGGAGATATCCTTTAGATACATCGGTAGATTCAGTAACACATGGGGATCGATTCCGATTCGGGAAAAAAATGTCTGTCCGATTTGTATCCGGAGCCCTTTCCGTACGAATCGTATCCGTCCGTGCGAGTCGCGTAGTACGATCCGTATTCCGTGAATCCGTCCGAATCGTCGCGATCCGTACGTATTGCAAGGCTGAAACCGTGAACCGTATGACTCGTACACATGCCGTACGACTCGTACACATGCCGTACGACCCGACGAGTACGATCCGGACCGGGGTATGAGGACGCGATTCGTACGGTCCACGTCAGGTAAGGGCGAGTAGTACAGAAAAGCACACAAACACATACACACCGTACGGTCCGTACCCCCCATGATCGCAGGGGTACGCACCGTATCCCTGTGATCATGGGGTTTACGAGCCGTACCCCATGTACGATGGGTGTACGAGCCGTACCCCATGTACGATGGGTGTACGAGCCTTACCCCATGTACGATGGGTGTACGAGCCGTACCCCATGTACGATGGATATACGGCTCGTACACCCATCGTACATGGGGTACGGCTCGTACACCCATCGTACATAGGTTACAGCTCATACACCCTATGATCGCAGGGGTACGCACCGTACCCGGGGGGGGGGGCGTTCCGTACCTATTTCACGGTGAACTCTGCTTTTACGGCTGTTTTCATCTCCTGTAGAAAAAGGGTCGTACAGTGCGTACCCAACATGTATCGTACTTGCTGGGTCGTAAAAACCAGCCGGGAACCGTACAGATGTCGCGTACAGCGGGTTCCGAGGGAGAATCGTACGGAGATTAGAGTCGTACGTTCTCTGCAGGACTCGTACGGAGTACGCCTCCTGGTACGAATCGTACTTCGTCGTACGTACGGGGGACGTTGCAGGGTAAGATTCGTACGGGAAAAACGCTCCGAATGGCTATTCGGAGCAGTTTTTCCCGAATCGGAATCGGCCCCTATAGGTTACTTTTGTCTTCTTCTGTGTCTTTTCATACAAAGGTCACATGGACCAATGCGATATTCACACCATATCATCTCTTGTTGTGCTAAAGAGATTGAATGGTGAGAAAAGAAGGATATCCAAATGATGACACTGGCCTTGTGAGGCAGTTGGTGGAAATCTGATTGATTTGCTTTTCTCTTTTTTCTTTATCTTTTTCTCAACGCTTTGTAGAATAACCTACAGGTTTTTTATGTATTGAGTAGAGTGAAATTGGGGATTGAATCTTGTGAGGTCAGTAAACTGTCCCTTAGACCCTTGTCCCTTGTAGATGTGTAGTGAGAACTATGTTTGAGTCCCAGCATTGGCTCAACATTCTTTGATTCTGGGCAAATCACTTAATCCTCCAAGGCCTCAAATAAAAATCTATTTGATCTTCTGTAATGTAAATAGAGCTCAAATAAATCTATCCAGTGCCTTTGGGCTGACTTCACGCTACATAAAACTACACAAACAAAAAATAACCAGCCTGATTCTGCAAATGCCTTAGCCATGATAAATAAAGAGGACTCAATGTAAAAACACCCATATTCCTTTTTAACCTGGCTTCTCTGCCTTTGTTTAACTATTTTTCACCTTTAGAACACAGTTTAATGTGCTTTTGCATTACTTTGCTTTTAAAGTACATACTGGTGAAGGAAGAAGTACTGTCTTTGTGTGATTTTCTTCATTTTTGTACCACCCAGGACATTAAAATACTGGTAATGCTGGTAAAAACTGGCCAGGTGGTAACCCTAGCCAGATCAGTTGTTGTAACCCTTTGGGACATTTTATTGCATCCCGCCAACCAGGCCAAGCTGCAGTGCTTCTAGTTTTCACCAATGTTGCTGTTAATGGAGGCTTTAAAATACTTCATTTTGCAAACATTTCTCTAAAATGAGTCCAATGAGACTAAACAAATAGCGATCAATGAAAGGGATGATCTGGGAATGGGGGCCACTAATATTGGGAGTGCCTGGGCCAAATTATGATCCCAATCTGACCTGGCGTGAAGGGTATCAGATGGGAATAATACATGGATGCTTATCTGTGAATCACGTGTACATCACACAACTGGCTCAAATATATAAAAAGCTTCTTTGCAAAAATGTGATGTCTGTCCACAATATAAGTTGATTTCACTGTGTGGGGAATGCAATTCAGATATCTGTATTTTGGCAGGCATTTCTATGTACTTGCAGAGCCACAACCAGCAAGCGCTGATGTGGCATGAAACAGCTCATTTGTAAAATTACTACTGAAATTATGAGATGATTATTGTTCACATACAGCTTGCAGCTTAGACTTCATTTCTCAAAAGTGCCAATTTGGAAAGTGGCTAACTGTCTGCTCGAGACCTGGCAACAACAAGCCCAGACACATTGCTGGACACATCCTGGATGTCATTTTTGCAAATCCAGAACTAGTCACTTTCCACTCCAGTCACATGGTCAGACCACCATCAGGTAGCTTTCTAACACAAGACACCACAACTCTCCACATCTAAGGTCACCTTAGCAGCAAGCACATAACAACCTTGGGACAAACTGAATTTTGAGGATCTAGTAACACAACTATCATCCAACACAGATATGGACACAATAAATTCAGTTAAAGAACTCCATGAGTGGGTCTTGGAAGCCTTTGATATTCTAATTCCACTAAAAAGAACAAATCATGGCAAAAGAAAACAAGCACCTTAGATGAATGCAGACATAAAAAAGATAAAACAACACATTGCAAAGCTACAACACACCTGGCTCAAAACAACCAACATTCAAGATACAGGTTGCCTATACAACTCAACAAAATTGCTTAAAAAGCTGCTATTCAACATAATTCAGAATGAAAAATGTGCAAATATAGACTTTTATAACATTCTCATGGAATTTCATAATCCTAAATGCACAAAAGTCATCCATTCTCCTGACAAACTGGTAAATCCTCACACATTCAAAGCAGTGATGTTGGATTCCTATTTAAACCAAAAGAAAACTACCATCCCTTTTCCAACAATCATCCCAAGGGTAGGTAAAAGCAGCCTCTGAATTCCTTCAAACAAACATCAGCAACTGAATGTATTGATCTTGTCATACCAAGCTTGCCAGTCAGCTGCCCTTTGAGACTTGTCCACCCCAAATCCTCAAGAATGTCCTATTAACAACCTCTGCTGCTGTTATGTACCTCAAAATAGGCCTAAAAAGCGAAATGACCTTTCACCTACATTTGTCCTACCTTGCTCTGCATTACGGTTCTAGCACTGACGTTTTACCTAGTTATGTGCTTAATAAATGTTGATCGGTTTCCTTGAAACTAGACTAATTTCTTATTCATGAGGATTCTTACAAAAAGTACCCTGCACTTGATGTGCATAACAGGATTAAAATACTCTGTATAAAAGTCATGGTCATCTTCATCCTAGGGCAAAAGAACTACTTTGCATAATTGCAGGTATTGATCTAGGCTCATTTACATAATTGTACTCACAACACATCGATTGTGCAAGGAACCCAGAGGCTATCTTTATAGTATAAAAGAATCATACCTACACTAGAGAGACAGAGGAGAAGCTTCCACGCTGACACATGACGCTGAGGTCCCTGCACACAGAAGCTCCAGCACACAGTGGTCTGACATCCCTTGCGGGGTGTCCAAATCAAGATCAAGACGAAGAGATTCATTCTCTTCCATCAGGTAACAGGGTTGACTCTTTCCTAGAGTATTCTTGGCTTTACACCCACATACATGCTAGAAACACTTAGGTACACTTAGGTAGGGTACGCATAGTAGGAGTACGAGTACACTTGATTACTATCTTGTGTATATGCCTGCATATTTTCACTGTTTTAGCACCATGGTAGAATTCTACATTCTATTTACTCTGTTGGTGTTTGTATTCTTATATATTTGCTACTGTCTAATGCTTGTTGCAGCAAACATGTTTTATACTCGAATGACGCTGATTCAATAAATGCTCATTGAAAACACCCCCAGCGTTTATTCTGGGTATCTCTCTGACACTAAGGGAGCACGATTGTGAGCGAAAGGTACTGTAATGTTTCCACAATCCCTGAAGGATCAAGGGTTGTCATGTTATACAGTTGACCGAAACTATTCGCTCCTTGGTAAGATTATGGGGCTTATAGTGGCACTGTGAGCTAGCTTGTCTAAAGGGCTAACATATACTTCGGTGGTGTCTGTGATCACTCTAGACACCAATCCCTTAGTTTATGATGTCTAAACACACAGATTATATGTATTTGTAGGAACTACACAACACTGCCTCCCTAGTCACAGCAATAATCAATCATTCCTTGACAACAGGAGCTTTTCCCAAAGAGTTAAAAAAAACATAAATACCACCATTATTAAAGAAAACAAACCTTGATTCTCAAGACCAAAACAACTTCTGATCTATTGCAAATGGACCATATCTCAGCAAACAAATAGCAAGATCAGCATTCACCCATATGTCTCATTTTATAGAAGATAACTCCATACTTTCCAGCTTCAAAACAGGATTCCGGCTAGGAAGAGGCACAGAATATGCCTGAATCACAATCTGGGATGACCTTAAAAACACAGTAGGCCACGACCAGGTCACTACACTATTTCTCTTAGACCTTTCAGCTGCCTTCAATACATTTGATCATAACACTCTAATTTAAAGACTCCGCGAAGCCAGCATAGAGGGGACTGGTATTGATTGGATCAGATCCTACATTTAAAACAGAACAAATGCAATCCATAGTGCTCCATTCTCATCCATACTCTATATTATTAAAGCAGTGATCCCTCATGACTCTATAAACTAAACCGTGCTTTTCAACATTTACATGAAATCATTACTGGCAATGATCGATGAATTTCAGCTCTCCTGTTATAACTATGCAGAAGAAACATAAATACCTCCTCAACTGGAAAGCCCCAAAGGCACTGGAAACTTAAAAATCTTCAGTTGCCTTGGAGCGATTGATCAGTGGATGACATGGAGCCATCTCAAATCGAATGCACCCAAAACTGAAATACCTGTGGCGATTGCAAAACTTATGACCCTGACTTGGTGTTCTGGGACCACCTCCCAAAGTGTCCAAGTAAAGAGGAATCCTTCATTTTAACATGGACTTTAAGCGATCAATGAATGCCCATGTGAATAAGTTAGCAATATCAAGGTTCATTGCTATGAAAACTCTGCAATGCATCTTCCTCCACCTAGGATTTCCACTCACATGTCAAGCTATTATCTCTCTTGTGCAGTTCAAACTTGATTACCCCAATGGCCTCCACCATGTATCACCCCTCTTAACTATGAAAAGACTAAAATAAAAATTATGCTGCCAGGCTACTCCTACAGATATAGCCACAAGCCCTCATCTCCCCTGCCTTAAGGTTCCTACAGTGGTTAACAGTTGCAAGAATATATACTTTCAAGCTGATCTGTATCACCCGCAAAGCAGTACATGGAACAGAACCACTTTTCATTAGAAAGAAAATCACAAAATACATACAACAAAGAAACCTCCACTCCAGATTGACACCCTACCTCAAAAATACCAACATACAAGAATAGAAGCATGGGTGGAAAATCTTTCTCTGACCCAGTAGCCAAACTATGGCATTCATTACCCCAAACATAAGGTACACAGATAACCATTGAGAGGATTACTCAAGAGCTGGCTCTTTCCTAGCTGATCGATCCCAATATATATTCAAAACACAAATGTACAGCAATATTATGCACAATAAACAGATGGTACATATACATATGCTTGTAAACATGCATACTTTGGTGATATGCATGTATTCAGATATGTGCATCTTTGTACAAATGCACATATTAACTATGAATAAAAATATATCTACTTTGGTCATTACATAAATAACAAATAAGTATATGGCTACATGCTTATGGATCTCCATTTATTATGATCACTCAAAAGTAATTGTGATTATACAGAAAGTCAGTGTAAATATTAACTATTCAATATACTTACTATTTAAAAAATAATTAATACATAAATCAGAATAATTAAATAATAAAAACAAATAATACTAATTAATTAATGGAACAAAACCCAAACAAAAATGATATGGGTATGTATATCTAGTTATGTGTTTTTATATTTACTACAGGAATGAAGATAACTAAATAAATATATATTTAAAAAAATACATACATGTATAACTTTATCATTCTACCCATATACAAGTAGATCAATATATCACTAACCTATAGGTTCATGCGTGTATGATTATGGATTTATTTTCCTATAATAATATATATCGGTCACAACGTGTAAATACGAATCTAGCAATTTTATCTATAAATGCTTCACTACTGAAATATTAGGGGCAAATGTAAAAAGGAAAAAAACAAAAAACATTATAATAAATAAAGTACAAAAACCTAATTTACAGTAAAAACTGAAAGTATGAGCTTAAAATTATTTTTCAATGCATGTACATATGGGACTTTACTAGTACCATTTTATTTCTTCTCATTTTTTCATATGCAGATCATGTTGAAACCCCTAAATATGTATATCTCTTAAATACTGTCACTTACCTACATATTTATATATTTTCATGTTACTACAGGGAATAAAAGAAAACAAAGTTAACTAATCCCCCCAAACCTCTCCAATTTTCATGATTGTTTTTTTCTGCCATAAATAGATTTTTTTACACTGACAATCTGCACCACTAGGTGAATGAAAGGTGTGAGCAGCTGTGGATTCATTTCAATCTGTGACCTGCAATTTACACAAAGATGTCTATGGCTGACATCCAGCCCTCTGAGGAGCTCAATACAGAAAGATGTGAAATTTTGCCCCCACCAGCACTGAAGGCCCGCCCGACGCATACACCACCAACACCCTGACCTGTGTCCTCCTAAACGTGCGCTCCCTGCACCGACACACCATAGAGATCTGGGACCTGATCGACACCCTCTCGTCCAACGTCGCCTTCTTCACGGAAACCTGGACCAATGCCACCTCTGGCCCTGACATCGCCACTGCCATCCCTGACGGCTACAAGTTCTAGAGAAAAGACCGCCCCCACCGCCCAGGGGGAGGACTTGCCATAGCACACAAGACCCCCCTCCGACTCTCCACATCCAGCACAAGCGACCCCCACTCCGACACAGAACACCTTCACTTCCAGATCCAGGCCAACCCCAGGACCACGCTATGCGGCATCCTCATCTACAGACCACCGGGCCCTCACGCCCAGTCGGCAACCACTATCACCAAAGTTACCGCACCCCACGCAATCCCCTCCACTAACTATATCCTCCTCAGAGACCTGAACTTCCAACTCTACATCTGCAACGACCCCCACTCCATCACCCCCCTCGACAGCCTGAAGCAGCTGGTCAACACTCCCATGCACAGGGCTGGACACACTCTGGACCCTATCTTCACAGGAAGAACAAATATCTGGTTCAGCTACACCACCCAGCCGTCCTCAACACCACCCTTTGCCAAGACCCCCCCATTGCCACGACCGGCACCGACGCCACAGCCACAGAACTCCACTGCTGGATCGCCCGCTGTGCCGACATACTCGCACCCCTCCGGCACCCCGCCAAAGCAATGCCTGCTGAAGACCGCTTGGTTCACCACGGAACTACAGGAAGCCAGACACTCGTGTAGATGCCTAGAGAAAACCTGGCGAAAACAGACAACCATGGAAGCACGGAACAACCACAGGAGTGCCCTGAAGGAATACCACCAGTGATAAGGGACACCAAACAAACCTTCATAAAGGACAAAATCCAGGCCAACGCGACAGACGCCAAGGAACTGTTCAGCATCATACAGCCACTCACAAGGCTACCCAGCGAAGCCACGCACGTCTCACCCTCCCAGCAACTCTGAGACAAGCTCAGCACTCACTTTCACTGCAAGATCAAGGACCTCTATGACAATTTCAGCGAACCGACGCAGGACATCACCCCCCCCTGTCGCGGCCGATCAGCCAACGATATCAACATGGAAGACCGCTAATGTCAAACACATCACCGCGACCATACATAAAACCCACTCAGGAGCCCCCACGAACCCCTGCCCACTGCACAAATTCCACAGGGCCGCCACCGCCGCCGCCATCGCACCTGAACTTGGACGGACCATCAATGCCTCCTTCACGTTTGGCATCTTCCCAGACGACTGGAAGCGGGGGGAGGTTAAACCCCTCCTCAAGAAGCCCACGGCCGACCTAACGGCCCTGAAAACTATCGGCCCATCTCTCTCCTCCCTTTCACAGCCAAAGTCACTGAGAGACTCGTGAACACTCAGCTGACCATCTTCATCAAAGAGAACTTCATCCTAGATGCCTCCCAGTCCGTATTCCGCAGCAACCAGAGCACCGAGACCGCTCTCCTCGCCGCCACTGACATCCACCTGCTACTCGACCAAGGACACAACGCAGCCCTCATCCTTCTAGACCTCTCTGCAGCCTTTGACACCGTCTCCCATTGCACCCTTGCAGCCAGACTTCACGACGCTGGGATGCAAGGAGCCACACTTGACTGGATCTGATCCTTTCTCTCCGGCAGAACCCAGAGGATTAGACTCCCTCCCTTCCTCTCCGAATCCCCTGACATCAACTGTGGAATGTCCTAAGGCTCATCACTAAGCCCCATGCTCTTCAACATCTGCATGGCCCCTCTAGCTGCCATGATTAGACAGCATGGGCTCAGCATCGTCTCCTGCGCAGACGACACCCAGCTCATCCTCTCACTCACGAAAAATACCAAAGACACCAATCTCTGCTTCCAGGAGGGAATGAAGAACATGGCAACCTGGATGAATGACAGCTGCCTTAAGCTCAACTCAGAGAAAACCGAGATCCTCCTCCTGGGACCCTACAACTCCGCCTGGGACAACTCCTGGTGGCTCTCGGGAACACACCCACTCTCACAGACCACGCACGCAACCTCGGCATCATCCTCGACTCTACCCTCTCTATGAACCGCCAGGTAAACGCTGTCGCTTCCACCAGCTTCAACTGCCTGTGCATCCTTGGCAAGACCTTCAAATGGATCCCCCCTGACTGCAGAAAGACCGTCACTCACGCGCTCATAACTAGCAAACTGGACTACCGCAAAGCCCTATATGCAGGAATCAACAGATCTCTCCTACACAAACTCCAGACCATCCAAAATGCCGCCGCCAGACTCGTCCTCAGGACTCCACACCACGAACACATGACCCAACACCTATGAGACCTCCACTGGCTCCCTGTCGAGAAGAGAGTCAACTCCAAACACACCCCTCAACAACACCGGACTCAAATACCTCAACAAGAGATTATTCTTCCACGTACCTGTTGAACTTGGCTCTTTTTGCAGGGACATCCCTCAACTTTTTGCCATCTTCCTGTATTTTTTTTGACCTGTTGTTGGCTGTTTTATGACTCTGGGCACTTTACCACTGCTGATCAGTGCTAAAGTGCATATGCACTCTATGTTAAATTGATGTATTGATTAGTGACTCCATGATTGGGTTATTTGATTTACATGTCAGACCCTAGTACAGTGCACCATGTGTGCCCAGGGCTTATAAATCAAATACTGCTGGTGGGCTTGCAGCACTGGTTGTGCCCCATCGAAGCAGCTTCTAAAGTGTGTCTCAGGCTTGCCATTGCTGAGCCTGTGTGCAGTCTGGTACTGCCATGTTGACTTGGCAAGGGCATCCACTTGCCAGTCTCTAAACCTTCCCTTTTCTACATAGTAGTCACCACTAAGGTAGGCCCAAGGGCATTGAGCATTGTAGGTAAAAGGTAGGACATGCCCTGATGCGTGTGGCATGTCCTGGTAGTGAATTACAACCATTTTCGTTTTTCACTATTGCAAGGCTACCTGTTTCCCATAGGCCAGAATGGGCAGTTTGATTATAACATCTTATAATCCTAACTGACTCAGGGAACTAGGTAGAAATTCGAGTTTTATATGCCTGATAAAATACATCTTTTAGTGAAGTTGGTTTTAACATTATGTGTTTGAAAATACCACTTTTAGAAAGTAGGTATTTTCTTGCCTGTCTAAGCCTGCTTCTGCTAGGTTGTGTATTCCTTGTCTGGATGTTGAGTGACAGGGGCTGGGGGACTCCAGGAGACAGGGTGAGTCAGCACAGGGCTGAATAGACCTATCTGCATGTAGAGCTGTGGTAGGAGTTGCACCTGGGCCTAAATAGGGCTGTCCCTGCCCTCCACAATGCTGGCTCCACCTCCTGTGGTGTGTCTGATGACCCTGGTCTACAGTGTCAAAGTAAAGAAGGAGTCCTGTAAACAAAGTGCTCCAGGACTGCACAGAACTGGTTTGGACTACGCACAGACACTCTCTGCCTTCAGAGACAAAGGAATTTGGTGTGTAAAAAGGGGGACCCAGACCCCAGAACTTTAGATCACTTCTGGGAATCAAGACAAACCTTTGCCAAGGAGAAGAACCAAGGAAGCTGCAAGGAGAAGACTGTCCCTGTGCTGTGCTGTTGGGGTTGGCCTGCAGTGGTTACTTTATTTGCCAAGGAAAGGAGAAAAGGAATTTTGTATGTAATTTTGCAATCTTGAAGAAGAATATACAGGGGCTTGAACTGAGCTTGCCTCCTGCCTGAAGTCTCAGGGATACAAGACTTCACCACCAGCTCCCCTGAATTCCCTTGCTGTGGAATTATGCCTGCAGGGAGGTGCCTACTGTTGTTTGGGCCCTCTGAGAAGACTGCGAGACGCTGGGAGCTGGAAGCGAGACGCAATGAGGAGAAGCGTGCAGCCGCTGCACCAGTTGCCGTTGCATCGCAGAAGACGCATGCGCCGCTGCAGCTGTTCACCATTGCATCATCGACAAAACGTGTTGCATCAGCGGAGAAGCGTGTCGCCGCCACAGAGGTTGCCGTCGCATTACCGGAGAAGTGTGTCCCAGGGCCTGTTGTGGCTCAGACGTTACCGAGTTCGCCGCACGGCCGTTGGGGGGCATCACATCCATTGTTGTTGCATTGCACCGAGACGCCATTTTCTCGCATCGCACTGGATCGTCGCATCCCGTCAAGGTGCCATCTTGTCGCTTTGCACCGGATCACAGTAAGAAACCGATGCATCATCTCCTGTCCAGTAAGGAACCGACATATCCCCTCCCCTGCGCTGCAGTAAGGATCAGACACATCACCTCTCCCGAAGCAAGGAACCGATGCATCACCTTCCCTGCTACCCTTTTGTTGTTTTGCACGACGCATCCAAGGTAATTTGAGAGTAAAGTGTTGCATTTACCATCTACATTGAACGGAACTATTTTCTACCATTCTGAAGCCTATATTTTTTATTGCAATACTGTGGATTTTTGTTGTTTGGTATTGTGTTAAGTCTAGTAAAGATTACTTATTTTTCTAAACTGGTGTGGTGTCCATTTGTCGTGTTTTCACTATATTACTGTATGTGCCCACAAATGCTTTACACACTGCCTCTGAGATAAGTCTGTCTGCTCGTGCCAAGCTACCAAGAGGGTGAGCAGGGATTATTTTAGGAGTGTACCCCCTTACCATGACAAGAAGCAAGGGTCCCTTTTAGGTCAAAGGTACCTACCTCTGCCAACTAGAGACCCCCAGTTCTAACAGTACCCAAGAGGAACCTCTGCTCTGCTGAGCTTGCCCTGCCAGAGGTCCCCCGCTTCCACAGAAGTAGAACAGGGGGGAGAGCTGTTTCCTACATCGCTGCCAAGACCTGTAACAAGCTCCCCATGAACATCAGATGCTCTCCAACCCTGCACATATTCAGGAAGTACCTCAAGACCTGGCTCTTCGACTGATCCGGAGCTCCCTCCCCCCCCCACCAGAGTAGTGAGCTATATAAACCTGTGATTGATTGATTGATTGATTGAATCTGTGGAAAGTGGTTTGCTATACATTTAGCAAAACTCACTAATATGGTAATACAAATTCTTTACACAATAAATTCTTGTTCATCAGCAATAGCAAAACTCTTGTGAAATTTAGAACCGATAAAAGGAGAAAACCATGTTGAAACAAATTATTTCCAATATATTCCTCATTGTATTTCAACATTTGCAGTAGTGTCACATTTATTAATTTGCAATAATATACTCACTGAAATTGTGATAATACTGTGAAGGCTCAATGATCTCTACTTGAGGGCCAGAGTAAAGGTGTGATGACATCCCTTGCTCCTTTTTTCAGACTGAAATTGCAGAAGTTGTGACCATGATGCCACTTTTCTTTAACCTGTGGGCAGAACATTGGGTCATTATGCTGATGAATCATGAAAGCGAAAAGCAAACTAATTACCAAACCGTTCATCCCTTGCTTCATTTACACGTTTCGGCCCATCCAATTTGACAAAGGATCACTATCCTGCCTCCTATTCCCAAATATGGTAGGAAGATTGAAAAAGGCCGAAATGAAACCTCCTTCGATTCCAACCAAGCTGCCCTAAAGGGAATGTTTTGCCCAAGATTATGAATGCACTTTCTATGGTTTACTAAATCCAGGGCCAACACTCTTTTCCTCCTGTCCTCTTATATCTACTATTCAAGTGGTGTCCTTTTCCATGCTTACCATTTTTTGTCATCGTCAGTCTTGTCCAGTCTACTTTTCAACTCTACTATGTTACGGGATTGATTTTTTAACATTACCATCTACATGCAAATGAACAATGGAAGTTCTAAAAACAGTCACACATTTCAATCCATCTACAATCTTTTAGTTTAAATGTAAAATGATTTTTTAGTGACGGGATTGTGGTGTGCTAAAGTATGCACACATGCCAGGCAGAACCCACCACATTAGTCAGGGTAAGCTAGATACACACCACAGATAACCTGTTCCCGCCGTCATGTAGCTTGGCGCAGAGCCGGTAGACTTATCTATAGAGGCAATGTGTAAAGCATGTGTGCAACACACAAATGTAGTAACACAATGAACACACCACAAAAAGAGACTTCACACAGGGTTGTAAAAATAGACTTCTATTTTCTAAACAAATCAGGACCAAAATGACATAAATCAAATAAGTACTTTTTAAATGCTCTCAATAATGCATTCGTTTTTAATTGTGTAAAAAATATGTTTCTTTTTTTAACCGACACTCTATGATAATGCAAAGATAAAGATTCCTATCAGGGGTTGGCGAGGACAAACTCTTGTAACGTTAATAATATGGTTATGATGGTTCAGGCAGTTTTCATTTCTAGGAGGCGGTTGCACACCTACATTTGGTGTCCTTCACGGAGGTTCCCCCCAGAAATGCAGAACCCAGAATAACCCCGAGTACAGTCGAGTCTAAAGCCCTCGGGTTGTAGCTTCCAGGCAAAGACCGACCACAAGCGAGCTCTGGATGGCTTCAGTAGGTGTGAGTGTGACCCCCAGACTCCAGACACACAAGGCGAGGGGTCAGTGCAGTTTCCCATGACCAGGGAAACTTAAGAAGGTACAGCCGCATGCGAGCAAGACCTCGTAGGTCTGATATCAGTTTGACAATACCTTGCGGCTGGAGCAGCAGGGAGCCAGGTGGGCTGTACTGGGCTTGAGGTGCCGGGTTTTTAGGAACCCGGTGGTGCCAGGGAATAACACCCGAAGACCTCTGAGTTCCCCTTGTTTCGGACCACAGAAACACGGAGTCTTCTAGTCGCAGTCAGAGATCAAGTTTTATTGATAGCTACCAAGTAACACGTGTCCTAGAAGCACGACAAACACGGGTCATGTGTTCTCAGGAGACTGTTCGTTTTTACAGAACCCGCCTTCTCCTTATATACGAAAATAATAGCTGCAAGCAAGAATTCTTGAGTTTATGATATGGCTATACACATATTTCTACAATAATACGAAAGAGCGAAGTCATGTAGGCAAGCCCGTATTTTAGATGTCCAATTCGTGATAGATTACCTAGCCAGGCCCGGAACTCCCATCAGATATCGATGAAACATCAATAAAGGAAGGTACCACCCAGTCATAAAACTGGCCACAAACAAGGAGTATGGACAGGTGCATGTTTGTAGAAAGCGTGGTCTGTATGTAGTGAATGGTTTGAGGAATGTTATGTATTGATGCTATCGTACTTGGCCACTGGGCGAGGGGCTGCCCAAACAGGTTTTGCTAAAGGCAATGGAGTCAGTTGGGACAGGTCAGGGGGAAGTCAGGGAAGGTGGACGTGTCCTTTTAGATCAAGCTCGACCTTTAATTGACTTATCATGAGGGCAAGACACAAGATGGATGTCGTTCACAAAATGGAGTCTAAGGGATCGGGACGGAAACTACGATTCGGGGGTGTTAGCATGTCTCGATCATGATGTAAATGCATAGGAATGATGTCCTAATCATTATCGGTTCGTCGATACCAAATTCGTCATGGTACGTTGATATTTTGTGACACGGTATTGGACCTCTATATCGGGATAACAACAGGGTCCAGATTTTCAGAACCACAGGCTGTCCTCACTTAGTTGAGGCATCCTCATTAGTCTGCTGGCCAGCACATGGTTCTGCTGCAGGACAAACTCTCTCCCGGCCAGCTCTTCAACAGACGCACAGCACTGGTTTCCCCCTCTTGATGCCATTGCTGACGTCACAGGGCCTCTCTGTTGCCGGGGCAACATGTGGCTCATAGGAATGCGGCTATACGGCTCCGCGCACATAGCCTGCGCAGCACGAAGCAAGAATGGTTGACACGCAGTCCATCTGTGTGAAACTTCACCTCACAGAGTGCTTGGGGGCTTGGTGCACTAAGACAGAGTAGCTCTAATCAAGCAAGACAAGTGCTGGTCCTAAGTGAGGCAATTGACCTGGCACTGCAGTCAACTCCTAGTCCTTAACCCCTTCCATGCTGATGACGAGCTCAGCTCGTCATCAGCATTACCTACCCTGTGCGGATGACAAGGTGAACTCGTCACTCAACATGTTGTTTTTGAAATTCCAGCACACAGCGGGAAAACCGCTAGCGTGCAAGTGGTTAATAAAAACTGTGAATACACCATGCATTGATCATGCCAAAGACCTGCTGCCGGACTCACCAGCTGCAGAGTCACACTGCAGGGGCACACGGGGGAATCTTTGATGGCCCTGAGATCCCGAAGAACAGGGGGAAAGTCAACAAACCCTTGGAGAAGACTTGTGGGGCATAAAAGAGGGCCGCAAGTTTCATACCAGCACATCAAGGCAAGTTGCAGAATGGCAGTCCCTCCTGCAGCCCAGCACTTAGCCAATCCAGCAAAGAAGTTAGCAAAAATGGAGATCCCTCCTGGCAGCATAGAAGTACTCCAGGCAATGTGAAGATGTAGACCCAGCAGCGCCTGGTTACAAGTCCCAAGCAGTGTTTGATTAGATGGGGTCAGCGCCCCAGTACTTATACATAAAAATGACTTTGATGTAGACGGTGACTTCAAAAGAACACTCTGAAGTGGACAAGGATTCTTTTCAACCCAGCTATGGCTCCAGACTATCAGAAGGGGGTAAATCATCCCCGTGTATGGGGCAGGACACAACTGACTTAGAGGTAAGTGTGAACCACCTCTCCCTCCTCCTGCCCGGGAAGACTATCAGTATGCAGATTAATGCAGATGTATACCCTGTCACACACAGCCCTTACTGTAATGTGGCTGTCTAGAGGGAATGCACAAAGTGAAGCTGTTATCCAACCCAGATGAGTATTGTAGAAAGGCTGTCAGGCATACAGAGTTATAAGCACCGAAAAATGCCCACTTTCGAAAACTGGCATTTCTAAAATAGTAATGTGAAATACATTTTCGCCAGTAAGGAGGATTTATCACTACCATTCTAAAGATACCAAACATGGCAAAGCTACTCCTTTCTGATCATGAATTATTACTTAAAGGTATATAAGGGAATTCCCAATGTTAGCATACAAGAGTACTAAGCCTCATGCAGTGTAAAACGACATAGGCTGTTTGTCTCTACCAGGACATGCAAAAAATAAAAGTATGTCCTGCCTTTTGCTTACACAGCACCCTGCCCATAGGGCTCCCTTCAGCCTACCACAAGGGTGACCTATGTGTAGTAAAAGGGGAGTTTAAGGCTTGGCCAATGTTGGACTTGGCCCTTTTTGCAGGGTCATCCCTGAACTTTTTGCCTTCCTCCTGTATTTTGTCCAACCTGTTTTTGTTGGTTTGTATGGCTCTGGGCACTTTACCACTACTGATCAGTGTTAAAGTGCATATGCTCTCCCTGTGGTAAAATTGATGTATGGATTAGTGTTTCCAGGTTTGGCTGATTTGGTTTACTTGTCAGACCCTAGTACAGTGCACTGTGTGTGCCCACGGCTTACAAATCAAAAGATGCTGGTGAACTTGCAGCACTGGTTGTGCCACCCACTAGAGTAGCTTGTAAAGTGTGTCTCAGGCCTGCCATTGCAGAGCCTGTGTGCAGTCTGGTACTGCCATGTTGACTGGCAAGTGCACTCACTTGCCAGCCCCTAAACCTTCCCTTTTCTTTATATCAGTCACCCCTGTGGTAGGGTGCATTGGCAGTATAAGGTAGGACATGCCCTGATGTATGTGGTATATCCTGATAGTGAATTACAGTCATTTTTGTTTTTTGTTATTGCAAGGCTACCTGTTCCCCTTAGGCCAGAATGGGCAGTTTGATTATAACATCTTATAATCCTATCTGACTCAGGGAACTAGGTAGAAATTGAGTTTAGTATGCCTGAACTCAGAATGATAAAATACATCTTTTAGTGAAGTTGATTTATTATTCTGTGTTTGAAAATACCACTTTTAGAAAGTAGGTATTTTCTTGCCTAACTATCCAAGCCTGCCTCTGCTAGGTTGTGAATTCCTTGTCCGGAGTTTGAGTGACAGGGGATGGGGGATTCCAGGTGACAGGGTGAGTCAGCACAGGGCTGAATAAAGAGATCTGCATATAGATGGGTGGAAGGAGTTGCACATGGGACCTGAATAGGGCTGGACCTGCCTTCCACAATGCTGGCTCCACCTCCTGTGGTGTGTCTGATGTCCCTGGCCCACAGTGTCAAAGGAAAGAAGGAGTCTTGTCAACAAAGTGCTCCAGGTCTGAGCAGAACTGGTTTGGACTAGGCACAGACACTCTCTGCCTTCAAAGATTAAATGAGTATAAAAGAGGGGACACAAACCCCCAGAACTTTAGATCACTTTTGGGAAACAAGAAGAAACCTTTGCTGAGGACAGAAGCCAGAGAGACTGAGGAGAGACTATCCCTATTTGTGAGGGATTGGCCTGCAGTGGTTGCCTGACTGCCAAAGAGAGGAGTAAGGAGTTTGTGCTACTTTCATTCAACTTGTGAAGTATCTCCAAGGGTTTCAGATAGAGCTTGCCTTCTGCTGAAGTATCAGGGAAAACAGACTTCACCCACCAGCTCCCCAAGAGGTCTTTGGAAGTGCCTGCAGTTGTGTTGGGTTTTCTGAGGCACTGCGTGTTGCAAGGAGCTGGAAGCACGACTCATGAAGAAGCGTGTCGCCGCCGCTGTCGCTTCACAATACGAAAGTGTCTAGCATCGCCTGAGAATAGGATAAACGTCGCACCAGACGCCAGTGCAACATCTGAGAAGCGTGTCGCCACCGCAGCTGCCGTCGTCGCATCGCTGGAAAAGTGTGCTGCTGCTGCCGCTGTCGTATTGCATTGCCGAAGCGCCTCGCCTCACCGAAGAAGAGTGTGGCCGTCGCATCAGACGCCGTTGCATCATCGGAGAAGCGGGTCACAGGGCCTGTTGCGGCTCAGAAGAATCTTTGAGTCGCTGCACGGCCCTCAGGCATGCACGCATTGTTGTCGCATCAAGAAGGAGACACCATTTTGTTACATTGCACCGGATCTTCATCGCATCACGGCGCTGCTGGTTGCATCGCCACGGAAGCGCAGTAAGAAACTGATGCATCACCTCCACACGTGGAGAAGAACCGACGCATCCCCTACGCAGCAGTAGGTAACCGATGCATCACCGTTCTTGCGTGTAAGGAACCAACACATCACTTTCCCTGCAAAACTTTTGTTCTATAGCATTACGCATCAAAAGGTACATTGAAGTTAAAGTGTCGCATTTACCATCAAAAGAGAACTAAGCTATTTGTACCATTTTAAAGAACAGTATTCTGGATTTTTGTTGTTTGTGGTCTTGTGTTAAGTCTATATAAAAATACTTATTTTTATACTACAACTTGTGTGGTGTCCATCTGTAGTGTTGTCACTGGGTTACTGTATGTGTTCACAAATGCTTTACACACTGCCTCTGAGACAAGCCTACCTGCTTGTGAAAGCTACCAAGGGAATGAGCGGGGGTTATTTTAGGAGTGTATCCCCTTACCGTGACTAAACACAATTTTATTTATTTATTTATGTATTAAGTTTGTAGAGCGCGACAGCTACCCGTAAGGGTTTCCCGGCGCTAATTGACCGAAAGCAACCTGAAGACAAAACAAGGAACTACTGATTAAAAAGCCAAGTCTTCACAGCCCTTCGAAAGCAAGCATGGCTGCCCTCCATGCGAATGGCTAGAGGGAGGGAGTTCCAAAGGGTCCCTATTTGCTCAAAGGTACCTACCTCTGCCAACTAGAGACCCCCAAATCTAATAGCCAGTAATTTTAAATGCCAAGTCGAAGTTGCAGTAAGCTGCACAATCAGGCCCTGCAGTGCCAGGCCTGAGACAGGTTTGAAAGGCTACTTCTGTGATGGCACAATCAATGCTGCTGGACCACCAGTAGGATATCATTTAAAGGCCCTAGTGTGTATTGTAGACTACTTTACAAGAGACTTACAAGTAATTCAAGTATGCCAAAGAGCTGTAAACCAATTATACCATGTTTAGGAGAGACAGCACATGCACTTTAGCACAAGTTATCAGTGGTAAAGTGCCTAGAGTTCAAAAACCAACAAAAGGTCAGAAAAAAGGGAGGAGGAAGGAAACAAGTTGGAGCTAGCCCTGCAGAAAGGGCCAGGTCCAACATGGTGTAACTACAACTTTATCAAAAGGAAAAATACAAAGGGAAAAAAACACTTACCTCCTTGCCGAGTTTCCCTCCTCAGTTGTCCCTTGTTATCTCTCCATCCAGAACCAGAAAGAACACCGGCTCCCTTTCCTAAGCCAATCACAATGCTGCAATGCAGCATTTTGATTGGTCTGAGCACTGTGGATCGGTGCTCAGACAGGGAATGGGAGGATGGCATGTTCCTCGCCAGGCAGTGTAATGCAGCCTGGTGGGGAAGATGCAAAGTGTGGAGGACTGTTTGGCCACCCCGCCTTAGTGGAGGAGCCGCCACTGGACATTCCATTACAAAACTAAAGTCTTGTTAAAAGAGAAGGACAGCTTCATTGCTACCATAAAAGGGAAAACATGTCAATGAAATTGAGAAAGTGCAGTGACCAATTTTCCAAACAGGGATTACTGGACAGCCTTCTCCAATCTTCAGACATAAGCTGGTCATAGGCATCCAACCAGGGCAGTGGGGCCTAAGGAATTGAAACTCTATACCAATGGTCTTCAAACTTTATACTGCATCCAGATCACATGTAAAACAGTTTCACAGTGGCCACCAAAATAACAAATCCTCAAAAATAAAATGTTACATACTACAAGCAAGTTAAATAATTTTATGAGGCTTAAGTACACAGTTTCTAATAGGCTGATTTGCTGTAGCGCTTTCAACTTTGCATGCTAGATTTATGAAAGTTAAAATATAGCAGGTCAATCATTTAAAGTGAGAATTGTTTAGACGGAATACTCTGCCTTACTACTTTCTAAAAAAATAAATCCTATGTATGACACTAAAACAATATTGTTAGCAAAGGAGCCAAAACATGTAAAAAACTTAATGGGTGTCAAAGAAATTTTAACATACATTGATTTTTATGTGTTGCATTTATTTTGCCAGAATTTGTACCAAGATGCCAACTGGCTCCATGCCATTTGTGACACCCAAAGCTAGTCCTGCTTTTCTGCAGAAAGCACTTTGGATGCTGGAAGTTTTGAGTCCATCCTTACAATTTAAATATGATACTACAAGCTCCAAAATGCAATGTTGGCTAAGGACTGTCTGAAGAAGGTGCATAAGCAATGGTACTACTTGGTAGATTTGAACATATTTCACAATATAAACATCGCAGTGTTGTCCCTTTTAAAGGTACAGTGAAAGGCGTGAGTGCCAACAACCTATTGGCAGACCTGGCACATTAAAAGTTTGAACACAATTCAGTATCAGAAATGAGGAGATGCCTTGGGGTTTTATCAAGAGCCACCCTCCCCCATCGAAATCTACTACCAGCCTGCACACGACCGGCAAACGTGTTACAAATGACCTAATACAGAGTGGTTCACCTTCACTCCTTCCTTTCAATAACATCATAGTTCTGTTTTTCAGCATCTTTAACCCTGCTCCCCAGATGCATTCTAAAAGCTCTTCGTGGGCAGAGCATGGCACCGCCTGACATAAAGTCATGTGGTAGATGTCAAAAAGAATACACGTGCAAAAAAGATCAAGTAACACCTTTTGTAGAGAGGGAAATCGAATTTCCCTCAGGATGGTACAGACAACTGCACATCTCCAGCCTGACTCGAGGCAAAACTTGGGCCTTGCCAGAAGAGCAGTCCCCAATGTGAACTGGTGGTTGGTAATGGTGTCCACTGGCACTCATTTTTGGGGACCAGCACTTGTTTTTCCTCAACATGCTTTGATCCAGAGCTAGAGAAAAATACAAACGGGATAGAAGGAGAAGACGGAAAAATAGTGACAAAGGTGGAAAGCAGGATTGAAAAGCAACCAGCATGAAAGACATCAAAAGGCAGGAAGAGTTGAGCGACGGAAGAAAGAAGCCTGAGGCGCAAGCAAGACTAGCTAGCATTAGTATTCGGTACCCTGACCTTCAATCTCGCCAGCCGCGGTTCTGAACAAAACTTTGGGCCCGGCACTTACCTTTTTAAAAAAAAAAAAAATTAACGACTGTAGAAAATGTGTTGAAAGTTTTAGACCAACGGTCCAAGCTGCAAAGCTTTCGAAATCCTCACACCAGCTTCTCAGCATGCCATCTGCCTTTCAGCGAGCTCCGAGCTGAACATCTGTTTGGTATTTTAAGTTCTCTGTGGGCGCAAGCACAGAAAAATGTTCTGTTTTTTAAAGAGGAAAGCGAGGTGTGAATTTATATTTTGTGGACAGGGGAGGACGTCGTATCAGGTAATTCGGGAAGATTTCCTGCAGACTAGTGACTCAAAAAAAGGCTGATCGCGTTACTCGACAGACTCTGTCCCAACCCTATCGGCCTTCTGAGGAAAAAACACATTTCCAACTTTTTCATCAACAATTTCTTTAGCTCAGGCTTGCATCGCAGACTCCCTTTCCCAAGTATGAGAAGTCCACTCTTCGCTTTGCACAGCAAAGAACGCTGCCCTGGGATTTTGGATTCACCCATAGGAAGGGCAAGGAAACAGGTCCTCTGCGTCTATGCACTCGCGCTCTGGAACAAACTCCTCTATGAAGCAGTCAATGCCTCCTGCAATTTTGGAGGGAATTAAAAACCCTCTTTTTCTGGCATAATCTTCCTCTACCCAATTTACACAACCCATCTGTCACATGTTCCCCACCCAAGATATCATTCCCCATCTTTCCTTCCCGGTCGCGCAGACAACATGGTCCTCATTCTCAGAGGCTCTGGTATTTTGAGTGGTAAAAGCTGTAGTACTGGATGAGGTGTTTACTGGGTGTGGCATTACCTCCCAGAGTTTCGTTCTGTAGCTCCCAGAGGCGAATAAGGCAATAATATGGCATGTTTTCCCTTGTTCTGCAGCAGAAAACTTGAAATCTTTTAATTGTTCCAATAAAAATTCAGCATGGCTCCTCCGCTAAGACGGAGGGGTGCCACCCCACTTTAAAATGATAATAACAATGTGTTATTATCCTTTTATTTTTCTACTGTGAGGCAGGTTTACAGGGTGAGGGTAGGGCTGGGCTGTCGTCTCAGCCAGCAGGGGAGGAGTGGTTGTGGTAATTAAGTGTGCATGATGGTTTGGCCAGCCCTCTTGGGCTGGCCAAACAGTCATGCGCGCTTTGCATGTAATCCACCAACTGTATTGTACAACCTGGGTGGAGAACATTCACAGGCTCAAGTCTCCATCTGAGCGCCCAACCACGATGCTCAGACCAACCATGACGCTGCTACTACCAGGACAGCAGCGTTGTGATTGGCTTTGGGGAGCCTGTGTGTGCTTCCTGCTTCGGGCTGGAACAAAAGAGGAGGTTATAGGTGAGGCGGCGACTGGCAGCAAGGTAAATTACTAAATGTATTTTTCTATCCCACCCCGCCCCACCTGTACAACTCGGAGGCAGCCACACCTTTACAAATTTCACCAAGTCTTGCATGACAAAATGTATATGGGGTTAAAAAACACTATGGACTCTGATTACGAGTATGAAGGATTTCGATGTGGCAATGTGGGGGGGGCAGGAGGCCAGAATTTACATTTGCAGTCAGCATTGCAAGTTAGTTCCTATTGAATGGGGACTAACTGTGCATTCCCTCTCTTTCCAGGTGAAATTCCAGATGGATCTACCAATTCCATGGTGATTAAAACTCAGGTACAATATGCTCTAAGAAGGTGGTAAATATGGGTGGGGTCTGTTAGGTGGGCTTGGTGTTGAGGGGAAGTGTGTCTTCCCTATGCCTTAAGAAGGTGTGGGCCAGATATGAGATCCTGGAGTGGTGTGGCTCACTGGTTAGAGGCGGGAGACCCGTAAGCAGAGAACGGCCTGGGACCAGGGTTCAATTCCCGACGCGGCAGGGTCGTGGACCAGAGTCAAAACGGACTTGATAATTCTCGCCTCGGTGCCTACTCTAACCAGGGAACACACTCGGCAACTCTGGGCATTAACAGCCTGATTCATGAAGGTACCCTTTTGCGAGTCTCTAATAGCGATTCATAGCGAATCGCTATTGAGGACTCGCAAAACGGTATTCATGTAGGAATTGCTAAATAAATAGCGATTCCTACATATTCTCTATTTGCGAGTAGCAAATTGCTACTCGCAAATAAGGAATAACTCCCCATTCATTCCTATGGGCCAAAAGGCCCATAGGAATGAATGGGGAGTATCCCTTATTTGCGAGTAGCAATTTGCTACTCGCAAATAAGATAGCGATTTAAAGGGTGCCAGGGGTGTCCAAAGGACACCCTGTAGCACCCCTGAAATGCTAATTGAAACAGGTGTTGCGCACACACATGTCCAAGGGACATGTGTGTGTGCAACATGCAACTTAGAAAAATGCTTTTAAAAGCATTTTTCTAAGTTTTTGCTATTTACCGAGAGGTCTGACCTCTCGGTAAATAGCGGCCCAAAATTGCTAATTCGCAATTCTTAAATGTGTCATGAATAGCATTTAAGGAATCACTAATAGAGATTCCTTAAATGCTAATCCTCGCATGTTTGCTAATTCTTTATTAGCGATTTTTGCATTTGGGATTGTGAATCCCAAAAGCAAAAATTGCACTCGCAAAGGGCCAGATTCTGAGAATCTGGCCCTTTTGCGAGCGCATTTACCTTCATGAATCAGGCTGTAAGCTTGCCTCATCTCTACAACGGCCCCCCACAGACGCCGGAGATGCCTGGTTTCACCCTGGAGATACCCAGAAAGGGAGCATCTCACAGGGAAAACCAGGACGGGTTCCCCAGCGGTCTTCAGCGCCAGGATACTCCATGGAGTCGCAGTGCGCTTTACAAGTACACCCACATTTACATTTACTTGCAGCACAATCGTAAAGTACTTTTACTGGCTAGAATTTCCTGCCAGCAAAACCAGCCTGGTGTTCCCGCTCCCAGAAAAGTTGATGGCAAGACTTTAGGCAATTCGTAATCAGAAGGAAGTGAATAACACTTCTGAGGTGAGGGCTTTGCTTAGTCATAATCGGGCCGATTTTTGGTAATTTCACATCCACTGTGAGTTAGATTTACTAACATTTGGTGTAGGTTTTGCATCACAAAAGTGATGCAAAGGAGCAAAAAAAATGTTTTTATTTACTTTCGAGTGAAAACTTGTTTTGCGGTGGAAAGTTTCCTAAAAGTAACATAAAGCAGTACCTTGTACTGATTTGCGTTACTGATTACTAAGGGGGCATTCCATGGGTTGTACATGGGTGTTCCTATGACTACCACCTGTGGTTTTTGATGCAAAACCCTATCTATCAAAAATTTGAGACAGTTTTGCATAAAAAATATATAAACATTTGAAATCAGGCATTAAAAAGAGAAATGTTTTGATTTCTCCTTTTTTCCCAACTTTGCATGTGTGCTACACTGTGCATCCCACATACAATGTAGGAAACGTTTTAAAGCTGGTCTATGCACAGTATTTTGCACTCGAAGGGCACCCTTCCTGTACAAAACCTATGCTAGGCTAACGCACACATCATTGCACTATGGAGCAAAGGTTTGTGCGAGGAGCTCGGCAGCTACATCTGTGTCGGCACTAGGGAGAGTGGAGTGCCACATCTCTGTAGATATGGTGTTCTGCCCTTTCCCAATTACTCAATGCAGCGCAGGATTTTTGGCAGCTGCGCTGCGTTGCGTAAGAATTTGGTAAATGTGCCTCTGTGATTGCAATTGGCTGCAAACTCCTATTTCCATTTGATTCGAGATTTACTCACAACTTGGATTTCCAGTCAGCATCTCATCACCTAACTCCTCCAGCCTGTCTTCGGCAGAAGCGGTCGCTCCCCCCTGGCCCCTGGCATCTCCTGGTATCGTAGCGCTGCTCTCGCCGCTGCTGCCATAACGATCCTGTGCCTGTGCCTCCTGGTATTGTAGCGCTGCTCTCCCTGCTGCTGCCTTAACGATTCTATGCCTGTGCCTTTAATCTGTGCTTACCTGCGCCTGGCATTGCTGTAATTATTGTCTGTGCCTGTGTGTATTCCTGGCGCTCCACCGCTCGCATTGCCTGCATTGGTCCCTGAGGCTGCCTGACTGTGCCCACGGCAGTATTTGCCATTATTCACCCCCAATATCGTCGTGTTTGCATTGTTTGTGTTGCTGCCATTTTGTTGTGCCTCCATCCCGTCCCTCCCCCCACGCTACCGCCTCCCTGCTGCCCCTCCCACCCACTGGCTATCAGGAACGTCCCGTCCTGCGCATCACTGTGACCAGCCTGTCTTCGGCAGAAGCGGTCGCTCCCCCCTGGCATCTCCTGGTATCGTAGCGCTGCTCTTGCCGCTGCTGCCATAACGATCCTGTGCCTGTGCCTCCTGGTATCATAGCGCTGCTCTCCCCGCTGCTGCCTTAACGATTCTATGCCTGTGCCTTTAATCTGTACCTGAATTTAATCTGTGCTTACCTGCGCCTCGCATTGCTGGAATTATTGTCTGTGCCAGTGTGTATTCCTGGCCCTCCACCGCTCGCATTGCCTGCATTGCTCCCTGAGGCTGCCTGACTGTGCCCACGGCAGTATTTGCCATTATTCACCCCCCAATATTGTCGTGTTTGCATTGTTGTGCCTCCAGCCCGTCCCTCCCCCACGCTACCGCCTCCCTGCTGCCCCTCCCACGCTCCGCCCACCTCCTCTCTCCATTTATGACAGATACCTCTACGCGCAGCGGTCACGCGCAGCGGTTGCGCCCCATGCGCGCCGAAGGCGCGCCAAAGGTAAGCCCGTCTACGCCCGTCCGCGCCTGGACCGCGCCCAGCGCCTGACCCCCTGGTCCCCGCAAACCGCACTCCTCCCGCATAACGTACGACGCCACTACCCTCAGCGCCCTTAACCCTGGACGCACCCCACAATGCTACGAAGCTGCCCCAGGACATACCCATGGTCCTTTCACCTGCCACTCCTGCAAATTTACCAGCGTCAAGATCCATACCACATCCACTAACTCCAAACACAGCTCCGACTCTAACCACCTGAAGTGCATCCTACTGAACACCCGCTCAGTCCACAGACACGCAACTGAACTCTGCGACCTACTCGACACTGCTTCACCGGACGTCGCCTTCCTTACAGAAACCTGGATGAACGCATCATCAACACCCGACATCGCCACAGCAATCCGGACACTTACAAGATCACCCGAAAAGACCGCACCAATCAAACAGGAGGAGGCATCGCCATCGTCCATAAGAACACCATCAAAATCACGACCAGCTTCGACGATAACCTTGCAACCGCCGAACACCTCCACTTCCAGATCCACAACGACCCTAGGACCACACTTAGAGGCACCCTCATCTACCGGCCCCCAGGAACCCGTAAACAATTCAGCGAAGACATCATTGACTTCATCAGCCCACATGCCCTCGCCTCCGAGAACTACATTCTACTAGGAGACCTCAACTTCCACCTGGAAAAGAAAAACGACAGCAACACCACTACCCTCCTTGACAACCTGGCCAATCTCGGACTCAAACAACTTGTTGACACCCCCACCCATGTAGCCGGACATACACTCGACCCAATCTTCACTTCCAGCAAATACATTTACTTCGATCGTACCACTGATCTCCACTGGACGGACCACAGCTGTGTTCACTTCAGCTACAAATTCACCTCGACCCACAACCACCCACAACCTATTCCTCGAAGAAACTGGAACAAAATCACCACCGACCAACTCCTCACATCGCTCAACCAAAACCCACCCGCCCTCCCATCGGACCCAAACCATGCTGCCACCAAACTCAAACAATGGATCACTCACAGCGCTGATGAATTAGCACCCCTGAAAAACCATCACACCAAACAGGACAGCAAAAAGGCCCCCTGGTTCAACGATGACCTTAAGAAATCCAAGAAGCTATGCCGTACTCTCGAGAAAACATGGAGAACAAACCCAACCACCGACAACATGACCGCCTTCAAGGCAGCCACCCGCAAACACCACCAACTGATTCGATCCACCAAGAAATCAGCATTCAAGAATCGACTCGACAATAACGCCCATAACAGCAAGGAACTATTCAACATAGTCAAAGAATTCACCAACCCCACCGCAGCCTCAAACGACATCACTCCCTCCCAAGACCTCTGCGATTCGTTATCCTCCTTCTTCTACAACAAAATGCCGACATACATAACAGCTTCGAGAACATTGCCAACGAACAATCCTCTCCACCCCCCTCCGAACCTAATCCGCCTTCTAACAAACTCAGCGCCTGGAACCCAATTACCACTGAAGACACCATCCGCCTAATGAACTCCATCCACTCTGGCTCGCCAACCGACCCCTGTCCCCACCACATCTTCAACAAAGCAGACTCCATCATCGCATCCCATCTCCGTGATGTCATCAACTGCTCCTTCAACTCTGCCACCTTCCCAGAAAGCTGGAAACACGCCGAAGTCAGCGCCCTCCTGAAGAAACCCACAGCTGACCCCTCTGAACTTAAAAACTACCGCCCCATATCCCTCCTCCCATTCCCTGCCAAAGTCATTGAGAAAGCCGTCAATAGCCAGCTCGCCGCCTTCCTTGAATCCAACAACTCCCTCGATCCCTCACAGTCCGGCTTTCGAGCCAAACACAGCACCGAAACCGCCCTCATCGCAGCTACATACGACATCCGAACACTACTGGACAATGGAGAAACAGTGGTCCTCATTCTACTCGACCTCTCCGCCACCTTCGACACAGTCTGTCATAGCACCCTCATACAACCCCTCAGCAACATCGGCATACAAGGAAAAGCCTTGGACTGGATCATCTCGTTCCTAACTGGAAGAACTCAAAGAGTCCAACTTCCCCCTTTCAAATCAGAGGCCACCGAAGTCATCTGCTGTGTACCACAAGGATCATCACTCAGTCCCACCCTCTTCAACGTTTACATGAGCCCCCTCGCATCCATCGCGCGTCAACACAACCTTAACATCATCTCCTACGCTGACGACACCCAGCTGATCCTCTCCCTCACCAAAGACCCTATCACCGCCAAAACCAATCTTCACGAAGGCATGAAAGAAGTAGCCGAATGGATGAATAACAGTCGCCTAAAACTTAACTCAGACAAAACGGAGGTGCTCATCCTAGGATCATCCCCCTCTGCCTGGGACGACTCATGGTGGCCTTCGGCTCTGGGCACAGCAACCCATACCCACAGACCACGCACGCAACCTTGGCTTCATCCTAGACTCCTCACTCTCAATGACCAGACAAGTCAACGCCGTCTCATCCTCCTGCTTCAACGTACTTCGTACGCTCAAAAAAATGTTCCGTTGGATCCCCTCCGAGACAAGAAAAACTGTCACCCACGCAATGGTCACGAGTCGACTGGACTACGGAAACACCCTCTACGCCGGAATCACAGCCAAATTACAGAAAAAACTTCAACGCATCCAAAACGCATCAGCGAGACTCATTTTGGACATCCATCGCCAAGATCACATTACCGGCCACCTGAAAGATCTTCACTGGCTCCCCATCAACAAGAGGATAACGTTCCGTCTCCTCACCCACGCACACAAGGCCCTTTACAATGTAGGACCCGAATGCCTCAACGCCCGACTATCCTTTTACACTCCCTCCCGCCAACTAAGATCCGCCAATCAAGCCCTCGCCGCAGTTCCGCGTATCCAAAGATCCACCATGGGAGGTAGGTCCTTCTCCTACCTGGCGGCCAAGACCTGGAACTCACTCCCCACTCACCTCCGCCTTACACAGAACCACATCTCCTTTAGAAAAGAACTTAAAACCTGGCTATTCGATAAATAATTAACCCCCTCCCCAAGCGCCTTGAGACCCTCTGGGTGAGTAGTGCGCTATATAAATTCTTGAACTTGAACTTGAACATTGCCAGTTTATTCTCATTGAATGGGGAATAACTTTTCATTCATTTCCCTCAATGTTCCTTGTGTTCTGTGATAACAACCTGTAGTAGCGTAAGCTGCATTTCAAAGGGTCATCTTCACCCTAAGGCCGCCTTTTATACTAATGCAGACCTCCATGCCTACATAGAGGCTATCAAAATAAACAAATCAAATACATTAAAAAGAGATACGAAACAGATATGTTCTAACTTTTCTTTGGAAATATTGTCGCCACTCGCCAGTTTCTTAAATTCTGCTATTTGCTTTTTCCAACAATTATTTTCTATTCCACGTTTTGTATCGTGCTACACAGCAGTTGTCATAGTGATTTCAAACAATAGGTGATATCTTATACTTTGATTTTTTCTTTCAACAATTAGGAAAATAGAAGTAGGAAAGAGCTGAACTGAGGCTTCAATAGCAGCTATTGTTTGCGGCTGTTCACAGGCACCGGGCAATTGCTAGTTACCCACCTACCGGTGAAATGTACTTAACCCTAGTCGCATTTCACAAAACAGTAACACTGGCTGAACGCAGGCCTTCGGAAACGGTCTCTTTTGTTCTGAACCCTTGAATTTACATGCAGTGCTGCCACAAAGGATGAAACTCCATAGGAAGATTAAGCCAATAGAAACCTAAAATGCATTTTTCCTTAAAGCGGACATACAGCCTGATTCATCAAGCCGAATTACGCTCGCAAAGGGCCAGAATCTGAGAATCTGGCCCTTTGCGAGCCCAATTTTTGCATTTGGGATTCATCATCCCAAATGCAAAAATCGGTAATTGCTAATTCGCTAAATTGCGAGGAATTACATTTAAGGAATCTCTATTTGAGATTCCTTAAATGCAATTCATCAACCATATTTAAATTGCTAATTCGCAATTTCGGGCCGCTATTTACCGAGAGGTCAGACCTCTCGGTAAATGGCAAAAACTTAGAAAATGCTTTTAAAAGCATTTTTCTAAGTTGCATGTTGCACACACACATGTCCTTTGGACATGTGTGTGCTCAACACCTGTTTCAATTTGCATTTAAGGGGTGCTACAGGGTGTCCTTTGGACACCCCTGGCACCCTTTAAATCGCTATCTTATTTGCGAGTAGCTAATTGCTAATCGCAAATAAGGAATACTCCCCATTCATTCCTATGGGCCTTTTGGCCCATAGGAATGAATGGGGAGTTTTTCCTTATTTGCGATTAGCAATTTGCTACTCGCAAATAAGGAATGTGTAGGAATCGCTATTTATTTAGCAATTCCTACATGAATACCGTTTTGCGAGTCCTTAATAGCGATTCGCTATGAATCGCTATTAGGGGCTCGCAAAACGGCCCATTGATGAATAAGGCTGATAATCACAATGCAATAGTACCCAAGCTTTGCAATAATGCACAAAGGCTTCAGAAGCTAAACATTTTGCACCGTTTTTCTCCAGTTCACTTTTCTACCAAGGCAAAACTGGAGCTAGTAGATAACTAAACAAATTCAGGACACACCATTTGTTTCTAATTTATTATCCATGATTAACAATGAAACAAAAATGATGCATCAGTAGGCCTCAGTAAGATAATGGCCCACAATACTTTGTATGAATTATGCTGCCTTTGTAACAATAAACAGATAAAAAACACATTTGTCTCCAAGTAGACCTCATTAAAATTTTCACAATTAAAAAATGGAGAGAACGAGAACCTCTGCTTCAAGTAACTAGTTTATGTGGGATTCCCAATAATTCAGTCCCCAGAGCAATATCAGTTTCAACAAATGCAACCAAGTCCCACCTTTGATAGCTTTGCCTCAAAAGGAAAGCATTCCTTGAACAAAGCATGAAAACTGCAGCTAACATCAGAGTGATGGCGATAGGAAAACCGGCGTTAGCGGGCAATATCCACCGATAGGCCTATTAGCGGCAAACAAAAACTCATGTTAGTCACTCCAATGCAAGTTTTTTTTGCCTCTAATGCAAAAAATAGTCTATCAGTCAACCTTCAATATAAAATAGGAATAAAAACCAACAACAAGCAGAATGGATCAGCCAGGGCCAAGTGCAGCACACATCAACAACCCCTGCAAGCCAGCCAACATCCAGGATGACCAGGATGAGAGCCTTGATGCCTCGCTGGACCTGTGCCTGGAGCCTGGATGCCTCACTGGACCTGCGCCTGGAGCATGGATGTCCTGCTGGACCTGCGTCTGGAAACTGATTGCCTTGCTGGACCTGCGTCTGGAACCTGAATGCCTCGCTGGACCCGCGTCTGGAGCCTGGACGCCTTGTTGGACCTGCTTCTCGAGCCTGGAGTGGGATGTGGAGGAGCAGTGGAGTTGGTGAGCCGTGGCAGTAGACCTTGAGGCACGACAATAGCCCGTACCAGGTGGTGAAGTCTGGCAGGTTGCATGGAGACATGTTGCTGACCTGTCTGAGAAGACCGCCATGCGACCCTTGGAGCTGTTAATGGTAGAGGCGCTCCTGCGCACCAACATAATGAGGACCGCATCGCATACTACGATCCACCTCTACACTGGGGTGCACGAAGGGGCTTACCAATGCTGTGTACCGTCTGCCTTCATCACAGACTCCATGATGTTGGACTGGCTGTATGCTGTTGCGGGTGAGGCCCATGTGCTACGCCGAACTTGTGTGGGATGAGCACTGCAACTTCATGCCTTAGTGGGCCTGCTGCATCAACTGCATCGGGAGGTCCACCAGCAGACTAGGCGGCAACTTCTATACCCAGGCTAGTGAAATCACACCTGGCTGAGGCTCCTGCTGAATGAGTCACAGATTTGGAGAGAGTGCAGTGGATTGCGCCATGGTGTCAATGTCCAGGTAAGGAGAAGTTTGGGCACATAGGGCAGGAGGGCCGGGGGACGAGTCGCTCAGACCTATCACAAGTAGATGATGCACCCCCAATGGTGGCACTTACGCAATGGCGGAAGAGTGTTTCCCCACTGCCTCAAGCAATGCAGAAGAAGAACAATCATCACATGAATATAACTCAATCAATCAGGGGAATTGTAAGTGCACTACTCACCTGTGAGGGTCTCAAGGTGCAGGGGAGAGCACAGTTAGTCGAAGAGCCATATCTTGAGGGTCTTCCTGAAGGTGTTCAGGGAGGAGGCACGTCTGATGTCTGCCGGTAGCTCGTTCCAAGTCTTGGCTGCAATGTGCGAGAAGGATTTTCTGCCTGCTCTGGCTCTGTGGATGCGTGGGATTTTGGCCAGTGCGAGGTTGTAAGATTGGAGGTTCCTTTTGCGTACGTGGAAATTGATTCTGTGGTTGAGGCATTTGAGTCCATTGTTGTGTAGGCATTTGTCGGCGTGAGTGAGGACTGAAAAGGTGACTCTTTTCACCATGGATAGCCAGTGGAGTCTTCATAGTTGTTGCCTGATGTGTTCGTGACCAGGGATACCGACCACGAGTCTGGCGGCAGTGTTCTGTAATGTCTGGAGTTTGCAGAGTAGGGACTTGTTAATGCCGGAGTAGAGTGCGTTTCCTTAGTCCAGTCTGCTGGTGATGAGTGCATGGGTGACTGTCTTCCTTGACTCTGGGGGATCCATTTGAAGGTCTTGCGGAGGATGCAGAGGGCATGGAAGCAGCTGGAGGTGACGGCTTTGACCTGTCGGTTCAGGGTGAGCGATGAGTCAAGTACGAAGCCAAGGTTTTTGGCATGGTCCGAGGGGGTAGGTGGGCTTCCAAGGGTGGTCGGCCCCCAGGTGTTGTCCCATGCTGAAGGGGTGGTTCCAAGGACAAGGGCTTCTGTCTTCTCTGTGTTGAGCTCCAGGCAGCTGTTGGTCACTCGGACTGTGACGTCTTGCATACCCTTCTGGATATTGAGTCTGGCTGTGGTGGGGTCTTTGGTGAAGGAGAGGATGAGTTGGGTGTCATTAGCTTAGGATACGATATTGAGGCCGTGCTGTCGGACGATGGCGGGGAGTGGGGCCATGTAGATGTTAAAGAGGCTCAGGCTCAGAGATGACCCCTGTGGGACTACGCAGGTGATTTACGTGGGATCGAAGATGAAGGGTGGCAATCTGATCCTTTGGCTTCTTCCGGTGAGGACTGATCGGATCCAGTCTAGGGCTGTTCCTTGTATGCCGGCATTGTGCAGTCTGGCAACTAGTGTGCGGTGGGAGACAGTGTCGAACGACAGTTAAAGATCGAGCAGGATGAGGCCTGCAGAGTGGCCTTGGTCCAGGAGGGTGCAGATGTAATCTGTGGGGATGAGTAGGGCCACGGGGTGTTAGTTTACGGAGCGCACATTGATGAGGATGCATCTTAGGGTGTCGTCAGTGCTGGTGTTGGCTGTGTTGGAGGCCGGGGTGGTGGTTAAGGTCTGGCGGCAGTGGAGGCATGGAGAACTGGCCATGGGTCGTGTTTGGAGAGGCATGTTGGCAGTCTCTGAGTTTTCCAAGGATTAGTGCGTGGAGGTTGGCTGTGCTGTAGCAGTGGGTGGCTCGAGATCCAGGTTCACTGGCGCTGGTTGCGGTTGGGTCGTGGATGGGTGCAATGGCTGCCATTTAGTAGGGGAGGGGGGAGGAATGATCAGCAGGGAGGTGGGAACGGCGAGGACAGAGGGCGGGCCGCAGGGACAGCAGCTGCGGCAAGTGGGAAGCACGGGCTCAGAGAAGCCAAAAAACTGATTAAAAAGGGAAAAACGATGGATAACTGACTGATGTTATCATGCTATGTATCCTCAGGAGGTGGGAGGTTGGGTAGAACTGCTCCAGACACAGAGCAGGGCATGTGCGTATTGGCATGCCAACTTAAGTGCACAATGACTGTTTTGCTGGCCCACTCAGTCCGCCCTAAGCAGTCATGAGCATTTTCCTGTTTGCAATGCAGGCTGCATTACAGCCTGCATGCCTGTTTGCAATGCAGGCTGCATTACAGCCTGCATGGAGAACATGCCCACTCCTCCGGCCCCTGGCTTCATGACTTGTCCCGTTGCCAATTACCAATCCCACCGCTGCATCGCAGCATTGTGATTGACTCGGTGAAGGGAGCCTGACTGCCTACTTCCTTTTCCTGGAAGCAGACGCAGGAGAAAAGGAGCTACGAAGACACGGGACCCAGGTCGAAGTAAAAAAAAAAATTCAACACCTGCTCACACACAAATCCCCGCGTCCACGCCCCATCGAGTGTTCTTTCCAGCGTTTACCATCTCACAGCTGTCCAGCCCCCCCAACACTTCTCAATGGCGGCCGCTGTGTGCCCATGCACAGCAGGCGAACCACTCGTGTTCCAAAGGCACTTACTTAGTTGAAATGCATGCCATAAGATCACATTCCATTCCCATGCATACTAATACTAGGCACATTGCAACAGTAAAATAGGTGTTGCATAGCTGAGACATTAATATCACTATTCACACATCAGTGAGTGGAGGCCAAAACGAACCTTTGCACCCTAACCCCAACTGTGAACCCTGGAATTCCTTTGTGAGGCCCCATAACACACCCACAAATCAAATTTGACCCAAATTCACACCCCAAACTCCATTTTCTACCCCAAAACACACCCCAAATTCCATATTTTACCCCAAAACACCCCCCAAATTCCATATTTTGCCCCAACACCCCCCCATTTTTTATATTTTACATCCAAAACCCATACCCACCCGAAAATGTTAAATTACCTCATTACTGACCTCACTATGCGTTGTAATCCAATGCAATGTAAAGGCACCTGCGTTGTCGGAGTTCTGTTGTTGACGATGTACTCCCTGCCTTGTAATGGTCGTCTCCTGTGCCATAGGCAACCCTAAGGCTACGCTGTTTGCGTCCGTCTGCACATGGACCGTGCTCTGCACTAAGCATCCTTCCCCTTGGACACTACACCGCTACGATGCTAGCATCCTCCTCGCCATCAACCTTGGATGCCACCTCCCCTGCCAAGACCACCTCTGCTTCGGACCGGACATCACCATCTCCATCACTGACAGCTGCAGTATCACCCGCAAGGAGCACCTTGACCATCAAGGAGGAGGCACTGCCATTACCTACAGAAGCACACTCCGACTGACCACGCACTCTAATGACCCAAAGGTGACCATGGACCACCACAACTCCCAGATCCAGACTAAGCCCAAGCATGTCCTCTGTGGCACCCTCATGTACAGGCCCCCCCGGGCCATGGCCCCCCATTCTCCACTACATTGTAGACCTTATTGTACCCCAGGGTCTCCCATCCACAGACAACATCATACTCGGTGAACTCAAGTTCCACCTGCACAACCCCGGTGACCAGGGCACCACACACTCCTGGGGAAGGTTCCCTACATCAGACACAAGCAGCAAGTCACCTCAACAAGCCCCAAAGCAGGACACACGGTCGAGCTCGTCAACTCAGCCAGCAGGAACTTCAACTACAGCCACAACCCCAGACTCTCCTGGACCCACCATCATTGGTAACATCACATCTTCACCTTGCCCACCAGAAGCCACCACCATCATCGCACCCCCTTGCAGCTGGATCAAGGCCACCAAAGAATGTCTCATCCACTCCCTCTGCAACAACACTCCACCAATGCTTTCAAACGATAACACCGCAGCGCGCAGCCACCACCGATGGATCTCCAACAGCGCCGACATTCGGGCACCCCTCATGAATGGCACTGCGTCAGTAACTTCCGCCTGCCTGCAGTGCCATAGGGGGGTACCATAGTGCACCCCCACCCCTCCCTTCACTCTGGGGGCCACTGCGGGCCCCCAGATGCAAAAGACCACATGCTTTTCCACGGCAGAAAAACCACAGCGGAAAAGTATGTCTGAACACGCATCCTAATATGGCTGGCGGGGTCTCATAGACACCGCCTCCATATTAGAGCTTTTCCGCCACGGTCGGAAGGCGACCGCGGCGGAAAAGGGGCGGACGGTCTTCCCGTCCGCCGATAACCCCCAGCCATCCTAATCTGGCGGGGGATCTTTGAAGGCACCGCAGCGGTGAATCCGCATCCTCCGGGCCGGCGGTGGCTTCCGCCGGCCCGGAGGATGCGGATTCACCGCAATCCTAATCGGCCCCTTTGTTTGCATCCATTTAAATGTATGCCACTCGGTTCGGAAGTTGCCCTTTGTCACGTGGGAGAGTCCTGTTTCATCATGAGATCCTTGACTTGTAGTTTTCCTTCACTTATAAATGATGGATTAAAACTACCAGAATGTGGAGATAAAACCAGGAGTGCATAAGCTGCTCACGAAAGATATAGTACAGGTTGAGAACTCCCTCACACTTTTTCCAAAAGTAAATATTTTCTTCCACCCTTTCATTCTTTCTTAAACTGTCCTCCATTTTATGAACTGCCTACAATTTCTGAATCGTAAAGCAGCATCAACATCAGTCACTATACAGGAAGTTTAGTGCAAAGGTCTATTACAGAAATAAAGGTGAAAGGTAAAAGGCTGCTATTTCTTGTTGGGAAGAAGAAAAAGGAAAGGAAATGTGGTATTTTACATTTTATTATGTTAAATGTTGAAGAAACGTCTTGGTGACTTCAATATCGGCATAACGTGGGACTTCTACATGTTTATTTTATTTAACGCTTGTTGCCACGTGGCCTGCAACTTCGTCACAAGAGTAGCTGTTAGTAATACGAAACTTATTGGATATTGTGTGATACCCGCTAAAAGGTGGTGATGCTGGATTCAACTACCTTGATGTTTTTGTTAACCTTCAATATCTGATGACAGACAACGTAATTTTGTTTTTGGAAGAAAATCCCTCAACAAAGTTCTCGATGAAAAATCTTTGTTAGGAGAAAATTCACCAGCAGGTGCAGTTTTGCAATGATGACAAACTTGTCAAACCTTCGAAGTCTGCAATTTTTCACACGCGCACAATTTCATCGAACGAATGGTAATTTGACATAAACCTAATTGTATCAATCTTAGAAGGATGAAAGGATTAGTCAGTCCCGCTGAGATTCAAGTTTAAGATCTGCATTTTGAAAGTAAGTCTATGCTGTACTAGATTCCAAATCGGCTTTCTTATCACACTTATTGCACAGCCAAAAAATAAATAATAGAATAATACATTTCCTAACGATCTTTAAACCAGGCTAAGAGGTCAGTGAATAAGTGTGACCAGAGTAAGCTGCGGTGTGTCACACCTTCCTAATATACTGCGTCCGAATAATGGGCTTTATAATATTTGTCCATTACACTCGCCTCCGCGCTGTGTTGAAATACAATGAATGGATCTTACTGGGCCTGAAGTGGTGCTTGAAGGCGAGATTAAAAAACACATTTTAATGTTCATATTCATCTCTCTGCGCACACAGCCTATTGATTGAATAAGAAGTACTGATTTTCCATATTTTAATCATTTTATAGGGCAAATGTTTGTAACGAAAATGTTTCTGGAGAGAAATTGCATGGAAAAAAATCATTAGAGATGCTTTGCAATCAGACAGACAAAAGCATTTCTGGTTTTCCTGCGAGTAATCAACCTAGTATATTCATGAGACATAGACTCCGCGTGACAGTCGAGCTCTGCACTGCCTTCGATCTACAGCACGTGAGCAGGTCACGTCCCAGACACGCATCTATGAGTCCTCCATCCATTTTCACATCGACAAAAAACACGCATTTATCTAGTTAACAAAATGTGCCAGCTAAACCTGGCGAGACCATTTCTAAGGCTCTCATTATGAGTGGTCCACTTTTGAAAGTGATAAATATCGCATACAATAGAAACGGACACTGATGTACTCAGAATGTAAAGATTTTATCGACCGGTTTACAAGTTGTGGCTCTGAAATTGGGAATAATATGGATATTGGTGCTTTTGGCACCAAACCCTGCATCTCCCAGTATTTACTGGGTTCCCCCTATAAGTAATTGCATGTTTGAGCAGCAGAAATGTAGCCAGGTGTTTCAGTTTTTACGATTTTATCATCCCAGTATGCACAAGATGAAATACAAAAAAAACAACTCACAATTCCGATACCTGTAGTAACTAGAGGTGGGTGAGCCACTGAAGATAAAGGAGCCTGGTTCTCTCGCTCAGCTTGCAGTGCTCTTGGAATTTCGAGCCAAATACAAACCAAGCCTTCATGAAGCCTAATGTTGGACCCTCACTCCTCTGCCCCCTTCATGTCCAATTGCAGAATTTCTGTTTGATCTGCTTACATTGAAATATGCTGAAGGCCAGTAGAGTGTTGTGAAAGTGCCCCTGATGCTAATTACTTTTCCATTTTTTTGGGATCGTTCCCCTCGAGGACCCTCACGGCACTATAGAGTGTCTTTTTTGTCTGAACCAGCCACCCCACACCTTGCGGTAAGAAAAAATGGAATGCAAAAAGCATGATCAGTGTGAGCGCCGTGAGAGTCTGGCTCCAGCTGGGCTCTGCACTTCACCTACCTGGACGTGAAGACATATATCCTGGTTGCTTAACCCAGACATTTGGCTTTGCTTATAGGTGGACGAGCCTTCATTGAGGTGTTGGGACTATAAAAAGCAGTCAATCAATCAATCAATCAAAGTACTTGTAAAGCGCGCCATTTACCCGTGAGGGTCTCAAGGCGCTGAGGGGAGGGGGTGCCGCTACTGCTCGAAGAGGCAGGTCTTGAGGAGTCTTCTGAAGGCGAGCAGGTCCTGGGTCTGCCGTAGGTGGGTAGGGAGGGTGTTCCAGGTCTAGGCGGCGAGGTAGGAGAAGGATCTGCCACCGGAGGTTGTTCGTTGGATGCGGGTGACAGCGGCGGTGGCGAGGCTGGCGGAGCGGAGCTGGCGGCTGGTGGTGTAGAAGCTGAGTCTGCTGTTAAGGTAGGCTGGTCCGGCGTTGTGGAGTGCTTTGTGTGCGTGGGTGAGGAGCTTGAAGGTGATCCTCTAGTCGACGGGGAGCCAGTGTAGGTCTCTCAGGTGGGGGGTGATGTAGCTGCACCGGGGGACGTTGACGATCAGTCGGGCGGAGTCGTTTTTGATGCATTGTAGTCGTCGTAGGTGTTTGGCTGGAATTCCTGCGTAGAGTGCGTTGCAATAGTCCAGTCTGCTGCTGACGAGGGCCTGTGTCACCGTTCTTCTTGTTTTGGTCGAGATCCACTTGTAGATCCTGCGGAGGGTGTTGTAGCAGGAGGAGGAGACGGCGCCGACCTGTTTAGACATGGAGAGAGAGGAGTTGAGGATGAATCCCAGGTTGCGTGCATGGTCGGTGGGTGTCGGTGCTGTTCCCAGTGTGGTCGGCCACCAGGAGTCGTCCCAGGCTGAGGGGGTGGATCCGAGGATGAGTACCTCCATCTTGTCCGAGTTCAGCTTCAGACGGATGTGTCTCATCCAGTCGGTGACGGCCTTCATTCCCTCATGGAGGTTGGTTTTGGTGGTGTGCGGGTCCTTGGTGAGGGAGAGGATGACGTGGGTGGCGTAGGAGATGATGTTGAGGTCGTGCTGGCGGGCCACTTGTGCGAGGGGGGCCATGTAGATGTTGAACAGCGTCGGGCTGAGGGATGAACCCTGGGGGGCGCCGCAGAGGATGTCGGTGGCCTCGGATCGGAAGGGCGGGAGGCGGGCGCTCTGGGTTCTGCCAGAGAGGAAGGACGTGGTCCAGTCAAGGGCCTTCTCTTGGATTCCGGCTTCTAGGAGGCGTGTCTTTAGTGCGATGGCAGACCGTATTGAAGGTGGCTGACAGGTCCAGGAGGATGAGGGCTGATATTTCGCCGTTGTCTAGTTGGCACCTGATGTCGTCTGTGGCGGCAATGAGGGCTGTCTCGGTGCTGTGGTTGTGTCTGAATCTGGACTGAGACGGGTCTAAGATGTTGTTGTCTTCCAGGTGGCGGGTCAGTTGCATATTGACGATTTTCTCGATGACCTTCGCCGGGAACAGGAGCAGAGAGATGGGCCCGAAGTTCTTGAGGTCCGCCTTGGGCTTCTGAAGGAGGGCGTTGATTTCGGCGTGTTTCCAGCTTTCCGGGAATGTCGCAGTCTGTATATTAAGTTATGGGAAGCCGGTGATGTGTCCTTTAAAACAGCATAACAGGCATTGCTTCAAGATAGTCCTTTTGTCCGGATGACAGCCATGTCGAAGTGTCGATTTGAAAGAGAGAATCATTTAGTGGTTGAATTGCACAACATCACAACAGGAAACCTTGCCTCAGCCTCGGCTTCCACTTGACCATGTCGTGCAATTCTAGGAAATTACTTTTTTCCATAGTTCCCTTTTCTTTCATCATCAGGTGAAAACACCTTTAAAACCTCAAAAAAGCACATTGACACTTCTAATAAACTATATGCTGCTCCATCTGTAATATCCCCCTAGGCCACCTACAGAGGTCACAAGACCACTGACCTGTCTCTTGGTTCACTGATGGCATAGTCATGAAGGAAGTGGGCGTGTGGGCATGAATGTTTCTGAGTTTGTGCTCAAAATCTATCTCGTCCTAAAGAAATATGCAATTTTCAATTTTGAAGAGTTGTTATCGTATATGTAGCGGACATATGTTGCAAATAACTTACATTTCACAAATGTGTGTGACTCGGCTCGTGCTCAGGTTCGTGTAACAAAGACAGACCCTTGGCTCTGCTCTGGCTCAGTGCTCCCTATTAATTTGCTGTCTCACCCACCTGCAGCACTAACAAGAGTTACTGCAAATTTGGGAAGTTATGGGACAACTTATAATGAGCCCTTAGACTTCTTATAGATATGGATTGGGAAGGGCTACACAATTTGTAAAACAACACATCAAGGTTGTCTCTAAACTTTTTAGCAAACAAGTAACAACGGCATTGTTCAGACAAAGCCTTGCGCAATGAGTCAGGTTTTCAGACTATTGCAGAAATTGGAGCTAGCCTTGTGTTCAGGGCCAGCTCTAGAGGGGGTAGAGAGGAATTGGTACAGGACCCCTTAAGGAACAACAGGTGCTCCCCCTAGGGGGCAGCATTGCTCCAGTGTTAAAGAAGAGGACTTGTGTTGCTGCTGCAGGGGTCAGCTTTCATTTCTTGGGGGGGGGGGAAGGGTTGCGCCTCTGACTCCACCAGTGGAGAGGGCCTGGCTTGGATTCATGTGTTAATATAGGGTTTAAAGATGCATGTAGAAGTTGAATGCATCTTGAGGGACAGAGGGAGGATAGTAGGTCAGAATGGGCATTATGATCACATAGTGTGATTTTCATTGTCCGGCGTATTCGTTATTGAATCCATTGCTGCACACCACATTCCTGCTTAAAGCACATTTAAATGTATCTATTAAAAGTAAGGTAAAAAATCTGATCAATGGAACTTCAGGGGGTGACCATTTAAAAAAAACACCAGGCTCAAATAATGTTAACTAGATTAATTCAAGTCCCACATGACATACGTACAGAGGAAAATAGCATTTCAATCAAATGTGTTCTGGGAGGTGCTTCACACCTCCCTTTGGAGTAAAAATCTTCAATTTTGGCCTACGTGGGTTTCTACAGTATATTCAATATAGGGCACACTAGAGGTCCATATACAAGACACAGGGAGGTCAGAACCAGGCACCTAGAATGAACTTAAATAAAAACGAAATGCACACACACACAACATCCACTCTAAAATTATTGTTCTGGTGTTGCAAAGTGGGTTCCACTCATTAAATTTGCCTGCATATTTTGCTTTTTACTACCTGGTTTTTGGACCTTTACTGTGAGTGAGTCTAACCACCTGAATCATACTCACTGAAAATGAATTGGGAATTGGCTGAGACTGCAAATTGCCAATGCCTGCCGTTTAAGATAAGGTCCGCTGCTGTGCAGCTATGGTAAGAGGCTCTGAACTACATAGACATGAACATGTGAGTACGTGTGTATGCAGGTGTGGAGCTGAGCATGTGAGACTACCATTTTGTGCTGTCAGGTATATGCGCAAAGGCAGCCAGTCAGCGGCGGATACTCAGCTAAGGTGGAGGATTGTCTCCCCACTGTTACTGTGCAGCAGTAAAAGTAAGGAAAAATAAAATTGTAATAAAAGCGGTTATTATCATTTTATTCTTCCCTGCCGTGGCAGCATGAGAACAGGGTAGGGCTGCTCTAGTGGTGAGCACACTAAAGTGTGCATGATGCTTTGACCGTCCCTCTCGGGCTGGCCAAACAGTAATGCGTACTTTAGCATGTTCTCCATGCAGGCTGCATTACAGCCTGCATTGAGAACATGCCCAGGCCTCCAGGCCCCCAGTCTCCATCTGAGCACTGAACGCTGGTGCTCAGACGAATCAGAATGCTGCATAACTGCGTTTTGATTGGTTTAGGGGAGCCAATCACAATGCTGCAATGCAGTGTTGTGATTGGCTCAGGGAGCCTGGCTGCTTCCTGTTCGACAGAGAGACGATGTGGGACAGAGCAGCGAGGAGGTAAGTGAATTTATCTTTTTGTTTTCTTTTATAACTCCTTACCGCTTCACCTCCCGCCCCACCACCACCGCAGCCGTTTTGGCCACCACTGCAGCCTGTCCCAGAAGAGACCCATCAAGGATTGGTGCTGATCCAGAGTAGGCCTTATAATGTCAGTGGGCATTTATATTGTAACTCTGTATTGCTGACTGAAAGACTGTGGTGCTTAACCGAATTACACATGATAGACACAATTTGCACCAAAGTACCGTTTTGCCTAAGCTACGCCTACAGGTTCTAGTGAGGTATCAATTTTAGGGTAAACACGCATCACAAGTGTACATCCATAATCACTTTCGTGATAACTAGACTCCTCATAGCACATTGAGAAGTATAATGTTTCTCTGGCTCACCATAATCGAACCCTGCGATTGGACTGCAGGAATTCTCAGCATCTGACAAGAAGCAATCAGACTATGGAATTGGTTTTGGAGACTGTTTAACTGAATGATAACAAGAAACAATATGCTTTGTAGTTGTAGAAGCCATCACCTTGTGTATCTCCAGAAAAAAAATCTATTACCCATTTACGTTTTTGAGAAGATTATATATGATCACCAATTCTACCTGCAACTATTTGTAGATATTATGATTCTGCCCATCTCTGTCACACTCTCATTACCTTGTGTTAATATCAATGCTCAGAGATGAACTTCCAGCCTTTGAAGGAAGGTAGATGAAGGGAGTAGGGAGCAGTCAGCACATAGCCAATTTAAAAAGGGCTGTGTTTGGGTGACCCCAAGAGGAGCTAGAGGGCTGTGCCCTTGTGAAAAATTTGATCTGTTACCTTCATACACCTGAGATTGTTCAATTTGCCATTGTTTTCGGCTTCACCTTTACAAATGTTACTATACGTATCATGTCTCCTGGTCCCTCCTGATCTATGTCTCAATTCTCAATTCAATATGTTATTCCACTTTAATACCACCTTCACAATAATGTGCTTCTAAAACATGGAGGACAAATATCAAGGACCAAAATGGCAACAAGATAAGTATTTCTGGGTAAGTAGGTATAGGTTTGCTTAACTTTACTACTCCACATATACGCAACTTGCCTATATATTCAAGGGTCATAAATGTGGAGTTAAGAATAGTAAATCTAAACTTACCTTTTTGCGCTTACCTTCTTGATATGGTCGTGCTCGATATTTTGACCACAGTATTTTAGTAGTACGATGTTTATAGATAATATTTTGACATACAACCTTTCTAAATGAGCTTACCAATGCCTCTCGGATGGATGGGATAAGATCATTGTAAATACATTTACCAGTCATCCCTTTACATGTCTTGCAGTATACGTTTTTTATTGGTTCTTTATCTCGTTGCCAAGACCTTTTGGTCTTTGACATGCATGTGCTTTCATATTTTTTGACGTTTTAACCTGTCTCTTTGTGAGCACTTTGCAATAAAGAGGGGGCACACAGTCTCTACCTGGCCTCGGAGTGGGAAGGAAATAGCTAGCTTTCCACGACCCACCACCACCCGCAACAGGTACCTCACAGGAATTGGAGCAAGATCACCGCAGACCAGCTCACCACCTCCCTCAGCCAGACCCCACCCGCCAACACAACGGACCCCAACGAAGCAGCCCGCAACTTCACACAGTGGCTGACCGCCTGCGCCGACGACCTCGCGCCACTAAAGAACCCTCCCAGCAGACCCAGAAGCAAGAAGGCATCCTGGTTCACCGACGACCGCAAGGACTCCAAGAAGACCTGCCGCACCCTCGAGAAAGCCTGGCTCCTCGACCGGACCACCGACAACATGACCGCCCTCAAACACGCTACCCGCAAGCACCACCAGCTCATCCGCGCCACCAAGAAGAAATCCCTGAAGGAACGACTGGACAACAACGCCCAGGACAGCAAAGAGCTCTTCACTATCGTCAAGGAGTTCTCCAACCCCAGCACCGGCACCAACGACATCACTCCGTCACAAGACCTCTGCGACTCCCTCGCCTCGTTCTTCCACCGCAAGATCGCCGACATAAACAACAGCTTCGGCGCCCCACCCACGCACCCAACCGTCGAACCAACGCCCCCCACCACCACCCTTCGCATCTGGACCACGGTGACCACCGAAGACACAGCCCGCACGATGAACACCATCCACTCCGGATCACCGACCGACCCCTGCCCACACCACGTCTTCAACAAGGCCGACTCCACCATCGCACCCCAACTCCGGAACATCATCAACGCCTCCTTCAACACCGCCACCTTCCCGGAGAGCTGGAAGCACGCCAAGATCAGCGCCCTCCTGAAGAAACCTACAGCGGACCCCACCGATCTCAAAAACTTCCGCCCCATCTCGCTCCTCCCTTTTCCTGCTAAAGTCATCGAGAAGATCGTCAACAGACAGCTGACCGCCTTCCTCGAGACGAACGGATCCCTCGACCACTCGCAGTCCGGCTTCAGAGCCAACCACAGCACCGAGACCGCCCTCATCGCAGCCACCGACGACATCCGGACCCTGCTCGACAAGGGGGAAACAGTGGCCCTCATCCTCCTGGACCTCTCCGCTGCGTTCAATACGGTCTGCCACCGCACCCTAGTCCAGCGCCTCAGCAACATCGGTATCCAAGAGAAGGCACTGGAGTGGATCATCTCGTTCCTCGCCGGAAGAACACAAAGAGTCCGCCTCCCCACGTTTTGCTCCGAGGCCACCGAAGTCATCTGCGGCGTCCCGCAAGGATCTTCACTCAGCCCCACCCTCTTCAACATCTACATGAAACCTCTCGCAGCCATCGCACGCCAGCACAACCTCAACATCATCTCTTACGCCGACGACACCCAGCTGATCCTCTCCCTCACCAGAGACCCCGACACCGCCAAAGCCTGCCTACACGAAGGGATGAAAGACGTCGCCGAGTGGATGAAGGACAGCCGCCTGAAACTGAACTCGGACAAGACGGAAGTCCTCATCCTGGGATCTTCGCCCTCCGCCTGGGACGACTCCTGGTGGCCCCCAGCCCTGGGCACCGCACCCAAGCCAACCGACCACGCACGCAACCTGGGCTTCATCCTTGACCCCTCCCTCTCGATGACCAGACAAGTCAACGCCGTCTCCTCATCGTGCTTCAACACCCTGCGTATGCTTCGCAAGATCTTCCGCTGGATCCCGACCGAGACCAGGAAGACTGTCACCCAGGCACTCGTCACCAGCCGACTGGACTACGGAAACTCCCTCTACGCCGGAACCACAGCCAAGCTACAGAAAAGACTCCAGCGCATCCAGAACGCCTCCGCCCGACTCATCCTGGATGTCCCCCGATGCAGCCACATCTCCAGCCACCTGAGGAACCTGCACTGGCTCCCCGTCGACAAGAGGATCACGTTCCGGCTCCTCACCCATGCACACAAGTCTCTCCACGACCTGGGCCCCAAGTACCTCAACGACCGCCTGACCTTCTACACGCCCACCCGCCAGCTACGGTCCACCAGCCTCGCCCTCGCAGCCGTACCACGCATCCGAAGAGCCACCGCCGGAGGAAGATCCTTCTCTTAGCTGGCTGCCAAGACTTGGAACTCCCTCCCCATCCACCTTCGGCTGACCCAGGACCATCTCGCCTTCAGGAAACAACTCAAGACCTGGCTGTTCGGGCAGTAGCATACCCCTCCCCCCAAGCGCCTTGAGACCCTCCTGGGTGAGTAGTGCGCTATACAAATGGCATGATTGATTGATTGATTGAGCTTTCCCAAGCTGGGATAGGCACCAGACACTAACCTATGTTGTGACACTATGTGCTGTACATGAGAGTTTAAGTGATGCAGTGTCTTTGAGGATGTATTGTTATCAGTGGCATGTACACTTCCTCTCCAAGGCAAATCCAGATCATTGTGATTCAGATTATCTGTTCCAATACAACAATGCTCTTGCACCTCTAAAAGAATGATCTCTATCTTTGCATGTTCTCACAAGTGAGTACAAGCACGGGTAAAAACACAAAGTCATGTATGTCTAACGTTGGAACAGCCATCCAGATCTGCCACTGCTCCTCCACAAGGACAAGTAAGCCTGGTGTGGCTGTTATTTATTGTTTTATTTTTCTCTCAGAGCTGAGGCTTGGAGGCTGGGAGAGGGTGGCGAGAAACTGAACGAGGAGTGTTGGGCACTGCCTTCACTGCGCATGTGGGTTTGGCCGGCTATTTGAGGCCGGCCAAACCCATATGTGCAGTGAAGCACTCTCCCACCCCAGCAGCATTGCTGGGTTGGAGAGAGCAGCTGCCTGCAACAGGGTCAACCCTATTACCCAGAACCTGAGGCAATAAACAATATAGTAGCTACAGTGGTTCAGGGAAGAATTTTTTTACATAAAAGAATTAGGTTTGACGATATATACAAAAACACACTTAAGGTGCAAATAAAGATTTCCACAGGCAAAAAGTTTTTGAAATTACCTTCATGTCATTAAAATAACGTATTGCAGAATACAAAATGGAGCTCATGGGGTTACACATAATAACATATAAAGACAAAAATTACAGTGTATACAAACAAACACAATGGCAGTGGAATAATAAACAAAATGTACACTAAATTACAAGATCAATGATACAGTGACTGCGTCCTCTTTAATTGCCAAAGGGAATGATGCTGGCGTTTCGACCTTGTCACTCAAAGGTCATCATCAGGACACAAGACAAATATTTTTTAAAGCAACCATCAAACAATTCAATATGAGTGAATTAATCACATCAAAAGATCCGACAACTCAACCAATGAAATAGACTCTCCAAACAATTAGGGCTCAAATTTTGATCAATCACAACAGGAAAGTCAATGTTTAGGTCTCGTGTTTGGCAGCACATGCGCTGCATGCGCTGTCTCAGCGAGAATAAAGTAATTAGTATGTAGGGTAAAATTTCATGTTATTAGTTTTCCCGCTTGCTATTGGCTTAGTTGTGTTAGTGTTTTTGTAATGTTCTTTTTTGTTGGTTGTTGGTGTTTTTCTAACTTCCGTGTAGTCCCCATACAGCGGCACCTAACTACAGTGTTTTTATGTCTTGGACTATCGTCCCACGAAGTGGGCGGAGTCCGAGATTTTATGTTGTCTAGTATAGGGGCTTGAACACGCCCCTCTTCTCCATTGGCTGGCCTCGTAAATGCTGGCCAGCCATTGGAGGAGAGGGACGTCACTCAGTTCATGCCCCGCCTTGACGCGAATCGGGGGCGTTTTTGTCTCTTTTTTTAAGCCCCGCCCCTTTTATAGTGATGGGCGTTACACACCCCTCTCACCGAGGTCCCAGTCCAGACGGCGGTGGGGCTGCTTGTACGTGGCATGTTCTTTCAAGCACAAATATTTACTGTGATGCTTAAACAATATAAAACATTATTTTTAGAAAAAATGTTACTCATACTATCTGTTCATCTTCCTTTGAAACAGTATCTACAAAAATAATAGGCCATTAAAGATGTCCAATGTATAGTTTGTATAAAAACCCGCGAACTTGCAATGTTATCAAACGATAACTGCACCATTCAAACATGGCCGCTATTTTTGAGCAGGAATCACGCTCTGCATTTGATGAATTACCGGGTCGCTCTCCGGAGCCGGCCAGGCAGAGATTTCATCATGCAGCCCGGAGCCCCGCCTTTGCCGGTCCATGCTGCTGCTTAGAACCCTGCTCTGCCGCACTCTGCTCCCCGGCCAGCGCAGCCCCCTGCTCCAGCGGTCCACCCGGGGTCTGGCCGCCGCACCCCGCCGTCTGCAGGAGAGAGAACCGCAGAGGAAGCGGCAGAAGCTAGAGCCAGAACTGCCTAGGAAAGCCATGGAAGAAGTATTGGCGCCCCTGAGGCTGGCTGTCAAGGAGCAGGTACAGTCCGGAAGAAAGAGGGTCGCCTAGAGATGGGGGTTATGAGCATCTATATTTTAATTATTCTGGGGTGGGGGCACAGCTGTGTCATGAATGCTTATCCATTATAAGGTGGCAGCTATACATAGCTTATCAATTCATCCTCGTCACAAGGGTGTCACTTAACAATAATAATAAACGAGAAAATAGAAAAGGTGTGTCCCCCGCTTTTCAATCATCTTCACTATCCTGATAAGGAAACGGACTTATTACACTTTCATAAGCTTGCCCTCTTTGCAAACCCATATCACCCTACTAAAATGGTTTATTCAACATTCAATTTGCTTGGAACGCTTCCTGAAGCATCAAAATAAATCCACATTGGAGAGTCAGGGGGGTGGGGAGACGACATAGCGGATCATCTGGGAGGGATTCAGGTAGATGGCATCAGTCGCAGAAAGGCCATGGGCTAAGTATAAGAAAGTATGTACTACCGAGACGAGGGAGTGTGATGGATGCCGCTGGTGGAATGAGAAGACCGCTGGTGCATTGGGAAATGTAAAAATTGTGGACTTTTGAGCAAGGCTTTAAGTTTTGGGGGTATTGGGGTCCATGAAAGGGGCGTGGTTTAAACATGTAAATTAAAATCCCCGTGCCACCCTCCTCACACATTGGCTTAGAATCACAATTACAGGTGGCATACACAACCATTGATCTGTATGCTTTGCAAAGAGGCCAAGGATCGGATGATCACGTATTCTGAACACCTTTTGACCCCCTGTGAAAAACTGCCTTCAACCTCAACTCAATTGTTCCCTTTAAAAACACATGTGGGCAACTCCGTTCAAAGTATGCACTACACAAGGGTAATATGCTTCTGGAAAGAAAATACCAGAACATCCTGGAAAAAGCAAACACTCTTAGGAAATGCAAGCATTAAGGAAAGAATATGGATTCTAAACAGGAGCAACCTAGCTCACAGTAACGTTTTTTTTTTTACAATCCTTGTACAGAACTGGATCAGTGTTTGTACTAGTAAAGTTAAGGACATGAATATAGAAGCCATAAAGGGACCCGTTTCATTTTGTGTTTTTATTACTATAGGGTCTGAGACCAGGAGGGACCCAGCAGATTTAAAGACCTGCTTGTGAAACAATTATATTACACATCGGATAGGGCCGCAGTTGTGGGACGGGGTTCGAGTTAATGGGTTTTCCTCGTATGGATGGGAGGTAGTTAGGGTGGTCATATTTAGAGGGACAGGTAGAAGAATTTAGAATGTGGGGACATGGTTTTACCTTTGGTTCAGTCCAACCGAAACAAGGCTTTATAAGACGTTCTCCTGACAGAAAAACACACTGGGTTTCAGCTGTGCAGTTTGCTCCTGGAACTCACTATACTCTGCTTGAAAGAAGTGTTATCCAAATACACATGCAGTAGTGATCGCTGTGGGTGAAAGGTATCCATCCCTGACCCCAACAAACTTGCCGACATTTGAACTCTTTACATCAATCTTGACGAAGTGGCAGCATTACTTGAGAAGGTAGGAAGGATCTTTTATAGGGGGAAGGATACAACTATAATGGGGAGGAATGGTAATTATAACAGGAGAAAACAGAGGGGCTGTCTGGTACAATTGGGACTGAGGGATGTGTTTGGGGGCAGTGTTTAGTTGCAAAGTAGGAGACAGTCACGAGTACCACAAGCTGGTATATACGCCAAACAGATGTTTGGGACGGTACAGCAAGGGAAGGTTGAGGAGGGTAGTCTGGGCGTTAGCTTGATTTTCTTTCAAAGTGGACAGTTAAAGCCACTTACAGTGAGTTGGTTGGCAAGGGAATAGGTGATATAGAAAGCTGTTATGGCTGCTATTTGGGTTAGGATTAGGATTGACCCTGTGTAGTATGGCATGTATAGAGGGAACTCCACACCAAGACGTACTGTAGGGTCTAACTAAATTAAAGGCAATGTATTTGTCTGATCTATCTGTATTGTATTGAACATGAGATTAAAAAAAAAAATTTTTTTTTTACAAAAGCCCTAAGTGGGTGGTGATGTCACACAACTTCTTAACAGTAGTTCCCTACTGTTAGGACGTTGTGCGAGGTAACTGCGTTGTTAAGCTGCACCCCTCAACATGGCAAGGTGATTACAGGTACAGCCTAAGGTATTGTGGAATTGATGGCTCATATAATCCATTCGAGGGTATTAAGCCCCACAGTATCCTCCTCCACCGGACATGCATTACTATACACTGTGTCAGTAGGGCCTGTGCTGTCTTAGGAGTTGGTTTTGTGGCATCATAGATCTTCACTGAAATATGGCTAGCTAATTGGTATGTCCAAATGCATGTCCTGTCCTGTAGGATCCAAGCTGCATCACAGTGAAGAGGCGCAACAAGACTGAAACCAGTCTGCAGGTCTTTGTGGCCCCTCATCTGGTGGAACATTGCCTGTCAGTTCAGTTTGGACTGTTACTATGGGAGCAGGATTGAGGCTGATTTACCTTTTGTACATAGTGCCATTCCAGAGAATGACCCCAGGTCTAAAGGGTATCCCTAATTTAAAGCACTGATTTGCATTTACAGAGAGCTTCAAACATTTTACAAGGCGTCAAAATGCTTTTGTTGGACATATTGCACGCTATTCAAGAGGGCATAGTTAATACTTTATCGTTAGTTCATGACAACCTATGTGGGAAAAGCTGTAAAAACCTCATGGGGAACATTTCCAGTGGTAGGTGCCAGCATGCCGTCTGAATTTTAAGGGAAGTTTTCTGGTTGTAACTTGTCCAATGTGCAGTTGAAGGCGCTAGCGTTACACACAGGAAGCCAGGCGCTAGCTTTACACACAGGAAGCCACAATGCTGTGGAATGAGTTTTTACAGCACATCAGACACTTGGACACACTGGTACCTTTCAGAGAGGTGGTAAACTAGTTTATTTGCAATAGCAATTCTCTGAAGTTGGCTATGGGAGAGGTTGCTGTATGATAATATTGTTTGATGCTTTTTAGTCCCATTCGTTTTCTTCAGTGATTATAGATGTTAAAGTGAAAAAAAATAGGTTGGTGGCAATCAGAGTGGGTCACTTGGCTTGAATCTTACTACAGGTTTTGGATAAGGAAGGGGACTTAAACGTAGCAGTAGTGGAGCAGGAGTGACATGACAATTCACCCCCTTCACATGAAACATAGAGAATAGCTGTGTGACATACATTTAGTAGAGCAGGATAGGGTTTAGCAAGAGCCTGGGCCAAATGTGTAACTCTTTCTCTTTATTGGTGATGGCAGTTGAGGGTGAGTACTTTTTATTTGTTCGGATGTTTGAGCGTTTTGCCATCTGGGGCAAATTGACAGGGAAACCACTGCTCGCACCCTACGTAAGCAAATGTTGTGCATTAAAATTGAAGGTATGATGTTCACTTCCCTTTTCATGCTAGGCAGCTTCTCAGTTGTGTTTGTACACAAGAGATAGTTCATATCTATGCGCTTATTTTCCAAGTGCCGGCTTGTTATGGGTGACATTTTTTAGGTCTCGGACTAGCGTCCCACGAAGTGCGCGGAGTCCGAGATTTTATGTTGTCTAGTATAGGGGCTTGAACACGCCCCTCTTCTCCATTGGCTGGCCTCGTAAATGCTGGCCAGCCATTGGAGGAGAGGGGCGTCACTCAGTTCATGCCCCGCCTTGACGCGAATCGGGGCGTTTTTGTCTCTTTTTTAAGCCCCGCCCCTTTTATAGTGATGGGCGTTACACCCCCCTCTCACCGAGGTCCCAGTCTATTTCTCCTGTAATGTACCCTTTGCTACCTCTTGTATTTTGTTTGCTCACAATTGTCACTTTTGCCTAATGTAACTTAACGTCTGCTTTTGTAACTGCTTACTCGTCTCATGGATCATTTCTGTTCCTATTGTGAAGCGCTGTGACGCACCGCCTGCAGTGACCTGAAGGGGCCGCCGCGCTGCCCATGGTGACCCGGAAGTGCTTCTCTCCAGCACCCGGATCCAGACCTCTCGCCGAGTATACTCAATAACAGGACAGCACGGTAGCCATTTTCTTTGATCACATTATGGCACCCGACTACGCCCCAGCAGGATTTGCCACTTTGACAGGCTTTCCCAAAACTCTGCAGTGCCGGTAATTCTAGTTGCTTGTTTAAAATTACTGGCTCCCCATGTCTGGCGTTGACTAGAGAACAGGGCGTGGCCGCCATTTTGTTTTGTTAATTATCATTATTGTGTAGAAAGACGGCGGTGGGGCTGCGTGTACGTAATTAGTGGCCCGAATACACCATTGTTGTCCTGGTGAGTTTGGACATGGTGTAAAATAGAAGAACGAAAGCAGTTACTAATATGATGTGAAATGGGCAAGGTCATGGTATGCCCCTTAAAACAATTAATCGTTTTCTAAGTTATTAGTGTGCGTTACACTTTAACATACTTTACAAACAAGAGTCGCAAACTTATCTGACAAAAAATCCTGGTATAAAATGTGGACGCCTTGCCATGGCACCTGCTTTTTTTTTACGAGAAATTGCTGTGCAGACTAGAATTTCAGAAGCAAGCCGCTCATGGCATCAAATATGGCACCAATAAAGGTGCCCATGTGCGTTGTCCATTACACTCCGCCCTATCCGGTAAATGGACCTCCACACAGCTTCCCCACAACAAGGTCCCCCGTGGCACCGCGCCCGCCCCCGAGGGTAGCCCTGCGTGGCACCGGGCCGGTGGCTGACTGGGAGCTGCCGGTTAATCCGAGAGTGGCCATAAGCAGCCCCGGGAGGGTGGCCCAGTGTTTACCTTCTGATACAGCCAGCTTTCCCTGGCTGACCCGTGGGTGAACCTGCGATTAGCGCACTATCAGAAGTTTACGGATCTGCCTCTTATTCCTCCCAGAATCCTAGACGTAAAAACAAGCTGGGGCTGCGGGGTGAACCGCAGGGCAGCCTCGGTGTAAGTGATGCTGCTGGGAGAGAGACGCCGCGCGAGCCATGACATAATTCCGCCTTTATACTGTAATGAGGACAGGGTGGAAACCCCCGCTCTCGGCTCGGTTCTTGGAAACACAGCAAGACAGAGATTTGTTGAAGATGCGACTTCCAGTTTCAAAGCACACCCCCACCCCTCCACACACAGCCGTATGCTCCACGATAGCTCAGGGGGTTGAAGCATCTACTGTGGAGATGTTCATGTATACTACAGGTCCCAGCTGGGTGGACTCCGCCTTTCACCTTTATTCTTCTTTCAGAGTTTATTAAATATTAAGCGGGTAATGGCAACTTGAAAACTCGTCCTCCTTTTTACCCGACCTGTTGACATTTCCCAGCCACTTTTTTCGGTCTCGGACTAGCGTCCCACGAAGTGGGCGGAGTCCGATATTTTATGTTGTCTACTCCGGGCGCACGGGACCGACAAATCTACGCAAGCCGGGCACTCACGAAGTCACTTTCAGTTAGTGTCTTACTATTTTTGAGCACGTGCAGGTGTATTGTGCTAGTTTAGAGGTTGTACGGTGGTGTACTCACATCTTTGGAAAAATGTGACATTCTATGAAGAGTAGGGAATAAAATGATGGATTAACAGCCCTCTATCCGTTTGGAAAGTACAAGTTGTGTACTCGAGGGGATCATAGAAAAAATTATATCAAGTGAGCGAGGTATTTGAAAGTGTGGTGGTCGGGGAGGGATTGGGAAAGTGGTACCGAAAAAAGGGTACAGAAAGTGAAGGGTTAGGGACATAGAGGCCAGTTTGTGGTAGTGTGTGGTATGCCGTGTTTTCGGTGGGAGGAGGACGCGAAGAACATTGAGCATGCGCGGTGCTGCTCAGCAGAGACCAGTCCTTTTCTAAAGTACGTGGGAGGGGGCGGGGAGCTGTGGAGTGATGCTGGTCTTGGGTCTATCTTTACCTGTAGTTGCTAATCGTGTCAGTGTTATTAATGAAGCGCCTTCAGTACCATTCGTGATTTAATGTACGTGATCTTTCCTTGTATGTGCAAATGAGTCAACCCAGAACTGTCGGAGCGCCTCAATGTGTTGATTCTGCACCTATGATAACATAGAATGCTCTATTTGTGACCCAGTTCTATATAATGAAAACATTCCTTTGCACTGTTACCTTTAGGGCCGGTTAGCTCAGTTGGTTAGAGCGTGGTGCTAATAACGCCAAGGTCGCGGGTTCGATCCCCGTACTGGCCACTGTAAGTTTTTTTTTTCTCGAAAGACAAATGTCATGCATTAAAGTACAAGGTTGTTTATTAATGTAATTTACTGGTCTAATATTTGTACCAGGGTGGGGTTTGATAGTGCCATGTAACCCCCTTCGCTAAACCTGCCTCCTCCATGTTTTCAAGGGTCTCTGAAACTTCACTTTATGAAGCACTGTTTGAACTGGGTACGCCTCTGAAGAGCACACTTCCTCTCTGAGAGGTGCGGTTTCTCGGGTTCTTGGTGGGAATTCCAGAAGTCAAGAGAGATGGAGGGAAGAGCACATGGGTTATGTAGGCATCATTAAATCATATTGCATAATATATTGGTGCCCTTTATAATCGTTGCAGTCTCGTATTGTGTGGTTTACTGCATGTTTTGAGCCCTTCGTCAACCAATGGTATGGTGTTCATACTTGAAAACATTACAAAATAAAAACAAATAATTACTTATAGTGATATGCATTTTTTATTACCTATTTTTTTAATGTTCCTATTCATATGGCAAGTTTTATTCACCTTCAATAATAATGCCGAGACCATTGCATTGTAAATGCTTGTTTCACGTTGCTTGCACTTCTTTGTTATCTGGTTAGCACGCTGTGGCCTGCCTTTGTAATTGGAGACCGTTTCGGCCGCTCCAAGCTTCCGCATTCCTTAGATGCTTTGACCTGTGCACGCTGGCACTGGGACATTGAAAAACTGCCTCTGCAGCGCGGGCGTGTAACACTGATTTTATTTATCACCCCCGAAGTCACCACTGCTGGCCCGAGTTGAGCGCACTTTTGAATTACCCATGTAATCCTGTGTGCGTGTATCTGCACTCAGTCGCGTAGTCGGGACTGCTACTGCCTGCTGGCGCAAGGAAGGTACTTTTCAGATTACCCTCACATAGCTGCCAAGGTTTCAGATTGCCATGTGTGAGATTTTCATAACTTCAGTGTAATTATGAGTGACATTTCAAGGACTATGAGTGACACGTTCTCGTGCGCAAAATCAAGTAACGAAGACTAGGGAAACACATAAATATATGAAATGACACCCATTTGAGCAAGGTAGAGCTAAGATCTTACCCTAAGAATACATTGCCCTACATAGAATATGGAAACCTCAGTGTTATAAGTGTGGTCGGTCTCTTCACTTATGAGTATTGTGTAATCCTTCTCAAATCAGCCGCTCTTCATGTACCCCGCTCCATTAAAAAACCCTCTATTGTGCACCTGTTTTGGAAGACCATTGCTGGTTTGTACTGGGGTTTCCACATACATTTTTACTGAGCATAAATGCATACAATGTTGGCAAGTTTGATATTCTTCAGTGTGATGTATTTTAATGTGGATACTTACTCTGGCAATATGCAAATGCTCCACTGCACTGTAGTCCTTTGAATTTTTACTGGTGCTTTATGTTACCCTGCAGCTTGAATATTTGTTTGTGTTTTTTAGTATACATGTACGTATTTCCTTGAATAAGGAGTAGTAGAAGCACTTCCGACTTTGTTTTAAAATACTAAACCCATTTGCTTTACATTCTTTATTGTTCTAACACTATTTCAGCAAATACAATGTAATATTGAAGGGCGTGACTGAATTGCACTGCAAGGCCATATTCATTGTAGAGATCTTAGCAGGATGAAATGCGGAGCTGTACACAGCAGAATGTCACAATATGAGGACTGAGGTAGCCTCAAACAAACGCTAACAAATCCATGATCCAGACGACTTCTCACGACACAATGCTTCCTTTAGGAAGAGAATTAGCAGTGAAGACAGACAAAAAACCCAAGTAAACAAACACCCGCAAACACTAAAGAATGGCTCCTGCTTCTTCTCCTCCACACTTTAAAACCAGAAGTGTAAAAATAAGTGAGTAAGAGGAAAAGGACGACCACAAAAAAAGAAGGATGTTGGAGATGGCTTCAGGAGGACGCTGCATAAGAGGTGGAATACGGAGAAAGAGTTCCGGTAGGAGAGACAGAGGTTACCAGCTGCTCTAAGAGAGCTTTCTGAAGCTCGCCCAGAGGGGGTTGTTAGTGTTTTGCTTCATTTCAAAACAGCCCTGGGCAGAAAAACGTCACCTAATTATACGACCCCCAATGCAGGCAGCAGAGAGTGTGCTGCCACTGAAAAGCTAATTTGATTAACACATTCGCCGGCTGCACTCACTAAGTTGCGTCGCGCAATAACCACTCCACGCATCAGTTAGCGTAAAAGGCCATTTATTAGGACAGGCATGACATTCAGCAAAAAACATAACACATTAACTTTAACAATCCCCCCAAAATCCTGCCATTCACCCCATCATTCACTCACGTGCTTCACCAGCCACTCCCAATTCACACCATGACCTCTTTGCATCTCATTCACTTTCCCCTTTCACTTTCCAACTCCTCTGTCATCTCCATTCATCGCACTCCCGTCTACCACTCCCCCCATCCTGCACCTGTAACCCCCTCCCTGAAAGGGTGATTCTGCCCGTCATGGACTCCCCACCCCTCCCAGTTCCCGTCAACACCCTATCTTGCCATCCTGTCCTAAACTGGCACATTGCCCAACTTTGGCAATTACAACAAAACGCCCACGTCCCCTTTTTCAACTGTAGGGTGGGTGGGTGGTAAAACTAACTTCTTTCCCTGAGGCACCGGGGACAGGAAGAGGAAGTCCTTCCCCTTCCTGTCCCCCTAAATAGCCTCCTAACCCCTCCCACCCCTGACCTAACCCCCTAACTACTTCCTGCCTGTCCTAACTATCGCGCGAACACCCGGGGAAAAGAGTGGTCTGCCGACCTGCTTTCCCCCGGGGGCCGCATCGCGCAATTACCACTCCACGCATCAGTTAGCGTAAAAGGCCATTTATTAGGACAGACATGACATTCAGCAATAAACATAACACATTAACTTTAACAATCCCCCAAAATCCTGCCATTCACCCCATCATTCACTCACGTGCTTCACCAGCCACTCCCAATTCACACCATGACCTCTTTGCATCTCATTCACTTTCCCCTTTCACTTTCCAACTCCTCTGTCATCTCCATCCATCGCACTCCCGTCTACCACTCCCCCCATCCTGCACCTGTAACCCCCTCCCTGAAAGGGTGATTCTGCCCGTCATGGACTCCCCACCCCTCCCAGTTCCCGCCACCCAAGGAACCCCCGGAGGGCGGTTACCTGCCCCACCAAGCGTGCACCTTTTGAACTCATACTCTCGGACACCAGATAGATTCATTCCACAGATGGCTAATCAGGTCGCGCAACTCCATAAGGTAAAAGGCATTCCCCATGTGAGAAAGGTGCACGCCGTCATCCCGGAAAAGAAGTGGCTGCTCCAGCTGAAGCCCGACATGAGCCAGCACGTTGATCCCCTTATCCGCACAAAAGAGTCTCATAGCCCTGTTCAGTTTCCTGCGTGCCCGTTCGACTGCCGCAGGCTTGAGCGCACCCCTCCAAATCCTTAGTGGAACAAACTCAGTCCACACAATACAGGCGCCAGCCAGATTGCGTTTCATCGCTTCCAAATCCCTCTGCATCAAGTGCAAAGGTGACACCCCCGATTGCTTCACTAAGTCATTCTCTCCCAAGTGGATGATGAGCATGTCCGGGCAGCCCAGCTGCGACACTTTCTTTGTGAGCCAAGGTAGCAATTCTCCCCAACGCATTCCGCTCTTACCCCACCATTGTACTTCGTGATGGCTGCTCCTCAGGCCCAGGTTACGGCCGTACACCCGCCTGGCAGCGTACTTCTCCCCCCAGTGCACAAAAGAGTGCCCAACGACCCAGGTGACCGTCTTGGCCCCCGGCCCACGAACACAACCTACGAAGAGAAAGAGATTAGTACCCCAGCAGAACAAGAAAAGCAACAACAAACAGTGCAGCCGGCCAAGCAGCACGCCCCACCCCTTCATTTACGCACATAACGCTCGCAGCAACGCGACCGCCATCGACCAATTCTCCGGATCTCCTCCCACGACGAACCCAAACCCGCCGCTGCCGTGGCCGCCCCAATCCGAAACGAGTGCGTGCCAAAACGCGCCGGGTCCCTGCCCAGCCTCCGCAAAGCCATCCGCAGAACCGCCAGCAACTGGGAGGACGTCAAGCGCTTCCGCGACGCATGCACAAAAATCTCCCCTTCCAACCTCCGCACTCGACCACAAAACCCCAGCCACTCTCGCACCGGGCACACACCCTCACACCCACTCTCCGACAACCATACCCATTTGCCCTGACCCAACTGGTCTGTCTTGGAACGTCCCAACCATATACCCAAACGAACCACATCCACACGCACATCCCCAAACACTCGACCCAGCGCCCCACGTGTCCCCAGCAACTCCGACACCCGAAAGGCACCAAAAAACATCCAAATCATGCATAAGCGAATGAGCGCCACCTCGTCCCCGTCATAACAACAGAAATGCAACTCCCTTAAAACCTGCACCAACAAAGCAAACGTGACCGCCTCACGCGGCAGTTCCCCCACACCCATTTCCGCCCTCGCCCGACCCCAACCTTTTAACATTCGGCTCAGCAGATCCGCCTTAGCCGGATCAAAACCCAAATATACCATGCTGTAGAAAGATACTCCCGCCAACTTGCCAGCAATCGTCGTTTGCGACAGCCCTTTATCCATGCAATCCAACACAAATCACACCACCCCACGCTCACACTCTTCCTTGGACAATCGTCCCACTCCCCTCTCTCCCCCCACCAAAGACCCAAACTCAGCCCACGCCAACCTGTACGCCCGCCTAGTGGACTCCGCTATCGACCTCTCAACCAACCCAACCACTCTCACTCCCCCCAGGCCCAGATAGCCTCCGGCACCTTGGTCTTGCAAGCTTCCGCTCCCGGCGCCAGCTCCCTGAAGCGCTGCCACTGCGAACGAGATAACGCATCCGCAATTTCGTTACTCACGCCTGGCACATGTTGCGCGCGGAACAGCACATTGTAACGCAGACACAGCAGCATGAAACTTCGCAGCAAGCGCAGCACCCGCAGGTCCCTCGCCTTTTGGTTGTTCACCAAGTCCACTACAGTCATATTGTCCACATGAAACAACACCGACCTGTTCCTGAACTCCGGGCCCCACACCAGCAAAGCAACCAACAAGGGGAAAAACTCCAAAAACGCAATGCTCCTGCCCTGCCGCAGCCAATGAGCCGGCCACTGCTCTGCACACCAGCGGCCGTCCCAGAAAATTCCGAAACCGGCAGCACCCGCCGCATCAGAGTAGAGCTGAACCTGCCACACCATCCGGTCACGCGCAAAATCCAAGGACACACCATTGAAGTCCTCCAGGAAAACCAGCCACACTCGCAAGTCCGACCGGACCCCCAGCGTGATCCTGATCCTGTGATGCGGGAGGGCTGCCCCCGACATGGCCATGCCGAGCCGCCTGCAAAACGTCCTTCCGGCCCTCACAACCCTGCACGCAAAGGTCAACAACCCCAACAGGCGCTGCACGGACCTCAACTCCAGCTTCCGAACCTCAATCGCACTTCTCAAAGCGTCCTGCATCTCCGCCACCTTCCGTACCGGTAGCCGCGCCTGCCAAACCACCGAATCCAACTCAATCCCGAGAAAAGTCAGGCAACAACTAGGCCCTTCAGTCTTCTCCGGTGCCAACGCCACCCCAAAATCCTGTGCCAACAACTGAAACTGCCGCAAAGCCTCGCCGCAAGCGCCAGAGTGACCCGCGCCCACAAACAGAAAGTCATCCAAATAGTGAGACACCAGCCGGTGTCCACTGCGGTCCACAAAGGCCCACTGCAAAAAGGAGCTGAAAGTCTCAAAAAGCGCGCAGGAAATCACACAACCCATCGGTAGAACCATGTCCACGAAGATGGACCCGTCAAACTGCATGCCCAACAGTGAAAAATCCACGGGATGAATGGGGAGGAGGCGAAAGGCCGACTTTATGTCACATTTGGCCAACTCCACCCCCTTCCCACAGGACCTCACCAAGCCTATGGCATCATCCACTGACGCATACAGTACTTTTGAGTCCTCCTCAGCAATGAAATCCTTCACCGACCCTCCTTCCGGCCAAGACAAGTGATGAATCAATCGAAACTCTCCAGGGTCTTTTTTGGGCACCACCCCAAGAGGTGAAACAATGAGATCCGACATCGGCCAGTCTGCAAAAGGACCCGCAATCCTGCCCTCCGAAACCTCCTTCTCCAATTTACGCGCCACTACCTCCGGCAACTCCTTGGCGGACCGCAAGTTCTCAGCCCAACGTCTCTCCCTCGGCCCCTGATAACCAATCCGAAAACCTTCCATGAACCCCCAGTATAATCGCAATGCCGCTTCCTTATCAGGGTTCCGTGAGAGCCATGGACACATGGCCGCCAACCTAACCGGAGTATGGGCCTTTCGGCCCAGGCTGCCCCCTACCCCTGGCAAGTTTCCACTGCTCTGAAGGCGAAGCCAACGTGAGGCACTGTGTGACTGCATGCCGCCCCCGCACTTCGAACACTCATGCTTGAACTTACAAGAGGGGCAGTTGCAGAAACCCTTATTGAAACCCCAACAGGCTCCAGAAGACACCGGCTTGTACTGTTGTCCCGCAGCCCCGGACCACACCACCTGGTTTCCCAAGCTACCTGCACCTCCTTGGCTACCCGCCCCAGACTGGGCGGGGCGTGACTGAAAAGACCGATAAGTCACCGGAAGACCACTAGCCGTATGAGTGGAAGCCGCCGCCTGCGTCGAAGACATCCATTGAATTCAAAGCTCTTGGTCCACCTCCCACCATGGCTTGTCCGGATTGACGCTGACCCTGGCCCTAAACTCCTCGTCGTAGCTCAGCCAAGCAAAACCCCCGAAATGCAGCTGCGCCTTCCTAATCACGTCCATATACTTGAACAGAGCAATCGCCCGATCACCATGCTTTTCACAATATATACTCGCGTAAATCAAGAAGGCCGACGTCCAATTCTCCATCGTAACCGGCACCCTCGGCCGCCTGGTCAACTCCCATTCCTTCTCTTTAGACCCTTCCTTCGCCTGAATCTCTCTATGTAGCAGTTTAAACACATCCACATATTCGTGCCTCCAAATCTTCCCTCTCGTTTTCTCAGACAGATGCGAACCCAGGGGCATGGCCAAACCCATATATGGCAATTTCTTGCGGAGCTTCTCCACTCCATCATCCTTACCCCCCAAATCCTCCACCTTGTCGGTTTGTGCACTGGCCGTCGTGACCTGCTTCTCCCCAGCAGCCGCCACTGGCTCCGCCCCAACATGGGCCTCCGTCCGCACAGACCCATCCCCCACCCCCACCGACCGGCAGGGCTTCTTCCTCCCTCCTTTCCCCCCTTCAGTCCATGCGTCCCACCAAGAGCCCTCACCTGACAAGGTTGCAGGAGCGTCCATCTCCCGGCGCCGTGCGTCTGCCGGCTTCATGGTCCCCTTGGTGGCCCGACTGGCGCCATCTCGTGCCTCATGGGAAACACCGACCGTGGCGGATGCCACCTTAGCCCTGTCCACACACTCCGACTCGCGCAACTCACCCTCTTCCAACTCATCCTCATAGTCCAACCACCCATCCCGAACATCCAGCGGCACCACTTCCGTAACCACTCTCTTGGCACCCTTCCCTTTCACTCCAGGCATAAACTCGCATTCCAGCATCGTTGGTGCCCGCTCCCTCGATGGAGGGCAGGCCGCCTCGGACCCCCCTGCTTCTTCGTCGTGGCGTTTGGAGGCCGTTTTGCGCCCCGCCGGCCCACCCCGGCCTCTGCCAGCTGACCCCGCCGGCTTGGTCCCACCCTCCCGAGCCGTATGCGCTCGGGGAGGCCCCGGTGCCAACAGGTCTCTGATCCGTCAAGGCAGTCCCTGCACTGTCCACCCAGACCCACTGCCCACGTGCCCCAGGCGCCCCCCTGCCTCTACCCTCAGCTGCTTCCTTGCCCCGCGCAGGCGCTAGAGCCCCATCGCCCTTTAGCACCCCGCCCGCCTTCGCTTTCCTGGCCTCGCATAAGCGCTGCCACTCCTGCTCATATTCAGCAATGACGCGACGCTGGTCGCGAGCCCTCTCCTCCTCGGTCATGCGCTCCCACCTGTCATACATGGACAGCCGCCCAGACTCCCCCAGGCCTCCCCGCCCGGGCGCGGGTGCCGCAGCACCCCCCGCCCCACTCTGCTGCTGCGCCTTCAACGGGCCTTTGCCCTTGGAACCCTGCTGCTTGACAACCCATTTCCGGCCCCCCGAAAGGTCGACCGGTTGCTCCAAGATGGGAAACTCCTCATCCCCCTCAGACTCCCCCCCCTGAGAGGGTGAGCGCAAAATCCTCACCAGCCGCCACCTCCCACTCACCCAGGTCCTCCCCCCCACTGCCCTCACTGCTCTCATTGTACCCCACCAGTTGGCCCACACTCCCCGACCCCCCGGCACGCAGTGCCAGTGGAGTCCCAGCCGCCCCACCATCCTCACCGGAAACCGCCTCCATGGTCTCGATCTTAGCCGGGAGGCTCAGCAGCCTCCCCCCTTTCTTGGGTGCCTCCTGCTGTCTCTTGCCCCTAGCCTTCTTAGGCGCGCCCTCCCGAGCCCCAGCGGGCTCATCCATACAGGCTGCGACAACTGCAGCCACCCCTGCTGACGCCGACCGGGGCGTGCAGGTCATCCCCACCCATGCCTGGTCCAGGACACCGGGTTGCAGGAGGTCCGTCCTCCCCGCCCGGCCAAGAACCAGTAGTGCAGCCCTCACTGTCTCTGCATCAGGTGCTGCCATACCTCCAAAAGCATTTTCCAAATGTCCGCGAGATGCGTGAGGTTTGGCAACCTCAAATCCAGTCCGTCCGCGAGATGCGTGAGGTTTGGAAACCCCGACCCGTCCGCGAGATGCGTGGGATTCCGCACCGCCTCGCGCCGCACCGGGACACCGTTGACGAAACGCTGCAAAAATCGCCTAAAATGATAGCCCACCTAACTAAACCAGCAAACCTGCCTCTGAAGTCGCTCTGAGGCACCAGAACACGACCAGAAAACCCCTAAATCACACACCACCTACAGCTCCGATCTAAAACGAACTTCTTTCCCAGAGGCACCAGGGACAGGAAGAGGAAGTCCTTCCCTTTCCTGTCCCCCTAAATAGCCTCCTAACCCCTCCCACCCCTGACCTAACCCCCTAACTACTTCCTGCCTGTCCTAACTATCGCGCGAACACCCCGGGGAAAAGACTGGTCTGCCGACCTGCTTTCCCCCGGGGGCCGCAAGGCTGCAAGCCACAGCATGGGTGCAGACCTGGCCGCTGCAACGTCACCGCGGCAAATTGAAACAGAATATCGTCGCACATGTGCAAATCATGAAAATAATTACGTCAAATATAAAAAAAAAATTCAAACACAAATTAATAAAACATTATTTCTTAACATTTCTTGAAGTTTTTGCTCACCTCAGTGTGCAGGAGGACCGTGTGAGATCACATCCGATAATGGCAGGCCTCGGCACCTGTTTAGTGTGGGCTGTGTGTCAGTTTCACAGCCTGCCGCGCGGTGCCGCGGGCGGGGCCGGGAACATTAATTAAGGCTGCCTGGCAGGCGCGGCTGAGGCAACAAACTGTAACAAATGTAGCTAGCGCACTTCCAGTCAGAGCTGCGATCCTTAACTGTTTATGAGCCAGAGAGCGCTCAGCGGCCTGGCGGCAAGTGACTGTGCTGGAAGCAACAGAGCTGTGGTGTGCTAGTAGTGGCACCCAAGACAGTGGTATTAAAATGCGTGACAAAGCATTTCAGTGCGGTGATGCGGAACACCGCACTGAAATGCGTTAGTGTCACACATGATGCGTGATACTTGGCAGGACTGCCCTCAAGATCACCGCCGCGGGCCCGAGCAGATCAGCTGATTAAAGTTGCCCCAAGATCATCGCTGCGGGCCCCGAGTCAGCAACAAGAGTGTTATTGCCAACAAGGAAGCGTGCTGTAATCCGGCGTCGTCTGGCAATCGGGACTCTGCAAGGGCGCATCACCAGTAACAAAGAAGATGCCCAGCGGGACGTCAGCAGCCCACCAGGAAGCGAGGCCGCCCTTAAATGCTGGAAGGACTGCCTCGCGCCTCCCCCGTGCATCGCATCACGGATCGAATGACTGGAGAACGAAGGAGCTCCTCACCGGTGTCTGTTTTGTCCCCACTCTAGGTAATGCTTAGTGTTGTACGCTAAGCCGCTGTGTGCAGTACTGCCTTGGGTGGGGTGGACAGTAAGGTCAAGATTGGGCCTGCGGGGGCCTGCCTTAATTGATTAGCAGGCCTGCCGGGCACTGCCTTTCCCTAATAGAGGTGGCGATCGCGAGCGCTGGGCATACCGGGACCGTTAACTCCACTCAACTGAAGCCTTTACATAAGCACCAGTTATATTACACAAGGATGCATTCATTCTTTCTAGGCACAAGGAGATTAAGTAATTTGCCCAGAATTCGCAGGATGTATGAGCCGACACCTGGAATCGAACTTGGTTCCCGAATTACACAGTCAACAGCTCTGTCCATTAGGCCACATCCACTCCCTGCTTAAACGGAGGTAGGTGAATGTACTGCAGAGGTGGTACTGAACTGTGACGGACCTTTTGATTGGTCCACTGCTGCCTTGATGTACATACTGTCTCAGATCTTCTTACTCCCACACACCTCCAAACCCCGGTATTGGCTTGGGCCCCTCTGCCGAGCAGCACACAGAGGCTTGCTCGGGACAGGAGTCCTGCACCCCACAGGAATCTAGGGGAATAGTATGCCTGGGGACTCCCCCAGTCACCACTGTGTTCAGGGGTGTAGAGAGCCACCCGGGCTCTCACACACAATGTATCCTTTTCCCCCACGCACGCACGCACAACCTCGGGGCGGGCTCGCGCCGAGGTATAAATAAACATGCGGAAGACCGCTCGGGGTCTTTCCGGCTAACTGTTTATGCGAGTCTGTGTCATTCATTGATAGTGCACAATCCACGTGCTAGGCCTTACCTGCCCCACTACACTGGCGACGAGGCCGGTTGTTTCTCCACGCGTGCCGGGTGCCTCCGGTTAGCCGCGCTGTCTGTATCCGGCTGCGGTGCCCACCCGCTGTGGTGTGCCGGTCCCCCTCCGACCGAGACCCGCCCACGCGTCTCCCGTGAGGGAGCGCCTTCAGCCGGCGGGACTCGTGGGGTCGGCGTGCGGTGGTGAGATCCTGCGGGTGAGTGAACCGTCTGCCCCGCCTGCGCGATCCCCGCCTTGCCTTCATTTGCCAGCCGGCGCGGAGGAGGTGCGCCTGCCGGCCGCAGGCATTCAGCGGAGCCAGAGCACCCAAGACAGTGGTATTAAAATGCGTGACAAAGCATTTCAGTGCGGTGATGCGGAACACCGCACTGAAATGCGTTAGTGTCACACATGATGCGTGATACTTGGCAGGACTGCCCTCAAGATCACCGCCGCGGGCCCGAGCAGATCAGCTGATTAAAGTTGCCCCAAGATCATCGCTGCGGGCCCCGAGTCAGCAACAAGAGTGTTATTGCCAACAAGGAAGCGTGCTGTAATCCGGCGTCGTCTGGCAATCGGAACTCTGCAAGGGCGCATCACCAGTAACAAAGAAGATGCCCAGCGGGACGTCAGCAGCCCACCAGGAAGCGAGGCCGCCCTTAAATGCTGGAAGGACTGCCTCGCGCCTCCCCCGTGCATCGCATCACGGATCGAATGACTGGAGAACGAAGGAGCTCCTCACCGGTGTCTGTTTTGTCCCCACTCTAGGTAATGCTTAGTGTTGTACGCTAAGCCGCTGTGTGCAGTACTGCCTTGGGTGGGGTGGACAGTAAGGTCAAGATTGGGCCTGCGGGGGCCTGCCTTAATTGATTAGCAGGCCTGCCGGGCACTGCCTTTCCCTAATAGAGGTGGCGATCGCGAGCGCTGGGCATACCGGGACCGTTAACTCCACTCAACTGAAGCCTTTACATAAGCACCAGTTATATTACACAAGGATGCATTCATTCTTTCTAGGCACAAGGAGATTAAGTAATTTGCCCAGAATTCGCAGGATGTATGAGCCGACACCTGGAATCGAACTTGGTTCCCGAATTACACAGTCAACAGCTCTGTCCATTAGGCCACATCCACTCCCTGCTTAAACGGAGGTAGGTGAATGTACTGCAGAGGTGGTACTGAACTGTGACGGACCTTTTGATTGGTCCACTGCTGCCTTGATGTACATACTGTCTCAGATCTTCTTACTCCCACACACCTCCAAACCCCGGTATTGGCTTGGGCCCCTCTGCCGAGCAGCACACAGAGGCTTGCTCGGGACAGGAGTCCTGCACCCCACAGGAATCTAGGGGAATAGTATGCCTGGGGACTCCCCCAGTCACCACTGTGTTCAGGGGTGTAGAGAGCCACCCGGGCTCTCACACACAATGTATCCTTTTCCCCCACGCACGCACGCACAACCTCGGGGCGGGCTCGCGCCGAGGTATAAATAAACATGCGGAAGACCGCTCGGGGTCTTTCCGGCTAACTGTTTATGCGAGTCTGTGTCATTCATTGATAGTGCACAATCCACGTGCTAGGCCTTACCTGCCCCACTACACTGGCGACGAGGCCGGTTGTTTCTCCACGCGTGCCGGGTGCCTCCGGTTAGCCGCGCTGTCTGTATCCGGCTGCGGTGCCCACCCGCTGTGGTGAGCCGGTCCCCCTCCGACCGAGACCCGCCCACGCGTCTCCCGTGAGGGAGCGCCTTCAGCCGGCGGGACTCGTGGGGTCGGCGTGCGGTGGTGAGATCCTGCGGGTGAGTGAACCGTCTGCCCCGCCTGCGCGATCCCCGCCTTGCCTTCATTTGCCAGCCGGCGCGGAGGAGGTGCGCCTGCCGGCTGCAGGCATTCAGCGGAGCCAGAGGAGCGCCACGTGACGGTGGCCTGCGGCGGACCCGCCCTCCACCCTGAAGAAGGCGCGCGATCAGCGCTTCTACCGCGGGTGCGCGCCAAGCACCGCGCCAGGCCCCGCTCGCTCCAGGCCTGCCCTCGCTGTGCAGAAGACGCCTCCGCAGCGCTGCAAGGACCGCTGCCTACAATAAAGAATTTAAAGGGGAAGGAGGGCAAAACCTGCTGAAACGCAACAAGCATTGGCAAATACAAAGGCTTTTGCCAGGATCCTGGGCAAGACCTGCTGAAGCGCAACAAGCATTGGCAAATACAAAGACTTTTGCCAGGATCCTGCAACCACTGGAGGTTCATAGTGCCCCGCCTACACCACAGCCGCTCCCCTTGTGCCAGGCCTCACAGCGCCTCGACACGTGGCGCGACCAAGCACCTCGGCCCTGCCTTACACACCGCCACAACACCGGAAAGCACCAGAACGACCTGTGTGACGCCACGCCATGAGCCAGAACGCGACAGGGGCGGCCCAGGACGGGGCTGGCCAGCCCCCGCAGCAGGCGGTCCAGCCACCGCCAGTCGTGCCCGCAGCACCACCACAGGTCCAAGTCCAAGCAGGAGCTCAGGCCCCAGTGGGACCTCCCATACCAGCGCCTCCCGCACATCAGCATGCCGGCGCAGCGCCCATCCCGCCGTTCAGCGAAACTGCGGATCCAGCGACAGCAGCGCTCCGCTGGAGAGCGTGGGTCGGACGCCTCAATCTGTACTTCAAGGGCACCAGAGAAACGGATGGGACAGTGAAGAGGTCGCTCCTCATCTTATACGGAGGTCAAGAGATTTATGATCTGTTTGAGTCGCTCCCCAACACCGGGCCTGAGGACGACTATGATGCCGCTGTCGCGGCCCTCAACGCACATTTCGATCCCCAGCTTAACAATGACTTTGAAAAATTCAAGTTCAAACGTGCCTGGCAGATGGACTCCGAATCGGTCGACATGTACTATGCCCGACTCCGTCGTCTTGCGAGCACATGCCCGTTCGCCAACCCCCGGGAAGAAATTAGGGATCAAATCATCGTCGGATGCAAGTCGAAGCTGCTGAGGAAGCTGATCCTCAGGCAACCTGGAATTTCGCTTGACGAGATTCTCATCCTGGCCAGGTCGCATGAACTGTCCGATGCCCGAGCAGAGGAAATGGAGGTGGCACTGCGCACCCCGGTGATCGCCCCACCCGCTGCAAGAGCCCCGACCATCAAAGAGGAACGGGTGGATGCGATCCACCGACGATTCCCGCCAGCGAAGCAGCGAGGTGGCCCACCACGAGGCAACCAATGCGGGTATTGCGGCGACGACCACCCTGCCACAGCCACGTGTGGCGCCAAAGGCAAGACGTGCCTCAAGTGCGGGCGTCTGAATCATTTTGCCGCCGTCTGCCGGGGAGGGAAGTTCCGATCAGCAGGCCCGCGCGCCAGGACGGTAACACAGCGCGTCCGACGGCTGTCACTCGACCAGGAGAGACCCCCTCCCGACACTGAAGCGCAAGACCGTCGGCCCAGGTACGAGGACGATGAAGACGACGAAGTGTATGTCGTCTCCTATGTGAGCCGAGCATCCACGAAAAGAAGACCGCCACCCATGTGTTCCATATCTGTAGATGGGACGAGTGTTAACGCGCTGATTGACACGGGAGCGTCCGTGAATGTCATGGACTCGGACCAGTACGAGAGGATGTCCCCGAAGCCGACATTGACACCGTCTGCGGCAAGAATCTACACCTACGGAGGGACTGAACCTCTGCCTCTTCGCGGAGTGATCCAAACCACCGTAGTCAACGGAGAGTACTCCACAGAAACCAAATTTCACATCACCGAAGGAAAGAAGGGCACCCTCCTGAGCTGCCACACGGCAGAAGACCTGGGACTGGTATTCTTCGCCAACCAGGTGCACCAAGCACACGCAGATTTCATGTTAAAAGATTTCCCTGAACTGTTTAAGGGCCTTGGCAAGCTCAAAGGAAAGAGGTTCAAGCTGCACATCGACGCAACCATCAAACCCGTCGCACTCAGGCACCGGCGGGTACCTTTCAATCTCAGGCCGCAAGTGGAGGAGGAGCTTCGCAAACTCGAAGAACTGGGAGTAATCGAGAAAGTGTCGGGCCCGACACCCTGGGTCTCCCCACTGGTGGTCACCCCCAAGCCGAAGCAGCCTGGGGCCATTCGTCTGTGCGTGGACATGAGGCTCCCTAACACAGCTGTCAAGCGCGAAAGGCATATCACCCCCACTATGGACGATATAATAGCAGACCTCAACGGGGCGAAGTGGTTCTCAAAGCTGGACCTCAACTCAGGATATCACCAGCTCGAGTTGGAGCCAGCTAGCAGGTACATCACCACTTTTTCGACGCACGTGGGGCTGCGTCGCTACACCCGGCTCAGCTTCGGTGTCTCATCGGCGGCCGAAGTCTTTCAAAACGCCATTCGCGAAGTGCTATCTGGCTTACGAGGGGTAATCAACCTGAGCGATGACATTCTTGTGTATTCCACAACCCTCGAAGAACACCATGCCAACTTAAGGGCGACCCTGCAAAGGCTTGCCGACAGCGGCCTGACCCTACACCGAGCCAAGTGTGCGTTCTATCAAGAATCGGTGGACTTCTTCGGCTACACATTCACGAGGGAGGGCCTGAAAGTCGACCCCAAGAAGGCGGAAGCCATCAAAGCAGCCAGCACTCCACGGAGTCAAACTGAAGTGCGCAGCTTTCTGGGCATGGCCACATACTGTGGCCGGTTTATCCCGAACCTGGCTGCCATTGCGGAACCCCTCCGAGCCCTCACCCGAGCTGATCAGAAATGGGACTGGACGGCAGCCGCCAACAAAGCGTTCCTGACCATCAAGACCAGCCTACTGGACAATACCACTATGGCCTACTTCCAACCACGTAGGCGGACCAAATTGATCGTCGATGCCAGTCCCGTAGGGCTAGGAGCCGTCCTTTTACAGGAATACGGGCCAGAAGAGTGGAAGCCGGTTGCCTACGCCAGCAAGGCATTGTCGGACACCGAGACCAGGTATGCCCAAATAGAGAGAGAAGCCTTGGCCATCAAGTGGGCGTGCCAGCACTTTCATCTCTACCTCTGTGGGCAGGAATTCACGGTGGTCACAGACCACAAGCCTCTTCTGCCCCTCTTCGCGGGGACGTCACGACTAGCTCCCCCGCGCATCGAACGGTGGGCCGTCCAGCTGCAGGGCTACCGATTCAAAGTTGTATTCCGGCCCGGGGCCCACAACCCCGCCGATTACCTGTCACGACACCCGGATGTCGTCCCACAGCAGCCCCTCACCGAGGACGGAGAAGAAGTGGAAGAGATCGTCCACATGGTCACGCAGGCCGCATGCCCTGAGAACATGTCGCTCAAAGAAATCGGAGACGCCACTGCAGGGGATGAGACTCTGACGAAAGTCCGACAGGCCCTCGAAGGAAACCGCTGGGCCCATTTTCTCGACGGTGTCTCCTGCCTCAGACCGGAAGTGAGCCACGCCAGACAGCAGCTGTGGCAAGTACGCAGTGAGCTAAGTGTAGGAGATGACGGAGTGGTGTTACGCGGACATCTCATCGTCATGCCAGAAAGCCTCCAACAACGAGCTCTGAGCTTAGCACATGTAGGACACCAAGGGATGGCCAAGACAAAAGCCCGCCTGAGGAGTAAGGTGTGGTTTCCGGCGATGGACAGCCAAGTGGAAGCAATGATACGGTCCTGCCATGCCTGCACGATCACTGGAGGAGAGCCTGTCCCAGCACCCGTTATCACTGAAGAAGCACCCCAGGCGCCTTGGGCTCAACTCAGCATAGACTTTGGCAGCTTCCCGGACGGAAGGCACATGCTGGTGCTAGTTGATTCCTTCTCAAAATTCCCAATCGTGGAAGTCATTGCATCCACTGCATTCCCGCAGGTCAAGAAGGTTCTAAACCGTGTGTTTGCCACGATGGGGCTCCCCGAAGAACTTAAGTCCAACAACGGACCCCCCTTTCAAGGGAGAGAGTTCCAGGCGTACCTGGAGGCTCTACGGATCAGGCACCGAAAGATCACCCCGTTGTGGCCCCAGGCTAACGGGGAGGTAGAGAGGTTGATGCGAACATTAAATAGGGCTCTCCGCATAGCCGTAGACAATGGTGAAGACCCAGAGACAGCTCTGGACCAGTTCCTAGGAGCCTACCGTCAGACACCTCACTCAACGACCAAGTGTGCCCCCTCCCACGTGCTGTTCAAGCGAGCTCCGAGGGACGGCATCCCCACTGTGGGCACGTGGGTGCCGGAAGAAAGGGACGCGGAAGCCACCCAGGCCCGAAGACAAGCCACTAACGTCAAAGCAAGCGTGCGTCGTCACGCCAAGGAACCAGACATCCGAGAAGGAGACGCGGTAATTGTCAAGGATCGTCACCCAGGGTGGAAGTTCCGAACTCCATTTGAGCCCGAAGTGTGGATAGTGGACCGAGTACAAGGAACAATGGTCACCGCAAGGAGGGACGGCCAAGCGGTAACGAGAAACGTATCATGCTTCAGGAAGGTGACCGACACAGCCGCTGGACATCAGAGGGCAGGAAGAATGGAACCCGGAGACCAGGAAGACGTGGACTTCGACAGTTTTCCTAGTCCGACACCTGCCCCGCCACGAGGAGATACTCCGCCAAGGCCAATGCCACCAGGCCCCGACATCGGGCGGAGTCAGCCAAGGGCCGAAGAGGCGAGCGAAGGTCCAGGGACAGCCCCGGCAGGGGTTGTCGAACTGCCATGGACCAGGAACCACCGCTACAGCCTGAGGCCCAAGCCAAAGCCTAGCCAGCGGCTGAGGGACTTTGCCTGGTCATCACTCTAACCACAAGACTTAGAACGTGCCGGCAGAAAAGGACTAAAATAAAGGAGGGATGTAGAGAGCCACCCGGGCTCTCACACACAATGTATCCTTTTCCCCCACGCACGCACGCACAACCTCGGGGCGGGCTCGCGCCGAGGTATAAATAAACATGCGGAAGACCGCTCGGGGTCTTTCCGGCTAACTGTTTATGCGAGTCTGTGTCATTCATTGATAGTGCACAATCCACGTGCTAGGCCTTACCTGCCCCACTACAAGGGGGTCAGATCAGCACAATGCGCTGCTCCAGCACCACATTATACATGTTAACGCCTAAAGAAAAATATTCGCCTCAAGTAGAACAAAACTCGTTTTTGTGTCGCCAGACGCGAAGCCAACACAGAAATAGTTTACGTAGATTTTTTATTTGATGAGAGCTAGGGTTAGTCACAGACTTTCGGTTGTGAACTTGCCTGTGTTTTCTGTCTCGCTGTGTAATCTAATCTTGCGCAAGTCATCCTCTCAATTTATAACGGGCAAAATACGCCGTAAACTGTAAGCTGTAACCCACTACGTTATCTCCGTGAGGGGTTGTACTTTTTAAAATCTGGTCATAATTCTTTTAATTATAGCCGGAGGTGTCTTTGAGCACTCGGTCTCTGGAGCATCACGCAGCCGCAGTTTATTCATTAGTGCTGTTTTATTCTGTATTGTTTGTCCCTCCTGAAAAGATTTTGAGAAACTTAGCATGTTAAAAAGTCTGTCCGTTCTTCCTCACAGTCTAATGAATCTGCAAGGTATGTTGGGACGTGGTGTCGTATTTGTTTCCTACTTGTCAAAGCAGGCTGCAACCAAAGTTGTGTATTGTAGGATAAAACAGACTTGGGGAGATGTGATGAGTACAATTTCCAGATTAGACATTTATTAAGGGTAAATGTAAGTATTTTAAACAAGCATTTGCAATGCAATAGGTCTCTCATTTAGGAGAGTTTGACCTATTGGCATTGTAAATGACGATGCCTTTTATTTATGTGTTGATTTTTAAAACATAAATAAAAGTCATTTCCATTTACAATGCTAATAGCTTAAACTCTTGCAAATACGAGACCTATTGCATTGCAAATGCTTGTTTGAGGTAGGTGGCCATTTCTAAATGGACTGCTTTCAGAGGAACACATCCGATAAGTCCCAGTGACACAATGGACATTCACTGAGGTTAGGAAAGAAACTACAGTAACAATTTGCGGTATTCTCTGTCCACATCACTCACAGGCTCCCAGTCTGTGTGGAAGCTCAAATCATCGGCGCTCAGGCCAATCCTGATGCTGCTTACTGCATGAAAGCAGCGTCAGGATTGGCCTTAGCGCACTCTTCAAACCTATGGCTGGAGAATCGAGACACTTGAGCAGGTAAATGTAAAATTAATGTTTTGTTTGTCTCTCCCCATTCCCGTTCCCCACCTGCCCCGTCTCACCACTCTACCAACTTGCCGGCTACTACTGGCTTTGGCAAGGTGGATCTGTTGAAAGATATTTTTTCATTGACCTCACTGATAAAGTTTCACTGTATTATGCTGCATTGATTTTATATTGCTTCAAACATCTATAACTCCAGTTATATGTATGCTATTCTGTTAGTTTTGGTGTCTAAATTAAGATAAAAATACACTCTGTTTTTATAAATTGGATTCAGATTTCTCTGGAGTCGTGTCAATTACTTATCGTCCATGTTAGTACTCTGAAATGCTTGACACGTTCTTCTAATAAAACCTGACTGCTCTTTGCTCTTTACCAGGACTGAGCTAAGTATTATGTAGTGTAAATCCAGGGACCATCTTTAGGGTATTGTGAAAGTATTACATGGTGAGGTCTAACTTCCACACCACATACTACTCCACTTTCCCACACCATGCTATTGTGTTGCCATAATGTACATACCACTGTGGTGTTGGTATACTTTACACATCACATTATTGTTTTGGATATTGTACACCCTTTCATGCTGTTATTATACTTTTACACTGTGCTCTGCTGATGGTTTATTGTACACCTTGCTGTTGTATTGGTAAATTGTGCACCCTGCTGTGGTGGTAGTATTTGGTAAAACCTGTTCTGGAATTAGTATTTTGTAAACTACACATTGCGATAAAAACATGGCCCAAAATATTAGATAATGAATAAAAGCATACATCATAGACAATGCTGTGGTATATTGAACATACTCCACATTTGACTTGTCATCTGCTGCAAATATCAAAGGCTGGCGGGCTCCATGTTTGTACATGTGAATGCTTTGATTACTTACTAATAATCCCACTGCTCTGATTGTAATTTCTCATTCCAATCCATACGTCACGGTGTGTGTCCACACACTCAAGACAGGCTTTCTGCTGCATATCTACACAAAACAAAATAAATCTCTCCACTTCCAGGTGGGTCTATAAAGCGCCACCTCTACCCAGAACCCACTAAGTTGACTAATAAATCAGCTAATCAGACTGTGAACAAAGCCGGGCACACATCAAGGAGGGTGGGAGCTTCGTGGAGAATGGGATGAGGAAGGTGAATGGCAGTAATGTGATTACCGGTAGGCATTCAAAGCATTACCTCTTCATCTTTTACTCGTCCCTAAATCATAAGGATATACGAAAGCAGGCAGGAGCACCGCTGATTGCCCACCAATAGAGGAAAAGTCTAGATGCAAAAGAGAAAGGACCAAACCAAGGTCATCAAAACCCCAAAAGCTAATGCCAAAAGAGCCGAAGCAGCCTGATCAGCACTATAAACCGAAATGCAGAGGGCATAACCGGCATGCTCAGAGGAGTTGTTTTCCAACAATTGGGAACACCTCCAATAGTAAACCACAAGAGGCTACAAGGTAGTCAAGGAAGCTGAAGGCAGCAGCACTACCCCCACAGTCAACAACTCAAAGAAAGAGACTGAAGAGACCAAAAATGGCCAGAATAAATATCCTCCACTGAAGCAAGCACTCCCCAGCTTAAACAACAAGGGGCAGATTTATGAGGCACTTGCGCCACGTTTACGCCGCTGTTGCGTCACGCAAGGTGGCGTAAACGTGGCGCATCCCTACGAACGATTTACAACGTGACGCATCTAGGCAGATGCGTCACGTTGTAAAGCCCTGCGCCGCTTGTGGGCGTTCCGGCGCAGGGTGGGCGTTCCGGGGCAGGTGCGCCTCGCAAAAGTGGCTGAGTGAAATCTATAAGATTTCACTCAGTCACTTTCAGGCCAATGCTGCGTCAAAAGCCTGCGCCTGCTTGAAGCAGGCGTAGGTCTTGACGCAGCATTGTGGAGATGGGGCACCCCCGAGCCTTGCTGGAGCTGCGTCGCGCTTGCGACGCAACTCCAGCAATGCGTCACCTTTACGGCACAGATGCGTCACGCATCTGTGCCGTTTTTGCCTCATGGTGCGCCGCATCATAAATGCGGCGCACCATGGGTGGCGGAGCTGTGGCGCACTGTGGCGCATGTTAACTGGCGCATCCCTGGGGATGCGCCAGTTAACATAAATCTGCCCTCAAGCATTTACAATGCAATGGTCTCTGCATTATTAAAGGTAGAGCTATTGGCATTGCTTATGACATTTTTTTTTTTAAATCATAAATAAATGGCATTGTCATTTACATTGCCAATAGCTTAATCGTTTGCATATGCAAGACCTATTGCATTAGCACCCACACACAAGGGGCAGGGGCAGGGGCAGGAGAGCAAGCACAATGAACGAGGGGGCAGGGTAGCAAGCACAGCGAAGGGGTAAGGGAGCAGGCACAGCGAGGGGGCAGTGGCAGGAGAGCAAGCCCAAGCAACGAGGGGCAGGGGCAGGAGAGCAAGCACAACAAACGATGGGGCAGGGGCAGGAGAGCAAGCCCAAGCAACGAGGGGGCAGGGGCAGGAGAGCAAGCCCAAGCAACGAGGGGGCAGGGGCAGGAGGGCAAGCCCAAGCAACGAGGGGGCAGGAGAGCAAGCACAAGCAACGAGGGGGCAGGAGAGCAAGCACAAGCAACGAGGGGGCAGGAGAGCAAGCACAAGCAACGAGGGGGCAGGAGAGCAAGCACAAGCAACGAGGGGGCAGGAGAGCAAGCCCAAGCAACGAGGGGGCAGGAGAGCAAGCACAAGCAACGAGGGGCAGGAGAGCAAGCACAAGCAACGAGGGGGCAGGAGAGCAAGCACAAGCAACGAGGGGGCAGGAGAGCAAGCACAAGCAACGAGGGGGCAGGAGAGCAAGCACAGCCAGGGGGCAGGAGAGCAAGCACAGCCAGGGGGCAGGAGAGCAAGCACAGCCAGGGGGCAGGGGAGCAAGCACAGCCAGGGGCAGGGGAAGGAGAGCAAGCACAGCCAGGGGGCAGGGGAGCAAGCACAGCCAGGGGGCAGGGGAGCAAGCACAGCGAGGGGGCAGGGGAGCAAGCACAGCGAGTGGGCAGGGGAGCAAGCAACATGAATAGCGGCAGGGGGATGAGGGCAAAATACAGGGAGGTAGGGTGTGAAATTTTGGGATGATGGATACACGAGAAGGCTTGTCGTGGGTGGGGTGGCATTGTGGTCAATAATAGGGAGGGGGGTGCGCGAGCGGCCGGCGGACGGTGGGAGCTTTCTGTGGGTCGGGAGTGGGGAGGGTGCGGCTCAAGGAGGGGGGGAGGAGGTCACCTTGGTTGAAGAAATAGTGGCATGTAATGGGCAGAGGGATGTGATCCGTGGTGTGGGGGCAGGCTTTACGCGTGGGGTGTGGCCGGGGCCTGGGAGCGGACTAGGTGTGGGGTGGGACACAGGGTGTGGGGGCAATCGTTGTGCCCTTGGGCAGACTTGGCGGGCAACGGTGTGCACAAAAGGGTGGACTGAGTCCTTTGTTGGAAGTGCGGGATGGGCGCGTTGTACAGGGTGTGACATCTGGGGTGAAGGTGCTGGATGTAAGTGTGCTGTCGTTATGCCGCATGTTGGAGGCAAGGATTGTGCAGGGTGCTGGCCCTTAGTCTTTGTGTGATTGACCCTTCGTCCAATTGAGGCCGGGGGGAGAGTGGGGGCAGTGTGGGGTTGGACGCGGTGGAGCTCGGTTTCCTGCTAAATAAGTAAAGGAAATATGGCTCCAGGGCTGCAGGCGTGGTTTTATCACCGCCTTCTCCCCCCCTTCAATGTCTATCTCCATCTCACCCCTTGCTGCGATACCATTAACTACTAAGCAAAGGACAACTGACCACAAGTGGGAGGAGTTAATGGGTGAGCAATTCAGGAGGTGCTGAGAGTTTGTGCAAGGGCCGGTCACAATTCTTTAGTGCAAGTTGATGCACTATCTGTAGCATAGGTCAGCGCGTCCCCCGATGGATGCTGGGCACACAAATTTAGGGTTGGGGGCAGGAGGAGGGGCTCGCGTTCGGAACTGCAGCCATTGGAGCGGGCGAGGAATAGGAGTTCTTAGCGGTGTCATCCGGGGAGCTTGGGCGGAGTGACTAGGTGTGGGGCACAGCGTTGGGGGGGGTCCCGCGGGGAATAAAGATGGATGCCACCGGACGGACATTTTAGTGGCGCTACGAGCGGGGAAGTTTGGGGGGGGGTGGTCGGAGCAAATATGGAAGGTGGGGGGAGGGTTGCATGTGATGGAAGGAGGCGCAAGGGAGAGGTGTGCAGGGGGAACTGCTGGCGCGAAGGTGCGGGAGTGCCGCGCAGACAGTTGCCCTCAAGTATAAGGGGAAGAAAATATTTAACGGCACGGAGGGTTCTAGGTCAGGGGGACAAGGAGTAGGAGTGTGGTCTGTCAAGGGGAAGGCTGGGTTGCAGGGCGCCCAGGGGGTAACTCAAGGACAATAAGGGGGTGGTGAGGGATGCGAGCCAGGTGGTGAAGTTTGCGTTTAAGTTGGGCATGCTGGACACGGAGGGAGGCAGGTTTGCGGGAGAGGTGTGGCGAGGTGCGCATCGGTCTGCCGGGGCAGGGTTGAGCCAGGTGGTGAAGTTTGCGTTTAAGTCGGGCATGCTGGACACGGAGGGAGGCAGGTTTGCGGGAGAGGTGTGGGGAGGTGCGCATCGGTCTGCCGGGGCGGCGTTGGGCCAGGTGGTGAAGTTTGCGTTTAAGTCGGGCATGCTGGAAACGGAGGGAGGCAGGTTTGCGGGAGAGGTGTGGCGAGGTGCGCATCGGTCTGCCGGGCGGCGTTCGAGGGTTGGGGGCTCTGTTTTCGGAGGGAGGACTCGGGGGTGACAAAAGGGGAATGGGTGCGGGGCGGGCGTCTATACAAAGGGAACAGAATTAAGAAGAGAAAAAGCGGAGCCGCCCGGCCCACAGATGTCAGGGTGGATGCAACGCGGCTCGGCTTCAGGGGAGAGGGGCGCCCCGTCCGGCAGAGGACTCCCACCGCCCCCACACCAGTCCACCCATGCTGCGGCGTCAACCTACCTGGCGATGGGACACACGGCCACAGCGCCCGTGCCTTGCCTACCCCGTGCGCGGCATTGTCTTTTGGGCTTGTCGGTGCGGGCGGGGCTCGCACTTGGGAAATGGGAGGTGCTGGCTGTTCCCTGAAACTATCCCGACAGCCGCTCTCCAGCAGGAGCCTCCCCTGTGCAGGAATCGGCCCGCGCCTGGCCTCCGGAGGGGCACAGCTCAGTCAGAGGAGAGCAGGATCAGCAGGCGGACGGAGGGCAGCTGGGAACACAGGAAATTAATGATCTCGGGCAAGCGGGAGGAGCAGCTGGGCCCGGAACAGGCAGAATAAGGTTATGTTCCGAAAAGAAGCATATGGAGCAGCCCACCACCAAGCTGCATGTAAAACAAGCAAGGTGGGGCTAATTCACGAACAGAGGTTTCACCAGAAGAACTAACATCAAACCAAGGAGAACACAGTATCTCAATTGCCCCAGCGCAGAAAAAGCAACACAAGCTCCAAAACCAAGATGAAGTAAGAGGAGCACACTTGCAGGAGGCTAGAAGGCACAATAAACCCCCAGATAAAGAGGGAAGAGGTGCACGTCAGGTGGTTGGAGTAGAGCAAGCCACCCCAAATCTAAAATAGTGTGAGCACGGATCAAAGGCAAGGAAAGGTAGTAGAACTAGCCGATGAGCAGTGAAGAAAGGATCCAACTCCAAATAGAAGCACCATAGGAAACAATTGAGTACCACAAGCACCAAGTCCAAACAGTGAGCAGTTAGAGACCCCAGCTGAAAGCCAATCAGCTCACCGTGCAACAGCAGGACACTAACTCTCAGCACATGGGACAATGCCAGGCCCCAGCATAAAGCACAGTGAACAAAGCAATGCCAGGGAAAAAGGGTCAGAAAGGCCAAAATGGAAGCAGCAGCCCAACACAGAGAAGGGGACACTACTCTCAAAAAATAAATCTGGAGGCCAAGGAAACACCTGCGCTGAGAGGCAGTATATAAAGGGAAAGTTCAACGCTGTTTGGTTCAGTCCATCCACAGCCCATTTTCCAAATACAAGTATTTGGACTGGCAAGGGCGTATGATGGAACAGAAAGGCAAATAACCTGAACAATAGAACACACAGAGCAGGCAAGACCATGCAAGGCAGGGCACATGGCACAGCAACTGGACTAAACCTGAATTCTATGAACAAGTGTAAGAAATTGGGTAATTAGTTGAGGGGGGTAAAATCCTTCTCAAGCAGTAACCACAATTCTTGTCAGGGTGATGTTAGTAGCAAACCCCAAATTAACTTGTGCTCAACCCTCTGGTAGCTTTGCACAGGCCACTCAGGCTTAACTTAGAGGCAATGTGTAAATAATTTGTGCAGCACCTCAAACAGTAACACAATGAACTAACACGACAAAGGGATACCACATCAGATTAGAAAAATAGAGTTATTTTTAATTAAAAAAGCAGGACCAAAATGAAAAAAATCTTATTAGTAGAACTGGAGAATTGCAGGTTTAAAGATTTCAGAGAAAATAGTGCCAAAAAGCACAAAGTGTCAACTGTGGATATCTGGTCATGCCGGACCGGGACAAAGTCATGAGGTGAGGCCAACCATACTGGGGTGTGGCCTGACTACAGGGGCTCAGTTAGTCCTGATGTGCAAGAGTACCTTAAATACTGGTTTCGAAGCATCCCTCAACTAGAATGCTTCGCGCTGGCGAGGAGCTGCAAGGCTGTAATGCAATAACCTGCATCATCGTTGAGGCTGCCGTTGGCGAGGAATTTTTGAAGCGAGGGCCTGTGTAGGGGTTGCATCGCGAAGCAGAAGTTGCGATGCAGGCTGTGCAGTCAATGCAGAGTCCTTGCATTGGAAGAATGCTTGCAGCAGAGGTGATATGTCGGTTCTGCTGCGGGTAACGCGGTCCAGCAGAAGAGATGCATCCATTCTGCTGAATCCACAGATGGGGTGGCATAGCACTTTCAGGCCCACTTCCAAGGGCCAAGGGCTGGGATGGCACCACTTGGCATGGTAGCACTCTCAATTGCAGAATCCAGGTGCTGGTTACAAAAGACTAGCCCTGGGAGAAACTCTAGTGGCCCTGCGTACAGGTTGCAGTTCCAGCCCTTCTCATCCAGGCAAGAGGCCAGCAGTGCAGCAGTCCTTCAGAGTGGCAGTCCTTTCATCAGCACAAATGTCCTCCTTCCGGGCAGAGTCTTCCATAGGTCCAGAAATGTACTGAACAAGTGGGAGAAGCTTCTAGATATTTCCTTTTAAAGTGCACATTTCCTGACTCCCCTGCCCTAGATCCAGACTAACTTCAGGGGGTTTGGGTCCACAAAATGTTTAGTTTGCCAGACACAAATGGCAGTTTAAAACTGCACCCACAGGCTACAGTGACAAGCCTGATACATAATTAAAGGGCTGCTTAAGTGGGGGGCACAATCACTGCTGCTGGCCCACTAGTAGCTTTTAATTTACAGGCCCTGGGCACATGTAGCACCACTTTGCAAGAGACTTACAAGTTAACTAAATATGCCAATTGAGTATGGGCCAAATCCATCATATTTTAGGGAGAGAGCATAAGTACTTTAGCACTGGTTAGCAGTTGTAAAATGAGCAGAGTCCTATAAGCCAACAAAAACATGTTCAGAAACAAATAGGAGGAGTGAAGGCAAAATATTTGGGGATGACCCTGCATAAAAGGCCAAGTCCAACAATAAGAAAAAGTAATAAATGTAAGACCTAGCTAGACAACACGACCCGCAAGGTGAGTGTAAAGGGAAATACAAAGCCCAGAATGCTGCCTTACCCCCAAGTCTATTTCGGAGACATGGAAGGGCAGAGGGAGAATAGCAAGTACAGTCCCATCCAGGCCCTCCTAAGGTCAGCATAGAAGCAGGAGCACGGAGGCAATCGTGAAACAGAGACAAGCAGGGAGAATATGCAGACTCACAAAGCCAGCCAGCACCCTAGCAATAACACAGAAGTGACACATACTTGTCCACGAGTGAAGGAGGCTCCAGCACCTCATACTGAGCAGACAAACACCTATCCCAAGCTGTAGGAAGGTAGATCCCTGACTATGGTTGCCCCCAACTTTTTGCCTGGTGTTTTGCTGGTTTTCTGACTTAGTTGACCTGGGGCCCTGCTATTCAGGACCCCAGGCCTACTGCTCTCTCTGTAAAATGGATTCCATGTACCCTAGGTACATATCCAATTGGATACTGAGTCACCTTATCAGTCCCTGTACAGTGTACCTTAGGTACCCAGGGCATAGGTGTACCCAGGGCCTACCAGGGGCTGCAGCATGTATTATGCCACCCCTGGCTGGCCATCCAAATCTGACACAACTGGCTGCTTGACAGCTGGGGCAAGGTGGTGTAATCACCCTTTGCTTTAGATATAGTATACCTATATCTAACCCTAAAATGGACACACAGATCTCCTATCAGTCACTCCTATGGCAGGCCTTAACAATCCTGAAGGCAGAGTGCTTGGAATCATGTGAGATGGTGCTCTGGCATGAGCTGAGCCTGTCTGCGGCTTTCGGGATCTATCCCTTAGCCGTTTCCATGATATCGCATACCATATACTCTTAAGTGCATTATAATCCTCGCGGTTATATGCCAACTCTGGTATCGCTTTATCAAAACATGTCGAGTAAGGTGTCATACGAATTGGGATACTAACCCCTCGCCAATTCTGGCGACGGGGTTAGCATTCCACCCTTCTAGAGGGACACAACATGTATGTAACCCCTAACCCCGGTTAAAGTCAAACAGAGCCTCAGCTCCACAAAATGGATGCTGCCACCGAGACACAAGTCTGCCCTCCTGCTGCTGGGAGTCCTCCCAGAGCAGGAGATAAGGACAAAGGGTTTCCTGCCAGGGGCGGTGCCAGCACCGTCCCAGACAGGATTTTGTGTATCCTAGGTAGGCAGGGCTTCAGAGGAAGGTGACTGCAAGTGGCACCCCGGTGCTCACTATGCATAGGCCGGCTTGAACCAGTTCCAGGGACACTCCAGACCCTGAGCTGGGGAAAAGCCTGCCAAGGAAGTGGGTGTAACCACCCCCTCCTGGTCCCACCCATAGGGCAGGACTTAGTCGCGTGCCAGCCCCCTTTTCTCAGATAAAGGTAGGAGCAGGCCCCCTTCCAAATTAGATCATCTTTGGAATCAAGATACGACTTTCTGCGAAAGGACTTCAAGATTTCCTTCTTCAAGATTCTCCCTTGTGACTAAGGAGTAGTCACCCTGCATCCGCAGGCACCATCGCAAGAACACTGCGGTCTGCTGTAAGTCCTTCCTCCGGAATCCGACTGCCCAGCTCGACAAGACCCGGCTTCCCTGGCACCTCCGACCTCTACTCACCTCTACAGCCAAGCTGAGAACCGTGAGTGCGACGAGACCTCAAGGGACCGACTATTGCCAAGACTGCACGACTTCTGCACAGCAAGCCCGCCGAGTAATTTCCTGGTGAGTGCTTTGGGTTCCGAGAAGCCCCGACCCTGAGCAGCTCCAGCACCGAAGATCAGCCCCCCAGCATCTCCACGATCGGCGTGGGGCCCTTCTGCTTTTTGCTGCTCACCGCGTTGTTTGGCTACTAGCCCGCTGGCTTGTGGCCTTCTGAACGACGCCCGACGACATCACTGCTGCTGGTCTGGTTGCTCCAGACTGGCCCTTGCTCCCTTCCAGAAGAGGAGCACCCCGGACCCTCCTGGTCCACTCAAGACGCCATTTTGAGTCCACCGCGTGGGCTTGAATTAGCCAAGGCTTTGTTGCCCAATCCTGGGTTCTTCGACGCCGACAGCTTCATCCATCGTGGGACAGCTCGCCTCTCCATCCTGGTCGCCGACAACGCCTCCTGGTCCGTGAGATCTGCAGAGCCAGCGTCGCCCACTCACCTAGTCGAGGTGACTACCATCCGGTGCCCTCCTGGTGCCCACTGACTACTGGCTAGTAGTCACGAACTTGGTCCCCTCTGCTTTCAGGTGTCATCCATCTTCCAGATCCAGGCTTGGATCACTTCGAACTATCTTCACTGGTCGCCTGCCAGCATCTTTCTTCCAGGCTCCTGGTCCGGCAACGAGGATTCCCGACGTCTTTTGAGACCTATGCAGCTGCAGCCCCTGGGCTAGGTAACTTCGGCATTTCGGTGCCCCAGCATAGCCTCACTATCCAAGGGTCAGGATCCACTGTCGTTTTCTCCCTACCAGGTCGGGTTCGCCCGTGAACACTAACTTTAGCGTTACTAGCTTCCATAGACTTTGTCCCGCATCCCGCGTGAGAGTGCACACTCTGCACCCGAGTCCCCTAGGTCTCCTAGAAGTAATCTAACGATTCCCTAGTCAAGTCCTAGCGATTCCAAAGCCTATTAGTACTGTACTTACCTGCTAGTAATTTCGCATTCCACTTTTAAAGTATATGGTTTTTCGTGCCCCTCGGGCATTTGTGTATACCGTGCTAACTTAAGTATTTTCGTAAGAGTTTTGTTGTGTGCCTAGCACCCTGTCCTCATAAAGAGTACAGGGTTGTTATGATTCTAATAAATACACTGTTTATTTTCATAACACTTGTGTGGTGTCCTTTCACTGGGTGTTCAAGGGGTAATGTGATGGTAAAACAGCTGGCTTAACACGCCCTCTAGAGTCTTAGCCTTAGACTGCTCGTATCCATGCTACTAGGATAGCTGGTCTATAAGGTTGACTTACAACCAATCATCAATAAGGGTTGTTTGGACTGATATATAGTGATCACTAGAATAGTGAACACCGCACATCAGGCCAACTTCTCACATTGGTGAGCAGCGGTTGGGATTTGAGCTTGCTGTTGTTTTACCACACATATCCTAAGAATTTCTTGTGAAAGATCACATAAGTACTAAAGGTACATATAACTTAGCTTAGAATACTCTGAGTTCTACTGAACCAGCTGTTGTAGCTCCTAGGGCCTAGCACACCCTAAACTACAACTCTAGCAAGGGATCAGTAGGCAAACATATAGTGTAGGTAAGTGCACCACTTACACCTCACTAGAAAAGCATGTCTAACCATGGAGAGTCCACTGAGACTCCCCTGGTAAGTGTTGACCCTCCACAGGTCACTTCCAGATATGCAGCTCTCAGTTTCCAGGAGATGAGACAAGTCTGTACCTCCAGGAAACTGAAGCAGGGGTCTAACCCCACCATTCCCTTTCTGATAGTTCTCTTAGAGACATATGATGCCAGAAAGATTTCTCAGTTACATGAGAACATGCCAGCCTTAGAGGGTACCTCTGGGGATCCAGACCTCCCCAACACTGCCAATGCAGTTGAGGAGGAGGATCAAGAGGAACTCTCTGGGGATGAGGTAGACAAAGGTCTTGAGGTAGTCAGAAGGCTAACTAGGGCCAACTTAGACCTACTTGGGGAAGGATCTGGGGGACCCCCAGTACTGACCCTAATGAGGCCTAACCTTGGAGTTAGGAGAGATAGATCTCCTTCTAGGGACTCCATTAGATCTCTGCACTCTAATGCCTCTTCTCAGGGGAGAAGGAACTCTCCCCAGAGGAGATTGACTTCCCCTCAGAGAAGAGAGCATGAAGCAAGGATGAGACAAGCTAAACTGAGGATTGAAAGGGACGAACTTGCCCTGGCCAAAGAGAAGCTTGCCTTTGCTAGAGAGCAGCAGATGAGTGGGTTAGCTCCCACTGGTGGCAGCAATCTCCCAAGAGAAAAAGAGAAGGGTTTAGATACTAAACACCTGACTAAGATAGTGCCCCCCTTTAAACAAGGGGATGACATCCAGAAATGGATGGCTGCTTTGGAGAGGGCCTGCACTGTGCAGTGCATTCCCCAGAGTCAGTGGGCAGCTATACTGTGGCTCTCCTTTGATGGTAAAGGTAGAGATAAGCTCCTCACTACAAGAGTGGAGGATGCTAATGATTACCAGGTCCTGAAAAATGCACTGGTTGATGGGTTTGGCTTAACCACTGAGCAGTACAGGTTGCTGTTCAGAGACACCCAGAAAACTCAGTCTCAGGACTGGTCTGACTTTGTTGATTGTGCCACTAAGGCTTTGGAAGGCTGGCTACTGGGTAGTAAGGTTACTGATTTCAAGGGATTGTATAATCTAATTATGAGAGAGCAAGTCTTAAATAATTGTCAGAACCAGTTATTACACCAGCACCTGGTAGACTCTGATCTGACCTCTCCACAAGAATTGGGTAAGAGGGCAGACAAATGGGTCAGAACCAGGATTAGGCCCAAGAACCAAGGTGGTGACCAGAAGAAGGAATCAACCAAGCCTCAAGAGAAGGGTGGGGATAAATCTTCAGAGAAAACTTCCCTAGGGCCCCAAAACTCCAAGAATGGGGGTGGGTCCCAAGACACTTCCAATAACCAGAAGAAGCCTTATTGTTATCCCTGTAAACAGGTGGGTCATTTGAAAACTGACAGCAGTTGCCCAAAGAATAACAATAAGGAAAACATACCCCCAAGTAACATTCCCAAACCTCCTGTTACTACTAGTAGTAATCCCCCAGGTGGTGGGAGTGCCCCCAAGAATTTGGGTGCATTTACTTTGGGAGTTCCTGGGGACTCTGGCCTAACCAGGTCCCCAAACTCAGATACTCTTGTCTGTGAGACTGGCATGGGGTTTGCCAACTTCACAACTTGTCCCAACACTTTGGGCAAGTACAGACAGGAGCCCCTCATCAATGGAATGAAAGTTGAGGCCTATAGAGATACAGGGGCTAGCATCACTATGGTGACTGAGAGTCTAGTCCCCTCAAGGCAACTTTTACCTGGTGCCACATACCAGGTGGTAAACATTGATGGAGTGAAGAAAACTCATCCCATGGCAGTAGTAAATCTCAGCTGGGGAAGTGTCACTGGCCCCAAGAGAGTGGCAGTGTCATCCAACTTGCCTGTAGATTGCCTACTGGGGAATGATTTAGAGACCTCAGCCTGGGCTGAGGTAGAGCAAGAAACCCATTCCAGAATGGTAAACCCCCATGGTAAGGTTAGTGGGGCAGTGTTAGCCACAGCCCCAGTCCAAGATGTCCTCCCTGAACAGGTCAGGAGGGTTGTGCCAGTCACAACCCAATCTCAGACAACTTCCTTCCCAGAACAGGTTGTCAAGGCTGTAATGGTAACAGCCCACACCCAAACTGAGCCCCCTCCTGAAAAGGTTGGGAGAGTTGTGATGGCCACAGCTCAAACTCAGACAGATAACAGTGTTGTGAAGCCTGAAATTATGGATCACTCCACTCAAACAGAGAGCATTGAGGAGGAAGAGAAATCTCCCTCCCACCAGACTGTAGGAAAGGATCAGCCTCCTCAGGGAACTGATCTGACCCCTTGTGAAGAAACTGCCACAGAGGTAGTCAGGCCTAGCCTGGCAGAACCCCTGATGTCAGTGGACCCTTCCAAGGTGGGACCCGGTCTGGAGCAGGTAACCTGCCCCTCTCTACCCTGCCTCAGTCAGCCCAGGGCTGTAGAGGTCAGGGAGGCCAGTGTTGTACCCCAAAGGGCCCCCTGTCCAAAAGAATTCCCCAATCAGCAGATTAAGGGCACTGAAGCTAGTAGTCCTAGCCAAGTGAAAATAAAACACACTCCTGAGGGATCCCTCTTAAAATTAGTTAGGGACCTCCCACAGATGGACACTGTTGGGCACAGCCAAACTTGGGACCTGAGGGCCCCCGACCTGACCTGTCCCTCCAGTAAGCCAAACAGAGGGACCCAACCTCCAGCTGTAGGTAGCCAGAGGTTGACCCTGAGAGCCCAAAACAACTCAGTCTTAGAAAGAAAGGCCTCTGTGGTGGAAAATGATTGGAGGAAGCTGAGCCCAAAATTAGTGGAGCCTCACTTCAGTACTCCATTTCAGCACCAGCCTTTTAATTTGACAAAACACTCCACAGGTAGAGATTCCCTATGGTGGAGACCCTCAGATACCCTTAGGGTGAGGGATTGCTTAGTGGACCATGACATAGGGGGTAACCATGCCAGTGCTGGTACTTCCTTATATGGCCACTCAGGCAATATAGGCTTACCTGGCAAGGATAGCCTTATCTCCTTTCGTTTGGGGGGGGGTTATGTAGGAAGGTAGATCCCTGACTATGGTTGCCCCCAACTTTTTGCCTGGTGTTTTGCTGGTTTTCTGACTTAGTTGACCTGGGGCCCTGCTATTCAGGACCCCAGGCCTACTGCTCTCTCTGTAAAATGGATTCCATGTACCATAGGTACATATCCAATTGGATACTGAGTCACCTTATCAGTCCCTGTACAGTGTACCTTAGGTACCCAGGGCATAGGTGTACCCAGGGCCTACCAGGGGCTGCAGCATGTATTATGCCACCCCTGGCTGGCCATCCAAATCTGACACAACTGGCTGCTTGACAGCTGGGGCAAGGTGGTGTAATCACCCTTTGCTTTAGATATAGTATACCTATATCTAACCCTAAAATGGACACACAGATCTCCTATCAGTCACTCCTATGGCAGGCCTTAACAATCCTGAAGGCAGAGTGCTTGGAATCATGTGAGATGGTGCTCTGGCATGAGCTGAGCCTGTCTGCGGCTTTCGGGATCTATCCCTTAGCCGTTTCCATGATATCGCATACCATATACTCTTAAGTGCATTATAATCCTCGCGGTTATATGCCAACTCTGGTATCGCTTTATCAAAACATGTCGAGTAAGGTGTCATACGAATTGGGATACTAACCCCTCGCCAATTCTGGCGACGGGGTTAGCATTCCACCCTTCTAGAGGGACACAACATGTATGTAACCCCTAACCCCGGTTAAAGTCAAACAGAGCCTCAGCTCCACAAAATGGATGCTGCCACCGAGACACAAGTCTGCCCTCCTGCTGCTGGGAGTCCTCCCAGAGCAGGAGATAAGGACAAAGGGTTTCCTGCCAGGGGCGGTGCCAGCACCGTCCCAGACAGGATTTTGTGTATCCTAGGTAGGCAGGGCTTCAGAGGAAGGTGACTGCAAGTGGCACCCCGGTGCTCACTATGCATAGGCCGGCTTGAACCAGTTCCAGGGACACTCCAGACCCTGAGCTGGGGAAAAGCCCGCCAAGGAAGTGGGTGTAACCACCCCCCTCCTGGTCCCACCCATAGGGCAGGACTTAGTCGCGTGCCAGCCCCCTTTTCTCAGATAAAGGTAGGAGCAGGCCCCCTTCCAAATTAGATCATCTTTGGAATCAAGATACGACTTTCTGCGAAAGGACTTCAAGATTTCCTTCTTCAAGATTCTCCCTTGTGACTAAGGAGTAGTCACCCTGCATCCGCAGGCACCATCGCAAGAACACTGCGGTCTGCTGTAAGTCCTTCCTCCGGAATCCGACTGCCCAGCTCGACAAGACCCGGCTTCCCTGGCACCTCCGACCTCTACTCACCTCTACAGCCAAGCTGAGAACCGTGAGTGCGACGAGACCTCAAGGGACCGACTATTGCCAAGACTGCACGACTTCTGCACAGCAAGCCCGCCGAGTAATTTCCTGGTGAGTGCTTTGGGGTCTGAGAAGCCCCGACCCTGAGCAGCTCCAGCACCGAAGATCAGCCCCCCAGCATCTCCACGATCGGCGTGGGGCCCTTCTGCTTTTTGCTGCTCACCGCGTTGTTTGGCTACTAGCCCGCTGGCTTGTGGCCTTCTGAACGACGCCCGACGACATCACTGCTGCTGGTCTGGTTGCTCCAGACTGGCCCTTGCTCCCTTCCAGAAGAGGAGCACCCCGGACCCTCCTGGTCCACTCAAGACGCCATTTTGAGTCCACCGCGTGGGCTTGAATTAGCCAAGGCTTTGTTGCCCAATCCTGGGTTCTTCGACGCCGACAGCTTCATCCATCGTGGGACAGCTCGCCTCTCCATCCTGGTCGCCGACAACGCCTCCTGGTCCGTGAGATCTGCAGAGCCAGCGTCGCCCACTCACCTAGTCGAGGTGACTACCATCCGGTGCCCTCCTGGTGCCCACTGACTACTGGCTAGTAGTCACGAACTTGGTCCCCTCTGCTTTCAGGTGTCATCCATCTTCCAGATCCAGGCTTGGATCACTTCGAACTATCTTCACTGGTCGCCTGCCAGCATCTTTCTTCCAGGCTCCTGGTCCGGCAACGAGGATTCCCGACGTCTTTTGAGACCTATGCAGCTGCAGCCCCTGGGCTAGGTAACTTCGGCATTTCGGTGCCCCAGCATAGCCTCACTATCCAAGGGTCAGGATCCACTGTCGTTTTCTCCCTACCAGGTCGGGTTCGCCCGTGAACACTAACTTTAGCGTTACTAGCTTCCATAGACTTTGTCCCGCATCCCGCGTGAGAGTGCACACTCTGCACCCGAGTCCCCTAGGTCTCCTAGAAGTAATCTAACGATTCCCTAGTCAAGTCCTAGCGATTCCAAAGCCTATTAGTACTGTACTTACCTGCTAGTAATTTCGCATTCCACTTTTAAAGTATATGGTTTTTCGTGCCCCTCGGGCATTTGTGTATACCGTGCTAACTTAAGTATTTTCGTAAGAGTTTTGTTGTGTGCCTAGCACCCTGTCCTCATAAAGAGTACAGGGTTGTTGTGATTCTAATAAATACACTGTTTATTTTCATAACACTTGTGTGGTGTCCTTTCACTGGGTGTTCAAGGGGTAATGTGATGGTAAAACAGCTGGCTTAACACGCCCTCTAGAGTCTTAGCCTTAGACTGCTCGTATCCATGCTACTAGGATAGCTGGTCTATAAGGTTGACTTACAACCAATCATCAATAAGGGTTGTTTGGACTGATATATAGTGATCACTAGAATAGTGAACACTGCACATCAGGCCAACTTCTCACACAAGCCCAAATAGACAGCCAATGAAGGGCAGGCAAAAACATAAGAACAAATACCACATAGCCCTTAATAAGTCCAGCAGGGAGTCAGGGGTGCAAACAGCCTTTGGACTTAAACACATCCCACAATCCCAGCAGGGAGCACGGGGGAAGCCAAAGAAAGGCCCACACCTGGGGCAATTGGGGGCACTCACCTTTCCATCAGTTTGAGTCCCCAGAAGCGCAACACACAGGGCAGGAACATCCCTGTTACAGGCCCATTAGGCAGCACATGGGTGGGCGGCCAGTCCCTGACCCTATCCAGGAAGAAATAGATAATCATTATGGAAGAAATAAATAAATGGATCCAAAATTTAAAGATGAATGGTCTCTCACTGAGAGATGGTTTCTCTGGTGGAACAACGAGTCAGTAATCTTCAAGATGAAATACACAAAATTGATTCATTGGAAATAGAGGTGACACTGTCAGTCAGAAGACTTGGATAACAGATACAGGCAGAATAGCCTATGCATGTGTTTGTTACTGGAGGACATAGTAGATAACAATCCATTGCATGTTCTAATTTTCTTTTCCTCAACTTGTGGACTTACCACCATCAACTGCTCTTAATTTTGAAAAAGCACACAAACTTGGACAATGTCTTGCATTAAATGCTTCTACTTTCAAACTGAGGGGTGTAATGCACTTTTTTGGGGAATTGACAAAACTCTTTACTGTTTCTGATGCCTCAAAAACCAAGAGACAGTTGTTTTGGTCAGGTTGGAAGATTTTTCTCACTCACTGCATTGGCAGAGGTACTGCCAAATGGCAGAAATCATTTCTCAGTCTTCGTCCATTGTTTCACTCTTATTATGGGGTCTTCCATCCATATGTGTTCAAAGTCACCTATAAAGACAAGACCACCACCTATGACTATCCCACAAATCGTAGGAATTTTCTACAGGCTCATGCAAATGAGCTTATGGACACATCAGGGCCTTCTCAACATTAATAGTTTTCCTGCCTAAGTCAAATTCTATAGATGAACTCTTATTTAGTTATGGTTGTATGTTTCTCATGTCATATCCTTGCTACCTCAGAATAGTTGTGATTGTTTTATTTGTATACTGACCCTCTGTTTTTTATCATTACAGGTTTTTACAACGAGGGAACTACTTATTTCCTACCTGTTTGTTTATCATCCTCTCCAACATTGGTGTGTTTTTGCCCCCTAGTTGTGCCACATTTATTCTGTGTTTTCCCCACCCCCTATTTTCATGTTAAAAAGGTACGTTCACCTCATTCATCACTCATTTAACATGCACTGTCTCTTTTGTCTCTTTCATATTTCCCTTTTCCTCTTCTTCCTTTATGTTCCTTTTTTCTATTTATCTTACCCTATCTCCAGTTTCCTATTGTTTTCTTTTTATTTTACTCAATTGTTTTGTAGTTTCTTGTTATTTATTCTTAAGTTTCTTTTAAATATCATTGAAGACCCTGTAACTTCTATATGTTTTATTTTTAACACATTTCAGAGTTTTTTCATGGAATGTTACAGGTTTTAGGAATTGCAGCGCAATGGGGCGGTGCATGGACAAGCATGCACGCCAATAAAGTTCTGAATTGGTTTAAACATTGACAAATCGGATTATGCCGTTGTGCATCTCACCACCTCCAATGTACGTTGTTTGATTCTTCACCTCAAATTGTTGAGATTGCACCCACGAATAAAATAGAAAGAACGAAAATGGAAAAAGCATGCTAAAAAGAAAACATGGGACAAAACTGCAAGTAAATTACGACGACCAACACAGGATTCAGAGTTTACTGTCAGGAAAAGACAGCTATCAGTGTATTAATTGAACTGGCATCTGCAGGAATGTGCAACTGCCGCTACCATTACGAACACCAATGGTTTAAAGAAATTATGAGGACAATACAGATGCAGATGTAGGATATCTGGTCATGTTGTTCACCCAGTTTTAGAAAGACTGATCATATTAGTTTATTACATCAATAACCTGGGTGTGGAACACGCACTGTTTCTAGAGGGACGGGCTACAATGCATTCTGGGACGTGTGGTCTGTTCTGATTAGAACGAGCGCATTATACAAACAGTCCACAGTTTAGTTTTGTTCACAGTTTCAGTATAGATACACGTAATCAACCACCTGGGGAAAGTTAGGAGGGTTGATAAACCATGAACAGGCTTTGAACAATTGATGCCGTTTTTCAGTGAAAGGGATAAGCATGCGTTAGCACGCAATGAAATATAAATTCGTTTTTATGGAACTCAGGGGCATATTACCAACCAATAGAGATAATTTTTGTCTCTAACTTGTTTAGAGACAAAAATTATCGCCGCAAATCGGCAATTTTTATCGCAGATAAACCTTGCTATTAGCAAGGTTTATCGCAAATGCGATAAAAAACGGCCGCAATGCATGAATATCGCTGAAAAGTCCGCGATATTCATGCATTATCGAGCAAATGCTCTTAGCCATATTATCCACCTCCCATTGGATAACATGGCTAAGAACTGCTCCTGGGCAGGTGTTAGCTTTTGGAGATATTCGCGCTTAGCGCGAATATCTCCAAAAGTTGGTAATAGGAGATAGCGATGTTAACATCTTGGCACGCCCACTTTGCATGTCATTAGTGATAAATATCACTGACATGTAAAGCGGGGCCCAAGATGGTCACTATCTCCTATTAGCTGTCGCTAACTGGTGTTAGCGACAGCTTGGTAATAGGGAGATCATTTTATCTCCGCTTTCTTGGCTTTTAAAGCCAAAAAAGCGGAGATAAAGCCCTTGATAATATGCCCCTCAGTATGCTGTTTGAAAAGAAACCGGCATCATGCAAGTTTGGTTTTACAAGGGACGCATTTCATCATATGTCACGATAAGCGTGATTATAAGCCAAGCTGTTTAAGGGGAAATGAATAGGTGATAGCATTTGATATGAGAAAAAGCTTTGTTTTACCACACAAAGGTTTACTATTTACTGTTTACATACAACATTTGTTAATTGTATTGGGGGTTTTGGTAAAAGGATCGTTGTTCATAATACTGGATTGTGGAGTGTCATCTTTATGTAGTGATTTAATATATATTTGCAATGCTGCTTCTAATGTCCACTGGTGCAATAATTGTTGAGAAAAACTGAAGCAATTTGGTTGTTAGTGGTAATGGGAGTATAATGTGAATGCTGATAGTATCATGTAAAATATTTTCTTTTGTATTTTAGATGCCCCTGATGAAGGGATTTTTATCCCAAAATGCATGGGTTTACTTTTAAAAAATCATGACATGTGGAACTCAATGGTGCTCCTGTGCTTGTGTGAATATTGTCGCAAAACACTGGAATGAGTACAACGAATTGAATAAACATTGAAATAAAGCAGGATTCAAAGTAAAGGAGGAAATATGGATAAACAGAGGATTCAACTATTTGAATCTAATTCATTTGATTCATTCAGTCATGTGGATTTGCAGTTGGTGGAATCAAAGGAGGTTCCCTCGTGTTTTGTCAATATTGCAGCGCAATGGGGTGGAGCGTGGACAAGCATGCATGGCAATAAAGTTCTGAATTGGTTCAAATATTGACAAATCGGATTATGCCGGTGTGCATCTCACCACCTCCAATGTACAAAGGTTTTAGGAACCCCATAAAGAAGCAGAGAGTTCTCGCTCACTTGGATAAATTGAATCCTGATTTAGTTGTACTGTAAGACACTCTTTTTACTGAACTCAAGGCGTTAAACCTTAAACATGGATGGGTGGGCACCGTTTTTGTCTCCCCTGCATTGAATGTGAAAAATTGTGTTTTTCTTTGTAGCAACAATAGATTTTGCATTCAATATGAGGATAATTGATTGGGAAGTGACTGCAATCAGATTATGGACCACCTTCATAGACTACCAATCATACAATTCATCCCTCATAAATGCATAAGGATTATCATTCCACAGTTTATCAGAGAGCTTTAAACTACTATTAGATGCTCTGCAACCCTGCCTTACGAGATTATACATTTTATTCCCCAGCACATTGCTCCCTTACCAGATTAGATCATATATTTTTAAGTAACAAACTATCTTAAAAGATTGTTGGTACTGAGGTTGGGTCTATTCTGGTTTCCGATCATGTTCCAGATATTACAACTTGGATTTAATTTAACTCCTGTTCAAAACCCTTTGGTTAGATGGAAATGTAATACCTCATTTTTAAAGATGCTGAATTTTCTTCATCCTCTTCAGCATTTGTTTCATAATTTTTTCACATAAAAAATGAGCCTACTTTGCCAAACTCATTAGTCTGGGGTACAAGAAAGGCTCCCGCTCTTGATTTCATAATTGATTGCGTGTCTAAAAAAAGAAGAAATTTGAAAATGAGCAAGAGTTATTGTTCTATTTATAAGTTAGAGTATCAATTTTACTCTTCTACGTCCGCTATTGTTTTATAGGATTTAGTTAAAGCCAAAATGTGTTTCAATTAAATTTCTATGCATGCTGCTTCTGCCTTCTTCTTAAAAAATGGAGGCGCTGATAAAGTTGGATAACGCCAAGTGTCTCATAATTTAAGGACAACACACTACAATTGACCACTTGAAGCTTTATCATGAAAACCACCTTTTCTTAGATACTGAAATTCTTGCTGAAATTGAGACATTTTACAAATCTTTATATGCCTCAAATATACCACTCCAATCGTAGATAGACCACTTATTTGTGTGATTCTGAACACTCTAGGCATAAGGACATTGACTTCTCCCCTCTTGAAATAGATATCTCCCTTCAGGAAATTCTAACTGCTAATTCATCACTTGAGAAAGGCAAAACATCAGGAACAGATTACTTTTTGTGGAATTTTTTCACATTTTTCTAACATGTTAACACCAAAATTATTGCAGTTATGCAATTTTTATTATCTCATCCAATTCAACTACTGACACGTTTCAAGAAACTACCCTCTGTATCATTCATGAAGATGGTAAAGATACTGCTAACTATGAAAATGATTGACCAATTTCTCTTGATAATGTTGATTATAAAATGTTTGCAAAAATATTAGCTTGACGCCTTGATTCCTTTTCACTTAAGCAAATTAGGAAGGAGCAATATGGCTATATCAAAGGTAGACTTGCGCCTGACACTACTCTAATATTTTTTTCATGTTTTAGACAAAGACTTCCACAATTGATGCAGAAAAAACCTTTGATAGACTGGGCTGAAATGTTTTACTTAAGTCCTTACGTTAGGGAAAACAAACAAAGGGGCATCCCAGTGTCCCTAGGAACCAGAGTAAGTATTTGTTAACAAAAACAATGGTTCCCTTGGGGGAGTTCGAGCCTGTGTTTCCTTAAGCAGAAGAGGTACTTGTGGTCATAAGATTGATTTGGAATAGACCATCAATTCAATCGATAGCCATGTGTATCCAGCTCTGCACAATCCTGTGAAAAGTTTGGAAATATACAATGTAAATAACCTAGTTATTCAAATTCTTGGGAAAACATGATGAATCATAAGACGTACCGTATTTTTCGGCGTATAAGATGAATTTTTAACCCCTTAAAATGTTCTGGAAAGTCGGGGCCGTCTTATACGCCGGGTGCCAAAATTTACGGTATGTATTCATGCGTTTTTACATAGCGCGGACTTCACCCGAAGGTGTCAGACCGCTTCTCAATAGGAAATGGTGCATTACTGGAGGAAAAGGTGACATGTGTGCAAGTAGAGGTACGGTATAATATTGCAATAAATGGAGGCACTCAAACACAAGAACGAACGTTACGTAGGCGATGGTGGCACTGTGCAAGTATCAAAAGCAAACAAAAAGTACCGTAAGAGGTAGGAAACAGAACAACACAATATCAGCCCCTCGCCAGCCAGAGACAACAGTGCAGCCAATAGTGCAAGATTGCTCTAGTCTAAAGAGGGTGACTGACTGGCAATAAATGGAGGGCACTCAAACACAAGAACGAACATTACGTAGGCAATGGTGGTACTGTGCAAGTATCAAAAGCAAACAAAAAGTACCGTAAGAGGTAGGAAACAGAACAACACGATATCAACCCCTCGCCAGCCAGAGGCAACAGTGCGGCCAATACTGCAAGATTGCTCTAAAGAGGGTGACTGACTGGCAATAAATTCTCAAAATGGCTATGCAGGACTGCGTTGGACTGTGTTGGAAGTGGGGGTAGTCTTATACGGCGAGTATAGCACGAAACCTACATTTTATCAAGAAAAGTAGGGGGTCGTCTTATACGCCGAGTCGTCTTATACGCCGGAAAATACGGTAGATGCTGTTGGTGGATGGCGCAGTGTAGTGACTAGTGAGAAATATGGCAAGCAAGCAGTGCGCTGTGAAACAAAGAACATATACTTTTGACTTATAGTTCCACAAATTAAAAAATGATGAAGCCCTTCGCTCAGGTTCTCACAAACTTCACTTTATATTATAAAGTCAACAAAACAACACCTCGGCATTTCACTCCAAAGATTCAACTTAAAACAGATTCTACACCAGTGCAATGCAAGTAAACTGAACTACATCACAGCTACTGATACGAAAACTCAAAAATCTCATTGATAACAAGATAACATGCTGTTGCTGAATACTTGAGCTACACACATCAATTCAATGGAGATACACGTTAAAATTATATTTTTTTTGTTTCTGTTGACTTGGCCACACCAATCCATCCTGGAATCAGAGGCGCAACTAGAGCCACATTTCGAGGGGGGGCTAATAAAAATGTTTGCGGGGGCTGAAACATTAAGCAGTAGGTAGAGTGGCGCTGCAGGGGCTCTTAGAAGGGGTGCAACATCAACAAAGCCTCTTTAACATGCACAAAGTCTTTTAAAGACCTGTGAAGTGCTCGGGTGCGGCTGTGTGTGTGCCCGGGAGCCGTCTGAGCCTGGGCTGCCACACATGACGGGGGGGCTGAAGCCTTTATGATTCCAATGGGTGTTGCGCGCCTGCCTGGAATACGGTATTTTGCATTCAACTGACACATGGAATATGCATACATCATATACCACGCCAATATTCATCATATACCTGAATAATACAATGATACAAGCTAGATCGCCACCATCTATCCTGAGCCCTTGCCAGTGCAACTAAGTGGGTGCACATGGAGTATGCACATTTGTCTCACCAGTCCAAGGTGGCAGCGAGACAGGTGTAATAGCCCTCCTCGTGAACTACCCAGAAGAACGCTACATATTCAGCGCCGGTCCCTCGCTCTGCCACAATCCGGGCAAGCAGAGGTGAGGGTAGGTTCTGCGATCGGTGCACACATAGAAACTGTGAGTACGATTCTGTCCAATTACGCTCATGTGGGGAACCTACATTCGGCCCCTGTCTGAGGTAACATCTGCATAATCCCATGAGGTATCATTATGTCTCTGATTAGGTAAGGCCAAATTATTATTTTTACATTTGGTAAAAAATAAACCAAAATGATTGATTCAGTAGCTACAGCATACCATATTGCACTGAATACATGGATTACAGTCTGCGGAGCATAGAGTGAGTGCATCCAAGTCTCTGATGCCGCATACTGGGACACATATGTAATGTACAGATTGGCACAGAATTTAACTACTGATCAGGCTTAAAGGCATTACCTAACGCTGGCTCAGCATTTGACCACCTACTGTTTGTAATGTTGCTGTGTTTGTGTAACTGTCTCTGCGTCTGGTGACTACTTCAGTTCCAGTGGTCCATGGTAAGGGACCTTCTGGTCAATAAGAAATTCTTATGACAGAAATATTCTAACACTGTTGTGGTTACTGTGTGTTTGTTTTTTCTCCTTCTCGTTTCTTTCTCTGGGTCAGACAACCAGTGAAATGAATCACAAGTAGGTGCCACCCTATTAGAAGGGGACAGTCAACTATTGAATTGTGTGGGATAAGCTACTCACCCTTTTTCTTTGTCCTGAAGAAGCACCAGGGATATTTTTAGACCAATAGAGGTGAACAACATGTTGACCCTGTTTTACTTTCACTAAAAAAGATACATTAAGCTAAAGGGGACATTGCAACTTCTATAATAGCACCAACGCATCCGTTTTTTAAATCTGACAGGGTAATCTATACATTAAATGCTGATTTGATTTCCCCTAGTCATTTTTTATTTCACTCCATCACACACACCACTTAGCATCCCTCTGGACACTCTCACGCTCATCAAACAGCGCCAAACTCAAAAGATCGCCACCAAAGTGACCCTTTGGGGGGCCCGTAGGGCATTGCAGTGCTAGCCCGATGAGAAGCACTCACCCGAAGATGGAGCATGACATCCCCAGGGATGTGTGAGGGCAACAAAAAAGAGTCTTGTTGACTGTCCCCTATACTCTGTTCAGAACTTAGATTATTTCTCCTTACTTCTATCAGGAACAGTGACTCTATTTCTTGGTATATAATTCGTCTTTGGAGCATCTTTATTTGCTCCTAGTCCCCCTCTCCCTTCTTTTTGATCCAAATGTTTTACATACATATATAGAGAGTTGTAACCCACCTTGATTATATTCTGCCTCTCTCTCTACATATCATTTACTTTATCATTCACCTACTTTCCTAAGGCCTTTCGTTATTTCTTGATATTACTTTCCTCATTATTTTTATACCACTGGTCTTCACTGTTCTATTCCTTTTCTATTCTGTTTTCTTTTCTCTCGGTAAGAGAAAAAAAAGCATTGATTAGTTACTGTTTACTTTTCCTATAGTGCACATCTCTGCACCACATTTTGCTGATGCTTTAACATATTGTATGATGCATCAATTTTCTTGTAACTCCTGTTACTTGCTGTATTAGTTAAATCAGTGATACTAAAAGTATGGCCCAGGGACTGCATGCGACCCTCCTGACCTTTACAAGCAGCCCCTTGGTCAACAGAAGGAATGGGCTGCTGTTCACTTGACTCAGCACTAACAATATCCATATTTTAAATAAACAAACAAGGATTTATGTAAAGGTTATTTACATAAGGTTAATTGGTGTTAAAGAATGGAAATGGCTAAGGAGTCCTACACTGCTAAATTTAAAAACACCTTAATTTTTAAAGACATATTGCAGCAAAAGTGTAACAATATGACAAAGCGACCGATTAACAGTCTGGCCATCCACCGACAGCCAGACTCATGGTAGTTCAGCAGTGGCGGTCTTCCGACCGCCCTATTATAATTAAGGCGGTCGGACTGCCATTGCACCACCTCAGTGTTGGAGCGGCAGTCTTGAGGCCACAATATGCTTGCCGGGACTGCCGTGGTCCTGCCAAGCATATTATGAGCTTCCTCTCCACCATGGTTTTCAAGGCAGTTCCTACTCCGTGAACACCGTGGTGGAGAGGCAAGTGATGCCACAGGGCCATAGGGTGCATGCAAGGGGGCACAAGTTTTGCCCCCAGTGTGCATGCACCCCAGTACCTGCATAGCATGGACTGCACCAGTCCATGCTGTGCAGGTACTGCCTTTCGAATTTCCATTGCAGGTCCTATTTCATAGGCTCTGCCGTGGGACAGCCAAAGAACTGCCAAACAGTGACAAAAATAGTCGTAATCTGGCGGCCGGTGGGCACACGGGTTTGGTGGTGTGAGAGTGGGGCAGCAGCCTGGTGGTTCCGCTCCTGCACCGCCAAACTCACAATCAGGCCCTTAGTCTTATCAAAATTAAAAAAGTGCATTTAATTAACATTCAGAACTTTTTCACCTTGGTACATCAGACTATATCAGTCCAATGAGACGTAGTAATTTAAAAGTGCTTGTTTTCGCACATGAATTTAGAAACATTAATAGTTTCCCCACCCCTGACAGCAATGCCAATAATTAACTCAAGAGGCAAGTCAGCTATTATGTGCGCTCTTTCCGTGGCTTGGGTTCCTATTGTACATGAACAACATTATAGTTTATTAAATCAAACACAAGAGAAGGTTTTGTACAGTGGACATTCTAAAGTCACACATTTCTAGGCTCTCTCATATGTGATAATGAAGAAAACAGACAGAAAGTGAAATAACACAATAACGTAGGATCACAGAATCTGGTAACGTGCGGAAGCTCGGATTAATCCCAGGTTTTCTGGTTTCACATTGTTCAATTCAGTCACTAGATGTATACTCTTCACCTACTCTACACCCACCGAAGAACCAATTACCCCGAACCCCGCCCCCGCCCGACCCCCACCCCGCTGGCATCAATGCAGCCCTTGGTCACATCTGGAAACTTTTTGGCCTGAGGGAAAATGTTTGAGAGAACCCATGGGTTAAATAAAGCTTTTTAAACACAAACAAAGTAAAAGTCACGCAAACAATCCACAGTAAACAGAAAAGGTCTAAGCAGGACCCACATGATAAGCAGGAACTCAGAACCAGAGACAGTAAACAAAGTAGGCTACCCTTTTAAGGAGACAGATAAAATATTTAGGGGCAGATTTACAAGCCCCATGCAACACATTTACACGGCCGTTGCCTCACTTCTGTTACGCAGCGGCGGCGTAAACCATGCGCCATGTTGCGCCGTATTTACAACGTGACACATATAGGAATATGCGTCACGTTGTTAAGCCCTGGGCCACATGAAACCTGCGTCAGGTTTCATGTGGGTGTTCCGGCGTAGGGTGGGAGTTCCCTCGCAGGTACGCCTCGTAAAAGTTACGCAGTGAAATCTACAAGATTTCACTGAGTCACTTTTAGGGACATGCTGTGTCAAAACCCTGCGCCTGCTTGAAGCAGGCGTAAGGAGTGACGCAGCATGTTAGGCATAGGGCGCCCCGGAACCTTGCTGGAGCCGCATCGCGGTTGCAACGCGACTCCAGCAATGCACCGCCTTTACGCGGGGGGATGCAACACGCATCTGCCCATCCATGCGCCACGGCGCGCACGGGTGGTTTTGCGTGTCGCAAGTGTTCTGGAGCATCCGTGCTGATTTGCAGAGATGCGCCAGACCTTGTAAATCTGCCCCTTAATCTGTGGTAAAAGGTAAACTTTTAGGGGGACAACCGTAGAGTGAGGAGTTTACATTTTTTTTCTTTTAGATAGGCAGCAGGATGCCTGTGTACAGGTTGTGGACACACCTCGTGATGTAAGGGCTGGGAAGAGGAAGTGATGATGAGGATGTAACAGAGACCAGTGAAGGGTTTGGAGAGGGCGGATGGGCAGTTCTTCACCATCCGTCTCTGAGAACAGTAAAAACAGACCAGCCTTCTTAAAAAATAAATGCGCTGCTTACTGCCTTGAGATTCTCTCATCATGCCGAGGTCTTAAAATTCACTTAACTCTCAACTGTTGCTCCAGGAAAACAATAAAAACAAGCAAATAATCAATACTTTGATTTTTTCATAATTTGACGTATATTTTTAGCTCCTTGGGCGCCTCGGCGCGATAAGCCAAAATCGATGGTATTTACACTGTCATGTTTTGCCGGTCCTTTTACAGTCACCATTACTGCTAGGGCACGGCGAGCTGCCAGTGTATTAGCTTCTGCGCCTCCGCGTATTTTATTTCCCTCTGTCAAGTGGCTGTAGTTAGGTTCGGCTACAGATTCTCATTAGTTGCTGCCCGCTCGGCTGCCCCATTGATTTCCTTTCAGCCTCCTTCATTGCTAGTCCCCTCACAGGCGGGCTGAGGGGGCAGTGCCTGAGACACAGACGAACAACAGAGGAACAGCGGACCTTCACCTATAAAGGCGAATTTTCTCGGACATTCGAGGATTTTCCCAGTAGATGAGTTTCTCCGAAAAGGGCATTTTCTCCGGAGAAGCGTCTGTAGTCAGTCGCGTGGGGTACGACTGACTCTAACCTAGCATTACACATCTTTCTGACTCTAACCCGACTCCAGACAGCTCTCGTGGACAGCATTTAATCTATTATCACTGACAGAAATCAAATGATATATAAGCACACGCACTTACATTACACATATTAAGTAATGTTTTGAAACTGTATTTCCATATAATAATAATAATCCACATTTGTAAAGCGCGAACAATCAATCACCCGTAAGGGGCTCTAGGCGCTCGGGGCCTTCGGGAAGATTAAGCAAGCTATTGCCCAGAGTCACACGGTGTTGGGCTAATCTCCTGCCGGTGCCGGGGATCGAACCGTCGGAGTCAGTCGCCCTGGCCGCGGCGCCATACCTCTGTTGCATGATTAAAAAACCTGTATATAATATCCTTTTGGGCAAACTGTGTTTACTCCAATCCGTATTCTGCAAGCAGCAAAGCAAGGCAAAAGAGTTTGACCTTTATTTACCGCACTGCCAAATGGATGTAATGCGCTCCTACTGGGTTTCTTGGCTCAGGGCGTCCACAGTTAGAAGGAATGTCAAATAAAGCTATCAGTCCCCTGCAATGTGGTAATCTGAGGGCTCTTGAACTCAATCGGAAGATGGTGAAAAGAGCGCACATTCGTTCCAATCGAGGAAGTGTTTAATATTAACTTCCTGTGCTGGTGGCAATTTGCACAGAGGTGCTATCTAGCATCATATCAGATTGAAGAAAATCTATTTTGCTCCGTGTATTATTGAGGCAGTCAATGTAGTTCTGGGCCGTTCAGATCTTTGTTTGAGTTTGTGAAGCTGGACTGAATGTGAACATTGATTTGTGTTACCCTAATACACCACTGAAGCCAAAATAAGAAATGACACACATCAGAACAGCCCTCCAAATACTGTGCTATGTGTATTTCCCACAATCCAACAGGCCCACAATTTTTTAAATAACATTTGCATAATAATAACATCTAAAATTATGCAGTTGCTAAGTGTGCATGATATGGGAAGGGTGTGCAAAATCTGTGTAATTTGCTTTTGCAAAATTACGTGAAATTTCAGCATACTAACACAAAATTATGTGAAATTATGCACAATAAGATACGATGAATGTTAGTCAATTTACGCTGTTCAAAAGCAAAATGCGTCTCCTTGTCAATTTTTGAAGCAGGAACATATTTTGCACAAAAAAGTGCTAGAAAGCAGAAGGACTGAAAACGAAAGTTGCTCGTATTCTGTTTTACCTGTGCTGTTGTGGAAAATTGTTACTGCAAATATGAATGATATTCGATTTTTACTGTGAATGAAGTGTAATTAAATGAAGTGGCATAATAGAGTAACTGTGTGAATTTCACATAACGAGTGTAATGAAAAATTCCCAAAGTTATGCAAATGACGCTGATGTACTTTAAATTTCACCCAGGCCTAATTAAGGGTTTAAAGTTTAGGGCTGGAGCTCTGGCTCTTACAATCATGAGGTAGAGTGTTATTACCTGTATAAATGCATGGGATGCAAAAGAACAACCCATTACCTCACATATGGTAACAGTAATGGGTTTTAACAGCACATCCAGTAGCAGCTGGCACGGATCGGGGATGACCCCTAGGGATAGAAAAAGAAAACTTGCCTCCTCACGTCTCTCCACGTTGTCCCTCGTTGTCGTCACTCCCCTCCAGCCGGAAGAGGAAGCAGCCAGGCTCCCTTGACCAACCACAAAGCTTCAATGCAGCGTTGTGATTGATCTGAGCGCCGCGGTTCGTTGCTGAGATGGGGAATGGGGGCCTGGGCATGTTCTCACTGAAGGCTGTAATGCATCCTGTATGGCGAACATGCAAAGTGCGCTTGAGTGTTTGGCCAACCCAAGAAGGTCAGTCAAACATTCTTGCGCACTTTACAGAGTGCCACCACTCCTTCCCCTGCTCTGAGAGCAGAGCAGCACTGCCCATTAAGACGCAGGAACAAATAAAATGATAATTTCGTCCAGATATGATCATTTGATTTTTACTTCATTTTCACTGCTAAAAGCGGGGCGATGCTCTTTCGCCTCAATGGAAGAGCTGTAGCTGCACACATCCTAAAACAGTTTATAAGTCTATGTGAAACTGAGTAGAATATAAGTTTCTAATGCTCCAGTGTAATTCGGTGCTACACAGGTCACACTTTAGCTACCTACTAACTACAAACAGAGGCCACGTTCAAACAAGTTTACAAAAGGTCCAGAGCACAACACAGTTTACAGTCCAAGATTAAAGTATCAGAATTCCAACTAATGTCAACACTAAGTAAGAGTTACAGCGCTTTATTCAAAATTAATCTATATGACCTAGGTATGTTCATATGTACAATATAGGTAAGTAGAGACAGAACCATCAATAAAACAGTTCATCAGGTATCATTAGAAAGCTAGTTGCAGAACTGTCAACAATGCTCCAGTCTTAAGGAGAAATATAGAATGTGATGACAAATTCAATGTATGTACGGATAATGCCTCGGAACTGGCAAAACTGAGTAAGATGGTGTCCTACTCACTTTTGCCGGTTCTCCGCTGCAGTTTGGACCTTGTTGCTACAAGTCCGGGCTCACAGTTATTTGGACAATTCTCATCTGAATTTCTTTTGAACTTCAATGTGAACTGCACTTTTATTTAGAAGATTTACTCTATCAAAGGTGTTACACGTGCATACATGGACATACCAGTTGCTGCTATAAGGGTGGTTTTCATGCTTTGTTTGGGTTTGAATCCTGATTGTGTGGCGCCGAGAAGCTGGTATTTCGAGATGGTGGCAGGAGATGCACTTATTGATGTCTTTCTCCAGGGCTTTGTCTAGGTAGGAAAGGAGGGATAAGAGTCCGTAACTGGTGAGTTTGCTCGCTCACCTGAGGGTTTCTTTAGGAGGTCATTGATGGTTGCATGTTCCTGTGGTTCCAGTAGCAGAGTTATACTCGAGAATGCTCCATTGAGGTCCAGCTATAGTGGACCCGAGTATGTAATAATTTTGGATCTTGCTATAGCAGATCATGTGATGAATGCATGCTGCATTAGTGAAATATTCACTATGGGTGATGTGTTTTGGATCTCTACCTCCCAGCTTTCCATTCTGAGCGGAAGCGTTTTGGACTCAGGGTGAGGAGTCGCAAGCTCTTTGTAGTTGCAAAGCAATGAAGAGCAACGTGAGTTCTTGCCGGATTCTTAGCTTAGCAACTTCAGATGCAGGAAGTGCAATCTCTTGCGGTTGTTGGTGCATTTGAACAGGGCAAGATAGAAAGGCACACTTATTGCAGAGCCTAAGACTGCTGCCACACCCTTGATGGCAGTTTTGCAGCAGATGATTCAGGCTGCAGTAGCAGTGACTTTTAAAGAGAGGGATTCTCCTTCTCCTCCCAAGCCTTGATTAGATACCTCTGGGAGTGAGGATCTGGAAAGAGAAGAGGAGGATGTTCAACACAGATTTGTGCAGGGGCAAGAATTGAACACGGCTCTGCAATGCATCAAAACCAATATTGCATTCACAGAAGCTGATAATGTACAGGAAGTTTAAGATTTCTTCTCCCAGTACCAGAAAAGGGAGCTAGAGGCGCTCCCTCTAAATGCCTCCATTAGGAAAGTAGTGGAAAATGAATGGAAGGATATCGACTAATCGTCTTTTCCCAGATATCTATAAAAAAGGTACTTCATTCAGAATATTTCCACGTCTGTAAAGGTGGACTCTTTGATGGAGCGATTTGCATCTCATGGCACCATTATTCCAGAAGATGCCCCCCTTCAGACACTGTTGATAGAGTAGACACGGGAGTGAAGCTCACATACAGCAGCAATTTTTTTCCATCAGGACATCTGCATATTCTTCTTACCCAATACACTCTCTATTAACTCTATCAAAAGATGTTAAACTTTATGCAGAGTTGATGGAACAGGGGGGGTGGATATTACGAGTGATGACGCAAAATATGAGGACTTGGATGATTGTATGGGTTCACTCCGTGCACATATCAGGTCATGTATGGGCAAGTATGAGTGAAGTGTAAGTGGGGTTTTTTGGGCATACGATACAACCGGTTTCGGGGCTCAACATTAGACGATGGGTTCTAAGGAAATATGCAGACACGAGACTGTAAGAAAGAACATGCGAGTATTAATAGGGTGCTGTATTATCTCCTCTTTTATTGCTGCAGTGAATGTTTTCCCGCATCTAAGGGAGCAATTTCCACACATAACACGGGAGTGGCACGGATCTAGCAGACCTGCCTCATCCTTGGGGTACAATTATCCGAAATACGGAGGAACCCAGAGTGGCACTGAATGCGACGGTCCTGAAGAAGACCGGAGTGACCTTTAAGGCACACAGAGAGCGGTCGAAACATGTTGACTTTGGCAGTGGTAGGAGGGAAGCCTTGAGGTTCCTAATTATCTCTTTGAGGCTTTTTCCCATCCTTTTAGATTTTTTAATTCTGATAGGGGTATCAAGAAAAGTCTAATAAAGGTTGTATTTTAGTTGACACCCTTAATCAGTTTTAATCACGTTCCAAACTGCACCTTTTGTCGCACTTTTCAGTTGTGGTCACTTGGTGTTTGCACGGCTTTCACCAATATTTATGTTATGTGTCGTCTGTGTTGAACTGTCTTGGTTGTACGTCTTGTTAAGAGGAATTTATTATTTTTCCCCCTCTCTAATGCTCCGCCCTGTGTGTGGCTACACCAGGGCGTTTTGCAAGCAGGCCCGATGATGAAGCATGTCACATACTTCGGTATGTGAGTGAGGGCAGTTTTTTCAAACAGAGTGTTTTGCCTTATTGGGGTCCTCTCTGTTTATATATTTTGTAAGTGTTGTTTACTCTATACACCCCCTTGGTGCGTAACATTTGAGTTTCTTGGGGTTCTGGGGAGTTGGAGTATAAACAGATTTGACCCTCGCCCCTCTTTCGTGTTAAATAGGGTGGATATTACATCAACTCTTGCTGCTATGGAACAACAGACAAGAATGCAGTTGGATATTTCCTATGCTACATTGAGCACATCAGCTTCAACAACTGGTTCTGCTATCCAAGCCAGTAGGCATCTTTGTCTGGGAAACTGGAAGGCAGACGCAGCACAGAAATGTCTTCTAATTAAAATCCTATTTTCCGGTCCAGAATTGTTTGGAGCTCCTTTAAAAGAGATGGTTCAGAAATTAGCAGAGGAGTGAGAATTCCTGGCTCCAGCAAAGTACCAAAATAGATGTTTTTTGGCTTGAGCTTGGCTAAGATTGTGGCCAACAAGCTCCGAGGCCAAACAAGCTCTGTGTTGGGCCTGATTTGAATCCAACCTATCAGTGGCATCTGATCCACCAACGTCCCCTTTTTAGGTCGAGCCTAGTGGCAGCGCGTATGCGCTGCTCACTCTGTGAGACATACTGTTTTGGAGTATGCACTGGAAGCCCCGCCAACTCTCCGCCCATATTTGTCATTGGCTTTTGTCACTGTCCTTCGTAAATGCTGACTTCTGATTCATAAATAGGCTTCTTTGTCCCTCCTTGGTACCGTCTTGTCTGCATTTGTTACCTCCTATAATGACTGGACCTTTTACCTGGCTTGTTACACAGTCTGCATTATAAGTCTGTGAGCACTATTTTGTTCATTGACACTGAAGGGGACAATGGTGGCTGCTTTTTGTATTCGCAGCATGCCCACACAGGACAATGGCGGCTGCTTTTCTTATTTAGCGCTATGTTGCTCTAATTTGCATGCTAAGCACGGCGCCCTCTTCGCGGACACCGCGCTCAGTTACTTTCTTTTTTTTAATCTTTAATGGTGGGCGCGGCACCCGCTTCACAGACACCGCGTTCTGCAATACAATAGGTATCGCTTTTGCCAAAGTTTGAACTATTGGTATTGTAAATGACAATGCCTTTTAATATTATAAAAGGCATTGCTATTTACAATGCCAATAGCTCAAATTCTCACAATTGCGAGATCTATTGCATTGTAAATGCTTGTTGCCCGTGCTGTCCCGCCTGCACAGTACTGCAGGGCAGGAGTGTTGGAAATACGTCAGGAGCCCTACGGCTAATGACTAGTGATGGTGGTGGTGTGAGGAACTTGTGGCACTTCTTGGTCATGTGAGCACCAGAGTCGCTTGGGCCCTCCCGGAAAGGTGCTGTGTGGCTGAAGCGGGGCTGTGCTGCAAAGGCGAGCAGTTCCTGGCTCAATAGGCTCAACCATTGCAGGTTTTAACCACTACGGGGCATATTATCAACAACTAGTGATATTTATCGCTAAATAAGCTTAGCTGCATTTTTTTTATTGCCGCACATCGCCGCATTTTATCGCAGAGATAACGTGCTTTTAGCAACGTTTATCTCCAAAGTGATAAAATATCTGGCAATAGCGGCGAAATGCGTGAATATCGCTGGAAATCCAGCGATATTCAGGCATTATCGCTAATAGGGACTTAGCCTGAATATCCACCTCCCATTGGATGTACAGGCTAAGAACTGGTCAGAGCAGGCATTAGTTTTCAACAATATTTGCGCTTAGCGCGAATATTTTAATTGCTATGCCTGCGTCGATAATAGGCGATAGCGATGTTAGCGACTGCTTTCAGTCGCTAACAGTTTGGGTACACACACTTTGCATGTCATTAGCGATAAATATCTCTGACATGCAAAGCGGGCCCCAAACCGCTCGCTATCACCTAAAAGCTGTCGCTAACTGATGTTAGCGACAGCTTGCTAATAGGGCGATGAAATTATCGCCGCTTGCGGCCGAAAATGGCCACAAAAGCGGCAATAATTTCATTTCGCCTGCCTTGGTAATACTCCCATACGTTCCTGCCTCTACTGCCGGGAGCACAGCCCTCCCACCTGTGGTGCCTTGCTTGTGTGCTGGTATTGTCCCGAGCTGCCAGAGATGCAGCTGGAGACCCCTGGGAGGCGCCCTGGAGGCAGTGCCGCAGTGAGGAACCTGCAGCAATCCCCAGCCACGTGAACATTGGAACAGCCCTGTCCTGGTCCCCGATTCTCTCCTTGATAGCACAGAGGCCAGAATGATAGAAAGGTTCAGCAGCACCACACATGGATCGAATGACCTTGATGAGATGTGGTCATTGATATAATGATGTCCGGTATCACAAGTGGACACTTGCCAACACCTGGAAATCACCCATGACAAGCACAGTTCGAGAGGGTTCAAAATGTAATTTTGGACACTAAAATGTCACTAGAGGCGAAAATATATGCTGTATCTCAGGATGTGAACATGCTGAGGGTGGATGTTGGCAAACTAGCAGACCGTGTCAATACCTTGGAATCCACGCTGACCTCCATGGTCCCTACCATGCATGAGTTGCAGACTAAGCTGGATGCCCTGAGGAGGGGATGCAAAACGAAAAATGTATGTACAGAAAGTTGAACAATGTCAATTATTCACCCTAGTGCAGAGATCTGGGCACAAATCCATCGTTTTTTGCTCCCCATGACATTCCATTTTAAACCCAGTCATATGCAAATCAGTCTTGACCCTGCTCCACATGAGAACAGTCCAGCCTGAACAGCAGCACTTTTCGCCCTAAGTGGGATGCGTATGCCCAGACATGGGGGCCTTGCTTGCTGTGCCACTGGATTCAAGCTAGCCTGGCTGATGAGGGTTGTTACCCCAAAACCGCTCCCAGGAAGCTTGTTTCCAGTCTAGAGAAGACCCGACTTGGAAACTCGGGCTGGACTGTTCCCATGAAGAACAGGGTCAAGACTGATTTGCATATGGCTGGGTCGAAACTGGGGTGGCGTAGTGAGCAAAAGAACAATGAATTTAATCCAGTTCTTTTGACTGGGGGGGATTTTTTGATTCATTCAGCATTCTGTCCATCATTTGTTGCCGCAGCACTTTTTGCCCTATGTGGAATGGGTATGCCCAGACATGGGTCCCTTGCTCTCTGTACCACTGAATTCAAGCTAGCCTGGCTGATAAGGGGTGTTACCCTGAAACCGGTCCCAGGATGCTTGTTTCCAGTCCAGGAAGGCTCCAGGTTGGCAGTTCGGCTGGACCTTTCCCATGAGGAACAGGGTCAAGATTGATTTGCATAAGGTGGGGTCCACACTGGGATGGCGTAGTGAGCAAAGTAATGATGGATTTAGCCCAGATCTTTTGACTGTGGGTGAATGTTTGGTTCATTCAGTGTTCTGTCCATCATTTGTTGCTGCAGCACATGAAGGAGGAGGTGGCCTCTCTGCACGTTCGAGTGGAGAATGGTGCAGCAACATCCTTTTCCAGGGGCTCCCCGAGCGATTGGAACACCCTAGCTCTTCCTTGTGGACTGGCTGATGTCTACTGTATTGGAAAACACGGTCCCTAAGCAGTTCACCATGTAGCATGCACACACCGCCCCAGGTTGTTCGCTTCTGCCAAGTGCGCCGCCACGTCCACATCCACTCATTGCTCGATTTCTTAATTACCATAATCGTGACCTCATATTACAATGTTTCTGCACGAAGGGCCCCTGGCGATATGAGAACATGGAAATAGCTGCATACCCAGATTTCCCGACCAAGGTACAGTGACTCAGGGGCTCCTATGTGGCAGTGAACCAGCTACTGTGGGAGCTGCAGCTTTGTTACACATTATTATTCCCTATGAAACTCAAGGTGATGTAAGGCGAGTCTTTCCACATCTTCTTGACATCTGAGGATGTCTGGACCTGGCTTCATGCTAAAGGCTTCATGCATACAACCGAGAATGCCCAGGTGGCAGGGGACTTGGGGATTCCACAACTTAAATGCAGATGATGCAGAGTGGCGTGGGCATGGCCCACCCAAGACCAAGTGGCCGTGGAGCAGGCCCAGGTGGTGGAGAAGGCCTCCCTGCACAACACATGCCCTTTCACAGTATTGCACTCCAAGCCAGTCTATGACTCCGGTTCGGACACAGGCGCAACAGAAACCTTCACCATGAGTAGCGTCCCTGATCAGTGGGCTGATGATCTACTGTGACTGTCCTCCTACCACTTGTACATTTGCATCCATGCCTGGAGGCCACACCCAGCTTTACCATGATACAGGAAACCCTGTTTGTGAGGGTGGATCAGATGCCGTGATCTACGGAATGGGCCCAGACAGTAGAGAACAAACCCAGCAGCTGAACTACATCCAGCCAGTGCTCAAATGAGAACTTATTTGTTTGTATTTCTTCTATGTTTGCTTTTTGGTTACAGGCTGGGGAACTTTGGACAGGGGTGCACAAGTCTACTGTCCGGGGAGGGGTGGATGCAGCTCTTTAGGCTCTTTATTGTTCAGGTTTTATTTGTGTTTTTTTGGAGTCTCTTCGTGGATTTACCAACTGCATAAGTGTTTTCAGAAGGCAATACATATGGCCCAGGATGGCCTCCTCAGTAGACGGTCACTGTCGACACGGGACACAGCGGGACACTATATCCTTAAATGAAACTACCACCAGTGGCTCGCGCAATGGGGTCAACAGCTGACCCTCACATGGAATGTGCACAGTACTTCTGTTTTCATCAAAAGATATCACATTTATGCCTATCTTTAACACTATCACATGCTCATTGCCATGGTTCAGGAAACTCATCTTACATTAGTGGAGCTTCAAAAGGTCTGCACAAAATGGCAGCAGGAGGTTTATGGCATGCCCATGTCAGCCTACAGCCGGGGAGTGCTCGTCTGAATTGTGTCGGGGATCCCATTTGTCTTGAACTCTTACAGGGTGGGCACAGAGGGACTCTGTGATTACGCAGGTGGCAATTTTTGTCCCCAATACTAGCCAGCCGGGTTTCTTGGATGCTCTCACACTTGCACTTTTTCAGGATCTCATCACCTGGGACATTGAGGGGGTGACTTTACCTGTGTGCTGTATGTCGGTCTCGATTGCTCTACTCCTCCTTTGCACACTGCCACGTGCATTCGCACCATACAACACTTTCACAGCTAGGCCATGCACCAGCACTTACATGATGCGTGGCAACTCAGACATCCACGGGATCGTGAGTGCTCCTTTTATTCCCCGGTTCATTACATGCATCCAACGATAGATCTTGTTCTTTGTACAGTTGGGCATACTGATCACCAGGGTGGAGTACTTAGCCTGAACCCTCTCAGACCCTTTCCCCTTGTTTGTCACCCTGCAATGGGCAGACTGTGCTACACCATACCCACCTGGTGCCTGCAAACAGAGACTCTTTTTGACCCCCCATTCCTCGAAGATCTGGTGCAGTGAATCACAAACTACTTTTAACTAAACAAGGGCTTTACACTTCATCCTGGGTGCTGGAGTGGGACATGCACAAAGTGTGTGCACGTGTCCACTGCCTGGTGACCTCTTGGGGGATACGGCGACAGTTACAAGAGGAAATAGCAACCAACGAGGGTGAGCTGGGACCTTTGGAAGTAAGGGTGGCTACCAGTACTGCGACGGCTGAGAAACTCCAGCAGCTGCTAAGCAGCGGACGGAGGTGGAAGCGCAACTGGGGAAGCATAATTACAAACTGCGTACAGTTATGCTGCATGCTGAGGGAGATAGCTCAGGGAAACTGCTCACACAGTTAGTGAAAGAGAACCAGTGACTCGCCCTGATTTTGGCACTTAGACTGGACGATGGCTCAATAATAACGTCACAGATGGCCATCTGTGATTGATTCCTAGAGTATTACCGGGACTTGTATGCAGCAACAGAGCCTCGTTACTTCCACCGGGTCACACACAATGTTTTTACGACCTGCCATGGTTAGGATGAACCTAATGTGGCAGGCCACACTAGACGAACCTCTAAAGCTGGAGCAGGTACGGGCAGCCGCTTCACACATAGCCCAGAAACAAGATGCCGGCACCGACTGGCTGCAGATTGAGTACTAGGCTACTTTCTTCACACAAACTGCTCAACATCTGATGGAAATGTCCAGTGAGGCCAAAATAACTGGATGCCCTCTGAACTCACTCCGAGAGGCCTTGATTTTTGTCCTACCGAAATCTGGCAGAGATTGTTCCTTCTTAGTGCCACCCTCTTTCACTACTGAACCTTGACTTCAAGGTCTTAGGCAGAGTGCTGGAGAACCACCTGCCTCCAACCGTCAACACTCTTGTACATGTCAACCAATCCAGACTTATACTGGGCTGTAGTACTTTCAACAACATCCGCCATCTATTACGCCTTATACAAGACACTCTCACAGACACCTTTGTTTGGGTGGCTGTGTCTTTAGACGTTGAAAAGGCCTTTGACACTTTGAGTTGGTATTTTCTTCCTCACTCTTGAAAGAATGGTGGTTGGCCCTGGTTTATTGAGATGGCTCTGTACTTTGTATGATTACAGAAAGGTGGGGGTCAAGACTGGGCAGCTGATCTCAGACTGCTTTGCTGTTCGAAGAGGTACCAGACAGGAATGTATGACATTACAACGCATACATGTACAGTGCATGCCTTTACAACGCAGTCTTTATATCGCAACATCCTTTAACAATGCATTCTTTTACATAGCATGCCTTACATCGTATTTTCCGAAACTACCTTTATAACGCATTCCATTACATCGCATTATACCTTTACAAAGCATACCATTACAATGCATACCATTACATCGCATTTAAGGTTAGTGTTGGATAGTGTAGGGGTAAAAATTACTATTCTAACTCCAGTGAGTGCAACAGTAGGGTAAGTGTCGGATAGTGAAAGGGTACTGTGCGTTGTAATGGTATGTGTTGTAATGACTTGCGATGTAATGCCTGCATTGTAGTGACATGCATTGTAATGACATGCGTTGTAGTGACATGCAGTGTAATGGCTGCATTGTAATGGCATGCGATGTAAAGATTTTGCAATGTAATGACTGCTATGTAAAGGTAGTGCGATGTAATGACTGCGTTGTAAAAGTTGTTTCCCACCAGACAGGGCTGCTTTCTCCCTACTAAGTTTTGCCCTTGCCATGGGGCCGCCATATTCAACTGCGGGCTCAACAATGGGGAATTCTGGAGCTGGGTGTAAACAACATCATTTTGCTCTATGGGGATGATGCCTTGGTTTATCTTTGTGATGTAAAAGCCACACTGCTGAGGCCCATACGTGTGTTGAATAATTTTGGGGGCATCTCAGGGCTCTGGGTAAATTGGCCAAAATCATGACTGTTCCCCCTGGCACCACATCCTGAACTACACAGGGACGCTCTGATGGGAATTTGTCTTCAGTGGTGCTATGACACTTCCAAGTACCTGGGAGTCCAGATTTACCATTCAGAAAAGTACATCAAGGAAGGCAATGTGGACAAAGTGGTGGGATCTATAAGCTGGTCTTTGCACTTCTGGTGCTCGTTGCCCCTGTCCCCACTGGGCCGTGTGACGATCTTCAAGATGCTGGTGCTCCCCTGATTACTTTATTATTTCATGCCACTCTCGCTAGTGCTCCACCGAAGTTTCTTTCATGAACTGCATTGTCTCTTTCTCAAAGTTATTTGCAGTGGGAGTTGTTTGCAGTGACCTCTACTCGAAGGCAGCCTAGGTGTGCCCAATTTCAAGTAGCATTACGTGGTGGTGTAGCTGCAGTGGCCAATGCCAATCGCTGTGGGTACCCACATGCCCTGAATTAGTACCCCTTTGTGAAGTCTTTGAGAATACGAGCTTCTGCACTTGGCTGTGTGATCCAACCGTTCGCCCTCGCTGAGAGACGCAGCAAATGTCCGTAGCCCAAGTCGGCTGGCGTAAATTCGTGCATGGCAAAGGGCCTCACCTCCCTTACTTCCCATCAATCAAAATATGGAACCTACCATGACTCATTGGCATCACACAGTGATGTGGGCCCAAGGTGGGATACCGGCATCGACCAGTTGGGCAAGCTCTGTCACGAGGGTGTCATTATGTCTTTTCAATACATCATGAACACTCATGGCATGGGAGCGGGTCAGTTTTTGACATTTTCACACCATACAACACGCAGTGCAGGCCATATGGAGCGCAGGGGACAAGTAGTTTCCTACTTCTCCTGCATTGCACAAGCTTTTGACCTGCAATGGTATTTGGCATTCTATCACCACCTTCTACACATCCCTAAAATTCACACCGCCGTATTATGCCATAGGGGCATGTGCGAGATTAGACGGAGTGTTGCCGCAACCCTTGACATACAAGGCTTGATCCTAGGTGCTTCAACAGGTAATGGACTAGTCTTATATCACGAGATTCTGATTCACACAATTTAACTAATTGCATCATGCTTCCTCTCTTTCAAGCGCATTAAGCACATGTTTCCAACTCTGGCCCCTGAGTGCCCTTGTTGCAAACTGCTTGAAGCTGGGTTTGCTGGACCTAGTCTGGCTCGCAGTCACTAACACCATTGTTGAACTTGCAGAACATAATCTTGTACCTACACTCAAATCCTGTCTGTTGCGACTACTCCCAAGATCGAAGGGAGATAGACACTTCCACAAGGTCATTGACCTTGCATTTGTCCTGTTTAAAAGACAGGTGATGGTGGCATGGAAGGTGACAGACCCCCCTCGGACATCCAACATTGGTTGGCCACACAATTAATATGGACATGGATGGAAGGTAACATCCTCAAGTCACTACATATGAGGGGGGATTTACGTACCAGTGGCGAATGTTGGGACACCTATTTAATTAACATTGAAGCAAGAAATGACACACACCCCACCTTCAGTTACATTCCATGTCACGAAGGCAGATCCACACTCACACAATTCATGGTGATTTTACCACCCTGGAGGGTTGGGGAGCGATGTTGGGCCTGGGAGCACCACAACAGAGGGCTCCACAACCTGACATGCTAGTTATTGGGTCTGGGACCCACCACTCCATGGGACCACCACTGCCTTCTCCACATGGGTGCCACCCCGCTTGCTGAGTGGATGCTCGCCCTGCATGTGTGGTTCCCTTATCAAATAACTCTATTTGCGGATTGTTCTATCTCAGCCTGTCCTGGTTACAGGACATGGCTCCCTCACACTCTAAGTAGAATCCATGGTTATACCTGTTACTGATAATTTCATAGGTGTTTGCAAATAATGCTTTGCATCATTGAACGTGACAGTTGTTAGACTGGTGAACCAAGCTGGCATCTCGTTTTTGACATGTTGAACTACATTGCATTGCTTGTATTTGCACAAAATGTTGATGTCTTTTCATGCCTAAAAACTCAATAAAACATTTTTATTTTTTTAATAGATGTTTTTCGCTTTAAAAGAGTTGTTGGACCATTTTAGAGGCCAGTCATATGAGCCCATGTGGGAAATGATGTGGCCGCTGGGGGTCCCTTCTTCAGATAAGTCGTGGTCACGGCATTCAGACAGTGGTTTCCAATCACATCACAAATGGAAAGAATTTTCCAGTGGGCGGGTGAAAATCACACCAGGTCTTGAATGAGGAGGATAGAGAGTACACATTGTGTTTGATTCTGTGCTCCAAGAGTATTTTCAACAGACTCTTCTTCCAGAAAACCTTATAAAGAGGAAGGCGCTTTACAAGGTTTTCAAGATCTTCTTTCAAGCACAGCTCTCATTCAGGTTCTGTATCTCTAGAGGTGAGACATCTCTGGTTCCCCTGTTATTAGATATGGAAGCACAGCCCCATTGGGAGATCCTGAGTCATCCATATATTCTAGTAGGGGCCACTCTTCCGCCGGGTATGTAAAAAAATTACACCTGCAGGCATGACTGTTGAGAAGGTAAACCTTTTGCTAAAGAGTTGCTCAACAGAGGTGGTCTACTTCATACAGAATTCAAGGTCAACTTCAACATTAACCCCTTGCGCGCTAGCGGTTTTCCCGCTGTGCGCGGCAGTTTGCAGAAACCCGCGTTACATGACGAGCTCAGCTCGTCATGAGCGTACGACAGCCATAGCTCATGACGAGCTGAGCTCGTCATGAGCGTAGAAGGGGTTAAAAACATTTTCAAGGCATTGGAATTCTTTCGGAAAATGGTGCACCGAGAGAACATTTGGCCACATGGCAATTGAACTGATACATATGTTTGTCAGATGGGTTCGCTTTGAGTTTAGCTCCCTGTAGTGATGGCATATATCTTTAAATAGAATTTTGTTTATGTAATGTGGAATGTTATTATACGAACCTTGCATGCTCATGATTTAGCGGTTACTGGAGACAGTCGGATTCTTGGATGGACCTCATCTCCAGCTGCATGTATTTATTCTTGCTCTTAATTAAATACTTCTATTTGCAATTCTACTTTAAGTCAGTAACCGCTAAATCATGAGCATGCAAGGTTCGTATAATAACATTCCACATTACATAAACATAGTTCTATTTAAAGATATATGCCATCACTACACTCCCTCATCCTTACAAGCTAAGTTGGTGGCTCTTAAAGCTTTCAGAAGTTCTTTTCTAGACAGTTTTGGACCATTGGTGTCAAGACTGTTGAAAAGTTTATTTTTGAAGAGACCTAAATTATCGTGCCCATCTCCTGCTTTGGATCTTTCAATGGTTTTGCGCGATCTCCAACTCCCAACTTTTCAGCCACTAGAGAATTTAGGGGCATATTATCAAGGGGGTTTATCTCCGCTTTTTTGGCTTTAAAAGCCAAGAAAGCGGAGATAAAATTATCTCCCTATTACCTAGCTGTCGCTAACACCAGTTAGCGACAGCTAGTAGGAGATAGCGACCATCTTGGGCCCCACTTTGCATGTCAGTGATATTTATCACTAATGACATGCAAAGTGGGCGTGCCAAGATGTTAGCGACTGGAAACAGTCGCTAACATCGCTATCTCCTATTACCAACTTTTGGAAATATTCGCGCTAAGCGCGAATATCTCCAAAAACGAACACCTGCCCTGAGCAGTTCTTAGCCATGTTATCCAATGGGAGGTGGATAACATGGCTAAGAGCATTAGCTCGGAAATGCATGAATATCGCTGACTTTTCAGCGATATTCATGCATTGCGGCCGTTTTTTATCGCATTTGCGATAAACCTTGATAATAGCAAGGTTTGTCTGCGATAATTTCTGACGATGCTTAGCGTTAAAAAATTCGTTGCTAAGCATCGTTAGCGATAAATATCGCTTAACGTTGGTAATATGCCCCTTAGAGTTCACATTTCTGATAGTTAAGGTTTTATTTTTGGTGGCTGTTGCATCAGCCAAGAGATCTGTGAAGTTGGGATATGTTCTGGAATCTGATCTTTTGTGAAGGCATTTCCAGATTAGATTATCTTGAGATTCAGCCCAAGCTTTGGACCAAAATTCCTTCAACACCCATAAGAACATAGGAAATGTTTTTGCCAGTGTTTTTCCCAAATTCCCAGAAAGAGGAGGAGACTTCTTTGCACCTCTAAGATGCAAGGGGGGCATATTATTATATTTACAAAGATCGGAGGGATTCAGAAAGGAAGAACATCTTTGTAGAACCCTTGAGAAGATGGAAGTGGACTTAAGCCATCCAATTATACCTTGAGTAGATGCTTTAAACAAGCTATTGCCCTAGCTTGTGAAATGCAAGGTTTAGGCTTGGTTAGCCAAATCCAAGGCAGATATTTAAGGAATATTTCGAATTCTAGGGCATCTTTTAAAGGAGTGCCACTAGAAGACATCTGTATTGTGGCCAGATGGTCATCTGCCAACACTTATATGTACTATTCTAGACTAGTGTTGGGATGTACTATGTTAGCTGAATTTGCTTCGACTCTTTTGAATGGAAGCGGTAACTTGTAATATGTGATCTATGCTATATGATATGGATATGTTATGATAATGCATGTAAGGATGATTAAAAGTGTATATATTGTCATGGCATTTACAAAGTTATGTGTAGCTTTGGTTTGTAGGTGTTACATGAAGCCGATTGGTGCTTTGGTATGAGCTCACTTAGTGATTACTGTGACGAGGAAGACTGGTGAGGAGGTAATGCCCCAGTTACATACTGGTAATCTTCATTACTCTGAGCCCAAGTCTTCCATGCCCAGCCGCGGTCCGTGCAGGTAACAGCATTGGGGCCGTTTTGGGGGGAATTTTGAAGGACACCAAAATGGGTAGAAGTAGGAGTGGGTGGAACTCGCAAACTTTCACAGCGTGGAATTACGTGGACTTACAGAAACGCTCTGCGAATTCTGTGGTAATCTACCAATGGGTGGAAAATATGCAGCTCTCACTGCAATTTTGAATTATATGTTGCAAGCAGCACTGAAAATCATCGTGAACTGCACCATGCGTTGTGCCAGACCGTGCAGCTAGTCGAGTTGATTTTGTTGCCACTCGAGTAAAAAAAACACTCATGTTGCAGCAAATCTGCCCGAACGGCTGCCCTGCGACCACAACCGCTCACAAATGCCAGCCACTTCCCACATTAGAAAATCACACTAGGGAATTCCAAATCTTGCTCACGCTCGCCAGCCTGCATATTCTGGAACCTTGTTGGGGAAAATTCCACCTTGCTGTGATTGGCAGAATTTGGCCAGAACTCCAGGTAATAGAATAATGCGGAGTGGTCAAAATTCACCAATTTCGTGGGTAGAACATTATGCACACCCCCATGGCAGATAAAGAAAATGTCCTTGTCCCGGTATTCTTTGGTTGTCCTGAAAGGAGTAAAGAAAAAGAGGACACTGATTAGTAGTATCAACTGCCGCAAGCACTTGTACAAATTAAGAGTGAAACAAATTTACTGCTTCTGTAACCAAATTTGTCTCCTTTATCTTACACGTAAGAGTTCCTTGCCCTAGACATAACTTCCAATGATATTATTCATCTTGAAATTATGTCAACAAACATGCTGATTTACTTTAGACAAATATGACAGCTTCATTGCGCAGTCCCAGCAAGAATTTGCAGTAAATACTTTGAGCAGCAGTAAGTTTTATAGAAAACCTATGGACATGGTGTGAGCCTCTCCTTTAACTCTTAAGTTGCCGATACACAGATCTACCTGTATATATATAAATATGCCCCGGGAGAAGCCCTTACAAATATTGATGATGAAGAGAGGCCCATTGAAGACTGCAATCATCATTGCATGTAGGCTGGTAATCGCCAGGCTCATTGGGATTATAAATCCTGTGGGAACATCGGAGTAAAGTGTCTTTTACCCAACCATTTTGCCTGCTAGAAATAGGTGACAAATCCCAGAAAAAATAGCAGGCAAAAACATGCTGAAATCAAGGTCAGAAATACACATTCTTACATGTTTATTACCCAAAAAGATGCACAAGGGATTACTTCTACCCCAGAATTTCAGGTGGAAGCACTATCGGTAATTCCAGGGCCCACTCATAATGGGTCTCTGAATGGAAATAATGACAACCTGAATGAGTGCATAATAGAGATCCTGCTTTTAGGCACCCATCGCCTTTACTCCTCCATGACTGGATTGGTCATTCTGCCACTGTGGCATATCCCAGGTGGGCTGCAGCCTAGAAGGCTGCTTTCTAAGTATGACAGTATGCTCAACATCACAGCACACACGCTGGTGTAACAATAGCCCCGCAGTGCGAGAACCCCTGAGCTCCAGACACCCCCTCCGCTCCTGACTGGGAATGGAGGGTGGGGGGCCCTTCCATGCACTCTTTGAAGGGGGGCCCGCAAGTTTTGTTACGCCACTGAGCTCACACCAGAGCAGCATACTCTCGAAATACAGGTCTGCACGCCTGCAGCCTGAGAATGCCCTGCTCATGACTCCTACCAGCCTAGCAGATGGCATCTGTTATTCGCGTTCACTGCGTGGCTGCAGGAGATCACCGAAGCTGCAACACTACCTTTCTTTATTTCTATAGAAATGGCAGAGCTAATGGCGCTGCAGCACTCAGGAGCCTGACCTTCCCAGGGGGCCTTCCACCTTCTGCTGGTTAAAGAGCTCTCTGCTCCGCTCCACTGTGTCGTGCAGCTATAAACGCTGCCTCCGCGGATACACTCAGTTGCCTATGCCCTTTGTGTGTATTGTTTAGCATCATCAGGTGAGATTTACTATTCACACTGCACGAATGCCTCCAGGGAGAGAGTTCAGTCAATAGCTTTAGCTTGAAATCTTAACCATGCAGTCTGGATACAAAGGTCATTCCTACAGATTATATGTGAAAATGCAAGTCCTTCAGGCATTTGCAATTTATTTCTGTAGAAAGTGGTGTTGTAGTAAATGCCAGCTAGCACAGTAGCTCAGAGGATTAATGTACCTGCTGCATATCTTAGAGAAAGCTGAAGGTCACAGGTGTGGATTTTATGAGGCTGGCTCAGCCCTCAATCCTTTTGAGGCGGATTACTGATTATTAATAAATACTATGTGCAGCGCTGTGCTATCAGGATGCACTTTAGTGGCATTTTAACCAATTCTCATTGAAAGGGAGGATCAAGAGCAAAGCTGTGCCACTGTCCAGCTTTGTGATACTGCTCTGCTCATTTGGCAGCCTTTAGAGTCTTATCTCGACAGGGATGTAGTTTTATTTATACAAAAAGGTTGTATATGTATGTATGTCTATATATATATATATATATATATATATATATATATATATATATATATATATATATATATATATATATATATATATATTCACTGAAAAAACCATAGGTTATAGACCATATATAGTTAGGAATTAGCATTTAGAAAACCTTATTTTACTCACACAAAACCATTGAAATTCCATATATAGTTAGTTGCACTAACTATATATCGCGCACCCGCAATCCACTGCTGATGATGTCACATATTACATCATTCATGACATGGTCAGTGACATCACTGATGACATCACTGATGACATCTCAAATGACATCACTGATGACATCATCTAGTGTCTGTGTGTTTTTGTAAAGTTTAAATACGTTTTACATATTGAAGAATGACTGGATGTATGGAAGACTGAGTGTGTGTGTGGCTGGCTGGGAGGTGTGTGACTCTGTGCATATCAATGTGTACTTGTATCAGTGATTGTATAAGAGAGTAAGTATGTGTTAGTATATGTGTGAAAAGTATGGTGTTCTGTGTTTAACTATAGATGAGGAAATCGAAGTGTGATTGATTCTTCACAGGACTGACTAGGTGTATGAGTGCATATGATAGTGTTCTAATAATAAGTGACTGTATGTATGAGTAATTGTATGGGTGAATGAGTGAATGTGTGTGTAGACGTACGAATCAGTGAGTGTGTATGTAGTAACTGGTATTGGTGTGTCATGATGTCATCAGTGATGTCATTTGAGATGTCATCCGTGATGTCATTTCAGATGTCATTAGTGATGTCATCAGTGATGTCACTGAAGTATGGTGTTCTGTGTTTAACTGTATAGATGAAGAAATGGAAGTGTGATTGATTCTTTACAGGACTGGCTTGGTGTGTGAGTAACTCCATGGATGAGTGGCAGTGTGTGACTGTCTGCATAGGTGTATGAGTGCATATGATAGTGTTGTAATAATAAGTGACTGTATGTATGAGTGATTGTATGGGTGAATGAGTGAATGTGTGTGTAGACGTAGGAATCAGTGAGTGCTTATGTAGTAACTGGTATTGGTGTGTCATGATGTCATCAGTGATGTCATTTGAGATGTCATCAGTGATGTCATCAGTGATGTCATTTGAGATGTCATCAGTGATGTCATCAGTGATGTCACTGACCATGTCATGAATGATGTAATATGTGACATCATCAGCAGTGGATTGCGGGTGCGCGATATATAGTTAGTGCAACTAACTATATATGGAATTTCAATGGTTTTGTGTGAGTAAAATAAGGTTTTCTAAATGCTAATTCCTAACTATATATGGTCTATAACCTATGGTTTTTTCTGTGAATTTCATTGGTTTTTTAACAGCTAATATCTGTAGCTGTAAAATGTATTCTTCTTTAAATCCAAAAATATATTTTATATGTTTATGAATAATTTTTTTTTTAAATATTTTTTTTTCTTCGTTCCCGCTTCGCGAATCGGGAAGCTTCCCGTTAGCTGACCTTGATGCCGCGAAATAGACCGCGAGCCGGTAAACGTTTCTTTACCGCAAGTGCCGCGTTAGAAAACAACATCGTGACGCCTCCCGTCCGCATGACGTTTCACGGTGTCGCGTGATACGTCATATGACGTACAACGTTAGCGAACTGGTACGCGAAGCGAGTCGCAAAGCGCAGGTTTCTGGAAGCAAACCGGGAGGCCCTGCAAAGCGCTTAACGTAAACACAGCAAGTCATGTGACTTGGTAATAACACTTTTCATTGGTTCATTTCACTTTTGGTTTCCTAATGATGTAAGACTAGGTCATATAATCTAAAATGAACACTTTTGATTGGTTGAGAACTCTTGTTTTTCCCAAATGATGAAAATCCCTCCTTCTTTCCTCACTCTGACTTTCATCATTGTGAGAGAAAGACCCTTTGTGATCACTGAGCAATGGCTTCTTTAGTAGCTTCAGCTGGTGCTTCCCCACCACCTCCACCACATCCAAGGAAGAGTGGACCACCTGCTCAAGTTATAATTCAACAAGGAGAGGAAGAAGAGGAACAGGAGGACGAGCACGAAGAGAGGCAGTTTTTGCCTGAGCAGCCCAGGACGTCTCACCGGAAAGAAAACTTCATTTGGCAATTTTTTAAAATTCCCAAAGGTCAGAAAAAAGTAAATGCAAGATACGTAACTTGCCTTATATGTCAAGATAGACTGTCCAGAGGGACCGACAAAAAATACAGTTTCGGAAACTACACAATGCATCGCCATATGACTAGGTGGCATCCTAACAACTACAGTGCTGCACAGTTTCGGAACGACCTAGATAATCTCCCTATTATGGCCAGAAGGTCTGTTGTACCGGAAGTAACGGGACCAGAGGGCAGGGAGATGGTGCCAAATATACAAATGAGATTTGGTGATGTAAAACACATCTGCGTATTTTGCGATGGATTCATTTCCTACGGAGAAAAAAGCATCACTCTGATCAACAGAGCTATTGACTATCATATGCAAGTTTGTACGAAACGCCCAAAATAATAAATACTTCTTTTTTTTGTTTTGTTGCTCCTGTTGAGCCCTTTACAATGAATCGTTTTCATTGCCCCCTCCAAGAAAAACCCCAAAAAATATAAAACTGTTCAGAAAAATTCAAAAAAAGTAAAAAAATGTTCTGAAAAAAAAAAAAAAAGTTCTTTTCAGAACTACCTCCCCGTTATTAAAAAATTGGTACAATATTTGGAACTGTGCCAACCTCTATTTCTCTTAGTTCGCTTCCCAGTTCGCTCCCCGGTACGCGAACCGGAAGCGAACCAAAAACAGTAAGTATAAGGGAAGGAAACAGACACTTATGTTAAAAGAAAGACAGCTATAGGGGAGTAAACTAGAGATACTATTACCCGTAATCCACTGCTGATGATGTCACATATTACATCATTCATGACATGCTCAGTGACATCATCAGCAGAGGATTGCGGGTTTTTTGGCAACGTGCCTTATCCACGGTTTAATAATGCTGCCTTTTGCTTTATATAAGTTTTCAAATTGTATGAAATATATACCAATAGGTCGTTATGAACCTTTAGGTAGTGCTTTTCTTCATGAGGTCTGGTCGCTTCCATACACATACAGATGTTTCAAAGATGATCAAGAAGTTTATCTGAATGGAGAGGAATGCACTGAGACGCCAGATCATTCACTAATGTGTAGGCACATACAGTTACACGGTTCATGCAACAAACACCGACCAAATATGGCTTGCGTGTTGCAAGGCACGCCACTTCCTGCTATCATCCCCACGTTCAAGTTGTTGGAAAATGGTAGTTATTTGATGCTCAATAATGAAGATTGTTCTGAGTTAATTAAAAGTATTCCTTTTATCGTAACAGTAAGTGAACGGGTTATTTGCTGCAGAAATGTTCTATTTCCTCCCACACATGAACATAGGGAGTTTTCAATCTGGCCACAAATACCAACCTTGGGACAGATTTCAACGGCATGGCAAGAATAAGAGCTCTTTTGTCTCAGAGAGAGGTGGCCTTGAGTTCGGCCCGTGAAACTTTCGTGCTTCACATAGCGAACACCCGTACAGAGGTGCACACACTTTTCAATTCAGATTTGCCTTTCAAATTCAGCAAGATGGTTCCGACTATCTTTAACGCATCCTCCGCAAAGTCCCTGGCGCACTTTTTTAAAGTTGTTACCAGTGGTCTCGTGACTTCATTTGAGAAAATCTTTGGACTCATCCCTGCTTCCTTTCATTCTATTTTCTCCACTCTGGTTCGTGGATTGGCATTTTTACTTGCATTACCAGCGGACGCTCTTGTGCTTTTTTACATTTTTAAATATGGATGTCCCTCCTATGCAACCTCCCACCCTGCAGCTGCTGACACTGTTCCGCAATCGCATGCTAGAATATTATGGCACAATGCCGTTGGCGATATTAAGCACGGCATATGGATTATCTTTTCGATTCTCCTACTTCACCTGTGTCCAGCCTGTATTTCACTGCCTGACCTGTGATTTCGATTGGGCCATTGATTTGTGTCTCTGCGGACCGGTTTCTCCTGACGTCGACTTTAATCAGCTGATGACTCCTATCATTACTCACGAGTTGGTTTGTCCTGGCGAAAGGATTATGGCTGTGGCATTGATGCATGGACTACTTGGTCCCTGGAATTTACTGGCGGCAGCACAGTCTTTCTTGGAACAGAGCTTTCTTGAAAACCCACCGAGCTGTCCTCTGATGGTGATAGAGGATCCGGTGCTGGGAGAGCACGTATGTTCTTTTCCGCTTTTAAATTGGATGGCTGAACTGTTTTCGGATGAAGACGGTGACTTCCTATTGGAGGCTGTTGCAGCTTATTTTGCATACACAGTTATGTCATAGACCTTTTTCATGTTTGATATGCTGAGTACTAGCATTTCATTGACAATTCATTGACTTATTTGTCAAGTTTTTATTATTTACCTTGCCTATTGGCTTAAGACTCGATAAAGTACTTGGCTGTTTTATTTTTCTTTAGCATTAAATTTTCCTAGTTTTTAATGCTTTACCTTGCGGACCGTCCACATATAAACTTGCAATCTGCTCTCATGAGATGGCACTTCTATTATCTTATTCAGTTCGTTTCCGGATCATGGGGAGGTGTCATCTAGGTCCTGGATATCTTTACACCGTGTTAAGTTAGCATGGGCTCATTACCGGTTTAAACGCCATTTTTCCTTTTTTGCAACTTCTGCACACGACACTTAGTTGTTGCTTTAGCTTTCCACCTAGTAGTTCATCGTGGTTTACATGAGAATAATATGTTATTGCTCTACTATCTGCTTTGCTTGTTAAACTATATCTGTACAGCGAGTGCTAAAGTTTCAAGAACAACACGATACAGAATTGTTATGAGGTCTGATCTCCACGACTTCATACTCATAACATAAGTGCAACTTCTGCCAATTCTGGGCATGAGGCGGGTTTTATATTGCTTTGCCGAACACACATACACAACAGTTGATGCGGCTCACATGAAGAGAGAGCTGGTGTATAATGATGTGATTCCTTCAAATCTAAGACACTAAAGTATGGGCACGCCCTAAACCAACACAAAGAGACCTTCTTAGCAAATAATATAATATGTGTATTAGGGAGGGTGAGATATAAGCAGCCGCGGGCCGTGGAGGGAGTTACGGTGAGGCAGGGAGGCGGGGAGGGGGAGAAGCAGGGTGGAGCCCTCTCTACCTTGCCCCTCCCCCTCCCCGCCTCCCTGCCCCACCGTAACTCCCTCCACGGCCCGCGGCTGCTTATAAGTGTTGCTAACTCTTATTCATTTACAGCATGTTAACATACTATCACCATTCGCTTTTTATGTACTAGTAACTATGCTGGTAATTTTGCTACTGATAATATGTGTACTTGTATTATCTAAGATACTACGCCTGTGAAGACGGCATTAGTAAATAAACATTTCAAATACACATGTGTTCTTCTTAACTCCATGTTCTGGTTTCTAAGAAATATATAACGACCGACTGTTCATGAGTTCCACGTATCCTGAGGTACTATAAGTTCATATTCTGGATTGTCTAAACATTGAGAGTTTGTTATATCCAATGTGACACTGTACCTAGCTTGCTAAGGAGTTTTTGATTACTAACGTGAGTTTTGGGACACCCTAATTCGCCGAGGTTCCAATCCTCTGTCCACAGTTCTGTGTGAGAACAGAAACCCTGCGACAGGGGCACCCCCGACCCTTGCTGGAGCTTCATCACACTTGCGATACAACTCCAGCAATGCGCCACCTTTACGGCACAGATACATCACGCATCTGTGCTGTTTTTGCCCCATGATGCGCCGCATTGTAAATGCAGCACACCATAGGTGACGGAACAGCGGCACAGAATGACTAACACATCCCTGGTGATGCGCCAGTCATCATAAATGTATCCCTATGCTTCTTATCTTGTTAGAGATGAACCGCCATATGTATCATCAAAGTTTTTTGCATTTCCTAAATAGCGAACTTTAAGGAATAAATAGCGATTCTTTACCATTCCTAGTTTGCGATGAGCTATTTGCTAATTACAAATTACCCATTCATTTCCTTCATTTCCATAGGGCGGTTGGACTCACTTTTAGCTCGAACGGCTGAATGGATTTCCACGAAACTTGGCAAAATTGTAGGGACTGGTAGCCCGATGTGCCTTTGCTATGTCTCAAGATATATGCTCCAGTGGTTTTTACGAAAATTAACTTTGAAAAATATATATTGGGCTACATTGGCCTATATATATGTTGGAGCCCAAATGTAGCCCAATGTAGCCCAAAGATGGCCGCCAGACACACAAAAAAACAAATGTAGCCCAAATATCAGCCAGATGTAGCCCAACTATAGCCCAGTGACAGAATGACCAATCAGCTTCGCAAACCTCCGTTACGCGAAGCGGAGCGCTGTTACAGATATATATCTTTTTTTGAACGTTAATTTCTTAAAATCCACTGGAGCACATATATTGAGACCTAGCAAAGGCACATCGGGCTACCAGTCCCTAATATTTTACCAAGTTTCGTGCAAATCCATTCAGCCGTTCGATTATTATTATTATTATTTTTTTTTGCCCCGCGGGGCCCTTTTAAAACCTCCACATCAAACCTAGGGGGTCAGCGAGGATCTACTATGCCCCCTTATAGTTATTTCCCCCTTTGTTTTGACCTCCTCTTGTCTCTCGATCCTACCGAGAGACAAGATGGCGGCCGCTACGGACTGTTTGGAATGTTGACAGACGCCGGAGAACCAATCAGCTTCGCTTCACAAAGCTCCGTTGCGCGAAAAGTACGCGTCCTGGGCCGCTGCCCAGTCCGCTGTTACAGATATATATCTTTTTTTAAACGTTAATTTCTCAAAATCCACTGGAGCACATATACTGAGACCTACAAAAGGCACATCGGGCTACCAGTCCCTACAATTTTGCCAAGTTTCGTGCAAATCCATTCAGCCGTTCGGGCTAAAAGTGAGGCCAACCGCCCTATGGAAATTAACATGGGAAAAACGCGTTTTGGGACCCCCCTTTTTTCTCGGCCCCCCCTTGACGAACCCCCCCAAAATTTTCAGGGGCTGCTCAGAAACAAAATGTGCCATTTTCCTGAAAATTTCAGCCAATTCCGTCCACAAACGCCAAAGTTATTAGACATAGAATTTTCAAAAATCCCATAGGGAAAAAATCCTAACTATATATACCTACTGGCGACCGCCAGTAGGTAATATATATATATATATACACACATATATATATATATATATATATATATATATATATATATGTATATATATATATATAGATATATTTACAACATGTTTTCCCCGGTCCGGGGAGGGTGGGGTCGCAGAAAAAACGGAGTTCAATCGCTTGTTCTCTTGACAGTTTCTTTATTCACAAATCCATGGGGGATCAAAAAACAAAAAACAACCAACGCGTTTCGGCAGCGTCCGCTGCCTTGGTCACGGTCAGTTTCGTGCATGAAGCTCACAAGTTAAAGACCAATTTAGAGTAGTAAAGACACGCCCCCTTAATTTTCGGTCGTCCCACATTAGAAATGGAATTCTGGGACTTGTAGTTTCCCATTAACATTTGACTTAAGTCAGGAATACTATAGTAATTTTGGAGGGGGGGTAACTTTACCTATACATTGTATTATTTATGTAAGTTGTAATTCCTTGTTCAAACCATAATGCATTTTTGGCGAAATTAGACAAATAATGCCCTCCAGTGGGCAATTCATTTGGCAACCAATGGTTTTGTAATTATTTACAAACAATACTGCCCTCCAGTGGGCCAGGGTTAACACTTACAATTACGAAACTAATGAAATCCTTGTGTGAGCTGTTTTACAAAGGTGAGAAAACGTGGGGTAGTGAAAAGATTTTGGGAAGAACACAAAATGGTTAAAATAAGGTATGGCAAGCAGGGTGCTAGAGGAAGGTCATTTAGTTAATATTTACAGATGTATGTACAGTTCCTCTGATTGGTTAAAACCAAAGGGCGTCATGGTTCTGAAGTTCAAGATATGTTTTGATTCCTTGCGTCGTAGGGACCTTTCATTGTGGCCACCCCTTGCTGATAGGCTCATCGTTTCAATGCCCCAAAAGCGCAGTTGTTTCCAGTCTCCATCGTGGTTTGACTCCATGTGTTTAGCAACCGCGTTGCCTCTGTCCTTATGTACAGTTGCACGAACATGCTCCAATATACACTTTTTTAATTCGCAGATGGTACTGCCTATGTATCTTAATTTGCATGGGCATTCAATCGTGTATATGGTGTATTTGCTGTTGCATGTTATGCATTCTCTGATTCGCCAGACTTTGTTGTTGGGCATAGTTATTTCAGTTATTGGCTTGGCGATTTCACAGACTTTGCAGTTGTAACATTTTATAAACCCTTTGGTTTTTAGCCAGTGTGTCTTTTTTGCTGTGGATTGGAAATGACTGTGAACAAGTTGGTCCTGGAGGTTTTTTGCCCTTCGATATGTTACCGTAGGGTGCTTGCCTATTTTCCTACCTATCACTGGATCCAGCTGTAAAATCTTCCAATTTCTTTTCAGAATTTGATTTAGTTGTTTGGTTTCTTTACTGTAATTTGTGATCAATCTGATTGGTTCCTCCACTGTTGGAGTTTGAGTTTCTTTCAATTTCAAGCAATCTGATCTTGATGTTTGATTTGCTCTTTCCCAGCATTGTCTGGTGGACGTTTGATTGTATTGTCTTTTTTGAAAACGTTGCATAGCATTCTTGCTCTGTTTCTGCCATTCCTGTTCTTCACTGCAGATTCTACGTAAACGCAAAAATTCCCCATAAGGGATGCTTGATATAAGTGAATGTTGATGGAAGCTTGTAGTTTCCAACGTTGCATTTGTTGCAGTTCTTTTGCGATGGAGAGTTGTTTCCACTTGGCTGTTTTTTATATACACTTCTGTGTCTAGAAAGACCACTTTATCTTGACTGATGTTGTGGGTGAATTTTATGCCTGGTGTGCTATTGTTTAATATTTGGAAATATTCCAAGAATTGCTCCTCTCCGCCATCCCACACTATGAACAAGTCATCTATGAATCTTTTCCAGATTATGATATGCTGTGTGAATGTATGAAGTTTTTCATCCCATGCCGTTGTTTCCTCCCACCATCCCATGGCGGTACAGGCATAGTTGGGGCTAAAAGAAAAGCCCATGGCGGCTCCATTCTTTTGTTTGTATAGCATGTCACCGAACATGAAGATGTTATTGCATAGTAGATAGTTAATCATTTCTGATAGCATGTTATTGTGCTTTTGATAATGAATATTCCATTCTTTAAGCACATGTTTACATGCATTAAGACCCATCTCATTGTCAATGTTTGTATATAACGAGATCACATCCATTGTGATCATGATATATTCAGGTTGCCATTCAATTTGTTTCAGATTGCAAAAAAAATCAGTAGTATCCTTTATATATGATTTCAGAAGTTTTACATGCGGACTTAGGTAGTGATCAATAAAGTTTGATAATGGTTCCAGCAAGGAGCCATTGGCTGACACGATTGGTCTCCCTGGTGGTTTAGTGGCACTTTTGTGGATCTTTGGCAGGAAGTACACAGTAGCTGTTTTAGGGAAATCCACTGTTAAGTATTTTTTCTCATCAAAATCCAAAAGTTCATCCTTTTCCCATTGGTTAATTTTTTTGTCCAATTCTCTTTTTATGTTATCAGTTGGATTGTTTTCAAGTTTTTCATAGTAGTGTGGGTTATTCAATTGGTCCATTGCTTCTGCAGCATATAGCTTTCGGTCCCATAATACTATGTTTCCGCCTTTGTCGGCTACCTTAATTTCAAAGCTTTCATTGTTTTGTAGTGAGATCAAGGCTTGCCTTTCTATTTTGGAAAGGTTATCATTGGTATTGGCTTTGATGTTAATTTTGTATAAGTCATGGATGACCGCCTCCTGAAACAGGTCTATTTTGTTTCCTGGAGTTAATTGAGGGTAAAATTTTGATTTCGCCTTGAGGCCACTGGTTCCTGCTCCCAATTGTGGTATGGCCGTTTCTAGGTCAATTTCCTGTCCCTCTTGGGCATTTAGATTTAGTACAGTCAGGAATGCTTCCGAATCCCTTGCTGACAGGGTGGATGCTGGTTTGGGTTGGCATTTAGATATCATAGGTTTGTTTTTTCTTTCAGCAAAGAATTTTGCAAGTTTAATTTTGCAAATGTAAAGATATAGATCAATTCGTGTCTGTGCCATGTCCATGTGAGCCGTTGGGCAGAAGTTGATTCCCTTCTTTAGTAGCGAGGTTTCAGCTTCTGAAATTTCCTTCCCTGAAAGGTTAATTATCTGAAGTTTCTCATTCACTTCCCTTTCTTTTGTCTCATTAATCTGGTCTGCGTTCCAACTTTTTCGTTTGTAGCCGTTTCGCCTTCGGACGAAGGCGAAACGGCTACAAACGAAAAAGTTGGAACGCAGACCAGATTAATGAGACAAAAGAAAGGGAAGTGAATGAGGAACTTCAGATAATTAACCTTTCAGGGAAGGAAATTTCAGAAGCTGAAACCTCGCTACTAAGGAAGGGAATCAACTTCTGCCCAACGGCTCACATGGACATGGCACAGACACAAATTGATCTATATCTTTACATTCGCAAAATTAAACTTGCAAAATTCTTTGCTGAAAGAAAAAACAAACCTATGATATCTAAATGCCAACCCAAACCAACATCCACCCTGTCAGCAAGGGATTCGGAAGCATTCCTGACGGTACTAAATCTAAATGCCCAAGAGGTACAGGAAATTGACCTAGAAACGGCCATACCACAATTGGGAGCAGGAACCAGTGGCCTCAAGGCGAAATCAAAATTTTACCCTCAATTAACTCCAGGAAACAAAATAGACCTGTTTCAGGAGGTGGTCATCCATGACTTATACAAAATTAACATCAAAGCCAATACCAATGATAACCTTTCCAAAATAGAAAGGCAAGCCTTGATCTCACTACAAAACAATGAAAGCTTTGAAATTAAGGTAGCCAACAAAGGCGGAAACATAGTATTATGGGACCGAAAGCTATATGCTGCAGAAGCAATGGACCAATTGAATAACCCACACTACTATGAAAAACTTGAAAACAATCCAACTGATAACATAAAAAGAGAATTGGACAAAAAAATTAACCAATGGGAAAAGGATGAACTTTTGGATTTTGATGAGAAAAAATACTTAACAGTGGATTTCCCTAAAACAGCTACTGTGTACTTCCTGCCAAAGATCCACAAAAGTGCCACTAAACCACCAGGGAGACCAATCGTGTCAGCCAATGGCTCCTTGCTGGAACCATTATCAAACTTTATTGATCACTACCTAAGTCCGCATGTAAAACTTCTGAAATCATATATAAAGGATACTACTGATTTTTTGTGCAATCTGAAACAAATTGAATGGCAACCTGAAGATATCATGATCACAATGGATGTGATCTCGTTATATACAAACATTGACAATGAGATGGGTCTTAATGCATGTAAACATGTGCTTAAAGAACGGAATATTCATTATCAAAAGCACAATAACATGCTATCAGAAATGATTAACTATCTACTATGCAATAACATCTTCATGTTCGGTGACATGCTATAGAAACAAAAGAATGGAGCCGCCATGGGCTTTTCTTTTAGCCCCAACTATGCCTGTACCACCATGGGATGGTGGGAGGAAACAACGGCATGGGATGAAAAACTTCATACATTCACACAGCATATTATAATCTGGAAAAGATTCATAGATGACTTGTTCATAGTGTGGGATGGCGGAGAGGAGAAATTCTTGGAATATTTCCAAATATTAAACAATAGCACACCAGGCATAAAATTCACCCACAACATCAGTCAAGATAAAGCGGTCTTTCTAGACACAGAAGTGTATATAAAAAACAGCCAAGTGGAAACAACTCTCCATCGCAAAAGAACTGCAACAAATGCAACGTTGGAAGCTACAAGCTTCCATCAACATTCACTTATATCAAGCATGAATGTATGACGTTACAACGAATTCCGTTGCAACGCATGCCTTTACCACGCATGCGTTACAACGGAATTCGTTTTCCACGCTTAACCTTTACCTCGAGTATTCCTTTACCACGCATACATTTACACCGTTTTTTGTTGTAAATGTATGCATGGTGAGGGCATACTCTTGATAAAGATTAAAACTCTCCCCTTACATTCCCCCAGCCTCATTCCTTATATTTAACCTTAACCCATAATATATATATATATATGTATTTTACTAAAATACCCCTTACCTTTTAACTCGCCTTCCCTCCATCTTCTCAGGTTACGTCGGACGTACGTCATTAAGAGGAAGCGGAAGTTACTTTCCGTTTCCTCCCTAACGACGTTGATAGCTTCGGCTCCTCAGGTTAGTTTTGTTTTTTGGGGGGGAGACCCCCCCAGCCCCCCTTTTTATCCCAGCGCTTTATTTTTTTTATGGGGGAGACACCCCAAACCCCCCTTCGTTTTTCTTTTCATTTACCACACATGCCTTTACTACGTATTTCGTAGTAAAGGTATGCGTGGTAAAGCCTTTAGTTGTAACCACGCATGCGTTGTAGTGCATGCGTGGTAAATGATTTCGTGGAAACGGCTTCGTTGTAGAGGCCGTTTCCCATCAAGCATCCCTTATGGGGAATTTTTGCGTTTACGTAGAATCTGCAGTGAAGAACAGGAATGGCAGAAACAGAGCAAGAATGCTATGCAACGTTTTAAAAAAAGACAATACAATCAAACGTCCACCAGACAATGCTGGGAAAGAGCAAATCAAACATCAAGATCAGATTGCTTGAAATTGAAAGAAACTCAAACTCCAACAGTGGAGGAACCAATCAGATTGATCACAAATTACAGTAAAGAAACCAAACAACTAAATCAAATTCTGAAAAGAAATTGGAAGATTTTACAGCTGGATCCAGTGATAGGTAGGAAAATGGGCAAGCACCCTACGGTAACATATCGAAGGGCAAAAAACCTCCAGGACCAACTTGTTCACAGTCATTTCCAATCCACAGCAAAAAAGACACACTGGCTAAAAACCAAAGGGTTTATAAAATGTTACAACTGCAAAGTCTGTGAAATCGCCAAGCCAATAACTGAAATAACTATGCCCAACAACAAAGTCTGGCGAATCAGAGAATGCATAACATGCAACAGCAAATACACCATATACATGATTGAATGCCCATGCAAATTAAGATACATAGGCAGTACCATATGCGAATTAAAAAAGCGTATATTGGAGCATGTTCGTGCAACTGTACATAAGGACAGAGGCAACGCGGTTGCTAAACACATGGAGTCAAACCACGATGGAGACTGGAAACAACTGCGCTTTTGGGGCATTGAAACGATGAGCCTATCAGCAAGGGGTGGCCACAATGAAAGGTCCCTACGACGCAAGGAATCAAAACATATCTTGAACTTCAGAACCATGACGCCCTTTGGTCTTAACCAATCAGAGGAACTGTACATACATCTGTAAATATTAACTAAATGACCTTCCTCTAGCACCCTGCTTGCCATACCTTATTTTAACCATTTTGTGTTCTTCCCAAAATCTTTTCACTACCCCACGTTTTCTCACCTTTGTAAAACAGCTCACACAAGGATTTCATTAGTTTCGCAATTGTAAGTGTTAACCCTGGCCCACTGGAGGGCAGTATTGTTTGTAAATAATTACAAAACCATTGGTTGCCAAATGAATTGCCCACTGGAGGGCATTATTTGTCTAATTTCGCCAAAAATGCATTATGGTTTGAACAATGAATTACAACTTACATAAATAATACAATGTATAGGTAAAGTTACCCCCCCTCCAAAATTACTATAGTATTCCTGACTTAAGTCAAATGTTAATGGGAAACCACTAGTCCCAGAATTCCATTTCTAATGTGGGACGACCGAAAATTAAGGGGGCGTGTCTTTACTACTCTAATTTGTTCTTAAACTTGTGAGCTTCATGCACGAAACTGACCGTGACCAAGGCAGCGGACGCTGCCGAAACGCGTTGGTTGTTTTTTGTTTTTTGATCCCCCATGGATTTGTGAATAAAGAAACTGTCAAGAGAACAAGCGATTGAACTCCGTTTTTTCTGCGACCCCACCCTCCCCGGACCGGGGAAAACATGTTGTAAATTGTGAGCGGCTGGCTCATCCGCAGGGGTAACGCGACCAAGGAAAGCAGCGCCTATCGAAGGGGAAGGGAGCCAAGTGACACATATATAGATATATATAAATATATATTACCACCAAAGTTTAGCTGATCCCAAGCCACAAATCCGGCGGGCTCATGGCTGGGGTAGCCACCCCCTGTATATTCCAGACACTGTTACCAATGTTAGAACCCCTCACATCCACGACGAGTCAAAAGCAAAGGAGCCGCGGCCACAAGTTTTACAGTGCAAGTTTATTCAGGCACGATGTGTACGCGTTTCGGAGTTGCAGTCACTCCTTCATCACGGGCTCGTGATGAAGGAGTGACTGCAACTCAGAAACGCGTAGGACATCGTGCCTGAATAAACTTGCACTATAATACTTGTGGCCGCGGCTCCTTTGTTTTTGACTCGTCGTGGATGTGAGGAGTTCTAACATTGGTAACAGTGTCTGGAATATATATATATATATATATATATATATATATATATATATATATATATATATATATATATATATATACATATATATATATATATATACATATATATATATATATATATATATATATATATATATCGCTCCAAGTTTCCATGGTATGCCACCGCAAGCTCACCGTGAGCTCGCAAATAAAACTTTAGAGCTCGCCACCTTGAGTGCTTGTCTTTTTTGCGGTGGCATACCGTGGAAACTTGGAGCGAATATATTAGCGGAGGGCACCATCCGCTGGAAAGCACCCGCCCGTGAGTGCAAGGACTCAGTGCAATCTCGGAGCAAACATATATATATATATATCAAACAAACACAGCTTCTAACCGTGATCAAGGTGGCAGCCGCCACCGAAACGCGTTGGTGATGCAATGCTGTTCTAAAAAACAAAGAGAATAAAGCAAAATATTGGAAAAGTACCCGGGAGTGCGAGTCCTTTCTTCTTTGAAGAGCAGAAGAATATATATATATATATATTTATTTTTTTTAAGTGAAAAAAATATAGGTTGCAGAGACGTTATAGTTAGAAATTAGCATTTAAAAAAAACTGAAATTCACAGAATAAAACATAGGTTTCAGGGACGTTATAGTTAGTTGGACATTTCACTCATACAAAACCAGAGAAATTCAGCCGTTATAGTTAGTTGAACTAACTAAAACTCGCGCCCCCGCAATGCACTGATGATGAAATCACATATTACATCATTCATGACATTGTCAGTGACATCACCGATGACATCTCAAATGGTGTCACTGATGACATCATCCAGTGACTGTGTGTTTCTGTAAAGTTTAAATATGTTTTACATATATATATGCAAAGGGTATTGAAGTATGAGTGGGTGTATAAGTGTCTGCATAGATGATTTAGTAGGTGCGTGACTGACTATATAAGTGAGTGATTAAACGTGTCTTACTGAATGCATGGGTTAGTGAGTTAACAGTATAAATGTCTGTATCAGTCTGTCAGTTGGTGTGTAAGCAGCTGCATGAGTTGGTGAGTAGCTATATGAGTGTCTATATGGGTTATTGATTGGTTGTCTTAGTATCTGTATGGGTGCCTGGGGGTCAGTGTGGGTGTGTGACTCTGTGCATAGATGTGTGAGTGGGTAATTCACTAGGTGTATGGCTTCAAGAGTATATCTGTGAAGGCCTACATGGGTGGGTGAGTGTGTGTATGGGCGTGTTGGTTAGTGAATGGATGTCTCAGTGGTACATGTGTGAGTAACTACATATGTGAAAGGCAGCATATGTGAGTGTTGGAGTACATAAATCACTAAATGTGAGAGTGAGTGATTGTGAGAGTGGTTGTATGGATGAGTGTGTGCTTGTATCAGTGATTGTATGAGAGAGTAGCTATGTGTTAGTATCTGTATGAATAAGTGAGGTGGTGTGTGTATAACTGCATAGGTGAGTAAATGGGAGTGTGAATGATTATTTGCATGATTGACTAGGTGTGTGAGTAACTCTATGGATGAGTGGTGATGTGTGAGTGTCAGTATAGGTGTATGATTGCAAATTATAGTGCTGCATGTATGAGTGACTGTATGTGTGAATGAGTGGACGTGTGTGTAGACCTAGGAATCAGTGAGTAGGTATGTAGTAACTGGTATTGGTGTGTCTATGGTTTCGAAAATGGTAGTCTGCATTTTAGAATGGGTGTTTCAAAGGTTATATTAGCATGTGAGGAGGTGCATCAGATTATCACATGGATGATGTCATCAGTTATGTCATCAGTGATGTCATTTGAGATGTCATCAGTAATGTCACTGACCATTTCATGAATGATATAATATGTGATGTCATCAGCAGTGCATTGCGGGGCACGAGTTATAGTTAGCTCAACCAACTATTACAGATGCATTTCTCTGGTTTTGTTCCTGAAACCTATGTTTTTTTCAGTGAATTTCAATGGTTTTTTTAATGATAATTTCTAACTATAACGTCCCTGAAACCTGTTTTTTTCAGTGAATGTCTACGGTTTTAAATGATAACTTCTAACTATGCCTACAGAGGTAGGGCATGTGAAGAAAGACAAAGAAAAGTCCAGAAAGAAGTAAGAGATATGCAGAAAGAACCAACAGAGGCGCAAAAAGAGTTTCAAATTCATCTTGTGTCCCTAACTTTTTACTGACTGGTACTGGTGGTAACTGACTCTGACTAACCAGACCCGTAGCCAGTGCCATGCTGAAAGACACTTAGAATACCGTGAAAACACCTACATACACTAGGGTACACTAAGGGTTGGGTTATCCCTGTAATTGGCATGAACTCCCCTTTAAAGCCCTAGTACCTAATAGGGCAGGGGGATTAAAACTACCCCTAACTCAGAGGTGCAGAAAGAAGCAAGAGAGTTGCATAAACAGACAAGAAAGGTGCAGAAACAGGGAACAGGGGTGAAGAAAGAAGCAAGTTAGGATCAGAGAGTAGTAAGAGCAGTGTAGCAAGAACCAACAGAAGTGCATAAAGAGGCTAGAGGGTGCAGAAAGAAGGAAGTGAAGTGCAGAAAGAAGTAACAGAGTTCAAAAGGAGGCACAAGGGGTACAGAAAGAAGGAAGAGAAGTGCAGAAAGAAGCAACAGAGGTGCTGAAAGAGACACGAAAGGTGCAGAAATGAGGCAAGAGCAGTGCAGAAAGAACCAACAGAGGTACAGAAAGAGGCAAGAGTAGTACAGAAAAATGGAAGAGAGGTACAGAAAGAGGTAAGAGAGTTGGACAAATAGGGAAGAGGAGTGCAGGTGGAGGGAACAGGGGTGCAGAAAGATGCAACAGAGGTTATGAAAGAGGCAAGAGAGCTGCAGAATAAAGCAACAGAGGTGCTGAATGAGGCTAGTGAGATGCAGAAAGAAGCAAGAGAGGTACAGAAAGAGGCAATAGAACTGCAGAAAGAAGCAACAGAGGTGCAATAAGAGGCACGAGGGGTACAGAAAGAAGGAAGAGAAGTGCAGAAAGAAGCAACAGAGGTACTGAAAGAGGCATGAAGGGTGAATAAAGAGGCAAGAGAAGAGCAGAAAGGAGCAATAGAGGTACAGAAAGAGGCAAGAGTGGTGCAGAAAGAGGAAGGGAGGTGTAGAAAGAGGCAAGAAAGTTGGACAAATAGGGAAGAGGGGTGCAGAAAGAGGAAGGAGGGGTGCAGAACGAAGCAACAGAGATGCTGAAAGAGGCAAGAGAGGTGCAGAAAGAAGCAAGTGAAATGCAGAAAGAGGCAACAGAGGTGCAGAAACACAGAAGAGAGGTGCAGAAACAAGCAAGAGAATTGCAGAAAGAGGCAAGAGAATTGCTGAAAGAAGCAACAAAGGTTTAAAAGAAGCAAGAGCAGTGCAGAGAGAGGCAAGTGAGGTGCAGAAAGAAGTAAGAACAGTGCAGAAAGAACCAACAGAGGTGCTGAAAGAGGCAACAGAGGAGTAGAAGGAGGCACGAGGGGTGCAGAAAGAAGGAAGAGAGTGCAGTAAGAAGCAAAAGAGGTGCCTGAAGAGGTACGAAGGGTGCAGAAAGAGGCAAGAGAAGTGCAGAAAGAAGTAACAGAGGTACAGAAAGAGGAAAGAGTGGTGCAGAAAGAGGGACGAGAGGTGTGGAAAGAGGCAGGAGAGTTGCACAAATAGGGAAGAGGGGTACAGAAAGAGGCAAGAGGGGTGCAGAAATAATTAACAGAGGTCCCAAAAGAGACAAGAGAGGTGCAGAAATAAGCAAGTAAAGGGCAGAAAGAGGCAAAAGAGGTGCAGAAAAACACAAGAGAGGTGCAGAAACAAGCAAGAGAAGTGCAGAAAGAGCTAAGAGAATTGCTGAAAGAAGCAACAGAGGTTTAGAAAGAATCAAGAGAAGTGCAAAAAGAGGCAAGTGAGGTGCAGAAACAAGCAATAGCTGTGCAGAAAAAAACAACAGCGGTACAAAAAGAAGCAAGAGGGGTGCAGAAAAAGGTAGGAGGGGTGCACAAAGAAGCAAGAGAGGTACAGAAAGAGGCCGAAGGTGTGCAGAAAGAAGGGAGAGAAGTACATAAAGAGGCAAGAGAATTGCTGAAAGAAGCAAAAGAGGTGTAGAAAGAAGCAAGAGAAGTGCAGAAAAAGGCAAGTGAGGTGCAGAACAAAGCAAGAGCAGTGCAGAAAGAACCAACAGAGGTGCTGAAAGAGGGGCAAATGGTGCAGAAAGAGCAAGAAAAGTGCAGAAAGAGGTAATATAGGTACAGAAAGAGGCAAGAGATATGCAGAAACAGGCAGGAAAGGTGCAGAAACAGGGAACAAGGGTGCAGACAGAGGCAATAGAGGTGCAGAAAGAGAAAAGAGAGGTGCAGAAAGGGGAAGAGATCTGCAGAACAAAGCAACAGAGGTGCTGAAAGACATAGGTGAGGTGCAGAAAGAGGCAAGAGATCTGCAGAAAAAAGAAACAGAGGTGCTGAAAGAGGCAAATGAGGTGCAGAAAGAAGCAAGAGGGATGCAAAAAGAAAAGAGTCAATAGAAGTGCAGAACGCTGCAACAGAGGTGCAGAAAGAGGCAAGAGGGATGCAGAAAGAGGAGAGAGAAGATCAGAATGAAGCAAAAGAGGTGCTCAAAGAGACAAGTGGGATGCAGAAAGAGGCAAGAGCAGTGCAGACAGAACCAAGAGAAGTGCAGAAAGAAGCATCAGAGGGACAAAAGGTGGCACGAGGTGTGCAGAAAGAAGGAAGAGAGGTGTAGAAAAAGGCAAGAGATTTTCACAAATAGGGAAGAGGGGTGCAGAAAGAGGCAGGAGGATGCAGAAAGAAGCAAGAACAGTGCAGAAAGAGCCTACAGAGGTGCTGAAAGAGGCAACAGAGGTGGAGAAGGAGGCACAAGAGGTGCAGAAAGAAGGAAGAGGAGTGCAGGAAGAAGCAACAGATGTGCTGAAAGAGGCATGAGGGCTACAGAATGAAGGAAGATAAATGCAGAAAGAAGATACAGTGGTGCTGAAAGAGGTACAAAGGGTGCTGAAAGAGGAAAGGGAAATGCAGGAAGAGGCAACAGAGATTCAGAAAGAGGCAAGAGTGGTGGAGAAAGAGGGTAGAGGTGTAGAAAGAGGAAAGAGAGTTGCACAAATAGGAAAGAGGGGCGCAGAAAGAAGCAAGTAAAGTGCAGAAAGAGGCAACAGAGGTGCAGAAAGACGCAAGAGAGGTGCAGAAACAAGCACAGGAAGTACAAATAGAGAATTGTTGAAAGAAGTAACAGAGGTTTAGAAAGAAGCAAAAGAAGTGCAAATAGAGACAAGTGAGGTACAGAAAGAAGCAAGACCATTGCTCAAAGAACCAACAGAGGTGCAAAGGACGCAAGAGGCATGAGAAAAAAGGTAGGGGATGAAGAAAGAGTCAAGAGAGATACAGAAAGAGGCTGGAGGGGTGCAGAAAGAAGGAAAAGAAGTGCAGAAAGAGGCAAGAGAATTGCTGAACGAAACAACAGAGGTGTAGAAAGAAGAAAGAGAAGTGCAGAAGGAGGCAAGTGAGGTGCAGAAAGAGACAAGAGAAGTTATGAAAGAAGCAAGGGGGGTGCAGAAAGAAGAAGAGATGTGCATAAAGAGGTAACAGAGATACAGAAAGAGATGTGCAGAAACAGGCAGGAAAGGTGCAGACACTTGAAACAGGGGTGCAGAAAGAGGCAAGAGAGGTGCAGAATGAGAAAAGAAGGGTGCAGAAAGGGGAAGAGATCTGCAGAACAGAGCAACAGAGGTGCTGAAAGACATAGGTGAGGTGCAGGACGAGGCAAGAGATCTGCAGAAAAAAGAAACAGAGGTGCTGAAAGAGGCAAATGAGGTGCAGAAAGAAGCAAGAGGGATGCAAAAAGAGTCAATAGAAGTGCAAAAAGCTGCAACAGAGGTGCAGAAAGAGGCAAGAGGGATGCAGAAAGAGGAGAGAGAAGTGCAGAATGAAGCAAAAGAGGTGCTCAAAGAGGCAAGTGGGATGCAGAAAGTGGCAAGAGTAGTGCAGACAGAACCAAGAGAAGTGCAGAAAGAAGCATCAGAGGGGCAAAAGGTGGCACGAGGTGTGCAGAAAGAAGGAAGAGAGGTGTAGAAAAAGGCAAGTGATTTGCACAAATAGGGAAGAGGGGTGCAGAAAGAGGCAGGAGCGTGCAGAAAGAAGCAAGAACAGTGCAGAAAGAACCTACAGAGGTGCTGAAAGAGGCACAAGAGGTGCAGAAAGAAGGAAGAGGAGTGCAGAAAGAAGCATCAGAGATGCTGAAAGAGGCATGAGTGCTACAGAATGAAGGAAGAGAAATGTAGAAATAAGATACCGTGGTGCTGAAAGAGGTACAAAGGGTGCTGAAAGAGGAAAGGGAAATGCAGGAAGAAGCAACAGAGATACAGAAAGAGGCAAGAATGGTGGAGAAAGAGGGAAGAGGTGTAGAAAGAGGAAAGAGAGTTGCACAAATAGGGAAGAGGGGCGCAGAAAGAGGCAGGAGGGGCAGAGAAAGAATTAACAGAGGTGCTGAAAGAATCAATAGAGGTGCAGAAAGAAGCAAGTAAAGTGCAGAAAGAGGCAACAGAGGTGCAGAAAGACGCAAGAGAGTTGCAGAAACAAGCAAGAGAAGTGCAAATAGAGAATTGTTGAAAGAAGTAACAGAGGTTTAGAAAGAAGCAAAAGAAGTGTAAATAGAGACAAGTGAGGTACAGAAAGAAGCAAGACCATTGCTCAAAGAACCAACAGAGGTGCAAAGGACGCAAGAGGCGTGAGAAAAAAGGTAGGGGATGAAGAAAGAGTCAAGAGAGGTACAGAAAGAGGCCGGAGGGGTGCAGAAAGAAGGAAAAGAAGTGCAGAAAGAGTCAAGAGAATTGCTGAACGAAACAACAGAGGTGTAGAAAGAAGAAAGAGAAGTGCAAAAAGAGGCAAGTGAGGTGCAGAAAGAGACAAGAAAAGTTATGAAAGAAGCAAGGGAGATGCAGAAAGAAGAAGAAATGTGCATAAAGAGGTAACAAATACAGAAAGAGATGTGCAGAAACAGGCAGGAAAGGTGCAGACACTTGAAACAGGGGTGCAGAAAGATGTAAGAGAGGTGCAGAATGGGAAAAGAAGGGTGCAGAAAGGGGCAAGAGAACTGCAAAAAAGCAACAGAGGTACTGAAAGACACAAGTGAGGTGCAGAAAGAGGCAAGAGATCTGCAGAAAAAAAGCAACAGAGGTGCTGAAAGAGGCAAGTGAGGTACAGAAAGAAGCAATAGAGGTGGAGAAAGAGGCAATAGAAGTGCAGAAAGCTACAACAGAGGTGCAGGATGAGCCAAGAGGGGTACAGAAAGAGGAGAGAGAAGTGCAGAATAAAGCAACAGATGTGCTCAAAGAGGTTAGAGGGATGCAGAAAGAGGATTGGGCAGTTCAGAAAGAACCAAGAGAAGTGCAGAAAGAAGCAACAGAGGTGCAAAAAGAGGCACGAGGGATGCGGAAAGAAGGAAGAGAAGTGCATAAAATTAGCAACAGAGGTGCTGAAAGAGGCACAAAGGATGTAGAAAGAGGCAAGATATGTGTGGAAAGAAGCAACAAAGGTACAGAAAGAAGCAAGAGTGCTGCAGAAAGAGGAAGAGAGGTGTAGAAAGAGGCAAGAGATTTGCACAAATAGGGACAAGGGGTGCAGAAAGAAGTGACTGAGGTGCTGCAAAAGGCAAGAGAGGTGTAGAAGGAAGCAACTGAAGTGCAGTGAGAGGAAACAGAGGTGCAGAAAGATGCAAGAGAGGTGCGGAAAGAAGCAAGAGAAGTGCAAAAAGAGGCAAGTGAGGGGCATCAAGAAGCAAGTGCAGTGCAGAAAGAACCAACAGAGGTGCACAAAAAGGCAAGAGAGGTACAGAAAGAGGCAGGAGAGGTGCCAAAAGAAGAAAGAGAAGTGCAGAAAGAGGCAAGAGAATTGCTGCAAGAAGCAACCATGTGCAGAAAGAAGCTAGAGTAGTGCAAAAAGAACCAACAGAGGTGCTAAAAGAGGCAACAGAGGTGCAGAAGGAGGCAAGAGAGGTGTAGAAAGAGGTTAGTGGAGTGCAGATAGGAGTAACAGAGGTGTAGAAAAAAGCAAGAGAAGTGCAGACAGAGGCAAGTGAGGTAAAGAGAAAACGCAAGACCAGTGCAGAAAGAACCAACAGAGGTGCTGAAAGAGGCTCGGATGGTGCAGAAAGAGGCAAGAAAAGTGCATAAAGAGGCAAGAGAGGTACAGAAAGGGGCAAGAGAGGTGCAGAAACAGGCATGCAAGGTGCATAGAGAGGGAACAGGGGTGCAGAAAGAGGTAAGAGAGGTGCAGAAAGAGAATATAGGGGTGCAGAAAGAAGCAAGAGATCTGCATGGAAAAGCAACAGAGGTGCTGAAAGAGGCAAGTGAGGTGCAGAAAGTAGCAAGATAGGTGCAGAAAGAGGCAACAGGAGTGCAGAAAGAAGTAACAGAGGTGCAAAAATAGGCAAAATGGGTGCAGAAAGATATAAGAGGGATACAGAAAAAGGCAAGAGAGGTGCAGAAAGAGGGAAGAAGGGTGAAGAAATTAGCAAGAGGGGTACAGAAAGAAGCAAATGAGATACAGAAAGAGGCAACAGATATGGAGAAAGAGGGAAGAGAGGTGCAGAAAGTAGAATACCTTTACAGAAAGAAGCAAGACAAGTCCAGAAAAAGAAAGAAGCAACAGAAATACAGACAGAGGCAAAAGAGGTGCAGAAGGAAGCAAGAGTGGCTTGCACACCATTAGTACTAACTTAACACCCACATTTAGCAATAAGTAACAGGTGACAATTCTAGGTTTGCAAAGGGCCTTCCACCATGCTGTAACACTTGTTGCTGCATTTTTGGTAACTTTTGAGCTAGAAACAAGGTTTTTTGTTCAAATCTGCAGATTAAGGAGCAGATGGCGAATTATGTGGCTAATGCTGGAATGTATAAATGTGCGAAAGTCGGTACAGCCAAACAGTTATATAATTCCAGTGGCCCTGCTCATACCTCTGACTAGGTCCACAAGTGCTCCTCAGTGATTCCTTCTCTTTTTGTCTCACTGAGTTCATAGTTGAGCTTCAATGGAAATGAGGAAGACTAAACCTGAGGTTACCACTCCACAACACAGACTACCATAGCACATAATTACTCTCCAAAACACATAATCCCAATCTACATAATTCCGATACACTAAATACCACACACTTTCTACCCACTTAATTTCAATGCACAACATACCACATAATTCCACTACACACAACATACATCCACTCCACTCCAAAAAACATTGGTAAAAAAACGCCAATAGCTCAAACTCTTGCAAATGCGCAACATATTACATTGCACACACTTTTTTAACTAGTAGTCGCGTTTGCAGCGTGGTGGAGAAAGGGTGCTGGGCCTCCAACAAGCACTCAGGAATTCTGCTGCGTAGTATTTACAGGAGGTACCAGAAGGGCTTCTTGGCCCCCAAAGTGTCTCAGGAGTAAAGTGGACTTCATCCCCTATCCCGTAGTCTGCCAGCTGGTGCATTTGCAGAGTGGTGGAGAAAAGGGGCATGGCCTCCGAAGACGTTTTAGCAATCCTACTGTGTGGGACTTACTGGAGGTAAAAAAAAGAGGTACTTGGCCCCATCCTATTAACTCCAGTAAGTACCACACAGCAGGATTGCTAAATTCTCATAACAGGCCACGCCCCCTTTAGCCACCACTCTGCAAACGCGCTCCCTGGCGCGCTCTTCAGTAGGGATTAAAGTCCCTTCACTGCTCGGGGTCCTTAGGGGCCAACTAGCCTACCTCTCACCTCCAGCAAGCCCCACACAGTGGGATTGCTGTAAGGTGGACACAGGCAATGCCCCCTTTCTCCACCACTCGGCAAATGCACCTCCTGGTGCGTTCTAAGTTGAGGGATTTAGTCCCATTCCCTCCTGAGGGTCCCTGGGGGCCAACTAGCCCTCCTGTTACCTCCAGTAAGCCCCACACAGCTGGATTGCAGAGAGGGGGTCTGAGGCCATGTCCCCATTTTACACCTTTTGCAGAGTGGTGGAGAAAGGGGGCATGGCCTCCGAAGATTTCTTAGCAATCCTACTGTGTGGGACTTACTGGAAGTAACAAAAGGGATACTTGGCCCCCAAGGACATCCTTGGGGGCCAACTACCCCTCCTATTAACTCCAGTAAGTACCACACAGCAGGATTGCTAAATTCTCATAACAGGCCAAGCCCCATTTGCCCTCCTCTCTACAAAATGCTCTCCCTGGTGTGTTCTCCGACGGGGTTTGAAGTCACTTCACTGCTGGGAGTCCTTAGGGGCCAACTAGCCTATTTCTTACCTCCAGTAAGCCCCACACAGTGGGATTGCTGAAAGGTGCCCTGAGCACCGCCACAGGTTTTTATTTCTGTGGCTGTGCTCAGGATTCTAATTTCAGCGGGGTGGAAAGATGTGGTGGCCCCGTCTTTTCAAATGTGGCTCTCCAGACTCCTTGGAATCCATAATATTGAGTCTTGTCTCTACGAACAAAAGGGGGAGAAAACACGGGACTTTGGAAGAAGGCTTTGGGCTCCCATCACTAAGTGGAGGGAGACCAGGTTGTAACGGTCAGAACTGTGATATCGCGTCCTATGGTTTTATCTGTTTTCTATATTTAACTACGGGTTTTAAAATGATGTGTCTTTTGATGAAATGTTGATTAAGATGAAATGAGTCCTCCCTAGTCGGATTTATGTATTTTATGTATCTGCCATCGATTGCGCCGCAGCCTTGGATTTGTTTTTATTGTCCGCTAAATTGAACTTAATGTTTTTTCTTAATTCTGTAATGCACTGATAAATTCCCAATAAAAAAAAGGGATTGCTGAAAGGTGTACACAGGCCACGCCCCCTTTCTCCATCACTCTGCAAATGCGCCTCCTGGTGCATTCTAAGTTGGGGGATTAAATCCCCTTGCCTCCTGAGGATCCCTTGGGGCCAACTAGCCCTCCTGTTACCTCCTGTAAGCCCCACACAGCTGGATTACAGAGAGGTGGTTTTAGGCCATGCCCCCTTTTTACACCACTCTGCAAACGCGTCTCTTGGTGCACTGCTGCTTGGGGGATCAAGTACACTTGAGTCCAAAGGTCCTCAGGACACAAGAGGACCTCATTGCCTCACCAGCAGTGCGCCAAGTTGGAGACATAATTTGGCATGCCCCTGGGACCTGGCCCACCCGAGGGCTTAAGTACAACGAAGCGCGAGAGCCAGCACTCTGTTTTTTTTTTTCATTTTGTTGTCCGGATTTGCTTACCCGGCGCGAATTCAGATGATTTTTAAAAAAAGTGATTTCTTTGGCCCTAGGGGTCCTTGTGGGACCCCCTGAGCAGACCTAGGCATTCAGGTTGTTTGTACCCTGCCCCCTTTTCTTATTTGTAATCTTCTTTTTTCTGATTTCTGGTGACCGAGTCACAAGATGGCTGCCAACACTTCTTGGTTTGGAGTGTTGGCAGCCAATCAGAGTGCAGCTCGTGCCCAGGAGGAGTCGCGACTCCTCCTCGGTGCTCAGATATATAAATTGTTATTTTTTTTATTTCCCAGCAACTACTGAATGGACCTAAACCATTTTAAACAAAGAGTGCTTTCTGAACCAAGTGCTACTTTTTTGCCAAATCTGGTGTAATTCCATTCAGCTATTCAGGCTGTAGGCATGTCTAAAGTTTCCTACAGAAATTTACATGGGGAAAACGTGTTTTGTGACCCCCCCTTTTTCCTCGGCCTCCGCTTGATGAATCACTGTGAAACTCTCAAGACAGGAGTTGACCGGAGCGCCCCATTAGTTTCTAAAATTTTGCAAAGATTCGTCAAACGCGCCAAAGATACTGGCAAAAGAAAAACACTTTTCAATAGAGACAAGGTCCTAACTATAACTACCTACTGGCGATATATATATAGATATAAATATCCATCGAACAGGAAACCCAATTGAAGAGGCCACAGAAAGTTTACATTTGGTCACAAGTTTTTAATGACAGCTTGCAGGCAGGCAAAGAGGCAGCAGGTCACATCATAGAAATGTTCGCCAGACGCGTTTCCGGAAATTAATTTTCCCTTCTTCAGTGGCGTGGATCAACAGAGAGGCAGGAAGCACTGTCTATATTACACACCTTGATTTTCAACACCTGCCATGGTGGGCGTGGCCAAGTACATAGCCTCCTGGGTGTGGTAGTGCATAATAGTCTATCCGCAGTGGGCGTGCTGTTCATGTTCCCCAAAATAACACAAAATAATTCCCAAGTGGGTCGATGCACTTTTTGCTGATTGTCTGCCTCGCTTTTCAACTGCCATAGGAGCGATCAGGCACCACCCTGCAAGGTGCCAAATCTCTTTCTTCCCTTCGTGTCTTGCACGCAGTGGTCCAAGGCTCAGGGTCCGCACACCGGCGGCGGGCCTTTCTTCTCGACCGGGACCGGACGAATTACATCCATCGAACAGGAACCCCAATTGACGAGGCCACAGAAAGTTTACATTTGCTCACAAGTTTTTAATGACAGCTTGCAGGCAGGCAAAGAGGCAGCAGGTCACATCATAAAAATGTTCGCCAGACGCGTTTCCGGAAGTTAATTTTCCCTTCTTCAGTGGCGTGGATCAACAGAGGGGCAGGAAGCACTGTTTATATTACACACCTTGATTTTCAACACCTGCCATGGTGGGCGTGGCCAAGTACATAGCCTCCTGGGTGTTGTAGTGCGTAATAATCTATCCGCAGTGGGCGTGCTGTTCATGTTCCCCAAAATAACACAAAATAATTCCCAAGTGGGTCGATGCACTTTTTGCCGATTGTCTGCCTCGCTTTTCAACTGCCATAGGAGCGATCAGGCACCACCCTGCAAGGTGCCAAATCTCTTTCTTCCCTTCGTGTCTTGCACGCAGAGGTCAAAGGCTCAGGGTCCGCACACCGGCGGCGGGCCTTTCTTCTCGACCGGGACCGGTCTACACACACACACACATTCTTATGTATTTATGCATGTATAAATATATAAAATTACACAAATATATAAAAATATATGTATATACATATATATATACACACACATATATATACATATGTAGAGCGTGAAGACACATTTTAGCCTTCTTTAAGGCAAGGTGGTTTTGTATTCGCCTTATGTTTAGGGGTAGGTATTTCCAACTTTTGATGGCTTGGATTGAGAAGGAAAAACCTCCCATTCTTAATTGTTGTAGTTTGTTCTTATTTTGTTGTAGTGTGGTACTTTCATTAGTGGCATAGACAGCACAAAGGTAAAGGAGTGTGTAATTTCTGCTAAAGGAATTTGATCGATACTTGGAGTGCTCAGTGAGTAATATGAAGTGTGAGTCAACATGGAACTGGAAATTAATGAGGTGTCATGAGGGACTTAGTGATGTGATCCCAAAGTTTACTATACGAATGAAGCCTGACTTGTGAACTTGTCATATATTTTTATTTGTTTATTATGAGTTGCAATGCTCCTAATTAGGACCAGGTAGATTTTTTGTTATGCCCTGTCACCGGAAATATCCAAAGTATGTGTTACAGGAATTTTGTGAAATTTCAGTGACATGAACTGTCACAGAACTGTAGCCCATGGGCCACTGGTTAGAGCAGAAAATATCTTACAGGAGACATTGCCTTCTTGATAAAATGACATGCTGATATCTTGTGTGACTTTTTAAAATGAGGCAGGACTTGTTCTGAGGATTCCTAGGTTTTTTACTGCGCCAAACTAAGAGGGTTGCTGTTATAGTTCTGCAAACCAGGGTGGGATAGCCCATAAAAGTGGTCAGTTTCCACATCTGAGGAATTCTTGTTTATCTGGATTAAATTTAAGGTGGTTAGTGGTTATCCAATTTTTGACAGCTATTAGTTAAGGAAGCATCTTTTATGTATGCATTTATTTATTAATTTTCAACAATACATCTTACACAAAAATTGAAAATTGCATAATTACTAATAGACATAAGATTTCTTATATAAAATTCTAGTAAATATGGCCAAAACAAATATAATATTTGCACTATTGGAATGCAATTCAACTGTAAGCATTACAAGAAGTAAGGTGCACAGTGCTTCATGACTAGACAATCATTCATCCTAATATGTCATACATAATCTCATATAAGACAAAAAAAATCGAATACAAAATACAGTTTAAAATATCCAAGGTTATTACAACATTAGCATTGCTTGATGTTTGACAATAAGTCTTAGACCGTATCATTGAATCAATTTGGATCTTTAAAAGCAAAAAACAAATTATTTTATCCAGAACATTGGGAAGATAATGAAGTGTCCCTTCCAAATTCTCTATGGAATGCTTAATTCTTTTTTAGCCAGCAGGTAATTCCTATCTGACTACTGACCACTCTAGCTGTTTAACTAAGCAGAGCTTTTACCATTCCTATTTCAGTTTGTAGATGCCATTTAAAAGCTTCTGTCATAGCACTCAGGTAAACTTAAAATGACTGATAACGTTTGGGGGAATCTTAGTTTCTGGCCATTAAGGGCGCTGCACTGAAGGCACAGTACAAGGGAAAGGGGCTCAAGCTGCATGTCACCAGCAAAGATCAGTCATTATCTTCATCATGGCCTCCCAGCCCATTGGGTGGGGGGCACCTTTGACTCTGAGGTAATGCTAGTGGCTATGTAAGGATGCAAAACGTCCAATGAGAACGAGAAGACTAGGCAGTTTGAGTTAAAGAGAATTGTGCTAGCTCATAAGCAATATGAAGGGAAAAAGACAAATGTATAGACAGATGGCTGGCAGGGAGAGCGAATTGACTGTATAATAAAAAGGCAGTGATCTTGCAATAGAGCTGGTGGAGCTGAAAAAGGAGATGCAAGCCAATGCCCTTAAGTGTAATAAATGTGAATGAGAATCAGCTAAGATAGTCCTAGTTCCCATTTCTAGATATTTTATGTTTTGAACAAACTGTATTGCATTTTTGAATAGACACATTTAACAGTTCCTGATAAAACACAGCAGTTCAAAGCGGTACATTCAAATGGTAATAGAAGTGGTCCCATCATGTGTCGAACATCACAGCAGCATACATATTACAACAACATGTGTCAAACGACTTTATGGATTTATTGAGTTGGAGTCCCCTTTCTAGCCTCTTTACATCAGTTGGTGTCCCCTTCAATGTTTTCTGTCCCAAAGGTCCTCCATCCTCCACCCTGCCATACCGTTGGTGCATAGGCCTATGCGTGGTTTGGGAACCTCTGAACATTCACAGTTCAAAGGGCAGGTCCTGCAGAGCTGGGAGAAACTCTACTAAGCTGACTTCCCTTGAGTGGAAATGAAGCCACCCTGAAGTGTGTAAGCAAAGATAACTGCAGTAAGCCAGTAGGAAAGATGCTGCCTAAGGCCTTGGGCTAACTCCACACTAGTAGAAGAACACCCTCAAGGACCAGGAAAGAAAGAGAATTCCTCTTTTACAACTGGCTGCATGTGGCTAAAAGGAACTTGAATGGATGGGTGAAAGGGATGTATGAACAGTACTTGGGTTCCGCAAACCATTTTTTTGGGTAGGAGTGATTACCAACACTTCTACACTATCTTGCAGACTCTAAGGACATTGACCCAATGCAGCTAGTCACAATGGTTTGCTAATGGAGTGGGATAGAAAGGTCAAAAGACTCAAAGCTTGATTTCAAAGGGTATCACTATTTCCCACCAGTTTAGCAAGAAGTCTAGAGGACGTGTTGATGCAAATTCTTAGTTCTCCTAGCAGAAGCCAAAGAGGCAAGTGCTCTATGGTCAGGACTGGATAATAATAAATAATAATAAAACATTTATAAAGCGCACAGCTACCCCAGACAGAGGTTTCCCGGCACGACACAAATTACATCAGAAACCTCGCAACAGACAGATAATTATCTCTGCTTAAAGAGCCACGTTTTAGGGCCTTCCTAAACTAGTGTTCCGAAGCAAGTAGGTGCAAATATGCTGGCTAGGAGTTCCACAGACTTGAGGACCTAATTGAAAAGGACCTACCCCCTTGTTGGGGCTTAGCATAACGCGGGACACAGAGCAGTCACGGTTGGATCTATGCATACATTCCTGTTGATATGGGCTGAGCCTGCGCTTGAGATAACCCAGACCCCTATCACCCATAGCTTGGAAAGCAAAGGTCAATGCCTTAAATGCAATCCTTTTAGCTGCTTGGAGCCAATATAGGTATCTCTGGTGGGGGGATATATGTTGCCATAAAGGGACCCAGAGAATCAGCCTTGCTGCAGCATTCTGAACCATCTGAAGTCTATATATCAGGTAGGCTGGTATCCCCAGATAAAAGCTGTTTGCGTAATCCAACTGGGAAGTCACCAGCGCGTGGTTTATTATCCTGCTGCTCTCTTCCGGAAATGGAGGAATTTCTTTATGCAATGCAACCTGCCCAAGCAACCCGATGAAATCTGACGTACTTTGTTATAAAAGATAAGTCCATTTCCTGCTTAATGACAAGATTTTTAGCTGCCTCTGATGGATTCTGCAGAAGTCCCATGTCTGTGGGCCACCAAAGGCACGATGCAGGAAGAGGCGACTAACTAAAAAACAGACTCTCCGTCTTGTCTGCATTTAATTTCAAACAGTTACTATTCATCCAGCTTGGAATATGTGTCAGACATTCTTTGAAATTGTGGAAAGCATCAACAGAATGCTCTTTAAAAGAGAACACCAGCTGGGTATAATCCGCATAGGAGACCGCCTTCACCCCCCCCTGCTACAATGAGTGCCAATAGTGGTGCCAAATAGATGTTAAAAAGCAACTGGCTCAAGGCAGAGCCCTGAGGAACTCCACACACTAGCGTTTTTTGCCTAGATTGAAATGGTCATAGGAAAACCTGTTGTGAACGGTCCTCAGGTTAAGATCTAATCCAGGAGAGAGCCATCCCAAAATGCCGAACTGATTTCATCTTTGCAGTAAGCTTGATGGTGAGACCATCTCGAATATTGCTGAAACAGTACTAGCATTGCTAATGCACCACCATCAACAGTCATTCTCACAGATTCAGCTACTGCAACCAGGGCTGTCTCTGTACTGTATCCAGTGCGAAAAACCTTTGGCTATCATGAAGGAGGCCATTCACCTATATGAAATCAGCTAGCTGTCGCTGAACCATCTTCACCAGCATTTTTGCAGGTGCCGGCAGAAGGAAAAATTGGTTGAAAGTTAGGTCAGCGTTAGGTTTCTTCAACAGTGGAAGTAAGAATGACTGTTTCCAAGTAACTGGAAAGATATTCTGTTTCAGCAAGGAATTACAAGTATGGTTCAACATCGTTTAGCAATGGGGCCCAAGATCTAAAAATATGTGTGGGGCAAGGATCGCCAAGAGAACCTGACTTGCATCTCTGCAGTTCAGCCAGAGAATCCTTGACTGTGTTAGAGTGAAACACCGTAAAGGAGCTCAAGGTGTTATAAGTAGCAGGTTTCTGTACAGTCACAGCATTGCTCTAGACGGGAATAAGGAATACAATTTCAGATTTTTTTCCTTGAAGAAGTCTGACAGGCTTGCGCAAAGGGAGAGGGATGGGTGGATGTTACCGTCCGATGCTGCCGGATTGGTAAAGATCTGACAATCTTAAAGATTTATTTTGCAGCGTTTCCTGACTTCTTTATGCAGTTACCCAGGTATTCTCTCCTTGCCCTCCGCATTGACTTGTGTAATTCCTTCAATGCCTTCTTATTCATATCCTTTGTAACAGGATTGTAGTTCTTTCTCCAGTAGCGCTCCAACCTTTTGCATCTGCTCTTTACCATTTTTAGTTGAACGGAGAACCATGGGGCAGGCAGTGAAGTTCTTGTTGAGCTGACCAAGACAAATCCATTTAAGGCTTCTCCTTCCTATACCAATAATACTCAATGCTTTAATTATGGGAAGAAACACCTCAATAAGACTGACTACATGGCAGCCTCTCCTATGGTCACCATCTTGCTCCGGTTGTCAGTGTCTTGTCCATGGAAGGAACAGCATAGCTTGTCGTGGATTCACAGGTGCTCGGTGATGCAGAAACAGTGTTGTGTGTGAGGAGCAAACATGACAAAAGCATTTTCAATGTACTTGTTAAAAGACCTTTCAAAATGTTACAAAATTCTTTGGTGCCTATGAATGGGAGGATAGTAAAACTGCATGGAAGTACCAATTTGTACAGTGTTGTGTTGCCAGATGTTGGTTTGTTCATGGGAATCAAAACAATAACCAATGTGATAAAAACATAGGGGCATATTATCAAGGGGGTTTATCTCCGCTTTTTTGGTTTTAAAAGCCAAGAAAGCGGAGATAAAATTATCTCCCTATTACCTAGCTGTCGCTAACACCAGTTAGCGACAGCTAGTAGGAGATAGCGACCATCTTGGGCCCCACTTTGCATGTCAGTGATATTTATCACTAATGACATGCAAAGTGGGCGTGCCAAGATGTCAGCGACTGGAAACAGTCGCTAACATCGCTATCTCCTATTACCAACTTATGGAGATATTCGCGCTAAGCGCGAATATCTCCAAAAGCTAACACCTGCCCATAGCAGTTCTTAGCCATGTTATCCAATGGGAGGTGGATAACATGGCTAAGAGCATTAGCTCGGTAATGCATGAATATCGCGGACTTTTCAGCGATATTCATGCATTGCAGCCGATTTTTATCGCATTTGCGATAAACCTTGGTAATACCAAGGTTTATTTGCGATGAAAATCGCCGCAGCTCAGCTGTAAATTTTTGCCTCTAACCAAGCAATAGCGATAATTATCGCTATTGCTTGGTAATATGCCCCATAATGTGTTAGGTACTTCACCCATTGTGAAGATTGAAAAGCGTTCTAAACTCTCCATTACTTTTGAGAATCAAAAGCCACGCAATAAAGGTTTCTGCTAAGACTGTTCTTGCAAAAACATGTTTAGAAGACAGTATTCAAATGAAGGATAAAAACGGTGGAGGAAAGATTTGGAATGTGTAAAGCCACAAAAGGCAGAAATACAAAGTAGAAACGTCACCATAACTGCATTGTTCCTGTATAAATTGTAACGGACGATTTTCAAGATGAAGTGTCCTAATAAGGTAAAAGGTGACAGGAATTCAACGAGGTCCATTAAGATCTGAAGAAGTTGATAAAAGAAAGTTACCAAGAAAACACTACGAGATGTAAAATTGCAAGAGTGACTATTGCATGGAGTAAATGAAACAATGCATAATGGCATAAACTGAATTTTAAGCAAGATAGGAAATGCCAGGGTGCAAAGGTCGCAAAATGGCAAGTTAAAAATCACAACATCTGGAAGGATTAACTATGACAAAAGGCCACAAAGTATACAAATGAAGACTCACAGCAGATAATGCAACATTTCTTAACCTATTCGCTGCTAGGTCTTCTCCCCTTACCCCCCCCCTCTCCCCCCACCATGCTAAGCCTTTTTTTGGGATATTTAGGGTAGTTGGGGCTTAGGACCCTGTAACGTTTTGTCCACATAAGGCATCCACAACAAATTTGTGTCCTTTTCTTCCAACATCTTGAGGATTCTAAAGGCACACATGGTTTGTGGATTCCCCTGGAGGGGACCCAGAAATTAGCCAAAATCCAGAGATATTTCTTTTCTTTTTAAATGAGAAAATAGTGCTACAGAAGAAAGCTTCTGTTTTTCCCTTCAAACGGTATCAACAGAGTTTGTGGTGCTGAATTCACCATCTTCTCATCTTTCAGGAACAGGCAGACTTGTGTCAGAAAACAAATATTTTTTACACAGTTTTTGGCATTTTACTGGGACATCGCCTATTTTTGCTATTTTTTGGGCTTTCAGCCTTCTTCCAGTTAGTGGTAGTAATGGGTGTGAAAGCAATAATGGATCCTGGGAAGTTATATATTTCTGAAACCTATACGAAATTCTGAATTCATCAAGGGGTCATTAGGGTAGATCCTTCAAGGTTTTTTTTAATAGAAACTAACAGTTGAAAATAAAAAATATTGAAATTGAGTTGAAAAAAACAACCACTTGTGCCAACGTTTTCACCTGTAACTGCTCCTAAGTATGACAGATTTTTAACAGCAATATACCATTACATCCGCAGAACCCTTCTGTTTGCAGGGATAGATAGGACTTAAGGAAGCCAGAGCCAATAACTGAGCTGCTTCTTGCAATGGTTTTTCATTATGTACCAGGTATAGAGCAATTCATTTGGTAAAATATAAAGAGTAAAAAATGGGTACCAAGTACACCTATATATTTCTGAAATGGGAACAAAATATAGAGTTTAGAAGTAGTGGTTATTTGCACATCTCCAAATTTGTGGGTATCCATACAAGCATGTGAATTAGAGGTCATTTTTCAAAATGACTTCTTTTTTACAAATTGTTTTACATTTGGAAGGCAGAAATGCAAAGAAAGTCAATTGGCAATACCACTTGTTCTACTACTCTGTGTTCCCCTAAGTCTCCCAATAAAAATGATACCTCACTTGTGTAGGTAGGCCTAGTGCCTGCGACAGCCCAACACACAACATGGACACATCACATTTTTGGTACAGAGCTAGAATATCGATGTATAAATATCGATATACATAAATATCCAGGTAAAAATATCGAGGGTCATAAATATTGATGGAAAAAATATTGTGGCTAAGAATATCGATTGTCAGGTAAGTAATATTGATTACAAAATTATTGAAGTGTTAAATATTGTTTACAAAAATATAGTTTTTAAAAATATCGATTTAGTATTGATGTTATGTATTTTAGTATTTTGTATGAGTATTCTTTGTATTTTTATTATATTGTGTTAAAATGTTAGTAGTTAATGTTTTTTTTAAATACAATTTTGCATTTTTAGTTCCATAGCGGGTTGTGGGTTTATAGGAGAATAGGGTGGGAAGTCATTTAATTATATAGATAATATATAATTATATAAGTGCCAGCCCACGCGCACTGCTAGTCAAGTGCCAGTCCACGCACACCACCAGCCAAGCGCCAGTCCATGTGCGCCGCCAGCCAAGAGACAGTCCACACACACCACCAGCCAAGAGCCAGTCCACACACACTGCCAGTCAAGCGTCAGTCCATGCACACTAGCAGGCACACACAGTGCAGGGTTAACAGGACACTCAGGGCAGTACATACGAGTCTCCTTCTGCGTACCTCTTCACCAACAGACTCTACATCTCCTACTGGGAAAGTCTTTTGAGGGCATGGGAGGAATGTGATCAGGAAAGTGACAATCTTTCAATCTAGCCACATCCTCCACCACTCCAACTCAAGGAACACTTGCCTATTCCACTACAACACAGCTGCCTATCAAAGACTCCTGAAACTTAACAAAAGTTATTGTTGACTGAGGAGATCAATCCTTAAATACAATAAAAGCACTAAAGGTTGCCAAGTGGAAAAGATGGATAGCCAGCTTCTTATACCAAATGTAAGCCTTAAAAAGAGAAGTGTAAGGTTCCAACCTTTGATCTACTCTATCAACACCACCCATGTGCCTATTACAGTCTAAAATTAACACAGGTTTGTGCACTTCAGCAACCTGACCCCAAACAGTCACAGATGAGTGCTTTCATTGGGGATGGTAGTCAGCATGTAGACATCTCTCCCATCTGCAAACTTCACAGCTAGAAGTTCCTCACTACACAACACACCCCACTGTCCCTGCACAAGCTTTTGACAAGCAAATTATTTTGGGAAACCTTTACTGTTAGAGCGCAGTGTGCCACAAGCAACAGTGCCAATCCCCTGAACTGCACACCAGTATATAAGTTATCTACATATAAATGGTGACCTTTGTTAAAAACGTCCTCAACCAAGTTCCTACACAATTTTCTCACTCACTCCGAAAGTGGACGGACAACCAGGGGGTCAATCCTGGAATCCCTAGCGGTGTACACCCTGAAAATAGCGACATATCCAGTCCTACTGTCACACAACAAATACATCTTAATTCCATAGTGTACCTTCTTGCTAGGAATGTACTACCTAAAAATCAAGTGGCCCTTGAACAAGACCAAAGACTCATCCACAACTCTTTCTTTCCCCTGGAGCACAGATCTCAGAAAATCGATTTACAAAGTGATCAATGACAGGACGAATCTTAAAAAGATGGTCACAATCAGGGTGATCTCGTGGCAACGCTAAACCATTATGAACAAAAAGCAGCACCCGAAGCAGAAGCAAATACCAATCATGATTATTGATTGCTGGAAATGTAGCTGTTGCTATCAAGGGGCTAGTAGACCAATATGAGGATATAGATGGCTTCCTTATCAAGCCCATCAAAAATGTTAAACCCAAGAACTTCTTCAACTCTTCCAGATTTGTGGGAATCCACTGGGTAGCTCTAGAGTGGGGCCTAACTCTGGCACTCTTGTCCCTCAAATACTGTTCAGCATATCAATTTGTCTGCTAAACAATCTCCGCTAAAAATACATCATCCATAAACAACTGAAAAAAATGTATAGACAAAAAGTTGTCAGTATCCACTCTACACCCTGGAACACCAGTAAAGTCAAGCATTGCCGGCTGCACCATGCCTTGGGCAACCCAGAGGTCAGCTCTTCCAATGAGAAACCTTGCAGCCCCAGGCTGCAGCCCAGATGCCTCTTGCTACAGTATTGGCACATCAATGTCCTCCTCTGAAATAGGCACTAAGGGGCACATTACGATCGCGGTGTTCACGCATCGTCCGGGCCGGCGGAAGCTACCGCCGGCCCGGAGGATGCGGGAAAACCGCCGCGGAGCCTCCAAAGACCCACCGCCAAATTAGGATGGCTGGTGGGTCTTGGTGTATGTCCGTCGCTTTTCCGCCGCGGTCGGCTTACAACCACGGCGGAAAAGCTCTTATATGGTGGCGGTGTCTCTCAGACACCGCCAGCCATATTAGGGATTGCGTATCAGATATGCTTTTCCGCAGCGGGTTCTCCGCCATGGAAAAGCATATGGATGTGCACTTCGGGGGCCGTTGCGGGCCCCCAGGGTGAAGGGGGTGTGGGGGGTGCACATGCAGACAGCGGCAGGCACCGCGCGGTGCCTGCCGCTTTCTGCATGTAAATGCAATGCGTGCTTTTTTACCATTGCGGCAGGTGCAGCTTGAAGCCGCACCCGCCGCAATGTTAAAAATAGAGGATGTGACCGCCAGGGTGGCGGTCACATCCTAATTGCACAGGAGGGAACGCCGCAGCCCATGCGGACGTTCCCTCCTCCTCAGAGGTCGCGGACGGACTCAAGTCCGTCCGCGATCCTAATGGGCTCCTTAATCTGCAATAAAAAGTGGCTTCATCGTCCGATGATTCCTAGTGGACAGAAAAGTCACTGCCAGAATCTTCCACTCCTTTCTCTGCCTCCACTGCAGTCAGTCTCTGAATGATGGTCAGAGGAAGACTCAAAAAGCATACCAACAGGCTGCTGATCAGTAATCCTGTAGCTAGCCATAATCTTTCCTAAGAAAGGGGACTTCGCAAACAAATCAACAACAACCAACACTTTGCAGAATAAGTGTGGCTCTATCGCAAAGATCTATATACTCAAAAACTATGCAATTCACTTGCCTGAGACAGCTACACTCACCAGCACATACTCTGTAGAGACACAGCAAAAACCAACGATATCCCGCTAGAAAGAAAATACAAAACCAATTACTCACAAGACAACAAAATACACATTTAGCACAAACGCAAAAAGATTTTCACACAAACACATTCAAGCAGGGAAATGAAACTCATTTAGAGTAAATAGTACACAAATCTTTTTCTTACCAAACGGTTGTACGGCTTTACAACGCGTGCTTTTACACCGCGTGCCGTTACAATGCGGTTTTTTCAACTCAAGGCGTTACCACGACTTGCGTTGGAGGGGTGCGGACTTCGGAATTTTTTTATTTACTATTCTAACACCAGCCTACGTACAGTAGGGAAGGTGTTGGATAGTAAATTAAAAAAATCCTTGTCCTGCAGCGCCCTCCAGCGCAAGTTGTGGTAACGACTTGCGTTGGAAAAACCGCGTTGTAACGGCACGCGGTGTAACAGCTGCGTCGTAAAGGCTGTTCCCCTTGCCAAACACATGCACCTCTCTTGCCTCTTTCATCACTTTTCCTGCCTCTTTCTGTACCTCACTTGCTTCATTCTGCACCTCATTTGATTATTTCTGCACTTCGTATGCTTTGTTCTGCACCTCTCTTGCCTTTTCATCACTTTTCTTGCCTCTTTCTATACCTCACTTGCTCTTTTTTGCACGTCACTTGATAATGTCTGCACTTCTCTTGCTTCTTTTTGAACTTCTCTAGCCTCTTTCTGCCTTTCTCTTGACTCTTTCTGCACTTCTCTTGTATCTTTTTCTACTTCTCTTGCCTCTTTATGTATATTTCTTCCTCTTTCTGTACCTCCCTTGCTTCTTTCATAACTTCTCTTGCCTCTTTCTGCACCTCACTTGCTTTTTTCTGCACCTCACTCTTTTCTTTATGCACCTCTCCTGCTTTTTTCGGTACCTCTCTTGCTTTTTCTGTATTTATCTTGCTTCTTTCTGTGCCTTTCTTCCACTTCCTGCACATTTCTTCCTCTTTCAGCAGCTTTCTTTGTCTTTCTGCATTTCTCTTGCTTCTTTCTGTACTTCTCTTGCCTCTTTCTGCACCTCTCTGGCTTCTTTCTGAATCCTTTTGCCTCTTTCTGTACCTTTCTTGCTTCTTTCTGCACCTCACTTGCCTCTTTCTTCAACCCTCTTGCCGCTTTCTACACCTCTCTTGCTTCTTTCTGCACCTCTCTTACCACTTTCATCACTTTCTGCCTCTTTCTGCACCTCACTTGCTTCTTTTTGCACTTCACTTGCTTCTTTCTGCACTTCTCTTGCCTCTGTCTCCACCCCTCTTGCTTTTCCCTGTAACCCATTTTGCCTCTTTCTGCTGCTCTCTTGCTTCTTTCTGCACTTCTACTGCTTCTTTCTGCACATGTCCTGCCTCTTTCTGCCCCTCGCTTGCTTCTTTCTGCACCTCTCTTGCTTCTTTCATTACTTCTCTTGCTTCTTTCTGCACCTCTCTTGCTTCTTTCATTACTTCTCTTGCTTCTTTCTGCACCTCACTTGCTCCTTTCTGCTCCTCATTTGCTTCTTTCTCCACTTCTCTTATTTGTTTCTGCACCTCTATTTGGTCTTTCTGCATTTCTCTTCCTTCTTTCTAGACCTTTCTTCCTCTTTCTGCACTTCTCTTGCCTCTTTCTGCACATTTCCTGCCTCTTTCTGCATATTTATGCCTTTTTGCACATTTCTGCCTCTTTCTAAACTCTCTTGCTTCTTTCTGCACTTCTCTTGCTTCGTTCTGCATCTTTCTTGCCTCTTTCATCATTTTTCTTGCCTCTTTCTGCACCTCACTTGCTTCTTTCTGCGCCTCTCTTGCTTCTTTCTGCACCTCTCTTGCTTCTTTCTGCACTTCTGTTGCCTCTTTTAATGTATTTTTCTTGACTCTTTCTGCTCATTTCTTGCCTCTTTATACACATTTCTTCCTCTTTCTAAACTTCTCTTGCTTCTTTCTGCACTTCTCTTGCTTCTTTCTGCACCTTTCTTGCCTCTTTTTGTACATCTCTTGCCTCTTTCTGTACCTCTCTTGCTTCTTTTTGTATCTCTCTTGCCTCTTTCATCACTTCTCTTTCTTCTTTCTATACCTCATTTGCTTCTCTCGTCACTTCTCTTGCCTCTTTCTACCACTTTCGGCATCATTCTTCCTCTTTCTGCACTTCTTTTACTTCTTTCTGCACTTTTTTTCTACTTTTTGCACCTCACTTGCTTCTTTCTGCACTTCTCTTGCTTCTTTTTGCACCTCTCTTACCTCTTTCTGCACCTCTCTTCCCTCTTTCTGCATCTTGCTCTCCTCTTTCTGTACCTCTCTTGCTTCTTTCTGTACCACTCTTGCCTCTTTCTACACCTCTCGTGCCTCCCTCTGCCTCTCTCTTTCTTCTTTCTGCACCTCTCTTGCCTCTTTCATCACTTCTCTCTTTTTGTGCCTCATTTGCTTCTTTCATAACTTCTCTTGCTTCTTTCTTCTCTTTCAGCACCTTTCTTCCTCTTTCTGCACCTCTCTGGCCTCTTTCTACACCTCTTCTGCCTTTTTCTGCACCTCTCTTGCCTCTTTCTGTACTTCACTTGCTTCATTCTGCACCTCTCTTGCTTCATTCTGCACCTCTCTTGCCTCTTTCTGCACCTCTCTGGCTTCTTTCTGCACCTCTCTTGCCTCTTTCTCTACCTCTCTGTCCTCTTTCTGCATCTCTCTTGTCTCTTTCTGCACCTCACTCTTCTGTTTCTGCACCTCTCTTGCTTCTTCCTGTTCCTCTCTTGCTTATTTCTGCACTGCTCTTGCTTCTTTCTGTGCTTTTCTTCTCTTTCTGTGCCCTTCTTCCTCTTTCTGTACTTTTCTTCCTCTTCCAGCACCCCTCTTGCTTCTTTCTGCACTTTTTTTCTTCTTTTTGCACCTTGATTCCTCTTTCTGCACTTCTCTTGGCTCCCTTGTCCTTATTTATGATGGACAGGGTCTGCGATGTCAATACATAAATGTATGAGCAAGTCAAGGCTTCACTGTGCTCATGAGATCACCTGGCAAGGTAGGGACTCTTTCGGAGAGGCACTCCATGGGATCCCACCTACTTGAGCATCACCTTCAGGGGGGAGTGCCCCACCAGAGCAGGGTTGTGTTGCAGCTCAGAGAACCAGGGGGTCTGTGGGTCAGCAATTACAATGGGGTTCAGACCCTGCTAAGTAGCCAGATGAATCCTGTTCACCTCTGCTGCAGTCATAAGTACTCTCTGGCAAACATTTCTCCTCCTAAGAGCAGATACATGGCCCTAAGCACTTTGCAGCCACCCCATAGGGAAGCTACACAACCAAAGGTGGCTTGCCAGAAGGTTGTCAATTGAGGGGGAAGCACCTCTGGCTCCAATTCGGACAACCTATGCCTGGGTACAGCCTTGCTAAGTCTCTCCAAGGTTGCAGCCACTGCAGAGGACTTCCCTAGCAAGCCCCAACACTCTCCATGCACGGGGATCAGGGCCTTCACACTATTCAGTCCTCCAATCTACAGGATGCCTTTCATCAGCGCTGGTATGATTCGCGATGCACATCAGCCATAAGCAGGCCCAGAGATCACAGCCACAAAACAGTCACACCCCCTTGGGTCGAAGTAGGGATCCCAACCACTGCAGGGCACACTACCCCCCCAGTTCAAAGTAGCTAAAACAGACGGTAATCAGGATACAAAGCTCAGCCAGGACCCAGATCAGTGCTCCTGTGCACCCCAGGGCCTCACCCCCTGTGCAGTCTCCACCTTTGAGGTAGCCCATTGGGGTCATGGAGGCATCACGGACTCCCGCTAGTCTCAGGTCATGCAGCGCCACTCAGCAATCACAGGACGGGCCACACACCCACCTGCAGGATCTCTTAGATGCCGCTGACCATCAACGCGGCTCTCCGTTTTCAAGCACAGTGCCTTTCGTCATGGGCTCTGCCTTTCTGCTCCTCAAGTCCAAAGCACCCCCCCCCCCGGTCTCGTCAGATAGTCCAATCACCAGCAGAGGTCTCTGCAACCCGGGGGGACCTTCAACTGGAATGATAAGTGCCCGGACACCGCTGGTTAACATCTGTGCTGCCGTAGTCTGCAGCACGTGTCAAAGTCGCTACTGCAAGAAGGCTCAACGTGATCCAGCACATGGCCTCTCCAGTCCTAGTGTACAGCAGCCTTGAAAAACCAAAGGGGTCTCCCCACACAGCTCCCCCGCACTGTTGTCAGCCAGAGAAGCATAGCGGGGGGACGGTCACAGGTATTGAAGGATTACATCAGGATTAATGCTGTATTGATGGGAGCTCTGACAGATGTGTGTAACCGGCCAACTTGCTTTGCCACGCCCAGATTTTCCCCTTTATTTTTCAATGCACTTCTAAGAAATAATTTCCTATAAAACCCCTCAATTTGGGGGTTAGCCAAATCTTTTAGTGGCCTCTCCTATGCTACTAGGGATGTTGTCCAATTTCTTACTGAATTAGCCGCATATTGGGTTCTTAATATATTTTTAATTTTGCTTAGTATTCTTTAATGTCTTATTAACAATAGACTTCATGGCAATGACTTTATGCATTTAAATGAGATGTATTCCATGTGCATTTTACTATTTCTTTATTGTACCTTTTACATTTCATTTTTGTAATATACATTTTAATTCCGCCCTAGAACTCACTTACTGAATTGTTCCTTCTGTGTTGTACTGTATTTTTGATATCATGATTTGTATATCTTGGGAAACATTGCCTCATTAAATTGAGGTTAACAGCATCCCCCATCGACCTAACCTGTGGGTGTGCTGTTGAAGTGTCATTCTAGGTATACAATCGATGGGGTACAGCACACCCACATAGGTGACTGAATTCCAAATTCTGATGGTGGTTTTCACTGATGTAGATAAGCGCTGACATGGTAAAGCAATGGTCACTAAACAATGTTTCTAATGGAAACATATTATCAGTCACTTTCAGGTTGGCTACATTATTAGCCAGCAAACCGCAGGTGAAACATAAAACCACCCTAGTCCAACATTTGCCCCTGATCATCAGAGGTTTTTTTTAGGCTATCCATGGACTAAGAAAGGTATTTGAGGTTTGAATAATTGTACATCATTTGCTTTCGAGCAAATGTGCTGAAATTCTGATTTATACCCCCCACCAATATTACAATTTTGAACAACCCTCGACTAATTCACTGAGGCATCTGTTCCTTTTTTGCGTGGCTCACTTACTTTCCAAGGCAATTTATAGTTCTTGTAGCTTCCCAGCTGTTGCAGTGTCTACATCCATGGAAACTGGAAACTTGATATTCCACGCTTGGGTCAATTAATAAAAAATACGGTGTTTTACTAACTTTAACAAGTTTTTTTGATTAATGGACCACACTACCTATGTTCTTTACTATAAGACTACACACAGAATTGACAGATGATAACAAGGCCAACAATGTTTTATTGCAACTTTGTAAGCAGTTAGACTGCACTAATCACAAAAGGACATCATACCTTACTGTTGAGTAGCAGACAGAGCAGCTGCGTGTGTTGGGCAATAAGGGAGAACAACACGGGTTCTCACATTTCGTCAGATAAGTGATGGTGCTGGAAATGGATACTCCACTAAAAGAATACTGGAGGATGACGAGGCACACTGAAGAAAGTCTACTAGACTATCAGGTATGTATTCTGTTTTTTCAACAAAAAAAAAAAGGGGATGATCATGAGCTGGTTGTGCATCCATGACTAAACAGCCACATTTGTCGCTGGAGGGGAGAAAGACCTACAGGAGAGTTGGAGGCAACAGGGACTGAGTTCCATCACTGCGTCTTGAAAACGCCTACCTATCATTGTCTTTGATCAAACAGAAGAAGATGAAGAACAGCCGACCAGGGCTCTTCCTTCTACTCCTCTTCCCCTCTTGTCTATTACACTACATTAAATGTTCAGCTGTTCCCACTTGAAGACGTAATCAGGCCGGTTGCTCTTTTTCGCATCCACCACATCATCTCTAGAATAGCCTCACCCATACCTCTTTTCTCCTTTACGCTGGCCATATTTTCATTACTTCTTTACTCCATTTCAGCCTCTGAGGGTGAGTTGTCTCTTTGAGCCTCTTTGACAGAAATAATGTAGTAACATAGAAAGACATCTGGAGCTTTCACTCTACCTCCTGATGATGTGACCGCATTCATCAATCTCATCTTCTGAGCTGAGAGTTAAATATGCAGAAGAATTACACCAGGTGTGTGTCATAATTTGTCACTCACTAATTACTTTACAACACAAAATATAATTTTATTCGTCTCATCCGCGTCTCTTCCTCTGTGACTCATCGCAATCAGATACTTCCTTCCTATCTAAATAATTTAAGCAGAAATCCTTCACTTTGCACACCCTGCCATTCATGTGGGTGTTAGAGCCTTCTCAGGAAAGAGTATGGGCTGTGCACACATTTCAATGCACATACGCAGGGGCATATTTACAAAGAAGTGGCACAAGGCAGTCCAGCAAGCAAAATTGCTATGCTGCATTGTGTCACCAGGAAAAAGCAAAACTCCACCCCATCTTCAAATATACTGCAGTTCTTCTCCCTCCATGTGGTATCACACTTGGGCTGCCTAGCTCCAATGCAGGCACCCTTGTGCCATAGTTCAATGGCGTCTGCATTGTGGTCAGGGTACGTTTAGTGTAGGAAAGAGTGCCTTCCTGTACAAATGCTATCCTCTAAGGCTATTTAATCTTCGCTTGAGGAAATAACAAGTAGAAATAAAGATATGTCTCCTTGTTTTGCCAGTCTCCGGCAAGCGCACCGGTTTGGCATTGTCAGGCCTGTCATCCTTAGAGTGGTCTGTCCAACAATCTTTTGCCTTTTGCCTCTCATTTTTGCCGATTCTATTTGTTGGCCTTAGGACTCTGAGCACTTTACCGCTGCTATCCAGAGCTAAAGTGTATGTGCTTCTCCCATAAACATGATGACATTGGTGTATACCTGATTGGCATATTTGTTGTACTGGTAAGTCCCTTGTAAAGCGGTATACCATATACCCAAGGCCTGCACTTAAAAATGCTACTAGTGGACTGTAGCACTGATTGTGCCACTCACAGAAGAAGCCATTCAAACCTTTCTCAGGCCAGCCAACGCAGTGCCTGTGTGTGTAGTTTACTTCCACTTCGACCTCACATTTAAAACAACTTGCCAATCCATTAACTCCCCTTTTATTTCATATAAGGCATCCCTAAGGTAGGCCCTAAGTAACCCTAAGACCAGGGTACCATGTAAGTAAATGTTAGGATATGTACCTTTATGTTTGGCATGTCCTGGTAGGGACAAACAGCCTATTTTATTTTTCATTACTAGTAATTCATGATCACAGAGGAATAGCTATCTCAAGCTTATATGTTTGGAATTGTAATGATAAATCCTTCTTACTGGGGAAGTTGGATTTAAAATTACTGTTTTACAAATGCCACTTTTTAGAAAGTGAAAGGAACAATTGATGAACAGAATGCTAAACAGGGCTCAGTCGTAATGCCCATATTTATACTTATACTTCCACTGACCTCCACAGACTCAACTCCTCAGGGCCTATTTCTGTTAGTGCCATCAGGGCAGCCCAGGATGGTGGTATCCTTGTTCCCTCTGATTTTTCCGCTCTGGAAATCACTCCCCACCATGCACCCTCTCTATCTCTTCCCCCCTCCACGACCCTGAAACCTGTTCCTCTGATGGTGTCTTATCTTAATACCCGCTCCTTAGTGGGCCATCAGCTTGAAATATTCCAATTACTGCATGACAGTGCTATTGATATTCTCCTTTTAGCCGAAACATGGCTAACCGAGGATTCAGCCCCTGATATCCTCGCAGCAATCCCTGCTGGTTATTATATCATGCAAGCCAACCGACCTGCCGGGAAGATTGGTGGCGGGGTGGCGGCCATTATTCGCTCTGAACATAAATTCACAGAGTTGACTATGACTCGTATTCCCAAAATCGAGTCTCTTACTCTCAAATTCTTTTCACCCAAGTCCGCCTTTGTTTGTGTTCTGGTCTATAGGCCCCCTGATTATATGCCCCTCTTCCCTCAACTCTTCGGTGAATTTATTTCCTAACTGACGATTAATCATGCTAGCATCATGATCATCGGAGATTTCAATTACTGGCCATCCGATGCCCGCGAAAGCCATATCTCTGCGGAGTTCACCGACCTGTTAGCAGGTTTGAATTTTCACCAGCACATTAATACCCCTATTCACTGTAAAGGCCATATACTAGACCAATTCTGGACGGCCAATCTTGATACCTCACCTCCCTCTGTATTTCCCTGTTCCTGGTCTGACCACTGCTTTATATCTTTCTCCCTCTTTCTTCCTATATCCTGTCCCCCTCCTCCTATTAACAATCTATCTGCTCGTAACTGGAAGAAAGTTAACATGACCGACTTTCATGCCTTATTGGCTTCCACCGTCCCTACACCTTCGATTTCGGTGGCTGACCAGGCTGTCCACCTCGAAGAATGGCTGTTAGCCGCCTGTGATAAAGTTGCCCCTTATAAAACTATTAAAGCTAAGCGTCCTCACGACGCTCAGCGGTGGTTTTCCGACCAGCTTAAGGTAGATAAACTTGCTCTCCGGCAGGCAGAGCGCCGTTGGAGGCGCAATTATGACCCCCAACTTAGACTTGTTTATGTAGAATCTTTGAACATCTATAAAAAATCTATCTTATCGGCCAAAACAGCCTACTTCTCTCAAAAAATATTGGACTCGAATAATAAAGCAAAGGACATCTTCTCCATTGTTAACGAGCTTTCCTTGCCTGATAGGGTTACACCCCTACCCCAACCGACTTAAACCTTGTGCGATTCCCTTAATTCCTACTTTACTGACAAGATCATTACTATCAAAAACAACATCCCTTCCCCTTCATCCATTTCTCCTCCACCCCTTCCATCTATGAACCCTAGTCGATTGGTAGAGTTTCCGCCAATCTCTCCTAAAGAATTCTTTTCGCTACTTCAGAAAGTTAGATCAGGTTCCCCTAACGATTGCTGTCCCCCTCAGATTCTGAGGGAGGCCTTTCTGGCATGCTGGCATGCCCTGACCCCCCCATTGGCCCTGCTTAACAATTATTTAGCCTCTGGGGAGGTCCCGTGCTCTTTCAAACAGGCAGCTGTCATACCTATTCTCAAAAAACCTAATGCTGATCCTACTACTTTAAGTAATTACCGACCCATTTCCCTCCTCCCCTATCTGGGAAAAAATTTGGAGACATATGTCACCCGCTGCCTGACTACCTTCATTGAGGACTCCTCCTTCCTGGATGCCCAACAAGCGGGTTTTAGACCCCTCCATTCCACCGAGGCGGTCATAGTGGCCGTCATGGATGCCCTTAGGAAAGGAGCCGATAAAATCATCTCACAGGCCCTTGTCCTCTTGGACCTGTCGGCGGCCTTTGACACGGTCGATCATACTATATTGATCGACCGTGTCAACAATGCCGGCATCCAGGGGGTGGCCCTCGATTGGCTCAGATCTTTCCTGGACCACCGGACCCAGGCGGTGCACTTATCCACCTTCTCTGCACCCTACTCGTCCTTAACTTGCAGGGTCCCTCAGGGCTCTGCGCTATCACCCCTATTGTTTAACTTGTACTTACAGCCCCTCTTAGCTTCCCTCCGTAGTACCCCAGTCACTATTTTCAATTATGCAGACGATCTTCAGTTAATTTTTCCCATTGATTCCCTCCCTTCCTCCCGCTTTATTTTTCAGTCTACCATGCTTAACGTTGCAGAGTGGATGTTTCATAGCCAATTGAAACTGAACCCCACTAAAACAGAGCTTGTACTAGTGGGAGGTCCCACCAATCCATGGAATCCCACCTTTTGGCCTACATCACTAGGGGTGTCACCCACTCCTGTTAGCACTGTGAAAAGTCTGGGGGTGGTCATCTCTGACGACCTCTCTATGAGGCCACAAATCAATGCAGTCACTTCATCCTGCTTTTTCTATTTAAGGAGGATCCGTAAAATCAGCAGGTTCCTCACCAGAGATGCCCTGATTCTAGTTATTCTAGCTCTCATTACCTCCAGACTCGACTATGCTAACACTTTATATGTTGGGATTCCAGCTTTCCACCTCCATAGGCTACAACTGGTACAAAACCAGGCAGCCCGCCTGATTTTCCACCAGCCGAAACATCAGCATGTTACCCCCCTTCTGCATAGCCTCCATTGGCTCCCTGTTACCAAACGCTGCATTTTCAAGCTTGCTTGCACCATCTTTAAAGCCTTATCAGATCTAGCCCCTGTCTTTATTTCCTCTTGCTTGACCCGTTATGTTCCCCCCAGAGATCTCCGCTCAGCATCTCTTAATTTACTTGTTGTTCCCAAAACCAGACGGAAAAAGCATGGAGGTCTGAGTTTCTCTGCCATGGCCCCTTCCACCTGGAACTCCCTCCCTCTAGCGCTTCGCCTCTGTCCCAGTTACGACTGCTTTCGCAGACTATTAAAAACCCTTCTGTTTCACTCTGCATTTGAGTAAACCTTCCGCCCAAGTTGCCGTTTTGTCAGGAGCGCCATGAAACCGCTTGGTGAACGTGCGCGGGAAAAATGCTTTTAACGTAACATAACGTTTAACGTAACGAAACATTCCCCCCCAGTCTGAAGGGTCTGGGTTTAATTCATTGTTCTTTTGCTCACCACGTCACCCCAGTTTGGACCCTGCCATATGTAAATCAGTCTTGACCCTGTTCCTCATGGCAACAGTCCAGCCCGTGCCAGGCCAGGTCCTCCCTGGACTAGAAACAAGCATCCTGGAACTGGTTTTGGGGCATTACCCCATATCAGCCATGCTCACTGTGCCACTGGATTAATGCCAGCCTGGCTGATGAGGGGTGATCTCCTGAAACCGGTCCCAGGATGCTTGTTTCCAGTCCAGGGAGGACCTGGATTGGCAATTTGGGCTGGACTATTCTCATGAGGAACAAGGTCAGGCCTGATTGGCATATGGCTAGTTCTGAAATGAGGTGACGTGGTGAGCAAAAGAATGATGGATTAAACCCAGATCCTATCCAGACAATGCAGTGCGCAACAAGGCACAGCTTACCCCTGATGTACACATCCCACTAACCTATCCCGAAACCCCCCTCTCCAATGCCCTGACCTCCTACCCCTCATTCAGAAAGAAGCCAACCAACCGTAATCCCCACCAGACCACCCCATCAATCCCCACACCCGACCACCCTCCAACCTGAAACTCCACGGCCCCCACTCCTTCTCAATCATCTACCCCCCAACTTCACACCTAACGCCACCAAAATCTTCAAACACAATCTACTCAAGCGACACCCTGAAACACTCATAGCTGACCTCTACCACAACTCCTCCAAAGGCAAGACTAAAACGGACCTTATCTTCTACACCACCCACCAAGCTAAATAGAGAAATAACCTAGCTAACCACCTGTGAGTTACCAAAACCACCAACATCCCCCGCGACCAAAGACTAAGTATCTCCGAGTCTCCCCATTCCCAATTAACATCACCATAACTCTATACACAAATGGCAAAGTCATGGTCCAAGTCAACGACTTCAACCTACACCAATTTGAACACCTTCCCCAAGCTGCGAAACTCCATCCTGACCCCAGAAAGACCGGACTCAAATCCTACCCGAATCCCCCAACTACCTAACTCCGTAGACTCACCCCCCGGCCAGATTGCCCTCTACCCCCCCACTCCCATCCCCCCCAACCACACCTCCCATCCCTAAAACCAGTCCCCTGCCCCACCCTCTCAGCCCTCTCAAAACATCCTCCCCAATCCCTCTACTCACACTAACTCGAGCACCCGCCTAACCTACACCCGACCCTCGGACAAAAACACACCTGCTCTGTAGAGAAATACCCTACACAATGGCCCCACCGCCGCCTATTGGAAGACACACACCTCTCCACTTCACCTAACCCTCCCAACCCCAGACTCAACTGCCCCGGCCTACACCCTCAACCTAACCCGCCACCTAACCCCTCCCCTCCCCCTTACCAAAACAACCCTCAAAGCATCTGTCGCAACCAACAGCCCCAGTCGGATATGCCTCCCAAACCCACTCCTCCCCATACCTCGGAGACAATGGAGGTAATAAATGAGCGCCTCACACGCATAGAAAAACAACTCAACTCCCTCTTACCTCTGTCCCCGTCTCACCTCTCAACCAGAACTGAAAACCTGTCCCTACTACACAGCCGATTCAACACTATCACCCAGGCCATCAACAAAATCCTTCTCAACACCACTGCGCCCTCCTCCCCCTCCAAACATTTAATACTGCCCTCCCTCTCAAACACCAGTGAGCCACATCAACAGCCTAATCTCCAGACGTCCAGATGGCCCTCCTCCCCTCGCAACCATCAATCCCTCAGACCAAAAAGAACGACCCCTAATATGTTTCAGAGAGAGGCATTGACACTCGCTAAAACCTATGACCCCAGAGAAACCCAAACCCCCCCTTCCAACATCCAAGTAATCACTGGTATAGGTAGAGACAACAACCAACCTAGACCCACTAAAAGTCCCTCGCAACGCACAACCATCCCCCAAGTTCCCCCCTCCTCCCAAGCCCATTCCAACAGCGACATGGTAAACTGCATGCTTATAAATTGCAGATCCACAGCCAAGCACGCAATAGAGCTGACTGATGCCATACTGAGTAACAACACTGACATTGCATTCCTCACCAAAACCTGGCTTAATGAAACATCTTACAGCTCCTTGACCTCCTAGTATCTCCTGGGGTCTCCATCATTAAAAAAAAAAAGAATTGACCAACGCGGTGGCGGCATTGCCATCATCCACAAGAACAACATCAACATAGTTGAACTCAAAACACACTCCTTCTCAACCTTCGAATACCTAAACACCATCATAACACGCCTAAACAACAAAGTAACAAAATGCCATCTCATCTACCACCCCCCAGGAAATTCTCCGGCTTTCAGTGATCAAATCTCGGACCAACTAACTCAGTGCTCCCTAGCAAACTCTGACAACATCATGCTGGGTGACTTCAACCTCCCTTGGAACAATGAAAATGACACTGTTATACAGTCCCTAAATGAACTACTTCTCACAAATGAGCTCACCCAACACTGCAAGCGTCAAACCCACAACAAGGGCTCTACCTTAGATGCTATCATAGCCAAAAGCAAAACTATAACCATAAATAACATTCTCCCAATCGACTGGTCAGACCACCACATCATACTATTCATCATCAACCAAACAGTAGCTCCACCAATCAAAACTCAAATCACCCACCAATGGACCAGAAATTTCAAAGACATCCCCCTCCCTGCCCTTCAAGAAATCATAACATCACTGCTCCCACCTGTTCGGACATGGTTGAGCTCACTACTCTGTACAACAGAACAATGACAACTGCCCTTGACCAACTAGCCCTCCTAAAACTTAAAAGAGTCGGAGACATCCCCTCCCGAGCCTGGTTCAATAACGACCTCAACTCCGAACAAAGAAAAGTAAGAGCCGCTGAGAGACTCTGGAGAGAGAACCCATCCACAAACAACCTCTCCCAACTCAGGAAAGAACGCAGTAACTACAAAAAACACATAATCAAGGAGAAAGCCTCCTTCTTCCAGAACGCACTAAACAAAGCCAAAAACCGCCCCAAAGAACTTTTCAACATCATCCAAAGACAGACCTCCAAGCCTACCAAAGCTAACGCCCCTGCCTCCAAACTTCAGTGTAACAACCTGGCTAAATTCTTCGATGACAAAATCTCCAATATTGAGCTCTCCCTAGATCACCACCCTCTATCCCAACACGGTAAATCCGCACCCCTAATGAAACCTCTTCCATCCCCAGCTCACAACATGCTCACGGAAGCAGAGACCGCTCCTCTATCGGCCCCCAAAGTCACCCCTCAACCTAGTCCCCCATCCTCTCCCAAGCGGTGGAAAGACTTCAACCCTCTCTCCGAAGAGGACAATTCTAATGTGATTGCTAACTCCAAACCCTCTAACCATTATGCAGCCCCTTAGCTAAGAACCTCAACTTTACCCTAAGCCCACTGTGGACAAACATTATCAACAGCTCTCTAAACGACGGACTGATGCCCTACTGCCTCAAACTAGGCCAAATCACCCCCCTTCTAAAAAAAACGGATGCTGACCCAAATTACCTCAAAAATGTAAGGCCCATCACCAACCTCCCTTTCCTAGCCAAAATCATGGAGAAATTTGTTCTCTCCCAACTGAACTAACACCTGGAATCTAATAACCTACTTGACTCACACCAATCTGGGTTCAAAAAGGGATGCAGCACAGAAACCGCTATACTGAGCATTACAAACGAAATGTACAACTCCCATGACTCCAACAGATGCTGCTTACTTGTCCTTCTCGACCTATCAGCTGCTTTTGACCCGGTTGATCACAACCTACTCTTAAACGCCCTACAAAAATGTGTCGAAGCTGATGGCAATGTCCTAAAATGGTTCTCCTCATTTCTACATAACCGCTCCCAACTCATCAAAAACTCAATGTCCGACACCTCCCCCTCAACTCGAGGTGTCCCTCAAGGCTCAGTCCTCTCCCCCACACTCTTCAATATTTACATGGAACTACTCACTGCCATTCTAAAACAAGCAAGACTCGCCTACCACCTCTATGCTGACGACACCCAGCTGTACCTCGAGATCTCCTCCCTCATTGACATCCTCCGCCTCAACTCCACTCTTTCAAAAGAAGAAAATTGGCTAACTCTCAACCACCTCAAACTCAACCAAGAAAAAAACAAAATTCTTGTCTTCTCCATTCACGAGCAACCCCCTCGGATCCAAGAATGGATAAACAACCTTGAATTCCTAAACTGCAAACTCACTCCAGCAAACTCAGTCAAGTCACTAGGGATCTCTCTAGACACAAGCCTCAACATGAGTTCCCACATCAAATCCACAGCAAAAGGCACCCTCTACTACCTAAAACTCCTCAACCAAATCAAACCTTTGATACCCCCCAATGACCTAAAAACTGCAACACAATCTCTAATTCTGTCCAGACTTGACTATGGTAAGGCCACTCTAACCGGGACAGCAAGAACACACACAGCCCCCAAGAGAGCCACCCTAAACGCAGCAGCAAGAATGGTCTCAGGTACCAGGAAATACGACTACATCACCCCTGCATTACAGGCCCTAAAATGGCTACCCATCGAAGCACGCTGTGCCTTCAAAACGGCCTGCCTCACACATAAAGCCTTGCACACAGGCAAACCGGAATACCTCGCTGCCAAACTCACAAAAGCTGGACAATCAAGAAACCTAAGAAGCTCCAACTCGCTCCTCTTAATCCCCCCAAAAAGACATAAACAAAAAGCCCTCTCCTGCTCTTTGTCTGGGAATGCCCCCAAAATCTGGAACACTCTCCCTACCCACATCAGGACTAATCGCTCCTTCACGATCTTCAAGAGACAACTAAAAGAACTTCTCCTCAACTGCCATCTCTATGCATCTGGCCAATGACCTAGTTCTTCTTGTTCCCCAATATCCATGATGATACTCACTGTACTATATTGCTTATGTTATCTTTTCTTGTATGCTGTAAAGCGCTCTGATACCCCCGGGTCTTGTAAGCCCTATAGAAAACTCCGAAAATAAAATAAATAAAAACATGAAGAAACATAATGTCAAGATTTAGAACGTAGCTCAGTGGTTTGGGTTGTTTGTACTAATACGACTTTATTACTACCCAAAGGAACTTTTTAGGCAACCTGGAATAATGACAAATTGGGAAAAAAACAATAGCATTGCCAACCTGTACTTTGTAGTTTGCATGTAGCTCCTTAATGTTGCTTCACGTCTGATTGTGTAATATTGACAGGACTGTAACATATGAACTGCAAGTAACAGAGGATCTTTTTGGCAAAAGCAGTAACACACTGAGCTATCTATGTTAAATACAAAACTGTGATCTGCATGCTCCTTGTTGAGCTGTGCACAAGCACATTAACCCTTTACGCTACTCTCTGATTATTCAAAACTGTGACTTGACAAAATACCGATCTAGAACATTAGCCACCAGAGGTATCTTATCATTATTATCCCCTGAAAATTGCTGCGAACACAAAAATCTCTGCAGCAAGTACCCTAATCCATTCAGATATTTTAAATTGTAGTCTGCTTGGTGCAAATTAAGTAAACCAGAACAGATTTACTGTCACAACTGCACTTGTTACCAGTTTTAAAAATAAACGTGTATGTTGACTGTTAGACTCCACTTTTCATTACTTTCCCCTCATGACTCGACCCCTTTTCTTCTGTCACATCTTGCCCCCTAATGCAGGGGGTCCCAGGGACATTCTTTCCATTGCTGGTACTGCTGATGAATAAGCAAAAGTCCTATTTGTTATAGTTACAGCACTTAACAAATTAACACATTTGGTACACTAATCAATATAATTTCCCTTCCAATCCCGCTCTCAATAGTCTCGACGCATTCTTCTGTCCCCCAAAGACAATTTTGCTGTTAAATCTTTATTGAGTAATTATACTGTCTATTAAATATTGCAAATGACTATTAAAAGCTTTATTAGCATGCACTAATTATGATTTGAATAGTTTTACTAAGCAACTGTGTTCACAAAAAGACTCATTTATTTAATTGTCTGCTGTAATTATATGTTTAGCATAATAAAACATACATTTAAAAATGCTATGTATTTATCATTTGAATGCAATTGTTAACTGCAAGGATGTAAGTCCATGATTGTTCATTTTTTGGTATGCAGACTTTGTGCTTAAATAAACAGTGCTGCAGTTGGAGGTGATGGAATTCGTGTAGGTGAGGTGGAGAGGGTAGCACGGGGACAGGGGCAAACAGCGGCATTGAGACGGTGGCCACCAGCAACTTCTTTGACCAGGCTCTGTGGCAATATTTTTATGGCGCAGTCGCTGCATCAAGGGGTGACGTCTACTAGCTTTCACAGGTATATGAAGTCTCGTGAGATCTGTGTTTTTATCTGATCAGAAACATTATATGCATTGATTTTGCAACACTGATTTTGTGTATTGGGCACTTATCAATATACAATTGAGATGACTGCTGCTGTAAGAGAACGAACACAAAAGCCAGCCACCCAATTCCTTCTCTCTAAGGTTATTTTGTGTGCAGTTCCTGTTTGAGAGGTTTAAACAAGATTGCCCTTGGAGACTGTACACACCTTCTGTCATTTGAGCACCTTCCCTAAGTAGATTCTATGATCAGAACAATAACTACCTTTCCCAGACCCTCTGAGGGGGACTGGTATGACCCAACCTTGTAAAATGTAAAAATGCACTGGCACAGATTGCCAAGGACTGTCAATATAATCTGGAGCCCAACCCCGCTTCAGGAAAGACATCTATTGGCCCTGACCTGATGCTTCATCAATTTGGCAGCTGTATGCTGCCCATTAACTGATGCCTAGATCTCAAAGAGATGCCCTGCTAAATCACTGATGATCTTCTCCTCTGCGGTCCTTGCCTATGTGCATCAATGATTGAGACACATACATGAGCACAAAGAAGGCCTCACCAGACACCAGGGGTTGGCTGTCCAAAAACCATCCATCTACAAGTGCAAGAGAGATGAGTGGTGATGATGCATCGCAAGCACACTCCCTCCCAGCATCCTAGCAGCATCTTTCTCTCAGCTTTCATCACCTCTGAGGGACCCACCCACTGTCTCCTTTCCTGGTACCCAATAGCTTTCACCCAGGGTGATGTATGGCCGGGCTCATCACCAAGCTAGGTTGCCTTAGAGCTGAAAAAAAGGTGTCCTTGAGATACACTCATGATCCTCTGACCCTTCCCAATGTTGAGGTTCAGCATTTTGTTGGCCTGCCTGGTACCACACCCAGCGGGCTCAACTCAAACCTGCATTTACTTAGAGGCTGCCCTTGGGCATATGGATTTACACCCTGAATGTCATAGCCTAGATCATTTCCCCTTGGACAAGGAGCTATTGACGAAGAATTTCCAGAAATCAAGAACTGAAGACAACCACATTATTCGGTACTAACAAGCTCTCATGCTAAACCAGGACACAAACTGAAACGACAGTCAGAGATCAGAGGTCTCATGTAAAAGGGACCTACCAAACTGAGATGAGGGGTTGTTTGTTTGCTGTTGTATGATTTCCGGTTCGAAAGTAATATACTTCCTGTGGGAAGGTCTACCCTACATAGATTAGACAACAATTTGCGTGCAGTGGAAATACATACCAATCGGGCATTAGAGGTCAAATGTAATGGGTCTGCGAAACAGATGTTACCCTTTCAGAGGACAAAGCTATCTGTATCCGCAGAAGAAGTGAACTACTACAATTTGCATTTTTTTGTAACCCAAAGGCCAACTGAAAAGTGCACATGTAGGGCGCAGGAACTGGCAAGATGCATACTTGATCGCAATACTCCATGTGAATATGGTTGATAAGAAGGAACAATTTGATGAGCAGGTTGCCATTATATCTGGGATTGTTCTCATTGTTGTTGCATATTCGGGTACTGTCTGTTGTGCAATATTTCTTTTGGAAGCCTGTTTTAAATATTACAATATTCAGCAGCAAGCTGGTAACTGAGCCAGAGATCCAGTATTATTCGATTTTTCGCAAGTGCATGTAAAACTCCTGTGCACCTCTGAATGTCACAGTAATCAACGAAAACCGCATGTAACAATGAGATGTTCTCTCCTATGAGTGATTACAATTGCTTAGCACACACCATATATCCAAACCAATGAAAACAACTCAAGCCACCCCCTTTGCAGAAAGTGCATACACCGCAGGAGACTGCCATACTTACAGCCTCCGTCACCAACCTCCAGCCTACCTTACCACACTTTGTGATGGCGCTCTGCTCCCATACCATCACTTCCTGTCAGCAAGGCCGGACAAAGACAAATATTTCAGATAAATGGATTGCCCCCCTACCATCCGAAATAACTAGTACACATTCAAATGGCAAATGAGTACTAAGCAACCACCACTAAAATAATATATATTTTTATGTTTCACAATTCTTTATAGGAAGATCAACACAAAACTGTGTATAGGGAAAGGGGGGACGGGGAATATAAGGTACCATATTCCAAATAGTAATAATATACGAAAAAACAGTGCAAGATGAAACAGAGCACTAGGTACCATAGCATGTGGTGTTACCACGAGGCAGGGTCCCTTGAAGGAAAAAGAAGACAATATCATGGAGGACATGTTGGTCCCCATCTGTACACAGAATGGTCAGCAAGATGAAGTGGGCCCAAAAAAATTGAACATGCCAAAAAAAATGAATATAGGAAACCAAACAGGGAGTCAATACTCGCATCCACATGCTCGGTGGGAGGGGAAGAGAGAGGGGGAAAGGGGAGAGAATAGGGAGAGACTGGGGAAGAGAGGAAAAAGATGACAGACAAAGAAGGAGATGGGGAAAAGGCTGGAGTAGGAGGGGAAAGTGGGGAATTAGGCTAGCACCCTCAAGAATCATGACCAGATGGGGTCCCAAGGGCAGTGTCAGTGTGATATAACATCTGGTCATCCTTTTGGGGATAGGGCACACTCAACTAAGAGCTAGTAGGCTTTGTCCCAGGGGAAAGGTGCCCAGATGATGAGGAAGGTCTCTGTCTTTTTTTGCAGGTTATAAAAGACCCACTGGTAACAGGCTGTCTGGTACAGCATCAAGAGCCATTCATCATGGGAGTGGAGCGGGGGAGCCATAGTGGCGGAGAATGCAGATCTTTGCTGGGGTGAGCGCTGTATGCAATAGATGGCCCTGAAGATGGGAGAGGTCTGGGGAGTCCCCGAGGTCATGTAGAAGGATCAAGTGGCAAGACAGGGGGGTTGTGACTCAGTTTAGTGCCAACTGCCTCCCAAAGAGGTCATTCCGAGGAGCAATCACAGAGGGCGTGCATCAGGTCACCGTGGTTATGGGAGCTGTGCCAACAATTTGCATGCGGTAACAGGCCTAGCTGCCCACAGTTTTGCCGGAATCCAGTGCCAGTCATGCAGTGACTTAAAGAGACAGAACTTCAGTCATGCTTCCCAGACCCTATGATCCAAAGCCTCCAGAAGGTCTGCCCAATCCTCCATTTCATATTCTGTTTGAAGTCTGGTTTACCATGTGATATGGAGGCTTTTAAGAAGGGGCAGGGAGAAAAGCTGATGGCTTGGGAGGCTATAAAAGCCAGACATCAACCCGCAGAAGCGATCCTGCGTCCTGAGGTAGGAGACTATAGGAGAGGGTTGGAGGTCCTAGGTGATGATTGAGGGAATGCCATAGCTGCAAATACTCAGTAGAAAAAGAGTGATGGCCGCTGCACTCCAAAGTGGACTCTGAATTAAACCGGTTAATTAATGTTCGCGTTCTTAGGGTGCTGGGAATGGTCACCTCCTAGTCCTAGAGGTGCTCTAGAGGGGCGCGCTGCATCGCATTTTGCGATGCAGGGCGTGCTACGAAATTTGTTTTATTTATTAAACTGTTTACTTACCTCCAATTATCCATATTCCGGTTTTTAGCACCTCCCATCCTGCCCCTCCCCCGCCCTGCCTTTCTGCCCCACTGGAACTCCCTCCATGGGCCGTGGCTGCCCACAAGATCAATAAGCCATGAGCTTGTTGCTAGCTAACTCGGATGGGAGGCCGCTCAGACAAAAGATTATATGCTTCAGTCCACGGAGCCCAACAATTAGAGGAACGATTAGGGGCAGCATGCCGAGGACATAGGTGTATCGTGGCAGTGTCACCATTCTAACTGCCTTCATCCTGTCCCATAATGAGAGCCCGAGGTGGGCCCATTTCTCAAAGTCCAGCTACATGCACGCCAGCAGAGTAGTGAGGTTATCCGCCACTATGCGGTCTAGCCCTCAGTTTATGTAGACCTACTGAGACTTAAGGCACAAGGACTTCCATTGGAAGGGATATGCGGATACCTCCACACTGGTTGTCACCCATGACATTGGTAGCGCCTAACATTTGTCCCAGTTAAGCCGGGTATCCCCAGAGCATCGCAAAGCCACAGAGGATGTCCAGGAGGGTCAGAAGGGAAAAAGGCCATTTGAGAAGGTGAGCAAGATGTTGTTGGTGTAAAGGTAGATGGTGGATGTCACACCAGAATGGGAATACAGGTGACGTGTGGGGATTAGCAACGAGAGAGTGTGAGGGGTTCCAGGATTAGGAAAAACAGCAGTGGGCAGCCCTGCAGTGTTCCCTGCAGAGCTTGGAGTGGATCCGACAGAAATCCCCCACAGTTAGGGGCCGATTATGATCGCGGACGGATCACTAAGGAGGAGGGAACGTCCGCATGGGCTGCGGCGTTCCTGTGCGATTAGGATGTGACCGCCACCCTGGCGGTCACATCCTCTATTTCCAACATTGCGGCGGGTGCGGCTTCCAGCTGCACCCGCAGCAATGTCAAAAATGCAGGTGTTGCATTTGTATGCAGAAAGAGGCAGGCACCGCGCGGTGCCTGCCGCTTTCCGCATACAAATGCAGGGGGGTACCATAGGTACCCCCCATGTGCACCCCCCCTTCACCTAGCCCCCGCAGTGAAGTTACACATGCTTTTCCACGGCGGAAAAGCCGCCGCGGAAAAGCATGTTTCACATCCCATCCTAATCTGGCTGACGGTGTCTGAGAGACACCGTCACCATATTAGAGCTTTTCCGCCGCGGTTGTAAGACAACCGCGGCGGAAAAGCAGCGGACGGAAACCAGGACCCACCAGCCATCCTAATGTGGCGGTGGGTCTTTGGTGGGTCCGCAGCGGATTTTCCCCATCCTCCGGGCCGGCGGCGGCTTCCGCCGGCCCAGAGGATGCGGAAAATCCGCTATCCTAATAAGCCCCTTAATTTGGTCAGTAAGTAAGTCATAGAGCCATCAAACTTTGGCTATGAAGTAAAAATAATATTTACATAAAAAATAAATATTTTAAATAAACTATTAATTTCAAACATAATGGAAGCACCTTCTGTGGAGAACAAAGATAATGTGGATGGTTAAACATCCTTGCTTCCACCTCTTTCCTTAATGGGGAGCAATGCCCTTGTGAGGAAGGTCCACTTTCCATTGGAAAGAATGGAATGCTCGACAACACTGAAGTCAGCTGCTGAGCCAACGAGATGACATGACTCTGAGATGCTAAGAGACATGTTGATTCACAGAAGTGGCCTAATGTGCTCTTGCACTCTACCCCCTGTGAATGGCTGATCAGCGGCAATCTTTCCCTCTCTTGTCCTTTTTGCTTGGCCCCTTGATTTAATTCCATCTGCAACAGGGCAAGGTGGGCAGGAGATGAGAGATAATTGAGTGTGTGTGCTCTGGCAGATCAAGGTGTTGGTTTTGGGTTGGGAGAAGGGGTGGCGTTTGGTGGGACTTGAGGATGCCAGTTTCCAGGAAGTAAAGTCAGAGAGTGAGTCGACAGTCTAGTGTGAAATAAGATGAAAGATACTACAGACTGCATGGGTGAGCCACAGTGACACTTGATAGAACAAGATGGGAGGTGCCAGCTAGCTTTGGAGAAGTCTGCATGAGGAGCTGCAGACTTTAGAGGTCAAAAGCAGGTCCCAGTGGTATATAACAGGGTCCCTACCGAAGGTCAACGGTTCCAAAAGGCATTTTAAAAGTGCCCTTGATTACTTTTAATAACCAACACCTGAGTAATTTTGGGGCTCTAGTGTGTAAATTGAGTGGTTAGTCCTAACCATTCCTGAATGGATATTAGCCTGCAATGCTTTACTTGAGGTATCAGGGAAAAAATGATAACATGGACACCAACAAAGAGCAGACTTTTAAGCACTCTCTATGAAAGACTGTTGGCCCAAATCACAAAGGGACTTACAACATATAACGTTACTAGTGCAGAGTTTCCACACTCAAGGCAGAGTCTGCGGACTTGGGGCAGAGTCTCCACACTTGTGGCGAAATCTCTGCACTTGTGGTAGAATCTCTGCACTGAGCGCTGCAGTGCAGAGATTCCACACCGAGTAGGAAGATTGTGCCATGAATGCAAAGATGGAGCACTTGTAACTTTATGAGTCATAAGTCCCTTTGTGAATCAGGCCCTGTGATTCCATTGACTGCTCTTTCATTGAAGGTGCCTTGTGGATATAGGGTATGATAACCCATTTTACAGAAGTAGTTCCATGGGCCACAGGGGGACTCAAATGCTACCTAAAGACAGATGCCTTTGGCTGACCTCAAGCCAGAATATCATATTATTATCTTTACTCCACTCTACCACCCTCGGGAACTCTTGATATTCTAAACCGTGGAAACACGTTGAATTTAACAAAAGCGTTATGAGTTTAAGACAACGAAACTGAGGAGGGCTATTTTAGGAAGACAAAAAGGAGGTTTTTCACTTCCATGCTCCTGTTACTAATGTCAAGTGCAGCCTGCATTTTTTAAAGAACTTGTACGGCTATTAAATGCATTATCATGTTTATAGGCTGCAATGGAGATGCAAACATGTTTGCAATGGACAGCCATTCCTCATATTTATCTGACAATAAAATTGTCACTTAAAACAAACATGCTCAAAACAGGCGCTTTTAGTCATGGAAAACAGATCTTTTATAAATATTCCAACTAAGCTTAGCTGGAATCACATAAAAGTTGCACCACTCCTTAATGTCAGGTTAAAACTTACTTTAAAATCTTCTTCTACATTTCTATGTCTGATGCTATCAAATGTATTTGTTTTTTACGACTTCCCACAATCAAAAGACAGCATCAAAGCACCAGTAAAAAACAAAACATATTCCAAAACGTAGAAAAGCCTTGGATGGAAATCTATTTTCAGCTACGATTGTACCAAGTATATATATTTGAAATGATAAATCAGTGATATAAGGCATAAGAGTGCAAAGAATCTTAAAACAATCTACCTAATCTCAATGTGATTTATGGTCTTTCAGACGTGAATCAATATAAATGCATGCATTATTTTTAAATGTAAGATCATGTATAGCTTCAAGCATGCACTACTGCTTTCAGTGACGGGCCAAAAAATAGTAAATATGAATGCGCAGTTTACATTTGAACAGGTATTTAGTATGCAATATATGTATATATACACCTACATATATAATATTTTTTGGGGGATTATTTTTTACCTCGGCCTTGACTAGAAAATAGGGTTGTTATGGCATCTCTTCTTACGATGAAGCAATACCATTGTACACTGTGTAGGCTAATTAGTCCACCAATTATTTTTGAGTCTTGCTCCCCAAGTTTCCAGATTCAAGGTTGGGCAGATTGAGTGTCCAGCGCTTGTTTGCTGGTGGTATACAAAATTAATAAATTTGTGGTTCAGGGAGATGGGGATGTGATCATTCTCTGGTCTCTACCTTTGGTAATCAGGTGCCTGGACCAGGGCATCTGGCTTTGATGTTAATGACATGGCTTAGCATGAACCCCCCTTCAATGTTTTCTACTGAAATCGGTTGAAGCTGTTATGTTTCACTTTGATAAAGGAAGAACATTATGAACTTCTTAATGTTATAATGTATGAGATCATCTCATTTTGGGAGAAAACAACAATAGCATTTATAAAGTACTATTAGGTCAATTAAACTCTTTACATGGGTGAAAGCCTGATGTATAAAAAACAATTGTGTAACTTAACATATTAATTAACAAAGTACGTGGCAAATCTCCTAACACTGTTTCACTCTTTTTTGCAATTAAAACATATGACATTTTTCAACCTGAAGCTTCTTTTTTTATCCCATAATCCCATTTTTTCCACATTTTCCTTCCAAGCTTTCTTTAAAACAAATCTCACAAAGTTGATGAAGTATCATGACATTTGTGTTATTTATCTATAATTTCCTAAAGTTTACAGAAGTAGTGCCAAGCAATTCAGAATATCCTGATAATAGTTCACTGACTGAAGGATGGAAACAGGATCATAGATTTCTGGAAAAGACAAAGGGTCTGATTCACAAAGGTAAATGTACACTTTTTTTAATGTTTACTATGTTTTTGCTATTCACAAACTACGAGTTAATAGTAAGTTTACACCTTCTAAAACTGCACAGTTGGTGCAGAGTACTCCCACCTATCAATATAGGCCTGTCCCATCTTTTTGTGTGCAAAGTTCTCTGTCCTGACCGCGGAGTCTCCACAGTTGTAAATATACTATTAACTTGTAGCTTGTGAATACCAAAACAAGAGTATACTTGTACAGAAGTGTATGATTACCTTTTTGAAGTCCAAAGAGTGGTTAGAGAGGAAGCAACAAGGTCTCTGTGCAGACACATTTAGCTTCAATCATTTTCTGCAAATAAAACCTGTTTGCCAAATGGACAGTTACAATAAAATCTGTTATTTCTTGCCATCAACATCCTCATCATTAAACCCTGCAAACTGGCGTTCTCCTTGTCAGGGCATCTCACGATATGGCTCTCCCCATGCAAGCCAGACCACTGCTTTCCACCAGGAACGATTTTAGAGTTATAGACGTTTTTGTTAAATATTGAAGACTGGTCATTGCCTCGTATCGACGCTATAAAGGATATATATGTTTTTGTTTTACATAGCATGAACTAACCCGAAGGTATCAGAGCGCTTTACATGAGCACCATTTGCGTTACAGACAGACAGCAAGGCCAAGGGGACATTAAGTGTTTGCCCAGAAGCACAGGATGCTGTGGGGTATATTCACAAGAATGTGTGATACTACCGCATGAGTAGATTAGCGCAACTTTCAACATTGCAGCCTATCGCGGGAAAATAAAACCGTGTCAACGTGGAATTCACAAAAAGGCGGTGGCATGTGATAGGCACCAGATAATGCGGCAAATGTCCGAGTGAAAATCAAAGCTATGCAGCAAAAATGCGATACGTGAATGCAAAAAAACAGGCGATGACGCAAATTGCGGGACAAAAATCAGAGAAAACCTGCCACAGGCCTGCAAATGCCTTGCGTCATGCGGGAAACTGCACTATAAAAGAAAGAAAAAAAAACATGAACCAATTCTAACTGCGTAGCACCATGGACGCAACCGGACCGAGTGTAGAGGACAAGTCAAACCCCACAAGCCCCATGGAGGGCCAGCATGGAACCCCGTGTTCAGGGAAGAGGAAGAGGAAGAGGAAGACGGGGTTCAGTCCGCAGGAAGAACGGATCCTCATCACGGAGGTCATAGGACACCATCAACAACTGTTTGGCACCTCAACTGCGGCACTGGCAACCCAAATGGAAATATGGCAGAGCATTGTCACCAACGTCAATGCAGTTGGAGTGTTGAGCAGGTCACTGGCGGAGGTCAAGAGGCGCTGGCATGAAGTGCACAGCCAAACCAAGGATAAGCTCTCTGCCAACAGGAAGGCAGCAAGCGTGACCGGAGGTGGGAGCCCTGCGACACAGAAGTAGCTGGATGACCTGGAGGAAATGGTGGCCACAGTCAACAGTGTGGAGACTGTGGAAGGAATTGGGGGCCTGGACACAGCACGATATGACCTAACCCAACATCAACAGGGTGAGTAACGACTAGGGACGGGGGAACGTGGGGAGATGGGCAGAATGGCACACATGCAGTAGAATGTGTAGCACATTGCACACCCACAATGATCGTGGCACATGCCGCTGATAGTCCTGGCACGCTGCAGCACACATAGAAACTCCACACAATTGATCAAAGGGGCCCCCCTCCATATCACCAATACAACAACTGACCCATGCACATGTGCTGAACCCAGGAAAGCAGCAGCTCTGTGACCCACACTGACTATGCAAGTAATACTGCATGGCAGCAGCCCAAAAACATGAGATGGCCCACGGATCGACATGGAGGTAGCCCAGTCCGGATCACATCCATAAAGGAGCACGTCATACTCTGACATGTCCATATGCACACACAACCCATGCTGTACAATACACGCAGCAGACGATCAATGCACCAGGCCACAAAATCTGTCCCAGAGCACATATGACCCAAGTCAAAAAAACAAATCTGGGTACGAAAAGCACACAAGTCAAAGGCAAACCACCTCAAAGGGAGAAGGGCACACGAAATCTGAACTGCAGGGGCAACTCCCCCACAATGCAGCACACACACATAGTAATCACACAACATCAGCAATGAGGGCAATGTGGTACAAATTGGAACACCAACAGCATAGCCCACGGCTCACAACAGGTCCTGCACGTGCATAGTAACTGTCCATTTACATCTGGCATTGCCTGATGCAGTGTGATGAAAATGCACGGGTACTACCACGCATCCGTCATGTAGTCGAAAAACACACTGACTGCCATCAAATAGCCAGCTCCGCCAAACTGTGACATTGAACATTAGCATGCAGTCTGAATGTAAACATCTGCAAAAATCCGAAATACATGTGTAACTCTGTTAACCTGCATCTCACCTTTCACATTGCAGAGGGACAAACAACACCTCATGCAGGGCACACCACACTTCACTTCAATGATGACGGAAAGGACAACCTGCACATATGTCAAGACACCCTCCAAAGGATAATGGGCAGCCTCCGCACTCCATCCCCAGAAGCAGGGCTGGCCAGCCACCCGAGGTGAGCCTACCACCTGCACAGACCACACAGCAGGAAACACACACCACCACGGCTGTCTCCCAGCACCCCCGACCAATACATGGAGTTCCAACATCATGTGTGGAATTGCCAGCTGGATTTGACTGAATACCTGCCTGTGCGTTTTGAAATTGTGGCAGCCATACGTGGGTGTCTGAGTCCAATCAGGGACCATTTACAGTCCCAATGGGACAACCCCTGCAAGCACCATGCTCAGCCACAGACCTCGGCTGGCCTCGCTGGGGCCATGAATTTACTACAAGAACTGTCTGCTCAGACAGGCACCAACGATCACAGCACAGAGTTGGCACAGATGCGGAAGCCAATGGAGACCATGGAGCAGATGCAGGCTGGAAGTATGTCTGCCATGGCTGGACATCAGCAAGTAGTAACTGGGAAATGCAAGGCCCTGCAGTGCTTCATCTTGCCATTGCTGCCACTGAGCCGCTCCCAGATGACTGCATCGGGAACATCGATACACACAGATCCGACCCCTGAAGTGTCCGTGGCACACAGTGATGCTGCTGGTGGAGAACCACCAGTATACTGGATGCACAGCTACAAATACTGTATATACATGTTACAAGCTTAATAGCTTTGTCATCTCTAGAATTCTCAAGCGGTGCTTGACTGTCGTCACAGCTCTTTATGGCCCCTGAAGAAGGGATTATGTCAATCCCGAAATGCATTGGGCATGCCTGGGCAACCTTGGAATTTATCTAATCACTTAAAAGATACTGATGTTCATTATTATGTCTTACATTTTTGTTACGTGTAACTGATGAAAAATTAACAGTCAGGCAGTTTTTTGGTTTAAATCATTGTGAAACATCTGATTCTTGAAGAGTATATTTCAGATAAAAACAATGTTTAAATTAAATGAATAAATTGTGTTCTTTTTCTTGCATTATAAGGTGAAATGTATATACAGTATTTGTAGCTGTGCATCCAGTATACTGGTGGTTCTCCACAAGAAGAATTTTATAGTTATCAAGGTTGGCTACCTAATCACTGGGTTGCCCGCATTCCTTTGGGAAATGTACTAATACGAGATTACTGTGCAAAAGTTATAGGTGTACGCAGACCTACACGTTTTTCACACACAGTGATGCTGCCCCATCACCCTCACAGTCTGTTGTGTCAGTGGCACACAGTGATGCAGCCATCACCCCGCCACACACACCGGACACACCAGAGCCATTACCTGTATCCGGGGATTAGAACGGGGATGAGAAATACTGTATGAGGAAGGAGGCAGTACCATCCATCACCACCATATGCCCTGTCCCTGCCTGGTGATGACCTATGCATCATGCCCTGGGAAACACCTACTACTGACCCCCGGAACACTCAGCGACATGTACCCAGACCCTGACACGGACTCCAATTTCATCACTGCTGGCCAATTATACACCAATCCTGCTACGGACTGCACCCTCCCACTTCCTAATCACTTCTCAAACCCCAAAGGACTGTGGTTTGCCTACCACTGGTTTCCATGTGATGTGGGCTTGGATAGCCATGTACAGCTCCAGCTCTGTCAATCACCTGTATATTAATGAAATATTCAGACTCACACAGATGTGTCATTACTATGTACAGTGACGTATGGATGAATGGCTGGATGTAGGGACAATGATTGCACAAGAAGGTAGACCATGGTAGCTGACATCTATGCGCATGTGTATCCCTGAGACACATGGCAAATTGGATGACTGTGAAGGTGAGTACCAGCTGTGGCCCCATTGCACATCAACAACAATCTCATGAACCACCAACGCAGTCACACGTCCATGTGTTGAATAGGGCTATGTGTAGGAGTGACCAAATCGATAGCAGGCCAGGAGTGGTGTCCTACTTCACATGTGACAACAGAACTTCACGATGCATACCTACTTACACACATATGTGTGGACACATTCTGTTATCATACATGACATTGCTCCACATTGTCGGAGGTTGGAAACCATACTCACATTGCTGAAGTCACTTTCAGTGCACATGTCGACCAGCACCTATTCCAAAACAATGTCTGGCTCACAGAGGTAGAGCTTGCAAAAGGGACCCACCACCATTGCACATGCGTCTGTCAGTTCCACCCTGTGTAGGGATGATGCTCATTGTGGCACATGAGTGGACAATCAAATCAACACACCTCAAAGTTAGACACCAGTGGTGTGGTATATACTTTATTGGGATGTGTGTGTCAGTGTGGACGAGGCAATGGTCCCAACAGGCAGGGAAATGCTTAAGACACATACACGCAGCATGGGTTTATGTCGAGCTTCAGGGAATGGTGGTGCAAAAATGTACAACAATCATCACAGATGACAACGGTCTCAGCCCACCTTGCTTTGCTGGATGAGTAATTTGTAGTGTGGCGTATGCCCATTGCCCCATGTGAGGGGGCACGAGTCACTGCCCATAGGATCTGCATAGTGCTCTGCCATCGGAGTGCTCTGATTGTCTTCTCTGCTGACAGTGTTCAGGTGAAAGGGTCCGACAGGTACATGTGTCGTGCTACATTGCCATGTGTGTACTCTCCCCCAGCAGGGTGTCCCAATTGGCAACGTTGCCAAATGACACTGTGTTGTCCAACCATGGAACTGCATTACCTTTCACTAGTGTGTGTACACACGCATTGTGCAACGCACATGCATCCAGAGTCCGGATGGCAGAATTTGTCATCTGTTGTGGTGGGATATGTGAGCAATCCCCACGATGCAACAAGTTGTTGGGACATGTGCTATGGGTAACAATCAGATGTGGCTGCAGGGACGTAGTTACTCGTCCATGAATGCGAGCGCAGCTTCATGAGCAATGTGTTCCAAAAGTACATTGTTGTCCTGTTCAAGGAACACCAGGCTGAGCCAATCCATTAACTTGTCCAGGCAGGTGTGCTCAGCCCATGCCGTTTCAACATTCCGCAATACAACCCAATAGTGGAGCACCTCCATGTGGCCCATGCACCCGAGGAATTGTGCAAGCTCCCAAGCACAGCTGCCAAAACATACGCAGTATGTCAAGGCATCCCATGCACGGCTGTCTTGGTTACACTCCTGTTCGGGTTCCAACAGGGGGCGCACACACAAGTCATTGTCCAATTCATCTACGTTTGTGTTGGATAGGCAGACATCCATGGGACACTAGAATGAGCATGTTCGGCAGTGGAACCAGGGCTGGACGCAGGTGACGTAGGCAATGCGGAAGCTGAGCCGATAACTGATACTGCCAGTGGCACTGCACCCAGTAAATGCAGCATATGTGCACGGTAGTGTTCCACGTGTTGGGGGTTGTGAATGTGCCCGGTATGGCCTGCCATTGCCTTGGTGCATCTCGTGGAACCGGCACTCTTCTCAACTGTGGTGTGGAGGATATGCCACAGCTCTGGGCAAGGATTTGAATGTGTGTACAACGTTGGGGTGAATGGGTTGCTTTTTCCGTGAGTGTCAAGGGCATCCCATGCGGGGGTACCTCCGACAGGGGCTTCCGTGTGTGGGCTTTGGATGAGTCAGATAGTTTATTTGCTGCAATGCGTGGTGTGGGAGTCGTCCACATCTGCCATGACATCTCTCTCAAGGTGTTCCAGGTACATTCTGGACCAAGGTCAGAGGTGCAGGTGTCCTCCCGCCTTCTGCATTGGGGGAATGGAGCGTTCATCCCTGATGTTTGTCTGACTTCTACTTGTGTTTTCGGAATGTGATGTGGCTTTGGCACTGAGATTGGGACACAGCCTTGGGCTCATGGCGTATGGCTGGTGATGCACACACACATGTTGGCATGAGGAGCCAGGTGCCGTGCAAGGCCTTGCGCTGCTTGTGCACTTTCACTCCGTCTCTCTCCCTTGCTCTCTCCCTCTCTTTCCTTTATTGGGCGCATGGCACACCTTTTTCTCTTGGATTTAGTGATCCAGGCTGTGTCCTACGAATTGTCCAGTGCGGAGCAGCTAGGTCTCATCCAAATCGTTGTTTTGGCATTTGTTTGTATGGTGTTTTGCGTTAGTGATTGCATTGCTGTGTGACTGGATCTCCATTTCCTGGCCACGCATTTATGTTGATATTCCTGCTTGTGCGACACCAGGCAGAATATTTGTTTTGGGATTCGTGGTGTTGGTGTGCAGTTTCTTGGTCCGGGGTTGGGGGTGGACCCGGGGGTATTGCGGGCCTGGGTGTGGTGTTGGTGGGTGTTGTGGCCCTCTTGGGTGTCCATGCTGCATGTTCAGTAGCTCCATGGCATCTGTTTGTCTTCAGGTGTGGCTATGGGCTGTGCCTCCCTTTTGTGGTGCAGGCTGTGGTCCGACTTTGCACCAGGTCAGAGCAGGTGTAAAATTCCTGCTGCTAACGTGCCTTATTGCGTGTTTGGTGTCTTATCGCCGATCTGTCTGGTCAGTGTGAATGTTTAGGTGTGGTGTTGTCACAGGTTTTGGCACGGGAACGCCTACTCTGCATCTCATTAGCGATAGTTGCGGGGCTCCTCTGTGGCGATGTTTTTTGCAGCTGCTATCGCAGGTAAACTGGTGCTGTGGGCTGTTATCACCAACTTTTGAATGGTGGGGTAAATTTATCACGACTTTGGCTGCGATAAAGTGCTGTTAATTCAGTGATAGCTCCTTGAGAATATGCCCCTGAGTGTCCCTGACGAGACTCAATCCTGGTTCTCCGTCTTCAACCGGTCTGTCTATAAACATTGCACTTCGCTTTGTTGACCAAGAACCCAGACCTCAAAAGCACAAATCGATTATCTGTTTGTCAGCCCTACACGCACCCTCGCCTTTTCCTCACCCTTTATTGTACCAAGGAGGTAGCACTGCGATGCTACCATACAGTGATTTGCAGCACTTTACAATAACCCAAAACGTTAAATATATAGAAATGCAAAGTGCGAGGTTTATTTTTGAATTCGAATAAGGTCCCTTTGACAATTGAGTACCAAGGCAATCTTTGAATTTAGTACCGGGCGCGCACCCCATTTCCGATTCCAGGCACAGCCTTGCCCCATGCCCTGTTAAGCACTATATTTTCATAAAACCTTGACACCAAACGCCTCTCACTTTAAATCTCGGAAATCCAATTCGCGGCTCGGTACACTTGCTGTAGGAAGGACACATTTATGAATCTGACAGACATGAAATTGTATGTCAGCATCTTCATGGTAAATGACATCTCTGGAAACAAGGCGCCGGCAGAATGAACCCTGTCCCAAATTCGGAAAAATAATTTCTGACTTTAAGCATTACTGACTTGTCAAGAAGGAGAGACAATCTTTACTTACCTGGTGCAGAAATATGTCACTAAGGATATTATTATCACAGCCTGTCATTTCCAACTTGACGCCGAAAAACCTTGTTTTCTCAGCTAAGAATGATAAAGGACTCGGGAAAAGTCCAGAGATGCTCTGAAAATCATTATAAGCAGAACGTTCCCAAAAATAAACTATGTTTTCCCTTACGCTAAATGCTTAGTTTTTGCCGCATGTCTCAATAAAAACACTTTCCTTTTCTTCCTTTTGCATCTTTTGGAAAGCATGCGTAAACTCCCTCAATCGCTTTATACAGTAAATTACATCTGTGGGGGGAGGGGGAGGAGAAGAGGGGGGGGCATATGTCCATATGTCCATGCCATAGTTTTCTCTGCACCTTTGGTGCTCTGAGACATCTGTCCTGGATTCATCCGGCGCCATTTCAGGTTTGGAAGTTGAAGGCAGATACAAAATGAAGGACAACTTAAAACATGCAAGTCAAAATGTTAAACCTAAAACAGATGGAAATAATGTTAGTGTGTCAAATCTGTCAAAAGGTAAAACATTATTGGCAGACTTAATGCTAATTTGATTGCAAAAAATATATGACTACACGAACGGTTAGCCTTGAGAACTTCCTTACTCAGTTCTCTATGACCTAGGGTGACCAACTGGCATGGGTGCAAATTCAGGACGGTGAGAGTAAAAATTCAGGACAAAAGGTCAAAATTCAGGACGAAAGGTACGTTTTACAGACGCATCAGAAGAGGCTGTGCAATAGTATATAAGTAAGTAAATAGAGAACCACTTAAGTACAAGTGAAAAGAAGTTTATATTAGGTTGAGACAATTGTGCACTTCAAGGTTTTTCAATATGCGCGCATCTTCGAGCAAATGTGGAGGTCTTTTTGTGGTAACAAAACCCCCCACACCTTTCCAGCCTCCCAGGGAAACACGCATTGCCCAGTCCGGCCAGTCTGGCCCTGCTACCACCCTCCAATGTTGAACCTCCTCCTCTTCTCGTAGACCCTCTCTCATGTGTATTTAATTTCTTTATGGTGCTACTCATCCCAAGTAAGTAGAGCAGGGTGTCGGAGTACGTTACATCACACACATATTATATAGAGACAATGACTCATATAAATGTGAAAGTTAATGTACAGGAAATGTACTTAAGATAATGGGGGTTGCAAGGTGTAATCATTCTTTCATCCATCATTCAGTCTTTCACCATTCATTCTGTCCTTCCATCTGTATACCCATCCGTATCAATATTCAACCATTTGCAAACCCATCCTTTATCTATCCTTCCATCCATCCATCATTCCACTCATACATCCCTCCATCCACCGTTTCACTCATCCATCCCTCCATTCATTCTTTCACCTTATCCATCTGTACACTCATCCATCCACTCTTCCACTCATCCATCCTTTCACTCATCCATCCAGCCACCTACCCTTTCACGCATCCAGCCATCCTTTCACATACTCATTCATCCACCCAGTCACTCATCCTTCCACCCAGCCACCCTTTCAGTCATCTATCCATCTATCCATCCTCCCTTTCTCTCTCCATCCCATTTAGCTATCCACCCTTCCATCCGCCCATCCATCTACTCATCCATTCGTGAATCCATCCATTGACCCTATCACTCATCCATCCTTTCACTCATCAAGCCATCCTTACACTCATCCATCCACCCTTTCACTCCTTCACTCATCTATCTATCTATCTATCCTTTCTCTCATCCATCCATCCTTTCTCACATCCACCCTCCTTCACTCATCTATCCACCTTTCTGTCCATCCACCCTCCCTTTCATTCACTCATCAAGCCTTACATCCACCCTTTCACTCATCCATCCATTCATTCTCCCTTTCACTTATCAATTCATCAATCCATCCATCAGTTCACTCATCCATCCACCCATTTACTCGCCTGTCATCCACCCTTTCACTCATCCATCCATCCTTTTACTCATTCATCCATCCTTTCACTTGTCTATCTACCCTTCCACCCATACAGCCATCTATTGACCTTTTCTCTCATTCATCCTTATACTCAATAATCCGTCCATCCTTTCTCTCATCATCCATCCATTCACCATTTCATTCATCCATTCACCCTTTCACTAATCTATCCACCCAACCCTTCACTTACACACCTTTTCACACCACTAATTGTGAGCTGAGCCTTTGCTGAGTTGCAGACAGAAGAGGCCCATCAAGGACTTCACTCCTGCTGTGTTTCCTAAAGCAAGGGGTGGGTCGGGGGAGGGCTCACTATGCCCCTGTACATAGACAATCTGAAAAAGTGGAAGCCATGAGTCATGCATGATGCCACTGTGCCATGGTGTTGATTCCAGGGCTTTAAGTGGGATAAAAAAAACTGGGGGATCTCTCTAAAGGAGGAGTTCGATGTAATTAAGGGCATGGCTTAAAACACCCAAGCAAAAAATCTGTGCTTAGCATAGTGTGCCGCCCGACTGGTAATTTATTGCTTTTATCATTGCATCCAGATATATAACACAACACATAATGTTACACCTACAAGCCAGAACTATTGGCTTTGTCAACGGTTGCTGGTTGCATAAAATAAAAAAAGCAGCAACCACAGCTTTGTTGAATATAACATTGAAAATGCGTCAGTTTTAAAATGATGAGAGAGTGAAAGACCCATAGCCCATTTAAAAAAAAACTTGCTTCACCACCTTTTGATGAACTGGATTCTCACCTAGCAGCATGGTGTTTTTGTTCATTTCTTCCACCTGACTAAATGTCCTGCCCTAGACTGAGGCAGGAGGAGGCCACCACATGCAGTAAGAGCAACGACTGGCCCATTGTTATTTTGTATGTGGCAATCAGCCGCAGACAGAATGACAAAGGGTGGGGTGGGGTGGGCTGCTCCTGTGTTTAGATGAGTGCGAGGTGGCTCCAACAGGGAGCTGAGGCTTCTGGCAGGGGAGCAGTGATGTTTCCCAATGCCCAAAATTATGGAAAAATGGCGTCCTTAAAAGGGATCGTCATGGACAACTGACGTGAGATCCAAATTACGGATGGTCCGTGCAATTTACTGATGGTTAGTCACCCTACTACTGCCCGATATGTAAGTCACAAGGATCAGCAGACAAGCTGGTGACTTAAGTAACAAATTGACACAAAAAATTCTCAATCCCGTAAATTTAGCACCTTAAGATCGATTGCACTAGGACTTTATAAATGTAATTATGCACTGATTGTCAGATTGGACATAAGATGCCAGCCTTTCTTGATGTCTTTTGACACACTTATGTATGCAGGAATTGGTTGTTTCATTGATGTAAACTGTATTATGCAATTGAGGTGTTCTTGTTTGCAATCCAATCAAGCATGCAAGATAAAAATAAAAACATTGACACAAAATAATAAACTGTTAATAATAACAGTGTGTGTAATTAGTTGGGTGCATTGTTGCAAATACCCTGAATTATTGTGCAACCAGTAACTAATGTGGCCTCACGTTCTCCTTACACCGAACCAATTGTGTATAAGCCTTGGAACTTAAGTGTCACAGGTGAACTGTGAAGTCTGATGTGGACCACGTGGGCTGCAGCAGCAGAGATCTCTCTCTGCTCAGCTTACAGAAACGGAATGGACTTTCGTATCTGTTTTTTCAGACCTTGAGTCTATTGACGTGTCAGTAACCCTCTCAAGCCAGTTGTCCGTGACTGCGTATCTCAGGCATGCTCTCCTTCTGACGGCCCGAGGATGCCCAGGAGGGAGTTATGTGACAGTCAGGCCATTATACTCACATATATATATGGTTAAAAAATAGGGAGCTGGTGATGAAAACAATTTTCCAAAAGTTCAAATTTTCACAGTGATTTTCACCTCCTAGGATCTTGTGTGCCAAGTGTAAGACCTGTAGCTTTCGTAGAAAATACAGGTGCTAGAAACGAGGGGGAAAAACAATGCAACTTAACCCAACCTCAGTTATTAATCAAATAAACTGAGCATTTGCTTCAAAAGATAAACGTAAGAGATAAACTCAAAAAAGCATTTTAAAGACAGCCTGGAAATCTAGTTAGCTTGAAACCCAAAAGTCTACTAGGTAAAGCCTGTCGCTCCAAAATCTTAATTAGAATTTACGAGCAAAGTTTAAAAACGTGTTACATTTCTCTTTATTCTTGTCGTGTTTACACTGTTGCACACAGCTGGACTGACCAATGTGCGTGTTACTACCGTGGTTTGTGGAGGGACTATACCTTCCCTTTAGATAACAACATTTCAACGTGGAAATTAACGAACAGGCTACTCCAAAGAATAACTTAAACAAGCATTGGAAATGCAATAGGTCTCGCAGCATTAGAGTTAGTGCTTTTAGAATTGTTTATGGGTTTTTTTGTAAATCTTTAGCATTTTTGTTTCCTGTAGCCAATGCTAAAGAATTAAAAAGAAAAGCCATAAACATTTCTAAAAGCTCTAACTCAAATGCTCCGAGACCTATTGCACTGTGTGAGGGTGAGGGGTTGAGGGTGAGGGTGAGTGAGGGTGAGGGTGAGTGAGGGTGAGTGAGGGTGAGGGTGAGTGAGGGTGAGTGAGGGTGAGGGTGAGTGAGGGTGAGGGTGGGTGAGGGTGAGTGAGGGTGAGGTATTGAGGGTGAGTGAGGGTAGAGGGTGAGTGAGGGTGAGTGAGGGTGAGGGTGAGTGAGGGTGAGGGTGAGTGAGGGTGGGTGAGGGTGAGTGAGGGTAGAGGGTGAGTGAGGGTGAGAGTGAGGGTGAGTGAGGGTGAGGGTGAGTGAGGGTGAGGGTGAGGGTGGGTGAGGGTGAGTGAGGGATTGAGGGTGAGTGAGGGTAGAGGGTGAGAGAGGGTGAGGGTGAGTGAGCTATTGAGGGTGAGTGAGGGTAGAGGGTGAGAGAGGGTGAGGGTGAGTGAGTGTGAGGTGATCTTCTAGGTATGTATGTGCAAAGACTCAAAGACCTACGCATCATTTGTGCCTGCCATGCCAGTAATCTTGTAGTCCACACCTTGCCTTGCCTTCTGCCGCCACATTGCTTGTTGGAGTTCATGTTTTAATGAGGAATTGTTTCTAGTACAGTGTGGGTGAGTGGGGTGAACAACAAGCTAATTTTACAGCTACAGTTTCTGCACTAACATAGCTTTTCTGCTTTTGTAGTGCAACTCTCCAAAATAGCGAGTGCATCGCAAACTCAATTTTGCTGCAAAACTACAGTGCTGTAACAATTAACGTCTGTTCTTTGTTGTGAAAACACACTTCTGTGCTCCAGTCAGTATTTTTGTGTGTCAAATGACTCAATATCTTTCAGAAGTGAAAGGTGGGGGGGCTTCCGAACGTCATTTTAAAACTCAGTTTGGGCCGGGTCTACACTATACTAGTCTGCCAACTTGAACTCACATTAAGCAGGACGCTTCCAAACTCACTACATGTGGCGTCATACAAAGTAAATAACTGCATTTGGTCCTGTGGGGGGTAGGGGCAGTCTACAACAGCCTGCGTAACCTTTTTTTTCCAAATTAAATTCCACGTGACCACGCCCCGGCACACGCACCGCAAGAGTCATTTCCGCCAGAGTTCAGCACGACGTGGAGGCGGGCACTGTTCTTGGAGCAGCAGCAGTATTTAGCAGGCCTCTTATAAAGGCAGTGCCACCAGTAAAGTAAACCTGTGAGTAAAAATGAAAAACCAAACCATTCTACGCAATTGTATATTAGCGTTATTTTCTCCTCAAGCGAAAGGATCGGAGACACGACAGTCTAAGAGCATTTGTCGTGTGCTAGTGCACTGCAGTCCTGCTGGCCATTTAATTCCATGGAGCCAGGCGGCTGCATCGCTGTCGTGGGGCTCTGTGGACCAGCTCGCCCTTTTCGACCAGCTCGGCTGAGCTGACGGTGGTGCGGTTCTGTATGGGATGTCGGACATTGGAGCATTTTGTGCAGACTCGTCCCAGTCTGGAGCAGCCGCCTTCTCTTTTGTCAGTGTGCTCTGGCCTTTGCTGGTTGACTTATGACGGGTGGATTTGATAGCCTGGTGATGGCACATGCGTGTTGTTCGGGTTTACGTTCAGAGTTGTGTGTTGGCGGCTGCTGTTTGTACGAGGTAATTGCCATTGTGGTGCTCCGTTGGGGGTCACAGCATTCCTTTTGGTGGTGCGTGCTGGGGGGCGGGTGTTTGCTCTGCCATTTCGAGTGAAGTGATGCATTGATTGTCAGCATTGGGGCGCTTGAGCTCGGCGAGGCTCACGTGTACTGTGCCGCAATTGTATATTAGCGTTATTTTCTCCTCAAGCGAAAGGATCGGAGACACGGCAGGTAAAATAAACAACAAGAAATGCCAGTAACAGACGGAAAAACAGCGATGTAACTGTAAGCATCAGTGCGTTCAAAAGCAGAAAGATAAAAGCGCAGTTACAAATGGTCATATACGTATCTTCAAATACACACGCATACCTACACAATATTTTGTTCCGTCCAAAAAACAACATAAACGTGATATTGCAGAGGGGCTACTTTTATCAGACGCACTCGTATTACACAAAAATCGCGCTACGAGGTAACTTCGAGCGCTGTGAGGTAACCAGATGGGCGGGAGTAAAGACAACATGGAAAATGCGAGGGGTAGAGGGGTACTGGGGTAAAAACACAAACAGGAGGGTGCGGGAAGAAATTGAACGGGGACAACGGGCGGTGGGGGTCTGGAAAGGCAACACAAACTACCAAGGGGAGAGGGCCGTAGCAAAGTGAACACGGATAACGGGAAGGAGCAAAGAAAACGGGGACAGATAGCGCAACTGGAAAGTTACAATGCAAGCTGAGGCATGATGCAATTTAGCTGTGACCTGGAAGCATTTTAAAGGTCTTAAAAGTGCAAGCAGCAGCTCTAAAATACAAGACGGAGGGAAGAGAGGGGAGGGGGGAGGAGAAATGCGACACGGCGGGAAGGGGAGGGGGCGGAGCGGGTACAATAAACAAGACGGAGGGAAGAGAGGGGAGGGGGGAGGAGAAGTGCGACAGGGGAAATGCGAGACGGCGGGAAGGGGAGGGGGCGGAGCGGGTACAATAAACAAGACGGAGGGAAGAGAGGGGAGGGGGGAGGAGAAGTGCGACAGGGGAAATGCGAGACGGCGGGAAGGGGAGGGGGCGGAGCGGGTAAACAAAGACGGACGTGCACGCGCTTTTAAGCTCAATGCGCATGCGCATTGAGCTTAAAAGTCACGGGCACTGCAAGGAATCGCCACGATTCCTTGCAGTGTGGATAAAGAGCGGATAAGTCCCAATACTCTCGCCTTGCTCGATGCGCATGCGCATCGACAGGCGAGACCTAAAACACAGTGACCACCTCTTTGTGGTGGTTGGTAACTCATTGATGGTTTGTGGCTGCAGTTGCAGTCGAACAACATTGATGCATTCCTTTCATGCTAACGCCTATTTGAAAATCACAAAGGATAGCAAAAAACCTGTAACAAGTTAGAAATATTTTTCTGACTCCTAAAAATTATTTCTACATTGGCCCCTTGGCTCTTTATCTGTGTTGGCACCGGTATCATGCATCAGAACATCTTATTTGAAGTCCTGAGATTTATTTTATTAACATAAAGTGCTTTGGGAATTGGAGCCTTGCTTTTCTTCCATTGAACCAATTAGAATACCAGCCTTGATAAAAAATGTCTTGCAACAGAACAGACCAGGACGAGAAACAGGGACTGGAAACATGGGATTCTGGCAACAGAGAGCTAGGTGACAAACTACGGTTTTACGTTTAAAGAGATGGCTTTTTCAGTCTTTGTGGAGGGTGCTACTCCATCGGTTGGTTGGTGACAGTCATGGGTGACTGTCACATATCTGTAGAAGAAGAACCTCCCCAGGAAGGGATGCTAACCATAGAATGGGATAAATGCATATCCCTACAGCTCAAGCACCTTTATGCCCACGGCATGCCCATTGACCCCTGCCACTGCAAGCATACGCCTAATCATTGGGTACTGCTGCATGAAGCTAGAGGTGACAAAAGATTTAACCAAAAGATATTTAGGATGCAAGTTAAAAAATATTATGCATGTATGTATACTGGAGGGATTCCCTATAGGCAGACCCTTCAAGGTAAGTAAGCATGTATACGCTAAACATGTATTAAAAGGCACCCTTAAGACATCCGCTTTTCTGAACAATAAGGTTTTGATCTTCGTCTGTTGTACGCTCTTTTATCTTTTCAGTCTTCATTCCACCCTCAAGCACTTTATCCTTGAACTTTCTCAATGTCATTAGAGTCATCGGAGTCCCCCCTTATATGGAAAACTCTATTGTAATTTTAGCCATATAGAGATCCATTAAGGCTGTGGTAAAATCATTGAACCATAGCTGCTTTATATTTTGCATTTCTACTTTAGATTTCACCTGTCAGTTTAAGGTTGTGTTGGACTTAGCCCTTACTGCATGGCCACTTCCAAACATTTTACCTTCACCCTCCTGTTTTCTGAGCCCATTTTGTTTTGCTTTTAGGACTCTGTGCACTTTATCATTGCTAACCAGTGCTAAAGTGCTTGTACACTCTTCTTTAAACATGGTAGAATTGGCTTACACCCAATTAGTATATATAAATGACTCCCTAGTTAATTGGTGCTACATGTGCCCAAGGTCTGTATATTAAATACTTCTAGTGGCCTACAGCACTGATTGTGCCACCCACTTACGTAGCCCTTTAAACATGTCTCAGGGCTGCCATTTCAGCTTGTGTGTGCAGTTTTTAAACTACCATGTCGACCTGGCAAAATAAACATTTTGCCAGGCCCAACTCTTCGTTTATAATACATATACGTCACCCCTTGGGTAGGGCCAGGACAGCACAGAGGGCAGGGAGCAATGCATTTAAAAAGTGGGATACCGACATCCGGCCCAGCTCCACACAGCCCGGCGCACCCAGATGCAAATCCTCACAGGCCCCATTGGATTCACCAGCACTGGCCCAGCACGCACCCCAAACTCAACTAAAACTCATCACTACGCAAGTCTTCTCAAGTCCCAAATGTTTCCTCACCAACAACGCATGACCTCACATCACAAGCTTGCATTGATGGTCACTGAATTTGCTGCACAATGCATCTTGGCACAGGACCTCACAAACTTCACGTTGACGATTTCCTGACGCTGGCCAGCGCAACCCAATGCAAGGACTTTGAAATACTCCGCAACCAGGAATTAAGGTACTCTTGTTCAGTGCGCCTGACTGGGTCCCTGTAGCCAACCAATGCTCCATCATGGTCAGCCTGAACTTGTGACTTTGTCTCGGAAGCGGCATGACTGGATATCCACAGTTGGAGCTTCGTGCTTTTTGGCGCTATATTCACTGAACTCTTTTTAATTGCATATTTCCAGTACTACTTCTTGTTTTTTTTATCCTTTTGGTCTTGCTTTCTTTATTAAAACTTACACTATTTTTATAATATGATGTGAGGTTTTTCTTGAGTTTTGTTTTTACTTTATTACTGTCGCTAAGTTAAGCCTGACTGCTCTGTGCCAAGTAGGCAGAAGACTGAGCACAGCTTAATTTGGAGTGCGCTTGTGACTTCACCCTAACAGGTTTCCACATGTCAGAAGTTCAATGCCTACCGGAGCCAATATGAAACATATGTTCACTTAATTGCTTGCACCCAATCTCCAATTAACAACAGAGATTGCTTTATCCAGAACGTATATATCTGTTGACTTGCTATCAAGTTTAAATTTAGAAGATTCCTTTCATTTGTGGGCAGAGATTGCTATTGATCAGCTACCCCAAAATTGACCAGACAGTCTCTTAACTCTATCTATTTGGACAAGGTGTCTGAAATAGTATTAATACTGCATGTCAATATCCTTGTAAAGCCAAACAGGTATTGTTAGAAATGGGGGTCTCTAGTTGGCAATTGTTTGCCCATTTGTCCAAATAGGGATCCTTGCTTCTAGTCAGGGTAAGGGGGATACACTTCTAAAATAACCCCTACTCACCCCCTTGGTTGCTTGGCACGAGCAGGCAGGCTTATCGTAGAGGCAGTGTGTAAAGCATTTGTGAACACATACAGTAATACAGTGACAAAACTACAAATGGACACCACACCATTTTAGAAAAATAAGTAATCTTTATCTAAACCAAAACAAGAGCAAACAACAAAAATCCACAATACAGTTATCAAAATATCCACAAAAATAGGTTATTCTCTTAAGTCTCTAACAACAAATATCTCCACCTGGATTTATCACGATGTTGTGAAAGATAGAAATCACACTCCGCCCCCAACAGTGGCTGTTGGGGGCGCAGTCCCGTGACTAGGTCGGGACCGCTGCCTATATCTACCTATGTGCTTCCCGTCGCACAGCGGACGAGCGCAGCGGACGCGCGCAGCGGGCGCGCTGGTGGCGCGCCTAAGGCAAGCCCGTCTGCGCCCGTCCGCGGCCAGCCGGGGCCATGGGCCACGCATGCTGCCCAAAACACCAGGTATCACACCAGGACCGAATTACTGTCATTATGTGCTCACCAGACCCCTTCCCCACACATCTGCACTATTCTTAAAGCCAACTGGCTTTTTGTCCCTAATGGCACGACCCCACCAGATCCCTCCCCCCCACCTATACTCCACGGAGCCCTTCCCCAGAAACCATCAACCCTTCGGCCAACACCGGCAGGGGATAAACTAGCTATCTGGTATCTCAATACCCGGTCTTTGGTTAAACACCAACTCGAAATTTTCTTCCTGCTAGATACCCATAAACCTGACATTCTGCTCCTCTCCGAAACATGGCTACATGATGAATCCTCACCAGATCTGCTTGCCGCCATCCCAAACGACTACTTTCTGCTTCAAGCCAATAGAGCACAGGCAAAAGCCGGTGGCGGAGTAGCAGCAATTATACTGAAAACCCATACATTTTCGTCCCTCTCATTTCCGGGGATTCCCCAGGTGGACTGCCTGGTGTTCAAACTTCATGCACCAACCTCTCCTATTATATGTGCAGTGGTATACAGACCCCCTAGTTATTTGCCCACCTTCCCCCTACAGTTCGGTAATGCTATTGGTGAACTCGCCATAAACAATGCCAGACTTCTAGTCATTGGTGACTTTAATTTTTGGCCTGGAGACTTGTGTGAGTGTCCAACGTCGGTAGCCTTCACAGAGCTTTTAAATGGGATGAACCTTACACAGCATGTTAAATCAGCTACCCATTTAAAGGGCCACACACTTGACCAGGTATGGTCTTCTAACGTGGAAATTCTAGACCTACTAATCACTCCCTGCACATGGTCGGATCACTTTTTCATATCCATTTCCCTTCCCATTTTCCCCTATGGTAAAACCCCTCCGCCAGGGGCAAGTAGAGTAAGAAACTGGAGCCGGGTGAACGTAGTAGATCTATGCTCCTTCTTAGCCAAGTCCAAACCTCCCAGCCCCTCCTTCTGTGACTCCCAGTAATCTCCTCATGCTGAAGCCGAGAACCTCAATGCTTGGTTGGCTACAGGTAGAGATTGTCTCACTCAGGAGGATAAATCAAAAAAGACCCCATGACGCACAGCACTGGTTCACTACCAGTTTGAAGGAGATGAAGCTGTCCCTTCCCCAATCGGAGCGTAAGTGGAGGAAGAATTACTGCCCCACTCTGAAATCCTCCTTCATTAAGGCCCTGCACGATTACAAAGATGCAATTTTAAAGGCCAAGTCGGAATACTTTTCACAAAAAATTCTTAGCTCCGATAACAAAGCGAGGGAGATATTTTCCATCATGGATGAACTTGTTAAACCAGATCGGATCAACACCAAGCCAGCCCCCTCCCAATTGCTGTGCGACTCCATCGGCTCTTACTTTTTTGATAAAATTGCCACCATCAAAGCCAGCATACCCAAATCCATCTCCCCTCCAGAGCCCTCACCGAAACAGCTCAACCCCTCTTCATTTGATCTTTTTCCACCCATCACACAAGAGGTTTTTGTTTCACTTCTTAATAAAGTCCGCTCGGGCTCCCCCACTGATAGCTGTTCCCCCCACATTGCACGTCAGATCTTTCTTCAGTTTCCCAAAGTCCCACTGTCTCTTCTCAACAATTCCCTGTCTTCAGGCATTGTCTCTAACTGCTTCAAAATGGCAGTAGTACGACCCATTCTGAAGAAACCAGGCGCTGACCCCTCTCTACCCTGCAATTTTCGGCCCATCTCTCTTCTACTTTTCCTGGGGAAAATCCTTGAGGCCTATGTCACAAGCTGTCTCAGTACTTTCATAGAACACTCACACTACCTGGACCCCCACCAGGCGGGTTTTAGACCCGAACACTCCACGGAATCCATCCTTCTTGCTGTCCATGATGAGCTAAGACGGGCGCAGACCTTAACATCTCACAGGCGCTTGTCCTCCTGGATTTGTCGGCCGCCTTCGACACCGTTGACCACAAACTTCTGGTCGACCGGGTCGAAGGCGCCGGCATCCAGGGGGCCCCCCTAAAATGGATTTCCTCCTTCCTCAGTAACCGCCACCAAGCCGTCCGCTTATCCGACTTCATCTCGGAAAGAAAGGAGCTCACCTGTGGGGTTCCCCAGGGTTCTTCCATCTCCCCGCTCCTCTTTAATCTGTATATCCGGCCCCTTATATCTGACCTGCGGAGGAGGGATGTGACCGTCTTCAATTATGCTGATGACATTCAGCTCATCTTCACCATTGACCCTTCCCCACGCAATTGAATCCTTCCAGTCCACCCTGACATCTATCCGTACTTGGATGAACACAAGTCAACTTAAATTGAACCCAGATAAGACAGAGCTTGTTCTTACTAGGCCCTCAGCTAATCCCTGGAACCCCAGCTTCTGGCCACCTACCCTGGGTCCCCCCCTACCCCAGCAGGAGCAGTCAAGAGCCTCGGAGTCACCATAAGCAGTGACCTTTCACTCAAGTCTCAGGTCAACTCTGTAGTCTCCTCCTGTTTCTATCACCTGCGCAGGGTCCAGAAAATCAGCACGTTTCTTTCTCCCGAGGCCCTGGTCCAGGTCACCCTGGCCCTAGTCATGTCACGAATTGACTACTCTAACTCATTGTACGTAGGGATCCCCGCCTACCAGCTGCAGAAGCTGCAGCTGGTTCAGAACCAGGCGGCAAGACTTGTGCACGACTTCTCCAAGTCTCACCATGTGAAACCCCTCCTTAGGGATCTCCATTGGCTCCCGGTGGCACACGCTGCCTCGTTAAGATGGGGTGCCTTACCTATAGAGCTATCTCTTCCCATGGGCCAGTTTTCGTGTCAGACCGAATCCAGCGTTACACCCCGAGCCATTCCCTCCGCTCTGCCACAGCCAATCTCCTGACACCCCTCGCCGCTAAGCGGAAAAAACATGGAGGGCTAAGATTCGCCTTTCAAGCACCGCAACTTTGGAACTCACTGCCACCCTCACTACGTCAAATTGAGTCCTACCCCCTGTTCAGGAAATCTCTAAAAACGTGGCTGTTCTCTCAGGCCTACAACCACTAAACTCACATCCCCCCTCCCGTCTGGTCACGTGCCCCCCCCCTCAGCACCAAGGAACCATTGGTGAACAAGCACTTTAAAAATCCTTTTATCATATCACGGCACTTCCCATGAGGTGCGCGGCATCGGACCGGAGCCAAACAGACCCACAAAAAACAATACCTTGGAAACTATAAAAATAAAGACGTCACACGAGTCGGGCAGGGGATGCTTTGTTGGTGTCAAGCGGCATCTCTTCCTTACGACCTCAGGGGAGGTGAAGCCTCTGTTCCTTACTGTGGCGCAAGGGAGGCGAGACATCTGTTCCTTACTGTGTCGGTGTGGTGCGGAGTCAGCAGGTGGCGGGCATAAAGCGCAAGTCAGGCGGTGCATAGTGCTGTTCACAAGCAGTGCCCACAGCTTCAAAACAGGTTACGTTGTCGCTCGCCAGCGTCGGTGTTGCAATTTCCTTCTGTGGCAGCTGAAACAGCAGTTCCAGATGCAAAGAAACAGAAAAAGTCCTCGCCGGGAATGCGTATGCGCAGGCTCCCGCGCATGCGCAGTTTAAAAAAAGAAGGCGTAATAGACAGGAAGAGATGTCCTCGCAATAAGGTAAGTGTTTTAACTCTTATTCCAGCTTTAATCTTTTTAATATTGCGGGCGGGAGGCGGGTGGGAGGCGGGCAAGTGCCACGTAACCGAAATTTGCGGAGAGGCACGCAAATTGGTTCAATTTCCGTGCCTCTCCACAAAAGTCCATTTCTCAACTTCCTCCCACCCCTAATTCAAACTTTGCTTGTGTGCCAGTTACCTGAAAGAAGTGACTTTGAACTCAAACTAAGAAGGGTGAAGTAGCTTTCCAAACAGTGTGGGCATTGGATGCTGGTGACACCTTTAATGATGGATCTAGTGTCCTAATGTTCTTTAAATGCAGTAATTGCAGCAGAAATAAAATCAATTCTTGTGTTTAGGATTTTGTTTAGCGCTTGTTAAAATGGTGGTGGAAACAAACATACTAGGGAAGCCTTTGTTCCTTTATGACTTCCTTCATCTTTTTGCATAATAATCCTGGCCCCTGATATACCTCTGTAAAGAAATTGTTGTCCAGAGATTTTAATTTTTGATTTGTGTTTTTAGGTCCCTAGAGAGGTATTTTAGCTCCGGTAAATTGCTGATCCGGGCTGACTTTTTCTGGACGACATTTTTAAAAATGGCAGATGTGTTGCACTGAAAATATAATATTTCAGGAACCATGAGAGCTATATGTTGCATTTTCGTGTCAAAACATAGGTTTTGGGGGTTAAGTAGTCGTATACAGATCGAAAATAATTCCTCAGACCAACCCTTTTGCCATTTTCCATCATGGTGGCTATATTAGAAATAGAAAAGACATATGTAGAAATTAAATAATTAATAATGATTTTTAATTCTTTTATGTATACACCTAACAATGTTTATGATCTGAATGTTTATCACTCTTGTTTAGACACATTTTTGTAGTTCACTTTGTTTATTTGTTTCAGCAATCACTTGTGGTTTATTTGCAGAATTTTGAACATTGGAGAACAGAATATTGAGAAGGACATCTTTTTGTAGCACAGGTTTTGCAAGTTTGCAAAGTTTTGTAAGTTCTCTGGGTAGGGGCTTCAGAAATTTAATAGGTTTTAGCACCCCATTAATATCTTCCCAACCTAATTCACATGGATCTTTCTCTACATATGCATGATCCAAACCATTTAGATATCTTCTGATCAAGTAGAAAACTCTTTGAATGTGTCCATGCACAGAATATAATGTTGGTTGGAGGTAACTTAGCAGGAACTGATCTCTTGAACTCACTGTATGTGTGACAGTCAGAACTCACGCACAAGGTATTTTTCTATGTCTGTAACATCACATTCTTCTTCTGTTTCAGCAAATCTTTTTAGAAACTTCACTGGTCCAGCAGTTAAAGCTCCAAGCTTGGTTCCAATTTTGCTCATAGTGTCATCACTCATAAGAATATGTGTCTTAATAAGAACACTGGGAATCTCTGGGTCAAGTTTCTTCTACAGAATATAAAGCGGGATGAAGTGTCTTTTATTGCCTTTTCCATAACCTTTCCATAACTCTGACAATCCTTGACTTATGAACATTGCAACAAATCTAAGTAGCAGAATAATAACATCTGTGTCATTTGACAGTACAATGACTCGATGGGAACCATTTGGAACAGTTCACTCAACATATGGCACAACATGAAAGTGAGCTTCTTCAAATTTGCTGTTAAGTTCTTAAACAATATGGCCTGTACCTTTTGAAAATATATCTCTGCATATCACCAACTCCTCATTGACAATCATTCCAATTGCAATATTTCGAAATTCAGTGTTCACTGAAGTATCAACATTGTTTTGGTGAGTTGACATCTCCAAGTTCATCTTGTTCGATCAGAATTTATCAAGTTGCACAGGTATAGATGTTGAATTTGTGATGCGTGTAAGGTCAGTTGTTCCACTTGTAGAAATTCTTCTGATTCTCTCACATTCTTTGACAGATAGTACAAGATAACTGTCAAAGACAATGTGCAGTTCCTACAAAGTGCACACTGACTTTGATATCTGTAGAATGGTCTGAACGACCTCTCCTAAATTTTGCATGTAATGAAATCTTGACCATTCGCAATTGTGACATATACAGCCTGATTCATCATTCTCCCGTTTTGCGAGCCCCTAATAGCAATTCACAAGGAATCGCTATTAAGGACTTGCAAAACGGGATTCATGTAGAAATTGCATGAAGAAATGCGATTCCTACACATTCCTTATATGCGAATAGCAAATTGCTAATCGCAAATAAGGAATAACTCCCCATTCATTCCTATGGGCCAAAAGGCCCATAGGAATGAATGGGGAGTATTCCTTATTTGCGATTAGCAATTAGCTAATCTCAAATAAGATAGCGATTTAAAGGGTGCCAGGGGTGTCCAAAGGACACCCTGTAGCACCCCTTAAATGCAAATTGAAACAGGTGTTGCGCACACACATGTCCAAAGGACATGTGTGTGTGCAACAAGCAACTTAGAAAAATGCTTTTAAAAGCATTTTTCTAAGTTTTCGCTATTTACCACGAGGTTTGACCTCGCGGTAAATAGCGGGCCGAAATTGCGAATTCGCAATTTTTAAATGGATGATGAATTGCATTTAAGGAATCTCAAATAGAGATTCCTTAAATGTAATTCCTCGCAAAATAGCGAAATCGCTATTACTGATTTTTGCATTTGGGATGATGAATCCCAAATGCAAAAATTGCGCTCGCAAAGGGCCAGATTCTCAGAATCTGGCCCTTTGCGAGCCGATTTCGGCTTGATGAATCAGGCTGATAGTCCACAACAAAAGCAGTTTTCAATGAGGACACCTTATCACATTGAAAGTCTTCAGGTGACATTTTTTTTCGAGCTCTTGCATGGGTTTGTGCTTCACTGGTTTAGTTGCAGCATCTCCATCAAATAATGCGTTTGTTGGAAAAAGATCATGCAACAGAATGTCCTTGATAAACTCATCCCTTTCTATTGCTACTTCCATCCCTATATGAGCTTGTAAAAGTTGGTTTTGTGTAACCTGTTTTGTAGAGGGTAGTTGGATGAAACTCTTACTATGGCACTTAAAGCATGGAAGTTTAGCTTTAGTGATTGTGTCAAACAGTTTTTTCTCTTTCAATACCAATCTCTCCTCCTGCTCAGTGGTCGAAGTGGGGAGAAAAAAGTAAGGGAACTGTGGGTGGAGAATCAGAGGGTGGGAATAACCCGAGGATTGTGTCATTGGGTGGAGTCAGAGGTGTGGTCAGAAAGAGCAAAACATCCCAAATTCGAGTATTTGTTTGGCATTTCACAGACCAGTTGCAGCTTAATATGTTATTTAATTAAACTAATGCATACACATGTTTATTTAAGATTTAATATGTTATTGACATTAAAATACATTCACAAAGTGGGATATGTTTCAAATCACAGACTGCTCCAAATACGCTAAAAAGTGGAATCACAAGCCATTTGTCTCCTAGCCATGCAGTTTCTGTCATCAGCATTTTTGCTCCCCTGTTCCAAAAGAGCAGTTAAAACATGAATGGCAAAATATCCTAGTTTTCAAACGTTTCCCATATAATCATGACTCTGTCATATGTGCCACATGATACATCATCTGCTGCATAATCTGACAATTTTAACAAAAAAATTGATCATAGCTCAAATGGATCAAAAGTTACAAAAAGTGTGACTTGTGTTGCTGCAAATTGGAGGGCCCTTTGCAAAGGTTGACTGGTCACCTTTCTCACTGTTGCATTTGCATGTTACAATGGTATTATTTAGGGTAAATCTTTCCCGAGACTGTTAGTATGTGTAAAATGTAAAAATAATAAAATATCAGAAAATGCTGTCGCTTTTTGTGCTGCGTAATTTACTCAACAACTCCATTGTCGCATAATTCCAGTGCCCCCAAAGCAGGCAGCCCTTGTCAAAAGTTTGGTGTGCGTTCAAATCCTGCATTTCTGATCCTTGGTCAGTTGCACTACCACTGCTGAAACAAGGCCAATGGAGTTACCAATGGGTGAGGCAGACGGGCCTCATTGGTCCTGTGACCTCAGTGACAGAGACATTGTTGCTCTAGAGAGTGCTGATTTGTAGGCCTGCCTGAAACACCGGAGGTGACCTACAGTATGGATTGTGGTGGACAGGCCTTCAAGGTTAACTCACACTTGCCACTGTTAGGGTCCACCTGCTCATGCTAAAACACCAGGGCTTCTAAGGTCTTGCGGGGGCTTCTAAGGTCTAGCATGGGAATATGCTCCCTCAGGAGAGTGGCCTGCTGGACTGGACATGAAGCATGGACCTGGTACCCCAGTTTCAAATTCAGCAGCTCTTGCTGTAATGCCATATCTTCTCCCCCAATGAACACCGTACTGCCACACTGAGAGAAAAACGCACTGTCTTTGGCTACAACCCAATTGTGCCTCGCTATAAACACCTGGATGCAACTCTATTAAAATTATGCAATAGACAAAGTAATATGCTACCTGAAAAAAAAGTAACATCATCCCGAAAAAGCAAATACTTATACAGAATGCATTTAAAAGTAAAGCATGTGAAATGCAAGCAGGAACAACATGGTTACCTTAACGATTTTACACTCATTATTCTAAAATTAATGAGTGTTTTGCTCGAGATGTTAAGGACATGACTATAGGGGCCAGAAGGGACCCGTTTCAATGTCCATTGCTTACATCCTTACAAAACGTAAGCAGTATGGTTTAAAAATACCACATCGCTGTGGTACACATTTCATAAGCTAAAATAAGGAAAACAGCTAATAAGGATCACATTAAGGGGCAGATTTACAATAAACTAACGCAGCATGGTGCAGCAAGTCATTTTGCTGCACCGTGCTGCGTTAGTTTGGAAAGCACAGTGATGCGACATATTTACCACAATATGTCACATCTCTATGCTTCCCCCTGCACTGGCGCACAAACTGCACCATGCGCCAAAGCAGGCACAATTGCACCATGGTGCAAGGATGCCTGCGTTGTGGGTAGATTGGTTTTGTTCAGGAAAAGTTCCCTTCCGAAACAAAAACAATCATTAGAGGTGATTTCCTCTTCCTATGTGTGCAGTAGAATGCAGCACACTTAGAAACAGGAAACAAAAATGTGGACAAATGGATGCATTTCTCCTAGTTGCGCCTCCCTATGCCTCTCCTTGGGAGGCATAGCATTCACACACATTTCCCGATTTACGATTTCTCATAAATCTGGAAATATGTCAGGTTCCATGGGTGTTGAGTGGGTATACTCACAGCAACACCCCTGGAACGCCCCTTTCACACTAAGTGCTGCGTGTAAATGGGCCATATTTACAAGGACAGGAAAAGCCACGCTGGGTGGCTTTTCCTGTCCTTGTAAATATGGGGTAGGGAAATGCGCTGCCAGTACGAAACAACAAGTGACGTACGGGCAGCGCAAGGGGCTTGAAATCTGCTCCTAAATGTTTGCCACTCTATGCATCTCCCAGCTAATGCAGTACCTCCAGTTATGGTGCACTACCCCACCCAGGGAAAACAATGTTGTTCAAAGACTGACGAGTCAATGAAAGTAGCGCTTCACTTGCAAACTCTGTAAAGTGGCACTAATGTGTTTGGGTGTGAAAAGAACCAAATAGGCCACTTGAGACCACTTTATCTCACTTTATTTCGTTATTTTATTCTTTTTTGTATTTTGAACCTTTTTTCCTCTCTGTCCCAAGGCGGCACTTTGGAATTAAAAGATGTCTGAAAAACACTATAATTTCCTGTAAAAGTGTTTCTTCTTTTTTGGATCAATTTCACAGGGAAACAAATTTAAGTAATCAATCAGCGGGGTTAGTATAGCGTCGCGAGAGCGATTCTTGATCAGAAAGAGGTGGAGGTCAAAGAGCCAGGTCTTCATCTGCTTCCTGAATTACTTCAGAGAGGTGGAGTAGTGCAGGTGGAGGGGAAGGTCGTTCCATGATTGGTGGTGAGGGAAGAGTAGGAGCAGCCCCGCATTGGCTGCCACAGATGCGTGGGATGTGGGCTAAGAATAGCATGGAGGAGCAGAGCTCTTTGGTCGGTTGGTGGAAGGTCAGGTGGTTGTTGATGTAGTGGGTCCGGTATTGTGGAGGGCTTTGTTGGTATGTGTGAGGAGCCTGAAGAGGCATTAAACCTAGACAGGGAACGAGTGGAGGGCCATGCGGGGTGGTGCTTGATCTTCTGGGAAGGTCGAGGATGAGTCTCGCCACCGAGTTCTGGATGCATTGGAGGTGGTTGAGGAGTTGTTTGGTGGTTCGGACATAGAGATCATTGCCGTAGTTGAGACAGCTGGGGATGAGGGTCTGGGTTACTGCCTTCCTGGTGAGATGGGGATCCAGCAAAAGATCTTGCGGAGCATGTGAAGGGTGTGAAAGCAGGCAGTGGAGATAGCATTTATCTGGGAGTGTATGAGCCAATGGGGTGTGTGATGGATGGAGAGCATAGGGCCACCAGGTATCGTCTCAAATGGAGGGCTTGTTTCCGAAGATGATGGCTTCAGTCTTGCCCGAGTTGAGTCTCAGGCAGTTGGTTTTCTTCCATGTCAAGATGTTGGTCAAGGTGTTTTGGAAGTTGAGTCTTGTGGTGTCTGGTTCTGAGTCTGGGTCTTCAGGAAAGAGTGTACGATCTGTTTCTTACAGTCACAGTTTCTAGCAAGTGAGGAGGAGCGAGACAGAAAAGAAGAGAAAAGTAAAGAAAGAAAGAGCAGGGGCAGCTGCCTGCGGCAGAGCAGGAAAACTTAATACTGTCCTTGTCTTCTCTGGGCAAGAAGGAGAAGACAAAGTCCATTTCCTTCTCTGCCTGCCTGTCCCCGAATGAACACAAATGTCTGAAACTTATTATGGGCCTTGGCCATTTCCTCCATCCTGGGTTGGATTTTTTAAATAAAAAAGTAAGGGAATAGATTCTACTAAATTAAAAAAAAAGTATGGGCATGCCATGCCCTGCCGATCCTGCCCACTTGCTTCAGTTCTGCATAGTTTCAATCCGTGATCCAGGATATCTAGTAGACGTGTCTTTATATTGTTATCCACATATTGTTTCGTCAAAAAGTTGTGTAGTTGCACAGGCTGTCATTTCAAATGGCATCCTTGCTACTGCATGAAATGAAGAAGGGTGTCAACATGTTTATTAAAATGTTCCTCTCTGTTTCCCACAAGTTCATGGTGAGGAACAGTTTCACCAAGGTCTATTCATTTTGAATTAGCCATCTCTCGGAAAACAATGCAAAAGGAAAGTACTTTATGGTAAACTAGCTGCCATTGAGCAGCATGTTCACTTTTACATGTCTGACCAACACTACCCTTGGAGCATTTTTGTGATCTCTGGATCATCAGTTCCAGTTTCATATCTGGAGCCACAGCATGTAACCTTCCCTCTCTGTCTTTCACCACAAAATGTTTTTGGATGAATAGTGGTATGATTTTTCCACCTCTAGCTTCTTCACTTTTTCCAAATCCCAGAATCCATATCTCAGGTAGTTTTTACAATCACAATTTGTGGAACACACTTATCAGTGATTCCACAGTCTTCACGTGCATTTCCCCATCATCTTCCCAATCAAAATGTACCAAGTTTTTCACTATTGAGTGCAAAACATTACCCCAGTACTTGCAAAGTTCTGATTTGTCTTCACATCATTTGACAAACTCTCCAAAATTGATTTTCAGGTTTTTTTTTTATTTTGAAGTGAGTATATTGAACATTGCCTGGCTTTGCATAATGTCTTCTGAATGGAGTGCACCATGTGCCTTGTTCACTTCTGAGATAAGATATGTAAAACCTAATTTGTCATTCTTGTTCCAGAAAGCATTCCAATACAATGTTTCTATAGCCACAGATATGATGAGCATACCTTGTAACAAACTAACAAAATGAGTTCTACTCAATACTGACTGGACAGTTTTGCTTCCAAAGAGTTCAGCCTCAATAATTGCATTGTCTATGCCACAAATACTGAGATAAGTTCCTGCATACCGCAACACAACTTTTATCAGTTGGAAAGCGCCCATCATTGGATAAAGATCATCAAATTCTACTGGATTGCTCATAAAAATGTCAGCTATAATATGGAAAATACTTTCATCGCAAAAGAAATTGGCAGGATAGGCTGTTCTTCGAGCTGGGTAAGCACATTTTTTATTTTTTTTAGAGATTTGTATATTGTTGCATAGTTTGTGAGTAGAGATGGTATTGCTGGTGAAAACCCAACCTTCTTCAATGGAACGGTATTCTGGGAGATCAGAGCATGAATTCCAGCCCACAGAGGAACTGGCTTTTCTTCATCCTTCAGTCCGTATCCTATAAGCAACATAATAAAACCATTTAAATCAGCTTTGGTGACCGCAGCATTAGGTAGAAGAAGATCCATGTCCTTACACACTTCTAAACTTTCTAGTAGACTGGGACGTGTTGATGGCTTGGGGTGATTTTGCACACATTTGCAAGGCAGTTGGCTTATACGTTTACAGCTTAGTTTGTTTTTGCCTACAGCTAACACAGCTTGTTTTCCAACAGCCACGTCATTGGTGCAGGCTTGAAACAGTACCATCACAGAGTCATGTGTGCTGGATGTTCCAGACAAATGAGAGCTCTCTTCAAAATCAAAATTATCGAGAGCAGCAATTATAAATCCTTTCCTGGTAAACTGACTTGGAAGTGGTGTGCTGTCAGATTCACAAGATTTTACAGCATGAGCTGCGAACAAGGTCCTGCTACATTCTTTGCCATTATAACATATTTATACCCCAATCCTATTCATTGAAGTGATTAGGTTTTCGACTTTTGCATTTGTCATTGATTGCTTGGGCAGGCATTATGTGTAGCAGAGTTTTCTTTTTGCCATGATGTAATTCATAAAACATGATTTGGAAAAGGCAGTACATTTGCATAGCATAAGCCTGTCAGTTCATGGGATTGTCTTCCACTTCTTTGCATATATCTTCAAAGCCATCATCAATGTTGATGGCTTCTGTCCGAAATCATGAATTTTATTTTGTAACAGTTTTGCTGATATTAAACAATGATGTAAAATATGCTAAGACAACATCAGACCTTCTTGTTGACTCCCAAGATTTGCAGAGCTGTAGGGTATCACAAAATTTGGCATTAGGTCTGAAATCTAAATCTTTCAGGACATTTCTTAAAATGATTCCTGATGAATTTACTGCAACCTGTGATCTTATTTTGGCAGCAAGAACTTCAGGAGTTCTATAAGTGCCTCATTGTTTTTATTAGACAAAAACAAATTCTGTCATTGTGCATTCTCACCAGAAAAATCTTAATTTAATTATTATGGTTCAATACAGTCTAAACAATGTTGACCATTGTTTCCCTGATCTCACTGAGTGTGACCCCGTAGCCAGCACTCAAGAGTAGATATACAACTTAATTTGCTTTTATAAAGAGTGCAAACTTAACTGAAGGCTGATGGTTTGTTGCTGCTGGAAGCTCACTTTGTATCCATATTTTCGAATGTATGCAAGCACGCAGTTCGGGTGGGCATACAAATCCACTGCAAATACGTTCACTTCACTGTTTAGATCAGCTACTCAGCTTAAAACTTCATCTTGGAAGAAACTAGCTGTAGATAAAAACATATGTTACATCCTGCTCTTCCTCCCTCTTTGTCCCTCCTTAGTGTTAGTGTCTGCTTGTCTATGTCATGTCCCTGTGATGTCATCCATGATTCTAACTGTTGCTGTTCAAGGGATTTATCAGTTACCTGGAGGCTGAGCAGGAGGTTATCTGCTCCCGGTGGGGTTTCGTACCAGATTACATTTCTACTTGAATGCTGTACCTGACCATCTAATCCCAAGAATAAATATAATACTTGAACATTAGAACTGGGAGTTTTCATCTTTATTTTACTGAATTCAATAACATCGTTGCTCTTTGAGACTCACATTCTATGTATTTGTTCTTTCATCAATCACTTTAGCTTGTGTCCTGGCTAAGTCACAGATAACACATTGAAGATCCTCTACTTCCGCAAATTCCGCCCACCCCTAGTTGTGATTCAGTGGTTTCTGGTATTTTTTGACAAATTGTTTACACGTTTTTTTTCATTGCATATGACTTTTAGCACTTGTTTTTACACTGATAAAATATTTGATCTTCATCACCCATCAGTTTCAATCTTTTGTGAACGTTGTTTTTCTGCATTTCTGCAGCATCTCGAACTCCCATCTGTCCAGCCACATTTGATGTTAGATTTTTGTTCGGATTAGTTTGGCATATGACACCATTTTTTCTTGAAGGAATCCTCAGAATTTGTAGTTAGAAATATTCTGCCAGGAGGCAAAGATTTTCTCCTACCACCTACTTTGCTCATGTTTCCAAATTTAAATCAACGGGAAACCTAAAACAAAAACAATATTAAAATAAATAACCAATATTATGGATAAAACACATCATTATAGATCCACAATTTTGGAAAATGGTGCGAGGGTTGCTCGGAGGAGTTATTTTCTATCTCTATAAGACTATTTAACCTCAAAAACCTATGTTTTGACACCAAAATGAAGTATACAGGTGTTACAAATGGGGTTTCTGGTTGTCTAGGGTATGCACCTAAGCCAGGCAGAACTCACCACTCTAGTCAGAGTAAAGGAGGTACACACCCAAGATAACCCCTGCTCACCTCCTTGTTAGCTTGGCAGGCAAGTCAGGCTTATCCAAAGGCAATATGTAAAGCATTTGCGCAACACACCCACACACCAGTGACACAATAAACACACCACAAAAGAGACTCCACGCAGTAGTATATAAAAATATCTCATATGTTGTATATAACAGATTGAACCACAGTCACATAAATCACTTTGCCAACTAGGCAGTTGTCATAACATCACAGTTAGCACAATAACGTAAATACTTGTAGGTTGTATATGTCATGAAAACACCCTAAACGATCACTGTACATAATATGTAGGTCCTGAAATGATAATTGTCATCCTATCATTGCAAGTTATAAAACAACATACAACACAACATTAGGGTATGAATATTAAGTGGTCAGGTAGGAGGCAAATGCATGCAACATCAACAGATTACCCTAAGCATCTCAGAAGCTTAGATTAAACACTTTGGTCATATAATGCCAATTCAGAAATGCAGGACACACACATCACCATCTATCCCCCATAGCCTGAAAATCACAAAACCATGCCACAAACACACAAGGAGCAGCACCTGTGCTCTTTATATATGGTATACAGTGCTCTTTTTCTCGGTACATAGCTCACAGGGCTATCTTCCCACTTACAACAGAAAATACGGCAATTTCTTACATGTACTGGTCTGGTATGCCAGTCTACGTCACTCCCAGGGTCCTCTCCGGAGGTTGCACCCTTACATGGAGGACAAATGACACCCTGCACCCAGTGCATCCAAGTAAGGGGGTGTAATGGGAAACACACACCCTATCTGCTTCAACACAGAGCAGGCCAATGCCAGGCAGTAGTAGGTAACCCGCTACCTTCACACAAAAACTGATTGTGTAGCAGCATGACCAGAGCCATTCGGGGCTGCGCGGAATGCTGTATGAAATGCCAAAGAAGATGACCTCACCTGCTGCAATCCTGGTGAAGTGCCAAAGAAGTACAGCACACATGGGTGGGTCACTCTAGCATTGGAAAGCAGGAATCTGCTGCGGGTAGTGCAGTACGCCCTCTCGGGTCCGGAAATGAAAGGTACGTAGCGGACCACCCCCCCTTCAAGGGGAAGGCATGGCCTAGAGGAGTTTAGCACTCCAGAGAATTATCGTCCGATCTCACTACTCCCTTTTCTCTCGAAAATTCTGGAAGCACATGTGAATTCCATCTTAACACAGTTTCTAGATGCAAATCATATACTCAACAGCTCCCAGAATGGGTTCCGAGCAAGATATAGCACCGAGTCAGCCTTATTGGCTGTGGTTGAACAACACAAATCCGTGCTAGATGCCGGCAGCTCATCAGCATTGGTGCTTCTGGATCTAAGCGCGGCATTCAACACGCTGTGGCATGAAATCTTACTTCTCCGCTTGGAAGAAATAGGTATTGGGAATGAAGCCTTGGAGTGGTTTTCCTCCTTTCTGACTGACCGGACCTTCCAGGTGACCTCTCTCCCCTCTCATCCCAAGTCCATTCTCACCGATGTGAGGTGCCTCAGGGCTCTGCATTGAGCCCCACGCGCTTTAATATATACAAGAGCCCCTTGGCACGGATGGCCAAAGCACGAGGAATATCCCTGGTGTCATACGCTGATGACACCCAGTTGGTGATTGCCTTGTCTAATGACCCAGAGCAGGATACATTAAAATTAGATACATTGGCAATTGCAGAATGGATGACAGCTAATTTCCTGCAATTAAATTTCACCAAATCAGAGATTCTTCTGGTTGGCAAAGAGTCCCATCTCTGGACGATTGGTGGCCTTGGGCGTTAGGTGACCCCCATGATTCCAAACCTGCAGTGAAAAACCTAGGCTTTCTAATGGATAATAATCTCAACTTTGAAACACATGCCAAGTCCGTAGCTGGGAAATGCTTTGGACTACTGCGTGGCCTACGACCTATCCTGGGCCTCTTTGATGCCCAAACACGGCAACTGATTATCCAAGCCTCTATACTGGCCCGCCTGAACTACTGCAATGTGCTTCTGCTCGGCTCTAACAGATCCGTGCTTAGTAGACTACAGAGGGTCCAGAATGCGGCAGCACCTGCTAGCTTTGCCCTCCCTAAATTCAGCCATGCGTTCAATCTTCTCCGCCGTCTGCACTGGCTGCCGTTGGCACAGCGTATTCACTTCAAGATGCTCTGTATCACACATAAGATATTGACAGGCAGTGCTCCTGACATCCTAAGTGATCTCTGTACCTGGTACACCCCGTCACGTGCCCTACGCTTGTCAAGCCAGAGTCTTGCTTGTATTCCTCACATTCGCAGAGCGAGATCCGGTGGATGCTCTTTCAGACGCCTGGCCCCCACTCCCTGGAACTCTCTCCCTCTTCATAGCCGCAGCACCCCTGACCATCAGGCTTTCAGACATCTCGTGAAGACGTGGCTCTTCTCCCAGGCCTAACCCTCCCTGTTCGTCATGTTCTGGTCCCGTCCCTGGATTATTTTCCTTTGCTCTATCCCCTGCTTAGTCTGGCTTTCAGCGCTGGGACGCCTCCTTGCTGAGGCCATGCGCTTTACAAATATTTTAATCTAATCTAATCTAATCCATCCCGGACCGGGAGTGGCAAGCAGGCAACCGGTCTCCCGCTTTACACAGAGTGGGTTGAGCACATTAGCATTTTCACACAGGAGGCCCCCAAGCTCCCTTGCTAAGGGCCCTTCACAGGATTGGCACACAGCAGCATTCATGTGCTTGAGCCCCATAGAGACACTCTGGCCGCACAATTCGCACAGCACCAGTCAGGAGGGACATAGCAGTCGCTGGGGCAGGTAAAGGGAAACACTCAACATACACTGGAGAGTTTGTTGATCAAGGCTGACTGAAGTGCTTATCATGCACTAGTCCTTGGGTTCTTCTTTTTGATAGAGAAAGTGCTCCATACGCACTTTCTTAATGCACTGGACAGAGCAAAGAGCACACAGCAAGACACACGCTCTAGGAGATCACCGGGGGCACATTCAGCAAGAAGCAGGCAGCAGGCCAGCACAAGCTTCCCTATAGCAAAGTGGTAGTCTCTAAAACAGGTCAGCCCAACAAAGCCAATGGTCCAAACATGGTGGTTCCTACTGGCAGCACAGCAATGCCCTGGTGCAGCATGTATATCTAACAGCGTCTGGTTACAAGTACCACGTGGTGTCTAAAATCATGGGGTCAGAGCCCCTGTACTTATACTCATAATGTCTTTGATGTGGAGGTAACTTCAATGCAACTTTAAAAGTGCGCAACACCTCCATTTAATCCCCAGCCCTGGCTCCAGACACACTACAGGGTGGCAGAGACAGCATTGTGAAAGGCAGGCACAGCCCTATAATGGTGCAGGTGACAATTCCCCCACCATTCTAGCCCAGGAAGACCCATCAGGATATGCAGGACACACCTCTGCTCCCTTTGTCACTGTCCAGAATAATTGTACAAAACAGGCCCCTGTCAGTCTAAACCAGACATTGATTGGAGTCGGGCAGCAAAGCACAGTCATAAACACACGGAAATGCCCACTTCTAAAAGTTGCATTTCTCAAACAGTAACAAAATATCTGCTTTCACCAATAAGCACCATTTATCGCCACTATTCCAAACATACCAAACATGGCAACACTACTCATTCCAGATTAGAAATGATCACTGAAACACATATCAGGGAGTTCTCAATGCAAACCTATAGGAGGAGCAGCCTCATAGCAGTGAGAATCCAAATAGGCTGTTGGTCAGTATCGGGACATGCCACAAAACAAAGGCACATGCCTACCTTTTACCTACACAGCACCCTGCCCATAGGGCTACCTAAGGGCCACCTTAGGGGTGACCTATGTGTAGTACAAGGGGAGTTTCAGTTGTGGCAAGCACTTTAAATGCCAAGTCACTATGGCAATAAACCACGCACACAGGCCCTGCAGTGGCAGAGGCCTGGGACAGATTTGAAGGCAACTTCTGTGGGTGATGCAAGCAGCACCTCAGGCCCATGAATAGCATTTAATTTACAATCCATGGGTATATAGAACACCACTGTATAAGGGACTAACAGGTACATTAAATATGCCAAACAGGTGTAGACCAATCCTACCACATTCACAGTAGAGAGCACATGCACTTTAGCAATGATCAGCAGTGATAAAGTGCCCAGAGTCAGAAAACCAACAAAAGCAGGTCAGAACAAAGACAGGAGGAAGACAAAAAAGTTTGGGAACAACCCTGTAAAAAGGACCAGGTTCAACAATAGGTCTCAAGGTTCCTGAAATATTATGTCACTGCAAAAATATCCGCCATTTTTAAAAATGTTGTCCAGAAAAATTTGGCCCGGATTCGCAATGTCTATCAAAGCTAAATTACTCCTCTAATTATACAAAAACACAAATCAAAAATCAAAAACTCTTGAATTTTTTAATGGAGGTACACCAAAGGGCCAGGACTATAAATGGTTGGGGATGTTGTTGCCCCACACGTTGAAACCACCCAAGATTAACATCTACATAGTCAGAGAAGGCAGATAGATTTTCCGTACAATTGCTTTGGGGTACAGCAGACAGCACACCACCTCACCTATTAGTGAGTTCAGTACCTTTAAGCATCTTTTACCAGCAAACTGCTAGAAATATTTACTTCTAGCACTGACATGTTTCAAATTGCAGGTTAATAAAATACATATTTTATACCTTCATTTACAAGGCAGACTTTACCTCCTTTAGACTTTCACTAAAGCACCTCAAAAGTCAGCCATTTAACTACCCTATTGAAATGGCAAGGAACTGAAGCTGTCGTTTCTTAAGCATGGTAGTAATTTGGGAAAATTCTTTTTTAGGGGGGAGGTAAATCGTGTGCTGTCTTTATACACATTTCATGACAGTCTGGAAAAACATCCAGTATTTCATGAACTTTCTAATTGTCTGTGTAAAGAATAAGCTGGCCGGGTGGGGGGCGTGAGGAATTTCCATCCACAAAGGGGTTGTTACAGCAAACAACAACAGGAATTTCAGTTTTTGAAGATTTTATTTGAGCAAATAAAAGAAACATCTCTATGAGTTTCAGTCACTTTGCAAAAAGGGAGGTATGTGTGTAATATAAGGGCATATGTATCAACATCCTTGTTTGCGAATCTCAAACAGCGATTTTTTAGGAATCGCTATTTGAGAATTGCAAAAAGGGATGTTTGTACAAAATTGAATTTTGTTTGCGATTTCTTAGTTTCCTTAATTGCGATTAGCAAATTGCGAAATCGCAATTAAGGAATACTTTCCCATTCATTTCTATGGGCCAGGAGACCCATAGGAAGGAATGTGAACTCATTCTCAATTTGCGATTCGCAATTTGAGAATCGCAAATTTAGAATAATTTCAAGGGTGCAAGGGTGTCATAAGAACACCCTGATGCATCCCTGAACAGAACATGTGTGCGCATATGGTGCATATACATGCCCTAAGTATGTATGTGCATGTGTAGGGCATGTATGTGCACCATATGGCACCTTCACAAATGCCAAAAAGTGCATTTGTGAAAGAAATCGCAAATTACCACCAACTTGAAGTTGGTGGTAATTTGCGATTTTTAAGAAGAATTCACAAAAATTGAATGCTTGTTGCATAGCATTTAAGGAATCGCAATTTGCGATTCCTTAAATGCTTACGCAAAATTAAGGTATCGCAAATTTTGCAATTCCCTAATTTTGTGATGCGATTTCCCTACTACATACCATTTTGTGAATTTTTTGTTGCAAACGCTGCGTTTTTTGCGAATCGCAGCGTTTGCGACAAAAAATTGCATTGATACATCTGCCCCATAAATTCTTAATTTATCACTTTCAATTTCAAAGTTATATATTTTCATACAAATATGAGAGCAGACTTAAAGTTGTACAAGCCTCCCTACTTTGTTTTGAGTTAATCTGACATTGTTACAGTATCCGCCTCCTCCAAATAAAACCATAGACTGTAGATAATTTTAATGAGGGCCTAAATTGTGTGAAACTAGATTCTAACATGGTGGATCACCGGCGCAGTCAAAATGAACCCGCCCCCTGGATTTTCTTGTTTCAAACATTACATCAGGGTCTGGTCTGTCTTTGCACCTCAGTGAGTTTTCCAATCTCAAGCTTGTTCGATGTTCGCGGCAAACTGAATTGATATATTTTACATCAGCATATGAATATTGTCTCCACTCCACTGCAGTTGTCCTCGTCCCATCTCACGGGACGTGAGAGGCTACAGTGAGAAGGAGAGCAGTCTGTTCTCTATGGAGGGAATATATATGCACATGTCTTAAGATGTTATGCCCATACCCAATTTATCCAGTTTGATATCTAGCTCCTCTGAGGGAGGCTGCATGTTACAGTGGTTAGTTATTACGTCCTTGTCTTCACTTCCCCAATGTTCAGGTTGTATCTCATTAGACACCCCCTCCAGCTTCATCCCTTTCACAGCACACAGTAGTTTCTCTTGGAAGAGTGCTCTACAGGGTAAATTCAATCTGAAAATATGTATAGCTTTTGGAGAAGTCTCTTAGGCTGACAAAGGGTGTGATTTAGCAGTGAGTGGTAACCTGACTTCGGATGAGTCATGTCGGACATCCATGCATCCCATCCATCCTAATATGAGGCACGGAAGGTGGCTCTCCTCTTGCACATTTCCTGCCCAATTACTGTGAATCACCGAGTTTAGTGGTGTATCCTTATAAGACATCACTGTAAACAACAACCTGTATGTTGTCATAGATGTCTCTGACATGCTTGGAGAAAAACTCTGACATGCTTGGAGAAACTTCATGGACTGGTCTCTTGTGGGGACTGGAAGGTCTACATTTTGTCGTGCATTTACACTAGTTACTTGACATTTCATATTCCACCATAACGGAATTGTGGCCAGAGTTTCCCCTTGATGTCTCCCATTGTAAAGGTAGAAGTTACCTTGGTAGAAACCCACACGCTTGCTCACTTACAAACACACCATTACATTGAAACTCAAACACGTTTCTACTTGCCTGCATATGTACATTCTACCACATTAACATACATTCAGACATTCAATCAATCAATCAGTAGTTTGAAGAGCATGGCTACTCACCCATGAGGGTCTCAAGGTGCTCGGGGGGGCGGCTGATCCATCTGGGTGTGGAGGTGCAGTCAAAGAGCCAGGTCTTGAGACTTTCCTGAATTGTGTCAATGATACAGATTGTCTGAGGTGGAGAGGTAGGCTGTTGGACCTGGCCCTTTTTGGCTAAAGTTCCCTATAAATGTTGCTTTCCCCTCAGACCTTTTTTCTGACATGGTGGTGCCAACTTAGATGCTTTGGGAACTTTGCCACTGCTGATCAGTGTCAAAGTGCAATTGTTCCCTGTATAAAGTATAAGGATAATTGGTTGTCCATGATTGGTATGTTTGCCTTGCTAGTAAAGTCCCTAGTAAAGGGTTCTATGTGTGCTAGGGCTGGTAATGCAAAGGCTACTAGTGGGCCTGCAGCACTACTTGTGCCACCCACACCAGTAGCTTTAAAGAGGGAACTCAGGCCTGTCATTGCAGTGCCTGCTCGCTGATTGTTAAACTGCCATGTTGTTATGACAAGTGCACCCACTTGCCAGACCTGGCCCTTCCCTGCCTATACACATAAGAAACCCCTATGGTAGTTCCAGGGCACCCCCTGGGCAGGGGGCAGCACATGTGAAAGGTAGGACATATACTATGGTGTGTACCATGTCCTGACAATGAAATAATCTCCATTTCGTTTTTCACTGTGGAAAGGCCATCTTGCCCATAGGACAGAATGGGGAGGCTATATAATATGTTTTCCAGCCTATCTTCCCAAAGACTTAAGATGAAGAGGTGAAGTTTAAAATGCCTGAACTCACAATGTAATAACACATTTTTCTATGAAGGTGGTTTGTGCATTGTGTGTTAATAAGCCACTCTTTTAGAAGTGGCGGGGTTTTTGTGCTCTAACATTTCTGTGTGTCTCTTCCTGGTTGTGGATTGACTGTCTGGATTTGATTTGAAAATGATAGGATCTGGGGAATGTCCTGACCCAGGGGAGGAGATGATACAGCAACAGGCTGACTTGCATCTGGAGTGTAGGGGAGGTGTAGCCCTTAGCGGTGAAGAGGCTTGGGTTGCTGCCGTAAACCAATGGTCCCATCTCCTGCTGAGTGATTGAGAATTCAGACCCCCACTAATCAAAGGAAGAATGTGTCACTGGCAGGGAGGCACCCAGAACTGGTTTGAACAGGGGTCAGTGCCCCCCTGAACACAAAGACTTCAAAGCCATTGATGGGTATAACTATGCAAGCTGAAGCCCCTGAACTTTGGAGAATGGCTTGATCAAGATTGAACAAGACTGGAGCTACTTCATGGTCAAGAGAACCATTTGCCAAGGAAGAAACAAATGAAGAGACTGAAGGAAAGGATTGACCCTTGCTGTGTGTTCTGGGGCTGGCCTGCAGTTTACTGTTTTAACCAAGGAAAGGCTAAAGGGACTTTTCTGCGTCCCGCTGCTTGAAAGGACTTTGCTGAGCTGTGTCCTGAGGTAACTTGTCCCCAAGGGCCCGTAGTGAGCTGGTTCCCTGTTTCAGAAACACAGGAACACAAACGTTTCCAGGAGAGTCTCAGCGACGCTGTGTGAGTGTGCTTTTTGCAGCCTGAGACCCTCGTAAGGTGTGCCCTGTTATCGTGGACACCTGGAGTCCAAGCAAGGCTCAGCGACGCTGTGTGTGTGTGCTTTTTGCAGCCTGAACACTTCAAGAGGATAGTCCTATTATCATGTGCACCGGAACCTAAGTGAGTCTCAGCGACGCTGTTTGTGTGCTTTGTGCAGCTTGAGACCTTCGTGAGGATTGCTTGTTAACATGCACACCCAGAATCCAAGTGAGCGTCTGCGACACTGTGTGCGTGTGATTTGTGCAGCCTGAGACCTTCGGGAGGATTGCCTTGTTAACGTGCACACCCGGAATCCAAGTGAGTCTCAGTGAAGCTGTGTGCATGTGCTTGATGCAGCCTGAGACCTATGTGAGGTTTGCCTTGTGATCGTGCACGCTGAGTTAAAGTGAGTCTCAGCGACGCTGTGTGCATGTTCTTCACTCAACCTGAGACCTTCTTGAGGAGTGCGTATGCCCTGTGGCAGTCAGAGATCTTCGTAGCAGTAGCGGCCCAGACTGGCAGCCGGAGCTGAGCCGCCGGCCCGAGCCCGCCGTTGCCAGTTCCCAAAGATTGTATTGGAGGCCCAAGTTGCTGGAAGAGTAAAGGAGAGTGAGGTGGCACCCCCCAGGTAACATGTGTCGATGTCTGGGGTGGGGTCCAGGCTCAGAGGGAGACGCTCTCTGCCACTCTCTCATTCCGGCAGCGCAAGCCTCTGCTTCGGCTCATATCGCGGCCCGTACTTGCCAAGGGAGTGCAGTACCAGGGCCGGAGTGCAGAGCTGCACTTTTGTCATACCATACCCGTGTTGGGGGCAACTGTTGACAGAAGCTAACTGCGAGTCAGCATGAGTGGCGGAGAAACTGCCGACGGCACCGTGATCGGTGCTGGAGTGTATTACGCATTACTTTATTTCTGCATAACAGAGTACCTGATTGTTGTATAATAAATTGTATCATTTTTGCATAAGGAACTACCTGATTAATTTATTAAGCATTGCATTGTTTCTGCATAAAAAAGTACCTTATTAGTGCATTATGCATGGTATTATTCCTGCATAATGAACTACCTGATTGTCATATGGTGCATTGCATTGTTTCTGCATAACGAATACCTGATTAGAGTATTACGCATTGCAATATTCCTGCATAACGAACTACCTGATTGGTGTATTACGCATTGCATTATTTCTGCATAACAAAGTACCTGGTTGTTGCGTTACAGATTGCATTATTTCTACATTGCGAAGTGCCTGATTGTTGCTTTACGCATTGCATTATTTTTATATTGCACAGTGCTTGATTGTTGCGATGCGCATTGCATTACTTTTCCCTTGCAAAGTGCCTGATTCTAGCATTACGAACTGCATAACATGGTATAAGGACTACAGTGGAATGTTTAGAAGTGCTCATTAAATCACTAGAACTTACAAGGGCTGGCTGGCCTAACAACCAGCCAGGAGGAATATTACACATCCTCATGTTGGATTTATATTGTGTGATCTTATCGTATATCTTTTTATATCAAATTTATACTTGTTTTTATAAAACTCTTGTGGATTCTATTTGTGGTGTCATCTTTGGGTTGCTGTGAGCGTGGCTGCAAATACTTCACATATTTGCCTTGAAGATTAGCGTGGCTGCTCGTGCCAATCTACCACGGGGGTGAGCGGGGGCTGTCTCAGAAGGTGTCCTTCCTTTCCCTGACGTGGAAACAAGAGTCCCAATTTGGCCTAAGGTACCTACCTCAGCCAACCAGGGATCCCGGGTCTAACACAGGGTGTTCCAAGTCTTGGCAGCGAGGTAGATGAAGGATCTTCCTCTGGGCTTGGTCTTGTGGATCTGAGCAACGGAGGTCAGGACGAATTGGGTAGAGCAGAGTTGTCTCATGGGTGTGTGGAAGGCGAAGCAGTTGTTCAGATATTCTGGTCTTGCATCATGGAGAGCTTTGTAGGCATGTGTGAGAGCTTCAATGTGAATCTCTTGTTGCTAAGGAGCCACTGGAGTTGTTGGAGGTGTTGTGTCATGTAGTTGCAGCAGGGGATATTAATGACTATCCTGACAGCAGTGTTTTGAATGTTCTATAGTTTCCTGAGCTGTTTCTGGGTAACGCTATCAGAGAGTGTGTTGCCATATTCCAGTCTACTGGTGATGAGTGCATGAGTGACTGTCTTTCTGGATTCTGTGGGGAGTCATCTGAAAGTCTTTTGAAGTAGGCGGAGCATGGGGAAACAGGACAAGGATACTGTATTGTTTTGGGGGTTCATTGAGAGTGAGGAGTCCAGTATGATGCCAAGATTGCATGTGTGGTCCTTAGGGGTCAGGGGCTCCTAGTGTGGTGGGCCACCATGAGTTGTCCCAGGTTGAGGGGGTGGGCCCCAGGATGGGTACTTTGGTTTTGTCTGAGTTGAGCTTGAGGCATCTGTCTTGCATCCAGGTAGTGACTGTCTGCATTACATTGAGAAAGTTGGTTCTGATGGTTGTAGGTTCATTGGTTAGGGAGATAATCAGCGGGTGCTGTTGGCGTAAGAGATGGCATTGAGTCTGTGACCTCTGATGATAGCTGCGACGGGGGCCATGTAGATGTTGAAGAGGAGGAGAACTCAGGCACTTTGAAGCTGATCTCTGTGGGTTCAGAGAGAAACGGGGGCAATCTAACTTTCTGTGTTTGGCCTGTTAGGAAGGAGTGGGTATAGTCCAGTGCCTTGTCCAGACGCCAGCATTGAGGAGTAGGGTAAGGTGGGAGATTTTTTATTGCAACCAAGAGGTCCAGTAGGAAGAGGCTGCGGTTTGTTCCCAGTCAAAGAGGTATTCTTGGATGAACTCCGAAAGTTACGGGTTTGTGGCCTTCTCAATGACCTTGGCTGGGAAGGGGGGGAGGGAGATGGGTCTGAAGTTCTTAAGGTGTGTTGGGTCCGCAGATGGTTTCTTCAGCAGGCAAGTTTCTAGTTATCTGGGTAGGTGGTGATTTCGTTGGGGCAGTTGATGGTGCAGCGAAGCTGGGGGGGGCAATGGAGGTGGCTGCTCTGTGGAAGATGTGGTATGGGCAGGGATTCAATGGGGCTCTTGAGTGAATGCTCTTTATGGTCTTCAGTGTATCATCGGTGGTGAGTGGAGTGCAGTTGAGCACGATCTGTTGGGGTGCGGCGCGGTAGTGTGCGGTGGCAGTGAGTGAGGTGGCGGGGTCTTGGGTGTCAAAGCCTTCATAGATCTGCCTGATCTTCTGGTGGAAGAAGGTGCTTAGTTTTTGCAGAGGTCTTGAGTGGGTGGGGCATCTGTGGTTTCACTGTTGGGCCTGGCAAACTCCTTGACGAAGGCGAAGAGTTCTTTGCTGTTGTGTCCTTTGGCATCTCTTCTGTCTTGGAAGGCCGTTTTCTTTGTGGTTTTGAGGAGAAGTTGGTGTGCATTGACGGCGGATTTGAAAGTTGTGTGGGTTTCTGGGGTCTTGTTGCTCCGCCATCTCTTCTTGAGTGTCAGCAGGTGCGTCTGGACTCAGGGAGGGTGGGAGTAAACCAGCTGGTGTTTTTGGAGTGTTGCTTTCCTGGTGTCTTTTTGAGGGGTGCAGAGTGTCTGCGCAGTTGGAGACATTTACATACATATGTTACAAGTCACTCATACACAGTCTACTCATTACTTAAACACATGCAAACATACTCCTCCACAAAAACTCACAGACACATTTCCGATTAGTGTGGTAAAATAAACGCCTTCTAATTTATACACACCCAAAAACATCTCTCACCCATTCAGGGGCTCCCACTCAGCCTAAGGCGTATGAATATTCGTGAGATGCATGAGTCTTGGGGCTTCTGACTACATTCTGCATGGGTGCCCTGTGAGACTGATTTTGCGCCACTGCCAGAATTAATCGTGCACGCTTTTTAAAACTTACATCGAATGAAATTCTTACTTCTTTTACATCACAGGAGGTCAAACAATCAGGTGTTGCTTACACTCTTCTCACACACTCGCATCTAAACAGTTACAGCCAAACACATACACGCTCCCAAATTAACATACAAGGTGCTTAAAGGAAATGCATGCAGCAAAAAGAACAGAACCCAAAGAAGGAAAGCGCGCCCTGTTCAGTTCTATTCAGGGAACACGCAGCTGAACATTTCAGCACCGGGACAGCTCCCTCCTCCATCAGTTAATCGAAGCAAGCATTCCCTGTCCCGCTGAAATCACAGTTGGGGAATTTTAAAATGTGCACAAGCGAACTCATGCCACATTTATTCATCTACATCATTTTTATCAGGTAAAAAATGGCAGCATTCAAGCAGGGAAAGATTACTATACATTTCGGTACAATAGAATGTGGAAGGGAGGCGGTGTGGGTTTGTTTGTGGGGGGAGGGGATAGACCCATTGTATTAGCGCCTCGGTAATCCATTCTAGACGATAAATCACAAGTTTTTGCTTCTAAGGTTTTAGTAAACTCAAGAGAAACAGGTGACGTGGCTATTTCAAGAGAAGAACGTATTTAACCTTCCTAAGTATTAAAAACCTCTGGATCATCTTGAACACAGGTGCCACAGAGACACGTGTGGGTCTTGCTGACTTTACCAATCACAGGACCCATGGAGTGGTGGGTGGCTGATGAAGTGTTTAGGTATGTGCACACTGTACAGTTGTGTTTTTACATCAATAGTATTTGTAGAAGAAGGCACCGGGAGAGAAAGTGATTTGCTTTGAATCACACATTTTTAAGTCAAGTGCTAAAGCTGGTACTAGAGCCTGGGTGTCTAGGTGGAAAAAGCAGAGATTCACCATCAAGCTTGGGTCAATATTGACACACGTGAAAGCGCACACGCTCGATGGGTGTATTTAGGTTCAGGTAATCCTACACGTTAGGCTAAATGTCTGGTAAAATCACCATTGTCTTTCGTTTAAGGTAGTACTTACCCAGCCGCGGCCGCTGCAGGGTGACTGGAGATTTCGAGAGAAGAGTAAGACCACTAGGAAAAATTAAATAAATAATTAATTTACCCTCGTGGTCGTCTCTCGAACTCCCTCCTCTCCACCCGGCCCCACTGCTCTTACCTGTAGCTGCCGCAGCTGAACTTACCTTTAAATGGAGAAAAGGAGACTGGGACACCGAGCACCTGGCATTTCCCAAGGAGGCTTTGTCTATTTATGTCCCTTCCACTGTGCTGCTGTTCATTGTCTACTCTTCTCTACATAAAGCTATTCGCCTTCATGTCTCGTTGTATTGAACAAGGACGAATCAAGAACAGAACTGTAAGCTGATGCTTGAGCTAGAGTCACCAAGAACATAAATACCCACATTTATTTTCTTTCCATATGTTATTGAGCCTATTTCAAAGCATTTTAGCAATTTAGTCAAGTAGATAAAGTGGTTTGCTCGGAATCACACAATAAAATTAAGTGTAGAAGATGGAATTACAGCTCAAATCTCAGTTAACAGACATATTTTTGACAGCTACTATATCTCTGTCAGAATGTCGCCAATGATGAATTGTGTGACCCTATTTCCGTGTTGTTTTTGGGTGCTTAGAAGACATTTTGCACACACCAGTCCGCCATGCTTGACTTGTGCTGAAAGACCTTTATGACAAAAAAGGCATCTGGGCCACAAGTGAGTTTTAAAATTACATTTTGTGAGAGTAATCTGTTTTGGGTGGCTAGGCGTAGAGGTGTAAAGCCATTTTACAGGTCTTTAACCTTTCATGTGATCTGTGAATGCAGTTTGCTCTCTAAGATCAGACTATAGAAGTGAGATGTTAGTTTTGATGTGAGCTATCACCGAGTTCCCACAGTCCTCAAATACCCTGACCCATAAGCTGGTTGTGATGACATGTTGTGCCTTCACCCATTGTTTAGCATTTGCAGAAAAAGTGATAGGATTCATGCAATATGCCACAGCAGCCAGGACCCCGCCACCTGGTGTTCAGTTTACATAAATGACCGAGGTTGATAGGTTTCCCTGGGGTGTTGGCAGGGTTGGACTCAAATACGTCAGCTACTCACATCTGAAAAATCTGTGTAAGTTAAAATAAACTTTTTTGATGTTTCAGTGATGTGTTTCTGGGCCTTTTCTGACCCTGGCTAAAGACTCAGCCATAGAGATCGGGTACCTTAGTTATTTGGACTGTGTGGAACTGATGTGTGGTTAAACACATCATTAACCAAAGATTCTGTGAGGAAAATGCATTGTGTTTGTAAGGACTTTTGGGTAGGAGTTGGACACATGCAGACAGCACCACCCTGGAATATGCCTGGCTGCCTAGTTTTCAGAAATAGGGGAGTTTGGCAAGTTTCCCTGTGTGGCAGCGGATCATGAGCTCAAGTAATGCAACTATTCACATGCCAAGAAATAAAATGTACTTTCAAAGCAATATTAGTGATTTTTTCATGGGGCAAACTTAGCCCTTTGTGTGCCAGGCAGTTGACCCACCCACACAAGTGGGACGACATTTTTAATGAGAGAAGCTTGAAAATATTGGGTGGTAGAAGTGTTGTCCCTACAAAATAAAAAACACACCTCCCTACACTCTATGGTTATCTAGTTTTCAGCAATATATGGCATTTGTAGGTTTCTTGGATGATATGAGGTAAGAAGCTGACAAGGCCACTACCCAGGCGCTGGTGCTCCTTGGTCTCTCTGCTGCATTTCACACGGCCGATCATGAGCTTCTGGTGGATTGTGTCAGCGCCGCAGGCTTACAGGGCACGGCGCTTGACTATTTTGTTTCCTTTCTAAAGGACCGCCCTTAGTAGGTCCGCTTATCTCCCTTCAGCTTTCCCAAAGTTCAACTTACCTGCGGCATACCCCAGGGGTCCTCTTTGTCCCGCCCACCTATTTAATTTGTACATATACCCCCTGGTGCATTCTCTGAGAAAAATGAAGGCGAGAATCTTCAATTATGCAGATGATATACAATTACTTTTTGCTATCAATAACTCACCAGACTCCAAAACGTTCTTTCAAAATACAATGCTATTAACTAGTAGCACCCAAGAACTAAGTTAAGAGTCTTGGAGTTCTGGTTGACAAAAATGCGTCCATGAAGTCTTAAACAGGGTCAGTAATTTCTTCCTGCTTCTTGCAGCTTTGTAAAATCAGAAATATTGGCAAATTCTTTACCCACAAACTTTCATCCTTGCATTAGTCAAATCACGAAAAGACTATGGAAATTCACTGTACAAAGGTCTCCTCAAAAGCCTCACTCGGAGGCTGCAATTAGTATAAAACTAGGCAGCCATACTAACCTACAGCCAACCCAGGAAGTGTCACATGACCCTACTGATGAGAAAACTGCACTGGCTGCCACTAAAACAGCGAACGGTCTTTAAAAACGAAATGCTTTACTTTTATATCTCTTTATGGTAACAGCCCAGAGTTCATCTCTTTCCGTATTTAAAAAAATATTCCCACTTGTAACCTGAAGTCTACTTATCTGAATCTTCTCACTATTTTCTCTATCAAGAAGTAGAGCTTTGGTGCTTTCCGATTATCTGTATTAGGCCCCTTTTCTGGAACTCCCTTCCATTCAACATCTGAATGACTTCTTGTTACTCCAGGTTCTGTAACCTCTTGAAGACATGGTTCTTCATACACGCATATGAATGAAATAAATAATGAAAAGTAGGTTATGTTTCGGTACTTAGCACCAAGAAAGCGACTGGTGCATGCGCTATACATATATATATATATATTCACTGACAAAACCGTAGGTTTCAGGCCTTATATAGTTAGGAATTAGCACTTAAAAAACCTTTAAAATTCACTCAAAAAACTATAAGTTTTAGGGGTGTTATAGTTAGCTGGACATTTCACTCATACAAAACCATTGAAATTGCTCCTATATAGTTAGTTGTACTAACTATATTTCGCGCACCCGCAATCCACTGCTGATGATGTCACATATTACATCATTCATGACATGGTCAGTGACATCACTGATGACATCTCAAATGACATCACTGATGACATCACTGATGGCATCATCCAGTGAATGTGGTTTGCTTCGTTATTTAAATATGCATTATATATATAGCAATTTGCATTGAAGAATGAGTGGATATATAAAAATAAATATTTGGATGGAGGATTTAGTAGCAGTGTAATTGGCTGTTTACTTGACCAATTTATAGTGTCTCACTAAATATAGTGGATAGTGACTAAACTGTTTGAATATCTGTGTCACTTTGTCAGTTGTTGTGTAAACTGGTTCTCCAGTTGGTTACTAGCTATGTGAAAGTCTGTATTAGTTATTGATTAGTTAACTGAGTATTTGTATGGGAGAGTGAATGTGTGTGTGGTTCGGTGGGGGTGTGTGACTGCCCAAAGATGTGTGAATAGTTGATTCACTAGATATATGAAGTTAAAACTACATGCTCTAACAGTTGTTTGGGTGAGTGAATATCTTTATGGGTGTGGTGATGAGCAAATATATTTCTCAATGGTACATGTCCAAAAAACTAGAAAAATAAAAGGCAATGTATGTGTCAGTTGTTGTATAATAATAAGTATACATAAGACTCAATGATTGTGTGAGTGACTGTATGGATAACTTTATACTTGTAATAATGATTTTATAATTCACTAAGTATGACTTACTATCTAAATGAATAGATGAAGTTGTGTTTGTATAAGTGTGTAGCTAAGTAAATATGTAAGTATGATCCATTGTTTGCATAAGTGAGTAGGATGACTTCATATGTGAATAGGGTGTGTGCTGGTGTGTAATGTCGATTTAGGTGTATAAGTATTTTTGATAATGTTCTATTGTTCATTGACAGCATGTATGAGTGAATCTACAAGTAAGTGATTAGATGTGTGTATACATCTAAAATCACTGAGTGGGTTTTTAGATACTTGTATTGCTGTAACAATGGATTCAAATATGATACTCTTTATTTTACAAAGAGTGATGAAAGATTTTACTAGTGTATGAAAAGGTGTATGTGATTGTCACGTGGATGATGTCATCAGTGATGTCATTTGAGATGTCATCAGTGATGTCACTGACCATGTCATGAATGATGTAATATGTGGCATCATCAGCAGTGGATTGTGGGTGCGTGAAATATAGTTAGTACAACTAACTATATAGGAGCAATTTCAATGGTTTTGTATGAGTCAAATGTCCAGCTAACTATAACACCCCTAAAACTTATAGGGCTTTATTTATGAAGGCCTTGCGCCGCCGGTGCGTCACTTTTTCCCATTTTAAAAGTGGCGCACCAGCGGCGCAAGGCCTTCATAAATAAGGCCCATAGTTTTTTGAGTGAATTTTAAAGGTTTTTGAAATGCTAATTCCTAACTATATAAGGCCTGAAACCTACAGTTTTGTCAGTGAATTTCAAAGGTTTTTTAAATGCTAATTCCTCACTATATAAGGCCAGAAACCTATGGTTTTTTCAGTGAATTTGCAAGGTTTTTTAAATGCTAATTCCTAACTATATAAGGCCTGAAACCTATTTTTTTTCAGTGAATTTCAAAGTTTTTTTTTAATGCTAATTCCTAACTATATAAGACCTGAAAGCCCACCAGGAATCTCCAGTATGCGCCATGGGACTGCATTGCAGAGAGGTGTAATGAAGCCACGCCCCTTATTACACCTCTCTGCAACGCAGCTCCCGTGCATGTTTGAAGAGGGGGAACTAATTCTCCTTGCATACTAGGGGCCCCTGGGGCCAACTAGCCCACCTTGAACCTCCAGTATGCGCCAGGGGGCTGCATTGCAGAGGTGTAATGAGGCTATGCCCCTTGTTACACCTCTCTGCAATGCAGCCCCCTGGCACGTTTGCAGAGGGGGAACTAATTCCCCTTGTATACTGGGGGTCCCTGGGGACCAACTAGCCCACCAGGAGCCTCCAGTATGCACCAGGGGGCTGCATTGCAGAGAGGTGTAATGAGGCCACACCCTTTTTTACACCTCTCTGCAACGCAGACCCCGTGCATGTTTGAAGAGGGGGAACTAATTCCCCTTGCATACTGGGGGTCCCTGGCGGCCAACTAGCCCACCTGGAACCTCCAGTATGCGCCAGGGGGCTGCATTGCACAGAGGTGTAATGAGGCTATGCCTCTTTTTTCACCTCTCTGCAACGCAGGCCACTGGCGCGTTTGCAGAGGGGGGGACTAATTCCCCTTGCATACTGGGAGTCCCTGGGTCATATCTGCCCAAATGCCGAAATTCTGAACAATTGAAAATGACTTTTCTTGAGAAACATTTGGATTTGGATTATCATGTCCTATACTTTGGAATTTTTGAAAGACTGACTTTGAGGATGCTATAAATTACTCAAGTCTGCCCGAATTGTGTGGGTAAAATTGATACCTAGTCACTTTGAATAAGAATGTACTTACGTCTCATCTAACATTTGGAAGAAATATCTAGTTATATGGCAAGAGGATACCGACATAACTTGAAGGAAATAAGAACACCCTGAAGAAGTTCTGTTGTACAGAATGAAACGCGTCAGCTGGCTGTGGTACATAAACTTAAGGAAAATAAAAGCATTTGAATATACACCAAGATTCAGCGCTTCAATAAGGACTCAAAGTGATATGATTTGATTGGACTTATTGTGCAAGTGGTGCTGTGCCAAACTTTGGAATATTCTCCACTGCTCTCTACTACTTACTCTCTACTACTCCACTACTCTCTAATACTCACTCTCTACTACTCATTCTCTACTACTCTACTACTCTCTCTCTACTACTCACTCCCTACTACTCACTATGTACTACTCTCTACTACTCACTCTCTACTACTCTCTACTCTCTACTACTCACTCTCTACTACTCTCTCTCTACTACTCACTCATTACTACTCACTATCTACTACTCTCTACTACTCACTCTCTACTACTCTCTACTACTCACTCTCTACTACTCTCTCTCTACTACTCTCTACTACTCACTCTACTACTCACTCTCTACTACTCTCTACTATTATCTCTCTCTGCTACTCACTCTCTACTACTCTCTACTACTCACTCTTTACTACTCTCTATTACTCACTTTCTCCTGCTCTCTACTACTCACTCTACTACTTACTCTCTACTACTCTCTACTACTCACTCTCTACTACTCACTCTCTACTACTCTCTACTACTCACTCTACTATTCACTCTACTACTCTCTACTACTCACTCTCTGCTACTCTCTCTACTGCTCTCTACTACTCTCTACTACTAACTCTCTATTCTATTACTCACTCTCTTCTCTCTACCTCTCTCTACTTCTCTCTCTACTAGTCTCTACCTCTCTACCTCTACCTCTCTACCTCTACCTCTCTACCTCTACACCTCTACCTCTCTACCTCTCTCTACACGCACACACATACACATATATATATGCATATATATGCATATGCATTTATGTATGTGTATATATATATATACATTCATATATAAACATATATAATCTGCATATCTATATAAATACAAATATAAATGCATCCATACATATACATATATGAATACATATGCATGTTATTTACATGAAAGTTTTAAAAACACTAATAAAAGCAAAGCTAAAAAGCCACCTCATTACAAACAGAATGGCTTTAACTTAAACGAGGGCGAGATCTATTGCATTTTCAATGCTTGTTTACTTTGGTTCCATCAAGAAGGCATTCAGATGTGTCACACATTTGCCATAAATTCTGAATGTTAGCACTCTAGTTGCTCATTAGATCACTGTAGTAAAGCTACTGCTCACCAGTGAAGTCTGCTGCTAATCATACTTTCTATGGCAAAATGAACCCCCTCATTGTGTTCCTTTTTAAATTAAATGCTTTCAGACCTACCACTTCATTCCAATCAAGATGGCTTCTGGTGTGCCATACTTTTTTCATAAGTAAGACTGTTAGCGCTCTAGTTGTTCTTTTGAACACTCTGGGACATTCTGTCATTGGGCTATACTTGGGCTACATCTGGGTGATATTTGGGCTACATTTGGGCTCTTTTGTCTCTGGTGGCCATCTTGGGAGACTGCATGTCAGAATTTTTTAATGAAATAGAAGAGGATTTGGGAAGTCACTCAAAATGTGCCCCAATTTTTCTTTCTGCAGCACTAATCATACTTTCTATGGCAAAATATACCCCCTCATTTTGTTCATTTTTAAATTAAATGTTTTAAGAGTTACCACTTTATTCCAATCAAGATGGCTTCGGGTGTGCCATACCTTTGTAATAAGTAGGACTGTTAGCGCTCTAGTTGTTCTTTAGAACACTCTAGGAGGCTGCAGTAGAACACAAAGGAATCAAATGACAGTCTCTGTCCTTGTTGGATGTACATGTTTTACTGAGAATGTCAGACTTCATGCTCACATGACTGAGAAAGATAATGTGAATTTACAGAAAATATGCTTTCAGTTTAGTTTATAGATCCCCTTCCAAACCACTGTGGGAAAAGCATGAGATAATAGTTTTCTTTCAAACATGATTCATGATATCCCAGCAGAAGGCTTTTTCACATGGTAAAATCACCTTAGAACACACCACAATTCCTAAAATGAGTATGGTACCATCAACAAATGATTTATAATGTAACTAAAGTCCTAAAACCCTCTATTAACTACAATGCTTTTTAATGAGGTGCTATCATGTATATTGGTCCCAAGATGGCTGCCAACACTTCTTGGATGAAGTGCTGACAGCCAATCAGATCTCACGATGAGATGTGCGGTTAGGCTCCGCCCAGATATATTTGTGTTTTTGAAGTTAATTTTCATAAAAACCACTGGAGCAATTTTCACCAAATATAGAAAAGGCACTTCTGCGTACCAGTCCCTACAATTTTGCCAAGTTTGGTGTAATTCCGTTCAGCGGTTCGGGCTGTAGCCTTGTCAGAACGTCCTATGGAAATTAACATGGGGAAAACACGTTTTGGGACCCCCCCTTTTTTCTCAGCCCCCACTTCATGAATCCCCCCGAAACTTTCAGGGAAGGAGCGCAGCAGAGCTGGCCAAAGTTTTCGAAAATTACACGCAAATTCCTCAACCGGCGCCAAAGTTATTCCCAATAGAATGTTGCGGATTTCCTATGGTAGCTAGGTCCTAACTATATATACCTATTGGCTATCGCCAGTAGGTAATATGTATATATATATATATTCACTGAAAAAACCATAGGTTTCACACACGTTATAGTTAGGAATTAGCATTTAAAAAACCTTAGAAATTCACTGAAAAAACCATAGGTTTCACACATGTTATAGTTAGCTGGACATTTCACTCATACAAAACCATTGAAATTCCCCCGTTATAGTTAATTCAGCTAACTATAACTCCCGCACCTGCAATGCACTGCTGATGACGTCACATATTACATCACTCATGACATGGTCAGTGACATCACTCATGACATCACTGATGACATCTCAAATGACATCACTGATGACAACACTGATGACATCATCCAGTGAATGTGTGTCTTTCTGAAAAATAAATATGTTTTATATATGTATATCTAAAGGTCGATGGAAGACAAAATGTGTAAATAAGTGTCTAAATTGATTATTTTTTGTAAAAATGATTGTATAACTGACTTATTAAGTGTATCTTAGTGAATACATGTATTAGTGAGTAATGTTTAAATATGAAAATATCTGTATCAGTGTCTTACTTTGTATATAAGTGGCTGCATGGGTTGGTGACTAGCTACATGAGTGTCGATATGGGTTATTAGTTGGTTTTTAGAGTATCAGTATGAGTGTCTGTATGGTTTGGTGGGGGGTATTACTTACTGCATAGATGCATGAATGGGTGACTCACTGTTTGTATGCCACCCTCTGGTTCATCACTGCCACACTCTGGTTCATCACTGTCACCCTCTGGTTCATCATTGCCACCCTCTGGTTCACCACTGCCACCCTCTGGTTCAGCACTGCCACCCTCTGGTTCACCACTGCCACCCTCTGTTTCATCACTGCCACCCTCTGGTTCATCACTGCCACCCTCTGGTTCACCACTGCCACTCTCTGGTTCATCACTGTCACCCTCTGGTTTATCACTGCCACCCTCTAGTTCACCACTGCCACCCTCTGGTTCATCACTGTCACCCTCTGGTTCACCACTGCCACCCTCTGGTTCATCACTGCCACCCTCTGGTTCACCACTGTCACCCTCTGGTTCATCACTGCCACCCTCCGGTTCACCATTGCCACCCTCTGGTTCACCACTGCCACCCTCTGGTTCACCACTACCCCCCTCTGGTTCATCACTGCCACCCTCTGGTTCACCACTGCCACCCTCTGGTTCATCACTGCCACCCTCTGGTTCATCACTGTCACCCTCTGATTCATCACTGCCACCCTCTTGTTCATCACAGCACCCTCTGGTTCACCACTGCCACCCCCTGGTTCACCACTGCCACCCTCTGGTTCATCACTGCCACCCTCTGGTTCACCACTGCCACCCTCTGGTTCATCACTGTCACCCTCTGATTGATCACTGCCACCCTATGGTTCATCACAGCACCCTCTGGTTCACCACTGCCACCCTCTGGTTCACCACAGCCACCCTCTGGTTCATCACAGCACCCTCAGGTTCACAACTGCCACCCTCTGGTTGATCACTGTCACCCTCTGGTTGATCACTGCCACCCTCTGGTTCATCACAGCACCCTCTGGTTCACCAGTGCCACCCTCTGGTTCACCACTGCCACCGTCTGGTTCATCACAGCACCCTCTGGGTCACAACTGGGGAGAGGAGCTGGCCTAACGGCTAGGGCGCTCGACCTCGGACCTGGGGATCTGGGTTCGAGTCTCGGTAACGACGCCAAAAACCTCCTGTGATTCTGGGCAAATCACTTAATCTCCCCGTGCCTAAAATGAGTGCGTGTCCTCATGTAACGTAACTGGTGCTATGTAAAGCGCTCTGATACCCGATTCAGTTTGGGTCTAGTTCGCACTATATAAAACTCTGTAAAAAAACAAAAATAAAAAAACAACTGCACCTTTCTGGTTCATCACAGCACCCTCTGGTTCACCACTGTAGATTATGGGGAGAAAGTACATCTGCCCAGCCTCAACCGGGGCCTGGTTAATGTGTTAGTGAATTTGAGCTTCAAGCTCGGCACCTGCTTCCTTATCTGAAAATGCTTCCTGTTGTGGTTTAATTTTTGTGACAGCCTGGAGCATTGTGCCATACTTGTAACTATTCTCTGACCTTGCTTCGAGGGTCAGAGCAGGGTCAGAGAATAGTTGCAAGTAGGCAACAACTCTGGATGCGCCGCTCAGGAAGCACTTACAGGGTTACAGCAGGTGTCCAAGTTGAAGTTAATTTCTTTGTAACCATTTTTGTAAATGGTTACAAAGAAATTAGCTTCAACTTGGGCACCTGCTGTAACCTTGTAAGTGCTTCATGTACTTCAGTTTTTGAAAATCCGTCCAACAAGCGATTTCGCGGATTTTTCTGCAATTACGCAAGATTCGCGGACCCTCGAAATTGCAGAAAATCCGCAAATTCCTCGAACAGAACGGATTTTATGCCCATGCTTACAACTGATCCTCACTCCCACCAGATGCCATTTATTTGACAAATATTGGAAAAGGCAGCAGCATTTAAATTAGAAAAGAAAGAGAGCAGCTGCTCAAATGAGAAAAGTTTTTTTTACAATCTTTGTGATTGTATTTTCCCTACTGTTCAAGGGTTAAACGTTATACAGTACATTGATTATGGTGTACAAGTACAAAAGCCGAGGACAGTAAAAAGGAGAAAGAAAGTGTTTTATTATAATGTGAAATACTATTACAGCATAAGAAATGTCTACTGTTTGGTTTATAGTATACACTTATGCATTGCAGAAACTAAAAGCTTATCATGGAATTTTGCAAAAAGTAATAGTAACTTATATTTATGTCCTTTATGTTTTTAAACAGATGAATGACTAGATGTATTGGAGCAAATAATAGTCCAAATTACTACTTTCTGTGTTGTTCTACAAACTAACATTATCAAGGTATACACCAAGGTACAGTGTGATAGAGCCACTGAGACATACAGACATACACTGATAGAGACACTTATATGTCATTCACCTATTCAGCCACTCACACACCCACTAACTCACCAACACAGTTATTAACACACCAAGTAACTAACCAACATATGTTCTACTACATGCACTCACTTACCCATACAGATACTCACACACCCATCCACAAATTGATATAGGTACTACTAAGTCATGCACTCACTCACCCATACAGCCTCTCATACATCCACTCACTCACCCATACAATCACTAACACACTCGGTCACTATCCCATATCCATACTGACACATCCAGTCAGTCCCCTTTATAGCTACAAACACATCCACTCACTCATCCAAATAGTCACTCATACACACAATCGGTCACCTATACAGGCACTAACACAGCCAATCACTCCCTCATACAGCATGTGATGCACCCTCATTCTCTCATACACTGACACACTCATTCGCTTACCTATGCACACACTGACACACCCACTCACTCACCTATACAGGTACTAACACCACTTTTCGCCCACCTATACAGTCACTCACACCCTCTTACACACATATACAGTCACTGACACATACACTCACTCACCTATAGAACTACTAATACATGCACTTATTCAACCAAACAGCCTGTCACACACTCACATACCCGTACAAACATTTGCAGAGTCATTCAGAACCCATACAACCATGTCACACCCACTCACCCACATACCCACTCATGCAAACCCTTACAGATCCACTTACTCATTCATTTACACACTTACTCACTAACACAGAACCTGACTCACTCATACTTTTTCTTAGACATACACACACATACAGTTTATCTTTTTTTTAAACCAAGAAAGGTTGTTCTAATGAGAATTTTTTAATGATTTTTCAGAACTTTTTTGAGTTTTTAAAATATTTTGGGGGGGGTTACAAATAAAATGGCAACTGGAAAATATTTTGAATGAAATAACTGGAAACTGAAGAAATAAGTGTAATTCAAAAACAAAAAACGTAACACTTATGCACTTTTGCAGCATTAAAAATTGCGGGAACAGGTTGTTCCACTAGAGTTAGAACTTTTTTGCAGTCCAAACAAAAAGTGCCAATTCTTTGGAGTTCTGGTGAGTTTTTAGAGAACTGTTGCTGGACCTCAGATGGTCGAGGGTCTCCATGAGCAATTGGTGTTGCAGTTGAAGTAGACACATCCCCTGCACCTCATCGCCTCTGTGCTCTGGTCAGTTCCTTAGAGTGGTATGTCTTCAAATGATACAACATACGCATTGCGCTGCACAAATACTTCTTAGATGTACACCTGGAGAGTGTCTTCTCGCATATTGAGCATTTTACATGCTTAGCAATCACTTTGGTTTCTCCAGAGAGGATAGTAAAAAACTCCCAAGCAATTGATTGCCGCTTTACCGGGGGTTCCTTCTCCAAAGAACTGTCTTCATTAAGGTGTAGCTTTTGATCTTCACTGCCACCAGATGCCATTTTATTTGGAAATAACTTCCCAAAAATAAGCCAAGCCAATATTCAAATTGAAAAGAATAGGTAGGTGCTGAAATGTGCACCTCCAATCTCAGAACTAGAAGTCTGAAGAAAAGAAAACTGGGGAGGGGGGACTCCTTTCTAGAATAATCAAAAATCTCTTGTCCAATGAAATTCCCTTCTTCCATAGTCCTTAGTCATGTGATATTCACCACATTGTTGCAAACGTCGATGTATTCGCGATCATGGGAAATAGGATAAAACAGTGCTCAACCATAACATTCTTTAGGAAAATCTCACTTTATATAATATATTGGCAAACTACAAATCACAGTTATGAATTACAACATGTGTATCTATGTTTTTAATACTTCCTAAAAATCAGGCAGATTTCACAAATAACCCCTTTAGAGGAATATAAGTATTCCGACTGTTCGCAGCGAAGTTGCGAATGTAAAAAAAAAGAAAAGCCTTCTGGGGACATCTGTTTCTTGATTCCAAAGATAATGATGCTGTGTTCTTGAAGGCCCAACAAAATGAGGACATCTCCACCAAACAAAGAAGCACTTGCTTCATATACAGCCTGATTCATGTACGGGCCGTTTTGCGTGTCCCTAATAGCGATTAATAGCGACTCGCTATTGAGGAAACGCAAAACGGCATTCATGTACTTTTCGGGGAAAAAATAGCGACTCGCACGCGGGCGCTAAAGCCGTTAGCGACCGACAAAAAACGCAGAAAAATCGCTATTTCCGGCTACCTGCGATCGGGATAGCGACTCGCAATCCCGATCGCACGGGATAGCGACTCGCAATCCCGATCGCACGGGATAGCGACTCGCAATCCCGTGGGATCGGGAATGCGAGTCGCTATCTCGCGGGATCTGGAAAACGGGAAGACACATTACGAGCACCGTGATGACATCACAACCAGGAAGCAGCCAAATCCCACCCCCAAACAACACAGTGACGCTATCAGTCGAGTGTTGAAGACCGAAAGCTGCCGCTAAACTGCCGTTAGCGACTCACAACCCCGCCGAAATAGCGACCGCCATGTCGGAGGAACCCCAGCCAGGCCCCAGCAACAGCGCTGCCCGCAAGCGCAAACTGAAATTCTCCGAACAGGAGCTGGAGAACCTCATCGAAGGGGTGGTGGCCAACCACGACCAGCTGTTTGGTGCCAACTCCCGGAGGGTCCCAGAGCAGGAGAAGAGGAGGATCTGGGTTGGGATTGCCTCCAGTGTGAACTCAGTGGGCGTTGCGGACAGGTCTCTGGAGGAACTCAAAAAGCGGTGGTACGACCTCCGAGGCCGTGCCAAGGAGAGGGTTGCGGAGCGCCTTGGTGAGGCATCAGGCACCGGAGGTGGTGGACCGACTGTCCCACCCAACACCCCCCTGGAGGACCAGGTAGAGGACACGTTGGAGAGGGAGGCGTGTGTTGGCGTGACCCCTCTGGACTCCTCCCGCCCCACCCAAGACACCCAAGGTAAGTGGCATGCGACTGCGACCCTGTCCCCTATGACCGCCCCTGACCAAATAGGCTCACTCATTGGCCCTTAGTCATGCCTATGTTGTGCATCAGGAAATGCCCTGAAGCATTGTGGGAGACGTAGTATGTCCACAATGTAGTAGTACCACAATGCGGCCAGAAAGGTTCCAAAGTGCGCAAATACACAGCCACCCAGGGAATGACACCCAGCATGCATGTAACATCTGCACGTCTGACAGTCACATACACCTAATGAGTATCCACTTACCCTCACAGGTGCGGGAGACAGCAGTGACAGTGAGAGGCTGCTGATCGATGAGGAGGCCCAGGAGGAGGAATCCCTACCTGAGACACAGCCACCAGCCCCTGCAGCAGCGCCAACACCAGCAGCCAGGCCCCCCGCCTCTGCTGCATCAACACCTACAGGCCCACCGGCTGCCAAGGCCAGGCCCCCCGCCTCTGCTGCATCAACACCTACAGGCCCACCGGCTGCCAAGGCCAGGCCCCCCGCCTCTGCTGCATCAACACCTACAGGCCCACCGGCTGCCAAGGCCAGGCCCCCCGCCTCTGCTGCATCAACACCTGCAGGCCCACCGTCTGCCAGAGCCAGGCACCCCACCAATGTGCCTCCAGTGGCTGCGGCACCTGCAACACCAGCTGCAACAACACCTGCAGCACGGCCAATAAGATCTGGCCCAGCCACATCCGCTACACAGCGGCCCAACAGCAGGCGGGGCAATGGGCATCTCCATGCCTGCCTGAGCGTGGAGCGGCGCATGCTCCGCATACACCAGCGGCAGTCCCAGCAGCAGGGAGCAATCCAGCTCCAGCTCCATAAGATAGGCCGCAATGTGGCTGGAGTCGGGGAGAGGATGGACCGCATGACGGCGGCCATGGACCGCATGACGGCGGCTATGGAAGACAACACTGCAGCGCTGGTGAAGCACCGCAGTGTTGCAAGCAGGCGCCACCACCAGTTGCTGAGCCGGCTGTCCACCTACAGCCGCTCCAATTATGTCTCGGCAAATGCCACCACCCTGCTTGCGCGGCGCTCCCTGACCCAGCAGCACCAACTGGTCCAGTGCTGCGAAGATATTACCCGGGTGCTGGAGCATTTGACCACCGCCGTCACCGCACTGCACGCACCTGTGCTACCGGCAATTGTGGGGGGTGATGATGCTAGTGAGGGTGCCTCCAGTGTCAGCAGCCACTCTGCCATGCAGGCCCCCCCACCTAGGCGCAGCACAAGGGCTACGCCTGCTCCAGCTGCCCAGGAGGAGGAGGAGCCTCCCAGGCGCATGCAAATTGTGCGCCGGAGGCGCCAATGACATTGTGTCAGGGACACAGGCGCAGGCTGAACTTAAGCCTGCCATGGACCGTGTCATGCAGTATGCATAAATACTGCATTTTGTAAATAGTTGGTTCCAAGACCCATTATTTTTTGTGATAATAACAAATACATTTATTTTGGTGCACACATACGCCTTGTGTAATCATTACAGTTTGCATGCAATTGTGATATGTGGGGTGGGGGAAGGGGGTGGGCTAGAAATTGTTAGCTGTGATGTGGTTGCGACGTCTGTGGCCTTCAGCTGGGTTCTCCCCGCGTGCATGGTGCGCATGTGCTGGTGGCCGGTCGTCCCCCTCAGATTCACTGCCTGAGATGTCAACTGGTATCCGGCGCTTGGTTGCAATGTTATGAAGCATTGCACAGACAGCCACAATGCGGCAGCACGCTGCAGGACTGTAATACATGGCCCCACCTGTCTTGTGCAGTATACGGAACCTGCTCTTGAGCAGGCCAAATGTCCTTTCAATACAGTTCCTTGTCCGGATGTGCGCAACATTGTAGCGGCGTTGCTGAGGTGTGGCAGGGTTGAGGTAAGGGGTCAGGAGGTATTCCCGTAGGGCGTAGCCACTGTCACCTGTATGAGAGGAGCAGATGTTGATTGCCTGTGCAGCGCAGTTACTTCATAGCAATGTGACATTGTCGACAAAGTGTACTTACCGAGTAGGTGTCCTTCCCCAAACTCTCCCCTGATCAGTCGTGTGTGGACTCCGCTGTGCCTGAAGATGAAGGAGTCATGGGTACTCCCTGGGTACTGGGCCACAATGTCAGTGATGATGGTCTTGGCATTGCAGACCATCTGTATGTTGAGGGAGTGGTACGACTTCCTGTTGCGGTACATATACTCCGTGCCAGCTGGTGGGCAGATGGCTACGTGGGTACAGTCTATGCAGCCAAGGACATGGGGAAAATGGGCAACATTATAAAATTGTAGTTTTGTGAGGTCCAAATCCTGTTGGCTCGTGGGAAATGTGATGTGCCGGTGGAGCTGGGTGAGCATGGCGTCAACAAAAGTGTGGAGGCAGCGTGACATGGTGGGCTGGGATATCTCCCCAGCAGCGGCTACTATGCCCTGGAAACTGCCGGATGCCAGGAGGTGCAGGCTGCACAATACCTGCACATGTGTGGGCACAGAATTGTTTCGCCTTGTTGGGTGCTGCATGATGGGGTCGAGTTCTTGTATCAGCCAGGTGATCATTTCCCCATTTAGCCTGTATTTAGCATAAATCTGTTCTCTGGTTTGCCCCAGCAAGGTGACCCGCTGCCGGTAAATCCTTGCCTGCCTCATGCGTCTCCTCCGTGCTGCCCGCTGTAGCCTTCGCCGCCTCACCACCATGTACATCCCAGGCATTGTGGAACGCCTATTGCTGCTGCTGAATGTCCTTATGTGTGATTGGTCAGGCCTGGACCTGTTGGTGATTGGCTAACAGTTTTTCAAAATTTGGTTAATCATGGCTTTTATGGTTACCACCTGCTTTGAGTTGTCCTTAAATTGCGCCGCGCAAATGTGCGATTTAGCGCTTTTTCGCTAATGTATTTCTTTCATGAATGCCGATTGAGACAATATTGCGTTTCGCTATTCAATTCGCAGATTCCGTGGTTGGTCGCTATTTCATTATCGCTAATGCTCGGCTTCCCGGAGTCTGCGACTTTTACAGCGTAATCGCTATTCCGGTCGCTATTATTTTTTTGCGATTTCGCTATTTCGTACTTGAATGCCGATTCCGTGTTTTGCACCCGCAATTGCGTTTTCGCAGCCATTGCGGGCGCTATTTCGCTTCATGAATCAGGCTGATAGTTTGGATAAAGTACCTTTGTTTGGTGGAGAATAATCTCTTTTTAGTCGTATTGTCTTCTGTACTGCAGGATTAATGTTTTCACAGATTTCTGGATAAAGACACACGAGGAACAAATACAATGCCAAAATGCAGAGAAGGTCGTTGGAGACATTTCCTTTTGAACCATTATGCAGCTATACTGTAGAAAACGCACTTGGCATTTACAAACAAGGCAGCACTTACTAATTGAGCACAGTGATGGCCCGTGCAGGTAAGCCCGGTAGGTCGGTGGAGCAGGGCGGGGCGGCGGGGGTCCAGGGTGGAAGTGACATGTGAAGGGTTAATGAAAGTAAATACATTAAAAAATAAAAAAACTTACCTTGCGCTCGCTGCGGCGAGTGCAAGTTAAGTGGTTTTATTTATTTATTTTTACTAACCTGTCATATGTCATTTACACCCTCCCACCTCCACCCCCACCCCCACCCACCCCACCCCGCTTACCTGCACGGGCTGCCACTGATTGAAAAGTATAAACTACTATGTCTGGGTAGACACTTTATGCAAAACTGTGAATTTTTGTTGGATAAATGTGCAGATGATGTTCCTTTCAGGCCCTTATGCTCATTTCACAGAAACTAAACCTCAATAGAAAGCAGTTAGAAATATAAACATAGCAGATGTCTCAGTTGAAGCTCCACTTCTGTAAAGGAGATATGATCCTAACTTCCTGGGCTTTGCAAAGGCAAACAATGTGTGTTTTCTTGGCAGTTCCAAATTGAAAATCAATATTATATATTTGGTAAAGGCAAATGCATGATTCATCTATCAGAGCACAATCATGTAGTGACTGTGATGAATGTGTTCTTTCTTGACTTCTCCTCGTGAAAGCAGAGTCCATTCCTCTCTTTTATGAGTACAAATGTGCAAACGTCCAAAATCGCGTGGAGGCATAGCCCATTGAGGGTGCCTTTCCACCTTAGAAGTATGCAACTTAGACACCCAGACACCCATTGACACACCAACTCACACACAAAACAACTCACACACCCACTTATTCATCCATACAGCTCTCACACACCCAATGTCAACCCATAAAGCCACTCAACCACCCACTCACAAATGCATAAAGTCACTCACACCCACAAAACCACTGACATACTCGCACACAACTACTCACACACCCACTCTTCAACTCACCCACTCTCCAACTTATGCAGTCACTCACATACACACTGTCAAAGGTTATAGGTTACAGTTAGGAAATAACATTAAAAAACCCTAGTAATTCACTAGAAAAAAAGTAAAGTTACAGGAGCGTTATAGTTAGGCTCAGATTTCACTCGAACAAAACCAGTGAAATTCAGCAGTTATGTTACCTGTGCTAACTATAGCTTACGCCTTCGCAATGCACTGCTTATGACCTCACATATTACATCACTCATGACATGGTCAGTGACATTACTCATGACATCAGTGATAACGGACACTCCAAAATACCTTCTGAAGACAGCCTGTGTCTATAGGAGAACTAACCGGTTGCTTATTGCACCACATTGAATGGTGCACTAAATACTAGGAAATATAAATAAAAAGAGGGTTGTAGACGGCATGGTGCGCTTAGACAAGCAACTCAGCATTTCAAGAATTCCATGCCATATGATGTGTCATTAAATAAAACAAATAACACTCCCTTCCTTGCTGCTGCTTTAAATGTAATCCCAAATAAGTATTTAGTCAGCACAGAGGGTCTGAATGTCAAATGAGATAATTATTGCATATGCTGACTTTCTGGGGAATAACATTCGGATTTTAGTCTTTACTGCAACAAAATCGTCATGTCCTAGTAAATATCAAGCCCTTTCTGTTTTTTAAATGCTGGCTGATTTCACCAGCTGAGGTTTAATTAACGTTGCAAAGATTATCATACCTGGCAACTACCTGCTGCAATAAACAACGTACCACATATAATCGTGATTATTGCACAAACATCTGCAATTTAATGGGTCACTTAGTTATGATGAGGCGTGGTGTCATTCATGTCCCTGCGTCATTGGATTGAAGAGGCCCGTATGGTCAGAAAAAAATATTTTATCCAAGAAAATATGAAAAAAATAAACCAGAAGAGGGGGCAGCGTTGGCAGGATACATGACAAATGATGGAGTTCCTACAGTGAGTAAAGTCTACTGTTGGGGAAATCAGTGCTAAACAGCACCCCTGGTGCCCTTATGGCAATGTCTCGTCGTGACCCCTACCGAGATAGCCCTGCTACCAATCTGAAGTACCCAAGGCAAGAGAAATGGCACCTTTCTGCAACGTTTGTTTGTTTCACAATATATTTCCATCTCTGGAGATTTCGCAAATAAATAGACTTTCTGGCAATTGCGTTTCCGGCCCTGATTCATACCAGGTGTCAGAGGGAGAGAGGCGGCGGCGGCAGCCAGACTGCTGATAGCACACGTACTTCTCTCAATTGTGAAAGTGATGGATGCCCTACGGGGGCATAACTCGCCGCTGATTTGTTGGTTATTGCACTGCGTGTCAGGAAAGTTACAAATATATCAGTTGATCAGCCCTGGCTGGAAGAACCTGGATTTCATCCGGCTCAGAAATCGGCCTATGGCGTTTGCAAAGGAAACTGCTGTCACACTGAGGAGGATATCTCAGTGGGCTAAAGCATATGCTGCGATATCTCAATATAACGTCACCAGAAAACAAACACAGTACTCCAGTTCTGGCGCTTTTGTTCGTTTGTCTTATGCATTTAGATTACCCCCAAAAGTCATCACTCCCATCTACAAAATAATCATCTTTGAACTCAAGCACTTTATACCCATCCTCCCCTTGAACCCACCCACCAGGTCACTTCAACGCAGGCGACTCTCACCTGGCACAGCAGCTCAATGGTCTTTAACCCCTTCACTGCAGCGGCTATTCCGCCGCTGTGCTAAGGGGGCAGGGCGGCCGCGCGGGGGGGCGCATGCTGGTGACGGAACCGCTCCGTCACCAGCCGCGGTTGCGCTGTGCGAATCCGCACCGCGCAGGCATGCCGAGCGGGCCATGACGGAACTGCTCCGTCATCAGCACAGCGCGACCGCAGCTGATGACGGAGTGGTTCCGTCACCAGCAGGGGAGGGGTAAAGTAATCAGTGCCATGCCCCCACCCCTTTGACTTCACCAATACACTCTCCCTACCACACTCCAAACAGCTCTTTGAGATAGCTAAATAGCACCTGAGCACAATATCAACCACAAAGTGCCCCATCCCACTTTGAGTCACTACTTAGGGCAACCTTTCCTTGCTCACTTTCAAGATAGCTGTAAAAAGCCACCTCACATATCAGGAGTCTCAGAATCATGGCCTTAAACATCACTCATTAAATGCACACTATAAACATATGCAATTATGTTTGTTTGCACTCTTGATCCTCTCGTTCAACATTCCCCATCGTCCACAAATTGCACTCTTTAGGTCAACCACTCAAACTGAACTGTATCTGTAGAAAATACATGATTAAATAAATAAACATATGCTGCTGTTTAGAATCTAGATGTACATTTAGGAATCCAGGTGGGCTAACTTCCCAGATTACAATGGTTTGTAAAAGCCTATGAATGGGCCCTCAACTTTGTGGTGGAAAGAGCGCTATTTCTCAACATTATTTACTGTGGAGGTGACAGGGTCAAATCCAAGCAGGCAAATAAAGCATGAGGGAGCTGTAGTAAAGTTTTGGTTTCAAAAAGAGGTTACAATTTGAGACTGTTTTTCCAAGCAAAAATGAAATATGTGAACAAGTCTTATGTGCTAAAAACAGATCACAAAATAAAGAATTGTAGCGAGTTGCAGGCTACCATTCCTAATGAACAGTGGCAGCTGGCAGGGAACGGGCGGGGAACAAAATATAAAAAAAAGAACACTTACCTCCTTGCGGCCGGCTCCGTCTCTCCTCCGTCATTGCTGACAAGTCCCGAAAGCACACAGGCTCCCTTAAGCCAATCACAACGCAGCAATGCAGCGTTGTGATTGGTCTGAGCACCGTGGTTCAGCTCTCAGACTGGGACAGGGAGCCCCACCTCACCGCAGCTAAGGGCACATGACTGTTTGGCCGGCCCAAGACGGCCGGCCAAGCAGTCATGCACACCGAGGGGCCTATTAGGATGGCAGGCGGACCTGGGTCCGCCCTCCATCCTAGCGGGAACGGGACCTCCCACTTGCCATGCGGCGGTCCCGCACCCCTGATCATAATGCGACCGCCACAGCGGCGTTTGCATCTTGCATTTTAATATTGCGGCTGGTTCTGCTGTCTGAGGCACTCTCCGCAATGGTAAAATGCCATTGTGTGCATTTCCATGCACAACGTGGCTTGCACCGCACAGTGCCTGCCACCTTGTGCATGGACATGTAGGGGGTTACCGAAGGTACCCCCCAAGTGCACCCACCCACCCCCCAAGGGCCCGCAACGGCCCTTCAAAGCAAATCCCCACCAGCCTTTTCATAGTGGTATCGCCCCCATGGAATGGCCTTGAAATCCCGCCATAATAATATGGATAGCGGTGCCTGCTAGGTTTGCCACCATATATGTGCCCCAGCTCCGCCCGGCCGGCAATCGTAATGATTACCGACTGGCAGAAATGCGGCCGTGATACCCACCGCCATCATAATCTGGTGGTGGGAAATGCACGATGGCTTGACGGTTGCCATCGCCGGCATGGCGGTGGAGATCATCACGCCATCGCAATCAGCCCGTTAGTGTGCATGAACCACTCCTCCTCCCTGTGCTACCAGCTCTGACCTGCCCTAACCTAGCCTGCAGCAACGAAAAATAAAATCATAACACAGCTGTTATTATCATTTAATTTTTCCCTTTTCCACTGCCCAGAATTTAATGACCCACCTTTTAGTAAAGATGGCTTTTAATTTGTGTTTTTGAAAATGCCACTTTTGGAAAGTGTTTAACAACAAGGGGTGGTGATGGACAGAGTTTCTGAATTAGGCAGAATACTCTCACCCAGTCAAGAGATCAGGGCTAGATCCAACACCGTTTTTTAGCTCACTGCACCATCCCAGTTCAGAACCTGGCTATATGCAAATTAGTCTGTTCCTGTCCCAGTGCATGATGGGAACAGGGCAAACCAAACTACCAAGCCAATTCTTACACTGGGAAGGAAACAAGCTTCCGGGGACCGGTTTCTGGCATTTCAGCCTTCGTCGGCCCGGCTTGCTTGAATCCTGATGGTGCAATGAGCAAGGGACTCACATCTGAGTATACCCTTCCACGCTTAGGGTGGACAAAATATTTAACAACAAGGGGTGGTGATGGACAGAGTTTCTGCATTTTCTTGTTTAACCATCTGGTGTACATCTGTCTGTTTGTGTATTCAGCGTCTGGTTTTGGAGTGACAGGAGCTGGGGATGTGCATTCAATTATAGCAAGTCACAAAGGAGGCTGAGGTGTGTCCTGCCTTTTCTTTGTTAATCATAGCCAGGCTGAATAGACCTTTCTATATTTAGCTTGGTGGGAGGAGTTTTCAATAGCACCTGAATAAGCTGTTTCTGCTCTGCATAATGCTGTCTCCACCTCCAGTAGTGAAGCTGGACCAGGGAGGAGAGAACTGGTTTTTAATGAACTTAGAGACTCTGGAAATAAAGTCTGCAAAAAGAAAATGGGGTATAAGTATTGGACCTAAAACCACAGAACTTTAGATCACTCTGGAACTAAGAAGACCCTGCCAAGAAGAAGAGTTGAAAAACTGCCAAGAGGAGTACTGCCTCATTGCTGTGTGTTGCTTTGTTGGGTTGGCCTGCAGTTGCTGCTTCTCTCTGTGCTAGGCAAACAAATGACGGACGGAATGCTGAATAAATCATACATTCACCCCCAGTCAAGAGATCTGGGTTAAATCCATTGTTCTTTTGCTCACCATGCCACCCCAGTTTAGACCCAGCCATATGCAAATCACTGTGCCTCATGGGAAAGTCCACACCAAACTGCCAAGCCAGGTCCTCTCTGGACCGGAAACAAGCATGCTGGGACGAGTTTCTGGGTATTATCCTTCATCAGCCAAGCTAGCATGAATCCAGTGGCCCAGTGAGCAAGGGACCCACCTCTGGGCATACCCATCCCACTTAGGGTGAAAAGTGTTACGTAAACAAATGATGGACGCAATGCTAAATAAATGATATATTCACCCCCAGTCAAAAGATCTCAGTTAAATCCATTCTTCTCTTGCTCACCATGCCATGCCACCCCTTTTTAGACCCAGCCATATGCAAATCAGTCTTGACCCCATGGCTCATGGGAACAGTCCGGAATGAACTGCCAAGCCAGGTCCTCCCTTGACAGGAAACAAGTATCCTGTGACCGGTTTCTGGGTATTACCCTTCGTTAGCCAGGCTAGCTTGAATCCAGTGGCACAGTGAGCAAGGGACCCATGTCTGGGCAGACCCATCCCATCTAGGGTGAAAAGTGCTACGCAAACAAATGATGGACAGAATGCTGGATAAATGCATATATTTACTCCCAGTCAAGAGATCTCGGTTAAATCCATCGTTCGTTTGCTCAACATGCCACCCCAGTTTAGAACCAGCCATATGCAAATCAGTCTTCACCCTGTGCCTCATGTGAACAGTCCAGACCGAACTGCCAAGACAGGTCCTCCCTGGATTGGAAACAAGCATCCTGAGACAGGTCTCTGGGTATTACCCTTCATCAGCCAGGCAAGGTTGAATCCCGTGGCATAGTGAGCAAGGGACCCACGTCTGGGCATACCCATCCCACTTAGGATGAAAAGTGCTACGCAAACAAATGATGGACGGAATGCTGAATAAATCATACATTTACCCCCAGTCAAGAGATCTGGGTTAAATCCATCATTCTTTTTCCCACCATGCCACCCCAGTTTAAACCCAGCCATATGCAAATCAGTCCTGCCCCTGTGCCTCATGGGAACAGTCCAGACCAAACTGCCAGCCAGGTCCTCCCTGGACCGGAAACAAGCATACCCCAGTTTAGACCCAGCCATATGCAAATCAGATCTGGCCTGGTAGTTCGGGCTGGACTGTTCCCAATGGGCGCAGGGTCCAAACTGGAATGGCATGGTGAGCAAAAAAATGGATTTATGCCCAGAACTCTGTACTGGGTGAATGTATACCAATATTCGGTAATCTGTCCATCAATTGTTCTTTTTGCATTTGTCACCCCGAGTGGGATGCCCAGACGTGGGTCCTGTTCTTTCCATGCCACTGGAGTCAAGCTATCCTGGCTGATGAGGGCTGAAAGCCCAAAGCCGGTCCTAGGATGCTTGTTTCCCGTCCAGGGAGGACCTGTCCTGGCAGTTCGGGCTGGACTGTTCCCTTTGGGGGCAGGGGCAGGACTGATTTGCATATGGCTGCGTCCAAACTGGAATAGCATGGTGAGCAAAAAAACGATGGATTAAGTCCCAAATCTCTGTACTGGGGTGAATGTATGACAATGTTCTGCATTCTGTCCATCAATTGTTCTTTTTGCATTTGTCAACCCGAGTGGGACGGGTATGCCCAGACATGGGTCCTGTGCTCTCTATGCCACTGGAGTCAAGCTATCCTTGCTGATGAGTGCTGAAAGCCTGAAACCGGTCCTGGGGTGCTTGTTTCCAGTCCAGGGAGGACCTGGCGTGGCAGTTCAGACTGGACTGTTCCCGTTGGGCGCAGATTCAGGACTGATTTGCACATGGCTGGGACCAAAGCTGGAATGGCATGGTGAGCAAAAAAACAATGGATTTAGGCCCAGATCTCAATACAGGGGTGAATGTATGTCAATGTTCTGCATTCTGTCTATTAATTGTTCTTTTTACTTCTCTCTGTGGGCCTTTCTGTCATATCCTGTTTATAGAAGATCTCCAAGGGCTTGATGCTGAGCTTGCCCCCTGTTCTGAAGTCTCATGGACACAAAGACTTCACCTGCAGCATCCTTGAATTCCATTGCTGGGAGTTCTGACCTGCGTTGTGGTGCCAACTTATGTTCTGGACCCTTGGAGGTTGTTCCTGCTGCAAAGAACTAAAGAAACTTGAAAATCAGTGCGTCACCCTTCCGGCACCTCTTTTTCCGACACAGCCTGCTGGAAGAATTTCAATGCACCGCCGCTGTGCAGCCAAAGAATCTGTCAAGAGCTGAAAAATCTGTTGCACACTGAGTCCAGTGCTCTAACCTCCGAATTCGGAGATCTCTGCACCAACTCCAACGCAGACCCTTCTCCTGCGTGCAGCAGAACTGCTGCATCGCCTCCCCGAGGACTCAGGAACCAAAGCATTGCTGTGTTTTTAACACTTCCCTTCTCTGCGGCTGTTTTGCCTCGTGAATTATGACACATCTAAAAAACCATTGTGTAAAATCACTCATCGATAGATTTCTATGAACAGAATTGCTTGAAACCTTTTAAAAGTGATATTTTGATATATATGTATGTTGTTTTTTTGTCATTTTGGTCCAGTTTGGTTTAGATAAAGATACTTTATTTTTCTAAAGTGGTGTGGGGTCCATTTGTGGTGTTTTCACCATTTTACTGTGTGTTTGGGTACAACTGCTTTACAATTTCCCTTTGGGATAAGCCTGTCTGCTTGCAGCAATTTACCAAGGAGGTGAGCAGGGGTTATTTAGAGTCTGTAACTCCCTTATCCCGACTACAAGGAAGGGTCCCTACATGGATAGGGGGCAAGCCACTGCCAACTAGATATCCCCAATTGTAACATTGGTGGTCAGCGGAGAGGATTGAACTTGTATTTGTACTTGACCCATAGTAATTGTTGTACGCTACTGGAATAGTACAGACCGTTATACAACCACATACTGTTTTTTATGATGTTTGAGACATCCCTTGAAGTTCAGTCAGGTCTCAGCTTGGTGACCCAGCAAATGTTTTTGCAGAAAATGCATTTCAGATTTGGAAGTTGTATTACTACACCGTGAGTTTTGCGAAGAACTGGGTTGCCATGTGGGGAACTCTGCCCAGTCAGGGGGGATGCAGAAGGTGCTGATGGCCTTTTGGGTAGCCAGAGAAGCTGGGGAGGCTCAAAAGGATGACATGGAACTGGCAGAGTAAAGCCAGCCAGGGGAGTTTGCAGCTCAAAAGTTGCCTGTAGGGGAAGAGCCTTCCAGGTCTAGTATCCTCTAGAAGCGTGTACCAGAGGAGCTGGAGGATAGCCAGTGGGCCAGAGATCATGAGTTGGAGCTTAAGAGGCTCCAGATGAAAAGGCTTGAGATGGAGCAAAAGCAGAACGAGAAGTACAAGGAGAAGACCCTTGCCTCTGAGGAAAAGAAATTGCTTTCTCACATGAGTTGAGTTTAAAGGAACTGGATATCAAGGCATGGCAGGCAGATTTCAGTTCAAATGGTGGCAGTGTGCAGCTAGTGCAGTCTGTGGGGAAGGTACAAATTCCAAAGGATCTGGTACAGAATTTTCAGAAGGGGAGGACATCTATGCTTGGTTTTCAGCCTATGAGGCAGCTCTCAGCAGCACAAATGAGGTCTCAGAGAAGTACTGGGGAGGGGGCTTGTGGAAACACTTTGAGTTAAATGTGAGGGACACCTTGACACCACTGAGGGAGGAGGTTACCCTCACAGCAGCATGGTTATTTTGGTGGTGCTACTATGCAGCAGCCTACACACCACTACCTACAGCGCCTACGCATTAAAGTGCCATTCTCTAATGGCTATACAGGCTATAAATAATTGTTTGTTAGTCCTAGAGTTTGTAAAAATACTGCAAATGGGTATATTGCAAAATCTGAAATTTCTTCTGTGTGTTTGGAGGGTGGGCAAGTACATGACACGTGTTCAGCATCCCCTTTTTTGTCCGACTGAAACCTTTGGTCAGTCTTGGGTTTTCAGAGAGAAGCATTTTGTATTCTGTTTCTTTTAGCCAGTTTTATGAGCATTTCATTGGAAAAATGGGGGTAGGGTCAACTATTTATATAATAACGTTGCATGACATTATGATGCATTTGAGTGACACTTTAGTGCAAGATGAACAAATTACTGATGTCCATGTTATTATATAAATGGTCTAAATTACCCCCTGTTGTCCAATTTAATGCTCATAAAACTGTCTCAAAACATCCCAGAATGCAACACACTACTCTCTAAAAAAACAAGACTGGCCAAAGGTATTGTTCACATATGGGAAAGGGAACACTTGACACGTGTCATGGACTTGTCTTCCCCCACAGACAGAGAAGGAATTTCAAAATGTGCAATGTGCCCTTTTGCAGTGTTATCAACTCAAGCAGTAACGAACACAACTTTGTTACGGGAAACAACCTTTACAACGCAGTCATCACATCGCACTACCTTTACATAGCAGTCATTACATCGCACCATCCTTTAAATTGCATGTCATTACAACGCAGCCATTACATAGCATGTCACTACAACGCATGTCATTACAACAAATGTCACTACCACGCAGGCATTACATCGCAAGTCATTACAATGCATACCATTACAACGCATAGTACCATTACACTAGCCAACACTTAGCCTACTGTTGCACTTACTGGAGTTAGAATAGTAATTTTTACCCCTACACTATCCAACACTTACCCTACTGTTGCACTCACTGGAGTTAGAATAGCAATTATTACCCCTATACTATCTAACACTTACCTTAAATGTGATGTAATGGTATGCATTGTAATGGTATGCATTGTAAAGGTATAATGCGATGTAATGGAATGCGTTGTAAAGGTAGTTTCTGAAAATGCGATGTAATTTCATGCAATGTAAAAGAATGCGGTGTAAAGGATGTTGCGATGTAATAACTGCGTTGTAAAGGCATGCATTGTAAATGTACGCATTGTAACGTCATACATTCCTTTGTTGCCAGTAAAGCCATTACAGTATGGTATTTTAATGCATAGTCGTTGGAAGTAGAGTTGTGTGTGGTGCTGCAGAATCCCCCAAATAACCGTGCTGGATTTCAGAAATTGAAACATAAATAAATATGCCTTTACATTATTATTGTATCATGTTACATTTGTTATGCATTAAAAGTTAGAGGCCAAATGTCAGGCTATGCCATCTGTCAAATTAGTTCTTAGTCTTCTAACATGGAGATTGGTGTTTACTTTTCTTTGTCTGACTGTAAAAAAGTGGGAGGATTTTGCAAAGTGAACTATGTCACAATCTTGCAGGGGTACAGGAAAAGTGAAAGTGAAATCTGTAGAATGGGATTTGTTTTCTAACGCACAGCAAAATTTAAATAAATGTAAATTAACTGTACAATATAGTCATTACATACCAACAGTCAGGAAAGCACAAATTAAGTGCACTTTTTAATTGTGAAGTATGATGAAAACAAAATTTTTAATTCAATCAAAACCAATCAAGTCACTTTACTTTTTTGATGCTCAAGTGATAAATATTGTGACATCTGATTTCGACTCATTATTAAGTGCTATATAGTTCAATCACTAAAACTACACGTCTCTTCAAATTTAGAGGCCATTTCAACAGAAATTGTAATGTCTGTAAATGACAGTGTGCTATCACACCATGCTTTAGTAATATATATGTGCCAAAGTGTGCTGCAAAATGCACCACCGGCTACATAACAAATCCTTACTGCTCTTCTGCTAAATGAGCGTGACTCATTTGCTACACTTGATCTCATAGCATAAAGCTTACATTTTTCACAGTTGCTATGACTTCAGTGACGTGCACTCTGAACATTTTTCTACCCCACTGCTTTAGTGAAAATGAAGGGTATGATTGCAACCGTTTCCATAATACATCACGGTGTTAAATTACTGCCATGGACTAGGTTGCGCGCTTTCATAAATGAAAGTAGAGAAAACCAGGCTCTGTGAAGTAAATTATTTGTCTAAGATTACACAATTTGGTGAAGATGGGAAGATAGGATTGATCTAAAGTTTCCTAATTTCATCCTGTGCTATTAAGTCACTAGATAGGTATCTCTTTCTCATATCAAACATTAATGCTTTGTTTTCAAATCGTGGCATATGATTTTAGAGCATTGCACTTTTTTTTGCAGTTTTCCATATCACAATCTTGCTGGAAATTGGATGATAACAACAAATATTTTATTATTTAACAAGTTATAGATTTGTGGTAATTTTGCCCAACTGATTGGTCCTCATTATGTCTTGAGAGGAAGATAGAGGTGCATCAGCATTCAACCCTGTGACTTGACATCCCCACCCCTAATGTCAAGTGTATTAAACCACAAAGGCCCAGATTTACAAAGTGCTTGCATTGTCCCTCCGTGACGCAAGTCGTCGCAAGGCAATGGAAATTCTTAACTGAGATTTACTAAACCTCACAAAGCTAGATTTTGTGGCTTTGCATGGTTTAGTAAACCCAAAGATACACAAGGTAGGGCATCAAGCTTCCTTGTATTACCTAGAGCTGGAAAGTCGTTCCATGGGTGGGGCCAGAGCATTTCCATGCATTCACCCATGGATTTGGATGCAATCCCAGATTTACTAAGGTCAGTAAAGAAGGGATTGCGTCCACATTATGTGCCTCCCAAACCCAGGTGTAACTGGGAGAAATATCTTTATTTCTCCTTGTTACTTCCTCTTTCCATGTGCGCTGCATTCTGCAGCACCCATGGAAAGAGGAATATGCCTGTACAGATTTTTTTTTCTGAGGAAAGGTTTCCCTTCCTTCACAAAACAAATCCTGCACATAACACAGACACGCTTGCACCAGAGTATCTTGTAATTGGCACTACACAGTACTCAGTTTGCCATTTCAGGGAGACAGCATAAATGTGCCATATTTTTGTAACTATGGCACATTTCTGCTCTCTTCCTTTCAAGCAATGCAGTGCAGCATGTTCTCTTGCTACGTTGCATTGAATGACAGTTAAGCTAATCTAGGCCTAAGTATTTTAGAGGCCTATTCCTTCATTCAGTCTTAGGCATGTACATATTGAATGCCAAGAGGGCAGAAGTCTTTGTGTCAACATTGGAAACTTCTATCTTCTAATTATATATCCAGTTTGTTTTGCACAATTGTTTGGGGCTAATTTGCATTAGATATTTTCATATTATAAGAAATTAAGAATTTCCTGCCATTTATTTGAAGTTTAGAAATTTGGGAAGTGTGTGGCATGTTAACTGTACATAAAATCAGGCTACTTCTAGCTTACTTTTTTAAAGGGATAGAGGAGTTGGCCTAACGGCTAGGGTGCTCGACCTCAGACCTGGGGATCGGGGTTCGAGTCTCGGTAACGACGCTTAAAAACATCCTGTGATTCTGGGCAAATCACTTCATCTGTGCGTGCCTAACAAAAATGAATGTGTGTCCTCATGTAACGCAACTTGTGCTATGTAAAGCACTCTGATAATTGATTCGGGTCAAGTTTGCGCTATATAAAACTCTGCAAAAAAAAGTGTTTCGGTTAATTTAGGGAGGTAACTTGCATTTCTTGGCTTTTTTGTTGCTTCATTGGAGAAAATTGCAGTTTTCTATTTTTCCCCATACGTTGAAGTATTTTTTTTTTGTGCATATTTCACTAGACATTGCTATTCACACACAGCATTATGGCGGACACCAGAGGCTTTGGACCACAAAATGTTAAACAGCGAAAGATAGAGGACTATTTCGCTCATCGGTTAGCCACACAAGACCCTTTCATAGCATGTGCTGTGTTAGATGAAGAAACTGTCCGGCTATCTTCAGGCTAAACTCCACAAGAACATTTAGCACTGCTTGATTCGGGGTCTGTTGCATGTACAACTTCTGGCAAGCCAACGGCTACAAGCCCATGTTTGAAACAGTCAAAGATTTCATACATCTTAGACATAGGAGAACACATAGTTTCATGATCAAAGCCAGATGAGGTACGCTACCACCTTTTGCACTCTTCCTGGACATCAGAGACATCATTAAACTTTCTGGCTGTTCAGCAAGGAACTCAAACATGTTGCTTTCAACATGAATGGTTGAAAATCTATCATCCATGGCTTGCCTACAGTGCTAAATGTAAAGGCTCCTTTTGCAAGATGTGTGTCGTCTTTGCCAGTAAAGAATTTGGAAGAGGTTCTCATCAAGCTGTGGGGAAATTAGTGTTTCAGCAGCTGACAAAATGCAAGGATGCACAAAGTGATTTTCGTTCCCTTGCTTCCTCCATGTATCACAAAGAAAATATGACAGCATCAGCTGATTTCTCATCTGTTTTTGAGGGGAAATCAGTTGCTGTTACAACTATGATTGAAAGCAACTGAAAGAAAACAATTTGGGAAAACTGAAAATAACTTCTTCCAATAGTGGAATCAATACTCCATTGTGCTAACCAAGGTACACCTATTCCAGGACACAATGACAGTGAGCAACCCATTCCGTCAAATGAACCTGAAGATAATGATGGCAATTTCCATGCTGCTCTGAACCTATGGCTTCAAGCTCATGAAGACGTTCTGGCAAGGCATCTGGCAACATCTCCTTCCAATGCAATTTACACAAGTTGGAAGATTCAGAATGAGATTATCTCTGCTTGCAAGATTTGTATGAGAAATAGAGTGGTGGAAAGCACAAACAATGCCAGAATGTTTGCCATTTTAGCAGATAGAACAACTGACGGTGTCACAATAGAGCAACTTGTTCTAGTAATTAATTGTATAGAAGTTACATCTGTGTATGAAGAATTCCTTGGCTTCGAAGAGCTTTAGGATGGACAGGGGTTGTAATTGGAAAGAAAATTCTGCCTTCTTTAGAAACATATGGCCTGAATGTTGATTGTTTTAGTGGGCAAATATATGATGGTTGTGCTGCATTGAAAAGCGCTGCTAAAGGTGCACAGGTATGTTTCAAAGTGTGTGCAAAGGCATTTTATGTACATTATCATTAATAGTGCAGATAAAACAGCACATTTCAAGCAGGAGTATGCGAAACTTGTGAAGTTTACTTTTGCATTACTGTGCGAAATTTCTGTAACATTTATGCAAAATTATGCAAAATGCAAATCTGGCATTGTGGCGAACAACAGCCACTCCTGTTCCTTCGAGCAAATTTGAACCTGCAACATAAATTGCCTCTATTTTCTTTAACCTATTAAACTATCTTACAGCCTTGAAACAAAGCTGAATTAATGAGATATGTATGTGCAGAAGAATGAGACCGAACAGAGCATCACGAAGGCAGCGACAAGAAAAACTCATACATTTATAGTTGATATTTAAGTCTATTTTTCTAGTTTTTTATGGCATTTGTGTAAAAATCTAAACAAGGAGGCGTTTCACAGTATACACATCCAGACCCCTTTTTCAGATTTTACTTATAAATAGTGATCTACGGATACAGACAAATGGTTTAAAAAAATGAAGACTCGGTTCATCACAAAATCAATTAAAATTTTAGTGAGGTCTATAAAATATTCCCCTGCCACATAAATTCCAAGCTCAGATGAGTTTATCACTCATCCATCTCTTGTTTAATAACCTATACTGCTTTATTTTTGAACTAACTCAATGTCGGTGAAGGCTCTAATTAGGGGAAATGAACCACAACTCAGGCGAGGGTGAGAAGAAGGTGATTCATGCGACATTTATCACTCTTGTTTTGTGCTCTGAGTTACAAATGCTTCAAGGGTCGTTTCTTAAGGATGATTCAGGCACAGAGGAGCAAATCTGCCCAAACATTACATGACATCATAACTTGCAACAAGTGCATAAATAAAGCAGATCCACAACCTACATATTTTTCCACCAGGCCACTTGAGTGTCATAGATGGGAATCCCTTATCATCCCAGTATTAGCATGTGCACACCTCTAGTTGGTGAGAGAGCTCAAGCTAGGAATGTGCAACATATTAGGTAGTACTGGCAAAACCAAAAGTCTCACTGTTGAAAGGCGCTAGTAAACTCCTTTGCTTTGTTAATGCTTGTTGTCAATGCTGAACATGGTGGCCATTGTGAGCATTTGTCCACAGCATGTTAATGCACACATGTGTCACCATTCATGCACACATTTATGTCATGGTGTGGCCATTTTGACTTTTTTAATGTGGTGTTCCAAGATAGCGGAAGCCTATCTTGGAGCAGTAAGCTAAAAAAAAAAGCTGCGTGACAATGCATTTAGAGAAAGGAGAGGCCTCGCATCAAATTGTGGCCCTCCAGAATTGTTAAAAAAAAATGGAAATAATAAAAAGTAATGGGAGTAGACAGAGGAGCTGTGGGTGAGTGTGGGTTCTGGGGAATGTAGTGTTGTGTGACCCTTCTGGTCCCTGACAGACTCTGTAGAATAGTGATGTAAGTGATTGGGTGTGGTTAAGAAAATTCATGATCTAGTAAGTTCAGTTAATGGTTACACTGAACAATAAAGACTTGTAACACTGAGCTCTGTGTGTGGTGTGATCATTTACATGCTCGTGGCTGGGGAAGAGAGAGTTAGCAACAATGTTTCCACCAGATTCAATGGAGATTAATATACATGTATGTACAAGACATTACAACACGAAAAAAGGAAGAAGGGGAGACTCCAAGTAGTTTCTTTGAATGTGCTCATGGCATCATATATTAGAAACATAAATTATACACAACAGTTATATCAGCACTGTTAGCATAGATGCAGAGGCAACCCATAGGGAACTTAGTGCACGTAGTGCTCGTAACAAAAAGTGACAGGGCAAGTGACAAGTGAGGAACACCGGAGGACTCCGCACACGATCGTGGCGGCCCAGAGATACTCGTTTAGCCGGTTCTGAGCAGATTTACTCCACCTCGCCTCTTCTAAATTAAGGACTCAACACCGGCTGCCGTTGCAGTGGATCGGGGACCCGACCCTGCAGTTTGCCTTTGAGTCCCTCGTTGAACTACCAGTGGACTGCGCACCCCGGTGCCTTGACCACACACAGACATTCATCGACGCTGCCCCACAAACAGGGACCCGATTTTACTCTTGATCCATTCTTGATCCCGCAGTCCACTCCTTCTTGTGATCAACAGCACCCACTAATTTGGCTACCCAGTCCTGAAGATGATCCTGATTTACTAGGATCGAAACGCCGTCGACCAGTTTACCAGTGCAACTTATGGCGCACACTCAACTTTGGTTCACAGAGTTGTTTTAAATCTTGATTAATTATCCAAAATAATCATCGTGTTGAACCAATTATTTTGTACATATCCTATGCCAGTTTTTTTCACTACACGCCTACTGCTGTGTTATTCACTTGTCACTTGCGCCGTCACCTTTTGTCACGAGCACTACGTGCACCAAGTTCCCTTTGGGTTGCCTCTGCATCTATGCTAACAGTGCTGATACAACTGTTGTGTATAATTTATGTTTCTAATGTATGATGCCATGAGCACATTCAAACAAACAACTTGGAGTCTCCCCTTCTTCCTTTTTTCGTGTTGTAATGTCTTGTACATACATGTATATTAATTTCCATTGAATCCGGTTGAGACATTGTTGCTAACTCTCTCATAGTCACCCAGATCTCAACCTGGTATATGGGTAAATACTACTGTGGTTTTCTACTACCTAGGCTGGGGAAGATTCTACACGTAGCGACAAGTTAGGGGATTACATAAACCCTGCAACCCAAAGAACTGAGAGTGGTCCAAAAAATTGCACATGCGTGCCACGTGGGCCTCAGTAAGTGAAAAATCGATGGTTGGCCTCTTCACTCCAGCCAGAGCAAGGCCTGTGAAAAAAATGAAGGTCTTACAGAAAAGTTTGTTTGTTGTCCTCTAAATAGTTGTTGGTAAAGTCGAGAAAAGAGATACTGTGCCACAGCCTAACACAGATCCATCACTCATACAGTAGGACAATGTTAAAGGCTGTTACAATAAGTTACAGAGAATCGCTAACGGAAGTGATAGTCGAGTGCAAGGAAAAACTAAAAGCAGAAATATATCTGACACAAAGAAATGCTAAAGGTAGTAGAAATGAGTTACAAAGCAAAGAGTTGAGAGTGGTGAAAACCCCGTGCACAAAACAAAACGGCTACTCATCGCCAAAGAAGAAGGCAGCGCCTCACAATCAGAGAGCGGGTGCGACAACCAAATATTAGCACACGGTTAGTGCTTAACGAAAGTGCAGGTCCAAGTGGGCAGCAGACGTTGCTGGAGTGTGTTGTGCTTGTGACAGCAGAATTTTTCAGAGGTTATGCTGCCGCATTGCTAAAACCACCGCCTCCTTTCAGTACTGCCTAAAAGCAGAATACTGGCGACAGATGGACTGCTTGGATCAAGTCCTTCAATGATTTAATTGATTCACTGGAACAAGCAAATGACAAAAAGCTCATTAAATATTTAAGGAACTTGGTGGATGAAGAAGTAAAAGAAGTAATTAAGAAAATTTCACATGGTGATCAAGTGATGTACCTTTAAATCAAAGAGGCGTTAAACATTAAGTTCAATCCAAATCCAAATGCCGACTATGAAAGGTACATTTTCAATCATGAAAGAAAAAAAAAGTTGGGGAAATGCTTAGATGAATTTGTAGAAATACTTGATTCACTCATCAAGCATTACAAGTTCAATGACTTCAACAATAAAGAGCCCATGCGTCTCAGTGTAATAGAGGGTTCTCGCTGATTCCTTCAGACGGTGAATGCTGAAAGACACACTCAGCTTGGAATGAGTACTTATGGCAAATAGAGCAGAAGAAAGAGCTGGCAGACAAGCTGCTAGCGTGTAGGCTGGAACAGCCCAAAATGAATCAGCTCTGAGTGTGAATAGTAAGACGAAACACAAGGTAGGAGGCCAAAAAGTAATATCTCCAAAGAAAAAGAAGTTGTTTTCGATGTGGATTTTCCTTTCCACATAAAAGTAAATGTCCTATCATTAGACAGATATGCAAAGGCTGTGGGAAAGAGAACCATTTTGTAACAGTTTGTAAAGCGAGTGAAAGATCAAGTGTGTCCTGTCGACAAAACAAAATTGGATGCCAGAAAATTTCAGAGATATTCCAACCACACCCACAAGGCCAAGCAGCAACATTAATTGGGGCGAGGAGAAACTGAACAACGTTGATTGTCATCAAATTCCTCATCCAAAAGTTTGTTATTGTAAAGCGACAGTGAGGAAGATGGGTGTGAAATATCAACGTCGACCACTGGACCACATGCACATGTAGGCCTAGCCTCTTGCAAAGAAGAATGTCGATCGAAGCGAGATCGACAAGTGAAAGTACAAAATTAATTTAGATACTGTCCCAAAATCAGACTGAAGGTGAATGGCTGCTCCATACCTTTTATTAGACAGTGGCTCATCGATAAACATGCCAGCGGAAAGTATAGTGAAATGTCTCCAGTGAACAGTTTAACCTAGTAGAAAACCAAAGTTTATTTTTGGGCCCCCTGCAAAGTCAAGGTTCATTTATAGCAACTGTGAAGCTAAAAAAAACAGAAGTACAAGCACCAATTCATACTCTGCAAGGCACTTCAGTAAGTGTATGTGTACTCAGTGTCAGCACTGCTACTGACATGGGACTGATTTCTGTAAACTTCAATGTCAATGCCTACCATGAGATAGTGAATCAGTTTCCATCCTTGTTCCATGCACAAGGAAGATTTACAACAATAAAAATGTGCACCTTCACGTAAATTAGGACATCCATCCTGTTGCTCAACAACATTGTTGAATTGTGTTTCATTTACATGAGGTTGGAGAGACACTATTAAGGCATTACATCATTGATTGATCCACTGGTCTGATGCCATGGCACCAGCCATAGTGGAGGTGCCGAAGAAGGATAGTGGAGAAAGTGGTGCACCTCTGCGTTGATATGCATCAAGCGAACAAAGTGAATGGTAGAGAATGACATCCAGGTACACATATTGCTGACATGATTGCACAGCTGAATGGAGCCAAAGTCTTTTCCCACCTTGATTTGAACAAAGGGTATTACCAACTTGAACTGAAAGAAAATTGCAGGTACTTTACAACCTTTTCGCCTCATGTTGGTTTTTTTAGCTACAAAATACTATGTTTTGGAGTGTAATCAGCTGCAGAACTCTTTCAGGTTGTCATTTGTTGCATAATACAGGCAGTCACAAATGCTTTCAATTACATTGATGACAATTTCGTTTTTGGGGCCACTAGAAAGAACATGATAAAACTCTTACACAAGTGTGGTACATACTTGCTGATGCAGGTCTCACTGCAGATTCAGCAAGATTTGAGTTTCATGAAGCAAAACTCAAGTTCTTTAGTCATATTTTTTCTGATGAAATGACTCCAGATCCACATAAACTACAAGCTTTGTCATCCACATCTCCCACACAGGATGAAACTATTCTGTGATCCTTCCTTGGTATGGCCACTATATACATGATTTTGCCACTATAAAGTACCCCATTGAGAAATGTAACAAAACAAGATGTTCCATTTCGATGGTCACCTAGATGTGAACAAAGCTTCAAGAAAATCAAGCATACAATTGAGAACTCCACTGAAATGACATACTTTGAACCAAAATTGGAGATGGAGGTTTTTGTTGATGCAAGTCCAGTGGGAGTTAGATTCCATCTGTGCACAACACGCAGGTGCACCAAGACATATTGTGGCTTATGCTAGCTGGAGTTTCTCACCAACAGACTGGGCCTATTCACAACATAAAAAAGAAAGCCTTGCTGTGGTGTGGACTTGTGAGCATTTTCATGTGTTCCTGTATTGAAAGCACTTCACGGTTGTCTCCGATCACCGAGCATTACTAAAGCCAAGATGGCCCTTGTCATTGAGAGGTGGGGGTTTGTGCTTGCGTTTGCAGGAATATGATTATATGATTGGACATCGTCCAGGATAAGATCAAATCCCAGCTGACTACTTCTTGCATGTAACCATACCGTGTCATGGAACCACTTCTAAAGTGGCTAGTTTACTGTAACTCCCTGCTGCTTGAGTCCCCTAATTATCTTCTTGACAGACTTCAAAGAGTCCAGTCGGCCGCGGCCAAGTTAGCCCTGTGGTGGCCTAGAAGGTCCTCCTTCTCTTAGGCTTTGGCTCATCTGCACTGGCTCCCTTTGAGACAGAGAGTCCAGTTTAAGTCTCTCTGTCTGGTGTTTAAAGCCCTTCATGGGCTGGGACCTGCTCTTCTGCAGAGGAAGTTTGCATGGCACGTGCCGGTGCGTAACCTTCGCTCCTCATCGGCTAGACTGGTGAGGATACCAAGGTTTAAGAAAGCTAAGGCTGGGGGCAGATCCTTTGGTGTGGCTGCAGCGAAATTGTGGAACGCACTCGCGTTTGAGCTCAGACAAACCACTGACCTTCTACCATTTAGAAGGAGATTAAAATCCTCGCTATTCCCTATGTCTTAGATTGGTATTAGTCATGATTCCCCCCTCTGCCTGAGTCTGCCAGCGCCAGGATGCCTGCTAGGTGACAGTGCACTTTACAAGTCAAATAAATAAATAAAGTGGCTGATGTTTATGTTAAATTTATTTTGCGAAATCCAGTACACCCACTACCATATCAGTGGAACAAATCATTACTGCCACAAGCATTGACAGAGATTTGTTAATACTCACATACATTGTTTCACATCAATCTTAGAGGAAATATACTCAACCTCTTCATGATGACCTTGATGACGAGAAATTCAAATATGTGAAGGAAGAATTTTCACCTACCTCAGAAGGCATTATATCATAAGAGTTGAGAATTGTCATACCTGAGAGTCTGGGACAACAAGTCATTGAACTGGCACATGAGAGACATTGTGGAGTTATTACTAAACAAGCTCTAAAGGACTGAGTGTGGTTCCCTCGTCTTGATGAAAGGGTTGAAAAAGTATTAAGGGCATGCCATTTGTGCAACAGTTTGTCATCCAAAACAACCGCGTCTGTTAAACATGTCTGATCCTCTGAAGCATGCATGGAAGAAGATAGCAATTTATTTCTTCAAATCCCTTGACATTGGCCATCATCTACTAGTAATTGTTGATGGATACTTGTGTTTCCTCTTTGTGTGGAAGATCTGTCTTCAACTACTCATGACAGAGTCATTAAGAGATTAGAAAGTATTTTTGCAGCATGGGGTGTTCTTTAAATTTTGAAATCTGACAATGGCCCACTTTTCAGTAGTGGAGGATTTAAAGGCCTTCTCACTCACCTAAATGTCAAGCATCAGAAAAGCACAGCTCTTTGGCCCTAGGCAAATGGTGTAGGCAAGAAATTTATGAGCACCCTCAAGAAGACCGTTCAGAACACTGCGCTGGTAAGGCTTGAACTTAAGTCAGTTCTTCACTCTAATCTTCATGCTGACAGGTAAACTCTCTATTCTACCACAGGTGAAAGCACTGCCACTTTAATGTGTGGGAGAACCATGGGAACTAAATTGCCACAATGGACCAATGAAAGATCTATTGACATTGATAAACTTCGCACTATTGATTCATCTTGCAAAGGCAAAATAAAGACCTATGTGGATAGATGCCGCTGTGCTCAGAGCACTGTATTCAAAAGAGGAGCCCAAGTCATTGTCAGGAAGCAACGGACATACAAGTCCGATGCTCCTTTTGATGCTGACTCACTGAGGGTTGTGACTAGAAAGGACACATTCTGGCTGCTCATAGTCCAGGTAAGTTAATCACTAGAGATTCTTCATATTTCAAACACCTGCCTCGTGGTTGATTGACTCCAGATGTTCAGAGTGAGACCCATCTATCTGAGAGTCAGGAGTGCCCAAAGACTGCAACTGTATCTGTGTCACCTGTGCCTGCTGTGGATGCCTCTTATATGTCTCCTCGACCTCACACTACAAAATCTGGAAGAGTGATTCGAGCACCATGACAACTCATTGTGGAGTTATAATGTATATATGTATTTTGTACTCTTTATTTAACAAAGGGATGAGATGTAGTGTCATGTGTGTTAAAGATAGTGGGTCTCCTCTGGTCCTTGCCGGAATTCATAGAATAGTGACGCAAGTGATTTGGTGTGGTTAAGAAAGTTCACAACGTGGTAAGTTCAGTTAATGGTTACACTCTTGAAGAATAAAGATGTGTAACACCGAGCTCCATGTGTGGCATTATCATTTACATGCTGCTGGGCTGTGGAGGACACTACAGGGACCAAGTCACCACTGATTATGAGGGGCGAAGTACAGGGAGGGGAGTGGGTGCAATGGAGGAGCCCTGGGGTAGGAGGAATGATAAAAAGAGGCTGAGTGGAATGGGGAGCTGTGGGAGAAGCAACCGACTTGGTGGTGTTGGGAAGCAACACTGAGAATGTAGGGGTGGTTATGTTAAGGGAGTAGCAGCAACACACAAAGGAGAGGGAGAACGAGTAAGAAAATCCCATTGACTCCCATGGAGTGATGAAAACAAAGTAAAAAAGTAGTTCCCTGAATGTATGCAGTAGAAGCATACAATATAGCATACAAAAAAGCGCTGTGTGGCACACTTGAATTCATCCCAGCCAGTGGTAATTACTCAGGCTGCATCCCAATCCATTGATATTTAGCACACCATGCCACCTTTATTGGAACCCAGCCGTATGCAAATTAGTGTTGACCCTACTCCAATGAGAAGAATCCAGCCCAACATGCAGGAACATAAGCAACCCAGTACCGGCTACACTCTAGTTAGTGCTCATCAGCCAGGTATAGCTCAATTCCAGTGACACATTGTGCATGGCACCCATCTCTGGGTATACCCGTCACACTTAGGGTGAGACAGTAAAGTACACAAAAAAATGTGGATGGAATTCTTGAATTAATCACAGCCTCTGGTAATTACTCGGGGCGGCATCCCAGTCCATCGTTCTTTTGCACACCATGCCTTCGCAGTTTGCACCCAGTCATATGCAAATCATTGTTGACACTGCTCCAGTGGGACCAGTGCCTGAGATTTATTCAAGCATTCCAGCCATCACTTTTTTTTGTATAATTCATGTGTATTTTAGTGTGTTTCCCTAAGTGGGACAAGTATGCCCTGATGTGGGAGCTGTACGCATTCACTGGAACCAAGTTATACTTGGTTGATGAGCCCTAACTAAAGAGAAATCGATCCTGGCTTGCTTGCAATCTGGCTCAGGGAGGGCCAGGCCTGGAAGTTGGGGCTGAACTGCTCCCATTAGGCAAGGTTAAAACTGATTTGCATATGGCTGGGTCCAAACTGAGGTGGTATGGTGTGCAAAAGAACAATCTTTAGTGTAAAAGGATACAATTAATCCTTTCAAAATGATGATGAAGAAGCCATGCTTCCTGGTAGGAACATGAAGATGAAGGAAACCACTGAATAATATGCAGGGCACGAGTCGGGGTACCACGCGGGTGGACGGCATCCCCCCACTTATTTTCGAGGGTTTTCCAGGGTGGACGCCGTCCACCCTGCTCAATCAAAACGCCGTCCACCATCTTCAATCAAAACCACGTCCAAAGTAAACAATGCATTTCCGGGTGGATGGCTGAAATTGGAAGTTTCTCGGACTGCCGCAGGACACCACGCCGGTCACCACGCCCCTTGACCTACCTGGTTCGCCGTTGCCAGGGTACCCAATAGACGCCGAGATCTTCAACCAATGGATGGACGCCGTCCCCCCTGCGCAAAAGCGCTACACCAACTATTAAACACGTACCTACTTTAACAGGTTTTTTCCCTTTTCGTGACATCACTTCCGGTCATGCCGTCACTTCACGTATTTGAGCGTTCCCCCACTTGTAGGTTTTTGCCTTTCGTGACGTCACTTCCGGTCGTGACGTCACTTCCTGGCTGTGAGCGTCCCACCACTTCTTTATTTAGGACTTGTGCCCTGATAATATGCAACCAAATGAGCTCGATAAGGAAGCTAATTCATAGACTAACCCAAAGTCCACTTTACAATTAGTGATTCTACACAATGGTTTTTCAGTAACAGCTAGAGCTTTCTGTAGATGAGATCTAAAACAACACGCTGTTTATTTGGCCTCTTTGGAACAGCACAAAACAGAAACATGGAGTGTGGGTGTGCATCAACTTCATGGAGGGGCTTCAGGCCCCACTTAGATACCAAACAGTATCTTGCCCCTGTTCAAATAGTGACAGTACATATGCTGCTGTATGCACAGTGGTATTCCAACATCCTTTTGAGGGTTGTCGTGACACCCCTCATGTGAACGTCTTAGAGATCATCTTATATCATTCCCAAAGGGTGGCCCTTTCCACACCTTTCAAGGGACTTTTTTTGCTTATTTGCAGTGTGCCCAAGTGACAGGCATGTGAGGAAAGGAACTTTTCATTTGAGTGTGGTCATGCCCCCTCTTGAATGACTTATATGTGGACAATGGGTGCCAACACAACAAGTGTTTGGAGAATGGGACTCAAAAACATCAGTTGTCCCTTTTGTAACAACAGATGTCTCGCAGGATGATGCCTTTGAGTATGCCTATATCTGGGCCAACTTCGGATGCCTCTTCCTTTGTGGGAGACATTAAGATTTTTGCCTCTGCTGCAGGTCCCCTTCACTCACACAATGTTTCATGGGTAATACCTTTGTCTCCTTGTGATCTTAAGGTGCCAAACTATATCACTAGTAGACAAAGCAGTTTAAATGTCCAGACGTGGGTCCCTTGCTCACTTTGCCACTGGATTCAAGCTTGCCTGGCTGATGAGGGGTGTTAACCTGAAATGGTCCCAGGATGCTTGTTTCCGGTCCAGGGAAGACCTGACTTGGCAGTTTGGGTTGGACTGTTCCCATGAGGAACAGGGTCAAGACTGATTTGCATATGGCTGGGTCTGAACTGATGTGGTGAAGTGAGCTAAAGAACGATGATGGGTTCAAGCCAGATCTGTGACGGGGGTGAGTGTATGAAAAGTTTCAGCGCTCCGTCCATTGACTCCTTGTGAATGAAGAGAGCTTGTCAGACAGTGGATATAGATTGGACATAGTTCCTAGACCATTAAGGAAAACCTTGCTTGCGGGTGGGGTGGTAGTATTCATGGGATTCACAGGGGTGTCGCGGGGTATCATGGTCAAATAAAATATATATATATTTTTTATTAACCTTACCTTTCCGCTGGGTCCCGCGTCCTCTCTGCTCCTGCTCTCCTGCCTCCGACAGGAACAGGAAACAGCAGCCGGGCTCCCTCCTCTAAGCCAATCACAATGCTGCATGCAGTGTTGTGATTGTTTGGGACAGCACCTAACCAGGGACTAGTGGAGTGGGCATGTTCTCCATACAGCCTGCATGGAGAAGGGCAGAGTGCGCATGACTGGTTTGTGCGGGCAAAGAGGGATGACCAAACAGTCTTTGTGCACTCAGGAGTGGGCAAACCACTCCTCCGATGGCCTGCTAAAAGAGCAGAGCAGCCCGCCCACCCACCCTCCCGCAATGTGCAAAGCAAACATAAAATGGTAATAACTAAAAGATATTACCATTTTATGTTTTGGCTTTCTCACACTGAGAGAAAGCAGTGGGGTGATGCGCCTCCCCACCTAGTGGATTAGCCACCCCTGGATTTGAGGATTCAATGGACTATAGAACCGCAATCAGGGTATGGAAAGGTACTTGATTTCCTCCCTGTTTATGAGAACATGTTATTCTTTAACTATGGGTCTGGGATTAAGTTTAGTTGATCTAATTATAGCTGAGATGCGAAATGATTTTCAATGAAATTAAAAAATCTGGGGGTTCAACAGAATGCAAAAGGATTAATTGCACATAACACAAAATAGGTAAACAGATTAAAGGAAAACCTAATGTGGCAATGTATCCTATTACATGACTTCGTATATAATCAAATGCATGCCATGACATTACATTGCTATCTTAGAAGAGACAAGCAGCAGAGGATTGAACTCCATACTATAAACATTCTCAACATTCACCCAGATGACTCATAGCTCCATTGGTGACATTCTGTAATGAATTAGTCAGTCATAGCTATATCTGTCATGGGTATTCCAATGTAATTTCTCCTCTGCATACTGACTTCCCTTACTGAAGGTACTCCTGTGCACAGCCAGCCTTACACACACTGTAGGCTCCAATTTGCCCTTTTCACAAGTTGCTCTTAACAAAATTAATCTATATTAAAGACCCTCTGGTAGAGTGTGCTCTACAAATGTGATCCACAGTAGAGGAATGAACATTAGCTGTTTAGAAGTCAGTGCTGCAGCAGAGTAAGGAAACATAATTATGAGTTGCCACTGGTGCTGCTGACTGAAAACAACTAAAATATCCAGGTGAATTATTTGTTACTGGTACCTCAAGTTCTCAATTGTGATTCACAGTAACTTCTACACCAGAGTTACCAGCGGAAATGGTAACTCTTTGGAGGTTGCAAAGCTACCAGGTACAAATTCAGGGCGGTAAACAGTCAAAATATCGAGTTTAAAATATAGAATGGACAAAATATCGAATGGAAAGAATATAGACATCAAAAATATCGTTTTTAAGGTAAGTAATGTAATATCGAATGTTAAAAATATAGAAAGTTAAAATATCGAAGTATATAATATAGGTTATTAAAATTATTGAATTTTTAATAATATCGAAATTTTTATAGTGTTTTTTATGTTATTATATGTGTGAAAAGTGTGCATTTATGTTATAATTTATTTTAATTAATGAATTTAGTTTTTTTAGTAATTCTGTAGCGGGTTGTGGGTTTATAGGGGAATAGGGTGGGAAGTAATTTAATTATAATTAATTAAATATGTAAATGTATTCATTGGTATAATTAATTGTTAATTAATTTATATTTGGTAAATATTAAAATTTTAATTGACAATTAATTTTAATTAATTGATTAATTGCTAATTATGTTAATTTTACTAATTTATTTTCTGTAGCGGGTTATGGGTTTATAGGGGAATTGGGTGGGAAGTAGTTTATTTATAATTAATTAAATATGTAAAATTATTTATTGGTATTTATTTCGAATTAATTGTTAATTAATTTTTTATGGGTAAATAATTTTATTTGAATTGCCAATTAATTTTATTTAATTGATTAATTGCTAATTATGTTAATTTTACTAATTTATTTTCTGTAGCGGGTTGTGGGTTTATAGTGGAATAGGGTGGGAAGTAATTTATTTATAATTAATTAAATATTTCAATTTATTTAAATGTATTTAATTTGAATTAATTGTTAATTAATTTTTAATTGTTAATTAATTAATTGTTAATTTGTAATTAATTTGTATTAATAGGTAACTAATTGTAATAATTAATTTTAATTTTAATTTGTAATTTTAATTGATTAATTATTATATTATATTAAATTGGTAATTACTTTTAATTAATTTTTTATAGATAATAATTTATATTTTTTTAAATAATATATGAAGTATTTACTTTCCCTACTGTTGCACCAACTGGAGTGGGAATAGTAATTTTTCCCCCTACGCTATCCAACGCTTTCCCTACTGTTGCACTCTTTGGAGTGGGAATAGTAATTTTAACCCCTACGCTATCCAATGCTTTCCCTACTGTTGCACTCTTTGGTGTGGGAATAGTAATTTTAACCCCTACGCTATCCAACGCTTTCCCTACTGTTGCACTCTTTGGAGTGGGAATAGTAATTTTTACCCCTACGCTGTCCAACGCTTTCCCTACTGTTGCACCCACTGGAGTGGGAATAGTAATTTTTACCTCTACGCTATCGAACGCTTTCCCTACTGTTGCACTCACTGAAGTGGGAATAGTAATTTTTACCTGTACGCTATCCAACGCTTTCCCTACTGTAGCACCCACTGGAGTGGGAATAGTAATTTTTACCTCTACGCTATCCAACGCTTTACCTACTGTTGCACTCACTGGAGTGGGAATAGTAATTTTTACCCCTACGCTATCCAACGCTTTCCCTACTGTTGCACCCACTGGAGTGGGAATAGTAATTTTTACCCCTACGCTATCCAACGCTTTCCCTACTGTTGCACTCTTTGGAGTGGGAATTGTAATTTTAACCCCTACGCTATCCAACGCTTTCCCTACTGTTGCACACTTTGGAGTGGGAATAGTAATTTTAACCCCTACGCTATCCAACGCTTTTCCTACTGTTGCACTCTTTGGAGTGGGAATAGTAATTTTTACCCCTACGCTATCCAACGCTTTCCCTACTGTTGCACCCACTGGAGTGGGAATAGTAATTTTTACCTCTACGCTATCCAACGCTTTCCCTACTGTTGCACTCACTGGAGTGGGAATAGTAATTGTTACCTCTACGCTATCCAACGCTTTCCCTACTGTTGCACCCACTGGAGTGGAAATAGTAATTTTTACCCTGACGCTATCCAACGCTTTCCCTACTGTTGCACTCTTTGGAGTGGGAATAGTAATTTTTACCCCTACGCTATCCAACGCTTTCCCTACTGTTGCACTCACTGGAGTGGGAATAGTAATTTTTACCCCTACGCTATACAACGCTTTCCCTACTGTTGCACTCACTGGAGTGGGAATAGTAATTTTTACCCCTACGCTATCCAACGCTTTCCCTACTGTTGCACCCACTGGAGTGGGAATAGTAATTTTTACCCCTAGGCTATCCAACGCTTTCCCTACTGTTGCACTCTTTGGAATGGGAATAGTAATTTTAACCCCTACGCTATCCAACGCTTTCCCTACTGTTGCACTCTTTAGAGTGGGAATAGTAATTTTAACCCCTACGCTATCCAACGCTTTCCCTACTTTTGCACTCTTTGGGGTGGGAATAGTAATTTTTACCCCTACGCTATCCAACGCTTTCCCTACTGTTGCACTCACTGGAGTGGGAATAGTAATTTTTACCCCTACGCTATCCAACGCTTTCCCTACTGTTGCACTCTTTGGAGTGGGAATAGTAATTTTTACCCCTACGCTATCCAACGCTTTCCCTACTGTTGCACTCACTGGAGTGGGAATAGTAATTTTTACCCCTACGCTATCCAACGCTTTCCCTACTGTTGCACTCTTTGGAGTGGGAATAGTAATTTTTACCCCTACGCTATCCAACGCTTTCCCTACTGTTGAACTCTTTGGAGTCGGAATAGTAATTTTTACCGCTACGCTATCCAACGCTTTCCCTACTGTTGCACTCGTTGGAGTGGGAATAGTAATTTTAACACTCTTGCTATGCTACGGTAATAATATTGTATATTTTTTAATAATATTATGTTAATATATATATATGTTTTAACAAATAAAATTGTATTATTTTTTTATAACTTAAATTAATTATTTAATAATTTTAAGGTTATTTAAGTATTTTTAAGTATATTTTAGTTATTTATTTTTAATATTTTTTTAATTTTACATTAATTTTAATAAATTCAATATTTTTACAAAGTACATATTTGTAAACGATATTTTTAATTCGACATTTTTGTACTTACCTGTTTGTAGATAGGACTTCGATATTTTTGTATTCGATATTTTAAATGCCTATATTTTTGTAGTCGATATTATGTCAGTGATCCATTCAGGGCATCCCTAATAATGCCCTGTGTCTCATCCACAACTCCACTCAAGCAATATCTGACAGTTGTATATCAGAATATCAAGGACAGAAAAATTGTGGAGCCAAAATATCAAGTCCTAAATAACCAGGACCATAATATTGTGAAGGTAGGTAAGTGTATGTAGATAAGTATAGATTTATTATTCTTAACTCCACAACCTAACCTGTATTTACCTGTATATACTTATCTTGCAGATATTTTGGTCCCCGGTATTTAGGACTTGATATTTGGCCCCACAATATATTGTGGTGGATACCCTGCTGGAATACAACATCTGACATAATTGTATTGTCCGTTACGGGTATACATGGCTGGTGAGGGAGGGATGAAAGGGCAGGGATCACATGTAGTGCAGAAGTCCTCTCTCCGCAGGAGACCTATACTGAATGCATTGGTGCAGAGGTCGCTACAACCGGCACAAACCTCCAGGGGCAAAGACTACAAGCCACAGACTCCCCGGCCCCGCGTGACAGTAACGCTATGCCCGGAGGCGCTCAAATCACTGCCGTGATCCCAACGGCGCAGGAAGCCGCTACAGCCTGCACAGACCGCCAGGGGCAAGGACTATAGGCCCCAGACTCCCCAGTCCCGCGTGACAGTGCAGATCGGCCCATAGGCGCTCAAATCACTGCCGCTGTTCCCGCAGCGCAGGAAGCTGCTATAGCTTTGATGCATAGGGTTGAACCACCCTTCAGGAAGCCTCTACAAATGCCCACTTTCATTAAAATTACAACTGTTTCAACATAGGTATAGAATCTTTTTTTGAAGAGAAACTTTGGTTATGTTGTCAAATTGTGTAGAGCATCAGATTAACCATATTTAGCAGTAGTACAGTGATTAAATTATACTTCTCCAATCCCTGCTTCTTCAATTTCCCAATGATAAGCATTGCTGAGAGTCGGAGACCGTTTATCCGCAGGACAGGCAAGGAACTTAAAAAGACAGCTTGGATAAATGTTGCACATCCACCTGTCTTCAAGTGAAGATCAGTGCTTAGGTATCGAAGAGGTAAGCGGCCAAGCAGGCTTTACTATATAGTCATTCTTTGCAAATGGCAGATTATGTTTCATGACCTGAAGACTTTAGAATCGGCTTTCAAATTAATCTCATATTCTCCAACTTGTGGGTGCTGTGAGCTCCTTACAAGAAAAATGTGCCATTTGTTTGCCAAGTCTCCATTTTGAGTGTCAAACAATTACAATTTCAGGCACACATTCGTCACGCTATATTTACTGGGATTATCTATGTGTGAGGATGGAGAAAACTCTATGATTACAGAACATAAGGTATATTTTCCTCTGTCTAATTGATTGATGGAGATGAAAAATATCATCACATTTGACTACATCTCACTTAGTCGCAAAAACGGATGTCTAAAATTTAGATTAATTGATGAACTGAAGTCATGTTTATGCTCTGTTTTACTTAGGGTCTCTTCACACAATGGCAACAACCACTTTTTAAAATGTCCTGTGAGTAAATCTATGAACTCCACAAAAGTAATGACTTTAGATATAATTTGTTGCAAGAGCACTCACGCAAAGGTTGATCCAATATGCACTGCTGCCTACATTCTACTTTGAGTTTGAAGAATTTATATCACACACGCTGTCACTTAATCGTGAAAACTTTTGTTTGCTGAAAGCAACAAAAGTGCTCTCAATGGTAGGACCTTACATTTCTTGACAGTTGCTGCCTGTCTGTTGTGCACAGGGCGGATAGAGGATGGATGACATACGTCCTTTTTAATCCTTTAAAGAGGTTGGAGTGGATTCAGCCACAAACAGCCCGAGCAAGTTAGAGTCCGTTGCGCATGTCCTATTTGAATGCCCGGATTATGCAAGGCCTAGGAGTACTTGGTTGAAGCCTCTTTGCCGAATTATGGGTACGCGAAGCCACTTAACAGCTTTACGCATCCTAACCACGGACACATCCCCCCCAATTGTATGTGGAATTGCAAAATTTTTAAAACAGTGTTGGCTTATTCGTTGTAAGAGATTGTCAGTAGCGATTTAATTCTTTTTAGCTAATTTATCAGTGGACACTTCATGTCCTTTTATCTCTTTTAAATGTGTTTTTTTATACTGACTTCTTAAGTGATGCTTTTTGTAATTGAAAATGATTGTATTGTAAGTGTGCTTATAAGATATCTTGCATATCGAATAAAAGCTTATGACTGACTGACAAACAGCCAAGTAGATATGTTTACAACTTCTAACTGCAATTTCACACCCACTCCCCTTATAGTACCAGCATATTGTGTCCCGATATTGTGCAACAAACATATTGTAGAAAAAAATATCAACTACCAATATAATCTTGCTAAGTATATACAGAGGGATATTGGTTTACTCCAAATCTATGCAAATTGACAATATATATCAATCAATCATCAACCATAGCATTTGTAAAGCGCACTACATACCTGTGAGGGTCTCAAGGCGCTGGGGGGGAGGGGGCTGCTACTGTTCGAAGACCCAGGTCTTGAGGAGTCTCCTGAAGGTTAGAAGGTCTTCGGTCTGTCGTAGGCGGATAGGGAGGGTGTTCCACGTCTTGGCGGCGAGGTGGGAGAATGATCTGCCGCCGGCAGTCATTCTTCTGGTGCGGGGGACGGTGGCGAGGGTGTGGTCCGCGGAGGAGCGGAGCTGGCGGGCGGGGGTGTAGAGGTTGAGTAGTCTGTTGAGGTTCCCTGGTCCGGTTTCGTGGAGTGCATTGTGAGCATGGGTGAGGAGCTTGAAGGTTATCCTCTTGTTGATGGGGAGCCAGTGCAGGTCTTTCAGGTGGGGTGTGATGTGGCTGCGGCGGGGGATGTCGAGGATCAGGGGTGCGGAGGTGTTCTGGATGCGTTGGAGTCGTTTCAGGAGTTTGGTCGGGGCTCCTGTGTAGAGTGCATTGACGTAGTCCAGTCTGCTGCTGACGAGGGCTTGGGTGACCGTCCTTCTAGTTTCGGTAGGGATCCACTTGAAGATCCTGTGGAGCATGCGGTGGGTGTTGAAGCAGGAGGAGGAGACGGCATTGACCTGCTTTGTCATGGAGAGTGTGGAGGCGAGGATGACCCCTAGGTTTCGTGCGTGGTTGGTGGGTGTAGCGGGTGCTCCTAGTGCCGTCGGCCTCCAGGAGTCGTCCCAGGCCGAGGGGGTGGGGCCGAGGATGAGGACCTCCGTCTTGTCTGAGTTCAGCTTCAGTCGCCTTTTCCTCATCCAGTCGGCGACGGCCTTCATTCCTTCGTGGAGGAACATCTTATGTTGAAGATATGGAGCTGAGAAGAGGAAACCTATACTTATCTATATATGATTACCTTGAGCATACCTTATGTGTACAATTGGATTGTTGGTTGAGGGGTGGTAAGTCAAATAGCAACCACAACCTTGTCAGCATGACCCACAAAAGTCACTAAGTTTACCACTGATTAACCCATCGGTAGTTTGGCACAAAATCAGTTAATTTTAACTTAGAGGCAATATGTAAAGTATTTATGCAGCACTTAAACAGTAATAAGTGCTGAGTGCACCGCCCGCCGCAATGACAGGAATGCAGGATACGCTCGCCACTGTGGCGGGCGCATCCCAATGCCCCCCAAGGGACCCCCTCCCTTATGGCAGGCGGTCCCATTTCACAATAGGATGGTGGGCGGAGGAAGTCCGCCCGCCATCCTAATGTGCCCCTTAGTCTCTTTTTTGGATGTTGGCAATCTCCAGCGAGATGAAGCTGCAGGCTGTAGCTGATGAGAGCTCCAGGAGGCCAGATACCCCATCTATGAGGAGCTGCTGAACAGGATTTGCTGTTGAGGAGAAGAATGTAGTGGGAGCTATCGCAAAGTCTGGCCCACTGGCAATGCACCTTTGGGGCAGTTTTTGGCTGAAAAATATTCAAGTCCCAGGTTGAGGAGTTTGTCTATCTGAGCACCTTTTGCTCCACTTCCAAGGGTCCAGGCCTGACGCAGCACCACTTGGAGGGTTAGTACTTACTGAGGATGGGTTCAGGTGCGGGTTCATGATGGCTGGAGCTTTTTCTGTCCCTGAGGCACTGATCAGGATGTAAGCCAACTAGCCACTTTGGAAGTCCTTAGTTCAAGCAGAAAAGTAGGTCTCAAGCATCAGGGCAGGCCTCTGAGGACACAAGGAAGACTTCAAGAAGCAGAACTGTCCTCTTGTTGGAGCAGGGAAGTCCTCTGAAGCACACAAGGCCATAAGCAACAGTACAGTCCCTGAGAGTTCCCAGCAGGTCCGGAAGTGAACCGAAGAGTGGGTCTAAGGGTCCTGTTTTTTACCTGGTGCTTTGAAGTGGAAGAAACTTCTGGAGATTTTCCCCAATAGAAGAGTCTGGAATTTCCTGCGGCCCTGCCCTGGTCCCAGGCTGCCTGGAGTCACAAAAGGCTAGTGTGAAGTTATGTTTGTGTGCTGATGCAGTGTCTTTGAAGTGCATATGGGGATGTGTACAGCTCTACCCGGCATCTGACAAACATCCAGTCCCCCTCTTGTGTAGCTGTCTAGGGGAAATACACAAAGGCCAGCTTGCAATTACACTTATGCAAAAACAACAATTGGAAGACCTGACCTGGCAGTTCGGTCTGGACTGTTCCCATGGGGCACAGGGTCAAGACTGATTTGCATATGGCTGGGTCAAAATTGGGGTGAGGTAGTGGGCAAAAGAACAATGGATTTAACCCAGATATTTTGACTAAGGGAGAATGTTTGCATTGTCAGCATTCCGTCTATCATTTGTTTTTTGTAACACTTTTCACCCTAAGTGGTATGGGTATACCTAGACGTGGGTTCCTTGCTCATTGTGCCACTGGATTCAAGCTAGTCTGGCTGAGGAAGGGTGACATACCCTGAAACTGATCCCAGGATGCTTTTTTCCGATCCAGGGAGGACCTGGCCTGACATTTCGGTCTGGACTGTTCCCATGGGGCACAGGGTCAAGACTGATTTGCATATGGCTGGGTCACAACTGGGGTGGCGTAGTGGGCAAAAGAACAATGGATTTAAACTGGATCTTTTGACTGGGGGAGAATGTTTGCATTCTCAGCATTCCGTCCATCATTTGTTGCAACTACACCTAGGCATGTGACCCAGGAAAAAAGCTGCAGGCACCAAATGACTTGGACAAGTAAATGCCAACTTTCTCAAAGTACTATTGTCAAAACTGTGACTTAAAATCCAACTTTACCTTTAAAGAAGATTTTCAAGTACAATTCCTTAGAGAACAAATATGACATTTCTATCTGCTCCCAAACAAAAGTTACCACAAATTAAATGTAATATGGTTAGGTAACTTGGGGCCAGATGTACGACCATTATGATTTGCGACTCACAAATTGCCACAAATTGCGAGTCGCAATTAGGGACTCGCAAATCACAATGTACAACAGTGAGGCTCATGAATATTAATGAGCCACTCGCAATTTGTGACCCCATTGGGAATGAGTGGCACTCCCATGGATGGTGGCCTACTGGGCTCGGCAGACCTCCATGTCCGGGACTGCTTTTTAATAAAGCAGGTTCCTTAAAGGAAAACAGGATGCATTTTTTTAAAAAAAGAAATAATTTTGTTTCATTTTTTAAGAGCAGGCAGTAGTCCCTGGAATCACTGCCTGCACCTAAAACATATTTTCCCCTGCAACTGCAAAGGGAAAGGGGTCCCCTTCCCTTTTGCGAGGGTGGTAATTTGCAAGTGTTTTGCGATCGCAATGGTAGTCGCAAAACATTCATACATGGCTTTTGGGTCGCTATTAGGAAGGGAACGCCACTTCCTAATAGCCACTCGCAATTCCTAAATAGCAAGTGGCAAATTCATTGCAAATCTCTATTTTGGAATTGTAGATGGCCCAGTGAAATTTTGCATGCGCAAATGGGTTGCAAACCCGTTTGCGCATGCAATTTAGGGTTGTACATCTGGCCCTTAATGTTATCCTATAGGAGGAGTAGACCTCATAGTAGTGTAAAACAAATTTGGGAATTTTCCACTACCAGTTCTGGTCCAACTTTTTAAATGCAATGCACCCTATCCTACTGGCTGTTTTGGGAGGACCTGGCCTGGCAGTTTAAGCTGGACTGTTGCCACGAGGAGCAGGGTCAAGACTGATTTGCATATTGCACTTAGGCGTAATGGTGGGTGTAAAACAATGGTTTGGGATGTGGCCTGAGTGATTGCCAGTGGCTGACATTAATTCAAGCATACCATCCATCGCTTTGTTGTTTTTTCTATGGGCTGTTTAGCGACTGCCCTAGGGTTGACATTTGTATGAAAAAATATGTTTCAGGCTTGGGAAAAAGTTTTTTTTGCCAAGTCAAATACCAGTTTATAACTGAATAAAGGTTACAATGGCAGGCCTCTTACACATGATCTAAGGTGCTGATTAGGTGGGTGGCACAGTAAGTGCTGCAAACCCACTGGAAGCATTTTATTTACTGGCCCTGAGTATACTGTTTATCACTTTACTAGGGACATATAAGTTAATAAATATGGCAATCATGTGCAAAACAAAATCATCGTGGTTTAGGGAATGAGCACAAGCACTTTTGCTCCGGTTATCATTGGTAAAGTGCGCAGAGTGCCAAAGCCAACAAAACACATTTCAGCAAAAAGTCTAGGGTAGGACCAGGCTGACAGGTCTACCACCTTAATAATATTTTGGTAGTCAATATTTGTGCTACAAATGTTTGTAGCACAAATTTTTGGTCAATGATTTTCTAACATGAATCTGTTTGTCTCAAGTGATCCTACCAGAACTTCCGAACAAGGTTCAAGAAGTAACCCCACCATAGGATCCTATAGCCTTACCCTACTGATGAACACATGACAGCAACATTCAACATTCAATATATAACCGGCACGATCAATCTACCTCTTCACAGAAACAAGTTAAAAAAGCGTACATTAAAAACCAGGTAAAACATTGAACAAGATCTGTAGGTGGCAGTGGAGCTGTATTGACTACTGTCCAGACTATTGTATGTTGCCAAATGAACCGGTAAGCTTCTCAAGGAAGGTTAGTACTGTTAATACATCCCACCTTGTGTGCTGCCGACAATATGCTTGGCACAATCCTCACCAGCTTAAACCATCACATTTTATACCACAACTGCACCAGGACTTAGTCATTCTCGCACTGATGAGTACTCTTATCCTTAAAACATTGTTAAACTTTATACCGCCTTGTTAGGTTTGGGGGTCTCTAGTTGGCACAGGTAGGTACTTGTGACAAATAGGGACCCTTGCCTCTAGTCAGGATAAGAGGATTACACTCCTAAAATAACCCCTGCTCACCCCCTTGGTAGCTTGGCACGAACAGACAGGTTTATCTCAGAGGCAGTGTGTAAAGCATTTGTGACCGCATACAGTAACCCGGTGACAACACTACAGATAGACACCACACCAGGTTTTATATCAAAAATAAGTATTCTTTATATAGATTTACCACAAGACCATAAACAACAAAAATACACAATACTGTTACTTTAAGATGGTAGATTTAGCTTAGTTCAGTTCAGTTCCTTAAGATGCAACACTTTGCGTCAATGTACCTTAGGTTGCGTTGCGCTTCTACGACAAGCAATGTCGCAGCGAGGGAAATGCAGCAAAGTTCAGGTGCAAAGAAATAAAGACGTGAAAATCTTCCAGATGAGTCACAGGGATGCGAGAAGTTCTCGGTTCGATGCATGGACTGCAGCGGCGACACCCTTGTTCTGCGATGCGACGTCAACAGCTCCAACTGCGACACTGTTCTACCACGATGCCTGAAGCTTCCGCACGATGCGACAACTACAGTGTCGACATCTACGATGCGACGGCAGCAGCTCCGACGGCGGCGCTTCTCGGGGATGCGAGGCGCATTTCTTCCATGCGGTGCAGTGCAACAGTTCCAGCGGCGACACCCTTCTTCAGAGTTGCGACGGCAGCAGCAGTGATGGCGACACACTTCCTCTTCGTTGCGGCGCCCTTCTCTCGATGCGGTGCAGTGCGACAACTACAGCGCTGACATCCACGATGCGACGCAAGCAGCAGCGACGGCACCACGCTTTTTCTTCTGTGAGTCAAGCTTCCAGCTCCGTGCGACATGCAGTTCCTCAGAAGGCCCAAAACAGCAGCAGGCACTTCCACAAGAACTCTGGGGAGCTGGGGGTTGAAGTCTGTTGTCCCTGAGACTTCAGCAGGAGGCAAACTTTTTTCCAAGCCCTTGGTGATCCTTCACAAGTTGAAAGGAAAGTACACAAAGTTCCTTTCTCCTTCCTTTGGCAGTAAGGCAACCACTGCAGGCCAATCCCCCAAGCAGCACTTCAGCTTGGGAATAGTCTCTCCTCAGTTTCTTCAGGTTCTGCTCCTCAGTAAAGGTTTCTTCTTGTAGTCCAAAAGTGATCTAATTTCATGGGATCAGGGTCCCAATATTTACACCCCAAAATCCTTTGTTCTCTGAGGGGAGAGGGGCCTTTGCCCAGTCCAAGCTAGTTCTGAAGCACTCTGTTTACCAGACTTTTCCTTTCCTTTCACAGTGCAGGGCAGGCACATCAGACGCCCCACAGGTGGTGGAGCCAGCATTGTGGAAGGCAAGTACAGTCCTGGAGCACTTTGTTTACAGGACTCCTTCTCTTCTTTCAGTGTGCAGGGCAGAGACACCAGCCGCTCCCCAAGAGGTGGAGCCAGCATTGTGAAAGGCAGGCACAGCCCTATTGAAGGTTCAGGTTCAACTCCTCCCTCCCATCTAGGTGCAGCTCTCTCTATTCATCACTGGGCTGACTCATCCTGCCTCTTGGAATCCCCCAGCCCTGTCACTCACAAAACCAGACAAAGGAATACACAACCTAGCAGAGGCAGGCTTGAAAGGTTAGACAAGCAAATACCTACTTTCTAAAAGTGGTATTTTCAAACACAGAATGTTAAAACAAACTTCACTAAAATATGTATTTTATCATTCTGAGTTCAGCCATACTAAACTAGAATTTCTACCATGTTCTCTGAGACAGTTTGGATTATAAACATGTAATAATCTACAGCCCATTCTGGCCTATGGAGAACAGGCAACCTTGCAATAGTGAAAAACGAAAATGGCTGTAATTCACTATTAGGATATGCCACACACATCAGGGCTTGTCCTACCTTATACTTACAATGAACCCTGCCCTTAGGCCTACCATAGGGGTGACTGATATGAAGAAAAGTGAAGGTTTAGGGACTGGCAAGTGGGTGCACTTGCCTAGTCAGCATGACAGTACCAGACTGCATGCAGGCTCTGCAATGGCAGACCTTAGACACATTTTACAAGGCTGCTTCTGTGGGTGGCACAACCAGTGCTGCAAGCCCACCAGCAGCATTTGGGTTTATACATCCTGGGCACACTCAGTGCATTAGACTAGGGTCTGACAAGTAAACCAAATAGCCAAACATGGGAAACTGATTGATACATCAATTTACACAAGGGAGCACTTGCAATGTGGCACTGGGCAGCAGTGGCACAGTGCCCAAAGCATCTAACACCAGCAAAAATACATGAGGCAACAGCAAAAATGGAAGGGAGACCCACGCCAAGGGTGCCAGGTCTAACGCCCCTCATTAAACACATTGACACTTGTTTTTTGATCACAATGCCCAGATTCTGACATTTATCAGCTCCAAAGCACAATCTCACTGACAGCAATGATAGGACCAAAAGTTAGCAGGCCCATCTGAGCAACCCAGGAAGTTGAATCTATGTACAGCATCCCTCACATTCACCACACAGTTTACATTTGTCATGGCATCTTGATACGCCTAATAGATCACCTCAAGGGCATAAATTCTGTACATGACCTTGACAAAAAGAGATGTGTGAAATTTGCACCAAAAATACAACTGCTACAAACAACTGCTGGTAATTCACGATGCCTTGTTACCGTGCTTGCACACTGTAATGTAATTTCAGGAATTTTCCAAAACAAGCAAAACGCAAAATTCTCTAAATAACACAAATTACACTAGTGTAATATAAACCATGTCTGGGCCTAGTCAAAAGTAACTTTTATTCATTTACTGTAATGTTGCCCCTCATCCACAGGAACAAGTGCTTTATCCTTACTGCGGCCAGAGCGACTGACACTGGACGTTGGGGATCACTGTTCGATCACTGGCTCCGGCGGCAGGGGTCTGCCCAGCACCATGCGACTCTGGGCAATAGCTCGCTTAATCTTCCCAACGGCCCCCAGTGCCGAGATACCCCTTTGGGGGTGATTTGTGCGCTATACAAGTACTGGATTTATTTATTTATTTATGTTTTGTCTATGCATTTTGCATCAAAGTACTCCTATTTAAAACTGATTTCTGTGTGCAATGAAAGGCATGGAACACAATAGCAACACCAGCATGGCTTGCAGGAGTTGAAATATGTTACAGAAATGACATAGAGAATTGAAACACCTCGTTATGTTAGATGCCCTACACTGATGCAGGCACAGAAAGTGCTTCAATTTATAAATATGAGAACACATTCAAACCCTCAATTAACTTTCTGTTGACATTGGAAATTCACCTCTTGGTGTCAGGGAAAATCTGGGGATCAGTCACTTCAAAAAAGCAAGCTAATGCAGCAGCATAACACCATAGCGCAGATACCCCATGTCCCACTCCGCCCTACAGTGTGCAAGTGACACATAAAATGGGCGACCCAAAGAAAGGACTAAAACACCATCATTTGTCGTAGAAAACCTTGCTGCAGGTTAATTTTGAATATGTAGGCAAGACAAAATTGGGTTAGCTTACGGGCTATCCAGAACAGACAGTGGATGAGCCACCGAAACTGACCGCCCAACTGATTTTCCAAATAGTGCCATGATTACATACCAACAGGCGCTATACTCTTGTGGGTCCTCACCCAGTGACCCCCTAACACTGAGCTCTCACCAAGTGGTTGAGCCATACCGGGCCAGCCCCCAGTTGCTCATGTTTATAACTGCCCGTGGGACTAACGGAGCGCCGTCCCTTTTTCCCTGAGGTCCTTCCATAAGGCTTCACGGGTAGTTGGCCAGGGGCACACCCTCATTGCTCCCACTTTGGTTGGATTCTGACCATAAACCCATGGAAGAGCAAAAGATGATGAGGGGCAGTGGTAACCAGGTATTTATCCCTGCGCCCGCGGCCCTCTCCCCCAGGTGCACCTGCCCCAGAAGAGCTCCTGAAGGCAGGCTAGAGATAGCTAGCTGGCTGCAACCCTTCATAACCGCATGGTCTTTGGGGAGGTAAGCGGTCGGTGGGCCATGGAGATGTATCACTAGGCCACTGCCTGCAAAATTGTCTGTGCTGGGAGCTGCCACGGGCAGCCCCATTACTACAAAACACCCGTGAAATAACATCTTCCTTTGCCTGTATGCAGAGGGCTTCAGCAGTGTTGTTATGCCTGGAGTGATGAAATCCACAATCTGTAGCTCCAGTGATGTATAACAGGGGCTTAGGTCTATTCCGGCATCACCCAGCCTAGAGAATTACTCCCACCTCTTGAAGATATACAGGTGCGCACACCTGGAAACCCTTTAGGGTTTACATTCACTTCTGCCATACACCAGTCTCTCCTTTGAGTCCATTCTCTGTACAGTGTGTTTCTTGCCTCGCATTGTCTCACATGTGGATTGGATCCAGATGCGAGGCCTGCCACAAGTAATTCACACTACTACAGCATTCATACTTATGACAGCTCAGCAGACAGACTCTAGGGGACACATAAGCCAAAGAGATAAAGTCTGCAAAGGCACCTTTACAATGGAGCCTTCAAAAGGGAACAACATTGACACAAAATAGAGTACTTTTCGAGGATGTGAAACATAGTACAAACCCAGGAATACACTCAAGAAGTACAAAACTCACTCCGAAAACCTCCCTGCACCAGACAAGTCTGCAAAGCAGGAAACAGTCTGGCAGTGCAAGCAGAAGGAAGATAATGCATTTTTTAGTAGATGGCAGACACCAGAACCGACTGGCAGAATCCATTTGCATCCGAGAGCAGAATGCGCCCTGAGGGTTCTCAGTGTGTCTGGCACCTGCTCTGCTTCAGCACTGCATCCATGCATCAACTGTCCCTTCCAGAAAATACACAAACAGCTCCAGACGCAACCTAACACCGTAATTATTTCCTTTCGAATCTCACAACCCAGCAAAAAATGCAATGTACAAATTAATCCTTCTTTCCTTCTGCCTGTGTACATTGTGTGCTTGCTTCTGCTTTATATGTTCATTTTGGGGAAAGACAGAAGTTTACGACAGGAAGGTGCTGCTGTAGAGGTGAAAAAAACTGCCAAACAGTTCAATGATTAATTCACAAATCATGCCTCTGACTCTGGCATGGGTCAAATTTACATGTGAGTGCCAGTGGTCTGTCCGGAAATATCCAAATTTCCCAGAGGTAACTTCAACTCTGGGTTACCATGTGACGTTGAACGAACCCATCTTTTTGGGGGTTGAATTATATATTACTGCAAGATTTAAATCTGCATTGAACACACGTATAGAAAACGTTCTGCCAAGTGGCATGCAATTTCATACATTGCATTTCATGACTCGGTGGTTCGATATTGAAAACCCAGTTACTCAATGATATTTCTTATTACCTTGAACAGGTCTTATTAGCAAGGAACAAATTAAATTGCACCTGCAATGCCCAATTCTTTATTAGAAAATCTTGCTCAAGCATTGAATGTGCGTAAGTCACCTAAAGGATGGGCTAAAGTTTGAGACTGCTGAAAGAATATTGATAGTACACAGTTTATCTAGGAAGTCTGCAAAGAAAATGTTGTTGGTCGTTTGATTTCTGCTGTTTGGTGATATAGGGCTCACAAAATATGAAGAAGCCCTTTGATTAACCTCCTGAGAGCCCTCTCAGAGTCCGCCATTTTTAATTTTGTAATTGCAAAATCAGTTTAATGCAAGGAGCACGGCTGTACGGATTGTAACTACTGGGTACAGTTTAGCTGCAAATTATTAAGGGCTTCCCTTTATCCGAGGAGGGAGATAACTGAAGAGAACCCAGTGGAGATGTGGGGGGGGAGGGAGAATCTCTTGACATTCTGAATGGATTTGGGATCTTTTGTTCTCTTTATTTGAGGCCTGGACAGAATTTCAATTATGTCGGAGTAATCGGAGTAATTTAGCTATTTCTGCACCACACTTTGACACAGAATTACTGATAATTATGTGATTACTCCTGCTCACGTAATTTTGAGGGGGAAATCCTACTGTGAGAATACATTTAGAAAGTGCAAGCCGTCGCCTACGTTTGCTAATTGTGTTCTGCTGCATTTAGCTTCATGTCTTAGTGCATAATTGCATCCTCATGTCCATTTTGGACGCAAAGGTACATTTTGCGCTAAGAAAGTTGCACTAAATGCTAGTAGTAAGTTGGGGAAAATTCTACCCTAAGAGCACATTTAGTGAGCGCAAAAAGCTGCTTGCTCTGGTTAATTGTGCTCTGCTTCATTTAGCGCTATTTCTTAGCGTAAAAATGCGTCCTCGCATCCACTTTGAGTGAGGGGGTCTTTTTTGAGCAAAGAAATAGCGCTTATGTAACTCTGCAAAACCTTGTGGATGTTTTAGGTAACTCCGCATGATCACGCTACAATGATTTGCGTGAGTTATGCCCACCCCTACTTTGTTTACTGCTAATGACTTTTAAGTGTTTGTCCAATATGTATATTTCCCATTATTCTTACGGAACAATTTAGTTTGAATTTATATTTATAAGGTTGTCAAATGTATAATCAATCTCAGGATTCTTTACTGACTGCACTCTGCACTTTAATCATTCTTTCGTTGGCAAAGCTTTGAACAACTTACTACAGGAACTCAACTTATATTTTACCCTAGATGGGAAAGAGGATATGTGTCCCCAGAGGGCTTTATCCACATTTACAAGAAGGGACCACAATACTATTAACTGCTACAATTGTATTTATACTTCTCTTTGTTGTCCTGTTGGGAATTTTAAAATTAGGACTATTATTTTTTGTGATCATTATCCTCTATGTATTTCTATGTACTGTGGTCCCTGCAATCAAAATTGGGTATCACTTAACCAAGGCCTGAACTTCTCAAAGTTCAGGGTCATAGTCTCCACTAAATAAGGATAGTTCCTGAAAATGTTTGTAAAAGATTAATTGCAGGCTGTCTCGAAGATTATTTTAACTGCCTCGAGCATATTCATTGTGGTGGTTAATTATTTGAATTCAATCTGTCCGCACACAAAAAGGTTTTTGACTGTTTCTTGTAAATTTAATTGAATAAACCTCCTAAATGATTTGATCATACTTGTTCCCTTGCTCATTGTAACTTTACTTCTACTCTTTAACAGACACTCATTTGTGGTACTGATGTAACTTTAAGTGGACTGAGATGTAAGAAGTTTATTAAATTGGGAAAAGCAGTCATGATGGAGGAGGCCTGGGATGAAATAGATCGGGCTTGTGCCTTAACTCCTCCCACGCTCATGACGCTCGTCATGATACACGGTTCTCGTGTACTCATGACGAGCTGTGCTCGTCACAGCCATTAGAACGCTAACACGTGGGGATAATTCCCCTGCTGTGCTGAGCGTTCTATTGAAACAGGCGTGGCCGTGATGAACTCAGCGCGTCATGAGCACACGAGAACCGTGGCTCATGACGAGCTGAGCTCGTCATAAGCACCGGGGCGCTTTGCGCGCTCCCCCTCCCCCCAGCACAGCAGGGGAATCGGGCCAGCAGCAAAGGGGTTAAAACATAGTAGCTCTTTATGGTGGGTCGTTGAATGACCCCATCACTTCCCCTGAGCACCTTGAGGCCCTCACAGATGAGTAGTTGCACTTTACCAACCACTGATTGATTCATTGACCGATTGGTCATAAATACCCTTTTTGGGATGTTGGTGACACCACCTCCCTTGGCCCTTATATAAGTGAATGAAGGGGCCTGACACTTTTCTGGCACATAAGCTGGTATCTCAAGCAATGTATCCATTGATCATTCTTTTCCAGTAGAGGTGTCTTCAGGGATTTTTGTTTTACTTGGGAGGAAGTATTAGAGACAACATGTAAGAGTCCAAAGGGTAAGATCCCTGGTCATGACTACTTCCGGGTGTGTGTGTATATAGATAGATAGATATTTTTTTTACAAAAAAACAAAGGTTACAGGGACAAGAAGCCTTCCTCAATACACAAGGGGACCACATCGCCCCACCAGCAGGGCACCGAGAGGCGTGTTTGCAGAGTGGTGTAAAAAGGGGTGTGGCCCCTGACCACCTCTCATCAATCCCACTGTGTGTGGCATATTGGAGGTAACAGATGGGTTAGTTGGCCCATATGAAACCTCAGGAGCGAAGGGGACTTCACCCCCAACCAAGAGTGTGCCAGCAGGTGCATTTGTAAAGTAGTGGAGACAGGGGACAGGGCCTTGGGCGAGTTGTCAGCATTTTTCAAAATTATTTTTTATTTTAGGATTGACCATTGTGGGCCCTGGGGATCCAATCCCTCATGGCCTGACCCATTTTTTTATTTTATATTTTTTTGTTACAATAAAACAGGGGGACATGCGGCACCCCCTCCTGAGGCCAATTTCTGACCCGGGGACCCCATCCCCTGGGGCTGGGCCTTTGTTTATATTTTTATTTTGAAAGGGGGGGGGCGCTGTATGTGCCCCCTCCCCGGGCCGATTTCAGCTCCCTGGACACCATCTCCCCGGGCTCAGCTATTTTCTTTTGTTTGTAATTATTTTTTTTAAGGGAGGGTGTCCAAGCGGACCCCCTCCTGGCTGATTTTCGGCCCTGGGGACCCCATCCCCTGGGGCCAGGCCATTTCTTTTTTTTTAATTCTTCTAAGGGAGTGGGGCCGTATTGCCCCCTCCCAGGCCATTTTTGGTCCGGGGACCCCATCCACGGGGATGGGCCTTTGGTTATATTTGTATTTTGAAAGGGGAGTGGGGCCGTATGGTCCCCCTCCCCAGGCCAATTTCGGCCCGGTGACCCAATCCCCCTGGGGCAGGCCATTTCTTTATTTTTTATTTTTATTCTTTTAAGGGAGGGGGGCCCTGGGGACCTCATCCTCTGGGCCAAAGGCATCTCCTTTGGGACTACGGTTTGAACCTGAAGGCCCCCGTGGGAGATGGCATTGCTTTTTTAACCCCAGGGAGCTCCTAAGATGCAGCTCCCTGAGGGTAAAAAACAGAGTGCTCCACTTTAAACAAGTGGGAGCAAAATGCTCTTGCTTGTTCAAAGTGGAGCACTTGTTTGATCTGGGAGGGCAGGAGCAGTGTTCCCGCCATTCAATACCAAACTGCAATGTGGTCCCCAGGGCCATTTACGGCTCGAGGAGGGGGATCGCACAGCCCCCATCCCGGTTAAAAAATAGCCCAGGGATTTATATATATAGTGAGCCGCATTCCTTTGGAAAAACGTACAGAGCTTGTGAAAAGCATATACTTTCTGACCTCCAGTATGTATTCAGTATAGTGTAGGCACATTTGATCAATAAGTGAATTTGCAAAATTCAAAATTCAGCATTTATAAATATACCCTAGTGAAGCAAGGTTCTGCAGACCTGGCTTTTATGGACCTTACGGGCTCATTACGATGGTGTAATGATTGCCTCCATGGGGCTGGCGGTGGCGATCATTACGCCATTGTAATGAGAATTACCAACTGCCATATTAGGATGGTGGTGGGTATCGCGGCGGATGCAAAGTCCATCGCCGCTTTTCCACTGGTGGCAATCATTACGATTGCCTGCTGGGCTGAGCTGGGCCACTAATATGGTGACGGTGCCTAGCAGGCACCGTCGCCATCTTAGGATCAAGGCATTGGACAGGCCTTTCCATGGGGTCATCAAAGGCTGGCACTGATTGGCTTTGGGGCCCGTTGATGGGCCCCTCTGTGGGGAGGGGTGCACTGGGAGGGTACCCATGGTAGTCCTCTGCAGTTCCCTGTACCAAGTGACAGGTACCACATGGTGCCTGCCATGGGGTGCAGGGAAATGCTGTGCATGTTCTTTTACCATTGCGGATGGTGCTGCAGCCAGCAGCACCGTCCTCAATGGTAAAAGGCCAGAATGCGCCCGCCAGTATGATGGGCACATCCTAATTGGGTTGATAGATCTGCCGCACGTTTGGTGGGGGGTCCCATCACCGTTCTGATGGTGGGCGGGCTGTCCGCCCGCCATCATAAGGACCCCCTTAGTTTGGCTTTTGAATGTGTTAATTGCAGCAAACTTTGGTTCATCATGCTTTCACTGGGGGGTAGATACCAACATTGTTAATATTCTATAAGACCTCCTCTCAAACATTATTGCTAAAGTCAGGTATAGGCATGGGGAGAACTGATTCTTTTAATATTCAAAGAAAGATTACATTTAGTAGTGGTTCAATTTCTTTTCACCTCCTATATTATTCAACTGAGGGATATTTTAATCGTAGACAGGCGGAGCATGCTGTTAATGAGCCAACGCCCTTTTCCAGCATTAGTATATGCTGATGATGTCATCCTACACTATAGAATGACTAATGCTGTTAAACACAATGGCTAATGGTGTTACTTGATTCGTTTATTTCATTTATGGACAGTTTGAGGTTAATTACTAATTTTACCAAAGGGGACAAAAATGACTTAGTCCAGAGTTTTTAAAATTAGGAATCAACTTATTAGTACGGCCCAACCATTCTCTTATCTGGGGTACTTTTGACTCTTCCAATAAATGGTCATATTTGCAAGCTCATAAAAGACACTTCTTCTACAGATCTATTTCGGCTGTATTTGACTTTGTTTTGAGGTTGGGTAAGAAGCACATCCAAGCCATGATTAAATATATCAAACTAAATGTGTTGCAAAGCAGATGAGCGGCGGGCTAGAATTGCATTTTTAAAACATAGGTGTGCTCTCAAAGAAAAGACTGATATGAGTAAATTATCTGTCAAATCTTATGCCTTTTGAAGACAGCACGTTCGATAGAACCATACCTGAAATTTGTGGCTATCAGCAGACATTGTTTTTTACTGAATCGCTTTAGAACAAAATTATTTTCAAGACACTCTGCATTTTATTATGTTCTGTGCTTTTATAACAACTATATAAGCATTACCTTATCCAGCTGTTTCGGAAATTGAATTTGAGACATGGTAGGCCCACTCTGATTTATTTGCAAATACAGGACCCGTACATCTGTTTCATGGCTGCAAGCTATTTAACAGGTGCAGTTCGTTTGAGGTCTTTATTAAGTTTTCATATCTCTGATTTACGGTGATTACATGTTATCTAGAGTAATTATTGGTATTGTCATTGTACATTTTAGATATTAATATTGTGATGGATTATATAATAATGCATGTTTACTTTTACATTATCAATGTGTTGTTCAGTCTTTTATGGTGTTAAGAATCAAAAAACTTATATAGGTTTAACGACTGATTACATCTAAAGCAACTTATGCCATTTTAGGGAGAGAATACATGTTCACCAATAAAAGATTCCTTTGCGCACATTATACAACCACCATTTCTACTCTACAAAACACTCGCTGCTGTGATCACTGTGCAATCCTACCAGGATTTACTCTTTTTATCAGCATTCTGAGCAGTGCCCAGTTTGTGCCATAATCATTATTAGTGTAGGAAAAGTATCATGACCCACTTCGGAGTCACAACATGGCGCCCTTTCTCCAGACACCATATGTGATTGCCTTGATCAACAATAAACGCCAACATTTCTAAGGAAGTTGTTTGGAGCTATTATTATTTCCTTGCCAACTTTAGAAAAGACCAGCCAATGCTGACCAATGCTATATGATACAGTGGCTAGGAAATAACCTTTGCATTCGAATGTCGTTATGACTTTTAGTAACGGTTCACGAAAACAAAAACATTTTGGAAGGACGACTTGGTTAATGGTGAATTTCCCTTAATAAATTCTGAAAATGTTAACATTTATTAAAGTTTCAGTGTTCATTTTGTGTGGAACCATTTGCCACAAAAATGCGACACAGATTGTGTTTTCTAGTTTACATAAAATACATTGAGCTTCATTTAGCATGTGACAGAAAAACCCCACAAAACTTGTGGTTTTCGTACCTGATTTAAAGGTGGACGAAGTGACCAATTTCTGGCAAAAGATTGTCAGCTAGATCTGTCATTTAGGGGAATCTATGACATAATATCGACAGACAGAATATAGACATACAAAAATATCGACATCAAAAATATCGGAGTTCTATCTACATAAAGGTAAGTACAAAAATATCGAAGTTAAAAATATCGTTTTTTAAATGTATTAATAATAATGTAAAAATAATTTAAAAATACATATAATTTAACATATAAATATAAACATTGAAACATATTTAAAAAATAATAACTAATACATATACATTTAAAATAAATTAAAAACTCTACATATAAATTAATATATATATTTACTCCACATATTGCAACAGTAGGAAAAGCGTTGGATAGCGTAGGGGTAAAAATTACTATTACCCACTCCAGACGGGGCAACAGTAGGGAAAGCGTTGGATAGCGTAGGGGTAAAAATTACTATTCCCACTCCAGAGAGTGCAACAGTAGGGAAAGCGTTGGATAGCGTAGGGGTAAAAATTACTATTCCCACTCCAAAGGGTGCAACAGTAGGGAAAGCGTTGGATAGCGTAGGGGTAAAAATTACTATTCCCACTCCAGAGAGTGCAACAGTAGGGAAAGCGTTGGATAGCGTAGTGTAAAACTTACTATTCCCACTCCAAAGGGTGCAACAGTAGGGAAAGCGTTGGATAGCGTAGGGGTCAAAATTACTATTCCCACTCCAAAGGGTGCAACAGTAGGGAAATCGTTGGATAGCGTAGGGGTAAAAATTACTATTCCCACTCCAGAGGGTGCAACAGTAGGGAAAGCGTTGAATAGCATAGGGGTAAAAATGACTATTTCCACTCCAGAGGGTTCAACAGTAGGAAAAGCGTTGGATAGCGTAGGGGTAAAAATTACTATTCCCACTCCAGAGGGTGCAACAGTAGGGAAAGCGTTGGATAGCATGGGGGTAAAAATTACTTCCCACACTACTCCCCCTTTAACACACAACACACTACACATACAAATAAACACAATTAATATAAATATCAATTAATCAATTAATAACAATTACATTGATGTAATTATAAATTAACTAATTAACACATATTAATTACCAATTAATAATTAATTACCAATTAATAATGAATTAACAAGATATTTACAAGAATAAACAATATTTATTAATAAATTATTTATTATTAATATTATTAAATAATTAAAAAAACTAATTACCAATTAATTAATTACCAATTAATTAACAATAAATACCAATAAATAAATACAATCTCTTTAATTAATTTAATTTAATTATGTCACACCCTATTCCCCTATAAACGCACAACCCACTACACATAAATAAATCACATAAAAAATGTAATTGTCATTTAATCACTTAATAATAATTAATTACCAATTAATTATTAACAATAACAAACAATAATAAATATTACTACATTAACTCTAATTAATTTAATTAACTAATTAATAATAACAAATTACCAATTAATTATTAATTAATAATTATTTATTAATCAAAAATATTTTAAAAAAAATATTAAATAATTAATTATAATTAAATTACTTCCCACCCTATTCCCCTATTCACCCACATCCCGCTCTGATACTAAAACGCAAAATGTAAACTAAATTCCTAATTTCTAAACATACATTAAAAAATATGTTTAACAAACATAAACAACATAATAAAATACATAACACTAAACAAAATTTCGATATTAGTAACATACATACCTTAATATCGATATTATGTCTATCGATATTATTGCACATCGATATGCTATACCATCGAAATTAAGACATCGATATTAATGTATATCGATATTTTAATTTCGATATTTTGTCTCTCTACCAATCCACATATGGTGGGGGAAAGCTCCAATGGTGTGAGGGACATTTGTTTTTTTGATTTTGCTTTAGCTTTCAAAAACAAACTCTGAGGGCAAAATAACACTGCACCCATTCAACAAACTTTTCTGCTTCACAGCTGCGGATGCACAGATGGGAGTGAGATCCCTAGACGGGGTGAGTAATCTCATATCATGATAGGTGATCAGGGAAGTGGAGGTTATACAGAGCTTTCAAGCTGCCCGCTGAGGTCCAATTGACCTCCATTTTCTTTATTGCAGGGCACACTTAGCATGAGAATTCCTTTTGCTGCACAAATATTACTGGATATGCATGGTGTGATTACATTTAAAATAGGAAATGGGTGAATTTTGGCTGCATCATAGAGTCATTCATATAAAGCATGGGGAGAGGAGTTGCCCTAGTGGCTAGGGCGGTCAACCTCAAATCTGGGGAACCGGGTACAAGTCTCAGCAAGGACGCGCAACATCCTGTGATTCTGGGCAAATCACTTAATCTCCCCGTGCCTAACAAAAATGAATGTGTCCGCATGTAATGCAACTGGTGCTCATGTAAAGCGCTCTGATACCAGATACCTTCGGGTCAAATTTGCACTATATAAAACTTTTTTTTAAAAGCATGGTAATGTATGAAACTGCCTCTCGAGCAGTTATGCGGAAATGTAGAAGACGAAATGTAAATGGACTGGTAGATGCATGGTAAAGTTATCCTAGAGGAAGGACACCGATAGGGATGAAGATGGCCAGGGGGTGTAGCTATTGACATGAAGCCTGGAGAGTCCTGACAGTTGAAGGAACTTCAGCAGGCTGAATGGGCTATGAGTAAAGTGGTCCTGTGAGCAGGGAGTAAATTGGATGAGCATGGACTTCACTGTCTATGGGAAATGCACAGACTTGATTTGTGTAGGTGTGGTTGCCCTGGTGCTCCTTATGACCTTTCTGGTTTGGGCAGAAAACAGAGATGTCTGACAATCCCTGTGTCCCTCTTAGAGTTGGGAGAGCAGAGAGGCATCATCCCCAGTTGTGTAGGTATTTTGCCCACAAGGTTCCTGCAGGTGTGGAGGCAGAGCAGCATCATGTCCCCTGTCCCTGAATGTCATGCCCTGACCAGGGCCGGACTGGCTACCGGGCTTTTTTTGCTTGGGTGGCAGGGTGGGGTCGAGGTTCACTGAAGAGGGGCTGATTTTGTTGTTGGGGCACTGCCAGCACTACTAAATAAACAATGGAAAACAAATAGCTTTAAAGCGAACTTTTTAAAACATTTGTTTTGCATTGTTTATTAGGAAAGACCGGCAGCCAGTCTGTCCCTGTCCCTGACCCCCACAGCAACAAAGAGAGTATCAAGAGTTGGTGCCTTTGGGCTGCAGACCCATTCAACATCCAGCTTTATCCTCAGTCTCATCCTCTGGAGGTAGCTGGAAGTGGGAGCAGTAAGCGGCAGCATGGTGCCAGCTACCCCCTAGATGCACTTTTTATTGCTAGTTAGCTAACGTACAGCTTCTTGGCTGGGCTGTAGGCACCTCTGAATAATTTTGGTGAAGAAGGAGAGGAAACCTCACAGATAACGAAGAATCACTGCTGTAGGCGTCAATATAGCTTGGCTGATCCTTTGTCCCATCCTGCCTGGAGGAGCAGTATATTGGAAGTGTGTTTGGGAAGGGGGGAACAGTACATTGGGTTAGGCCCAATTGCATGTCCTATGGATTCCTGCCACTTACCAGAGGGTGTTGTTTTGAGACTTTTCCAGAAGATGGGCAGATTGGGGACTGCCATCCACTTTAATGGATTTGCCCCAAGTTCAAGCGACTTAGATTATGGCCTATCGATCAGTCTAGAGCTTTTGGATCTGAATGTGTGGATAGAGATTGAACGTGAGGCAAGTTTCTGTTGTGATACAAGATCCACCCCCTGCCTGCTATGTACTTAATGTACTGTGCCTTCAACTTGATCATCTCCTCCTCTGGGAGCCTGTGAGGGAGTCAGAGAGGGCTGTTGTGTCATCACCTTTAGGTTCAGGTAGTGTCTGGGTGCCTGAATTTTAACAATAAGCATTTTCAAAATGTATTATTCAGCATTCTTTGAAGAAACTGTTGAAATAGTCCAATCCACAAAGCACAAGAGTTGCGGTAACTTCCAGCCAGTGGTAGTTCTGAGGCCTAGGACATTGTGCCTCATTCTGATCGCTATTGTAATTGCGATATTTGGTGCAAACAATGTTTGTGCCTTGTTTTACAGTCACAAGTTTTACATGCATTGTGCTCACTTCTAATGGTTTTTCTTGGAGGAAATTGGGTTGAGTGCAGGGCAAAACAGTGTGGTGATAGGGATACCCATGAGGAAAAAATCCCTGAAAAGACAGTTTCTTCAAGCGCTTTACTATTGCGCTGTGCAAAACGAGAGGAACAAAATCATACCTGATACCATACACAAACAGAATTTATCTTGAATGTTTTTAGGCTTGCCTCCAATATGGCACCCACAATGAGGCTATTTTTGTCATTACTGTAACTCTGCGTGGAGTCCAAGTGTAAATGTAATGATGCAAGGTGAGATTGAAATGAAATATGGCATCTAGTTTTTTTACTTTCTGTGATCTCATCACAACTTATTCACTTTTAAAAGAAAGTGATTGCGAAAAATCGATGATTATTGAAGATTCCTCTATGCTTTTCTCAATAGATGAGCATGAACATCCCATTATATGAATAAACTCCTAAAATGTAGTATGGATACAGCCCAAAGAAAACAACAAAGTCAACCCTCCCCCTCCCCCACTCCCACACATGCTTCTTCTCTATGGAGAGATCTGGTTTTGAGAGAGGTACAAAAAGATTCACCCGTTGGTGGAGTATCTACTTGACAGAAACCCGTTTGTTGGCACTTTACAAAGCTGGTCCTTGTGCAAGCTTGGACAAACCTGCTCTGCAAGGCAGGATCTCACATACTATTATGGGATAAAAAATAACCATAAAGTTAGGCTGAAAATGGTCGATTGCCACATAAAACTTGATCCAGACATTTAACTTGATAGCTTGTGGCCTGATACATCCCCGATTTAAAATGTAGATATAAGTTAACCCCACAATTCTGCTCACTGAATACCTTCACCATCACAAGACCTGCACAACATTACAGGGGCATTTGAGGTGGTTTGGAACCGCATGCTGCCTGTCTCATTGCTAGGACTAAACTTGATGCTCTGTTCTATACCTTACTGTCGTCTGCTGTGTTCACCACTGTGAGAGCCACCAGTGAGTCAAGGAATCCAGTATCGTTACATTCCGAGTGTCTTGAAGCCCGCTTTCCCCCTCACCAGAGATGGAGTAGGACTCATCAATAAAAATAACAATCACATATAGATGAGGCTTCAATAGATGGTGAGGTCTCTGCTCAAGAAACATATTTGCATGCATTCATTTATGCATTTCTATTAGTAAAGAACCACCCTTTATGTACACCATTCTGGATACCCACTAATCATCTGCTATACCTGTGTGACCATGAGTCAGTCCTCAGCCACCTTCACCGTGGTTGCTGTGAAAAGTATTCCTCTGATCCTGCCTTGCTGTGAAGGTCTCAGCAACCAAACATCACAATCCCTAGTTGGATTCCTAACTTATTGACTGGACAATAAGTTGCTTTGTGCGCACAAGTGATTTCTTGGTCCACAACACTCAATCAACATCAAGAGATATACCCCCGTGGCCAAAACCACTGGCCTCAGGTCTCTATCATGAACAAAGCCTCACATATCAAAAATCAAAAGATCATGGAGTCCCTAAACCACTAGTTCCTAAGAAGTTATTTTGAAAGGTTTTCAATTTCTGAATCTTGTATTTTGGCTAGCCCAACATTCCCCATGGGCCATTGTAGTTTGAATGTTTACATCACTGCAAGTTGATTTTGGTATGATATTTTAAGGTACCTTAGTGGTGTCCAAGAGCTACTTCTAAAAAAGCAACAATTATGCTGGTGCCTGATGCAGAGAAAGGCCTAGGAGGTTGTTCCAGTCTCTTCCTGGTTCGGAAGCAATCAGGAGAGCTCCTTCCAATACTGGATCTGAAAGATATCAACAGTTTCATTAGCCATGTGGCATTCAGACTTTCCAATCCATTCTTCTATGGATACTTCCCGGGGACTTCCTGGTATCTCTGGATATGAAGAACACCTGTCTTAAAATCATGACATATCAAGATACATGAAAGTTTAATTGACTCTGCGTCCTGGATCAACATTACCAGTTCACTATTTTCCCCTTCAGTCTCTCATCAGCTCCAATGGTATTTACTAAATTCTTGAATCCATTGGTGGTATTGTTCCATTCTAGGGAAATCAGATTGTTTACCTATTCGGATGATAGGCTAATTTCTGCAGCCTTTTTTTCAAGGCTCCTTAAGATGTTCAGGAGGTTTGTCAACTAATCAAGCATTGCGACTGGGTTATAAAAATCGACAAAACTTATCTGACTTTGATTCAGAAACTTCAGCTCATTGGGGCCCTATTCCAGACAGACCTGGATCAAGAGTTTTTGGCTCAAGGAAGAAGCAGAAAAATTATATATATCAAGCATCTATCAGAAAGTAGCCTTTGGTACAAGTGGAAATGGCCTTAATTATGGCAGTCATTTCCTGGTCTTGGAACCGCTTGCTATCTCTGGTGCAGCACCTTCTAGCTTGGTGGAATCCAGACTCTCTGTACTACGAGTTTCTAGTCCCTCTTGAGTCAGAAATGTGACTAGCACTCCAGTGGTGGCTCCTGATGAACAGGCTGTGGAGGGCAGTTCCCCTTTTCCTTCTGCTGGTCATTTTGATCACAGAAACTAGTAACAGAACTTGGACAGTAATCTTTGGGGGTTTTAGAGTATAGGATTTCTTGTCTTAGAAGAAGATGAGATCATCCCATTGGAGGGAACTGGATGCTATTTTCCAGGCTTTTCTTCATTTTACCCCTCAGCTTCACGGGCAGGTAGTCTCTGCAAGGATGGACAAACAGCTTGCCTGATCTTACATCAACTGTCCGGGTAATTCTTAAAATCTCCAATGCATGCATGGAAAATTTGGTGATGGGTGGAAGAAAATCCTCTTCGTCTGATGGCAGTTTATTTGCTGGAGGAAAAGGGAAACATCCTTTACAACGCAACTTTTACCACGCAGTGCCTTTACGACGCAACTTTTACTACGCAAACCATTACAACGCATTGCGCTGGGGGGCGCTCTAGGATAGGGAATAGGTTTAATTTACTATCCAACACCTTCCCTACTATCCACGAGGGACTGGAGTTGGAATAGTAAATTAAACTATTCACTATCCAGCACCCCAAAGCACTATGCGTTGTAAAGGCATGCATTGTAAAAACAGCGTTGTAAAGGCATGCGTGGTAAATGCATGCGTTGTAATGTCATACATCCAGAGGAAAAGAATGGACCTGCCAAGCACCTGAGCAGGAATTTCCCTTCATCATTAGCAAAGCGGTTATGTCCTCAACTATTTCAGGAGATTGCCTCATGATTCTGCCAGCTTTGACTAGATCTATTTAAGACAGAGGCCAATATGTTTTGTTCTTTAATTCCATCTCACAGGGCACAGAAGACAGATGGCCTATCAAGTCCCTGTCCTCAAGAGCTCCGGTATGTTTTTCCCACTAATTCCCAGAGTTCTTTTAAAATTTCAAGACGGGGATGAAGAATGTTGCTTGTAGTACCTTGCTGACTCAGATGTCAATGACAAGCACTTGAGGTTTATCTGTCATGCAGTCATTCGTGGTTATTTCCAGTCTCCCCACCCCATGCCTATTTCCATCCTTGCCTCAGTTAACACTCAGTAGCTACTTCTGGGGGTTTGGCTCTTGCCAGGTTAGCATTATAGGGTTGGGGGGATTTAGCATTCAGCAGTCTATGAGAACAGACACTCTAAAAGTTTACACTGGCAACATTTTGAAAGCTGGTGTCGAGATAAAGGGGTGCGGGCACTTTTGTGCAATCCTACTATGATTAAAAGAGATGGATTTTTGATAAATCGAGAAGTGTCCACTCTCAAGAGAGTGCAGGAAGCAGCTAAGGCTTCCAGAGGAACAGATTTTGTCTCTTGACAGTCTGGTTTCTAGATCCCTAACGAGTATTTTTCTAAAACTTCCTGTGGTTCACTCAAAAGTACCATCATGGAATTTAACTTAAGTTATTCAGGCCCTAGGGGACCCTCCTTGTGACCCTCTTCAGATGTTAGAACTCAAATTTCTGTTTGTGAAAGTTCTGTTTCAGGAAAGAATTTGTTTGGGACATCCAGTGGGAGAATTGGGAACTGTGTTGCATGAAGAGCCCTGTTTTAAGATTCTTTCCTAATTAGCAGTTTTGCGTCCATATCCTCTAATTTTGCCTAAAATTCCTTCAGTGTTTGATTCTTGTCAGAACTTCATTCACCTTCTGGCAGGGTAGAGCACATATTACATTTGTTGGACATGTGGGGCTTTGGCTATTTAGAATGAATGAACTTCTGTGTTTCCCAAAATTAATTTTCTGTTGCCACTTTCAGCCTCTAAGGGCAAAGCCCTCTTCTTTCACACTAAATAAATGGATTCGTTTTGCCATTTGTTTAGCTTACAGCTGCTAGGTCCAATCCACGGTCACTGCAAGAGAGGCATTTTCACTTTTTGGTAGGTATTTAAAGGAGCATCTTTGAGACACAAGCAAAGCAGCAACATGGGCCTCCACTCACACATTCAAGTCTCATTCTCACTTAAAGGCAGGAGGTGTTTATTGGGCGATTTTGTGACATGCTTTGAGTGTTGTCAGCTTTTAATTTCTATTATTTTTTTCTCTATTTTAATTAATAAACTCAGCATTCAGAGAGTGTTGTGTTGACGGCTTAATTTTGCTTGGGTATGGCTCACGTTGATAGGATTGTGGAGAGAAAGGCATAATGGTCATCTCAATTTTACTTTTACAAAAATCCTGTTGTGTGCCAGAGCGAAACTCAGTTTCACGGACTCTGGTGGGGAAGACCTAGACTCTGAGTAACTAAGATTACCAGTAAGTAACAAGTTCATTACATGGCCTGGATGGCAAATTGATATAAAGCGTTCCATTTCCGGATGGTCTTTGTTCTGACAGCTTTGGATGGACAGAGATGTTAAAACATTTCCAGTGGTATATCCCTTTGTCTTCAACTCTCTTAATGACAACATATCTCATCCACCCTCCCACTCACTAGCGGCGTCCCCCAGGGCTCCTCCCTGAGCCCGACGCTTTTTAATGTCTATATGGCCCCCCTCGAGGACGTGGTAACACCATTTAACATAAAAATGGTGAGTTACGCTGACGACACCCAACTAGTCGTCTCTTTGTCCCAGTTGATTGACCATCCAGAAAATCTGACCAACTGCCTCATAGGAATCCATAACTGGATGAATAACTCATCGCTAAAACTGAATGGGACAAAGACGGAAGTGATGCTACTTGGAAAGCAATGGAAGATCATCCCTCCTACACTATGGCCCGATGTGTTCGGAGAAATCCCCCCCCCAAAACGTGAAATCAAGACACTCGGGGTGTGGCTTGAACCACAGCTCATGATGAAAACCCAAGCAACTAAAACCTCGGGCACCTGCTTCGGGCTCATGCGCACGACCCGTAAAATCCTGCCCTTACTCCCACCTATTTCCAGGAAGCTTCTCATCCAGGGACTAGTGCTGTCCCGCCTGGACTATAGCAACCTGGTCTATCTGGGAGCCCCCGAGTCCACCATCACGAAACTCCAGCGGACACAGAACGCGGCAGCACGCATGCTCACTAACATTGCTTCCAGAACGTCCGCCAAGCCAGCCCTCAAAGCCCTGCACTGGCTCCCTGTGCGCCAAAGGGTGCATTTCAAAGCAATGTGTACAACACACAAGCTTTACAACGGATCTGGTCCAGCGATTCTTAGTAAAATGATTACTCCTTACACAGCAACCAGATCCCTACGATCTCAGAATGAGAACCTAGTCAGCACCCCCAGATTCAAAAGAACCCGTACAGGAGGTCGACAATTCTCCGTTCAAGCGGCTAAGGGCTGGAACGCACTCCCTCGCTCCCTCAGACTAGAACCCAACCACCTGGCTTTTCGTAAAAAACTAAAGACCCATCTGTTCCCTAAATAATTCCCTTCTGTCGCTTCCCCCCCCTCTCTTCCCCTCAACAGGATTTTAAGTCACATAGCGCGGGGATGCCCTTGGGTCACCAGGCGCTTTAGAAATCGCTAAAATAAATAAAATAAATAAATAAATCTCAAAGGAATAGGCAGTTGGTGCAATGGAAATGTAGAAACACAAACTGATCCAACATTATAATGTAATCTACAATCCTACATTTCAATTTAATTCCTAATTTTTACTTAAGGTTCCGATTCAGTTAATGGCATTATTACAAGTACCAGAATGCACTGCTATTCAAATTAGAATCAGTGCAATAACCATTCGGAGTGTTTTGTCGTAAACATCTAGAAGGGTAGGGGGAGATTTTCAATAAAGTGACGCATCTGTATAGACGCATCACTTTTTCTGCACCACCATTAGAAACCCTTACGCCACTATGGATGCGCCCTATTTACAATACGGTGCACCATGGTGCAAGGATTGACAGATGCGTCAGAAATTCTGATGCATCTGTAGACGCAAAAGTCACCCATTGCTGGAGTTGTGTCGCAAGCATGACGCAACTCAAGCAATGCAGGGAGAGGCCTATCTTCATTGTACTGCGTCACTCCTTACGCCTGCTTCAAGCAGGTGTAAGAATTTGACGCAGTGGCGTCCTAGAAGTGGCGCAGTGAAATCTTGTAGATTTCACTGCCTCACTTCTACGAGGCTTTTTTGCATTGGAACGCCCTCCCTGCATACATTATACCTGAGGCAGGTATATTGTGACGCAAGGCTTTACAACGTGACGCATCTCCCTAGATGCGTCACATTGTAAATGGGCTGCATTTTTCCGCTGCTGCTGCGGGAGTGGGTGAAGGAGTGTTAGAAGCGGCTGTCTCTAGTTGGCAGAGGTATACACTTCTGACAAATAGGGACACACCTTTTCTAGTCAGGGCAAGGGGATCACACACTTAGATAACCCCTGCTCACCCCCTTGGTAGCTTGGCAAAGCAGACAGGCTTATCTCAGAGGCAGTGCGTTAAGCATTTATGACCACATACAGTAATAGAGTGAATACACTACAAATGGACACAACACAGTAGTATTATAAAAATAAGTATTTTTATATAAGGCTTAGCACAAGACCAAATAACGACAAAAATATACCACGGTCTTAATAAATACTCTTGGAAGGAAAAATAATAATTCAAGCACGGTTTCTTCTTAGCACAAAGTCTTTAGTATCAAAAGCAACTCTTCTTCTTTAAAACACAGTTCTTGGCAACAATGTAACCCCCACGGGAGTCACACGACGTCGAGGCAAAGATAATCCAAAGGTTCGGCGTCGACCACGAGGAGCGCTACGTCGAGCCCGGAGTCGCACAGACCCCCACAACACAGTACCTTGGAAAAGTGAAGCACTCGATGATCAGCGGCGTCGAGATGTCCGGCGTCGCGTCTTCGGCGTCGATCGGGCCTCGGAGTCGGGGCGATCTGCAGCGGCGTCGACCGAAGTCAGGCAGGAGCAGCGCTCACGAGATGAAGCAGGATACGGCGACGTCGATGTTGCAAGAGTGAGCAGCGCTCACGGCGTCGAGAGGGCTCGAAGTCGATGCGATCAGCAGCGGTGCCGACACGAGGTCACTTGGAGCTGGAGCCGAACTCACTACTCACTGGCGTTGTTGCTGGCATCGATCGGGCCCGGCGGCCGGCGTCGAGGAAGCGGGACACTGGAGCCGTTACTCACGATGTCGCGCTGGATTCGGCGGCATCCGTCGGCGTCGAGATTGCTGGATTCTTTCAGAGGTGCTGGAGTCACAAGTTCCAGCAAACAGCACTTTAAGCAGATGAAGTCCTTTAGCCCTGTGACTTCAACAGGAGACTGGCACTCTTCCAGCCCTTGGAGATTTTCTTAGCAAAGATTGAGAGTACACACACAGTTCCTCTCTCCTGGTTCCTTGGCAAAAATAAAGAAGCAATGCAGGATTCCCCCAACAAACAGCACTCTGGCAGAAGGGTTAGGCAGTCCTTAGATCAGCAGGCTTCTTGTACTTGGTTCAGGTTTCCTTGTCAGAAATGATCTAAATTCTTGGTTCAGGGGCCCTTCTCTTATACCCCTTTTTGGTTTTGATCCCTTTGTCCATGCAGGGGAATTTCCCCCCATCTTGGGTTTGTTGTGGGTGTTGCCAGGCCGAAGCACCTAGCCTATTCACTGTGCAGGGCAGAGTCGTCAGCCGCCCAGCAGGAGCGGAGCCAGCATTGTCACTGGCAGGGGCAGGGCCATCAGTTGCCCGGCAGGAGGTGGGCCAGGAAAGTCCCAGGCAGGCACAGAGTCATCAGTCGCCTGGCAGGGGGGCGGAGCCATCATTGTATCAGGCAGGGCAGGCTATCAGGAGCTACTCTTCCCCTACGCTCAATGCAAATGCCCCACTCACCCCACACTGACTCATTCAGACCTCTGGAGCCACCCAGCTCCTGTCACACGCACACCAGAACCAGCAGAGACCGGTAGACAGTTAGACAAGAAAATAGCTACTTTCTAAAAGTGCTATTTTCAAACACAGAGTCCAAAAACCATCCACACAAATGGATGCGTTATTAAACCCTGAGTTCAGGGATACCAAACTCGACATTGCACCATGCTCTCCGAGCCCGCTAGGATTATAGCATTAATAATCCTGGCAGCCCATTCTAACTGATGGAGAGCAGGTTACCTTACACTAGTGAAAAACGAATATGGCTGTAATTCACTATTAGGACATGCCAACCTTGTCAGGCTTGTCCTACCTTATGCTTACAATGCACCCTGCCCGTGGTGAGGAAAATGATATTTTGCCTGACCAAAAATGTCCACTACATACACCCTATGTTACATTCATGTGCATGTCACCCATGCATATTTCTCGTAGTGGCTTGAATCACTAGGCCTCTGCAAACATGTCCTGCAAGTCATCAAGTCATCAAGTCTCCCAAACATTAAGCTAACATGAAGGCTCATGTATTTTGCATTTTGCATTGTGCACTTTTAAATAAATATCGTACTGAGCCCTTTTTTTTGTGGTTGGAGCCTGAAACCACTTTCTGAAAATATTGTTTACATGACTCCTGGCACATTGAAAACTGCAGTCACGTCAGCAAGAAGCCTGCCAAGACAGTGTTATGAATAACAGTTATCTGTTTTCCAGTACAGAGTGGCATCCCTGCCCGGTGAGGAAAAGCAAACAGAACCCGTCTGCGACAGATAAGGCCTAACTCTCTGTCTCAGCCCCCATGCAATGAACGGAGGAATATATGCTTTTTCTTTATTTCTAGCGATGAACAACCTTTTGCTCCAGACAATACATCCCCTATCATATCAGATTGTACAAGATGTGCTTTTCGCCCTGACACAAGAGATGTCTCTGCTAGGCCGAAAGTCAGCTCTCCTCCCAGTTACACGTCAATTGCACGCCATGCTCGAGTTGCACAATTAGGGCAGAGTTCCAGCTGGTCATACAAACTCCTCCCCTAAGTACCCACCCACCTATGACACCTACCTATCATCTACCTATGACTCATCAAGTGTACGCCCACATGCTCTTATCTCTTTCTTTCTTGCTCTGCCTGGAGCGCTCCTCCCTATGTACAAGGAGTAAAATGTATATATTCTGTTCATTGTTATTAAATGTTAGAAGACTCTTCCTGAACCTCAGAGGTGATGGAACATATTCTCCCTTTGACTCGAGTTATTGGAATAAAGCCCATTTTAACTTGGACACCACGGATCCTGTCTCTCATTTGATGCATGATACTTTGTTAATGCCTAGAAATTCTGCCAGGGTAATATTTTATTTACCACATTAATTGGCGCCCGAATAGGTACATGTCCCTTTCCCCACTCGCCGGAGTTGTGGGTCTAGTCTTTGCCCCCTTCCACAGCCGTGACGGACTTTAAAGTGTACACGCCATTGGGATTTCCCACTGCTCCCTCAGGCCCAGGAGGAGGACGGACTGCGACCAGGCATCCATGTGAGGCGGTGAGGAACGCGGATCGTCTCAACCCAGAGCCCAGCCCGTGAGAGAGCAAGGTCCGAGGTCTCCAGAGGTCCACCTGTTCCAAGGCGCATGCGTAGAAGTCCGAGGCCTTCAAGTTTCAAGTTCTGCTGCTTCCCGGTGAGTACCACTATGGGGAATGCATCAAGATTAAAGACGTGCCCATGGTAAACGTGGGTGCGGTAAAGACGTGTCTCATTCACGTGAGACCGGTAAAGTACGGGCCCACGGTTAAACGTGGGAACGGTCAAGACGTGTCTCATTTTTGAGACCGGTATGGTTGTACTGTATTTCAGTGCATAAAGTTTTTCAAGTACATGTTTAGCTCTCTATATCAGTTTAGGTTGTAACTGTTTTAGTGTTTAATATTTGTTTGTGTGTGAATGATTGTTGATTGTTTCAGTCTATTTTTGTGAATATTGGTTTCAAACATGCCACTGTTTTCAAAGTTACGTCAGATAGGGACCAGAAAAGGTATACTAGAAGAATCAGTTAACATCCCGCCTAGAGACACACCTGGTCATTATATGTATAATAAGCATGGATTAGACGCCATTTTGTTTTTAGATTTATGGGTAAACTATTCAAAGGACCTGGAGGAAAAGTATAGATGGCCAATCTCGGGAACATGGGATCCTGAATGTATTATGAGGGTGGAGGAAGCACTATGGAAAAGGAAGTCAAGACCCTCTCAGAAAGATGCCATCGAATTGTGGCGCAAAGAGTCACATAGGAGAACAGAGAAAGAATTGAATAAAGCAGATAGAACTAGACAAGCTGGGGAGAAAGCCAGAGAAAAGGAACTGCGGGAGGAGGGGGAACGTGTCAAAACAGAACAGACTGATAGGGAAAGAAACGCCGTTGTTAATGGTATTTATCCCGTTCTGTCAGAAGAACTAGCTAAAGTGACCACCTCAGAAAGATCCAGTAGGTCGCGAACGCCACCACCTGTACCATATAGAGTACATAGAATAAAGCCGACAGCATCTGAAGCATTCATTTCCTCGTATCTAGACGAGTCCCTTCCAGACTACGTTAATGCAGGTTTTCCTCCACCCCCACAAGCAGATCAGCTCCAGCAACTTCAGCAGCAGCTAGCAAAAGATGACGTAGGTCCCGGGGCAGTGGGAGGGGTGCCTACTGTAGATGCAGCCATTCCATTTTGTGTATATGATACAGAACCAGGAAAGGGTTCAATGCTTGTGATTTCACGTAGACTAAGACAAGCTGTTGCATATCTAGAGACATTACCAGACATGAAAGATCACCTAGATAGCATGTATCGTTTTATCAGAACGGGGGAGGGACCAGATAGTATAGCACAAGCCATGGCACAAAGAAAGGTAGGGGTTAAGAACCATGTCTTACGTTTTATTATTAACTGCCTGATCAGGGAACAAGACGAAGGAGACGGAGATGTAAAAGCAGGATTGATAGAATGGAGTGATCACATAGATGCCGGTAGACATGAGAAACAGGGACAGATAGATGCCATGTACAAGAAAATACGAAAGGAAATAATAGAAAGGCACAGAAAAGAGTCTGAGGAGAATGGTGAGTTATCAACAGAAGAAGTAGATGAACCAAAAGACAAAATGAATTATGTAGGAAATTCGCGACAGTTTGACAGACCCAAGTGCCTTGATTACCGTAAACAAGGGCCAGCTATGAAAGAAAGGTATTCCCTTGAAGCATTATTCCAAGCTACTGAGAAAGCACTGAAACAATGGATAGGGAATGAGAGACCTCCCACACAACACGAAATAGAGTTGGCCCGGTCAGCCACCCAGTGGGTGTCCAATGCCAATATATATAGCAGTGATATAGTGGCTCAGACTTTCTTAAGCCTTCCACCGAACGAACAGCGTTTGGCTGGTATTTACATGGTTCAACACTTGATAACGTTGTATAAAAGTCAGCATTCTGATCCTGGTCACTTGCATAAAATACTTGACGACATTTTACTAGATAGATGGACAGGTTTAGGTACTGAATTAATTAATGTAATCCTGGATCAACGACATAAGTACATAGATTCTCTGACCACATGCATGCCTCCAGTCTTACACCATGACAGACATAACGCACACATAGACAGACAGAACCCCCTACGAGAGGTTCATCCCATTAAGAATGCGGCCAATGAGTTACAACGAGTGTATGTTTACACCCCCTTAACGAAATTAGAGATTCTTGAAATGAAAAAGATGTTGTCTTGTCATGATAAAGACCCAGGGGGATTTCACCGTGAATTAAAAGACATCCTCCGCATAGGAGATTATACATACGCTGACATTCTGAAGCTATTAAAAGTACTGTTACCTGCAGGGATTTATGAAAAGCTTAAGGAAAAAGACTGGGAAGTGGGTGAGAAAAAGTTAAGTTGGGATGCATTGGAAACAGAAGAGAAGGGCAGGCTCCCAGGAGTTGGTCTTGGAGATAGAGCTAGAGAACTACCTGAATTTCTGATACAAGTTTTGCCAAGATTATTGATTACTAAAAAGGAAGATTGGGATGCTATTTCAGCATGTAAACAAAAGCAAGACGAGGACACTAGTGATTTCTATTCTAGATTTGAGAAATGCTTTACTATTAATAGTGGCCTTAAGCCTGGTAGCGAGTCATTTCCACATCTTTTTGTGAGCAAATTAGTAGAGAATTCCTTACCCCAGATCAAGAATAGAGTACTGAAGGTTGAGAGTACATGGCAAGCAAACAGCCCTTCACAAATGTTACAGATGCTACAGTATCATCAGAATAGGATTAGAGAAGAGCAGGATCATGAAAAGAGATGCATGAAAGAGACAAAAATGAAGGTGCTGGTTGCCCAGACAGTACCGGCGACCTCAAACAAACATAACACGACACCTGTCAAAGGGAACTGTAATTATTGCAAACAACCAGGTCACTTTGTAAAGGACTGCACTGTTCTGAAACACAATATAGCTACAGGCAAGACAAAGGAGAGACAGTACACTCCTAGACAGAATAACACGCAACAGAACACGCAACAGACAGTAGCAAATTATCCTCCACCACCGCCTGTTAATGCCACACCACAAATGTATCAGTACACACAGCCTGACTATCCAGAATATCAACAGTTCTCATGAAACAGCCTCGAGAGGGAAGTAGGCTTGCCCCTTATTGAGGTTCCTGTAGATCAAGAGGGTCCGTATGTACATAGTCGTGTTCTAGGTCAGGATCGAAAGTTTCTGATTGACACAGGGGCGAGCAGAACTACCATCAGTCATGACTAGGTTCCAGGGGCACCTCTCTCAGGCTCACAGAATGTTTCCCTGGGATTTTCGGGAAAGCCTATTGTTAATGAAGTATCAAAACCAGTCTCCCTAGGGGTTGGTCCACTGTCACGTACCACTGACTTGCTACTTACTAAGTCATGTCCAGAAAACTTACTTGGTATGAAGACATTAAAAGATCTAGGAGCAGTTATCCGCTGTTCTCCAGAAGGAGTACGCCTGTTCTTACGTGATTTTAAGGGACATTATGTACTGACTGATTTTGACCACAGACTCAAGAACGTGCCACAGATCCTGTGGGCACAAGGACCGACTGACGTAGGTTACATGGACATTACGCCTCACCATGTCACACTCAAAGCAGGAGTAGTACTTCCACGTATTAGACAATACAAGTTACCACCTGACGCCGAAACAGCATTACTGAAAATAGTTGACGAATTTATTGCACGGGGGGTAGTGGTAGAGACAGTCTCAAATGTATGTAACTCGCCTGTCATTCCTATCCTTAAAAGATCTGATCCTAGTGTACTGCCAGTGTACCGATTGATTATTGACCTGCGAGAATTGAACAAATGTGTAGTACCACAATATCCAGTGGTGCCAGACATTTCTTCATTATTGACTGCTATTGATTCAGAGGCTACTTAATTTACTGTTATCGACTTGAAGAACACTTTCTTTAGTGTTCCCATTCACCCAGACAGCCAGTACCTGTTTGGATTTTCATTAAAAGGTCATAGCTTTGTCTTTACAAGAGATCCACAAGGTTTTACAGAAAGCCCTAGTATTTACAGTCAGGCATTAAAAAGACAGCTAGACAGTGTTCACATGCCTACCAACACTGCGTTACTACAGTATGTGGATGACATCCTGATTACAGCACGCTCAGAAAAAGAATGCGAATATGCATCACTGACAGTTTTACATTTTCTGGCAGACAAGGGGCACAAGGTGTCCCCTTCGAAGTTGCAATTCTGTGAAAAGCAAGTAGTGTACCTAGGACACTTGCTTTCCAAAGAGGGGAGACAGCTAACACAAGCACGTATACAGCTCATTGCTAACCTTTCACAGCCCAAGACACAAAAGGAAGTACGTGCCTTTATTGGCCTCACTTCATACTGTAGGAAATGGATTCCCCAGTATGCCTTTCTAGCCAAACCACTCCTACAGTTAACTACACAGGAGGCAGGGGGGACTGTCCTCCCTTGGACACAAGAACACACCTTGGCATTTGAGGAATTAAAAAGAGCTTTATGTCATGTCATGTTACAGCAAACCTTTTATGCTTTTTGTAACTGAAAGAGAAGGAACAGCGTTATCTGTTCTCACACAAGATCAAGCAGGAAAACACAAGCCTTGTGCTTATTTTTCTAGCACGCTAGACCCAGTGGCCCAGGCTCTGCCTGCATGCCTGAAATCAATTGCAGCAACAGCCCTAGCCATAAGACAACGTGACTCCATAGTGCTGGGTCACCCTCTGACAGTACAGGTTCCACATGCAGTGGAGGTTCTCTTAAACAGAACACAGACACAACACTTGACTGTAGCAAGACTGACAGGATATGAACTGACATTATTCCAACCACACATAGAGATCAGACATTGTAACATTCTGAATCCTGCAACACTTTTGCCATCAAGTACAGTAAATGCATCACCACATGACTGTGTGGAAGTAATGAATATAGTGACAAAGCCAAGACAAGACCTGACAGATATTGCACTTCTAGACCCAGACTTAACGCTCTATGTAGATGGATCATGCATGAGAACGAGTGCAGGAGAGTTAGTAGCGGCCTATGCTGTGACCACTGCTACAGAGGTCATAGAGACACAGAAAATAGACACATTGTCAGCACAAGCAGCAGAGCTCATTGCTCTGACACAAGCCTGCATATGAGCTAAGCACTTGAAAGTAAACATTTATACTGATTCACAATATGCCTTTGGCGTTGTTCATGATTTCGGGGTACTATGGAGGGAGAGAGGTTTTTTGACCTCCCATGGGACCAAGATCCAGCATGGTACGCTTATTCAAGCCCTGTTAGAAGCAATACATTTACCTACAGCCATTGCTATCCTGAAGTGCAAAGCTCACACCAAAGTTACAGACACCATTTCCCAGGGTAATGACCTGGCAGATCGAACAGCCAAACTTACAGCCCAGACACCAACAGACACGACAAAGACAGAGGTACCATTACTGACAACAAGTATGACAGTCAGGGATCCCACTCAAGACGTACTCGACATACAGACACATGCCACTGCAGATGAGATAAAGAAATGGACTGAACAAGGAGGGGTCCAGACTGACCAAGGTTGGATGACTAAGGGAAAAGGCACATGGTTTCTCCCAGATTCCATGGTACAAGTAATCATTAACACAGCCCATAGTCCAGCACACTTAGGAGAAAAAGCAATGTTAGACAGCTTACAGAACATCTGGTTTAACAAGCACATGCGTGCAGCAGCGAAGCAGAAACTACGAACATGTATGATCTGTTGTCAGTTCAATCCAGGTAAAGGCATCCCGGTGGAACAAGGCGGATTTCATCCTCCTGACCACCCTTTTGAGGTTCTCCAGATGGATTATATCCAAATGGACAGATGTAGAGGTTACAAGTACGTCTTGGTAGTTGTATGTGCACTGTCTAGATGGACAGAAGCATATCCAGTTCCAGATTATACTGCTGTGACAACAGCCAGACAATTAGTGCGCGAGTACTTCCCCAGGTATGTATTACCTCGGGTGATCTATTCAGATAACGGCCAGCCATTCTCTTCAGAATTAATGAAACAAGTGTCCCTTCTGTTAGGTTATACATGGAAGTTCCATTGTGTCCGACACCCAGAAGCAGCAGGCCTTGTAGAAAGACATAATCAGACCCTCAAGACAAAATTAGCAAAGGTCTGTGCAGAAAAAGGCGTGGATTGGATGGTGGCCTTGCCGGTTGCCCTCTTTTACATGCGTATGGTAGCTCATTCCAGAACAGGCCTATCTCCGTATGAAGTGGTTTTCGGTAGACCGCCAAATATGTGGGGTACGCCTATGCCTAAAAAGATACCTGATGTTGACAGTAACATGCTGACAGATTACCTGGCTTCCTTGATGTCTGCACTACTCTCTTGTCGTTCACAGGTTGCTGCCGCCTTCCCTGACAACACCCAGGTCGAGGAACACGCCATTGTCCCTGGTGATTTCATTCTTGTGAGGAACTTTGACCGATCAAGCCCCCTTGAGCCACGGTGGAAGACGCCGAAGTTGGTGCTACTAACCACGAGGACAGCAGTGAAGGTGGAGGGATGCAAGGGGTGGATTCATCTTCAGCATTGCAAAAAGTACATTGGAAAATTTGGAACTATGATAGACAGTAAAGAAAATACAAACTTTGCGCCGCCTTTGTTAGAAAAGACCCCTCAGCAAGAGTATAGGTCCAAATTAAGACCTAGTAAGTCAGACGTAGTTTAATTGTTTAAGCCCACCCGGTGGTGAATCGGTTAGACTAGTTTCTGACATACATAAGATCACATATGAGAATAGCAAGAAGAGAGAAAAATACTGCAAGACATTACGCAGTAGATGTATTGTTACCTTGATCATTTTTTTCATTCTGTGCATTGTTATAATTGGTGTTAGTTTATTGCTACATGTTTTCTTTCCCATTTCCTCACATATACATTCATCCAGTATGCATACATTCAGTGACCAGCCAGACCAGCAATGCAACTGATTGCTGGGTATGTGTACTATATATATATATATTCACTGAAAAAACCATAGGTTATAGACCATATATAGTTAGGAATTAGCATTTACAAAACCTTGAAAATTCACTGAAAAAACCATAGGTTATAGACCATATATAGTTAGGAATTAGCATTTAAAAAACCTTATTTTACTCACACAAAACCATTGAAATTCCATATATAGTTAGTTGCACTAACTATATATCGCGCACCCGCAATCCACTGCTGATCATGTCACATATTACATCATTCATGACATGGTCAGTGACATCACTGATGACATCACTGATGACATCTCAAATGACATCACTGATGACATCACTGATGACAACATCCAGTGACTGTATGTTTCTGTAAAGTTAAAATATGTCTTACATATTGAAGAATGAGTGGATGTATAAGTGTCTGGATGAAGGATTTAGTAGGTGCGTGACTGACTGTATGAGTGAGTGATGAAATGTGTCTCACTGAATGCATGGGTTAGTGACTAAACTGTCTTAATTTGTGCATCATAATGTCTGTTGTGATGTAAACTGCTGCATGTGTTGATCATTAGCTATACGAGAGGCTATATGTGTTATTGATTGGTTGCCCAAATATTTGTATGGGAGATTGAGTTTGTGTAGGGGTGGCTGGGAGGTGTGTGTCTCTGTGCATAGATGTGTGAGCAGTTGATTCACTAGGTGTATGAGTTCAAGAGTGCATGTGGAAACAGCTACATGGGCAGTTGACTGTGTGCATGAGTGTATTGATGAGTGGATGGATATCTCAATGCTACATGTCATAGTAAGTACATATGTAAAACACAGTACATGTGAGAGTTGGCATATATAAATAACTGTGCATGAGAGCCACTGAATGTGTGAGTGGTTGTATGGATCATTGTGAACTTGTATCAGGGATTGTATAAGAGAGTAAATATGTGTTAGTATATGTTTGAATAAGTAAGGTGTGTATAACTGTATAGTTGAAGAAATGGAGGTGAGATTGTTTATTTGCATGACTGACTAGGTGTGTGAGTAACTCCATGGATGAGTGACAGTGTGTGAGTGTCTCTATACACTGAGTGTATCTAAGGTTATATTAGAGTCTGAAGAGGTTTATCGTATTAGCACAAGAATGATGTCAAATGAGATGTCATCATTGATGTCATCAGTGATGTCATTTGAGATGTCATCAGTGATGTCATCAGTGATGTCACTGACCATGTCATGAATGATGTAATATGTGACATGATCAGCAGTGGATTGCGGGTGCGCGATATATAGTTAGTGCAACTAACTATATATGGAATTTCAATGGTTTTGTGTGAGTAAAATAAGGTTTTTTAAATGCTAATTCCTAACTATATATGGTCTATAACCTATGGTTTTTTCAGTGAATTTTCAAGGTTTTGTAAATGCTAATTCCTAACTATATATGGTCTATAACCTATGGTTTTTTCAGTGAATTTTCAAGGTTTTGTAAATGCTAATTCCTAACTATATATGGTCTATAACCTATGGTTTTTTCAGTGAATTTCATTGGTTTTTTAACAGCTAATATCTGTAGCTGTAAAATGTACTCTTCTTTAAATCCAAAAATATATTTTATATGTTTATTAATAACTTTTTTTTTTTTTTTAAATTTTCCTCGTTCCTGCTTCGCGAATCGGGAAGCTTCCCGTTAGCTGACCTTGATGCCGCGAAATAGACCGCGAGCCGGTAAACGTTTCTTTACCGCAACTGCCGCGTTAGAAAACAACATCGTGACGCCTCCCGTCCGCATGACGTTTCGCGTTGTCGCGTGATACGTCATATGACGTGCTACGTTAGCGAACTGGTACGCTTACCGAGTCGCAAAGCACAGGTTTCTGGAAGCAAACCGGGAGGCCCTGCAAAGCGCGTAACGTAAACACAGCAGGTCATGTGACTTGGTAATAACACTTTTCATTGGTTCATTTCACTTTTGGTTTCCTAATGATGTAAGACTAGGTCATATAATCTAAAATGAACACTTTTCATTGGTTGAGAACTATTGTTTTTCCCAAATGATGAAAATCCCTCCTTCTTTCCTCACTCTGACTTTCATCATTGTGAGAGAAAGACCCTTTGTTACCAGTGAGCAATGGCTTCTTTAGTAGCTTCAGCTGGTGCTTCCCCACCACCTCCACCACATCCAAGGAAGAGTGGACCACCTGCTAAAGTTATAATTCAGCAAGAAGAGGAAGAAGAGGAACAGGACGACCTAGATAATCTCCCTATTATGGCCAGAAGATCTGTTGTACCGGAAGTAACGGGACCAGAGGGCAGGGAGATGGTGCCAAATATACAAACGAGATTTCGTGAAGTAAAACAAGTCTGCGTACATTGCAGTGGATTCATTTGCTACGGAGAAAGTAGCATCACTCTGATCAACAGAGCTATTGACAATCATGCTCATGTTTGTCCGAAACGCCCCAAACAATAAATTCTATTTTTTTGTTTTGTTGCTCCTGTTGAGCCCTTTACAATGAATCGTTTTCGTTGCCCCCTCCGAAAAAAAAACAAAAAAAATATAAAACTGTTCAGAAAAATTCAAAAAAAGTAAAAAAATGTTCAGAAAAATAATAAAAAAAATATAAAACAACAAAAACAATTAAAAAAAAGTTCTTTTCAGAACTACCTCCCCGTTATTAAAAAATTGGTACAATATTTGGAACTGTGCCAACCTCTATTTCTCTTAGTTCGCTTCCCAGTTCGCTCCCAGGTACGCGAACCGGAAGCGAACCCAAATTTTTTTTTTTTAAAAAAGAACAGTAAGTATAAGGGAAGGAAACAGACAGTTATGTTAAAAGAAAGACAGCTATAGGGGAGTAAACTAGAGATACTGTTACCCGTAATCCACTGCTGATGATGTCACATATTACATCATTCATGACATGCTCAGTGACATCATCAGCAGAGGATTGCGGGTAACAGTATCCCTAGTTTATTCCCTATAGCTGTGTTTCTTTTAACATAACTGTCTTTTTCCTTCCCTTATACTTACTGTTCTTTTTAAAAAAAAAATTTTAGATCAGTCAGAAACAGTGAAAGTAATGAAATATAAAAGACTACGTAGAATATTAGCACTGTATGCAACAACTTTGACACTTACAGAAGCCTCACCTTCTCCATGCCTCCTACACAGTTCTACATGTACATCATAAATGCAAACAGAACAGAATTAATTATACATGTTAAATGGTTTATTTTTGCTGTTCTCAGAATGTATCAAATTTCACTAAAACAGTGACTTGAAGGTATTCATCATATAACAGCGGGGAAAAAAAAACACAATCAAAATGATTGTGTTTAAAAAACCCATACAACATAACAAATCAGAATTCAGAACTCCTTAAAGTTAACTTACTTTCCATGACGGCCAAGGATGTCCTATGAACAGCTTACACTCTGTTGTGCTGTTATTACTTTCAACCCGCCACTTTCTGAAAGAAAACCTCCATCGTTTTCAAAAACATGTTACATACAATAAATGACTTCTCGCTCTCTACCACACGTTTCCACAAGGCCAAATCGTGTCTGAGCCATTTATAACTCTTAGAATTCTTTTAAGCCAATCCCGTCATGTTGTATTTCCGCAACTTTCACAATTAAAATGTAGAAGATCATTTTCACAATCCTGGACTAGTAATATCTTCCCCTTCTTGCTCAATCATGTTCTACATTTCCTATCACACTGATACTGCTTACTATGAAGCAGACTTACACTACCTTTATGACTAGTACAATTATTTAATTCTCTACATCACTTTTAATGACAAAGCAATGTAAAACAGTAGACAGCATTGCAGACTTACATTCCCTCTACTCCATGTTTTGATTGGCTGCTTCAATTAGCTTATAAAAAGAAACAGTTTTTCTGAACTCATTCAAAGTGCACGTATTTCTCCATGACGTCCAGTGTTATGGTAAGAACTTATGTCTCTGTACTACACTTATCCTCAAGGCCAAATCGTGTAGGAGCCATTAGAACTTCTTGAAATTCCTCAGAGCACATCCCGACATTCTTTCCCTAAAATTTTGGTTTTAAAAACACCAGGTAAGAGTTTTTAAGGTCATACGGCAATTTTTTTTGAAAATTAAAACAGAATCATTGCAGAATGACCAGCCATTTCTACACTTTAAATAAGCTGTATAATGTCCTGATGTTATTGAAGGACCATCCTGATATATAATTGCTACAGTTACAAAAGTCCTTCCTGATATTGACAACTGTGAAGCCACAAAATTTTTAATTAAAGTTGTCAATTTTGTTCCATCAGGCCTACATCGTTGGAACATTAAAATGACATACTGGCCATATGTTCGTATAAATAATGTGGACATCATTTCAGATTTACATTGGCTACACTCCATGTTGTGATCAGCTGCTTTTACTAGCTTATTAAAAGAGACTGATTTACTGTCTGGCAAAGTTAAATATATAAATCTTTCTGAGTCTACACTAGTAGTACTTGATACCGTACAGTTCTCGCAGTCATGCTGCCATTGATAAGAAAGCCCAAACAGGTGATCTACATCTACACCTTCATCATGCAATACATCAAGCATATACATTAAAAACTCCTGACAATCTTGCTGACTATTTTGAGAGAATTGTGTTTGGCCTGAACATCTGTCTAACAGATTTCGAATTTCAGACACACTTTCTATGTTTGTTCTATCAGTGCTACATTTCTCTAACACAGAATTTAACAAACTGCAAAATCTTTGATCAGAATTGACCACAATCTCTTCTTTTACATTTTCTAGAGAAAACAAAACATTAACCACTACATTAGCATAGCAGTTGACACCAGAACTGTTTTCAAATTGAAAACCAACAACATCTTCAACAGAATCCTTTTTGTTTCTGCTTATAATTTCAGGTTCATCGACTTTTCGTCTTTTTGCTACAACCTCCCCAGTATTGGTCACATTTCTTCGTTTCCGGCCTACCACACGTTTCTCAAACAAAGGATACTGAGGCAAATGTGGCGCATACTCTCTTCTTAACCTATTGTATTCCTTAACACAATCTAGATCCGCACAAATGTTTGTGACATCACACTCAATCAAGTACAATCCCGATAAAGTTCTAACTCGTGACAATGCCACATATGCCATACCCTCCTTGAACACAGAACTGCCAATATTCACCAATGCACAGTCTACACTTAAACCTTGCGATTTATGGATTGTCACCGCATATGCCAAGCAAACAGGAAACTGCTTACGACGAACATATAAGTCTTTTACAAGCAAAAATCTAGCAGAACAACGAGCAATTAGCTGTACTTCCTCAATGCCATCAAATTTAATTTTTAAAAATTCAATTCCATCTCTATTTCTGTATTTCACAAAATCAACAACATTACCCATTGATCCATTTACCAGACCTCTTTCAACATGTAAATTCCTTCTTAAAATTATACGGCAGTTCAAGCACACATTCAGAGTCTTTTCAAAACCCGCAGTTTTAGATATACTCTTCTCTAATGAATCCAATTTTGTTTTCAGATTCTCAGACAAAATAATTGTTGATCCCATATGCTCTACTCTGTCAATAGCTTCCAGTTTCACAATCTCTTGCTTTTCTAAATGCAACATTTTGTTGTTGAATTTGGCACATTCTGCAAGAGTTGGCATCAAACATATTCCAGATTTTTTCTCAGTAACTTTCTGAAAAATATTCTCAGGCACAACATCTTCGTCTGGATATAAATTTGTCAGTAATCGTGCATGTAAAGCTTCTTTCCCATGCTCGGTCACTTTTCCAATTCTAATATCTTGTAGAATAGTCTTGTAAACTTCATCCTTTGCCTGACGCATATTTTCATGCAGTTCAGCATAATTGAAGTTTAACCATATATTGACGTTGCCAATGCTCCCTAAGCACTTCCTGGTATCTTCATGCGTGAGCATTTTGAACGCAGGTTGCCCTTTCACTGGTGTCAGCTGCAGAAGATCTCCGAAAACAATGATGTGTTTGCCACCAAATAACACATCATACTCTGTTTTGAGAACTTCTTGCATTCTCAAATGCACAAAGGCAAGCATGACATTGGAAACCATGCTTACTTTGTCAATGATAAGAAGTTTCATTTTCCTCAAGACTCTTGAAACTTCAAAACAAGCATCTCCAGATAGCTTGTGATATTCTAATTTGTTGTCATGCTCCACTGGCAGCATCAGTAAACGATGTAAAGTAATCCCTTTAATGTTATGTGCTGCCAGTCCAGTTGGAGCGGTGACAACACAAGACAGCGATGACTCTGTCCTTTCCTGCAAATAACATGAAATTGCTTTAATAAGGAAACTTTTTCCAGTTCCTGCTTCTCCACTCACATACAGTCGGACAGGCTTCAACGACGTACATGAGCACTCTTTCTTGTCATGACTTAATCCATGATCAATTTGCATGGTAAGTTCGTCATATATTTTCCTCTGCTCAACGTTGAGTTGTCTTTCCAACTCTTCTAAGTTAACCGCATCCTCCTGAGCATGTGCCATGGCTCTTTCCACTTCATTCATAGCAGTGGCAGCTTCATTTTCGATAAGAGGTCCTCCTAGTGGATCCTGACTCAATGAAGCAGAACTCTGACTGTCCTGAGAACTGTCTCTGGCAATCTCGGCTGCAATCGTTGCTTCCTGCTCAATTTCCACATTCAACATTTCTACATATTTGGGAAAAGCAGGACATTCTATGGTCTCCTTGGCAGCATTGAATGAGTCTTCGTAACAAAGGAAATCTCCAAGCAGTTCCTCTTCTGCACGCCATGGCTTAAAAAGTTGCAAAAGTGCTAAATAGAAAAACTCCTTTTTTTCAGGAGATTCGCCACTCAATTTTCGATGGTTTATCAAGTGGCATTTTCTTTGCTTGACCAGACATCCCTCACTTCCTATTACAGCATACACTCCTTTCTCAGTATCTTCTTTGATGTTCCTCTTGAATATGTAATTTTGCAGAACCTCATACAGACAAACATTCTCGAGGTGACTGCTTCGATTTGGATAATATGTATCCAACATGTTGCTCTTCAAAATGTCGGTACTGTTTGGCTCCTTTTCCGCCAAATACTCAATTTCCCGCACAGGTTTCAGAACTCGATTACGCGTTGCAGCAAGACCAACACTCGCCCAAACGATACTCCTGGACTTGGCATAGAGACTTGCTGAAGACAACCGGTCAGAACATTCGTAAGCTCCGATTTCTCGATGCGACAACATCTTCAGACTGAAACTGTACAACTGCTTGCTGAGGCTCTTTTCATGGGAAATGTCCTCCCACATATCCTTCAATTCTGTCTTCTCTTTTTTGGTGATGTAAGATGTCACATACCGAGCCACAGCCATACAGTTATCAGCCACAAACTGTATATCCATGTTAGCATTCCACATGGACAAAATCACCGGGTTGTAGTCGTTGATGTACTTGGACTCTTCGTTCCTCTTCAAATTGTATGTGTTTTTAGGTGATTTCTTCATCACATTATGTCGCAGCGAAGACATCAAACTGTTTACTCTTCCTTTAGAAATCACCGGTCGTGGAAAGCCGAAACGACATTTGGTGTAGAACTTGTCCTTGTTTCGGAATTTACGACGGCAGTACTTTCCACATCGATGGCTTTGGAAACGCAGAACTTTTTCTCTTAGGCTTTTCTTCTCCTTTGCGTTTGGAACAGCACACGTAGAATACTGTTGGATGAAACTCATCACTGAGTCTTCTGGATCCGTTCCAAATTTAGGTGCATCCTTGATCCACAACAACATATGTATATGAGGAGCACCTCTTGCTTGGTACTCCTTTCTCCAGAAGAAATCCAACACCTCTCCAAGAGGTGGATTCTTCTTATTCATGATGAAAGACATCATAGCTTCAAATCTATGATTGAAGTACCTACATACATTGACTGGATCCAAAGAGCACAGTTCTCCGGGTGTCTTGAATTCGATGTTATCTACGTTAGCATTTGCCTCTCGTAGAAATTCAAGTAAGTCTTCCCAGCCATACTCGGCACAGCTCAGAGTGAGGAACCATGTGGGAGTACCTAAGTTCCTCAGCATACATTTTAAATCACCATGACGACAGTACCAGTACTCATTAGTACCACGCTGACACGCCATGAGATTAATCAGGTGAGAATCCAAAATACTGTCTTGGACATTGACTTTATCCATAAAGTCACTTGCCGAGATGTTTTGCATGTGTATACCACTTTTCAAGATGTGGTTCACTGCATATGACAGTCCAGACAGATCGCTTTCAAACAGGAGATGAAACAAATAAGGAATGCATTGTCGAAACCTAGCATCTCCTGCATACAATCGCAAAGTCCGGTATTCAGAAGCAGGAATTTGATGAGGTCGCTCATCATATCTTCCTCCCTGACCTGTTGGAAAAAGCTGTGGGAAACACCGAGCTTCCAAACTTTCCTCCCAAACACTAATGGGACTCCCTTTGGCTTGTTTCATTTGAAACAACTCAATAGCATTCCCCATGACTTCCTTGGAATGCAAAGGATGAACACTATAATGTTCATATATTTCTTCACTAGTAGAGAGTTCTACTTTCTCAATTTGACCAGCACACAAATCGCTATCCTCTTCCTCACTTACTTCCTCTTCTGCAACATATACATTCTTATAGAATTTATTATTTTTTTTCAAATACAATGTTGCCTTTTTAACTTTCCTAACATCTACTAAATCTTGCCATATTTTCTTATTCTTTGTCGGAACCCCATTAACTAAGATAACCAGAGGTTCCTCGTCCACTTTTTCTACTCTAATTGTGTTAATGTTTTTCTTCAAATCTAGAGGCAAATAAACAACTCTTCCCTTTAATCCTCTCTGTAAATCTGATGGAGGCAATTTCCCTGTCTTTGGCTCCATTCTTACAATAGCCTGAAAGGGATGGATACTTTGAATCAAAATAGATTCATAAGTATTTAAATCCTTCAATTCAGAAGGAATCTCAATCAATTCCAGATTATTATGAACTGCTCTAGCAGGCATCTGGTTTTGATTTAATTTGTTACAACAATAAGTACACACACGTTGATCCAATCCCAAATCAAAACAATTTTCTACCATCAAGTATGTTGTGAAATCCTTCCATTCACTATTATTTTCCCTTTCACTTTTTGCATATAAATCCACTAACTTAGTCTGATTCTTATAATAAGTGCGTCGACAACACACACAAGTGAAATTTGGCCTCTCACTTGATTTGACCTGAAACGTCGCAATTTCCCTCTGGAAATTATCTGTACTGGAAACCTGTACACTATCTTCCACATTACCCACTTCTTCTTGGTCAATTTCAACATTCTCCTCTTTACTTCCAAAGTAACAAAACTCAATTTCTTCACATATATTCTTCACATCTATTTCAGAACCATGCAAAAGAGCAGCGCATAATTGTTTAAGCATAATTGCTGGACTCTTAGCATAATACAACATTCTAACTAATTTCCTCACTTTATTATGATGCACTGCTAGCATCCTGAAATGATGAAAAACACTCTGGCATACTCTCCTGGAAAGACAAGCCAGTGAATGACCATGCAAACCTGTCACTTCTCTCACTCTGCAAGGATCTAATTCTTGCAACAACATCATTTTCTGCTTCAAACTTTTCTTATTAAATGACCGTACAAAATCACAAAGCAAATTGATGGAATCCTGTCGCACACTACAAATACTACTACACTTCCAGGTGTACACAGGACCCTTAGCACGTCTTCCTAAAACCTCATTACCTAACACCTCTTCTGCCTCTGTTGTCACAAGTTTTTCTTTTTCAACTGGACAACCATCTTTCACTTCATAAGCACGACCACTGGTGTCAACTGCATGCACCAAATCATTATCCTGGAAATAACTCTCCTCATTAAAAAATGCCTCAGAGCTTGAACTATGCATCCATTCTCCAGAAAAAACTTCACAAAAATTACTACGATTAACTATTCTCTTCCATCTACTATTTCTTTTGAAATCATGAATTGCCTTCTTTAGCTTCCTAATTCTATTGATTATCAAAATAAATAACTTACGTTTAATTTCAAATGCCTGATCAATAACTTTCTCAACTTTTTTTTTCTCTTATAAAAAACCACTTTCTGTTGACCTTTCTTAATATTTTTTAACAAATTGCCAATTATCCTGTTGCGGAACATTCGTTTACGAATGTCCCTAAACTGTTGTTTCCTTCTACTATCATGCACAGAGTTATCTCTTGCTCTAGCAGTAACATTTTTGATTGGCCTTTCCTTTCCATTTGAATTCCTTCTCTTTTTATGGACTGAAACATTTTCTGTAGTAATATTTTTTTTACTACACATATTTCTTATGAATGTTTTTGTACTCTTACCCGGTGCTTTCTTCGTGACTTGACAAATCTTTTTGTTAGAGGACTGCTGCTTCTTTTGATTGGCCTGCTGTCTTTGACGTTTTGCAGCCTTTCTCTCTCTTTCTTTCGTTGGCATGGTGAAATGTTGAAATGATCTGCAGTTGAATCTGTGGTAAAATATATTAAAAAATGTTATTAACCACTATTACCAAACAGTAAATCAATAACAGTGATCAAAAACTTAACACACTACTTGACATTTTAAATAGAAGATTTTTTAGTCCTTGGCAAATTTACAATACAGAAATAGCAGAAAAGAAATGGAATTTATATTCATGTTACCTGTGCTATTTTATATGTGAATCTGATCTAATTTTATGAGCATATTTTAATATTTTATTGAAGACACTACACATAACCTGTTTTTGAAGGTGTCTTTATTTTTAAATTAAACGGTTTACACTTTTACTTTTTATTTATTATAAATTTTAAAAATAAATGTTTATAGTTCCATAGGCTCAAGCAGGTCAGCTTCCCACCCTATCTCATATAATTCGGACAAATCTGCATCCTCATCACGCTCTTCTTCATCCTCAGGATTTAAATCATCCAAGGGATCAACATCCACTGATGTTTAAATTACAAGTTCAATGATGAGGTCAAAATCAACTGATTGCAGATTGTCGCTCATGTTGATGTTGTCTTTATCTTTAAAGAAAGATAACAACAATGAGATGTTGCAGAGTAAGAGACAAATCTCAGAGATTATAGTAGTAAAATTGTTTAACAAGAGTAACATTTTGCAGCTATTATTTAGCCATGTCCAGCGATGCTGAGCAGGTGAAGCCTATGTCTAATTTTTCAGTGAACAGGACTCGTCTCTTCTTAACCTTGGATAAGCCTCACCAACTCTGTGTCCCCTGCACATACTTAAATGTAAAGGGGCAGATTTATGTTAAATGGCACATCCCCAGGCATGCACCAGTTAACGTGCACCGCTGCTCTGCCACCCATGGTGTGCCGTATTTACAATCAGATAGGAAAAAGCTGCGTCAAAACCCTGCGCCTGCTTTAAGCAGGCATAGGTCTTGACGCAACATTGTGGAGATGGGGCACCCCTGAGCCTTGCTTGAGCTGCATCGCACTTGCAATACAATTCCAGCAATGCGCCACCTTTACAGCACAGATACGTCACGCATCTGTGCCATTTTTGCCCCATGCTGCACCGCATTGTAAATGCAGCACACCATGGGTGGCGGAACAGCGGCGCAAGATGACTGGCACATCCCTGGTGATGCGCCAGTCATCATAAATCTATCCCTAAGCTTCTTATCTTGTTACAGATGAACCGCCATCTGTACCATCAAACTATTTTGCATTTCCTAAATAGCGAATTTTAAGGAATAAATAGCAATTCTTTACCATTCCTAATTTGCAATGAGCAAATTGCTAATTGCAAATTACCCATTCATTTCCATGGGCTAGGACGCTCATAGGAATGAAGGTGCAATTTGCGATTAGCAATTAGCTCATCGCAAATTAGGAATTTTTCCAAGGGTGCATGGGTGTCTCAAGAACACCCTGCTGCACCCCTGAAAAAGAAATTTGGGGGCATATGGCGCACATACATGCCCTAAGGGCATGTATTGGCGTCATGTGGCACCTTTTGTTTTTTAAAAAAAAATTCTTTTTGAAAAGAATTCGCAAATTACCACAAACTAGAAGTTGGTGGTAGTTTCCAAATCCTTAATGTCATTTTTTACATATTTTTTGTTTGATACATTGCATTTAAGAAATCGCAAAATTTGCAAATCCTTCAGTGCAATCGCAAAATAAGGAATAGCAAATTTTGAATTAAGGACATTTTAAGTCATTTCCACATGTGCAGTGTTTTGAAATTATGATTTGAAAATCGTTTTTGGGGAAAAGGAATGGTTTGCAAATTTTTGACAAGGACATAATGGTGTATGCTTCTCTATAAGGCATTTCACTGTCTCTGATGTCATTTTTCCCATATTACATTATAAGACCTTTCCCCATGGAGCACATTCCTTGTAAATATGCTCCCACCTGTGCATGGTGAATTTAGATTTTGACTGTTTGAGTCACATAGCCATGTTAAAAGTGACCCAAAAAAATTGCAAACGCTTTAAAAAAACACATTCATGTGTCTTAAGCACATTTTAAGTCATTTCCCCGTGGACAGTGTTTTGTAAGTGGCGCAAAAGAGGCATACACCTATCATAAATCTGTCCCTAGCATTTTAAATGATTAATTCATGATGACGATAAGGTGTGGCCTATCCAGAGATTTGTTTAAGGTGAGGCCTACTCAGGATTGCAGATTAAAGTTACGCTTGATGAAGAATACAGAGGACATAATACATGTAAAGCTCTACCAATGAAGTAAGTAATGTCCACTTCATTGCGCCACTCATCATAAATGTATCCCTAAGCTTCTTTTCTTGTTAGACATCAACCGGCATATGTATCATATAACTATTTTGCATTTCCAAAATAGCAAATTTTAAGGAATAAATAGCAATTCTGTACCATTCCTAATTTGCAATGAGCAAATTGCTAATTGCAAATTACCCATTCATTTCCATGGGCTAGGAGGCTCATAGGAATGAAGGTGCAATTTGCGATTAGCAATTAGCTCATCGCAAATTAGGAATTTTTCCAAGGGTGCATGTGTGTCTCAAGAACACCCTGCTGCACCCCTGAAAAAGAAATTTGGGGGCATATGGCGCACATAAATTTTAACAACATTCCATTACCTCAAAAACGATTTTCAATTCATAATTTGAAAACACTGCACATGAGGAAATGACTTTAAATGTCCTTAAGACACATGAAAGTGTTTTTTGATTGCCTTTCCAGCATGGTTGGGTCACTTTTAACATGGCTATTTAACACAAACATTCAAAATCTAAATTTGCCATGCACAGGTGGGAGCATATTTACAAGCAATTTGCGCCACAGACAAAGGTCTTACATTAAAATGGGAAAAATAACATCAGAGACAGTCAATTGCCTTATAAAAAAGCATACACCATTATGTCCTTGTTATTAATTTTAAAAACAATTCCTTTTCCCCAAAAACGATTTTCAAATCATAATTTCAAAACACTGCACATGGGAAAATTACTTTAAATGTCCTTAAGACACATAAAAGCGTTTTTGATTGCCTTTGCAGCATGTTTGTATCACTTTTAACATGGCTATGTAACAAAAACATTCAAAATCTAAATTTACCATGCACAGGTGGGAGCATATTTACAAGCAATTTGCGCCACAGAGAAAGGTCTTACATTAAAATGGGAAAAATAACATCAGAGACATTCAATTGCATTATAAAGAAGCATACACCATTATGTCCTTCTCAGAAATATTATAACCATTCATCTTCCTCAAAAACGATTCTCAAGTCATAATTTGAAAAGACTCCACAGCTCCTATGCAGAAAAACACCCTGTCAGTACTAATACTTCACATTTTCTCCAATTACATTTTCTAAAAGAAACAAAATCTATTTGTAAAACACTTGAGACAAAGCAACATTTGAAAAACACAACTTTCTTCATAATTTTCTCCTTAAAGCACACTATTCTCTATCTAAATTAAAGAAATATTTTCTCACCTTAGCAAATACTTTGAGTTTGAAAACAGTCTCAGAAACACACCAATTTGTCTTCAGCAGAGCAAAAGGTATGCACTCCAGAGTCTGCAGCTCTCAAAAGCACAGAAATGCTGTAATTCTTCACACATATCTCTCATGTCACCCAATCAAAACTCTTCCCTCACTTTTTTTCAAATGAAAACCCTTCCCCCCTCTGCCATTTCATGCCTTTTCTGCATAGCAACCACCTCTTGCAAGACCTCTGGTGTTTGCAAGTTCACACAACAATGTTGCAATTGAACTCTGAACTCTCAGTGCACCTGCGTATCCACTGCAATCTTTCATTTAATGATTATTTATTGACCATTCAAAATACATCTTTCAAAGAACTCACCCATGCACCCTAACTTTCTGTTTTCAGCAATCAAAATCCACCAATCACTGTTACTGCTTCATTAACACAGAAACTCCACAGTTTTTTTCATTTTAAACTCTCATTTTTTCAACTGCCATTTCATTGCCACACTTCATCTGACTGCAGGAGAACCTTCTCTCACCATGTTTTCTGTCTGGATTGTTGGACATAGTTATATCCACTGGGCTCACAGGTATGCTGAGAACAGAAAATTACCTAACCTCAATTTACAAGATGTGGAAATTAAGTGGTTTGGCCACAGAGGATTAAAATGTCACCAATTGATACCATTCGTGAAAACCTTTATGCATTTGCCCAAACCTGACCTGTTAATTGTGCACTGTGGAGGTAATGATTTGGGTACTTTGACTGGGGTAGGTCTGGAAATGCTTTTAAAGGACACCTTTGAGCAATTGATGGCACTTTTTCCTCAGACTGCCTTGGTATATTCAAATATATGCCAAAGACAGAAATGGAGGTGGTCAAACCAATTTTGTCCACAAATTGAGAAGTCGAGGTAGCATGTAAACAAATCTGTTTCAGCTTACATGAGAGACCATGGAATGGGCTCCCTGTACAACAATAACTTGCGTTACTACATGCAAGATATCTACAGAGGAGATGGAGTTCACTTCTCAGATGAGGGCAACAGAATTTTCATTCTGAATTTAAGAATGTGCATTGGTACCTACTTATAAGTACCTAAATGTACCATAAACCCAAAAGCTCTTCTCAGAGCTACCCTACATCTGATCACTCACAATTATTATTTTACTCTAACTTTTTTCACTAATTTTCAACAAAGTACGCTCCCCGGGGCGCTACCCGGTACGCGAACCGGGAGCTAACCTCGCGAAATTTTTAAAAAAAATGTTTTTTTTCGCACATATAAGCCTCCTCAGCCATCCTCACAAAACCTAGGGGGTCAAGATAAGTCTACCGTGCCCCCTTCTACCCATTCTGAACATTATTTGCCCTCCATTTTGTATCTTAATTCGACTGAAACACAAAATGGTGGACTCCCGTAACGCTTAAGGTTCGCGGACCGGGCGCTACCCACGCGAAAAAAACAATTTTTTTTTTATTTTTTTTGCCCCGCGGGGCCCTTTTAAAACCTCCACATTAAACCTAGGGGGTCAGGGAGGATCTACTATGCCCCCTTATGGTTATTTCCCCCTTTGTTTTGGCCTCCTCTTGTCTCTCAATCCTACCGAGAGACAAGATGGCGGCCGCTACGGACTGTTTGGAATGTTGACAGACGCCGGAGAACCAATCAGCTTCGCTTCACAAAGCTCCGTTGCGCGAAAAGTCCGCGAACCGGAGCGCTGCCCGGTCCGCTGTTACAGATATATATCTTTTTTTAAACGTTAATTTCTCAAAATCCACTGTAGCACATATATTGAGACCTACAAAAGGCACATCGGGCTACCAGTCCCTACAATTTTGCCAAGTTTCGTGCAAATCCATTCAGCCGTTCGGGCTAAAAGTGAGGCCAACCGCCCTATGGAAAACTCAATGTTAAAAACACGTTTTGGGACCCCCCTTTTTTCTCGGCCCCCCCTTGACGAACCCCCCCCAAATTTTCAGGGGCTGCTCAGAAACAAAATGTTCCATTTTCCTGAAAATTTCAGCCAATTCCGTCCACAAACGCCAAAGTTATTAGACATAGAATTTTCAAAAATCCCATAGAGAAAAAATCCTAACTATATATACCTACTGGCGACCGCCAGTAGGTAATATATACATATATATATATGTACTACCCCCTACCAGAAAACAAAGGGAGTTCTGCCGAAATAGATTCTAAAAAAATAAATTTTTAGGAAAAAACGCCCATTGGATAACATGGCAAATCGCACCTCCGCACAAGACATGCTTTTTTCACCACTTCCACAGCTTAGATCCTTTTCAAATTTGGCATCACAGTAGTCCAAGCGATGCCCTACATCCTCACCAAAAAGCAACCAAATCCCTCCACTGGAACGGGTACGAATTTCCGCTCAAAGACACGCCCCCCCAAACAACTCTAGCTCTCTCCTGCCTAACGTAATGTCAACATACTCTGCACAAACCATGACCACATGGCGCTATTCACAAGCCATATTTACAGGAAACTCAGCAAGTTATAATAATGACATGCTCTTCATAAACCATATTTACAAGGAGCTATTTACAAGGAACTTCACTCTCAGAAGGACTTTCTTCTTTCAAAACGTCACGCCATACCTATTTCATTTGCGGTCAGACAGCTTATGTACATCTGCCCTTAGACTGGGGTGGAACTTGTTATATAGCAGACAGAAACAGCGTGGGAGCAATATACAGATTTCAACAAAGGTTTCTTTTTCTTTGTTGGCCCCGTCCAAAATAGTAAACTGATACGCAAATTAACAAGAACCCTTGAAGCAGTAGTGAATGTGACTTCATCTGCCCTGGCGACTTGATCCAGGAGCAGTTTGCCATGATACTATCTCTGTCTGCAGTGTGGCCTGGCGATTTGCAGCCTTTGTGCCACTGCTTGCGTTCCCCATCCATATGTACAAAGGATAAAGATGAAGAAATGATTCTGTATGGTCAGCTATACGGTCTCATGAATATAGATGTATCCTAAAGGGTTATGTAGGTGACAAGGAGGGAATGAGGAAAATGATATTTTGCCTGACCAAAAATGTCCACTACATACACCCTATGTTACATTCATGTGCATGTCACCCATGCATATTTCTCGTAGTGGCCTGAATCACTAGGCCTCTGCAAACATGTCCTGCAAGTCATCAAGTCATCAAGTCTCCCAAACATTAAGCTAACATGAAGGCTCATGTATTTTGCATTTTGCATTGTGCACTTTTAAATAAATATCGTACTGAGCCCTTTTTTTGTGGTTGGAGCCTGAAACCACTTTCTGAAAATATTGTTTACATGACTCCTGGCACATTGAAAACTGCAGTCACATCAGCAAGAAGCCTGCCAAGACAGTGTTATGAATAACAGTTATCTGTTTTCCAGTACAGAGTGGCATCCCTGCCCGGTGAGGAAAAGCAAACAGAACCCGTCCGCGACAGATAAGGCCTAACTCTCTGTCTCAGCCCCCATGCAATGAACGGAGGAATATATGCTTTTTCTTTATTTCTAGCGATGAACAACCTTTTGCTCCAGACAATACATCCCCTATCATATCAGATTGTACAAGATGTGCTTTTCGCCCTGACACAAGAGATGTCTCTGCTAGGCCGAAAGTCAGCACTCCTCCCAGTTACACGTCAATTGCACGCCATGCTCGAGTTGCACAATTAGGGCAGAGTTCCAGCTGGTCATGCAAACTCCTCCCCTAAGTACCCACCCACCTATGACACCTACCTATCATCTACCTATGACTCATCAAGTGTACGCCCACATGCTCTTATCTCTTTCTTTCTTGCTCTGCCTGGAGCGCTCCTCCCTATGTACAAGGAGTAAAATGTATATATTCTGTTCATTGTTATTAAATGTTAGAAGACTCTTCCTGAACCTCAGAGGTGATGGAACATATTCTCCCTTTGACTCGAGTTATTGGAATAAAGCCCATTTTAACTTGGACACCACGGATCCTGTCTCTCATTTGATGCATGATACTTTGTTAATGCCTAGAAATTCTGCCAGGGTAATATTTTATTTACCACAGTGGGCCTACCATAGGGGTGACTAACATGAAGTTAAGGGAAGGTTTAGGGACTGGCAAGTAGGTGTACTTGCGCAGTCTGCGTGACAGTACCAGACTGCACGTGGTCTAGCAATGGTAGACCTTCAGACATACTTTTACTAGGCCGCTCTTGTGGGTGGCACAACACGTGCTGCAGGCCCACTAGCAGCATTTGTATTTACAAGCCCTGGCACTCCTGGTGCACTCTACTAGGGACTGACAGTAAACCAAATAAGCCAAACATGGAATTCAATCAATACAGCAATTTCACATAGGGAGCACTTGCACTGTGGCACTGATCAGCAGTGGCACAGTGCCCAAAGCATTTACCAGCAAAAACATCGTAAACAGAGGAGGCAAACAGAAAAAATGGAGGAGAGACTCATGCCAATGATGCCAGGTCTAACACGTGTCCCCTCCAGCTGAAATGTGGGGGGAACTACCCTTACCCTAGGGAGTCCTCATCACTAAGGCGGAAAAATCTGGACAGACCATCAGCATTGGCGTGATCTGTGCCAGGGCGGTGTTCCACCGTGAAGTCCATCCCCTGTAGGGAAATGGACCACCTCAACAGCTTTGGATTCTCACCCCTCATCTGCATCAACCATCTGAGGGGCCTGTGGTCTGTCTGAACCCGGAAGTCAGTCCCAAACAGGTAGGGTCTTAGCTTCTTCAGCGCCCAGACCACAGCAAATGCTTCTCTCTCTATCGCACTCCACCTCTGTTCCCTGGGAAGTAACCTCCTACTGATGAAGGCTACAGGTAAGGCTCGGCCCTCTTCATTCACCTGAGCTAGAACAGCCCCCACGCCATGCTCTGAAGCGTCCGTCTGGACAACAAATTCTTTAGAAAAGTCGGGTGCCTGGAGTATGGGTGCTGTGCACATTGCAGTTTTCAGGGTGTCAAAGGCCGTCTGACAGGCGTCAGTCCAGATCACAAGTCGTGGCTGCTTCCTGGAAGTCAGCGAAGTCAAGGGGTGCACAATGTTACCATAATCCTTGACGAACCTCCTGTAATAACCCGTGAGACCCAAGAAGGCTCTCACCTGAGTCTGGGTTTTGGGCGGTGCCCATGCCAGGATGGTATCAATCTTGGGTTGCAGGGGGGCCACCTTGCCGCTCCCTACTTGGTGCCCCAAGTACACCACTGAACCCTGCCCAATCTGGCACTTACTGGCTTTGATTGTGAGGCCTGCTCTGCGCAGGGCCAACAACACTTCCTGGAGGTGGCGCAAGTGTTCCTCCCAGCTGGCGCTGAACACTGCGATGTCGTCCAGGTAGGCGGCACTGAAATCCTCCAGTCCAGCCAAGACCTGGTTGACCAACCTCTGGAAGGTGGCAGGGGCATTCTTCATCCCAAAGGGCATAACCCGGAACTGGTAGTGCCCATCTGGTGTGGAGAATGCTGACCTCTCTTTTGCCCCATCAGTCAAGGCGATCTGCCAGTACCCAGACGTTAGATCAAACGTACTAAGGTACCGGGCAGCCCCCAACCGATCTATGAGCTCATCAGCTCTGGGGATGGGGTGCGCGTCAGTCTTTGTGACTGAATTGAGTCCTCGGTAATCCACACAGAACCGAAGTTCCGGTGAAGCACCAGGCGCTGCAGCCTTTGGGACCAAGACCACTGGGCTGGCCCAAGGACTGCTAGAGGACTCAACCACCCCTAAGGCAAACATTTTGGAGACCTCCTCCTTGATGTATGCTCTGACCTTGTCAGTCACTCTGTAAGCCTTGTGCTTGACAGGAGTGCTGTCCCCGGTGTCCACATCATGGACACACCACTGAGTGACACCAGGAATCAAGGAAAACAGATCAGGGAATTGTCCCAACAGTTGGCGACAATCCTGCTGCTGTTCAGGGGTCAGTGTGTCAGAGAGGACAACACCATCCACTGACCCATCTTGCTCTTTTGCAGACAGGAGGTCAGGAAGAGGCTCACTCTCCTCCTCCATTCCAGCATCTGTAGCTAGGAGCATGCCCACTTCGGACCTTTCTAAGTGGGGCTTTAAACGGTTGACATGCAGGACCCGCAAGGGGTTCCTGGGAGACTCCAAGTCCACCATGTAGGTGACATCGCTCTTTTTCTCCACAACCTTAAATGGTCCAGTCCACCTGTCCTTGAGCGCACAAGGTTCCACAGGGGACATAACCCAAACTTTCTGTCCAGGCTGAAGCTCTACCAGAGTGGCCTGCTGGTCGTACCACCGCTTCATCTCTTCCTGGCTGGCCTCCAGATTTGCCTGAGCAAGATCTCTGAAGCGCCTAGTCTGGTTCCTAAAGGCCAGCATGTAACTGTATACATCCTGGGGAGGTTTCCTGGGAGATTGCTCCCAGCCTTCTTTGACCAGACTCAAAGGTCCTCTTACCGGGTGACCATACAAAAGCTCAAAGGGGCTGAACCCTAGAGACTTCTGTGGCACCTCACGGTAAGCAAACAACAGGCATGGCAAGAGGACGTCCCATTTACGGATCATTGGTTCTTCAAGACCCATAATCATGCCTTTAAGGGTACGGTTGAATCTCTCAACCAACCCATTACCTTGAGGGTGGAAAGGATGGGGAACTTGTAAGTTACCCCACACTCCTTCCACAGAGACTTCATATAGTTGGAAATGAAGTTGGTGCCCCGGTCTGACACCACCTCTCTGGGGAACCCCATTCGGGAAAAAACACCCATCAGTGCCCGTCCCACCACGGGGGCCGTCACTGTTCTGAGAGGGATGGCTTCCGGGTACCGTGTGGCATGGTCCACCAAGACCAGGATGAACCTGTTGCCCAGGGCTGTCTTGGGGTCCAGGGGCCCAACAATGTCAATCCCCACCCGGTCAAAGGGGGTACTGACCACGGGAAAAGGTTGGAGGGGAGCCTTCTGCTTCCGCCCGCTTTTCCCATTTGCCTGGCAAGTTTGACAGGTCTTGCAATGGATATCTGTATCCCTTCTCATCTGAGGCCAATAAAAATGGGTGACAAGCCTGTCATAGGTCTTGTCCTGCCCCAGATGTCCAGCTAAAGGAACGTCATGAGCCAAACCCAGTAGGAAGGCTCTGAAGCGCTGGGGTACCACCAGCACACGGGCTGACCCAGGCTCAGCAGCCTTAGGCTCGCTATACAGGAGGTCGTTCTCCCAGTAAACAAAATGTGACCCTGACTGATCACCTGAGGTTTGGGCTGAGGCCTGCTGCCTCATACCCACAAGAGATGGGCACACTTTCTGTTCTGCACAGAATTCCTCCCTGGAGGGACCACCATCCTGCTGCCAGTGGGTCAGCTCGGGTAGGTCTCCCAGTTCAGCAACTTGTTCACCTGTGGGTTCCAGGGCATACCCCTCAAGGTCTGCCTCCTCCTGGACCACGGGAACTATGGGGGACGGTTTCCCACGCCCCCTGCCTCTTCTCTTCACAGCTGGGTCCTGGGCCATACTTTCAGGCTCCAGAACCCCATCAACACCCTTACTTGCTGTCATGGATCGAGTGGTGGCACACACCCACTCTGGCACACCCAACATTTTCAAATGTGTCTCCCTCTCCACCTTAGCCCAAGGGGAGTCTTCTAAATCATTGCCCAGGAGACAATCAACAGGCATGGTGGGCCTTACAGCAACTTGAAGAGTACCTGAAACTCCCCCCCATTCAAAGGAAACTTGAGCTACCTCACACTCTCTCTGGGAGTTGTCAGCAGCTATCACAGGGTAGAATGCGTGGGGAACAACCTGCTCTCTGGACACCATGTGACCATGTGACAGCTGTCACACTCGCTCCGGTGTCTCTGAGAGCTTCCACTCTATGGCCATTAATGGTCACCCACTGCCTATATTTCTTAGTGTTACTAGGCAGCGGGGGTGGAGGGACCAATTCCATGTCTCCTAGAGAGACCAGGGACATCTCTGCGGGACCCTCCCCACCATGGGCAACCATCTCCTCCCCTCCCAGGGCTACACTCGCCAACTGACGGGGGGCGGCACGTGGTGGTGCACTAGTGTTCTTCAAGGGACACTGGGGATCATAAAACCGGTGTCCCACCTGCTTACAAGCGAAGCAGGTCATTGGGCCCCTACGAACAGGTTTACCTGTCGGGGCCTCTGATTTCTTATCTGGGGGAGGCTGGGAACCCTTCCCTTGGTTCCCTTGGGGATTACTTTGGGGCCCTTTCTGGAACTCCTTCTGTTTACCCTTGTCCCCCCCACTCTTCTGCTGGGGACCCTGCCCACCTTTGGCTGAGTCTCCCACTGGACCCTTGTGGACCCTGGTACTGACCCAGCGGTCCGCCTCCTCAGCAAGTTTTCTAGGGTTAGATATCTTGCTATCAATAAGGTGCTGGCGCAGCTCTGGAAAACAGTTATTAGACAAGTGCTCCCAAGCAAACAAATCATAAAGAGCATCATAACTTTCCACTTTGCTGCCCTTTACCCAACCATCCATGGCTCTGCAAAAATATGATACATATTCCACCCACGTAGTACCAGGCAACTTCTTACATTCTCTAAAGGCCTGTCTGTACTTTTCTGGGGTTAGGCCATACCTTAACATTAAAGCATCTTTCATATGAGCATAAGACATCCTATCCTCAACAGGCATGTCTAACAGGGTATCTCTTCCCTCATTCACAAAGCGACCCCACAACCCCGCTCCCCAATCCTTCTCAGGGACCCGGTGGGCCAACAATGCTAACTCATATGCTTTAAACCATTGACCAATATCTTCATTCTTCTGAAAATCTTTGATCACATATTTAGGAAAATAAAACCTACTTTCCGCAGGCACAGATGGGATGCTGCCACCAGAGGGATTCAATTCTAACTCTTTAGCTTTGAGCTCCAACTCCCTCAACTTGGTATCATGCTCCAAAGCTAACTTTTCCCTTTCAAACTCCAACCTTTTGATCTCCAGATCAGCTTCTCTCCTGCCTCTTGCATTCTCTATCTCCAACTGCCCATTTATCTTAAGTTTTGCCATTTCCATGTTGTATGCTCGCTCCTTCGCCCTTTCTTCTCTTTCTTCAGGAGAAAGACCTTTGGAGGAAACACTGCTGCCAGGAGGGGAGGGGGGCCCATTCACTGGCACCTCCTCTTCCCCTTCCCCTGTCGGTACCACCACCGGATCAGAGGAATCTCTGGCCTCTACCCAGGCCTGCAATGCTTTGAGATATTCTGGTTTGTTTTTGCAGCCTGTGGTAGGAACTTTAAATTGCTTGCAAAAGGATTTCAGATCCTTTAACTGATAGTCGTTGATCTTACTCCTATCAAATTCCTCCACAACAACAGCAGGGGCAGTGACTCCGGCATCACTCATGGTCAAAACTGGCAGTTTCAAAAATCAAGCTTCAGGAAAGCGGAGAACAAAAATAGGATATCCAACCAAAACAGATTGTGGCTGCGCTATGGTCTGCTTTCACTATGTAGCGCACACTAATCACTGCACATGGGTCATAAATGCAAAGTTCAAATCCTCACCGGTGACCCACCAATGTTAGAAGCGGCTGTCTCTAGTTGGCAGAGGTATACACTTCTGACAAATAGGGACACACCTTTTCTAGTCAGGGCAAGGGGATCACACACTTAGATAACCCCTGCTCACCCCCTTGGTAGCTTGGCAAAGCAGACAGGCTTATCTCAGAGGCAGTGCGTTAAGCATTTATGACCACATACAGTAATAGAGTGAATACACTACAAATGGACACGACACAGTAGTATTATAAAAATAAGTATTTTTATATAAGGCTTAGCACAAGACCAAATAACGACAAAAATATACCACAGTCTTAATAAATACTCTTGGAAGGAAAAATAATAATTCAAGCACGGTTTCTTCTTAGCACAAAGTCTTTAGTATCAAAAGCAACTCTTCTTCTTTAAAACACAGTTCTAGGCAACAATGTAACCCCCACGGGAGTCACACGACGTCAAGGCAAAGATAATCCAAAGGTTCGGCGTCGACCGCGAGGAGCGCTACGTCGAGCCCGGAGTCGCACAGACCCCCACAACACAGTACCTTGGAAAAGTGAAGCACTCGATGATCAGCGGCGTCGAGATGTCCGGCGTCAGGCAGGCAGGAGCAGCGCTCACGAGATGAAGCAGGATACGGCGTCGTCGATGTCGATGTTGCAAGAGTGAGCAGCGCTCACGGCGTCGAGAGGGCTCGAAGTCGATGCGATCAGCAGCGGTGCCGACACGAGGTCACTTGGAGCTGGAGCCGAACTCACTACTCACTGGCGTTGTTGCTGGCGTCGATCGGGCCCGGCGGCCGGCGTCGAGGAAGCGGGACACTGGAGCCGTTACTCACGATGTCGCGCTGGATTCGGCGGCGTCCGTCGGCGTCGAGATTGCTGGATTCTTTCAGAGGTGCTGGAGTCACAAGTTCCAGCAAACAGCACTTTAAGCAGATGAAGTCCTTTAGCCCTGTGACTTCAACAGAAGACTGGCACTCTTCCAGCCCTTGGAGATTTTCTTAGCAAAGATTGAGAGTACACACACAGTTCCTCTCTCCTGGTTCCTTGGCAAAAATAAAGAAGCAATGCAGGATTCCCCCAACAAACAGCACTCTGGCAGAAGGGGTAGGCAGTCCTTAGATCAGCAGGCTTCTTGTCCTTGGTTCAGGTTTCCTTGTCAGAAATGATCTAAATTCTTGGTTCAGGGGCCCTTCTCTTATACCCCTTTTTGGTTTTGATCCCTTTGTCCATGCAGGGGAATTTCCCCCCATCTTGGGTTTGTTGTGGGTGTTGCCAGGCCGAAGCACCTGGCCTATTCACTGTGCAGGGCAGAGTCTTCAGCCGCCCAGCAGGAGCGGAGCCAGCATTGTCTCTGGCAGGGGCAGGGCCATCAGTTGCCCGGCAGGAGGTGGGCCAGGAAAGTCCCAGGCAGGCACAGAGTCATCAGTCGCCTGGCAGGGGGGCGGAGCCATCATTGTATCAGGCAGGGCAGGCTATCAGGAGCTACTCTTCCCCTACTCTCAATGCAAATGCCCCACTCACCCCACACTGACTCATTCAGACCTCTGGAGCCACCCAGCTCCTGTCACACGCACACCAGAACCAGCAGAGACCGGTAGACAGTTAGACAAGAAAATAGCTACTTTCTAAAAGTGCTATTTTCAAACACAGAGTCCAAAAACCATCCACACAAACGGATGCGTTATTAAACCCTGAGTTCAGGGATACCAAACTCGACATTGCACCATGCTCCCCGAGCCCGCTAGGATTATAGCATTAATAATCCTGGCAGCCCATTCTAACTGATGGAGAGCAGGTTACCTTACACTAGTGAAAAACGAATATGGCTGTAATTCACTATTAGGACATGCCAACCATGTCAGGCTTGTCCTACCTTATGCTTACAATGCACCCTGCCCGTGGGCCTACCATAGGGGTGACTAACATGAAGTTAAGGGAAGGTTTAGGGACTGGCAAGTAGGTGTACTTGCGCAGTCTGCGTGACAGTACCAGACTGCACGTGGTCTAGCAATGGTAGACCTTCAGACATACTTTTACTAGGCCGCTCTTGTGGGTGGCACAACACGTGCTGCAGGCCCACTAGCAGCATTTGTATTTACAAGCCCTGGCACTCCTGGTGCACTCTACTAGGGACTGACAGTAAACCAAATAAGCCAAACATGGAATTCAATCAATACAGCAATTTCACATAGGGAGCACTTGCACTGTGGCACTGATCAGCAGTGGCACAGTGCCCAAAGCATTTACCATCAAAAACATCGTAAACAGAGGAGGCAAACAGAAAAAATGGAGGAGAGACTCATGCCAATGATGCCAGGTCTAACAAGGAGGAGTTGGGGGTATTACACCTCGCCCCCGTTCCCGAATAAATGTATTTTCTGATAAATAGTTGAGAAAAGGTGCTCTCAGTCGGGTATGGTGACGTGTCTGTCTATAGTTTCTTCTTACTTAGTACTCATATCAGTCCTCATTCCTCTCCCTTTCCACTGCCCCTTAAGCCCCTCCCATGCGCCCTACTTGTATAATGTATGTAAACATTATATGCCAGCTTGAGTGTCAGGAAATCTGACGCTGGCCCCCCTCTCCTCCCCATCTTAATGACCAACCTGCGCCCCTCCACACTGTCTTTAAAGCGCCCCAAATTATGTAACCGAGAAAATAAAGCGCAACGGCAGCAAGAGTCAAAATATACCAGAGCACGAAAACAGAAAATAACTCGGCTTCGACAACAACCCTCCCCAATTATTTTACGCGCTTTCGGGAGATCGCTTTGGCCTCAGACAGGAGTAATTAATAGTTGAGCGTATTCCAACAGAGAGGTCCAGCTGCACTGAGCCACCCCTGGCGATGGCTTCTAACCCGGCCCGCACAAAAGCCACAAAGGCTCGGTTTGAAAAGCCTGAACCCGGGAAGGAAGCCTTCCCCGCAGAGTTAATGTATCCCCTTCTCGCGCTCCCACGCCTAATTGAAATGCTGGCAGAGATCACGACAGCCGTAATGCGGCCAACCTCCTCGCGCGTTCCTGAGGAGACTCCGTCACATCCTCGGCAGGTGAAATGCATATTGGATCCCGGGAACTTTTAGTTTTATTGAAAGATCATTGAAGTTTCTGTTATTGAAAGCAGAGTGTACCCGGCGGAGTGGCAGAAAATCAATGCTGAAATATAGACCTTATTTACTGCCTCCTCTAAATAGTTATTTTATGATTGTTTTAAGGTGAAATTATTAAAGGTCTCAGGAGGTCAAGTACACAATGTAATATTGTAGAAAATTGCTGGCTTTATCAACAGCTGTGAAAATAAGAGCTATTTGCCTTCCCGATGGTGTGAAACTGTTCTCTTCAGGAGCAAGAGGCAGTACAGTATGTTGCTGCACTTCAGGGAGAGAGTAATACTAAGTGAGCGAAGGGGACTGTGTGTCCTAGCTTCAGGAATATACATGGGTACTTTTAAAAATAGCACTAGATTGAAGGACAAAAGTAAACCCTGCCTTCAGTGTAACAGAAAACCTGACCGTTTTTTAGGCTAAAAACCAAAGTTAGGATAAGTATGCACATATTTTTACAGGGTGTTACATATAGGGCTTCTTGGCTATGCAACAACCTTTTGGAAGACAAAATATTGTACTTTGGGGGGAAAAGGTGCAAAATATTCATCACCCCTGACGACGAGGTCTACCTTTGAGGTGGATTGGTGGAAACCTTCAGCAGGAGTCAGCATCTCGTGGTGGGTGGAAAAAACAAAGCCTCATGAAAGTTTTTATAGCTTTAAGTCTTAAAGTGGTACAGAGTGGCCTCATGAAACAGACAAGCTTATGAGGGCAGAGAACGAAGAGTTGTGTCAAGCAACATGAACACTTAGGCATGTGACAGTGTGCTTGTAGGGGAAGTCAACCTTCTTCAAAACCCTTTCTACTTAAAGTTCCATTGTTTCATTATCTTTTAGAAGCTACAACATGCAATGTTTTGAAATATTTTTTCTTGTTTTATTTTTTCTGGGATATTTTGTCATACATACGGGCTTACATCTTCTAAGCACTTTAACGATAACTGTTAAGCAATCTGAGGGAAATCCAATGCTCTTTTAAGTGGGGAAATGAGCACTGAAACGTATCTATCCCAGTTTGAAAGGTGGATGGAAAATAAAATCTGCCAGCATCTTTTGCATGTCGATGAGGGTTCATTGAGGGAGCAAGGGAATGATTATCTTCAAAGTACATTTGTGCAACTTGTCCGCTGGCCCACTGATGGCGATTCCTGTGCCTCTTAATTTTACAGAATGGGCTGGAAGGCCCCTTCGATAATACAGAATTTGTATGCTTCCACTCTCGCAATACCAGCTCAATGCTTGCACGGCATACCCTCATTATCATGGGGCCTTGGTTGCATGCCAGTGAGGGGATTCTCATTGCCTCTTCACAGACACAGGGTATTATGGCCAAACATCCAAGATGGCGAACGCAGATTAGTGGACCTCCTTTATCCGCTACCAGCCAGGCGTATTCACAGCCAATCACTATCAGCGGGCTCTGGACAGAAGTGGCGACACCGGTGGGGCACACTCACGATGTTGTCTGACCTGCGTCGCCCCTGGCAAACGGCTGTGGGCCCGTGTTTTGCTGGAGCTTGGTACACTTGTGGTGCTGCAGAAGCCGCATCTGGAGCATTACTGTTCAGCCTGCCCTTTTCTCCTCCTCCTGCGAACCCTGTGCTTTGTTCACTGCTGAGAAAGTGGACTTTGATCCTTCCCTCTGTGATTTCCCAGTATAGTGCCTGGAGTGACTGGGCCGGATGTGGGTGACTGACCGTACATTGCCTGGCGGGACCTCCTGCCTGCTCCTGCCCCTGCCCTGTGACCTACCTCAGCTGGCCCACATGAGCAACCAGACTTCCATTCAACTACTGGCACAGCTACAGATGCATAGATAATTTTGCGCGTAGCATCTGGTCCCTGGTCACATCTCACCATGCTTGACCTATAAAATGTACTCACGCACTGCACCTCCCAGGGCACCACCTGCAGAACCTATCACAGGGACCACATTGCTGTAGCCAACCCGCTCCTCATAATCACCCTGTTTCCTCATCTCGGCTGCTGCTCTTGACTTTACCGGCGCTGCCAGCCATTGATCATTCAGTAGGCCAGCCTGGACAGCACCCACAAATCCCGGGATCGTGCTTTAAACTAGGTTGACCCGGTCCAGTGTGTCACGGACTGGACAGGGGCCTAGCATACCTGCTCTGGTGCACATGCTTGCTGCTTGGTTTGGTAGGACCTAATCAAGCAAGCCTGCTGCCCCTGGTACCCCACGCCCTTGGAGCTCTGCGACTGTTTGGAGGTGAAGCTGATGATCGGCAGGCCCCTACAGCACCCGGCTGCAGCAGGTGTGCACCTACTGTGGCTAAACTCTGACAACTTGGACATCACCACTCACCCACACACACTTTGCCTTCCTCACAATGGGCTGTTACAGAACCGCCACGACCCCAACACATTCATGAATGCCCCCTTCTGATGCCTACACTTATGGATGCATGGATCAAGCCCCTCCTCAGAAGCCTCCTGTCCACAAGGACAAACTGGATGTGATCCTTCAGGCCATTGAGCCCTCTTGCGCCTCTGTGGAAGCAAAGCTGCATACAGTGGTGATGGATCTTGGTCTCCTCAGAGATGACCAGAGGAAACTTGCCAGAAGGGTGACTGAGAGAAATTTTACCCATTAGGAACTATGATCTAAAACAATGCGACAACAGGCTAAACTCAATGATAACAGGTCCATCTGACCCATCGTCGCAGGCACCTCTTTTTTAAAAATGGAACAAAGAATTAGGTGAACCTTTTTCGTTTGAACAGAAAGTGAGTGCCGGTATCCTTATCTAGATAACAACCTTTATGCCCAGGTCGCAAATAGGAAAGAATCTCGGTAGTGAGATAACGTAATATCATACACTCCTTATTACAGATTCCATGGTTACCACCGTCTACAATTGAAGACTTCTGGAATCAATTAAATGTGCAGCGTCTCACGCCCTTAGAATTGGGAATAAGGTCAGTGTTTTCTAACTGTGACCTGAAAGCTAGGATCATGATTACTATTTGTGTTTTTTGATACTAATCTAAGGCACGGTGAGGTAATGGGTCTATCTCCTTCTCCTTAAAAGGCATCAGAATTTGTTTGGTAAATCTTTTCAGGCTTAGGATAATGTTCTAAAAACTTCTCACTCCAAATCATCTTCTTTTCTGGCTCTTCATGTTTCTTTTTTTCTTTTCTCTTGGCCTAGATATGGCAAAAAGAAATTTTAAATATTGTAGAATATATTAAATCTTTTGTACATATGTGTATATATCAAACAAATGAGACAGTATCATTATCTTCTTGCCTTGAGGAAGTCACTTGGTGTAATGAAACACGTGTTGGCTGTCGCTCATTTGGATCAAGAACACGAGGCCATAACCATAGAATTTAGTCTCTAGAATGTTATATCGTGTTGAGGGGCATTGGTCCTTTCTTAGTCCTTCTTGGAAATTGTGATGATTTGAATGTTGTTTGGAATTAAATATTCACTTTTTTTGAGAACCTACATCTGTCTGTTGCCAGTGATATTCTGAGAAAATATAATTTATTTTGTTATGACTAATTATGAATAGGAGATATTACTTTTGAGTGCCGGGATATCTGTACAACTAAACTCAATGATGGCCTGGAACAACTGCACTTCCTGAAGGACAGGGCAGAGTTCACTGAAGGGGTTAATGGCTAATATAATATCAGGGTGGTGGACTTTCTAGAGGGTGCAGAGGATCGGATATGGCTGACTTTTTGGAAAGAGGCTCAGAACTTTGAAACTTCCCAGTCCCTCTATTCATTCCCCTCTTTGGAACACTCCTATTGGGTGCCTGCTAGGAAGCCCCAGGTGGGCTCCTTGCCATTGCCTTTTTGTGGCTAGAATACTTCATGGTAGGGACAAAGATGCTATTCTACATGCAGCTCAGCTGGTGGCCCCCTTCAAGTTTGGCAATCAGAAAGTACTGGTGTTCCTGGCTTGCACCCTTGCAGTTCTGCACCGATGGGCCTCCTTCCTAGGGTCAAACATCGACTTTGTGAGCTGGGCCTGCAATACTCATTACTATACCCAACAAAGCTTAAGATCATCCACATGCGGAAGACCCACCTCTTATCTGAACCATCTTCGGCCTGGGATTGACCAGAACTTCAGGACCGTCTTGATGGTTATGATCACCTAGATCTGCCAGTACCTTGAAATGGATGTTGGCATCGGCGGAGCACCAGACCGGTGCCTGACCCTATCTATGGTTGACCCTACCGCGGCTCTGTCCATAAGTTAGGCATATGATGAATGCTGGGCTACTATGATGGCCACTGCTTCATTTCGGCAGCCTCCCCTGCTGACGACACAGACCTACAAAACACTTCAAGCAAAGATGAGGATGCTTCCCTTCAGTCATCTCCGACCAGCTCTGGCATGCCACCTCACATGACACTACAGACTGCAGTTGAGCTTCTGTGAGTATGGACTTGTTTTCCTCTTGGCTGCTGTTGATGCCAAGCCTGTACAACGTTTTGCTTTTCTATGAGGATGAGCTTGCTGCTGATGCTGTCAAGCTTGGGGGTCTCCCTGACCTACGTTATGCGCCCAAATGTGGTCTTCATTACTCTGGACTAAACTACATGCTGTCCTCATACTTAACCAGAGGCCATACGACCTTTGACTGTATGGAGAGTTGGAGCCTTGGGTTCAGGGATGGCCCTTTAGCACACCAGGTGGTTACCCTGAACCAGTGGGTGCTTCGGACTCTCTTGCACATTCATGGCTCTTTCCTCTAACCTTCGCTTACTTTCGTGGAACGTATTTGGCTTGCACATAGCGCACAGGCAATACTCCATATATTCCTACATAAAGTGGATGGCAGTGATCCTTCTTCACCAACTTCTCTGCTAATGCTGGGGTGCACTAGTTTCAGTGTCGGGTGGAGCTCTATTTCAAGCACTCAAAACAGCTATTGACGGGGATGGGTAGTTTGCCTTCATGGAAGGATGACATGATAGCACACTCGTCTTCCTAGGCAGTATATACAACCCAAATACCGACCAACCAAGCTTTTTCTCTATCTTTCTAACACACTGGCACAATGGGTAAGAATACTTTGGAGTTTTGACGAGATTTCAATTATGTCCTCAATGCCCACTTAGACAGATCACAACCTCCTGCTACGAGCCTCCATAATTCACATTGCTGTGCACCTTGCTTGATGGCTCTTATATTGGTCACTCATGGATGTTTGGCGACAGAAGAACACGGCCACTCAGGTTAATTTGCACTACTCAGTCTCCCATGATCTATGTGTCTGAATTGACCGCATAGTGTGCTTGAATTCAATTGTTCCCCTGGCTGCCCACATTGACTACCTTGGAAGAGTGATATCAGACCACATTGCAAAAATACCTGATTTCAACTGGGGGCAGGCCAATTTCCCCAGTGCTGAACTGGCATCTTCAGTGTGAGACCTTAGATACCTTGCTATCATAGCCATGCTGTCTGACCATTTCGCCTGTTACTTCGAAGAGAACTAGGGCGCTGCCTCATTGCGAGCAGTGGAATGGCAATCCATAAGGTGGTTACTAGGGATTTGTGTATCTGCACAATGTAGGAATGCCCAGAAAGATCAACTGAAGCATTGTTAATGAAGAAGAGTCCGAGTCTCAATAGGAAAAGGACTTGTTGAGTGATGCCATGGAGGTTGCTGAGCTAACAACTACCTGCATTATGCATGCCGCCTCAATGGAATGGCTGCGCTGCCTGAATTATACTGCATATACCTCTAAAGCACACATGGAGGGAGATAGGGCTAGCAGGTTACTCCCCTGGCTCATTCAGCAGGAATCCCAAGCAGCCCCAATTGTATTCATACACCTGCGACCTGACAAGATGCTCTATGGCCAAAGTGAGATAATTAAGGTTTTCCACAAAAATTACTCAAAATTATATGACGATACTCATAGCCCTAACACAGGTGCTGCTACTCAGTTCTGTGAGTCCTTCTTGCTTCCACGGATACCCACAGACCACCAGGAAAGACTTGGCAACCGTTAACTGAACAATAAATCAAATTAGCTTTCTTGCTGAATGCTGGAAAGAACTTGATGGCCCAATAACCGAACAAGAAATCTAATTAGCCATCCGCATCCTGGCAACAGGGAAAACCCCTGGACTAGACATGCTCCCTTTTGAATATTGCAAAATGTTTGCTACTCACCTGGTTTCCTGCTTGGCTATGATGCATACTGAAGCCCTCCAGATGGGTATTCTTCCCTTGTTCCTCTATGAGTTTTTCCTGGTTTCAATCCCCAAACCAGACCAAGACCCGACTCAACTGTGTTCTTACATAAAATTACCAATATTGTGCACTGACTACAAAATCTTAAGCAAAATTCTAGCGGTCAGATACCTACAAATACTCCTGGCCTCATTCATTAAGACCAGAATGGTTTTGTACCCAGGCGCAATGCTACTCTCAATATCTACAGCGTCTCCATTTTATGCACAGAGTTCCATCTCAATTACTCTACTCAGCCTGACTAGTGATGGACCTAGAGAAGGCATTCGATACACTAGATTGGGATTACCTCACTAAAATAAGAGTTGGTAAGTGATTTCTCACCCCTACGTGGCTGCTGTACACCACACCTTCATCACCCATTTGTGTTGGCAAACCAATATCTGCTTTTTTTCCTGTCTACAGGGGCACATGGCAGGTATTCCCCCGTCCCTTCCTTGCTTCGTACACTCACAATGGATCCCCTGATAGTATGAATTTCAGCTGAGAGCACGTTGTGCGGTATTTCTGTAGAAGGCGCATAACATGCAATGTCATAGTTTGCGGATGATATGCTGCTTTATCTCAAAGATATTCTTTCTGCAGTTACTACTATTGGGTAGACCTTGCAGAAGTTCGCCAATGCTTCTGGTCTGCAGGTCATTTGGAAAAAACTGCATTTTTCTGTTCAGGAAAGACACCTCAATCAACCCATGGATCTTGAATAAGGCCTGGCCCCTGGGTGGAACCACATCTAGATACCTGGGGTTAGAATCTACCATACTGTGGCCAACGTTTATGAGGGCAATCTGGTTTTCACCCAATGAGTGCTGTAGGCTCAGATTCCATTTTGGAAGGTCCTTCCAGTGGCTACCACAGGCAAAATAGCCATCTAAATTGTTAATTCTCCTGCATCTACTATATTACTTCTAAAATGTGCCAGTCCTTCCACTAACTAATTTTTTTCAAGAGCTCAATAGCCTGCTCTGTGGCCACATTTAGGGATAAGGGCGCCACTAGGTAGTACGGGAGTTGGAAATTCCTACTGCCTGTGGGCCAATGCAGACGGGGTACTCTTCCTTCAAGCAGTACTACGTAGCAGCCCAAATTCAATGGTTGTCTCTCTGGTTCTCTGGCTTCTTCTTTGTAGACACTGGATCAGGTCAGGGGCTGCTAAAATTGGAGGACTTGTTCCAGCTCCCTTTTCCCAAGACTAAATTACAACCTGCATCCTGTAAATTGGTGACAATTATCCGATGATATGTCAACCGAGTTTTCCAACTCACACAACACAATCTTCCATGTGCACCTGAAACGCCACACTTGAGTCTGCCCGGATGCTTTGTACTCCTGGCACCCAAGGACTTATGCCATTGGCATGACAAAATCATATCTAACCCCTGGATCTCATCTTAGATGTTCACTTTCTTTCTTTCAAGCAACATATTGCAGAGCACAGCATCTCTCCAAGGTCATTTATATTGCATTTGGCAGCTCCAGCAGATCGTCTGTATGCTGTGGGGAATTACTTATAAGGAGCCACAAACCCCTACAGTTGCACAAAAATTGCTCGTACTTGGTCAGGCTAGCAGTTACCTAACAAGCTCTACAAAGCCCTATAGGAACACACTCTAACCCCTCTTATGGACCTCCGCAAGTGCTGGGAATGGAACTTTGAAAGTGGGCTTCACATTTCAAAGTGGACACTCACATTAGAACACCCTCATCTAGTCACCAGAAACACCCAGTTTTAGAATATCTAGTTTTCTCTTCCACACACACCATAGTTGAGCCTTACTCGGCCCAGCGCTGGGACACCTCACCTGAGGTAGCTGTTCGCGCTTTACAAGTATCTGTATTATTATTATTATTATTATTATTATTATTATTATTACTAAGCTGAATAAGATCTACCCAAGTTATCAAATCAGCTGACCTGGCTTCCATTTCACACTGTGGAACTCTACCACAATATATGGTCCTGTCCATCCCTAGCATATTGTTGGTGAATGGTTCTGCCCACTATAACTGACTCACTTTGAAGTACTGGACTCCTGGGAGGCCAGTGCCCTTGGCATCTACAAGTGCTCTAAGCATTATAAGGTGGCAACTAGGTCTGCAGATCTTGCATTTCTATTGTCTAAAAGAGCTATAACACTGAAATGGGGCCTGCAGCCGCCCTCTCTGGCTGCATCCTGGTGGTGTGCGCTGGCACACTGGGTGGCAGCAGGAAGCATAGCAATTCATAGAGGCAAGGGACTTCTATAAACATCCCTAGTCAATAAAATGGGACAACATGCTGATCCGACTTCAAAACCTTATTAAAGATGACTCCCATCCTCCCTGAGATGGCAGTACGACCTCTTTCCTTGGAGGACCTGAAACATAAGCCCACGACAATCACTTATTGGCCTTCAGCACCTCTTCCCACCTCATTCTGTGTCTATTAAATAGTGCTGTATATTTTACTTTTACTGGAATGCACAACTTCAGTATATGCACAGTGCACCCTCATGTGCAAACTGGATCACAGACTTTGTTGATTATACGACCCTTGGTCTTTAATGCAAATGTCAGCTGGCTAGCTTATGACATCACCCAATTCAAGTGTCAATGTTGTGAGAATATGGAACTAACATGAGTATATTTGTGCATAAAGAGTGCTCAATTGGACGAGAGACGTTGATGCTCAAGACCCATCTTCAATTTGAAGAAAAGTATGAAAGTAGGCTCCAATATAACATCTTTACAAGTTGTAATTAAGGTCATGCCCAACTACCTATAGTGTAAGAAGCAGTTCTTAATGCTCTCCATCGACCTCCCTGAATAACCAATATCCTTTAACACATGTAGTGCTCTTTTTGCATTGCAATGAGAGCCTAAGTATCCATGACATATATGAGACAGTCTTTCCTCCAGTTGGCTGCTAACCTGGGAGTGAATGTGACAGGAACGACTGCAGGTCTACTGGGAACTGCTTGGTTGTGAGATGTTGTGGAGGCTGTGCCTGGTGAGTGTAACAGAAGTTTCTTCTCAGAGTCCTCCAACTTCACTGTTACCACCACTAAAGAAACAAATCCATGGTGCACTCCCACTGGACATGCTGACTATTACTGGAACAAAATGGTTTGCCTGTGGCCTCCATAATCTGTGTAAGCTAGCAGAGTTTATCACATTCTTAAACACTGTGGATCTTGTAGCAAGTTTGATGGGCACATATGGTTGCAGACTAGACCAGCTCCAAAAAACAACTAACGTTGCCCAACCCTAAAAATGGGCAAACCTAAAACAACTACAAACCGGGCCTGATACAGGATACTACTCTCCCACCTTCCACAGAACATGTAGGCTCACAAGAATTTTGTAGCCATTTTTTTCAACTCAAAATCAATAACATTTATCAACATTAACATTGAAGTATCAAAACTAAAAAACAATAACCTGTGATCGGTAAGTAGTGAGCCTCAAGTGGAACTTGTTATTACTCTTGAGTCTACAGACAAAGCGGTTAATTTGCTCACTATTAGAAATGGGATTTCTAGTTGGCTAGGGAACGTGTCTTAGACAGGCAGAAACCACCAGTCTAGTCAGGGCAGGGGAGTTACACAGTGAAGATAACCCCTGCTCAGCCCCTTGGTAGCTTGGCAGAGCAGTCAGGCTTATCCCAGAGGCAATGTGTACAGCGTTTGCGCAACACACACAGCAGAGACACACTATACACACCACAAAAGAAACTCCACACAAGGTTATGAAAAAATAGCCTTTATATTATCCATAAAACACATTAGAATATATCACATATATACACTGTGCCACCAGGCATTTGTCATATATTTACAGGGATCACATAATCATCAGGCCAATTGGGCCACTGTCATCATATCACAACTCACAGTTAGTGAAGCCAACCAGTTACTACAGGTAAGGGTACACTTAGCCCAATATGCATATAATCACAGGTGCACCATAGTTATAACCAGGGACATCAGCTGTGGACTGTAGCACTTTACATTACCTCAGCAGTGTGCCAAAGTAAACCCTTGCAGTAAGGATAACCAGTAGTTACTGGCTAGGACCGCGCTTAGCATCAGGCATGAGGCTGAACAGTAACTATTGGCAGGATTACACGGGGCATAAAACATTATGTCAATATATCACCCACTGTGCATCCTAAGCGGGCCACTGTGCCTCTGCACTCCCGCTATGCTTTAGGCCCCTTAATTACTGTGTGTCCAGTGGCCTCCAGACACCTAGGTGCACGCCTCCCCCTAGCACTTCCAGCGGCCGAAGGGGAAAATACCAAATAGTGGGAAAATGCAGGAGATCACTCTCCCCGCGATCATGGATTTAAAGCAGCTGCCTGCCACAAAGATTTGCCAAGTTGGCAGGGAGGCTTCGCTTGGTCCTCCCTGCGTGATTTGACCTTGTCGGGCCTCCCGCTACTGCTGGGATCCCTCTCACCTCCGTTAGGGCTTTTGTGCCCTGGTCGGCTGCTGCTTGGCTGGCACTGGCTGGGGTGGTGTGGTGAGCAAAACAACAATGGATTTAGGCCCAGGTCTCTGTACTGGGGTGAATGTATGACATTGTTCTGCATTCTGTCCATCAACTGTTGATTTTGCTTTTGTCACCCCGAGTGGGACGGGTATGCTCAGACCGAGTCCCGTGCTCTCCACACCACTGGAGTCAAGCTATCCTGGCTGAAGATGACTGATAGCAAGAAACCGGTCCTAGGATGCTTGATTTCGGTCCAGGGAAGACATGGCTTGATAGTTCGGGCTGGACTGTTCCCATGGGGCACAGGGTCAAGGCTGAAATGCATATGGCCATGTCTGAACTGGGGTGGTGTGGTGAGCAAAAAAACGATGGATTTAGGCCCAGATCTCTGTACTGGGGTGAATGTATGACATTGATCTGCATTCTGTCCATCAACTGTTGTTTTTCCTTTTGTCACCCCGAGTGGAACGGGTATGCTCAGACGTGAGTCCCGTGCTCTCCACGTCACTGGAGTCAAGCTATCCTGGCTGAAGACGGCTGATAGCCAGAAACCGGTCCTAGGATGCTTGATTTCAGTCCAGGGTAGACAAGGCTTGGCAGTTCGGGCTGGACTGTTCCCATGAGGCACAGGGTCAGACTGATTTGCATATGGCCATGTCTGAACTGGGTTGGTGGAGTGAGCTAAAGAATGGTGGTGGATTAAACCCAGATAAGTTGACTGGGGGGGTGTTTGATTTGCTCAAACGCTCTGTGCATCATCCCCTTTGGTATCGCTTTGTTCGCCCTGAGTTGGCAGGGTATGCCCAGACGTGGGTCCCTTGCTCACTCTACCACTGGATTCAAGATAGCCTGGCTGATGAAGATTATGAATCCGAAACCGGTCCCAGGATGCTTGTTTCCGGTCCAGGGAAGACATGGCTTGGCAGTTCGGGCTGGACTGTTCCCATGAGGCACAGGGTCAGACTGATTTGCATGTGGCCAAGTCTGAACAGGGGTGGTGGAGTGAGCTAACGAATGGTGGTGGATTAAAACCAGATCAGTTGACTGGAGGTGAGTGTTTGATTTTCTCAAACGCTCCGTCCATCATCCGCTTTGGTATCGCTTTGTTCGCCCTAAGTTGGCAGGGTATGCCCAGACGTGGGTCCCTTGCTCACTCTACCACTGGATTCAAGATAGCCTGGCTGATGAGGATTTTGAATCCAAAATCGGTCCCAGGATGCTTGTTTCCGGTCCAGGGAAGACATGGCTTGGCAGTTCGGGCTGAACTGTTCCCATGAGGCACAGGGTCAGACTGATTTGCATATGGCACTGTCTGAACTGGGGTGGTGGAGTGAGCTAAAGAATGGTGGTGGATTAAAACCAGATCAGTTGACTGGAGGTGAGTGTTTGATTTTCTCAAACGCTCCGTCCATCATCCGCTTTGGTATCGCTTTGTTCGCCCTAAGTTGGCAGGGTATGCCCAGACGTGGGTCCCTTGCTCACTCTACCACTGGATTCAAGATAGCCTGGCTGATAAGGATTTTGAATCTGAAACCGGTCCCAGGATGCTTGTTTCCGGTCCAGGGAAGACATGGCTTGGCAGTTCGGGCTGGACTGTTCCCATGAGGCACAGGGTCAGACTGATTTGCATATGGCCATGTCTAAACTGGAGTGGTGGAGTGAGCTAAAGAATGGTGGTGGCTTAAACCCAGACCAGTTGACTGGGGTTGAGTGTTTGATTTGCTCAAACGCTCTGTTCATCATCCACTTTGGTATCGCTTTGTTCTCCCTAAGTTGGCAGGATATGCCCAGACATGGGTCCCTTGCTCACTCTACCACTGGATTCAAGATAGCCTGGCTGATGAGGATTTTGAATCTGAAACCGGTCCCAGGATGCTTGTTTCCGGTCCAGGGAAGACATGGCTTTGCAGTTCGGGCTGGACTGTTCCCATGAGGCACAGGGTCAGACTGATTTGCATATGGCCATGTCTGAACTGGGGTGGTGGAGTGAGCTAAAGAATGGTGGTGGATTAAACCCAGACCAGTTGACTGGGGGTGAGTGTTTGATTTGCTCAAACGCTCCATCCATCATCCCCTTTGGTATCGCTTTGTTCGCCCTAAGTTTGCAGGATATGCCCAGACGTGGGTCCTCTGCTCACTCTACCACTGGATTCAAGATAGCCTGGCTGATGAGGATTTTGAATCCGAAACCGGTCCCATGATGCTTGTTTCCGGTCCAAGGAAGACATGGCTTGGCAGTTCGGGCTGGACTGTTCCCAAGAGGCACAGGGTCAGACTGATTTTTATATGGCTATGTCTGAACTGGGGTGGTGGAGTGAGCTAAAGAATGGTGGTGGATTAAACCCAGACCAGTTGACTGGGGGTGAGTGTTTGATTTGCTCAAACGCACCGTCCATCATCCCCTTTGGTATCGCTTTGTGAGCCCTAAGAACAAGACAGTTACCAGAGCCAATTTATCCCATTGTATGTCAGCTGTAGCAGGATGGGTGGAAAGGAATTTCCTGAAATTCAGGTGGAGAAAACTGAGGTGTTGCTCTTAAAAATCTAAGACTCCATTTGGAATAACAACTGGTGGCCTTATACGCTAGGCACCCTGCCCGCTCCAACAGAGAAGGACAACAATCCCGGGGTGATCTTAGATAGCAAGCTTTCTCTGAATGAACAGACCAATCGTATGACTGTGACCTGCTTCTGGCTTATAAGAAGGCTGAAGAACATCTTCCTGTTTATCCCCTTCTCAGGTTGGAGGCAAAATTGCAAGTACTGCAGAATGTTCTCGCCAGGGCTATCCTCGACATTTCCAAGTGTCTGTCAGGCTGTAAAAGGCTACACGAGTTGCACTGGCTCCCTATTAAAAAAAACATATTATGTTTAAGATCCTCTGTAGAGTACACAGGGCTCTCCATGAAGCTAGTTCAGTTGGGATTAGGGAGATGTTCTATCGGTACATCCCAGGTAGAAATCTTAATCTGGTCACCCTGCCCCGAGTCCGGAAGAAGAAATGGGGTGGAAGATCTTTCTTAGTCACGACGGGTAGACTGTGGAATCACTTCTCCCATTCCCTGACTTCAATCAAAAGACACCTGCCCCTTAAAAAGGATCTTAAGACCCGGCTGTTTACCTTATAGGTACATCCCCCCCATAGCAGTGTCTAAGCAGCTGCTGGGCTGAAGCGGATTTCCATGTTTACAGCTCCTTGGCGCCTTTGGGCATTTGCCGCGCTTTATAAATCCTGGTCAAATCAAATCAAATCAGGATCCTCAGCTGAAAACTTCCAGAGCACTAAGCTAAAACTCCAGCTGGAAAAAATATTGATGTGTACAATTAGGACCATATGCAATCACAGTACAAGTTATCCAGGAAAAACAGCCACGAGGGAAGACCTTGAAGCTAAAATGGGCATAGCAGTAGTGGAATGAGCTTGATGCATGATGACTAATGAAAATTGGCTGACAGAATCAAACATAATGCAACATTTTCACCAACACTAGACAAATCACAGGAGCAGGTGAAGGAGCTTGCCAAACAAGTTTGCTTCCTAGAATATTGAGGATACAGAAGAGAGAACACAGTGCAAAAACATAAGCATAATAAGGCAGCCTGAGCACATAAAAGGACATGGTATGGTTGCCTACCTTGAAAAGTGATTAATGCAGAGCGTTGCCCTATATGGCCCTTTTTAGGTAAAGCGTCGACACGCATGCGCTGTCTGCAAGACCTATTGTATTGATTAAAGCGACTTTATTCGTGCCCACTACGTACCATTGGCTCCCGACTCCATCGCTTTTTTTCTGCCTCCTAACTCATTGACAAAGCGCTACATCACTTCCAGTCAAAGCTAAGGAGCACCGGCCAAGAACGGTCTCCTTATGCTTAAGCATGGGCGGATCTAGCGGATCTCGCGTACGCGAATTTGCGTATTTACGAAATTCGCAATCTGCAAAATCCGCGAACTCTCGCGGATAAGCGGATTTTTAAGTTGTTTGTGTTGGCGAGCGTTCGCGAAGATTTGTGGACCATTTCGCAATTGCGAACATACTTTTCGGCTCGCAACGGCCGCGACTATGTTGTTTCTACGTCTGGTTTATCATCACAGGTTCACAGCACCCTCTGTTTCACCACTGCCACCCTCTGGTACACCCATGCCACCCTCTGGTACATCCTCACTGCCACCCATTAGGTTTGTTTATCACTGTAGATTATGGGGGTGAAAAAAGCAAGCACACCTGCCCTGCTTCAACTGCCATGAATTAATTTGGAGTTGATTAATGTGTCACTTATTTTTAAACTTCCAGTCTGGCTGGCACCTGCTTCCTTCCTTATCTGTAATTTGCTTTCTGTTGCAGTGCAATTTTTTTTTCACAGGACCTTTATGGTCTACTTGTAGCTATTCTATGAGCCTGCTGTTTGGGTCATAGCAGGGTCATGGAATAGTTGCAAATAGGCAACTGAACTCTGGAGGGGCCCCTCAGGAAGCACTAGAGTGAATGGTTACTAATGTTAAGTTTGAACTTTTGCACCTGCTGATTGCTTTCAGTTTAGCAAAAATTTGTTTTTCTGCAATTTCGCGCGATTTGCGGGACGCGAATCCGTGCGAGATCGATTTCGGAAGCCGCGAATGCGTGCGAATACACAATTTTTTTTTGCGGCGTGTATGTTCGCGTGATTTTTTGCGTGTTTGCAAGGCGCTTGTAGCTATACGTTTGCGAAGTTACCCTAGCGGTCGTACACGGGCGCGGCCATCTTGTTTGCGTGACGTAATTCCGTTTCCGCCCGCTATGTGTAATCTCGCAAAGTGTGCTGCTCGCTAGTACAATTTCGCGCGTGATCGCGAGGAAAATCTCGCGCGAACTTACCCACGCGGTCGTGAATGGGCGCGGCCATCTTGTTTCTCATTCATTGCTATGGTTCTGGGCATGCTTTCTGTATCCTCTCTGAATCTCTGCCATCCTTTGCTTGTTTGAAGTTTATTTGATCTATTTTACTTATTATCTATCCCTCTATTTTTCTAGCTCTATATTTTTGTGTTTTCTGCTACTTTTTGTTAATTTTAAACTACTTTTTTAAACTCTTTTCTTTTCTTCTTCCCTATTCTATTTCTTCTTTATTATTTAACTCATTTCTGCCCAGACCATGGTAAAGGGAGCCGGGAAGCACCCTAAGAAGGGGAAGGGTCCCGCACCCCGTGCCCGGCTCCCGTGCGGGCGTTTGAGGGGGGAGCTAGTGATGCCACGGGAGATCTTTAGCGCGGAGGAGGTGGCCGCACTCATCTTCCACGTCCAGCGCCGCCTCCCCAAGACCATCCTGGGAGGCGGCAAGATCGCAACCGGCTATGGCATCCGGGAGCGCTGGAAGCGGTGGGAGAAGGTGTGCCGGGCCATGTTTAAGCTCTCTGGGGTCCGGCGCACCTATAACCAGGCCACCCACCGCTGGACGGATGTCATGGACCGGGAACGGGACTTGCTGGACGCGCTCGGCGTAGAGGTCCCCGGGCTTGGTGAGTAGTAGTAGCTATTTCTAGCTATTTCATCACTAATCTGTTTTATCCGGCTCTGTTATTTGCAAATCTTTGTTCTTTACCAAGAGCAATAATGCTGCCGATTACATTGTAGGTAAATTATATTTCAAAATCTTCTATGCATTTCAGGTGCACTGCTCTCCTTCTCAGTAGCCTTGCTTGCTACTATGCTTATTTGTTTGTATTTTGTGTTCATTTCATTGGCCTGAGAAATTATGCATGAGTGTAGTGTAAAGAACTGCGTAATGCTAGACACTAAGGGTCATATTTTCAATTACCGGCGTATCCCTGCAAAGTAGCAGGGATGCGGCAGTAATTGTGCGCCATGCCACCACCACCCATTGGCCCAAAACGTCACAGAAGCCTTACGCATCTGTGCCGTAAAGGCGGCGCATTGCTGGAGTTGCATGCCAACGATGGCGCAGCTCCAGCAATGCTCTGGGGTGCCCTATCTCCCCAATGCTGCATCAAGCCGTACATCGGCTTCAAGCAGGCGCAGGGTTTGAGTCACGCATCATTGTCCTAAAAGTGACTGATTGACATCTTGTAGATTTCCCTCAGCCACTTTTAGGATTCGTTCCTGCGCAGGAACGCCCTCCCTTGCGCCGGAACGCCCCCTGATGGCGCAGGGCTTTACAACGTGATGCATCTCCCATATGCGTTTTTTTTTTATATATACGCCGCACCATGGCGACTCTTTTGTTCTGCCGCTGCGTCTCAAAAGTCACGCAACAATGGAGGAAAATGAGCCGCAAGGGACTTCTAAATCAGCCCCAACAGACTGAAGTCCAGTCCTTCCTTTAGACACATGGCTATAAGAAGAAATAGTGGCGGTGGTCGGTGGATTGATAGTTTGAGTATTCACTGATCTGCAAGCACGATGGACTTTGTCTGTCACTTCGCGTGCTGCGGTCTGCTGCCTGCCAGGCCTAGGCAAACCTTTTTAGTAGTCTGTTTAGTGAGTTACATAGGAACTTTCAAAGTCAACGGTCCGCAAACGAATAACGTAGTATACCACATGAGATAGGTCAATATATCCCGTGGAATAGTTGTCTATCTATTTGCTATTTCTCCAAAATATTTTGTTATTGTTCTTTTGAAATGTTTGATTTGGTTGACAAATCTCATCTATGTTTTCTGGTCTTTCTTTCTTTCATGTTGTACATCAGCTCCCCCCAAGGGCAAGAGGACACAGGAGGAGGAGGAGGAGGGTGCTGTTCAGGAGGATGCAGGCCAGGATCGGGCAGGCGAGGGCTCCTTTGCTGGCCCCAGTAAGTTTTAATTTTAATATAGAGTACCTATTTTTTCCTAGCGTTCCTCATTCGATTTTTTCTAAATCATCTTTGATCTTCTTGTAGACTGGATCTAAATTCTTATCCTGCCTCGACTATGACTCCCTGTGGTATTACTAGATTATTCTTATTAGTCTGTCTGTGTAGCTAACTAAGATTGCACATTTGGCAATTCCAAGGGACTCCCATTCTAGTCAGCAATAGCTCTATGCACTGAGTGCAGTCCTCTGGGATTGTCCATAATGTCTTTTCAAGTCTTCTAAATGTTTATGCTTTGACAATTGCCAACAATAAAAAGGTGAATGACCACCAAGAAAGAATAAGATACTACTTTACTTTTGGTTTGGATAGGAGGACAATCCATTCTACTACTGTTGCAGGGACAAATCTGCACAAACCGAACTATGAACACTAAATAGTGCATTGTTTATCAATTATAATAGGCGCAGGTAGACTTTCTTTCCACATACCTCAGTGATATCAGACTTTGAAGAACCCCCAATCTCCTTACTGACTAGATAGTGTGGCAGAGTCATTTAGCTCCCAAAGTCACCGATGATTGATCCCCAATGATCATTAGATTATCCAACGCAGGACAAGAGTACGGAGTCAGAGTCAAGAAGTGCCAGAGGCACTCATGCTTGCAAAAATTCCAAAACCTTTAGCTCATCCACTCTAGTCTGGAGGACCAAAAACCACAGAGTCTATTTAAGTTTAAAAGCTTTATTAAAAGTAAACACATTTATTAAAATCAAATTTGTCATAAAAGTAAACGTTTAACTGAAAATGGAAAAGTGCTTAGTGCTAACGATTAATTGGACACATTTCTTGTGAAAAAAGGGACATTTTTACTTTAGAGTAGACAGTTACAAATTATTACATTGTATTTCGTTTTTTTAACATTTGTTTATTCCTCCTAGACCAAATATTATATAGTAGTGAGTGGTGTATTCTAACATTCTTAAATGTACTTTGTAGGTGGAACATCTGGTGGCGGGGCCAGCGCGGAGGTGGTGGTGTTGGGCGAGGACTCTGGGGAGGAGGCGGTGCAAGTGCCGGACGTTCCTGTGAGGGTTCCCACGGTGGTGGCGGGAAGAGGTAAGCTATATATTCCTTACTTATTGAGATTGAAGACTGCATAGTGTGCTTTCTGCATGGGTGTATTATAAATCAACCAGGTAGTAGCCTCCTCTAAATGTACTTCGACTTAGCTGTGAAGTTTTTGGTAAGAAGAATCCCAATAAGATCTTAGATGAACTTGATGGATGGGATGAACGAAAAGCGAAAGAAGGGTGTAAGTAAGTGTGGAAGGACGAGAACTTTTATGATGGCTGGCAAAGAAGAATGATATGTGTTTGCTTGGCCCCAGAGGTGGCTGGGAAGGAACGAATATGGTATGGTGCATGGCTGGGTCAATGATGAAGCAAGGATGGGTGGAAGGACAACAGCCTGGGTGGGTGAAACAGAAACTGTATGTGTGCATATACTTTGAATGGATGGATGCCTGGAGCATGGTATTATCTGACTCTTAGATAGCACATGTGTATCTAGAGAGAGTAGATGGTCACTGGATGAACTAAGTGTTACCTTGAAGAGCATGTAACACCGCACCCGCATGTCCGTTCCAGTGTAGGGAAGGCAAGGAAAAGAAATTGTAAATGTGTCCAATACTACCATGAATAGTAGCAGTAGTTTGTATTGCAACTGCAAGCACAGCATATATCCGGTTATTACGGTGGACACTCCGTACCTCTCTTAATAACTTTAGTTTAGTAGTAGTACGTCATTCATGTGTGGGTGTATCACTGTTCACTCAATAATAAGCAAAGCACCTAAAGTCATCCCATATGTCATCAAATACATCCCATGTGAAGTGATAGATAATCAAATTATTTAGCTTCTTCATTTTCCTTTTCTAGTACTCATTTGCACTGTAGGGTGAAAGGTAAATTAATTAAGCAGTAGCCCTTGTAACAGAGTATTCTCAGTGCCACCCGTAATAGAAAAGTAATAGCTTCACCACCTGCATGTACTGGACCGGTACAGTAACGCAAGTCTGTCTCACTCATCATGGTGTGCGTCTGTTTTTCTCGGGTGCAAGTTCACTGCGCTGGCATTCTGCCGGCTTGCATAAGATAACGTACCAATTTTCCTAAACAAGAGAGAAGAAGAAGAATAAGACTGGTGTACTGTCATAGTCGACTGTAATGGAAGTCCATAGTGGTCGTAGAATTTGTTCATTAAACTCCCACTAATGTTAGAGCAAGGATGCAGAAGTGAGAGGTTAGATAGATACTGTCCTCAATAGTTATGTACTGTGCTTTCAATTTGCTACTTGTACTGTGACACAACTTTCGGCTCAATCACTTTGTGTTATTAATGTTAAGGAGCATTGGTTACAGACTATGTCTTTCTTTCTTCATATAGTTGCTCCTTCCAAATCGACATCACGGAGGGAGCAGGCTCGAATGGCCCGGCAACGGAGGCTGGATGCCACTGTCGCCGAATATCGGCGGCTGGTGGCCCTGGAGGAGGAGGACACGCAGTCAACCGGTGGAACCACAACATCCTCCACTGGGACAGCTGCATCCTCCTCCGTGCCCCCACGGGCTGCCAGCCAGCGCAGTGCTCCAGCGGTACGGAGCCGGGCTAACAAAGCCAACCGCCACCGCCAAGCAGCAAAAAGACCAGCTGCCCCCCACAGGAGTTGCAAGGCACGCCAGCGCCGCTTAGGACTCAGAGTGTCGTACCTGGAGCAGGAGGTCCATAACTATAAGAACTTGGTGGAGGGCCTCCGCTTCGACCATGCCACCCTCCGCAAGGAGTATGATGCCCTGGCCGCAAAATTCACCAGCACCCTCCAGTAGTGGAGTGTCCCTTGCCCTTTTTTTAGAGACTTTTGGGGGGTGGGATTTGGGAGTTGGGTTCTTTTTGGGACTTTTGATAGACAATCGTTGGGGTTAGGGAGGGTCTTGAGGGAGATTATTTTGTTAGGGCTACATAAATATACTTTTTTAAACGTTATCTGACCATACCTGTTTTTTACTGCTTTTCAGTCTGGTGGGTGGGGGTTTAACAGTAAGTTTGTTTTCCTGAAGAGTCCTAGGACTTTAGTAGTACTACCGTCAATCTCTCGTCTAGTCCTAATACTCCATTATACTACCTCCCACCAAACGCTTATCTTACCTGTAATTTGTGTTAGAAATTAGGGCTAGGCCCAGGGCTGGCTCCACGGGAAATGGGGATTAAGGTTGGCAATCCTGGGCGGATGAAATTTCCTCGTTGCGGTGGTACTAGTGGTGTGACACAGTGGCAGTTGCATGCCTATGGAAAAAAAGAAACACAAAACCTGGTTTGTCCTTACTGTAGCATTACAACGGTTACGGTACGATAGAGAATATAGCAGGTGACAGTACACTAGAACAGTGCCACAATGTAGCCTAACAAATGATAAAGTATTGCAAGTATAACTAGTACTTGCGTTGAATTTATTTGACATTGGCTCCTACTACTACAAGAAATAGTACTGAAGCTGAGTAAGTCTAGAATATATCCTCGTAATCCTTCACCAGCCTGTTGCTATGACCTTATCCTCCCCAGCAAGTGTGTGGAATTATTGATGTCATTTAGTCAGACATCAAGCAAAACCACACAGCCCGGGGGAAGAGGGTTAGGGTTTGGAAAATGGATGGGAATGGGGGTTTCTTTTTGGGTAGGTTTTGTTGAGAGAAGAAAAAAAAAAGCACAGCATGGACCAACAATAATTGAAGATAAAGAAATCTTTGGGTACAAACTAAAGCTAACCACATGCAGTCACACTCATAGAAGAAAACAATGGATACTGTATCTGTATTCTGTATGTTGTTGGAGTTGTCCTGTTGAATTTGGTAAGTAAGTTGCATGCAGCAAACAATTCCTCTTATTAGCGGCACTCCTCCATTCCAGCTGACGCTTCGTCCATCAATGTTGGTGACCACTGACAGAAGACACCCTGTCCACTGCCTGCCTGGCGGATGTTGACTGAAACCCGGTCTGTAATTATTGAACGGAAAACAGGAAGTGCTATTACATTACCACTGATAAATAAATATAAGGTATGTACGCTGTGTGGTGCAAAAAGTCACACTTTGATTATCCTAATAGACAGTACAATATTTTTGAAATTGCGTAATCTGTCTGAGTCACCTTTTTAAGGATAAATAAGTATGGCCAAATTAATTTAGCGGATCTTTCCCCTCAAGCTAGTTGTACTGTAAACTGTGTTTTAGAACAAAATTAGACTTTCCCAGCAATGCTCCCACCAAGACCCTTACTAAAGCCAGTCGCAAAAATGTAGAAGACCCCCAATCAGATCTCAAAAAACGAGGCCTAGCAGAAAAATGGTGACAAAACGTACTTTGAAAGTAAAAGTAGGCCCAAATACACCCTTACCCACCGTGGATTGTATTCAAACCACTTGCAAGCAAGCAAAAGTATCCATAGCCAGCATCGCTCCAAGAGTGCTCTAAGACCCCAGAACTCAGTTGCAAATATCTAGAACACCCCGAAACACATGCAATCCTGCTGCTAGGGCTAACCCTAACGAACCCTAAGTTACAAAAAATGCCAAAAGGCTTTTCCTTATGGATTTTGTCCAAACCACTTCTATCCGGTATTAGACCTTCCCAGGAATGCCCCAAGAGACCCGCCAACCCACCCGCAAAAAAACACGCGACAACACCCCCAAACAGCCAAAAAGCAAAATCTCATACTTACAATATCTCTCGGCCTTCGGTCCAAACGCGCTGTGCAGCTAGGTCATCATCATAACTCCTGTTTTCCACCACGGATTTCCTGAAAAGCAAATGCAATCAAGATTAGACTGTCGCAGCAGTGCTTCGACAGAGACCCCGCAACCCACCCACTAACACCAGGAAGCCCCCCAAACAGGCCACCGAAAACGCTACATTGAGCAAGATGTCAGAAGAAATAGCAAAAAAAAAGGCTTTTCCTTATGGATTTTGTCCAAACCACTTCTATCCGGTATTAGACCTTCCCAGGAATGCCCCAAAAGACCCGCCAACCCACCCGCAAAAAAGCACGCGACAACACCCCCAAACAGCCAAAAAGCAAAATCTCATACTTACAATATCTCTCGGCCTTCGGTCCAAACGCGCTGTGCAGCTAGGTCATCATCATAACTCCTGTTTTCCACCACAGATTTCCTGAAAAGCAAATGCAATCAAGATTAGACTGTCGCAGCAGTGCTTCGACAGAGACCCCGCAACCCACCCACAAACACCAGGAAGCCCCCCAAACAGGCCCCCGAAAACGCTACATTGAGCAAGATGTCAGAAGAAATAGCAAAAAAAAGGCTTTTCCTTATGGATTTTGTCCAAACCACTTCTATCCGGTATTAGACCTTCCCAGGAATACCCCAAGAGACCCGCCAACCCACCCGCAAAAAAGCACGCAACAACACCCCCAAACAGCCAAAAAGCAAAATCTCATACTTACAATATCTCTCGGCCTTCGGTCCAAACGCGCTGTGCAGCTAGGTCATCATCATAACTCCTGTTTTCCACCACGGATTTCCTGAAAAGCAAATGCAATCAAGATTAGACTGTCGCAGCAGTGCTCCCAGACCCCAAAACTCACCCACAAACACCCGGAACCCCGCCAAAGAGCACCTCAAAGGCAAGCAAGTCAGCAAAAACGGCAAGAAATGTCCGCCTCATATTTGGTCCAAAACACTTTTATCCGTTATTAGAGCTTCACAGCAATGGGCCCAGAGCCGTCAACTCACCCGCAAAGAAGTAGAACACCCCCACAAGTGCTGAGTCTTTCTTCATTGGGCGTAATCCAGCCCTCTGCTTTGAGGGAAATAGGAGGAGGAGGATAGAGGAGCATGTTCTTCTGAACTTGTGAACCTGAGGAATGTAGACTGCGGCACCTTCAAATCAATAAGCAAACAAGTGAAGACAGTTCTGCTGATGGGCTTGTTTTTGGGATTAGGTGATTAAAGTTTGAATTAAATTAACTGTGCAAAACAAAGAAAGACAGACACACAGGAATAAAAGTGAATAAGGACGAAAAAGAAAGTTATTGATTCATTGTCTCATTTTCAGGGCTCGGTGTCAGGGAATAAGAAGAAGATTTTGTCATCATACTCTGCGAATTCAGGCAGGATGAGGTCAGCGTCACCGAACAGAGAACAAATCCCCTCATCTACGTTGCCGTCCTCCTCGTCTTCATGCGGTGTGCTTTCTCGTACTTTGTAATCTGGTGGTATGAGGTGCTGATTCATCTTGATCATTGTTAGCCTCTCCACATTTTTGGGCGAGAGGCGGCTCCGTTTGGGAGTTACAATGCCACCAGCAGCACTGAAAACACGTTCAGAAGACACACTTGCGAGTGGGCAAGACAAATAGTTTATAGCCAGGTTGGAGAGCTGTGGCCACAATTGTTTTTTCCCATGCCAATACTGCAATGGCTCATCATTAAGAAAGACCTCTGTTGAGTCATTCAGATAGTCCTGCACCATCGACTCAAGGTCCTCAACGGTTCCTCCACTTTGCTTACTTTTTGCTGTGCCTGTGACCTTTTTTTGAGAACCATACCCAAGCAAAGTTAGCCAATCCGCTTCAGCAGCCACTGTTACTCTTGTGTGTGGTGCAGATGATCCGGTTGCCGGTGTCTTTAACGGCTGAGAGGTCACTTGTGCCACAGCCACAGGTGCAGAAGTGGATTCTTTTGACTGGGGATGGCCTGCTGATGCTGATGCTGATGTACTGCCTTCTCCTTCAATATCCTGCCGTTCTTTTTCAAACCTCTTGGCTGACCAGGCTAGCCAACGTTTGTACTTTTTAACATCTTCATCAGCAAAAGGAAAGAATGCTTGGCCTGCCAGCGCCTTTTTGTAGCGTGGATCCAGAATAGTAGCACAAATGTAATGCTGTTCTGAGTTGATCTTTTTAAGACGTTCATCACCACGTAGGCGCTCTAATAATTTCTCCGACAATAGAAAAGGGTCTTTGTTTTTTTCATCTTTTTCTAACTCAGAAGACACCGCCTTCAGTTGGTGCTCCAGCATGCACAACAATGGGATAGCTTTTCCCAAATTACAGTCCTCCTGGCTGACTGCACGCGTGAAGAACTCAAAAGGACGAAGCATGTCTGTCAGGCTTTTAACTATGTCCCATTGCGCCGCACCCATCCGCAGGTCCTTCTGAGCTGTAACCTCTTTTAAGAAATAGTGATCGAGTACCTCATACTGCTCATACAGACGCTCAAGCATGTAGAAGGTTGAGTTCCAACGTGTTACCACCTCATGGATGAGTGCTTTCACTGGCATTCGACGTTCAAGTAGCAGGCTCCTCAGATGCTTCCGGGCCTTAAAAGAATGGCTGAAATGGTTGCACATTTTGCGGCAGGTGGCCATTACCTCGCACGCTGGACTGTCTTTATCACTCAAGAATTTTTGAACTACCAGGTTGATACAGTGCGCCAAACACGGCACTCTGAAATAGTCACCCAGCGCCATGGCCTTAACTACATTGGCGCCATTATCCGTGGAAACATAACCAATCTTGCGTTTTTTTGGGGACAGCCAGTGAAAGACCTTTTTGTTAAACTCGTCCAAAATGTTTTGTGATGTGTGACTTTTCTCCAAGCCAAACGTGGCTAGTGTTGCATGTTTACGAGCAGCTTTACAAACTTGGTCCGGGTCAACACCTGCGTTTAGCTTTGCTTTAACACCTGAAAAAGAGACCCACTGTGCAGTGATGCACATGTAATCAGCGCCTGCGCCACTGGTCCACATGTCTGTTGTCAGATGTATTGTGTGAACTGCACTCTTCTGCAAAGCTGCCCCAATCGCCTCCAGCACATCTTCATGTAGTGCTGGAACCGCAACTCTGGCAAAATAGAACCGGCTAGGAACCTTCCATTTAGGGCAGAGCGTTGCCACAAATTCTAGAAAACCTACCGCTTCTACAAAAGAAAAAGGGAGAAGGTCCACAGCTAGCATTTTAGCCAGCTTAGTGTTATACACACGCGTCAGTGGGTGGTTGCGTTCATATGGCGCGTCTGAAGAAAACATGGTTCTAATGTTGCCCTGGACCAAGCATTTACGGGATGATAATGACTTCGTTGACCCAATTATGCTCGCTGGTGAACTTTTGCGCGTTGGTGTCTCACTCGCTCCAACACTCTTAGTGTGCCTCACATGGGGTGTGCTGCTGACAGGGGTACTGGGTGTAAGTGAAGTGTTTGACACGTCTTCTTCCTCCTCGTCATCATCAGATGCAACATCAACGTTTTCTTGACTTCCAATTCGGGCTTCCTTGATCGCCTTTAGGTGCGCAAACCATTGGACAGTGTGCTGTCTCCTAAGATGACCTCTCTGGCCTCCGGTACCATAGTTGGTACCAAACTTACCACGACTAACTGCAACCTTACAAATGGTACAAATGGCGAACTTTTCCCTTTTTGGGCAAACAGTAAAGAAGTCCCAAACTGGGGACTTGAAGTGTCTGTGGGGGCCGGAGGAGGCGGCGATACTGGTGGTGGTGGTCATGCTGCTAATGCCAGATGAAGTGGAGGATCTGGATTGCCGAACTTTTGTACGTTGTGCACTTTCACCGCCACTAATTAAGGTCGAGGTAGATGGAGGTCCCTTCTTGTGAGAAAGAAATATGGAAGTGGTACGAGTTGGTGTACTACTTAACTCCAATGATTGTGGTGTTTCCACTGCCTCCTCGTCGACAACATCATCATCATCACGCTCAGCAGCTTTTCGGGCTAGGGTCAAAATGTCTGTTTGCTGCATGCCCGCTGGGGCTGCAGTGACCTTTATGATGACTGAGTCGTCGTTGTCAGAGTCTTCATCCGCAGCAGTATCCGCCACTTCTTGTTGAGCCTCATCATCACACTCCATAACTCTGAGACTTTGGACGAGCTTCCTTTTACGCTTAACTACCTTTGTCAGATCATGTGCCTCACTCTCAGACGGCAGTGGTGCTGGTTCCCAATTTTGATCCGTATCATCAGAAGGAGGTGTGCTTGAAGAAGATGTAGACACCACCCTTGATCTCTTCCTTGCTAGGGGTGTGGAAGACAATGAGTGATCATCAGGAGGAGTGTCTTCCTCAAATGATACCTCGCCTTGATTGTCGATTTCCTGATGTGCCCCTACTTCGGGAGGAACAACTATTGTGGGCACTTGTGACCCTCCATGCACCTCTGCTTGCGCATCTCCTTGCGCTGCCTCTCCTTCCACATGTACTTGGGCTTGTACTTGCACATGTGTTTTTTGTTGCGGCTGTGGTTGTTCAACACTCGTCAGATGAGTTACAACAACCTGTGTTGATTGAGGGACATTGCTGCTACTTTCTTGCGATGAGCCAACATCACTGGTCGATGGTGATTGAACAACTAGACTAAGTGCCTCTGCAGCACTGAAGGGCTTGGACTTAAGTTGGCGTGGTGGTGGTGGTGGCACTGAGCCCAATGGAGCGGGGGTGCTGCTCCCAGCTTGGTCCCCAGCAGATCCCGCTGCTGCTGCAGGCATATATTTTTTTTTACTCCCAAAAAAAGGGGCGGCCAGCACACCAGTCTCCTTGGTAACTTGCTTCTTCTGCTCCTTACTGGCAACTTTCTTGCTAGAGGAGCTACGGGTAACTTTTTTTGGGGCCATCTTCTTCAGAACAGCAGGCAGCAGTTGCACGAGTTGCAGAGTTGTCTGTGTCCAGACGTGACGTCGCGTGACGTTATGCTGCACACACACACCGCTGCAGGACTTCTTCCTGGCACTGGTGGTTCTCTAGAGTCTTGTGCACCTAAAAGCAATGGAAGACAGAGGAACATCAGTTCAGTTATACACCCCAAAAAATGGAAAAACACAGAAAAATAAGCACAATCCCATGCCATCCATGATGTTTACATTCAAGACACCACACAGAAAGACTAGGCCCATGCAACACTCACTACCCCTGGGGATAATGGATGAAAAGTAGGCTAAATAAGTGCAGGCCTCAGACACCGCCTCTCTTCAAAATGGCCCTTGCACCCCAAGCACATGTTGCCTGTACCAGCCAGCACTCAAGATGGCCACCACCACCACCCACATGGCCAGTCCACATCAACAGTACACCCCAAAAAAACAGAAAAACACCCAAACATCACCACAATCCAATGCCATCCAGGATGTTTACCTTAAAGAGAGTGAGACCCCACAGGCACACTCAGTCCATGCACCACTACCCCTAGGCAAAAGGCCACACCAGCAGCCCCCAAAAAACGACAAAAAACACAAAAACAGCACAATCCCAGCCCATCCATGGCCTCAATGGTGTTTAAATTCAAGAGGACACCCCACAGAAAGACTGGGCCCATGCAACACTCACCACCCCTGGGCAAAGGGCCCCACCAGCAGCCCCAAAAAATGACAAAAACCACAAAATTCAGCACAATCCTAGCCCATCCATGCCCTCAATGGTGTTTAAATTCAAGAAGACACCCCACAGAAAGACTAGGCCCATGCAACACTCACTACCCCTGGGGATAATGGATGAAAAGTAGGCTAAATAAGTGCAGGCCTCAGACACTGCCTCTCTTCAAAATGGCCCCTTGCACCCTAAGCACATGTTGCCTGTACCAGCCAGCACTCAAGATGGCCACCACCACCACCCACATGGCAAGTCCACATCAACAGTACACCCCAAAAAAACAGAAAAACACCCAAAAATCACCACGATCCAATGCCATCCAGGATGTTTACCTTAAAGAGAGTGAGACCCCACAGGCACACTCAGTCCATGCACCACTACCCCTGGGCAAAAGGCCACACCAGCAGCCCCAAAAAAACGACAAAAAACACAAAAAACAGCACAATCCCAGCCCATCCATGGCCTCAATGGTGTTTAAATTCAAGAGGACACCCCACAGAAAGACTGGGCCCATGCAACACTCACCACCCCTGGGCTAAGGGCCCCACCAGCAGCCCCAAAAAACGACAAAAACCACAAAATTCAGCACAATCCTAGCCCATCCATGCCCTCAATGGTGTTTAAATTCAAGAAGACACCCCACAGAAAGACTAGGCCCATGCAACACTCACTACCCCTGGGGATAATGGATGAAAAGTAGGCTAAATAAGTGCAGGCCTCAGACACTGCCTCTCTTCAAAATGGCCCCTTGCACCCCAAGCACATGTTGCCTGTACCAGCCAGCACTCAAGATGGCCACCACCACCACCCACATGGCCAGTCCACATCAACAGTACACCCCAAAAAAACAGAAAAACACCCACAAATCACCACAATCCAATGCCATCCAGGATGTTTACCTTAAAGAGAGTGAGACCCCACAGGCACACTCAGTCCATGCACCACTACCCCTGGGCAAAAGGCCACACCAGCAGCCCCAAAAAAACGACAAAAAACACAAAAAACAGCACAATCCCAGCCCATCCATGGCCTCAATGGTGTTTAAATTCAAGAGGACACCCCGCAGAAAGACTGGGCCCATGCAACACTCACCACCCCTGGGCAAAGGGCCCCACCAGCAGCCCCAAAAAACGACAAAAACCACAAAATTCAGCACAATCCTAGCCCATCCATGCCCTCAATGGTGTTTAAATTCAAGAAGACACCCCACAGAAAGACTAGGCCCATGCAACACTCACTACCCCTGGGGATAATGGATGAAAAGTAGGCTAAATAAGTGCAGGCCTCAGACACTGCCTCTCTTCAAAATGGCCCCTTGCACCCCAAGCACATGTTGCCTCTTCCAGCCAGCACTCAAGATGGCCACCACCACCACCCACATGGCCAGTCCACATCAACAGTACACCCCAAAAAAACAGAAAAACACCCAAAAATCACAACAATCCAATGCCATCCAGGATGTTTACCTTAAAGAGAGTGAGACCCCACAGGCACACTCAGTCCATGCACCACTACCCCTGGGCAAAAGGCCACACCAGCAGCCCCAAAAAAACGACAAAAAAACACAAAAAACAGCACAATCCCAGCCCATCTATGGCCTCAATGGTGTTTAAATTCAAGAGGACACCCCACAGAAAGACTGGGCCCATGCAACACTCACCACCCCTGGGCAAAGGGCCCCACCAGCAGCCCCAAAAAACGACAAAAACAACAAAAATCAGCACAATCCAAGCCCATCCATGGCCTCAATGGTGTTTAAATTCAACAAAACAGTTGTATCATGCACCCATAACCAACACTGGTCCTACTGGATACTGTGGCTACCCACAATATATTTTATTTAATGTTCTGAAAAAGTTCCAAAATTGTAGTTGCAGCAACTGTAATGCCCCAAACAAACTTACTTGTGAAAGTTGATTTCTAATCCAAAAGTGATCCAAAGAAAGTCAAAAAGGCCTCAAATCCAAATATCCAGCAGCACCCACAAAAAGTAATCCTTCCAGGTCAAGGTCCAAATGAAAGTGACCAGCACATGAAGAAAGCACTGGGAGGAGCATGCTGGACAGGAACAGGAAGTTGGAGACTGTGGGGCACTTCCTTCCTCCCCCCCCCAAAAAATGGGCTCCTTGCAAAAAAAAAGGCCATGCAAATGTCAACCTGAGGAGTGATTCTGATAAAAATCATCATTTTCTGAAGGTTTATCCTGTTTGCTGGTGGATTTCTTGTGCAGAATTGCTAAATCTCTATTTCGCGAGTGCGAGATTGTTCCTTTCCCCCGCAACTACGTGTTCGCAATTGCGAACTCTCGCGAGGCGTGCTGTGCAAGGTGGCAAGCCGCGATTACGTATTCGCGGGCGCCAAACTCCCGCGGGATCACGCAGCAAGATCCAAAATGGCGCAGCACTCGCAAAATATGATCGAGAAAAACAACTCGGCAAACGCTGAATGACGGAACGTGAACGCTGTGAACCACGCCGCGCGCCGCAATATTGTATCACCAAGCAAAAAATCCGCAGCGAGCGAATTCACGGATTTTCGACAAATTCGCGAGAGTTCACGGATTGCGAATTTGCCGAAAATCCGAAAAATCCGCGAGCGGAGCGGATTTTACGCCCATGCTTACTTATGCTCAATTTCTTGTTTTACAACACTTTTCTTTTTAAAGTCCGCCTTGCTGTTGGACACCAATTTGATTTAATTTGGCCATCCCGCTTCTTAACATTAGATTTTTTTTACGTTGCAGTTTCTCATTTGCCCTGGCAGCCAGGGAAAGCTTCACCACTTCGCCGCCCACTCTTCATTGCAGACATTGCAGACACCAGCTGCTTCAGTCACGGGGCTTCCTCCTACTCTCATTAAGCAGCAGCACCCTACGGGCAGCAACAAAACCTGGCACCGGTGCTGATGTGTTCCCGGTTTGCGAATTCCTGGAAGGTGTAAAATTTATATTTGGCTATAAATCTAGTTTTCAGACTGAATGTACATGTGTAAATAGGGTTTCATTGCCTAACATTCTACAAGGAGACGGCATGGTATGCTAGCAGCTCATTTCTAGACAATTTATTTATTGCGGTCTCTCTGGACACACTAAAACAATTGTGGTATTGCTTTTGATCAATGGGCTGAGTAAACAGTGGACACACAGGCAGACAGTTTGCAGACCCAGCAGACCACCAATGTAAATACAACACTACTGATAACCTGCGTCCAGCCGAGGCAGCAGGAAGACACATTGCAGACACATCTGACTACCAATGAAAATAACACACTACACCTGTGTTCAGCCGATTCAGACACGCAGACTTACAAACTATACTATTAATCACAAGCTTGGTTCAAGCAGATACACTTTCTTTGAATGTTGCATTATTGGTAACATCTCAATCAATTAAACATAATCTATTTTAGTTCAGCTACAAACCTATATAAATGATCTGCATTGTATCATAAAAAAATGTACTCATACGATTTTTCATTATTAAGCAGTTAAACAGAACTTGTGGACAGTTTTATGTACAGGATACGTCTAATGCTCTACTTTTGGCACTAATGATAACTATGCACCAGCGTAGCAGAATAATAGCGTGTCTGAATTTTTTTAAAGTAAGTTCACGCCCACTCTCTCTTTGTGCCGCTGAATAACAAATGGTTAATGTTACTCATCTCAAAGGTACACATTTTATCGACCTCACAAGGATGAAAAGCTTATTGGACACACCGCTATTTATACCTGTGGCCATGATGTCAAGCACAGTTTCCTGGCTGGGGCATCAGTTCCCTGAGCCAGCAGACCTGGCTATAATATAGTTTTAGTATCTAGAAGCACACTGTTGGGTTCGTCTGACCCTCTGGTTCTATAATGTGCCTGGAATTCTTCAAAGTTTTTCAGAAGTTAGATACTTCTGACTGGGTGCCTTCATGTCTGCCACAGTGACCTTCTCAAGCTGTGCTAACAATAAACCGCGATCATTAACTTATGTCTGTCCCTCGAACATAACATAACATTTAAGCCATAACCTCCCGGGGCATGCCACTGTTTATGTTTAACTATGACGACTGGTAGTGCTTTTAATGAGACAGTACTAACACTTTTCATCAGTAGTGTTACGTAACGTTTTGTATTTAAGTCACACAGACATTTCTCAGAACTGCTATCACAAAAGAGCTGTAAACTTCGGGGCGGTCAGAGTGAAGCTGGAGACCTGTAGAGTGTGCATTTTCTGCAGTAACAGTCTGTATACATGTATAACGTGACTGGACAGGTTGCATGTTCCACTATCAGGACAGTTTAACAAACAGGAACCATCTACTGTTGCAAGTTCAGGCCTATAAAAAAAATATAACTCAGTGTGATAATGTGTGCATCAAGTGTGTTTACTGTGTCCATAGGTAAAAGACATGGTCATTTACAACACCACCTCTAAAACAAGCAAATGCGAGACCTATTGCATTTGCAATGCTTGTTATCTTTTATGCCTGGAAAGAACACACAGAGTACCAGCCCATCCCTGCGACCCGTGTTGTGTGATGCCTTCTGATTTACAGAGACTGGGTTGTAATTCAACAGGGATCAAGGAAGATGGGACAGTTTCTAGTTGGTCAACCCACAGCCGCGGGTTCCCCTGTGCGTCCGTGACTCCCTCCTGCTGCCTGGAGCCCGCCGCTGATGTGCCCCTGGGACTGGTATTCTTGTAAATTGTTTGTGGCATTATTTTTGTTTGGTTCATTGTGCTGATCTCTGTTGTTCTACCCCTGATTCCCCTGGCATCTCCTTGTGCCCCTTGACCCCCCGCCCCACGCTTCCCGCCGCTGCTCCCCTGCGGCCCCACCCGCTTTTGGATTCTGTATCCCTTCCCTCGCCCATTGGCCGCCCCTCTCCCGCCTCCCAGCTGCTCCTCCCTCCCACTTGTCCTCTTATGGAGGAAGCCGCGTGGCAGTGGTTGTGACCTGACCTCTGGTCACCCCACACGCTGCACGGCTCCCCCTGTGTGTCCGTGACTCCCTCCTGCTTCCTGGAGCCCGCCGCTGGTGTGCTCCTGGGACTGGTATTCTTGTAAATTGTTTGTGGCATTATTTTTGTTTGGTTCATTGTGCTGATCTCTGTTGTTCTTCCCCTGATTCCCATGGCATCTCCTTGCACCCCTTGACCCCCCCGCCCCACGCTTCCCGCCGCTGCTCCCCTGCGGACCCTCCCACTTTTGCCTTCTGTAACCCTTCCCTCGCCCATTGGTCGATCCGTTCCCGCCTCCCAGCTGCTCCTCCCTCCCACTTAGCCTCTTATGGAGGAAGCCGCGCGGAAGCGCAGCAGACGCGCTTAGCGGGCGCGCCGCTGGCATGCCAAAGGCGCGCCAAGGGAAAGCCCGTCTGCGCCCGTCCACGTCCGGACCACGCCCAGCGCCAGAACCCCTGGCCCCCGCCGCAGCCAAAGCACCCGACTGAGATACGACTCCGCCGCCCCCAACGCACTCAACACCGGACGAACAACCTCCTGCTAACACGCCAACCTGAAGCGAACCCATGGACCCTTCACCTGTCAAGCCTGCAAATACACATGCCTCCAAACCTGCAGACCACCCACCGAACCTCGCAACAACAACAACCACCTCAAGTGCATCCTCCTCAACACACGCTCCGTCCACAAGCACGCCGCCGAACTGTGGGACCTCCTGGACACAACAGCACCAGACGTCGCCTTCCTCACAGAAACCTGGATGAACGCTTCCTCGGCCCCAGACATCGCCATAGCCGTCCCGGATGGCTATAAGATCACACGGAAGGACCGCGTCAACTAAACCGGAGGAGGAATCGCCATCGTCTACAGGAACACCATCAACATCACGACCATCACCGAAGACACACTCTCTGCCGCCGAACACCTACACTTCCAGATTTGCACCGACCCCAAGACCACCCTTAGAGGAACGCTCATCTACAGACCCCCGAGCCCCCGCACACAATTCAGCGAAACCATCACCGACTTCATCAGCCCGCACGCCCTAGCATCACCAGAATACATCCTCCTAGGGGACTTGAACTTCCACCTGGAGAAAAACAGCGACAACAACACCACCACCCTGCTCGACAACCTTGCCAACCTCAAGCAACTGGTGAACACCCCCACCCACATTGCTGGCCACACACTCGACCTCATCTTCTCCGCCAGCAACCACGTCTCCTTCAGCCACTCCTCCGGACTACACTGGACCGACCACAGATGCTTCCACTTCACCTTCAAAAAGAACACTTCCACCATCGCACGCAACAAATCCCCCGCAGATGCTGTAGCAAAATCACCACACACCAGCTACTCTCATCGCTGAGCCAGAACCCACCAGCCAACACCGCTGATACCAACGCAGCCCACAACCTCACACAGTGGATCACCAACTGCTCCGACAACCTCGCACCACTAAAGAATCCCCCAGGCGTGATCAGCAACAGGAAAACTTCATGGTTCACAGACGCCCTCAAAGAATCAAAGAAATCCTGCCGAACCCTCGAAAAAACCTGGCCCCACGAACGAACTACAGAAAACATGACAGCCCTCAAGATCGCCACCCGCAAACACCACCAGCTGATCCGCACCACCAAAAGGACATAATTCAAAGACCGACTAGACAACAACATCCACAACAGCAAGGAACTCTTCAACATCGTCAAAGAGCTCTGCAACCCCAGCGCCAGCAACAACGACATCACACCATCACCACAAGAACTCTGCAACTCCCTCGCCACGTTCTTCCACCGAAAGATCGCAGACATACACGACAGCTTCGGACCAGAGACTCCGCCTTCAGTCACCGAACCAGCGACCCCCACCACCACCCTCAGCGCCTGGACCCCCATCAGCTCTGAAGACACCACCAACATCATGAACTCCATCCACTCCGGCTCCCCCTAGGACCCCTGCCCCCATCACTTTTTCAACAAAGCCGACACCATCATCGCACCCCATCTCCGGAACGTCATAAACATCTTGTTCACGTCAGCCACCTTCCCCGAGAGCTGGAAGCACGCAGAAATCAATGCCCTTCTGAAGAAACCCACAGCGGACCCCAAAGACCTCAAGAACTTCCGCCCCATCTCTCTTCTTCCCTTCCCGGCCAAAGTCATCGAGAAAACAGTCAATAAACAGCTGACTGCTTCCTTGAGGCAAACAACTCGCTTGACCCATCCCAGTCCGGATTTCGAGCCAACCACAGCACCGAAACCGCCCTCATCGCAGTCACCAACGACATCAGGACCCTGATGGACAACGGAGAAACAACCGCCCTCACCATCCTGGACCTCTCGGCAGCCTTCGATACCGTATGCCATCGCACCCTAATAACCCGCCTCTTCACCACTGGGATACAAGGAAAGGCCCTGGACTGGATCACCTCGTTCCTCTCCGACAGAACCCAGAGAGTCCGCCTTCCGCTCAGAAGCCACCGAGATCATCTGCGGCGTACCCCAAGGATCCTCGCTCAGCCCAACCCTCTTCAATATCTACATGAGGCCCCTTGCCGCCATCGCACGCAAACACAACATCAACATCATCTCCTACGCCGACGACACCCAGCTGATACTCTCCCTCACCAAAGACCCAGCCACCGCCAAAACCAACCTACAGGAAGGAATGAAAGACGTCGCAGAATAGATGAAGCTCAGCCGCCTGAAGCTCAACTCAGACAAGACAGAGTTCCTCATCCTCGGACAATCCCCCTCCGCTTGGGATGACTCCTGGTGGCCCTCAGCACTGGGCTCCGTGCCGACACCCTCGGACCACACACACAACCTGGGATTCATCCTGACTCCTCCCTCACGATGACCAAGCAAGTCAACGCCGTCTCGTCATCGTGCATCAACACCCTACGCATGCTTCGAAAGATCTTCCGGTGGATCCCCACCGAAACCAGAAAGACGGTCACCCAGGCCCTCGTCACAAGCCGACTGGACTACAGAAACGCCTTATACGCTGGAACAACCTCCAAACTTCAGAAACGACTACAACGCATACAGAACGCCTCCGTACGACTCATCCTCATCATCCCTCACCACAGCCACATATCCACCCACCTGAGAAACCTGCACTGGCTCCCCGTCAACAAGAGGATCACATTCAGGCTCCTCACCCACGCACACAAAGCACTACACGACATGGGCCCCGAATACCTCAACAGCCATCTCTCGTTCTACACCCCCACCCGCCAGCTCCGCTCCGCCAGCCTTGCCCTCGCCACTGTCCCACGGATTCACAGAACCACCACCGGAGGAAGATCGTTCTCCCACCTGGCGGCCAAATCATGGAACTCCCTCCCCGCACACCTACGAACGACCCAAGACCACCTCTCCTTCAGGAAACACCTCAAGACCTGGCTTTTCGAGCAATAGTAGCACCCCCTCCCCTTTCAGCACCTTGAGACCCTCACTGGTGAGTAGCGCGCTCTATAAATGTTTTGATTGATTGAGTTGGTAATAACTAAAATATGTTGTTCCAAAGTATACCTTAATGGTACCGCAACAATAATCTACCTCCCTAGAGATCAAACATAACCTGGGAGCCAAATACCATTCAGGGAAACGTGTTATGTACGTTTTCCCCATGTTCCTCTAGTTGCTGTTCAATAATAAGTCACTAATGACTACTCTAAAGAGCCCTGGGACTGGGCAGAGGGAAGTCAGAAAATGGAGACGACCCATCTCAACCCTGAGAGCAATGCCCAAACGAGCGACAGGCGGACACCTCCTCAGGAGCGGATGAAAAGAGAAGTTGGTGAAGGTAAATTAACAATTCAACAAGGCTCCTTGGGAAACACACAGATTCAAAGCCAGATTCTACAGTTCGGATTCAGGAGGACAGTCTCCTTAGGTTACTAGCATAACCATAACATGCTTGGGCTATATCTTCTTGCTTCCTCTAACATTGCTCACAGGAAGGCCCTTTCTCTGACTCTGTACTGTTTCCACTTCTTGGCCCCTGTGGTGAAAAATAAAGCACGAATACTGGCTTGTTTAGATACAATGTTTGCATATTTTGTTACTATTTGAAGGGCATTTCACTTGTTCTCATGAGTTCTGATTGGGCACCGGCTTGATCTTTTTTTTTTAAATAATTGCATGACGCTATTTCAAACTTACAAAACATTAGTGTATAAATGTGGGCTTTGCCATCGATCGAGGTGCTTGTTCCATACACCTTTGCTAGGAGAATCTTTGGCCAGTTGAGTCTGATTCATAGACTATTAATTTTTCTTTTCTTAATTAACCCTTTCATACTTCAATCAGCGTATGAGAAGATGTTCCTTAACACAAGGTCTCCCTCTGTAGACTAGACGAGCTGCTCTGATCTAGAATAGGATCTAAACAGAGGATTCCTAGTAGAACACCATCTCCCACAGAATGTGCACACACAATTCTTGCAGCTGGCAGAGCCACCACTGGACGATGCCAGCACCCAAGCGGGCACTCCTCCCATTCATAGCTAAGGCTCCCTGTTTTCCGTTTTTACTAATTTGTATAGATAAATACAGACAGAAAACCATTTATTTTCGGGTCTGTATTTGTTTTTAAATGTGGATAAAAACGGAAATTGGGTGCTTTTTGAATGATTCTAAATACACGTTGCCATGACTGCCAGGCCGATGACTGTGTGGATTGAGTGCA